>NC_088793.1:185183448-186647615 GCF_011386835.1 Chrysemys picta bellii
ATTCCTGGGCACAAGCAAGTGTGCTGGAAGTGCACAGAGCTAAAATAATGGAGAGAGTCTACAGGATGGTTTCTGATTGATATTATTGGTGTGTGCTAGCAGTTGAGGGAGAAGATCCCAAGACTAAACTGCAAAAATCAGTCAATTCTGCAAGGACAGCCAGCTTTGTAGATGCCAACTGTATTTATCTGTTACATTTCTAGAATGATGAGTTGAGACCCTTCCTTTCATGTATGCTCAGCTGCTCAACTGCAGTTGATCTCAAAAGAGACTATACGTGGTAATATATGTCTGCATATCTGAGGCCAGGATCAGTCTCTTACTATCTGACAGATAAATTAGGGTAAACATAATAATGGGCCAAATTTCCAGCCCGTCTCTCTTTTGTACATTTCCTTTGCACATGCAGCTGATTGCTTCTGTGACTGGATGCACAGAAATTGAGAGTGGCTTGAGGCTGATTTAAAAATTTGTCCCAGTATCTTTGGATCATTGCAATTAATAACTGGTAGTCTGTGGGCTGCAAGCAGGCACACATTATATAAGCCAGTTGTCAGAGGGTGTTTTCCAAAATGCTACTCTGTATAAACTCTGAATGACAAAAATAAAGCTAAGAATATGTACTCTTCACTTCTCTTACAACCTGTGTCCAGTGATCTGAGAGCCTTACAGTACTAATTAAACAGGTTTTAATTATTGCTGTTATTAATAGGTATGAATCATAACAGAAATATACTATACCAATGGTAAGCACCTTTATACTAGTATAACTGTATCCAAGATAGGAGGTTGTACCACTTTATGTCAGGTTCTTAGTTAAAGCAGTATAAACACTATGTATAGAGGAGCCCTAAATTTCTAACCTGTTATTTATTATTGAAAGTATGTAATAATAATCAGTTTATAAACATTCATCTTTACTGAAACATTCTAGAGCAGGTTTAGGTTTAGGATTAGGGTCTAGGGCTTTTGCCTTCAATCAGTAGCACAGACAACTTCATGGAGAACATTGTACTCTCCTGGTCTTGAACCCAGAGGTTAAACAATGCAAAATGATATACTACAGTAATACTTCCATGATCTGACTCTACTATCAAAGGGCTTGATTCTGGGAGCAATGAGAGGTGTTGAGCACTGAAGATAGTGGAGTTCTGGATACTCACAGCAATCAAGTGCAGGCTCAGAGTGTTAGGTTACCCCAGTGGCTTACCAAAAGGATGTGAAGAGGAAGCAGTTGACACAAGATAAACACATTCATAAACAAAACTGGAGGTCTAAGTTCAATATTTTGGTTTACAGACCTCACCAGCCTGCAGGTACCTACAGGAGGGTCACCTCACCTACAGCACCTAGACAGTAGGGGTAAATTAAAGTAAGATTTTTACATTTTTGTACTTATTGATATGAGCCAGTGTAAGCCTATTGCTTGATTTGTAGAGACCATTATATGTTTAAAATCATAGGGAAAAGGCTTTTCTTGCCAAACAGAGATGCATTTTCAGATAATTAATGGGAAGTTTTAAGGAAAGGAACACTTTTGTGACTGCTAATTTGCTTTAAAAAGTTATTTGTTACATAAACATGTCCAGTATAAAACAGGTTCTCGTCTTTCTCCCATGCAAAGATGAAAACAACTGAAATGTTGTATTCTGCTCTTAAATTTCTTCTTGCAACTATATGCCAACTCCATTTTATTAAACAGGTCTGTCTTTTCCTAACATATATAGAAATGCGTGCAGTGTAAACAGCTTATCTAGACATCTATCTTTACCTAAATATAAACGGCAGTTAACTTTTTGCCCTGTTTCTGTTCACCAGTACTGATAAGTTATTCTGCTAGCCAGATGAAATAAAATGGATTTAAATATCAGATGTAGCACAGTTGAAGTTTGTATTATGCAGGTGTTCCCCCAGCTGGAAAGTATGGACACTTGCCATTTTGCTGAGATGAGGATTTGTGTTAGAAATGTGAGGGTGTTAAAAATAATTCTACATGTTAACAGTGGGCTTTGTCCCGGGCGGGCTCCATGTGCCTAGCATATGACCAGGGCAGCAGCTGCTCTATATTTTAATAGGAGAATTATAAAGTTAGCAACATGTATAGCCATTCAAAACATAAGCAACTGCTTGCAGTCATGGAAACAGGATTCAACAATAAATTCTTATTTGTGAGTCTTCCAAACAAAATAATCCCATTGCATTACGTTCAGGTGGTCGAGGATAAGTGAATGAACTTGGTTTCTATTTCCTTATGTCTTGTTTACTTAAAGTTCTGTTTGACAGAAAATATCAGTATTTCTGAGAAGACATGAAGCATTTTAGCACTGTGCTCATGAAGGCAAACAGAAATTTGCATCGGATTTTTCACTAAAATGCATTTTAGGCTTTACTATAGCTTTGTAAGAGATAACGTAGACAAGAGAATTGCTTTTGCATATCTGATTACTCAAGCTATACAGATATGCTGCAAGCAGCCTACTCTGCACTAGTGAGCTGTATTTTAGCCTCAGTAAAATTCTTATCTAGTTTTACATACCAAAAGGCCAACCACATGGAGGATTCATGTAATAAATGTGTATCACAGTCAGCGTGTGTGATGGCTAGGAGTATGCTTTGTGCCAAAAAGTTGTTCCATCTTGCCTTGCAGTGTATTAAGTCAAATATATGAGTATGCTGAGACTTGGAGATCTACCAAGTATGGTATGGTAGGTAGGTATGGTAAGTAGGGTATGGTTAGGTCAAAAGTAGGAGGTTATAGTTTTCTGCACCATTTATTTTCATGTTTATATGTGAAAATAGCATGTGAAAATGAGTGCAGTATATTTCATACAGTAACGTCAATAAACACAAACCTTATTAGATGCACAATCATTAGAGATCTATCTACCTACATGGACTTTTGTCTCTTTCAGTTAATCCAGAGATCCAAATGCAAAATCCATCATGCAGACAACAGGTGGATTGGTGACATCCACAAGGGATTCTGGATCCATATGTTAATTAAGAGACTACACACAGCTTTGTGGAATTTACATGAGCTAGATATAATGGACTCAATCCTAGGGTCCAATGTGGCTTCTTGGCTCTGTGCTTACCTGTGTATTAGAGTATTCCGTCAGCCTAGGGGACTGTCTGACTGGTGTAATGTTGCCACAATGAGCCTATGCTTTCTGAAAGTGCGTGTCAGTGAGGAAATTGGTGAATCGGCAAAGTGTATGTACTAGCAGTCCCTGACTGCCAGAATAGCCCATTGGAACTGTGGGCAGCTGGGCATAAATTGGAGCAACCTTGAGACTGTTTAATTTATGATGGCGAACAGACTTGCTCTCTGTCAGCCCCAGGACTGGTGGAGTGTAAAGGTGGCTGGAGCCACCTTAATCTCTGGTCTTGCACCAAGTACAGCTCTGCTGGATGGGAGAATCTAACTCAGTATGTATAATAATCTTCATTTTAACCTTAGTAAAAACAATGTCATTTCCAAGAGGATAATCTCTGGAAACATGGTTTAAGAAGTTAGGACCAAACTCTTGGGTGTTGTGGTGATGGGGGTAAGTGGGTGTGTTTTGGAACCGGCTGGGGGCAACTCTGTTCATTTGTGGGGGTAGAATATGGGTAGGGCAAATATGACAGCTTGGCAACTGAGATGGTGTGAAATGGAATGTGTGCCATTTACTGGAGGTGGAGAAACTGTGGGAGGATCCGAAGCAATGGATGCAGGGTAGTGAGATTTGTCGGTGGATTAATTTTTTGGTAGGTGAGTTATTATCAGGTGTTAGCCTATTGGCAGGGAGAATGAGAGGTGGGGCTGACTTCCTGGGTGGAGAGGAAAGAGGTTGTCTTTGAGGTTAGACCAGGGGCTGGGAGTGGGAGGGGTGGGCAGTGGAGGAAGCAGGGACAAGATGTTCGGAATGTCTGTGGTTAACTAGTGGGTTTAATTGCTGGGAAAGATTCGAAGTGCTTCAATGTACAGGTCTGACTGGGAACAGAACAGTTAATGGAAGAGTGTTGTAAGGGTTAATAAGCAATCCAAAGGTAAGTCAGTAAATTACTAATAAATTAATGGAAAACTGACCCTAATATGCTCAGCCCACCTGTATAAAAATTCAGATTAAGAAAGAGAACAAGAACAAACAGTGAAATGTTATTTTTAAAAGACTTTGTTTGTATTTACCATATAAAACTTTAACAGACGTGCCTGTGAGAGGTGCTGGATTTAGGAAGCTTGCTTTTTACTCTTGTTTATGACAATAAATAGTCCCCTTTCAGTTTTCTATTAACTGAAATAATATATGGGTCGAGACTTTCTGGGCCAATTGCGTATAAATTGGAATACCACTATGGAAGTCAATGGATCTATGCTGATTCACATCAGCTGAGGATTTGGCCAATTTACAGTTATTCAATATAAAATATCTTAAAAGACTAAATAACTCACTATGGGAGAGAGATTTATTTATTAAAAAACTTTGTACACCAAAGTATAAACTATTACATTTTAAACAAGAAATAGGAGAAGGTCTTACATATTACAAGGAAGATGTATTAATTCTTGAATTACTATGAACACTGTACATGAGAAACAAAAATCCAAGTTATAGAAAACAGGAATAGGACCAATTGCTTGAAAATATGGCATAAAACGTAATCATCAAGAAAATGTTCTGAATTCTAAGCATACAATTTTGCATTTCTGGAAGAGTAGCATTTAAATTCGGTCTAGAAATGCAGTATCCCTCTACACAAAAACTAGTAGTACCGGTCTCATAAACAAGCAGTCATATACAGAAATATTTCTCAGTTGATGATTTTCCTTTGAGAGTTTCACTTACTGTTGAAGTTTTCCTATCATATCCCATTTTTCTTGGAAAGATCAAATGTTACTGTCTGGTATGTTTTAAAAAAGTCTTTACATATATCAGATCCTTAAAAAACATGTAATGCAAAATATTTTTTGCAATGTTAATTTACGCCAAACCAGATTAAAAAACCAACTTGATAGCACATAAGTGTCTAAAGAAATAGATTTTTATTGACCTTTATCCTTTCTTACAAGGCAATTAAAAAGGAGAAATACATTGTAACCTATTAGAAAGCTTTTATTTTGTATTTCATTAATGTTATATTATCCTTTTTGAGATTCAATGTAACTGTGCTAGAACTTAAAATCTATTATAAACAACACAGGAGATCACCTTTTAATTGTATGACTACTTGGCTAGGAAAAGTGAAGTTTTACAAAATAGTGTAAGCCTATATTTTCTTGTACAAAAGTATAATATGTAGATGTCTAATCCAAGTACAGTAATTAAGGCAAGACTTTAGTCTTTATACAGCAAATGATAACACCCACATTATAATATGGAACACACGTATTAATTTTGAATAACAGATATAATGTGTGGATTATAGATGTTGATTTACTAAATAAATCTTAAAAAAAAAAAAAAGCAAAATCTATAAATAAAATAGTAAGTGCTTTCTTTAAGATAATATTCTTTGGCTGCTTTAGGTGCCTGTGAAGGGTTAATAACTAAAATGAGTAAGGTCCCACTATTATTGTTAATCTTAGCACTGAACTTGTACGATAGTTCAAGCTGTTGACTGTCAGCATCTCCAGATCTACAATATGTTCTCTTGGTCCCGATAGTGATTTCACCAGTACGAGCATTGCACTTATTGCACTTGTTTGCTGAAAAAAAAAATAGCAAAGATAAAACTGTTTCATTCAGGCAAATCTGAAATCATTCTTTAGTTACCTCCACTTGGTGCCTATATACATTGCTTCACTGTAAAATAATTCATCTCAGCCATCATCATAATGCATAACTCAAGCATTATTTTAGCATTTTAAAATAACTATGACTATATTAAACCTAGTTTTGATGATTATACATAGCAGATGTAAGGTAATATGTGAGGCAAAAATTGGATCTCAGGAGCTTACAAATAATTTTCCAAAAGGACCAGAGAAAGGTGAGACCTCTTTCAAACATTTTAAAAAGTAGTTGTTTTTGACATCTTATTACTCTATTTGCATCAGCCCAGTCTACAGAGAACCATCATGAAACGGTCAAATGACACATGAATTCTAATTTCTGTGTTTTGTTTCCTGAAACTTTTATAACACTCCTGAAAAATAAAGGTCTTCAAACCCCATCAAAATGAATCCTTTGCTGCAGCCTTAACTGCGGCATTGCTACCACTCCATCATAATATGTTATGTATATTTTAATGAAAGCTGAGATTCTGATCTCATCATATGAGTGAAGGAGTTGGGGCCATAGGCATGGATTTATATATTTATATATATATATATACTATAAATCCATGCCTATGGCCCCATATATATATATGCATATCTGAGGGGAGGGATAGCTCAGTGGTTTGAGCATTGGCTTGCTAAACCCAGGGTTGTGAATTCAATCCTTGAGGGGGCCATTTAGGGATCGGGGGACCAAAAAAACCTGTCAGAGACAGTACTTGGTCCTGCTAGTGAAGGCAGGGGACTGGACTCAATGACCTTTCAAGGTCCCTTCCAGTTCCATATATTATTATTAATCCAGCTCTGGTCTGAGGTCAGAGCATTAGATCCCAGACTATGGCAGTTTTTACTTTTTACAGTAGAGAAAAGAAATGTCATGCAATAAAATATATTAAAAGCTAAGAGACAATGGTGACCACTGCAGTACAGATACACTGGGGAACAGAGTGAGGCATAAGGAATCCTTTCATAACTCTCCCCTCCAAATGCAGGACAGCCATAACCTGGGTGCTGACCTTGGGAATGGAAGATGTAGAGGGGTGCCATCTGGACCTCTGGCAGGGATAGCAACCCCTCAAGGGGCATGTCCCAGCCCTCTCTGCATGCTACGATATCTATGGTGGGTATATTTAAGCAGCTGAAGTAAAGGGGGGGGAGCCCTCCCCTCATTCCCTCTTTCAGGGACTTAATGCCTACAGACACCATGCTGGGCACAGAGCAGCACCTCCTCCTCCCCAATCTCAGCATGGCTCTGCCTTATAAGAGTCATAATTGAACATCAGCTTTGACTTGTTACACTGAGGGCTTCTTTCAGCCCCAAGGATAGACTGTCACTAAATCACATCTCAGTTTCCCCAAACCAGCACTCTAGTAGTTCATTTTCCGGTACCAAAGAATTCTTCTCCTAGCAGTTTGGTTGTCATATGGTCATTTGGGCGTCTATAGCTATGAAGACCACAACCGTCTTTATAGCTCTCCTTTTTTCATCAAGGACTTGTCTCTGTATTTATTTTCCAGGTGATTATAGTGAATACTTCCTCTTATGAAAGGGAACATAATTTGACGACAATGGGTTTACATGGGTCTTAATTTGTCTTGCTGAACCTTATTATCAGTGATGATGCACTGAATGAAAAGAACCCACTTGATTCTCAGATCAGAGATTGAGTTTGCAGGGCTAATAGAAGAGAACATCTTTTTACTTGTAAACTTAGCACATTTGATAGGGAATTATAGAGAGACAATAAAATAAGATGCCAAAATAACATTTTTTACAGAGCAGAATTGTTTTTATGGCTATGAAAAACAGCCAAAGCACTGTAGTACTGGCTTTACCAACACGTCTCCCAATTCTCTTTGCACCCTTGCACTGGTCTGGCCCCCTACAATACTTACTCGCAGGTAGAATTCTCCATTTTCATTTCCAGACTTAATCCGGAAAGTATTTATAGTATTGGGATAAATAGTTGTTGCCTGAATTTGGAAGATATCAGAGGGCACAGTTCTGTCTGAACGGATACTCATGTATTTGTACACAATAGAGTATGGCAGCTCTCGACAAATGGCATTGGAAACTGGGCATACACAGCGACTGAAAAACAAACAAAAATGGATCAAACTTCGTTCATGTGCAAACTAGCAAGATGCTCTTTCAGTTGTAATTAGTAATGCTGCCTATTAAGGATAATCCTACAAACTATGTGTGGTTTTTCTTACTTCTCAGATGTCAGGACATAAGGTTCTTGACAAGGATTTCTTGGGTAACAACGAAATCCACCATGATAATTCCAGCACATTTCATCCTCTCTGCATTCATTAGTAGTCTCACATTCATTTATATCTAGATAGGAAGGAAGGAACCATATCAATTCCCAGTCTAAGTAAATGTAGATGGAATGCAAAGTTGGTATGAAAAAACCTATAAGGGAGTGTTTTAGTTTAAAAACAGACAAAATGCCTCCTGCTTCTGCACTGAGGAAACCCAACACCCCTACTCACCACCTCTCTTCTAAGGGCTTCTGGAGTAGGATTCTTCTATGCAGAAACTGAATGTATTTATCAAGTTGACTCTTGGTTTAAATTGACTGAACACATCCAATAGACCAGAGGTTCTCAAACTGTGGTCCCTGAGCAACATTCAGGTGGTCCGTGGATAGTTCCCTCTAAGGTGCGCACCTGGGCAGCCGCACACGAGAGAATGAAGAGCCACCCACCTAATTAGTGGAGCCAAGCATGTGTGGCTCCATTAATTAGGTGCCTGGACCCTGGAGAAGACGCACATGTAAGGTGAGGTGGTGGCCTTGGGGGAATAAGAGGTAGGTGTGAGCGGGCAGTGGGGTGAGAAGAGGGGGTGGGGGTAATTTGGGATGTGCAGGGCTGTGGCGGCCAGAGAAAGTGGCGACTTTCCTCATCTCCAGGACTGAGGCTGCCAGGGAGAGATGGCCCCACTTTCCAGCCCCAGCTGCTGCAGCAGGGGAGAGACCCCTCCCTCCTTCCCAGCCCCAGCTCGGGGGCTGCCACATCGGGGGAGAGAGGGCACATCCATTGCATTAGAAAGGTAATACTACTGATATTAAAATATGAGTTGTGTGCTTTTATTTGTAGAACAAAAAAGTTAATTATTATTAAGGGTTTTTTTATATAGTGCTTTTATTCAAAGCGCTTTACAATAGTTAGCTAATGGTACAAACAACATTTGGAAAGATCATTAAGTGGTCCGCTGAGACCCTCAGCAATTTTCAAGTGGTCTGTGAAAATTTTTTTTTGAGAACCACTGCAATAAACTAAGGAAATATATTAAATTATACTATATAGTACAAACGTTCCGATGTATTAAGAGTCCTAATTCATAACAACTCAGCTTGCTGAGATATTTGTTGTTAAAAGGAAGATTTCTGGTGGACAAGTAAAGGGTGGGTATCAATAGAGGAAGAGGATCAGGCTTAGTTTGTGGGGCCTCATTTATGAATTGCCTGGCTTTCAAAGGCTTATTTTATTTTTTATATACATAGAACATCCTAACTGTCAATTAGGCTTTATTTAACTGATATATTTTTCATCTTTAACTCTCAAAGTTAAAGGTGAATTGGGGTTTTGACATTCCCTGTACTCATCCAAGGCCACAGCTGGCTCAGTGAGCCTCACCTACCGTCTTGACTTTCCAGTCTCCTGCCCCTATCCATATGCCTTCTAGTGGTTCTGCCAGTTTGCTGTGCCTGCTGTTTCTTCTCTCCCAGCCTTTCTGCCTCACTGTACCCATACCTACAATGCCCAGAACTCATTCTCTAAATGACATTGGAGCCCAGCTGCCTTGTGCTGGGCTCCTGTGATGTGTTGCATTCAGTGTATGCCATGCCAATCCCATTGATCTGCACACTGTGGCTTGTTCTAAACATCAAGTCATCTTTGTCTTGCATGACTGGTAGGGAAGTAAATATGCCACAAGGCTTCAAATCATCAGAGACAGGAATGGAGATTCTGCCTTTCTGATGGGGTTGGGCGTGTTTGTGAAAATCTTCCCTCACCTGCCTCTTATACTTTCACCTCTTGCAGAAGGTGAAGATCCTGTCCCAGAAAGCAAAGCACAGCAGTATCTGCTCTATCTCACCAGAGAGGAGTTGGGAGAAGCAGGGAGAATCTTCTAAGAGTGGTGCTGGAGGAGCTGCTATATCAAAAAGCAAGGGTTTGAGAGCAGTGAGTGGGGTTGTGAAGATTCACCATTCTCTGACCCTCCTGATGGGAGCTATGAGTTATGAGAGAGTAGCTGTGGGTGGAGCTGAGAGTGTCTGGAGCAGAAAAAGTGCAGGTAAGGGGAACGCTAGGTTATGGGGAGGTGTGGATGTTAAGGAAATAATGACTAGTGCACTTTCTGCTCATGTAGTCAGTATTAATGTTCAAGACTTTTTTTTTTAAGTTGCAAAAATGAGATCACACAAGTCTGAAGGGTTAGCTGAATCTATAATTTCTGCCAAAACATACCAAAGGTTTCAAAACACCAAATAATAATAACAAATAACCCTCTAAAATTAATCACCCATCCATCCTCAAAATACTCAAAAGTACTCATTATCCTTGAAAAGAACTGAATGAAATAAGTTTGAAGTTTCTAGACCAAATCTCTTAAAGGAGATGAGTTTCTAAAAAAAAATTACTCTTACAAAACCAAAACAAAAAATTCTCCAAAATATTTTATCAAATTAAGCTCTAATTAAAAACAAACAAACAAAACCAACCTAGTCTAAGAAGACAGTATGCATGAGAAATTTCTGGTGGAGGGTAGCTTGCAGATAAGAATTGTCATATTCAGATTTAGAATAGAAGCTTAGTTATAACTTCAGTTATGGAGTTACTGCGGAGCCTCCAAAATAGGTACAGAGAATCCATTTGTGTTATTTCCTTGTTCTTTATTGAGAATAAGTTGCAAAATTATTAAATTCTAAAAATCAAGACTGCGTCAACAATTTTCTGGCTTATATAGCATACAGTTCTTGTAATTAGTATACTGTGCTGTTTGTTTGATTTCACAATGCAGACTACTTGCCCAGGTGAGAGAGATCACTTCATGTATTTAACATAAGCCCCACCGGGCCTGTAGTAGCAGAAGGGAAAGAAAACTGATTTGAATGTTGATATATGTACATTTGTTTTGTTTTATAAATATACTATACATTCAATATGCTTTTGAAAAATTCTCACACCTTTTTTCTGTTACTGGAAAGAACAGTTGTCTTTCACTTGTGGTGTGATGAGACTCAGGAGTCTATGTAAAATGGAACAGCTGATGTAAATCCATATTTAGATACCTGAACAACTGGCTTGATTTTCAGAGGTACTCATCTCTTTGTGTATCAGGCTGCTTGTTTAAGTGCCAAACTATGGATGTAGGGATCTAAATTTACTACACACCCAAGTTTGAAAATTTTGTTCTGAAATCATAAAAATCCCAAGAGAGAGATCAGAATTTTTAATAAAATGTAACTCATGTAAGTTATGTGGCAATTGTCAAGCAATGTTGTACCCTCTCTTACTCTAGTATATGGGTAATCCTTTTACAAAAGATACAAACACACACAGACACACACAAAACCTGTAGTCATAGTCTTGTTTTAAATGTTAATATTGCAGTAGTTTAAAATGTTAAAGATCAGTACACTTACCTTGACATGTTCTAGCTCCTACCACCTGGTATCCCTCAGGGCAGATGCATGAAAATTTCCCGGGTTCATTGACACACTGATACTGGCATATGTAACTTGAAGTTCTGCATTCATCAATATCTGCAGAACAGCAAAATAGTTTGAATTTATTGTCTTAAAAACCTATCTTCTCACAGAAAAAAATGGTTACTCAACTTTGTAACTGTTGTTCTTCGAGATGTGTTGCTCATGTCCATTCCAATTAGGTGTGCACGTGCCGCATGCATGGCTGTTTGAAAGTTTTTCCCCTAGCAGCATCTGTTGGATCGGCTGTGGAGCCCCAGGAGTGGCACCTGCATGGCGCTCAATATATGACCCTGCCAACTCGGCACCCCCTCAGTTCCTTCTTGCTGGCTACTCCAACAGTGGGGAAGAGGGGCAGGTGTGGAATGGATATGAGCAACTCATCTTGAAGAACAATAGTTACAAAGGTGAGTAACCGTTTTTTCTTCTTCGAGTGCTTGCTCATATTGATTCCAATTAGGTGACTCCCAAGCCTTACCTAGGGGGGCCTAGGCCCTAGTGGACTGTACGGTGAGAGCTGGGGTCGGCGCGCTCGACATAGAAAGCTAGGGCCCTGCAGACATTGAGGGAATGCAGCTGCTGTTGCCGGGGACCAGCATGAGGTTTCGGGTAAAAAATGGGCAAGAAACTATCCTGGCTGATGTGAAAGTCCGACACCACCTTGGGGAGAAAGGCTAGGTGCGGTCTGAGTTGTACCTTATCCTTGTGGAAGACCATGTAAGGTGGTTCTGAGGTGAGGGCCTTCAGCTCGGAGATGTGTCTCGCTGATGTAATGGCAACCAGGAAAGCTATCTTCCAGGAAAGATACAGGAGGGAGCACATAGCCAGTGGTTCGAATGGGGGCCCCATGAGTCGTGAAAGGACCAGGTTAAGGTCCCATGCAGGGATAGGCTGCTGGATTTGAGGACTGAGATGGTCCAAGCCTTTGAGAAAGCGACCAACCATCAGGTTGGCGAAGACAGAGTGTCCAGACGCACCTGGGTGGAAGGCTGAGATGGAAGCGAGGTGAACCCGCATGGAGGATGCCACCAGGCCTTGCTGTTTCAGGTGCAAGAGGTACTACAAAATGAGGGTCACTGGCACCTGGAGGTTGTGTGTGCGGAGCTGGTCACACCAACACGAAAACCGTTTCCAAATTGCCAGATATGTGGCTTGAATAGAGGGCTTCCTGATGCCCAGCCTTATGGGGTCCAAACACAGAAGCTCCGTGGGGTTCAGCGGTCCAAGGTTATTTGAGACCATGCACGGTGGAAATGGGATAAACGATTAAAAAAAGGTGGAGAAGGATCTGGGGGTAAGGCTGGTACGCCGTCCTTGGGCGTCCCTTCAAAAGGCCTGCTAGGAACCTGACGATGGTTTGATCAGACCCTGGCCTTGCCCAAACGGGGGGTTGGAGGGCTTCCTCCTGCCATTCTGCCCCCCCCCCCGCCTGTAAGAGTCCTGCCTTGGATGAGGAGGGTAGGAGCGCTACTGCGACTGTTGGGGCTTGAAATGCTTCTGCTGGGTTGCTGGGGTGTGCATACCCAGGGACTTCATGGTCGCTTGAGCCCTTAAAGCTATGCAGCCTAGAGTTAGTCTGCTCCGTGAACAGGCCCTCCCCATCAAAGGCTAGGTCCTGCAGCATCTGCTGAACCTCAGGTGGCAGGCCAGAGGCTTGTAGCCAGGAGGTGCACCTCATGACAATCCCCGAGGACAAGGTACGTGCGGCCAAGTCTACAGTGTCCAAGGAGGCCTGTAAAGAGATCTGTGCCACCATCTTGCCCTCATCAACAAGGGCCCCAAACTCCTCCCTGGACTCAGGAGGCACAAGCTCCTTGAACTTCAGCATGGAGTTCCAGGAGCTAAAGTTGTAGCGGCTCATGAATGCCTGCTGATTGGCAATCCGGAGCTGGAGCCCACCCGTGGAGTACACCTTGTCGCCAAACAAGTCCAGCCGCTTGGGGTCCTTCAGCTTGGGCGCTGGGCCTCTCCTTCTCATTCATGGCCACAACCACCAGTGAGCAGGGCTGTGGGTGAATGAGCAAATAGTCGTACCCCTTCGAGGGGACAAAGTATTTACGTTTGACTCCCTTGGCTGTAAGGGGAATGGAGGCCGGGGTCTGCCAGATGGTTTTGGCATTGGTCTGGATGGTCTTGATGAGGGTCAGGGCTACCCTTGATGGACCTTCTTGGGCCAAAATGTCCACCACCGGGTCCTCCAATTCCACCACCTCCTCGGCCTGCAGGTTCATGTTGTGTGCCACCCTGCACAGGAGGTTCTGATAAGCATGGATATCTATGGGAGTGGCCCAGAGATAGAGGTGCCCACCACAGTCTCATCGAGAAGGAGAACGAAGAGGCCATGGGGGGAGAGAGTCGTCGTGACCCCCCGTGCCATGGGGGCCCAGATGCCCTGCATCGCTGACTGAAGGCCCAAGCTCGGGAACTGGAGTCAGAGGGGGTCTTGAGGTGGGAAGGAGGCATGACATCTCCTCCACACCCCCAGGAGCAGGCCGACTGGTGGAGGTACCCGTGG
This sequence comes from Chrysemys picta bellii, assembly GCF_011386835.1. Classification (NCBI taxonomy): domain Eukaryota; kingdom Metazoa; phylum Chordata; order Testudines; family Emydidae; genus Chrysemys; species Chrysemys picta. The sequence goes on from NC_088793.1 coordinate 185,197,445, forward strand.
TTCAGAAGTGGCCAACCAGGAAGCACCAGACTGTGCACCCTGGGCCTGGTGTTACGCCCATGGGGTCCAGAACAGTCACTGGGTGGGCCCCTGCCTGTGCGCTGCCATGGTCCTGCCCCCACATCAGGGCAGCCACAGTCCAACTGGTGGCGGTCCTGGACTGAAAACCGCAATCCTGTCTCCGAACCCCAGGAACGAGAACCGGACCATGAGGGCCAGGGTGGTGCTAAGCAAATCTGCGCAGGTGAGCGGTGTCAAGGAGAAAGAGAGTGGTGCTGCGAGACTGGGGAGCAGTGTCGGGACCTGCAGCGGTACCGGGATCTGGAGAGGTACCGTGGCCTGGAGCTGCGTCGAGATGATGAGCGGCGCTGGAATTGGTGCTAGGTCTGGGACCTGCTCTGTGACTGGCGGGCGGAGTGGCGCCGTGATTGGGAGTGTCAACACGAACCGGAGCGATGCTGCGAGTCCGACAGGTGTCGCGATGGAGAGCGGTGCTGGGACTCCAAGAGGTGCTGGGAACAGGAGCAGTGCTGGGAATGGGAGTGGTGCCGAGGCTCGAACACTGGAGCCGACGGTGCCGAAGGTCGGATCAATGCTGGCTTGCCTTGAGACGGTGCCATCCGCTGGCACCAGAGGCTTGGCATGGAGCAGAGGGGACCTCGATGCCATCATGGCAATGAGGTCCCTTGCAGCCGCAAAGGTGAGCGGGGTGGAAGGCAGCTGGACTTCCACAACACTGCGGGTTGGGGAGTCCAATGGCACCAGACTCAATGGTTCCCCCAGTGGAGCCTAAGCTGATGGTGCCATTTCCACAATCTTTGCTGCTGGGCTCTCCCCTCGGGGACACGCCACAGTGGCTGGCTCCAGGGAAGTGGGTCTCTGTGAAGGAGAGCCACCCTTCTCTAGCTTTGGGTGCCGCTTCGGTGCCGGGGAGTGGGAGCGGTGTTGAATCAATGTTGCCGGCTTCAGTGCTGGGGAGTGCGGTGCTGTGGGTCTCAGCCAGAGTCCAATCGCGGTGCCGCTTCCAGTACTGCCACCGGGGTGCTGCGCACCGAAGAACTCGGTGCCGGGTCCTGCCGTCCCGAAGGAGGCTGGGGACTAAGTGCCACCTCCATAAGGAGCTGCTTCAGGTGAAAGTCCTGCTCCTTTTTAGTCTGAGAACGAAATCCCTTGCAGATCCTGCACTTCTTGGTTTGGTGAGCCTCCCCCAGCCACTTTAGACAAGAGTCATGGGGGTTGCCTGTTGGCATGGGCGTGGAGCAGGACTTGCAGGGCTTGAATCCCACAGTCTTGGGCATGAAGCCCCGAGGAAAAATAGTCGGGGTGGAGGGTAACTCCCAACCCGACTGCCACTAACTAAAACAAAAACAAAGAACTACCAACAAAAAACAAACAACAACTATCTACCAAAGCTAGGGAAACATGGAGAACTTGCAGAACAAGACACCACAGTTCCAACATCGTCAACAGGTGGTAAGAAGGAACTGAGGAGTTGCCAGGCTGGCAAGGGTATATATTGAGCGCCATGCAGGCGCCACTCCAGGGGGCTCCACAGCCGACCCGACGGATGCTGCTAGGGGAGAAACTTTCCGACAGCCGTGCATGGGGCGCGCACACACCTAATTGGAATCGATATGTGCAAGCACTCGAAGTATTAATATATTAATTTACAATTACTACACATTAGCTTTAACAGAAGTAAAATATATCCAATCTGAAAGAAGGAAGTTCTCCATAATCTGAAATGAATACTACGCTTAAGCAACTTAAAGTTGTCACTAAAAAAGCTAATTCTACTGGGTATATTTAACTATCTCTAAAGATCAGATTTTTAAGAAATATACTCTAGAGATTAAATGAAATATACTGAGATTAAATGAAAAAGCCTTCAGAACAGGTTTGGGAAAATAATTTTAGAAAGTCATTTTTTAGTGTTCCAAAATGTGATTTCCCCCCCACCCCCCTGATCAAAGTATTGACCACTTTGATTATTTAGTTCAGGGAAAATGTTTTGCCCTCACATATGTATGCAACTCCCACTGTAATCAATGTGAACTGGTCTTGGGAAGAGGATAAGGACCATTTTCTCCCTTCAAATAGTATTGGCTGCATGCCATTCTCTTTTGGCTTTTGTAGCTTTGCCTAATTGATTAGCTGTCAGCAAAAGCAATTTAGGATGGAATTTAATTTTATTTAACAACTTATGTGATATTTCTGAAAAAATAGCTGAATCAATAGAATTAGGGGTGTCTTGACATTACCGTAATGTGTCTTATCATATTGAAGACCTGAGCTCAGTCCTTTACTCTTGGGCTGGGGGCTCTTTGGAGACATCATGTTGAAGGCTTGCTCCTGCTTCCTACAATCACCATGTCTCCAAAGTTGCCTAGAGGACACCAGTGGGGCTCGGACAGAGAAAATTAAGTGCTGATTGTATAATTGTCAGGAGATGTATGCTGTTTGGACATCCACTTGCATAAAAGCAACTCAAAGGCACAACTGTCTCTTCTTTAGAATGACAAGTTTAAGAGGATTTGTTTAGAGCAATTTTACACCACACAGAGTTATCCTTGTTTAGGTTTGCCTTCATTTCTAGTTTGTCATGATCTTCTGTATTAGATCAAACACCATTCAAGTTAGTTTCAGGAGTAAGTTTTCAGAAGTGTGTCCCCTGACCCAGGTGTTGCCTGAAAAATGTGTATATGCAATTTTTGCTTGCAACTGAATTGTGAGTGCACATCTGAGTAGCAGCATCTCTACCTACCTGAATATAGGTACAACTACTCGCACATGTGTCTGCAATTCATTCTGGCAGGTGCAAAAATATGATATCAAATTTTATGGCTGCAAACTGTACCCACCAATAGGGATGCCAGACCTCAGTCTGACTAGAACCAGCCATAACTTTTAATTCACAGAATAACTTCTCAGAAAAATTGCAGAATCAGAAAAATGGCAGTTATCATGTACCAATATCTTTCTATTATGACATTATGTATAAAGCATAGTTTACCTTCACAGTTGATTCTGTCACTGCTTAACTCAAATCCTGGATTACACTGACAGATAAAAGAACCAAGTATATTGTAGCATTGTTGTGCGCATGGGTTGTTGGCATCACATTCGTTTATGTCTGAAAAGAAAGGTTACATATCTTCATGCACATCTTGTTCTTTGTATCTGATAATTAAGCTGATCAAATTGATTAGTCCTTAGATTGGGTCCACCACTTTGCAAAAGTTAGTAGATTGTATCAATAAAGATTTTGCAGTTGCTGGAACAGTGTCAGATCTGTGCTCTTCATTCCTTGTAGAAAAACTGGAATATTTTTCCAGGAATGAGAGTTATTCTAACATGTAATGAACTCTTCCAAAAATGTTTAGTACAGCTATTAAACTCCACATTCCAGCATCTTTTTTTCCAGGTATGAAATGCCAAGTCTATAAATAATTGATATAAGGAACACATACTGATAAGACCTCTCAGCATGCATTGGTTAAGATTTTATCTGAGCTATTTATTACTCTTAAAATCTGTTCTTTTAAATTCCATTACAATTATAACATGAGCCACTGAAACCAGTAGAGGGTTTTGCAAAGCTCTAAGACATAGACCATATTGGGGGAAGGCATTTTTTGATGCTAGATTATTTCTATGATGTGTCCATTTTAAGAACATGTGTGAGGATACTGCAATCTGAAAAAGGAGGCATTTTCAATGGAAAGTTATGTACAGGAACCTGCAATACCCCTCTCTGGAGTCTTTAACACTTATTTTCCATACACCGTTGACTAATTTATTTATGTGTATCAACTTGTATGTAGATTTTTAGTGTACACAGAGGAGAAATACAAGAAAAAATACTCTTCATTCACATCCTAATGTGTTTTATCAGATGCAACCATTATTGAACTTTTACAGTTTTAATATATTTTTTATTTCATGGGCTTTTAAAATGCATATAAACAATATCAGAAATATTCAGGTGCAGATACAACTAATACAACTGACAAAATTCACTTCTCTACAATCAAAATGTCTATTAAAATCAACCATTCACAAAAAATTCAAATAGGGAGTAAAATATTTAGCCCATATATGTTTAAGATGTGGATGGGGAGGAATGACTCTGAAGCATTTTTTCTGTTAAATACTTTTTGATAAAAGTGCAGTGACATTTGTGAGAGCAATGTTATCAGAAACACTAAACAAAAAGACAGAAAAAACAAATGTATCTACTGTATATGCTTCTCTAAAGTTCATCCACTCTCAAGAGATACAAAAGTTGTTACACAAATGTATCCACTGTGGATTTCTGAGGTGTCATAGGAATATAACAGTTAACAAATATACCCATCGCAAACAACAGTTCGCCACATTATGTAGCAAAAATGGCAATCAGCCATTTGTAAAATTTCCTTTTGAGATGAGACATGTTGTGCTTCGAGGTTGGTAACAGGAGAAGGACGTGCTGTAAAGGACCTTTCACGTTTCTTGGTGCTATAGTCATACAAATATCTGAAGAAATATGTCTTGTAAGCTATGGGCTCCCCTCTGCTCACACAGTCTGGAGGAGAACGATTCAGTACCTGTGAAGGGATCTGGGGATGGGAAAGTGTGTGGAGGGTGGCTTCCTTTTCACAACCACCCCAGGAAGCTGCCTCTCCCGTTGCAGACACTGTAGATGTGTTTTACTCAGCGATGGTGGAGTGGAGCGAGGGGACAGTAAGCAGCCAGGGGGAATAGCACCTCAAGACAATCTGGAATTATAACTAAACCATTGTAGAAATAGCAGTAACTTACCTTCTGTGGCATTTCAACACCATGGAGAAGGCCTTTGTATGTATATGGAATATCAAATGGCAATGCTTTGGAGCAGTGGTAGCAGCTGTGAAACCTCTGGAGAAGCCCACTGATTGGTGGGCTTCTTCCCTGCCAGTCACAGCATCCGTAGATTTCAATGGCCAATTCCCTTCCCAAATCCACCATACCCTGGGTAAAATCTCAGCTCCACTCATGTCAACGGCAAAAACTCGATTGATTTCAGTGGGGCCAGGACTTCTGCAACATCCTCTCTTGGGGGCTGAAGATCTGTTTTCCCGTTATGGTCATTTCAAGCTCATTTCAAATGGGGGATGATTTAGTCTTATGTATCATATAACCATTTAGCTTAGTCATATTCAGTGAAAACAGATTTCCTCCCCCACCCCACTTCTTAATTCGAACCCACACAATAGCAGTGGATGAAATGGAAACTTTAGTTCCCTTCTTCATAAATTCTTTCATGGATTGCATGTATCTTCACTGGTGTGACTGAGTAGTTTTTGCCACATATGGAAATAAATCTGTTCTTGGCCCCTGGAAAATCACCTTTCTTATCTGCTTCACTTTAGAAATAACATCCCTCTACCAAAAAGTTACTAAAAGAAATAGTCATGTTGAATGTATCTTGCACCTCATTAGGCAAATCTGCTTGCAGCCCAATTTCCTCCTTTCTTCTTATTAACTCTAGGTCTTCCAATAAAAAATCCCGTAGATTCCATCAAACTCAGTAACGGTCTTATGGTTCAGTTACTAGGATTTCTTTATCATTTTATTTACAATGGCACTTGTCCTCAGCGTGCCCAAACCACTCATTTTAATTTTTAATACTATTTCCCAAGGATTCACATTTGAAATGTCGAGACATGTCTTCTTTCATCAATATATTTATCACATGCTGCTGCGAATTAACCTTAGCTCTAAGAACTTGGCATTGCTTTCTCCAGTTTCCAGTGTTAGGGCCTGATTCTGATCTCATTTAAGCTGCTGTAGATCAGAAGTAACTCCATTAAAGTCAATGGAGCACTAGTATAAAACCAGCGTAACTGAGAGGAGAGTCAGGCCCAAGATTTAATAATGAGTTCAGCGCCCTGATGACCAGATTGCCAAATTCATGGCCCACAAAAACCAGTCTGCCAACAAAATAATCCACTTTCAAAGCAAGTCTCCATTTTTGTGTCCAAGGATTCTGTGTTCCTCAAGATATTACTTTGATCAGTTCCAAGAGTCTGTAAGCCTAGGAAAGCATGACATACTTTAAAATATTCTGCCTGTTGACTTGAGATGATGAAAGCTAGCAATGGGTCAGTAGTTGTCTTTTGTAACCACATGGGCTGGTTCATATGGATATACAGAGAAGTGCTTACCTACGCAAGTGTGGTTGTTGGCTGCTAACTGGAACCCAGAGTTGCACTGGCAGTAATAGGAACCTGGAGTGTTCACACATCTATGGTGGCAGTATGGAGGGAGATTGCATTCATCTATGTCTGTTACCATAACAAGAGCAAAACAGTAAAAATGTTAGCTCAAATGTAATAACAAAAGTTCACTATTGCCATCTTGTGTCCAAATAAACAGTGTAACGTGAGCTGGATCTGATTAAATGAAAAGAGAGAAGCTAATTTGCAGCTCTATTCTGCTCCTACTTAAGTTCCCTCCTTGACTTCAATGGGAACAGCATTGTACTCTTTCTCTTGTCTTCATGTCTTAAGTTTTGTTAAAATCAGCTTTACACTGAGTATGTTTGCTCAGCCAATGATGTCAATACACATAAACATTATCCTTTATTTGGTGTTTAAATCACACCCATACTGTAGTATTGATCTCTGTATTTGTTACGTAACTTAGAACATGCTTCCTGACTACATCTTGACCAGACATAAAGTGGACCAGCAGAGTGGCTCTTATGCTCCTTTTCTGTACAAAAGTACATATATCAACAACTTAATGCTAAACCTCTGTGGCTCCATTAGCAATTCAGAATCCAAGCACTCTCTCTGTCCCGAGTCCATGGGAGTGACAGGGGTGTGAAGTGAGCAGGGATCAGGCCTGGAAAAGAAGCGGAGAGCTCGGATTTCAGGGGAATGTGGGCTCCATCCCCCCACAGGACTTGGCCAGTTACTCAAAGGACTCCCCTCATCCTCCTCCATCCCTTCCTAGACAAGACAGCACAGCAGTTCCCTATAGCCACGGGCTGCCAGCCCCTGGCTGTGCTCTCTGACTCAGTGGAGGAAATAAGATTGCATGATTGAAGCCAATGCTATCTCAGGCAGTATTAACTTTCCCTGCAGACTGGCCATAATTCTGGGGTGGAGCATGCTGCCTTTCCCAGTTTCAGCATTCCTAAAGTGCAGCCGAGCGGGTATTCCACCTACAAACTGTATAAAGTGTTCAACAGCCCTACCTTGACCTTTTGGCACGTTGCAAGCTATGCATGGGTCAAGCCACAGACCTCTGCCTCAGCTCATGTACATCTGCAGAACAGTTTCTACTACATAGCTAAGTTGGCCATGCATGCATGGGAGAATCTTCTTTAGCTATGACCTTTACAAGCTTAACAAAAGAAATCCATGCAAAGTCCTATGCATGTAGAGAACATAATCTCTAAAAGGCTCAGCACTCAGTCAAATAAATCCCAGTTTTCACTGGAACACAGTGAAAGGCAGTTCTCATTTTCATGACAAATTTAGAATTTCCTACCCCCAGCTGTTTCTGTTGTAGATATGTGTTTAAAGATGTATTTTTTTACAATGGGGAAAGTGTTCATTTTTTCACTTGAATATTCAAAAATGACGTAACCCCTTTTCTGGAAAATGTACTAGCCTCATGCCCAAAAGCTGAGAATTTTAGACAGTTATGAGTGATGGGAAACAGGGCTTTGATTGGACAGTGTTTGGCAATCTTAACTACGGGGGGAGGAGGGGAAGGGGGGCTCACTACAGCTCTTTTATTTCAGAGAAACAGTAGTGCCATTGAATCTTTTGAGTTCCATAAGACTACGCTTGTGCTTAAAGTTACTCCTGTGTGTACATATTTGCAAGCTCAGACCCTAAGTCAGTGTGAGTTTAGTGTGAAGGACTAGGCTATACCATTTGTGTGCATGATTCTATGAAAGACTATGGGAAACCTTAGCTAGGCAAGATTTGATCATAGAACCAAATCATCTGTTTGAAAGAATGTTGCCAAAAAAAAGTTTCCTTGTATCTGCAGTCTCCATGTTTCAGAAAATAACATCTTTGTTGTAGGGATGCATAGCTCCCGAATCGCCAGCCCACGGGCGCGGCAAACTGCCCCCATGGCTACGAGGCAGGAGTGACCTTCAATCCAGCGTTTGTGTTTGGGAAACTTATTTGGCTGATTTGATTGTACCCTCGCAGCTGGTGTTCACGCGCTCAAGAGATGGGTTCGTTATCTTATGTGCATGTATACTGCCTGGCTTTTCTATGCGCAAGAATGTAACCACTAAGAAGAGTTGTAAACAAAGTAAGGAGAGAAATAAAAACCCCAGGAAAGTTTTCCTGGGAGGCTTTTTGCAAGAGGCTTTTGAAGCTCTCTGGCTACCAACAAACCTGGCGTTCTGTTTCCTTTCCTGTGTCGTCACCACACTTTGTGACATCTGAACAAACTGTTTTTAAAAAACAAACCCTTAAATCAAATAATAAAAAAAAAACCCAACCAGACACGTTTTTAGAATAAATTAAAAATAAAATAAAGTTAGAAAAGGATCTCTTTCTGTCTTCAAGCCAGAAAAAGTCTGGAACAATTTTTTTCAAACTTTAAATGATCAGTTCCTCCCAGGATAAGAGACGTTATCGAGGTTTTGCCCCAAATGATTTTTTCTGGCTCACTTATTTTAAAGTCTCAAAGGAGTGGTTTTATTATGAAGTGCTGACAGTACTTAACTGTAGCATTGTGTTTGTGCTGTTTTATACTCTGACCTAAGTCACATAGGGGGAAGTAGGAGAAGGGAAACTTTTCCTTCTAGAGAGCATATGTATATTTAAATTAAAATATACATACAAAACTTTGACTTTTAGTAATTTATCATTATGGTTCTTTATTTTCAATGTTACATTAGACCTTTAGGTACAAGCTGAACCCTAATTCTGTTGAAATGAAAAGGAGTTACTGTACAAAGGGAATATACCTTCTAGTGAAAGCATAACTTTTTTTATAAGAATCAACAACTTGTCAAAATGATTCCCCTACCTATATGCCAAACTCCCCATCCTAGTCCTGCACAGAAAACTGGCAAATATTGGAAGGAGTTATATATACAGAAGTCTGTTGGCCTGCAGTAAAGCCTAATTAAGTCATTGAGAATCTTTCCATTGACTTCCATTGGCTTTGCATCAGGCCCCTAAAGAGAAGAGGTATATGTTTCTTACCAAATAAAAATTTTTAGCAATCCATCTAAATGGCCGCTGATAGTGCCTCTGCTTCCCTCCCAAGGTTTTCTTTTGAAAGGAACTGACTCTCATCACAGTGAGCCTTCTAGTCACAAATTAGGGATCTTGCAATTTGTGACAACACCTTCAATTTTGGTTTTGTCTCTATTTTGAGGATGTGAAAAGGCTTTTCTCTCACCCGGGGTGCTGGAACAATCTGTATAGTGAGGATGCTGACAGCCATTGAACCAACTGTAAACCATCTACATAATGGAAACCACTTCAAGCCAGTGGGTGTGACAGCATCCCCAGCACCCTAGTTCCAGCACCTATGCCATCACCTTGTCTGATCCAGTGTATATTACAGAGGTACATCAGCTAATGATATGCCTTTTATTCTACTATTTCACAATTCTTTTCTTACATTTGACAAATGTATGGCCCAATCTTGTGGCCCTTATGAAGGCAAAACTTCCAGTGAAGTCAAGATTTGAATCCTGTTTCTTCATGAATTAGGGCTTATTATTATGCTAGTAGTTTAGAGGTTACAGCCCCTGCTCTTGGCTCTCAGGGATTCAGAACAGTGGCTGATATGTCACGAAGATCAGACATCTGGACCCAAAATTTCCACTGAGTATAAGCTCTTCAAGGCAGGGACTGTGTTGTCTTGTGTGTCTGCACAATGCCTAGGCCTGTATCACTGGATTTAACTCTTACTAAAGTCAATGGAAAGACTCCCATTGATTTTACTGGGAGTTGCACTTGGCTCACAATTGTACCGAGGGCCATTGGGCACTACCCCCATACAAGTAATAAATATAGTAACAGCTAAATTCAATTAAAAGTATTGAATATTGTTAAAATAGTTTGCAGCTCCATCCTTTAGAGACTATTTACTTTTCATCCATCATCTTTCTAAACAGACCCTCCAACAGCAATTCTGGGTCCCAGGGCAGAACAGCCAATGGGACCCCAGCCCACGTGGATGCGGTCCACCTGACATTTAGGTGGTGCTGCCACCTACACTGGCTGGTGCCCAGCAAGTTGCTGCCACCTACGCTGGCTGGTGCCCAGCAAGCTGCTGCCAGCTGCACTGCTGGCGCCCAGAGAGCTGCCGGCTGTGTTGCTGGGCATGCTCTTCCAACACAGCCATGGCTTCCCCGTGCCCGGCTGGCTGCCTTCGCCACTGCCGGTACAATCCTGCGCATGCCTAGGAGCCCTGCCAGAGGCGACTAGTGGGAGGGACTCAAAGAGGGGCACCAGCTAAGAGGGGGACACGTGACACCCCCACATTACCCCTTCCATGGGACTCCTCCCCATCCTGCCCCCACCCCGGGCCCTCTGTGCTCTCCCCATCCCCTCCTCCCCATCTCACGTTACTTGAGCAGGGGGCTCTGTCCTCCTGCTGTGCCAGCCTGGCTCCCACTGCTGTTCAGTTGCTCTTCTGGCCGCCAGGCTCCAGAGCCACGCCGGGATGATGCACGGTGCAGCACAGCAGTTACTTGGGAGAGTGCCTGGCTGCGGCAGCAGCTCGCCTCTTCTGGTGACAGTGCCCGAGTGAACTGGAGTCCCCCCGCCCTCCCTGGCATACTCGGAGTAGGCTCCTGTCCCCAGGAGCTGAGCCTGGGCAGGGAGGAAGAGGGCTGCCACTGTTGTTGCTCCCTGCCTTGCCCAGGGCTCAGCTTCTGGGGACAGGAGCCGACTCTGAGCATGCCGGGGAGGGTTCCGGCTCACTTGGCCACTGTCACTAGAAAAGCGGAGCCCCAGGGCAGCTGCTGCGCTGCACCGGGCAGTGTGGCAGGAAGAGGAGAGACTCTGGCCCCGCCTCTTCCCTTCTGGCTCTGGCCCCGCCCCTTCCTCTCCCCAGCCAAGGCTGGCTGCTGGGTTGAGTGCCCTGAGCAGGCATCTAGGGAGGGCGGGCAGCCAACCTTTCCCGCCACCCCCGGCCCCTTTAAATTGCCCGGGCCCCTGGGCAATTGCCCCCTTTCTCCCTCCCCGCCGTTGGCGGGCCTGTTTCTAAATTATAAGGAGTTATAGTTCCACATAAAGTTTGAAAATGAACCTTGATAACCAACAAACATCGCTTATGCTAGTTCAGAACTTACCAACACACTGTTCCCCGCGTTTCTGGTAACCTGAGGGACACTGGCAGCTGAAAGACCCTCTTAAATTGATGCATACTTGATCTGCCCTGCAGTTATGGGTTCCTGTTGCACATTCATCTATATCTTCATAAAACAGCAAATACAACGTTAGTCAGAAACTTTGGTTCAAATTTAAAATTTTTTACCCATCTCCAACCATACTTTAAATGAAGATAGCAAGTTTCAAATTCATTCAAAAGATTTTTATGCCAGGGTTTATTCTGTTTACAGAACACACAACACTGTTGTGACGTTCCCCTCTGTTATCTGGACCGGTGATCTGCTAGGTCACTCCAATCCTTGACTCTGGGAGCCTGCTTTGCTGTGAGAACCCCCCCTCCTGGGCTATTCACGCACAGCCTGTGGCATGTAAGCTGCTCCTTGTATTGTGCAACCGAATGACCAATATCTCCGGTCCCAGACACAATCCTAGGAACCTCCATCTTGCAGTGCCCAGTTATGCCCACTGGATGCTGCAAGCTTATATGAGTTCATCAATTTAACAAAGAAATTGATATGTACCAGACTTGTTATCCTAAGGGAAGTCTCTGACACACTTCAAACCAAATGCACTGCTTCAGGTAGAATAAACAAACAGATTTATTAACTACAAAGATAAATGTTAAGTGATTATAAGTCAAAGCATAACAAGTCAGATTTGGTCAAATGAAATAAAAGCAAAACACATTCTAAGTTGATCTTAACACTTTCAATGCCCTTACAAACTTAGATGCTTCTCACCACAGGCTAGCTGGTTGCTCTTCAGCCAGGCTCTCCCCTTTGATCAGCGCTTCAGTCATTTGGTGTGGTGTCTGTAGATGTAGGTGGAACACAAATGGCAAATGTCTCCCCCTTTTATCATGTCCTTTCTTCCCTCTTGGCTTTGCCCTCCCCTTGAGAGTCAGGTGAGCATTACCTCATCGCAGTCCCAAACTGGCCAAAGGAAGGGGGGTGACTCACTTCAAAGTCCAACAGATCCTTTTGTTGCTGCCTAGGCCAGTATCCTTTGTTCCTGTGAGGCTGGTCTGGGTTTGTCCTATACCTGCCCTGATGAGGTGTGAACTGCCTCTCCACTCTTGGAGAGTTTTTGCCTGGGCTTATTTTAAGCCATGAGGATACATTTTCAGCCTCATAACTACATACATGAAATTATAACCTATAACATTACTATAACATTATTGTAACAAGAATGCTCAGTGCATCGTGAGCCTTCCGAAGATACCCAACATGACAAACTTTGCATTGGATCCCACACAATCATTTTACAAGGATGAACATGGGGGTGCTTGGTGTTTCCCTGAGCTACAGAGTGTCACAACTGTTTGATTCCTTTGGGTCACAAACCAAAAATTTCTAACAATACTTAAATCTGACCGATTGTATCTTAAAACATTTCCAATATTAATTTTTTTCTCCATAGGAATTTATTCTAGGTTGGGCTGGTAGTGCCACCTATTATTAGACCTGTTTTTAATTGCTTACAACTTTCCAAATATTAACTATTTGGGCTGAAATTGTCACTGCTGGGTATCTTTTGTAGGTTGAATATTCAGCTACAATGCTTCAACTGTTTCCAAGAATGAGACTAGCGAAAAATATGTTGTTCTATGCACGTTAAAAATATTCTGGTGACCTCTTTTTGTACTGAGAAGGGGACAAGTTTCATTTAGAAGCCCAAGCACAGGGCTGGAGTTTAAAGGGCTCTAGGATGGGACTGAAGACCTGGCAGTGGGCTAACCATTTGTTAAACTTTGTTACCCCGGGAAGGCAACGGAAGTGAAAGAGTGACCTGGCTGGAGAGCTGGGGACATCACAGAACCCTAAAGGCGAAGAGTCTTCAGGGAGAAAGCCCTGGCGGCATTGCTCCATACTAGGGCAGGGACAGACTTAAAGCTAGCTCAGAAGGGGCTAAGGACTGAGCCCAGAGACAGTGCTGCAGGTACCAACAAGGGCACAGTGATAGGCCCTGTTGTTCTTTTGTTACACCGGAAGGGACTTGCTTGTTTGTTCACATATCGAAAGTGTTTGAACTGGCTGGAGGGTTGGGCCACTGAAGACCACCTGATGAGGTTAATAGCTGACAGGGGGTGTTGAGAGCAGAAAGAGAGAGAGAGCAGGGTCACACCCAACTGAGAGAAGGCGCTCCTGAGAGGTGAGTGTCCCCCATCTCAAATCCATTAGCAAAATGTCTCATCCTTCTGTAGTGCTGGTACATGTACAGGATTAACAAACTACTTTCAGTTACTTGTTAGCTCAAGTGGCAGAGGTCGGTGCAGCACATCTAAAGATTCCAACCCTGCTGATGTGGATGTTATTATAAGGCCACATGATGAATTTCTTTTTTTAAAGTTAGGAAATTACACACACAAAATGACATTAAGAGAACATTATTAAGTTTGCAAAGTTAAAGCACTTAAAGGTAGGAAATGACAGAATTAAGGTTGTCTGTACACCTGAGTCTGCCCTCCTTCTGCATACACATTATGATAGTCTTCAGTTATATGATCATGTACTCATCAATGGTTTAGATAATGGCATCAAGAGTACACTTATAAAGTTTGTGGATGATACCAAGTTGGAAGGGTGGCAAGTGTTTTGGAGGTTAGGATTAAAATTCAAAATGATCTGGACAAACTGGAGAAATGGTCTGCAGTAAATAGGATGAAATTCAATAAGGACAAATGCAAAGTACTCCACTTAGGAAGGAACAATCAGTTGCACACATACAAAATGGGAAATGACTGCCTAGGAAAGAGTACTGCAGAAAGGGATGATAATGGATCACAACCTAAATATGAGTCAACAGTGTAACACTGTTGCAAAAAAAAAGCAAACATCATTCTGGGATGTATTAGCAAGAGTGTTGTGAGCAAGATAGGAGAAGTAATTCTTCCACTCTACTCTGCCCTGATAATTAGGGCCCTATCAAATTCAAGGTCCATTTTGGTCAATTTCACAGTCATATGATTTTAAAAATAATAAATTTCATGATATCAGCTATTTAAATCTGAAATTTTATGGTGTTGTAATTGTAGGGGTCCTGACCCAAAAAGGAGTTGTGGGAGGGTCACAAGGTTATTGTAAGGGTGGGTTGCAGTACTGCTACCCTTACTTCTGCATTGCTGCTGGCAGTGGCGCTGCCTTCAGAGCCAGGCAGCTGGAGAGCGGCAGCTGCTGGCTGCGAGTCCAGCTCTGAAGGCAGAGCCACCACCAGCAGCAGTGCAGAAGTCAGGATGGCATGGTATAGTATTGCCACCCTGACTTCTGCGCTACTGCCTGTAGAGCTGGGCCCTCAGTCAGCAGCTGCCACTGTCCGGCCACCCAGCTCTGAAGGCAGCAGTGCAGAAGTAAAGGGTGGCATGGTATGGTATTGCTACCCTTACTTCTGTGCTGCTGCTGTCAGGGCGCTGCCTTCAGAACTGGGTGCCCAGCCAATGGCCACTGCTCTCCGGGTGCCTAGCTCTGAAGGCAGCACAGAACTAAGGGTGGCAATACTGCAACCCCCCTAAAATATCATTGTGACCCCCCTGCAACTCCCTTTTGGGTCAGGGACCCCAATTTGAGAAACACTGGTCTTCCCCATGAAATCTGTACAGTATAGGGTAAAAGCACACAAGAGACCAGATTTCACAGGGGAAGACCAGATTTCATGGTCTGTGACGCATTTTTCATGGCTGTGAATTTGGTATGGCTCTACTGATATGGCCTCAACTGGAGTATTGTGTCCAGTTCTGGGTGCCACATTTCAGGAAATATGTGGAAAAATGCAAGAGAAGAGCAATAAAAATGATTAAAGGTCTAGAAAACATGACTAATGAGGGAAGATTGAAAAAATTGGGTTTGCTTAGTCTGGAGAAGAGAAGACTGGGGGGGGAGGGGAACATGATAGCAGTTTTCAAGTACATAAAAGGTTTTTACAAAGAGGAGGGGAAAATTATTCTCATTAACCTCTGAGGATAGGACAAGAAGCAATGGGCTTCAATTGAAGTAAGGGTGGTTTAGGCTGGACTTTAGGAAAAACTTCCTAACTGTCAGGATGGTTAAGCACTGGAATAAATTGCCAAGGGAGGTTGTGGAATCTCCATCATTGGAGATTTTTAAGAGCAGGTTAGACAAACACCTGTCAGGGATGGTCTAGATAATACCTAGTCCTGCCGTGAGTGCAGGGGACTGGACTAGATGACCTCTTAAGGTCCCTTCCAGTTCTATGATTCTATTTTTTCACAGAACCCTGGCCATATTTAGTACACAGGATGGATCTGCTCTGGGGATGATCAGGTTAGTGTCCAAAGAAGGCTGTTGTCTGTAGAATTCCTGCCTCATTTATTGCAGAAGCTGGAAAGTGTGAACTATTTGTACCACTGGGGCAGGTGAGTCTAGGCTTGCCCAAAACTAAAGGCTTGCCCTTCAGATAAGGAGGAGGGACCACAAAGCCCAGGCTACAATTGAGTTTTTGAGACAACAAAAAAAAAAAAAACAGGAACAGGAGTGAGGTAAGATTTTAAAAATGAGGGATCCAGAGGAGAACCCCAAGCAGCGAACCCTGGACAGCGCCAACTGCTTCTCTAAAGTATCCAAGGAGTCAGTGGATGCTGCCCAGAGGAACTCTGCCTGGAGACATGAGCAGACGAGGTACAGGAAATAGGCCCCACAGTCGCTGGGTGCCCTGTGCCCAGCTTCCTCCTCTTGAAGTGATGGATGGCCATCTTGGCTAATTCTAGGAGGAGACTGAGGAGGAGGTCCTTTGACTTGATGGGGCCAGGGATGGGGTGTGCATAGATTAGGGTGACCAGATGTCCTGATTTCATAGGGACAGTTCCGATTTTTTGGTCTTTTCTTATATAGGCTCCTATTACCTCCCAACCCCATCCCAATTTTTCATACTTGCTGTCTGGTTACCCTAGCATAGATCAGGAGGAACAGGGATGGAAAATGTGTAGAGAATGAGGCAGGGAATTGCAGGAAGAGAAAGGAGGGTCTCATGGTTAAGGCAGCTGAATGATGCCCTAGAGCAGCGGTTCTCGAACTGTGGGTCAGGACTCCAAAGTGGGTCACAACCCCATTTTAATGGGGTTGCCAGGGCTGGCATTAGACTTGCTGGGACCTGGGGCTGAAGCCAAAGCCCGAGCCCTCACAGCGGGCCTCGGGTTTTGGCTTCAGCCCTGGGTGACGGGACTCAGGCTACAGGCCCCCGCCCAAGGCTGAAGCCCTTGGACTTTGGCTTTGGCGCCCCCACCCTCTGTGGTGGAGCTCAGGCTTCAGCTTTGGCCTGCTCCCGCCTGGGGTGGCGGGGCTTGGGCGGCCTCAGGGCTCAGTCCTCTCTCCTGGAGTTGTGTGGTAATTTTTGTTGTCAAAAAGGGGTCGCGGTGCAATGAAGTTTGAGAACCCCTACCCTAGAGACATGGATTCTACCCCTGCTTCTAGCAGAGAGAACCTACGTGATGCTACTCAAATCACTTAAACCAAACTTTTCACAAGTGGGTAGCCACTAATTATCTTCCTCATTTTCTGATTGCCTGACTTTAGACCCTGTGGTCTGATTTGCAGAAGTTCTGAGCACTCACAGCTGCAACTGAAGCCAATGGAAGCTGTGGTTTGAACATATACATGCTATATAATGTTAAGTACTCTGAAAAATCAGAGTATTTCAAATTGGGCACCCAGAATTAGTGGATGGTTTTGACCTTATTTTGTGTGCCTCGGTTCCCAATCTGTAAAGCAATAGTACTCTCTCACACACAAGGGGGCTGAATGAAGTTTGCACAGGCAACTGAATTCTGGCATTTCCTAACTTTTAAATGATTAACTTTGTAATCTTAACAATGTTCTTTTAATGTAGTTTTTTGTGTATGTAATTATATGTATGATCCCATGCAGTTTATAAGTCAGACTGAATGCAGATAAATAAAAGTATACAAAAGAGTAACTATTGTGTTTTTCTGATATTCTGATTTGTTTTCTTCATAATATCTTGGTGTACTTAGTTATAATTACGCTCTGTGTGTTGATAAGGATTGTATAAAACTAAATTACAATTTGCTTTATCATTTGATCATCCAACTTGTTTCTTATTGTAACCTGACAGAGAACAGTGAAAGGACTTTGTAATGTTGGCTTTCTACACAAACTGGAAGCTGTAGGCTGAATAAACAAATTCCTTAAAACTCATGATCTCTAGTTTACAAATCTCAGCTGAACTCTCTATTTGTACAGGCACTGGGGATCTTAGAACATCACCTGTTGCAGATTCTGGGTGGTGCTTTGGAAAAAGTGATGGATTCTTTCACATATCAAATGAAAATAATTTTGACCACAAAATTCAATAAAAAATAAACTATCAACAGTTTGAATTAATTCTCAGTGTTTGTCCTTTTCTCAAATGTCCAAATATTTGCTATATACTTCCTCTAAATCTGACAGCTCAAATAAAGGTCTAACTCTTGTGCTGTCCTTTTCATTTCTGCATGTTATCAGTTCTGAAATCAGCATACTAATATAGAAGTAGCTGACTCCACTGTCCTGGACTGACAGCTGAGAAACTCGTGTTCAGATGCAGAGCAGGTTTTTCAGGCACTAGACCAGGCTGCGTAGCACAGAACAGACAGGCCATTAAGGGCTTGATCCAAAGTGCAGTGAAGTCAATATGACTGCATTGACTTCAATGTGCTTTGTATGGGACTCCTAGTCTTTGCATAAAAATGGAGGAAAGCTGTTTATACTGCTTATATACTTTCACCTTTTCAATAATATTCCTGGAACGAGGCACATTTGACCTCTGATGACAACTAAATGGGTAGAAGTGTCACTGCTCCAGAGCAAGCAATGCTCTGGACAAACAGCCTTGCTAGAGGGACACAGTCTTCTCAGTAACAGGCACTCCAAAAGCATACTGCAATAAGACAGTGTAAATAAATATTAATTTAATTTTTTTTTATGAACTCATCAGTCTGGCATGAGAAACTTTGTACAACTCACTTTTGATAAAGGCTTTTACACCTATTCCATCATATCTTGTGCTATTGTTGCTGTCTCAGAGTTCAGTTTTTAAATGACTGGGCCACCTTAACACTATCTCACTAATGGAGAGTTAGGTTTGTCATGAATGCTTGCTTTATAGGATTGTGAAGTAGACTAGTCTTGTAAGTAGTGGCTACCTTTGCTGGAAAACTTAGCTTCAGCTCTAACAAGTAGGTCTGTGCTGGGGTGTATAGGCCCACATGGACAAGTAAGGGGCCAGAGAGGTCCTGGCAGCAGGGCTAGCCCTACTCTTCCAGCCTTGTCATTTATGCATGATAGAGAAGAGGCCTTTAAAAGGGAGGAAAAAAGCAGGCGGGGTCAGGGGCAGGGGCAGGAGAGGAGAGAAGGATTGTCCTAAACAGCAGACTGCAGGAGTGACAGGGAACTCTTCCTCAGGGTCAGGGTGAAGGTTTCCTGCCTAGGATATAGCGGACTCTTAAGGTAAGACAGACAGGCTGAACCTGTCTCAAAGAGCCAGTCAGAGCGATTTCCCCAAACCCATTACACTGGGGCTGGATCGTTGGTAGCACTATAGACTAGCCAGTTCCCTAGTCTGTTTTGTCTGGCCCCTCCCTCACAGACCAAGCCAGTATGGTTGAACGTGCCAGGAGCAGAAAGCCCCCACCGACACAGACTCTGGGGATCTTTAGACAAGGCACAGACACCAGACACAGGAGTACGTCGGAGTGTGTTATGTCTGCAATCCTCTTCAGCATTCCCATTGACTGGGTAATGCGGCGTAGAACAGAAGACATGCCAAGAGGCATTAGATGGACACCCTTCTCATCCCTTGAAGACCTGGACTTTGCAGATAATGAGGGGGGAGGGATAGCTCAGTGGTTTGAGCGTTGGCCTGCTAAACCCAGGGGTTGTGAGTTCAATCCTCAAGGGGGCCATTTAGGGATCTGGGCCAAAAATCTGTCTGGGGATTGGTCCTGCTCTGAGCAGGGGGTTGGACTAGATGACCTCCTGAGGTCCCTTCCAACCCTGATATTTTATGATCTTACTCTCCTATCACAATACCCAACATCATATACAAGAATAAACAACCTGACAACACATTCAGCCAGCAAATTGGACTGAAAATCAACCACAATAAGACAGATATCATATCCTTTAATATTGCTTCACCATCACCAGTACAGATAGAGGATCATGTTCTCACCAATGTAGAAACATTCACATACTTGGGCAGCACCATCAGCAAGGACAGTGGAACAAGCCAGGACATCCAGAGCAGAATCAATAAAGCCAGGAACACCTTCAGGAGCTTAAATACAGTCTGGAAATCATCAAAATACAACACCAAAACCAAACTCAAGATTTTATCAGAGCTGAGTACTTTCAACACTATTTTATAGTGTAGAATGCTGGAGAATGACAAAGTCTGACATGTCCAAACTGTCTTCATTCCATACAGCCTGCCTCAGAAAAATCCTCCATATCTTTTGGCCCAGAATAATTTCAAACCAAGACCTATTCACACAGTGCAGCCAAGAAGATATGACCACCATCATTGCCAGGAGGTGTTGGAGATGGATTGGGCATGTGCTTCAGATAAAAACTGATTCCATCACCAGAATAGCAATAAGATGGACACCTGAAGGCAAATGAAAATGAGGCTGCCCAAAAACAACCAGGTGAAGAGCTGTGGAAGCTGAGCTGAAAAACCTGGAGCACAGCTGGGGAACCATTGAATGACTTGCCAGAAACAGACAGGCATGGAGGAACTTCATTGCTGCCCTAAACACCAGAGGTGTAATGGGAACTAACTAACCAACTAACTATAAAGGGCAGAGCTCCCCTTGCAAATAGGGAAGTGGGCCTATATTGTGACCACCCTGTGTAGATAACTGGATGTGGTCAAGTTCCCCTACTTCCTGAGGGAGGAATCACCAAGGGCTCTGTTACAAGGTCATTTT
Source organism: Chrysemys picta bellii (assembly GCF_011386835.1). Taxonomy (NCBI): domain Eukaryota; kingdom Metazoa; phylum Chordata; order Testudines; family Emydidae; genus Chrysemys; species Chrysemys picta. Next base: position 185,217,737 of record NC_088793.1, read on the forward strand.
AAAGTCCATTGCTATTGTAAACACCATTGTGTGGACTTCTCCATTGGTTTTTTACCCTCTATGATTAAACTTGATATGTGCATTTCCTAAGCTCTTAACTGAAGACAACTTGTGAGAACTATCAATAATTCATTTAAGTGATAATAGCTCTCAAATATAGGGCCTTGTGTCAATCTGATGATGCGGGTTGTTCCTCTGTATATAGTATAGGGATCCTCCTACTGCCATCTGTCCTTTGGTTGGTGATGGCAATAGATCATACACCTCAATTCTATGTATATCTAATATAAGCTTCAAGTTTTCTGTTCCCAGACTATTTCATTCACATTGTTTTGTACCATCTATCTTCTCTGATCACTATTTTTGTTTAAATGGAAAGCTTTTATTAGGATAAATGGTATAGAGTATCCAACTCAGAATCAAACACAAATTTGGGGTATACATTTAAGTTGGGCCTCTATTATGGTGTCTTTGAAAAGCATCCACGCAGCTTGCAGGGATTTCACTTTAGTCACTGTACCTTTTAATTTCTGTTTAACTAACCCCCTCATTTTTGCATAGTTCCCCCTTTCTGAAATTAAATGCCACAGTGTTGGGCTGTTGAGGTGTTCTTCCCACCACAGGGATGTTAAATGTTGTTATATTATGGTCACTATTTCCAAGCGGTCAGTGTTACACACACACACATATATATACACTCTGATAGCCACTTCAGATTAGATCAGTAACCCATAGTTAACACTGTCTTGTACTTTGCCAGTATCCTTTCTTTATTCCTTTATATTTTCTAATCTCATCTATCATTCTAGCTGATGACGGTGTGTATAAATCAACAGCTGCATGACTGTGCCAAATTGTTAAATGTCTTGTATCATGTTTGATAGTGGAAGCATGCAGCATACACATTGTATTTAGTATTTTATAACTTATGGAATCTATCACAGTCTCATCATTGCAAATCACTCACAAAAACAAACAGAAGTTTGGGCAGCAATACTAACTTTGTGGCAACTAGCCACTCCCTCACCAGAAATGATAGCAGAAAAGTGAGAACATATAAGACAATATCATAGCCAAAATGCATCCAGCAAAGGCTTGGCTGAATAGCTGAGCTCTGCATCATTCTCTGAAGGATAATAAATGCTGACAGATTGCCAGAGGAAGTGAGCTTCATAGTAAGGGACCCTCCACTGAGATTACCCTGTCTCCAGTCCTCAAGCATAAACATCTAGGAGCTGTTAATGAAAGCACAGTGGTTAATGTCAGCCATCATGAGAGCACATGGTATGTCTAATATATGCCTTTATTTAAATTTTCATCTTTTTTTGTGATAGGGATTTCTCATGTATTTTCCCCTCCTATCCAAGGATGTGTTCCAAAGAGACTCTCAGTTCCTCAAGGTGGTTAATCAAGCTATCTAGTGTATCCCAAATAGAGCCAGTAAGCTTTTTATCATGTCACAGCTCAACATTCTGGGCCTCCATTTTTTATCTTGTTTTAAACCCAGTTCCCCCTCCTCAACAAGTACACTAACCCTACACAATTTCTTTTGAATAGCTTTATTTTCTCTAGCAATAGATATACACTAATTTATTTTAAAATTCATTTTGAGTTAAGCCACTTTTTTTATTTGCAGTGCCTTAAACAACAATCATATTACTTGAAGAGGCTTGCATTGAGAGCTAAGTTTTGTTGCTAGATTTATTTGTACTTGCTTTACATAGTTATAAGTGTTTGGTAGTTTTTATTTTACTATAACTTGCATTGGAATTGAGTAGTTTGGTTACCATGTACTGTTTGTAGTTATTACACCACAAAAAACCACCTTAAAAGAATGTTAAGGTTGCAAAGTCAAACATTCAGAAGTTAGGAAATGCAATGTGTTCAACTTTAATTCAGCCCACTTGTGCGTGTGCATTATAATAGTCTTGAATTACATGATCACATAACATTTTTAACACAGACTTGCACTCAATCAAACCCCACCATTCCCAGAGTGGGATCAGGTGGCATGGCTTTCTCTATTCAAGCAGAATGTACCCAGATGCTACAAAAGATTAATGGTATATAACAGGGGTCGGCAACCTTTCAGAAGCGGTGTGCTGAGTCTTCATTTATTCATTCTAATTTAAGGTTTTGCATGCCGGTAATACATTTTAATGTTTTTTAGAAGGTCTCTCTCTCTAAGTCTATATATTATATAACTAAACTAGTGTTGTATTGTAAAATAAACAAGGTTTTCAAAATGTTTAAGAAGCTTCATTTAAAATGAAATTAAAATGTTGATCTTACGCCACCAGCCCGCTGCTGCTCTGGGGTTCTGTTCACCTAGGCCGGCAGCGGGCTGAGTGAGGCCTGCGGCCAGGACCCCGGCTGGCAAGAGTCCGGCAGCCAGAACCCCAGACCAGCAGCGGGCTGTGTGGGGCCGGTGGCCAGGACCCCAGACCGGCAGTGGACTGAGCGGCTCAGCTCACTGCTGCTCAGGGGTTCCATCCACCGGCTCCTGCCAGCCAGGATCCTGGCTGCCGGATCCACTCAGCCCGCTGCCAGTCTGGGGTCCCGGCCCTCCCCACATACAGTGGGTACCTACTGTGACAGACCCAGACCAGTGGGGTACAAGAGTCTGGTAGAGGACAAATATACTGGTCACTAGATGAGTAGTTTTCCATTCCCTGAGTGACCAAAGCAGGGGCTACACTAGAGTAATCAGGAACCTGCTAGAACCAGTTAAGGCAGGCAGGCTAATTAGGACACCTGGAGCCAATTAAGAAGAAGCTTCTAGAATCAATTAAGGCAGGCTAATCAGGGCACCTGGGTTTTAAAAAGGAGCTCACACCTGTTTGCGGTGCGAGTGTGAGGAGCTGGGAGTAAGAGGTGCAAGAAGCTGAGAGGGTATGCTGCTGGAGGACTGAGGAGCACAAGCGTTATCAGACACCAGGAGGAAGATCCTGTGGTGAGAATAAGGAAGGTGTTTGGAGGAGGCTATAGGGAAGTAGCCTGGGGAGTTGTAGCTGTCATGCAGCTGTTACAGGAGGCACTATAGATAGCTGCAGTCCACAGGGCCCTGGGCTGGAACCTGGAGTAGAAGGCGGGCCTGGGTCCCCCCCCCCCCAAGCCTCCCAATTGACCTGGACTGTGGGTTCTTCCAGAGGGGAAGGTCTCTGGGCTGTTCCCCAACCCACATGGTGAATCTCTGAGGCAAGAAACTCCGCCAATAAGCGCAGGACCCATCAAGATAGAGGAGGAACTTTGTCACACTACCTTCTCCCTGGTTCTGGTCATTCTCTTAGTCTCTCAGCATTGAGCTGAGGGTGGCAGTGCACTGAGCACAGGGCTGGGGGTGAAGGGTTGGGCCAGGAGCTAAAATGAGGGAGGGGGCTCAGGGTTGGGGCAGGAGGTTTGGGTGTGGGGCACTTACCTGAGCAGCTCCCATTTGATGTGAGGGGTGCAGATGGGAATGTGGGGGGAGTGCAGGATCTCCTGATTGTTGTTCTGGGTCAGGGTGGGGATGTGGCGGGTGCATGGCGTGTGGGGGGGCTGGGGATGTGAGGTGGTGCAGGTGTCAGGGCTTGGGTTGTGGGGGTGGGATGAAGGAGTCAAGCAGAGGGCTGGGTGTGTATGAGGGAGGTACAGGGCTCAGGGCAGGGGTCTGAGGTGTGTGTGTGGGGCTCAGGGCAGAGTGCAGGGTGTGGGTGTGTGTGTGTGTGGGGGGGGGGTCAGGGCTCAGAGGAGAGGGCTGGGTGACTGCCCCCTAAGAACTCCCAACCCCCCAGCTCCTTGTCTCTAACTGCCCCCCCAGGACCCTCCTTGCTTCCTGTCCCCTGACTGCCCTGACCCCTATCCATCCCCCACCCCTTGACAGACCCTGGGACTCCCATGCCCCATCCAACCCACCCTGTCCCCTGACTGCCCCCATGCCCACCCCTTACCATGAGGCTCCACACAGAGCCTGATAAGCTGCCCCGCGGGAGCGCGCAGCCTTGGCCCCCAGAGCTCTGCGCGTGCGGCAGCAGGGCTCCGGGTGAGCGGGGAGCGTCTTTCCCTCCCCGCGGAGCCAAACATGGCCCCGCGGGAGCATGCAACCCCTACCCCCAGAGCGCTGCGCGTGCGGTGGCAGAGCTCCAGGGGAGGGGAGAAGGCGCGGGAGGGGCCGGCAGCTTGCTGCGCTCCGGCCCAGTAGCGTGGAACCTGCGGCTTGCCGTGCCGGGAGAGTGGGGTCATTTGCCCACCCCGTGCGCACGGCTATGCTTCTGCTCCCTGCCCCCACGGGGGGAGGGCAGAGGAGAGCAGGCTGGGTCAAAGAAATAGTGGGGGAAAAAATAACTGAAGTTAACTACATTAAAATTTAGGGTAATGGGCTCTGAGTAAAAATGCATTTCAACATCTTTCAGAAATGTTTATGATGGTATACTATGGTATTACCACCAGACCCCAATCACTCATCATAATATAAATACTGCCTTTTGCAATAATCTCCAAGACATTTAAAAATCTATTGTAGAAGGCTTTCATATACGTAAATATCTATAAATTCAGAAATCGCTAATTGATTTGCATTGCTACTGTTTGAAGTTTGCAGGATGCTGCAAAAATGTGAGAACCATTAAGGGCAGCAGAGCTTGCCCCTTGCATTCTTGCGAAATATAAATCAACTTGCGTTTCATAGTTTTAATTCCACAAGCTTCGCTAATAGCTATACCCACTGATTCCCTCACTTTCCAAAAATGTACCCACGCTCCCTCTTGAAGTGATTTACACAATTATGTCCTTCCATTGCTGACTTTGGCAGCCTGCTCTATATTTCAACTGCTAGTTATGTACAGAAATTTTGCCTGACCTGCTTTTAACTATAATCTTAGCTATAGTTTCCCCAAAATCTAATCTACGGCTCCTTGCTGTAGAGATAGTTAGTTAGTTTTTCAAAATCCCTACTATATCTATCCTGTAAGTCTCTTATCTATAATCCACAAAATCCTTTCTTAGTCTCTCTCTTTCTGAATTATAAGCCTGGCTCTATTCTTTCCATGCTGTGACTCATTCCTCCCAAGCCCCTGACTCATGCTGCTTGCTCATTTATGCAATTTTTTAATCCCTGCAGTTTTCTTCCTATAACATGGAATTAGAACTGCACACAATATTTCAGTGTGTATTTCACCAGTACTTTACACTTCTGTGGAAAAATGAATTCAGTTCATAGTTACTCTGGACCTTTATCTAACCAATCAAAGCTCCTTTTTCTCTTTTAATCACTACCAAGTATTGAGGCCATGGCTAGAGAATAATATCCACTATCAACCCAGCTATATGCTACATTTAGGACAGTCCGTTACTAATAAAGTTTGCAGATGACACAGATGAGGGGTGGTGGTAAATAATGAAGGAGACATGTCCCTGATCCAGAGCAATCTGGATCTCTTGCGTAGCTGGGCGGAAGCAAACCAAATGCATGTTAATATGGCCAAATGTAAATTTATACATCTAGGAACACAGAATGTAGGCCTTACTTGCAGGATGGGGGACTCTATCCTGGGAAGCAGTGACTCTGAAAAAGAGTCATGGTGGGTAATTAGCTGAATGTGAGCTCCCAGTGTGGTGGTGTGGCCAAAAGGCCTAATGTAACCCTTGGATGTATGAACAGGGGAATATCGAGTAGGAGTAGGGAGGTTATATCACCTCTGTTTTTGGAATTAGTATGACTGCTAGTGGAATACTGTGTCCAGTTCTGGTGTCCACAATTCAAGAAAGATGATGGTAAATTGGAGAGGATTCTGAGAAGGGCCAAGAGAATGATTAAAGCATTGGAAAATATGCCTTTTAGTTAGGCTTGGCAGAATTAGATATTTTTTTAAAACAATTTTGATGGATTATATCAATGTTTATTTTTAGGCAGGATTTTTTATTTTGACTTATAATTTTGCACAACTGTGAAATTTTTTTTTTTGCGGGGGGAGGGAAGGGCAGTCAGTATCACATGTCAAAATATACAAAATAGATACCCATAAATCAAACTCTAAGAAGTTCTGAATTTTTCTTCCTTTGCCTATCTGTAAACTTCAATTATTATCAATGAAAATATTTTTGTTGGTTTATATGTGCATGGTGAAATTGACATTTAATGGCATTTACCGAATAAAAAAACCAAATCTTGCCAAGCCTACTTATAGTGATAAACTCAAGGAGCTCAATCAATTCAGTTTAAAAAAGAAGTTTAAGGGGTGACTTGAGCACAGTTTATAAGAACCTATATGGGAAACAGAAATATAATCATAGAGGGCTTGTCAATCTAGAAGACAAAGGTAAAATAATATCCAGTGTTTGGAAGTTGATGCTAGACAAATTCAGATTCAAAATATGGTGTAATTTACCAAAGGTTGTGGTGGATTCTCCATCACTGGTATTTTTTAAATCGAGATTGGATATTTTTCTAAAAGAGATGCTCTAGTTCTAATGGGAATTAATTCAGGGAAGGTCTATGGCCTGCATTAGGCAGGAGGTCAGGTTAGATTATCACAGTGGTCCCTTCTAGCCTTTCTGAATGTTTACTGGCTTTGGAAGACAACCTTTTGTATAGTATCACTTTTGAAATACTGGCAAATTATATTTGCATTGCCTACCAGTTTAGGAAAGAGTATTCAAAGAACGTAAGGAAATACAATAGCCATAACCTTTCCATTAATTTATGCTCACTGTATTTTACCAAATTAAGTATTCTATCCCTTACTTAAATTTCTCATATTGTTCTTACAACTGAAGCCCAGCTCACTGCTATGTAGCTTCCAGGATCCTCCCTTGATCCTTTCTTACACACAAGAACAACATTAGTAACCTTCCAAACTCTCTGGTTCCCTCCCCAGCCTTAGCAAGCTATCAAAAAATTCTGTCAAAAGCTTTTCTATTTCCCTTGCTACTTCCTTCAACATTTGGGATGTTATTCATCTGGGCATAGTGCCCAGACAAATTTTAACTCATTGGTGATGGTAGCCTGAATTCTCCAAGGCAAGCACCAATGGAAAAACTGTTATATAACATCAGATAAACAGATACCCAAAGGGTTAACAGTTTTACTTGACTATCAGTTCTGGAATGATGGAGCCTATTAATATTTCAGTGCTGCTTTAGTGTATTCAGCATAAGCTAACAAATTCTCTTGCTTTTTTTTTGTCTTTTATGTTCCGTGTATGTCAGACTGACAGCCCTAGCAACTGAAGTTTTCAGATATTTAAGAGCAGACAGTTTGCACGGGCAAGATACCTGCATTTCTGTGAGCCAAAATCTGTATTTGTGCACACACCTCAAGTAATTGTGAGCAAATGGAAACACAGGTTTTCACCTGATTTTCATGCAGAGATACAATTTTTTTGCATGCATAAATATATGAACTCTCTCATTTTTCTGGGCACAGCTAAGGAGGACCCTCATCCATTTTTTTCAGTGTTACAGGCATTCCTAGCAGAGTAAAAGTAACCCTTTCAGGATGACAAGCACAGTAGAGGTGAACCATAACCACCAGATGAGATTCCTAAATAAAGTCTCCAATAAAGTGAGCATATAGTACAGAAAACTTCCCACTACAATGAATTTATGAAGAGGAAGACATAGCAAAAGTGTCCATTTGTTAAACAAAGGAGTGAGCTGTAACAGTTAAGGTTGGTTTAGAGTACTTTGTCACAATTATGTATTGTCTTTGGTATGTCCAAATTGAATTGATTTAACACAGAGATTAACTAAATAAAGGAGTGAGCCATAGTTTTCAGCACTGAAACATCTACCACATGTTTGTTTGGGAGTGGTAGGCAGCTGAAAGGAAAGCAGTGAATGAAGCTGTCAACCAATGCATGACTTCCTTTCTGCTCCCCTCTGCCTGCACCGGGGTACCATCTTTCTTCATTAGAAGAGTAGATAAGGTAAAGTGCTTTTGATTCAGATACTATTTTATATGACCTGGTACAAGACTAATGCAAGCCCTATAGAACTGAACATGTGCTACGTGCTTCACTCCTTCCCTAAACCCTGATTAAGGAAATACTTAAGCATGTGCTTAAATCCATGGACAGAAGTTCAGGGATGTCCTAAATAGGAACGTTTTCTTGAATCGGTGACTCAGTGCATATTCTGCCTCTACAACTCCATTGAAGTTTATATTTTCCAACCTACCCAACATCTTTTTAAAAATGTAAGTTTGAAACAATATTTCTTTTCTTACTTTACTTGGGGATTTGTCTTGAGTGGGATTTAAAGTGTTGTTTAGAAGGTTTTAGCTAAAATGCTCTAAAACTCTCCAGTAGACAAATGCAAAGTTGATCATGTTGAATTCAAAGCTACTTGTTTCTGGGCTTCAATTCTACAAGCTTAGTGCTGGCTGCACTACGCTTGTAGTAGTTAGAACTTGTTAGCTAAACACCTTCTAACAACACACCTTTAAATTGAAGTTGAGACAAATCCTGGAATTAATCAGTCCTGGGATCTACTATACCCTCCACATGTCTAGATTGGAGAAATAGGTGTTCGCTAATGTGTTAAAACACAATCCCAAACACAGTCAGACTGTGATTATTTAATGCTAGGTTGATCCACTACCAGCTAAGTATTGTGTACCCCAGTTACAACAAAGTAGTGCCAAACGCAGGTTAAAACATAATTTGGTTTTACAGTGCAGACCAGACCAAACAGTGATTTAACCATATTCTTAAAATGTAAGTGTGCTGAAGCACAGATTGTGCTAAAACCTTGAAAATACAGTAAGAGTGGAATGATATTGTAACCATAGTAGGCACCAACATGTTATAGCTGTGTCCCATGTTAGCTCTTCAAAGTATAACTGGGATGGGATCTAACTGTCTTACTGTGAATTGTGGACCGCTGTCCATATTAGTAATACCATAGTTAGAAGCTTTTATTGCTATGTAATAGCATTTTACTTTTTAGCATGGTGTTTTATACTTCAACAGATCTCTAGGAACAGAAGTCCATAATTCAGCAAAGTATTTAAGCATGTGCTTAACATCAAGCATGTGATTGAGTACTTTAGAGCTGGTCAAAATTCTTAACTATGTACAAAGAATCCTACCTGCAAAATATCGCTGGAATAATACAACATTTAAGCAGTTGACCATATGTATGTATGCAACCAATATATTAATCCAATATAGGAGCATAAAAGTTGTTCCATAAAGGCTTTTCATATGAGTGTTTTCAATTTGAGGTTCTTTTCATTAAGATAATGGAAAAACTTAAGGTCCTGTTCTTAAAATAAGCACATGGTTGTTACATTAAAAAAGAAAAAGCCTCTCAGAGGGAAGAGTAGAGTTTCCCCTAATGCAAGAATGTAAAATTAACTATCTTCATCATTATTCAACAAGACAAACATTCCACATTGTAAAATTGATATACATTTACTTTAAGGGCTGTATTTTTGGCTTTCCTGGTTCTAGTGGGATTGTAAATTGAGATATATTTACTTTTACTGTTATAATCTAATAGTTGAATGCAATATATCAGTAAGCTGCAGAAAGCCTCACTGACTGGTATGTTAATACTAGCTGTCAAAATAGTAATCTGACTGATTTACACTGTAATAGCTTATTTTTACATTTAGTGGAGTATTTCCTGCTGTTACCGCCTTATGATCTTATAGTAGAGAACTAACAGCTTAGGAAGGCACGAACTAAAAAGGACAAGTAAGGATTACCCACCCATGATGACCAATACAATTGGACTATATTCAAAAACAACAAGGGTGGATAAAAAAATTCCATTATTGCAGATGAAAGAGTTTCCCCCTACATCTGGCATGTCATTTTCAAACCTGATATGAAACATTTCCATAAATTCAGTTTACCATTGTTTTCACCAGTGTTTCAAAGTATTTTTGAACATGAAGTAATAGCATACAAACCCAATTTCACATCCAAAAAGTAAGCTTCTAGTTCTCATTCTCTAACTAAATCGCACAGTTATGAAAAAGATGACCACTTCCTTGAGGCATGATGTTTTGTTTAGTTAAGTTAATGGAAAAGCTAGCCAGTGTTTGATGTAAAGCTGTCACCCTTGCATGAAAGAAAACCAACTAGTTATTTATTATGAATATCTTCTAATAGTTTCCAGAATTATCTGAACTATGTATTTTTTCTTAATGACATAACTTTAAATTCCAAGTTCCCTATTCATTTCGTTTTTGTTTATTTCTCTCCTTGGAAACCTCGTAAGCATCTTCTTTTACTAGGCTTGACTGGACAAAATACTACTGTTACAACCTGCAATATTGGGAAGTAAAAGTGTGAATGTTTTTTGTGTTTTTTAACTAGGATGTTGGAGAATCACATTACATTTTTGCTAGGCTTTTCACAACACTACCACTGCAAAATCTCCCCACAAAGGAAAGCCTGCATAGTATACTTTTAAAATGAAAATCTGTGTATTATTTGGGGGGGGAAAGCATAAAGAATCCCATAGGAAACAGTTACTCCAGAAGTTGCCTTTTGGCAACTAGCTCAGAATGGTATTTTAAACTAAAATAAACTGTAGTTTATCAGTGTACAGAACAATTTGGTTTGTATGAAAAACTGCACATGTTGTGACCCAATGGCTTTCAACCTTTCCAGACTACTGTACCCTTTTCAGGAATCTCATTTGTCTTGCCTACCCCCAAGTTTCACCTTATTTAAAAACTACTTGCTTACACAATCAGGCATAAAAATACAAAAGCGTCACAACATACTATTCCTGAAAAATTGCTTACTTTCTCATTTTTACTATATAATTATAAATCAAATCAATTGGAATATAAATATTGTACTTACATTTTAGTGTATAGTTTATAGAGCAGTATAAACAAGTCATTGTCTGTATGAAATTTTAGTTTGTTCTGACTTTACTAGTGCTTTTTATGTAGCCTGTTGTAAAACTAGGCAGATATCTAGATGAGTTGATGTACCCCCTGGAAAATCTCTGTGTATCCCCAGGGGTACATGTACCCCTGGTTGAGAACCGCTGCTGTAAATAATGACATTTAAAAAAACACACTGGGAAACATCACTTTTCAGCGATAAATCTTCTCCAGCTGTATACTATGGCAGTGTAATATACAGTATAATTCCAGTTATCCAAAATCCCTAGTTATCTGAATCCATAGCGTGTCTCCCATGTAGTCCTGTGTTAGTTAACCACCCACTAATAACTTCTCAATTAGCTGCTTGACTCCTGTTAGAGCTAATCAATGGGCTTGTATTATATAGTGGTTCTGAGAGGTTATCTGCAGTTACTGAGACCTAATTCCATTTCAGCGGCAACAGCTCAAAATAGCACTTCTGAAACTTTCAGATAACCAGGCATTCAGATAAATGGCTGTCCCCTAGGCCAGTGTTTCTCAAATGCAGCCACCATGGCTGCATGTGGCCACCAGGGGCTTTTCTTGCGGCCACAGCCTCCTAGGCTGTGATTTGGGGGCAAGGGGAGAAGAAGCAGTGGCCCCTTCCCCTCCCTGTTGCTCCTGAATGCACTGCCTTGGTGTTGGCTGCTGGGGCTGTAAGCGGGGGTTGGACCCTGACACCCTCTGTAGATAACAAGGGCATAACGCTGGAGGAGCAGGCAGCTTGTGAGTTCCCCACTTTCCTGGGGTGGTGAGGCTCAGGCTTTGGGCTTCAGCCCTGGGGTGGTGGGGTGGCAGGCTCTGGCCATGGGGCTTCAACCTCCAGCCCTGGGCTCTGGCTGTGCAGTGGCAGGCACCAGGCTCCGGCCACAGGGCTTCGTTCTCCATCCCTGGACCCCATCCACCGGGCTTCAGGTTCTGGCCCCCCACTACCTCCCCCAGTCAACCCCCCACCCCCATCTCCCCTGGTCCCTGCTGCATCCACCCGACCCCCCCCCCATCCATGGCTTAATTTGTCCCCAAGCTTTCTGGGACTGAGTAAGTCTGCTGTGAAAAGTGATACTTGTATGCTTGTTAATATCACTTTTCACAGCAGACTTACTAGCTAGCAATAAATAAATTACAATGATTTGGATGTGTATATTTGTGTATTTATTTATTTTCCCTAAAGCTAATTAAGTATTTTAGGAAAAAGTGCAAGAGCAACCACCAGCAAGAGTTGGTGGCCACACTCTGAGGCCACCAAATAATTTGTCCCGAGAACCCCTGGGCCATTTGGATAACTGTATTGAGTGTACTGTACCTTCACCACCAGATAATAATGTAGGCCCTCTTTCTTCTCCCCACTAATCAAAGATATGCTATGGGAATCTGGCCCTTGAGGTAGCTGTAACAAAATTTTAGAATATATCACAGGAATTGTTGATTTCAATTTCTTTAGCTCTAGATGTTGCATTATAATTAAAATTGATAAAATAGATAATGAAGTTTTTCTATAATAAGAATGGCTCATCATCATAACCAAAGTCCTACCTCTGACCAATTTAGATCCTTCAACAAATCCTCCACCTTAAAGACCTGAGTGGGTGAAAAATCCATTCAGTAGCAGACAAAGAAGAAAGTCGAAGGGAGCCTTCTTTTGTTTCAACCTTCTGGCTATCAACTGTCCCAGTCACCCACATAGGAGTGATCTACTTGTCTTGTAGCTAAAACAGGTCAATGAATGACCAGCTGTTAGATAGGAGAGAGGGACTACAACGATGACAAGAAAATGCCAAATGAAGTGTTCACTACAACAGTCCAAATTGTCTGAAACAACCCCTGGAATGCTTTAAGGAGTGAAACTATATAGCTTTGGGGAAACTTGAGGCCTACTTTTAAGGTCTTTTAAAATAAAATTCAGCATCTAGGCTGCTGAAGAAACTACATACATAATCTCTGTTTACTGTTTGGTATTTTGGCCCTCATGCCTTCCCCAGCTGCACGGCATCCCAATTGCATGGGTGAAAAATGTGAAAAGAGCATGCTAGAAAGACAGACCCTATATCCATAGTGATTGTAGGTTATCAATTTTGCAAACATCTTTTTAATTTTCACATAAATAAATTAAACGTTACCAATTTAGCAGCATCTGACATGACAGGCATTACAATTTCCCAGGGTTCTATTCATTATTACACTTTAAAAGAAAGTTTCTCATTTGAAGCATTAACATCTTGTTTGTGTGGCACCAGTAATTGATAATTTTCCATTTATTATACTATAACATCACTATTACCAGGGCCCCACAGAGGTTTATGGGGGCACAGAGCAAAATCTGAAACTGAGAAACCCCCTTTCAAAAAATTACCACAGAGGGGAGCCCTGGCGAAGGGGGGGGGGGAGTTTGGAGAGTGAACCCACACCACACTCACCCACAGTGGTGGCTCAACTCTTGTCCTGCAGGGCTGGGCCTGGTTCCCTGCAGGACAACTTAGTATACAAGGTCACAGTGCCACTCCAGTTTAGTCATGACAGAGGGGCTGCCAGGCCAAATTTCAGTGAGTGGCATTGCAACCTAGCATGCAGGGCTGCTACACCACTTGTTCTGGGGGCCCTCTCAAATAGGGGGGGTCAGGGAAAACCATCCTCATCCTCTCCCTCTCCACCCCAAGGCAGTGCTTTCTCTTATTGCTCTCTGTCAAACACAAGACAGTGTGCTCAGTGCTCTACAGAACAAAGAACAGACACCGGCCCCTCCTCCTGCAAGGCCAACAGTTTCAAACCCAGATGCTTAAAAATAGGCACCTACATAAAAGTAATTTGATTTTATTCAGAGATAATGAGCTCTCACTGACTTCCACTCATTCCATATTGACTTCAAAGCGACCTGTAGGTGCTTGGCATTTCTCAAAATTAAATAACTCTTCTTAGATGCTGGATTTCAGGAACTCAAGTTTTGAAACATTTCACCTTTATTATTATTTGTTTTATCGTAGTGCCTGGGATTTCTAGTCATGTACCAGGTCTAGGCACCCGTGATCCCCAAACAGTGGGGTGCAACATTCAGAGGAGGAGCGTGCACGGCAGGGCCAGCGCCAGCCCCGACGGAGGGAGTGCCACCCAGCCCAGCTTCATCCCCAGCTGCAGCTCCACTCCGCTCTCAGCCCAGCTCAGGACCCAGCCACAGCCCTGTTTCCAGCCGCGGCCCCATCCTGCCCCGCCCCCTGCTCTGCCTTCATTCCCTTGCTGCCCCAAGTCCAGTTCCACCTCTAGCCCTAGCTCCTCCCCCATCCCCAGGTCTGTCTGCAACTCTGTCTGCAGTGCAAGCTCCTCTGCTGAGCCTAGGGTTCCCAGGCGTCTGTTTTTTTACCAGAACACCCAGTCGAAAAGGGACCCTGGTGGTTCCGGTCAGCACAGCTGACTGGGCCACTAAAAGTCCAGTCGGGGCAGGCAGGTTCCGTGCCCGGTTCCTTATGGCTCCCAGGAAGTGTCTGACATGTCCCTCTGGCTCCTAGGCGGAGGAACAGCCAGGAGGGCTCCATACGCTGCCCCTGTCCTCAGATGCTGCCCTGAGTGCCAGCTCTGCAGCTCCCATTGGCCAGGAACCATGGACAATGGGAGCTGTGGGGGTGGTGCCTGCAGGCAGGGGCAGCCCTCAGAGCCCCCTGGCCTCACCGCCATTTAGGAGCCGGAGGGACATGCCGGACACTTCCCGGGAGCAGCCTGAGGTCACCGCCGCCCAGAGCCCACACTCCCTCTCACGCCCTAACCTTCTTCTCCAGCTCAGGACCCCCTCCTGCACCCAAACTCCCTCCCGGAGCCTGCACCCTGCATCCGCAGCCTTGAGCCCCCTCCTGCACTCCAAACCCCTCATCCCTAGCCCCATCCCAGAGCCTGCATCCCCAGATGGAGTTCTCACCCTCCCCTGCACCCCAACCCTCTGCCTCAGCCATGATCCCCCTCCTGCACCCTGAACCCTTAATTTCTGGCCCCACCCCAGAGCCCACACCCCCAGCCAGAGGCCATACCTGCTCCCACACTCCAAACCCTCGGCCCCAACCCTCATCCCAGAGCCCCTCTTGCACCCCAAATGCCTCATCCCTGCCCCCCAGAGCTCACATCCTCAGGCAGAGCCCTCACCCCCTCCCGCACCCCAACCCCCTACCCCAGTCCAGTGAAAATGAGCGAGTGAATGAGGGTGGGCGAGAGAGAGTGATGAAGGGAGGGGGGATAGAGTGAGTGAGAGGTGGGGCCTCAGAGAAAGGGTGGGACAAGGGTGTTTGGATTTTCTGCAATTAGAAAGTTGGCAACCCTAGCTGAGCCAACTGTGCAGTAATGGAGTGGGTATGGGGACAGATTCCATTCCCACAGTATTCTTGCCAGCAAGTTAAAGAAGTTTGGATTGGATGAATGGACTATAAGGTGGATAGAAAGCTGGCTAGATTGTTGGGCTCAACAGGTAGTGATCAACGACTTGATGTCTAGTTGGCAGCCGGTTGCCCCAGGGGTCGGTTCTGGGGCCGGTTTTGTTCAACATCGTTATTAATGATCTGGATGATGGGATGAATTGCACTCTCGGCAAGTTCGCAGATGATACTAAGCAGGTGGGAGAGGTAGATACACTGGAGGGTAGGGATAGGGTCCAGAGTGACCTAGACAAATTGGAGAATTGAGCCAAAAGAAATCTGATGAGGTTCAACAAGGACAAGGCATCTTTTAAGCCTATGATTAGGCTCTCTGGCTGAATAGGGATACTTTCTTCAATCAGAACTTAAAGTATACAAAGAAAACAATGCATTTAGCATTGGGTAGTAAGAAGCTGTGGAAATAACAGGGCAGTGCAGAGACATTTTTAAATAAAAACACTTTGTTGAGTGGAATATGATTGCTTCAAGGAAAAGTGTGTTTTATGAAGGAAGAGGAGTAATATAAGAGCCAATAGAGGCATGAGTGCATTTGTAGTTAGAGGAAAATGAGGACACTGAATCTCATGAAGAAGGAGTGAGAGCCATTCTTCAAGGGGAGAGTGACTATTTTAGATAGACTGAAGGGGTGCATGAGGAAAGAGGGAGCCTGAAGAAAAGGGTTCAATTAGTTAATGTAAGATAAAATAATTAGATAAAAAGGTTTTACTGGTAGGAATGGAGAGAAAAGGACAGGATTTGGGAACATTTCCCAAACCGGATGAAAGAGTGGTACTGAAAAGCACATAGATGTTATTCTCAGGGAGAATAACAGAAATTGATATTATATTACAACATTCTGTTAAGAAAATATCACATGCATATAAAACATCAAGCATTTAAAATTACTGTGAATGTATTATTATATGTATTACAGTTGCACCTAGAGGACCCAGTCCCGATTGGGACCCCACTGTGCTCCTGTACAAATGTATAGGAAAAAACAGTCCCTGCCCTGAAGAAATTACAATATAAATAGACAAGACAGACAAAAAGTATTATTATCCTCATTTCATAGATGGTGAACTGTGGCAGAGAGATCAACTGACTTGCTGAAGGTCACACAGCATGTCTATGGCAAAGCTGGGAATAGAACGCAAATCTCCGACAAGTCCATCCTTCCTTCCTAGCCCCTACATCTAATTAAACTATAGATAACTATCAATTATTCTGTTCAATATCCCAAAAGAACAAAAACAATGGTTTAAAAAAATAGTTTGCAGTGTTCCTACACAGCCATCCTTTTATTAATTTACATATCTTTTTGTAATTAATGCAAGAAGTGGTCCCATGTAGTACTAAAAGACACAAATCAACTCTTAATTTATATGCCAGAAGCTCATTAACTGCACATTCAGTAGCAATGGTCAGAAAATAGGCTGTTTTCCTACATAGAACTTCAAATTTTTGGCAAAAAAATCAAAAACTAAAATAATTTGGTTGAAAACTGAAATATTTTGATTAGGAAATGCTGGTGCCTCATGTTTCCATTCTCCTGTATAGGCTGGGCTTGGATTACATTTCCCATTATGCACCATGTGGTGGAGGGGAGGTATTTGCATCATGGATGTCCCTGGCCATGGTGCATAATAAGAGATGTTGTTTGGCTTGGTCTAATCATACTTTTATTGGCAGAACCCCTTACTCATATGTTGATTATTAAAAGTAGTTATAAAAGAATAATACTTAGTTAACACAACAGGGAGCAGATGTGTTGAGAGAAAATTTAAAATCTGAGCTTACTCTGAATTACGGTGGCCTAATTTTTCTAGCAGTGATGTCTCAGGCAAGACATAACTTAACAGTCAGTGAAGTTCTTTCCTTTTACTAAGTTGGGATGTTATAGGTATGTACCGCTATAAGAACAACTCACATGAATAAAGTTACTCATGTGCTTAAGATTTGGCAGGAAGATCCCCACAGGGCATAATCACTTAATAATTTTTTAAAAAGATAACTCATATGAGAAGCCATTTAAAATTATCAGAAACATACACCAGAGTATCTGAGTGTATTTTCCTCCATCAAATTAATTCCCTTCGATGAATGAGCTCTTTTAGAATCTGTACCTATAATTCCCTGGGAACATTTAAGTTCAAGTTGAGTTCAGTAGCAACTATCAGAAGTAGAAGCCTTATCTAAAAGATGATATTTTTTTAGCACTAATCATCCTATCTGTTGGCAGTACCAACATTCTAAATCTCTACAACTCCCTATGTAAATAAGCAGATTCCTGATGCTGTTCCAGCTTCAAAAAATGCCTTTCAGCTAGCCATGAATTTTTTCTACATGCTTGCGTAATACTTTAATGTGCTTCTGTGTGTACAGAGGTATGCTGTTTTGTAAGAAATATTTCCAAAACATATTTACTTCTAAACTATAACTGGATTATTTGGAAAACACTGTCCCATTTATGAACTTATCTAACAGTTAAGATGGGATGAATACAGTCTAATTCTTCTGCTCTCTGCCATTATAAATGACTAATTTATAAAACCAAATTATGGAAATTATACTTTTTATAAGGAACAATGTCAGTAGATTTGGTTCAGAACCCAGGCTTTGTGGGGATGGGAGAAAAAGACAATGGTAAGGTTGCATAGTTCAAGTAATATGTTAGGAAATGCATAAATTAAAGTTTCTATAGCAATGTTGTTTCACTCATCCCACAGGCATGCAACATTATATAGTATCATTTAACAAGAACAAGAGGAATATTATATACTCCTATATTGACAAAGTAGTGTTGCCACAGGAACCTTGTATCTGCATTACCTGATTTTTTTAAATGTGAATTGTGCAACTTGAATATTCATTAACAAAGTTTTTTTCATTTAATGGCCTTGTTTTTTAGCAAGAAAAATGGATTATAACTAAGCTCTAAGAGTCCCCAATAGATAAAAAGTTTATCAAAAGTTTGCTTTATTAAATACTTCCATAGATTTTAAGGTCAGCAGGGACCATTATAACCATCTAGTCTGGCTTCCCACATAAAATACACCATAATGATGGCCTGGCTGATGCTTTGGATATTCACATTTTGTCAGAAAGGTTTATAGGTACTTGTCAAAATGTGAACATCATACTCCTATTCACTGTGTATATGAGGCTGTCAGGAGTGTTAGTTAGGAGGTGTGGGCTGAAGTGTCCATAACATACAGCTTTATATCTCCATCTTGTTTGTCTTGGATAGTGCAGGTGAGGGTGTCTCCCAGCGTCTGTGCAAGACTGGGACATGGATGAGAACAAGCTAGATAAAATGAAAGTGAGTACGGTGGGTTGGGGTGGGTGAGCAAGTGGAAGGCTTGGCTGAAATTAGATTAGAACACCTTTGACATGGTGATCATTCTACATTTGTTACTAAAGTTCATAACTAGAGCCAGTTGGGGAATGTTTTCTATTTCTATGAAAAATTTAGATGAAAATCCAAAAAATGATTGATTTTTTCCCCTGTTTCTGACAACTAAAAACCAAAAAATTTTGGCTAGAAAATGAAATTTTCTGGATTTTAGCCACACTTTTTACTGTTTGGTAACGAAAAAATTTGGGACTTTGGTTTTTTGATGAAAACCAGAAAAAATTCTCTGAAAATTTTCCCACAGAAATTTCTATTTTAATGAAAAAGCCATTTTCCATATAAAAATATTTTGAATTAAAAAAAATTTGACCGGCTCTTTTCACAGGCTTGGGATCTGGTTTAACTCCCTGCTGCTTTTAAGAGGATTAAATTGCAGTAGTGATCATGACAGCTTTTCTTCTGTCATTGTCTGGCCAGGAGGTTGCATCCTTTTCTCTCAAATATCGAACGCACTGCTTCCAGGATCCAGGCCTTTGCCACCTTGATATTAGATTACTACAATATGCCCTACAATGGCTACCTCTTACACCACTTGGAGACTGAAGATAGGACAGATGCAGTAGCTTTGTTAAATGTCATGCTGTGAGCACATGACACCAATGCTTCATGATCTTAATTGGCTGTTTGTTGGCTTCTGGTGGAGTTTAAGATGTTGACTTTGACCTGTAAAAGCCCTAAATGGCCTAGGACTATTCTACCTATGACACTGCCTCTCTACCAGTGTCACTAGGGCTAGAGCTCTCTTGGTATACGTCAGTGTTTCCCAAACTTGGGATGCCGCTTGTGTAGGGAAAGCCTCTGGCAAGCCAGGCCGGTTTATTTACCTGCCGCATGCGGGAAGTGGCGCGGGCCGAGGGACATACTGGCCGCTGCTTCCGGCAGCTCCCATTGGCCTGAAGCGGCGAACCGCGGCCAGTGGGAGCTGCGATAGGCTGAACCTGCGGACGCGGCAGGTAAACAAACCGGCCTGGCCCACCAGGGGCTTTCCCTACACAAGCGGCGTCCCAAGTTTGGGAAATTTTTTCATACCTCTGAGCAGCACAGCTAAATTGATGTCAATTTTAAGTGTAGATCAGACCTTAGTGGGGAGACCACAAAACACAGCATTGAAGCCCTGCTCTTCAGAAAACCCCATAACCTTTGAGTATCAGGAAAGAGAGCTGGCACATCATGTGCACTATGGGAAATCTGCTGGATCCCCAGGGTAGCCTGCCATGGAAAGCACCTGCAGTACAACTCCATCTCTGTGCCAACCACAAGTTCAAGGATCAACACTTGCAGAGTTTTAACATGGAGTTATTCCTAAAAAGGGCTAGGAAGAAGGTGCAATGTGCTGATGCTTCCCTGGAATTGTGACTTTTCAGCTCATATTTGGGGGACTTCTTTGCCCCCCTTCCACAGTTGAGAACATTAGGGAGCATGATAAATTGCACGTTTGTTTGCAAAATGTTTAAACATACTAAATTGGAGCAAAGCAATAATGGATTGGTTAAGCTATACTAGAGCTTTGTAATTTTATATTTCTCTCATAATTCCTCCAAACATAATAAAACACTTTTGTTTGCATGGTAGGATTTAGGATCTGAAGCTTCTGTAAGCGAAAACCCCAAAGAAGTGTCTTTGTGTAAATCACAGTCATATCATCTAAACAGATCATAATCTCTCTTGAATGAGAATGAAGATATTCACTAATGAGAGATTTTGCAAAGGAGACTTGGTCGATCTGAGCTTGATTCAGCTTTAGCTGAAGTCAATGAGAGTCCTTCAATTGGACTGAATTTTAACGGGATAAACTGGCTTCTTTTAAAAATGCTGAATGTTTTACTCTGAATTTTGCCAAATTACTTGTGAGACACATAGGTGACATTGCACTAAATCTAAATCTAGTTAACATTTCATTTAAGTCCACCATAGGTAAATTGTCTAACGAGCTTTAAAAACGGTACTTCCAACTATGACAAATCAAAATTTTCTCCTTGTTTGTTTCCTTCACCTCTGACCTCCCACCTTCCTTCTCATCTTATTTTTCTCTGTATATTATTCTCCCTGGTTCAGCCCTTCAAAATACTGCAGGGCAGGGAATGTCTCTTCCTCTGTTTGTAAAGTGCCTATGGCATCCTATTCATTATATTTATTAATCATATCTAACTGAATTTTTCTCATAGCCCAAAAGTGGCTGTATGCCTAGAGGCATTACTGTCATTAGCTGTATTTTCTATTTCTAAGGTATATTTCAGTTTATATCAGAGGCCGAGGGAGAGACTTCTGCTTGATATCATTTCTGCCAAGTGAAATCCACAGAGAGGTTGTAGCCAAAGAAATTCTGTAAAAAAGTCCAGGATCTGTAATCTTGTTCACATGGGTACATGGTAAAATAAATTAGCTGCCAACAAAAATAAACTAAAATAGATACAGCATTGTGCTAGTCTCAAAATGATCCTAAGTGAGAACTGAAAGAGAACATACTTTGGCAAAATGCAGTTCTGTGAGAAGGTGAGCCCTGCAAGATGGCCATGAAGGGATGGGAAGTTTCTCTGACGGTGTATTCCACTCTGCACAAGTTAATGAAATCCCAGAAAGAGTAGTTTATAAGTGACTTAGAGAAAATTGTTGTTTTTTGAAAATATTTGTGGTTGTGACAGAAAATGTAGGTGCTCGAAAAAGCATACTAAAATTAAATATGTAGTATGGCAGGGAATAGTTAGGAATGAACTCTCTAAGTACTACAGGGGGTTACTAGTATTGCTAGCTCCTGAGACCCCCACAGGAATTATTAGTAAACTCCTTGTACAAACAGGGAAGAGGGCAGATCCTGGCTGATCTACTGGGCAAATTTTTTTAATTGTGTGGCAAGGGATGCTTTTCCCACTCCTGATTCCAGGGGATGGTGGTGGCCAGGGATGATCTGCCCACATCAACAAGGAGTATAGTTAGTGGTGATGCCCTTTTCCCCCATTGAACTTTTTTCTGGGGTTGGGCATGATGTTTGGTCTGGTGCGCCCTCATCTTTCAGAAACAACATTTCTAGGCCATAACACAACCCCCTAAAAATTCTTCTCTGGCTAACTGCGTATACTTAGCCAGGAACAAACCTGCCTGGGAGTTCAAACACTGCAGGAATATGGAAATGGAAAACCTTTCCTATGGAATTTTAAAAAGTTTACCAAAAGAGATAAGGAAAGTAAATACAGGTTAGGTACAATGTTGAGCCTGTAAAAATGAGACAGCAAAAACAATAAACTAGTCAGGTGAGTGTTGGCTCTTCTTGAATTGTAGATATCAATGAGACAAAATGGCTGCAGTAATATCTTTCATTGGACCAACTTCTGTTTGTGAAAGAGACACGCTTTTGAGCTCTATGGTCTTCTTCCAGGTGATATCAGATATCAATGGCAGTTAAAGAAAGTGGATTGGGAATTGTTTCTACAGCTGTAAGAAGGCTGGAACAGTGCTTAAAGAACTTGTTTTAATTACTCAGATGTTAGCTCAGTCAATAACTACAAAACACAGGTGAGAGAACAATTGCAAGATTGAGTTCCGTTAATTTGTTGAACATCCTACGTGGATAGAGCCTATCTGGACCTAATCTTATCAAACAGCCCAACTGATGAGAGCACCTACAATCTACAATAAACATCATTATTTGCTTTGAAACCCACATGAGAAAGTACCAGAGGAAGCAATAGATGAACTAGTCTTTAATATTGTTGATTTTATGGGAATGCAAACTGCCTAAAAACTTCTGAATGGATTTCTGGTAGGGCTGTCAAGCGATTTAAAAATTTATCACAATTACTCGTGCTGTTAAACAATAATCGAATACCATTTATTTAAATATTTTTGGATGTTTCCTACATTTTCAAATACATTGCTTTCAATTACAACACAGAATACAAAGTGCACAGTGCTCACTTTATATTTATTTTTTATAACAAATATTTGCACTGTAAAAAAAAAAGTTTTTTCAATTCACCTAATACAAGTACTGTATTACTTTCTTTATCATGTAAAAAGCAACAGAGGGTCCTGTGGCACCTTTGAGACTAACAGAAGTATTGGGAGCATAAGCTTTCGTGGGTAAGAACCTCACCTCTTCAGATGCAAGTAATGGAAATCTCCAGAGGCAGGTATAAATCAGTATGGAGATAACGAGGTTAGTTCAATCAGG
Source organism: Chrysemys picta bellii (assembly GCF_011386835.1). Classification (NCBI taxonomy): domain Eukaryota; kingdom Metazoa; phylum Chordata; order Testudines; family Emydidae; genus Chrysemys; species Chrysemys picta. Next base: position 185,240,575 of record NC_088793.1, read on the forward strand.
GAGGGTGAGGTGCTCTGCTAGCAGTTGAGGTGTGAACACCAAGGGAGGAGAAACTGCTTCTGTAGTTGGATAGCCATTCACAGTCTTTGTTTAATCCTGATCTGATGGTGTCAAAGAGAAACTGCTGAGCTCCAGTTCATTTGCAAATTTGACACCATCAGATCAGGATTAAACAAAGACTGTGAATGGCTATCCAACTACAGAAGCAGTTTCTCCTTCCTTGGTGTTCACACCTCAACTGCTAGCAGAGCACCTCACCCTCCCTGATTGAACTAACCTCTTTATCTCCATACTGATTTATACCTGCCTCTGGAGATTTCCATTACTTGCATCTGAAGAAGTGAGGTTCTTACCCATGAAAGCTTATGCTCCCAATACTTCTGTTAGTCTCAAAGGTGCAACAGGACCCTCTGTTGCTTTTTACAGATTCAGACTAACACGGCTACCCCTCTGATACTTTCTTTATCATGAAAGTTGAACTTACAAATGTAGTATTATGTACAAAAATAACTGCATTCAAAAAGATCACCATGTAAAACTTAAGAGTCTGCAAGTCCACTCAGTTCTATTTCTTATTCAGCCAATTGCTCAGACAAACAAGTTTGTTTACATTCGCAGGAGATAATGCTGCCTGCTTCTTGTTTACAATGTCAACTGAAAGTGAGAACAGGCATTTGCATGCCACTGTTGTAGCAAGGTATTTACGTGCCAGATGCACTAAAGATTCATATGTCCCTTCATGCTTCAATCACCATTCCAGAGGACATGAGTCCATGTTAATGACGGGTTCTGCTTGATAATGATCCAAAGCAGAGCGGACCGACACATATTCATTTTCATCATGTGAGTCAGATGCCACTAGCAGAAGGTTGATTTTCTTTTTTGGTGGTTTGGGTTCCGTAGTTTCCGCATTGGAGTGTTGCTCTTTTAAAACTTGTGAAAGCATGCTCCACACCTCATCCCGCTCAGGTTTTGGAAGGCACTTCAGATTCTTAAACCTTGGGTTGAGTGCTGTAGCTATTTTTAGAAATCTCACATTGGTACCTTCTTTGCGTTTTGTCAAATCTGCAGTGAAAGTGTTCTTAAAATGAATAACGTGCTGGGTCATCATCCGAGACTGCCATAACACGAAATATATGGCAGAATGTGGGTAAAACAGAACAGAAGACATACTGTTCTCCCCCAAGGAGTTCAGTCACAAATTTAATCATAGCATTATATTTTTTAACAAGCGTCATCAGCATGGAGGCATGTACTCTGGAATGGTGGCAGAAGCATGAAGGGACATGTGAATCTTTAGTGCATCTGGCACGTAAATATCTTGCTACGCTGGCTACAAAAGTGCCATGTGAACGCCTGTCCTCACTTTCAGGTGACATTGTAAATAAGAAGCAGGCAGCATTATCTCCCATAAATGTAAACAAACTTGTTTGTTTTAGCGATTGGCTGAACAAGAAGTAGGACTGAATGGACTTGTAGGTTCTAAAGTTTTACATTGTTTTGTTTTTGAGTTATGTAACAACAAATAATCTACATTTGTAAGTTGCACTTTCATAATAAAGAGATTGCACTACAGTACTTGTATGAGGAGAATTGAAAAGTACTATTTCTTTTGTTGAGCATTTTTACAGTGCAAATATTTGTCATAAAAATAATATAAAGTAAGCACTGTACATTTTGTATTCTGTGTTGTAATTAAAATCAATATATTTAAAAATGTAGAAAAACAGCCAAAATATTTAATAAATTTCAATTGGTATTCTATCGTTTAACAGTGCAATTAAAACTGCGATTAATCGTGATTATTTTTTTTTATCGTGATTGTTTTGAGTTAATCATGTGAGTTAACTGTTATTAATCGACAGCCTTAATTTCTAGGTTTCAAATATACTTCAGAACAGCAGAAGCTAAGGCCCCATCCTGAGAGATCCCGAGTGTCTTCTAGTACCATGGATTTCAGTGGGAGTGGAAAATGCTTGGTGCCTTTCAGACCCAAGTCCATATTTAAGTGACTTCTAAGAAGACCACATGTAGAATGGTTTCATTTTTTTAAATGGGGAAGAGGGAAATGAAAAAAGAGGCTAAAGTGTAACAGATGAGTAGGAACTAAACAAATAGTATAAGAAAAAAGTAGAAGGCTCTTTGGGGGAAAAAAGCAACAATCTGGTAATGGGCATACGGCAAAAAGTTTAGGGTTTGAGGCTGTTTTGGATGCTTCTCTGAACCTCCTGGGCCTGAATCTCCACTCATTTTCACCTTGTGTAGTCACTGACTCCTGTAGTTAAAATCTTAAGACTTCACTCCTATTCTGAACACGTGTGAGTTTCTGCACAAGGTGCCAGGCAGTGGAGAATCAGGTCTCTTGAGTCTGAAAAATTAGTCTGAAAAGATCAAGAAAACAACTCTCTTGTAAGCTTTCTGATACTCACACTTCCATTCCCTGCCAGGAGTAATGCCAGAGGAACTGTCCTTGCAGTGTTCTGTTGTTTCTAGTTCTGATCCTGGCTAGCAAATGGTAATGAAAGGAACTTATCTGAATGTTTCACGTCGTGACTAGATTTCACTTCTAAAAATGGGTGTGGAGTAGTAGGGTGGTGGTTATTTTGCGAATCAGACTGAACACAATCCACTGGGACCTGTTTTAAAAGGTATTTTTAGGTGCCTAAATATGCAGATAGGTGCCTGAGTGATTTTCAAAAATGCCTGGATACCTAACTCCCACTGATTTAAATTATTGAGAGAGACGGGGGAGTAAAATGTAGTGACATAACAGTGTTGGGGAGACAGAGAAATTTATACTTATTGGTCCAAATGGTCTTTTCCTATTCAGCAGCTTCTTTTGTCTATTATTGTAACTGAATAATGAATGGTATACATGTCTTCATCTGTTAATAGTAACAGAATATATAGTATCTTTTATGTGTTTGGCTAAATCCAAGATACAGATTTCTTACAGAAATACAGTGTTCTGTAAGTAATATTTGATACTAGTGAAATTTCTGCAATAATAAATGTATGAAGACTGAGTCATAAATCTAATCCTTATGCAAAGTAAGCACTAAACTAAAGAAGATTAGGACAGCTGTGAAATAGAGGCCAATAAAAATCTTAAAAGAAACAATTTGCTTGCCATTATGCTAAATAGTAAAAATAGTGTTAAGCTAAGGGTCTTATACGCAGGACTGCTAATGAAGGAAAGGGAAAAGATTAGGCACAGAAGCACAGAGGACTTGGGAGCTGTGAAGTGTGACAAAGATGAAACCAGAAGAGTGCTGGTGGAAGACAATGAAATCACTAGCAGGTGGCAGTGGTTTTAGGAAATACTGCCCAGTGAAGAGAATGCACAGAAACCGTTGAGGGAAGTATGAGCAAGCAACAGTCTCAAGGCCCATCACCATCATGGAGCTAAAGATGGTGCTAAAGATGATGAAACATGGGGAAGGCAGTGGGTGTGCTTACGGAGGCATTTAAAGCATTAGACCATGAGGGAGCGATGATGATGACAAACTTTTAAAACTTAGTTCTCTGTACTGGAAAAATGCCTGAGCACATTGGTCCTGATCTTCAAGCATAAAGGAGATGTGCAAGAATGTAGTAATTAACAACCCATCAAGTTAATGAGTCACATGATGAAATGGCTGGGAAGAATTATCAAGAAAAGACTAGGAGGATCTGGAGCATCAAGTAAGTGACAACCAATTCGGATTTATGCCAAGAAGGTCAACAATGGATGCAGTGTTTGCAGACTGAATATTGCAGAAGTACAGGGAGAAATGCAAGGAACTGCACTTAGTGTTTGTTGATTTAAAGAAGGCTTATGACAGAGTTCCTAGAGAACTGTTATTGTGGTGTCCGTGTCATACCATATCATCTGCCAGAGATGTATATTCAGACTATCATGGACATGTACGAGTGTAGCAAAACAGTATTATAGCTGTAGCTACAGTGAGTGTTGTGACAGTAAGTATTCATCAAGGATCAGCCTTAAGCCCATTCCTATTTGATTATAATGGACACCTTGAGGCAGGAGATTAGAGGAGAAACTCCATGGAGCATGCTTTTCACTGATGACACTATGTGGTGATGTGAAGATAAATCCGAACTGGAAAGGGACCTAGAACTATCACTTACATTGTAAGCCATGAGAAAATGAAAATCTGTGAAAAGATAGAATAGGAGCAATGCTTTGTTGTGTCATGATCAGGATGTGGACAGTCTGACCAAGAGGTCAGCCGGGAGCCAGGCTGCATCAGATACCAGGAAATTAGACTCTCAGATATGCCAGAGGACAGACTGAGAGTCGGGTGTCAGGAGGCAGGCAGGATCAGGTTAACAGGATATCAGAGTTAGGCAGTAGGAGCAGGCAGTGCAGGGAAGGTAGTCCTAAGCAGGAGAAACCCAGTTGCATGGACAACTTCCTGTTCCTGTACTTGGTTTAATAGAAGCAGGGAACCAGTCAAGACCCCCAGAATTCTGCCAGTCAGATCTCAGGATTGAAGTCCTCTGTCAGAGTTGAGCTTTTAGTTCTGGCAACCGTTAGCAGATCACTGGGTGATCGTTCAGAACTTACTAGCTCCTAAGAACCCTGCGGACCAGCGATCGAGAGAATGGTCTCTGATATCTTAAGAGGGACTAGAAGCAGCCAGTAGAGCTAGATGGTATAGAGTTAAAGTCTGTATAACAATCTAAATATTTCAGTGTTCAGCCATGATGTGGATGTTATAGGCTTCATGAAAAATGCTTTGGTGTAAATGGAGGGAGGTGACAGGAATTCTCTATGATAAGAATATGCTAAGTAAACTAAAGAGCAGCGTGTATAAGATCGTGATTAGACCAGCCATGACGTATGGGTTGGAATGCTGGCCAATGAGGAAGAGAGAAGAGCAACTACTTCACACTGCCGAAAGGAGAATGCTCAGGTGGATGTTGGGTCAAAAAAGAACTGCACAATGAAACCATACAAGCTTTGATGCAGGTGGCCCACATCACAGAAAAGCTGAAGGCATTCCAACTGAGATGGGTTGGTCATGTGAGATGATGATAATATGTGGGATATGATGGCCAAAGTGTACATGAGCTAGCATCCCACTGGTTCAAGATGCTGCAGGGGGGAATGAAGAAGGGTGATGTCAGCTTGGAAGACATACTTATCCAAGAATGCTTGGAGATGAAGAACAAGAGCTGCAAACCCCAGTTGATGGGACAAAAAGCATACTTAATGTCAAGAACTGAACAGAGAAATTTTGTTTTTCAAATTAATATAAAAACTGGTAGGTTCACATACACAAAGACACGTAGTAATTTTCAATTGTAGATTATCTGTATATCTTAGAATCAAAATAGTGCATCACTATTTTCTTAGACTTCCTTGGTAAATGATTTTTAATGTAAACTATAAAGCCTATGCAGGAAATACTGCAGATGGAAGCAGAATATTTAAAAATGTGTTAACAAGCCTAGTTTACTCTTAACATGCTCTGAAAACACAGAGACAGAAGCATGGGCAAAACTGCCTATTTTCACTTCAGATTCTAAGGGCCATCAGTCTCTCCATCCTTGTCTCTCCATCCTTGTATCTCCTGGGGATATTAATACCATCTTGAATCTGAAGTTGTAGAGTAAAGGAGGTTCTGCATGGAGCAGGAGTGTTTTGTGTGTGTGTGTGTGTGTTAAGTACGTTTCTGCAGTATTCTGAATACGTCAGCCTGTGATAGATCCCGTGCCCATGGCTATTCAGCTTGGAATGTTATGGATAAAACCTCCTCTCCATTGCCATTTTTTCTTATTTTCAGGCAATGAAGATATATTTTTCTACCTGGCTGAACCCCCAGAATGGAGTACTTGGTCTGGGAAAAACCCAGATTGTCCCCTTGGTCTCTTTAATTTTTTTTTCTCTTAGCCTACAGTTCAAAACTGTCATGCGTTCGCCTCTTCCTCAGGGTGGGGTCAATGTGCAATGGCCCATCTGGCACCATGTGGTCACAGATGAGGCATGCATATGGAACCCAAAAGGCCCACTTAGCTTCTGCGAACCATCAGTTGCTGAGACCATGTTTTGGCTACACTGGACACAAGAGATATTCATTAAAACTTTAAAGAATCAAATCCAAAGAAAAGCAATTGAGGAAGAAACCACTTTAGGCCCCATGTGTAAAGTGCAAAGCACTTGATTATTCATTTGCACATGTGTAAGTGCTTGCAGCATCAGGGTCTTAGATTGTAAGACAGGGACCATCTGTTCATTCTATATGTGTACATTGCCTAGAACAATGGAACCCTCATTAAGGTCTGTAGATGCTACTGCAGAACAAACAATTATAGTTTCAGGGTATGTCTACACTACGAAATTAGGTTGATTTTATAGAAGTTGATTGCATATGTCCCCACTAAGCGCATTAAGTCGGCGGAGTGCGTCCTCAATACCATGGCTAGCATCGACTTACGGAGTGGTGCACTGTGGGTAGCTATCCCTCAGTTCCCGCAGCCTCTGCTGCCCATTGGAATTCTGGGTTAAGCTCCCAATGCCTGATGGGGCAAAAATATTGTCTTGGGTGGTTTTGGGTACGTCATCAGTTGCACCTCCCTCTGTGAAAGCAACGGCAGACAATCGTTTTACGCCTTTTTTCCTGGGTTACCCGTGCAGACGCCATACCACGGCAAGAATGGAGCCCGCTCAGCTGACCGTCACTGCTGCTGTTGTGGGCATGTCTACTGTGGGGGCTGCTGTGATCCAAGTAGCCAATGCAATCATTGACGTTCTGTTATCAAGGATAGTGACTCTGGGAAATGTCCGGGCCTTTTTAGATTTTAGGTGCATCATATTCCTGTCCTTTGCCGAAGGTGAATAAGTCTTGCAGCTGTACATTCCAGTCCGGTCGGTGCTGTAACACCCCATAGCACTTCTGTGGTTGACACATGTAACAGCTCCAGGGCTCTTGCTCTTTTGCCTTGGCCGAGGTACCTTGCCCTACCAGGACCTCCAAGCATTCGACACAGAAGCACGTGCAGCAGCTGGCATTGCTACACAGCGGCAGCTCCTTGCCTTCGCAGCAGACGGTGCAGTAGGACTGATACCCGTCCTCGTAGTACATGTAGAAGAGCTCCAGGAATCGATCCCTGCAAGTCTGGCAAAGGCCCCCCTCAAACAGCGGGTGGAATGTGGCTGGGTTTTTTCTCCCGCACGATAAACAATTGTCTTCAAGGCTCCTGTTGTTGTTTGTGACTTTGGAAACCATTTGCTCTCTGCTCGGTCCTCCTCCACCCGCTCCTTGCTGTTGTTGCAGAAGTTAGTTTTTAGCCACTTGGCCGGGGGTTCTGGGAACGTCTTCCCTGCCCTGATCCTAGCAACCTCCAGGGCATGGTGTATGGCTCATCGATAGGAGACCAGCTTATTAAACCTGGAGTGGTTGAAATGCTGCCTAAAAGCCATCAGACCCTCCAGCTTGTCTGCTAAAACCTTGGAGAACTTCCCGTCCCCAAACCATTGCACCCAGTGCATTCCAGAGATTGCCTGACATTTGGACGTGACTCTGTAGGAGACAATGATTGCAGACCACCAGGAGAAGCCCTTGATCTTCCCCCACATGAGCTCCCCAATTCCAAAATCTTTCCCATCCTGGTATTCCACCACTTCCTCTGCAACTCTGCTCTCCTGCTCCCCCAGCGACGACTCGGGGATCTGTTCTGGTCCTCCTGGGTGCTGCTGGCAGACATGGTACTGCTGCTTTGGGAGGACTCCTTGGAATCCTCCTCAGTGAGGTCGATCAGGGGCGCCCAGACAGACATGGCCATCCTCCTCTTAGAGCACCGAATGGGAGCCAGGGACTCCAGGTCATTCTCTTCTTTAAGTTTCGTCTCATGGAGATTCAGTCCTGCCTGGAATATCATGAGAGCTGGAGGCTTCTGCCTCAGGCTGCTCTCCCAGCTGGCAGTACCGCGCAGTCGCGCCTACCCCTTGCTCCCATTGCTCATGAAGCCTGGACAGTAGTAAGGAGCAGTTCAACTATAGGCTGAGCAAGTGCAGAATGGTGATAGAAGTGCCTTTGGACGTTTAAAAGCTCGCTGGCGCTGTTTGCTGACTAGGTCAGACCTCAGTGCAACCAACATTCCCATTGTTATTGCTGCTTGCTTTGTGCTCCATAATATCTGTGAGAGTATGGGGGAGACATTTATGGTGGGGTGGGAGGTTGAGGCAAATCGCCTGGCATCCAATCTTGAGCTGCCAGACACCAAGGCAATTAGAAGAGCACAGCAAGGTATGCTGCACATCAGAGAGGCTTTGAAAACCAGTTTCATGACTGGCCAGGCTTCGGTGTGACAGTTGTGTGTGTTTCTCCTTGATGCAAACCTGCCCCCTTTGTTGATTTTAATTCCCTGTAAGCCAACCACCCTCCCCCCTTTTAAATAAAGTAACTATAACCATTTTATTAATTTAAAAAAATGAGGTAATGGACAAGGTAGCATAGGTGGGTGGGGGAAGAGGGAAGGACAAGGCCACATTCCTTATTGTAGCCACACTAAAAATCAAATTGTTTGAATGACAGCCTTCTGTTGCTTGGGCCATCTTCTGCTGTGGAGTGGCTGAGTGCCCAGAGCCTCCCCCGCCGTGTTCTTGGGCATCTGGGTGAGGAGGCTATGGAACATGGGGAGGAGGGTAGGCAGTTATACAGTGGATGCAGCAGGGGTCTGTGGTCTTATTGGCTTTCCTGCAGCTCCAACAGACGCTTCATCATGTCCATTTGCTCCTCCAACAGATGCTTCATCATGTCCGTTTGCTCCCCCATTAGCCTCAGCATCACGTCCTGCCTCCGCTCTTCGCGCTCACTTAATTCTTTCCTGGCCTCTGCCATTGAATGCCTCCATGCATTAAGCTGTGCCCTATCAGTGCTGAACTTGGAAAACATGTCATCGCAAGTGCATTTTTTTTGCCTTCTAATCTGCGATAACCTCAGGGATGGAGATGATAGGGGAAGCGTAGAAACAGTCTATGCTCTACGATTCTGGGGGGACTGCATAGTCACTTGTGCTATTGAGTGCTGCTGAGTTCGCCACTCTGACCAAACAGGAAATGAAATTCAAAAGTTCCCAGGGCTTTTCCTGTGTGCCTGGCTAGTGCATGGGAGTTCAAAGTGTTGTCCAGAGTGGTCACAATGGAGCACTGTGGGATAGCTTCCGGAGGCCAAGACCATTGAGTTGCGTCTGCACTACCCCAAATTCGACCCAGCAAGCTCGATTTCAGTGCTACTCACCTCATCGGGGAGGAGTACAGAAGTTGATTTTAAGAGCCCTTTAGGTCGATGGAACGGGGTTGGTTGTGTGGATGCAGTCATTTTTAAATTGACCTAGCGTGGCTAAATTCGACCTAACCCCCGCAATGTAGACTAGTCTGAGAGCTGAACTCCAGGCATTAAATATATAAATGACTAAATTAACATATTTCAGTATTGTGCATATTTCCTTCCATTAGGACTCTTTGGCTCTTTTGCTGATTTCCTATTTGATTTCTATTTATTGATACGGAAACACATTACATTCTATTAGGTAGCTAATGTATTTATATATGATTTATATATGATTATTTGTACATAAGCTTAATAATGTTACAGAAAAATGTCTGTATTTTACTCTCTTTTCCCTGATTTCTTCATGGCACATTAGTTTTATGACAAAAATAAACTGGTTTGCTGACAGTGAAGCTGAAAATCTAATCCTGGTCTTTGTTCATGTGGCAGAATGGAGACAGGACTCCCATATGAATACACAAACCAGTTCTTCACTAGGTTGACTGATCTGAGATCCAGTGCACAGAGAGTGGAGAGGATCTATGTCAGCTCCATGGACAGCACTCATTGAACATAGGAATTGCCACACTGGATCAAACTCAAGGTCTATCTAGTCCACTACCATGTCTCTAAAAATGACCAGCACCAGATGCTTCAGAGAAAGGTGCAAGAATCTGATGGTAGGAAGGCAGCTGTGCGGTACTCTGTCACTCCAGTATTTGGTCTCATCCTGATCTCTAGCAGTTAGTGATTGCTTTAAACCAGTGGTGAGCATCCTGCAGGCCACACGCGGCCCATCAGGGTAATCTGCTGGTGGGCCGCGTGACAGTTTGTTTACATTTGCACGGCCACCTGCAGCTACCAGTGGCCGTGGTTCGCGGGCAATGGGAGCTGCGGGAAGCGGCGCGGGCTGCAGGAATGTGCTGGCCGCCGCTTCCTGAAGCTCCCATTGGCCAGGAACGGCAAACCGCAGCCACTGGGAGCTGTGGACAGCCGTGCAAATGTAAACTGTCTCGCGGCCCACCAGCAGATTACCCTGACAGGCTGCAGGTTGTCCACCAGTGCTTTAAATACTGAGTCATCAGGTTTATATCAAAAAATGTTCTAGTTATTTTTTTTCATCCGAATAATCCATCCAATCCTTTTTAAAATCTTGTTAAATTCTTGGCCTCAGTGAATTCCTGTGGCAGTGATTTCTGCATTTAATTGCACATTAAGTCAAAAAGTATTTCCTTTTATTGGTTTTGAATATGTCACCCTCCTCAATTTCATTGACTGTCCCCTTGTTCTTGTGTTATGAGACGAGGAGAACAGAAGTCCCCGATCTACTTTCTTTAGAGTATTCATTATTTTAGATACTTTTAACACGTCCCCTCTTATTCATCTCCTGTCTGAGGTAGACAATTCCAATCTTTTTAATCTCTCTTCATCTGAGAGCTTTCCCAGGCTCTTGATCATTCTCTTTGCCCTTCTCTGAACTGCCTCAAATTCTGCAATATCTGTTTTGAGAAGGGGTGACCAGTGCTGCACAAAGTATTCCAAATGAGGTATTCAACAGATGAGAAACTCATGCAAGTGTACTGTCTCTCCATCTGGAGCAGCTCTTAGCATACCCTGGTCCTGCTTCTCCCTGAACTGGGCTATAAGAACTCTCTTGCAGTGTCAACAAGGGTGGGGAAAGCAGAAACAGGATCAGGATCACAGGGGAAGAGGCAGCCGGAGGGGCTTCTCTGGTTCATTAGTTTCTGATTTTGGCTTCATATATTACATGGCCTATACTTTTAATTAAAAGAAATGTGCCTGGAGCCTTATAAATCTAAATAAATCAACATGTATTAAGGAAGATAATCTTTTGACTGGTGAATAGTGAAATTCCAAATGAATACCATTTGGGGGATGTTTATACTGAAATATAGACTGCAGCAACCTTTCCATAAAGATGTTTTCTATTAAGCTAGATACAGCCTTCAATTGATGTACAATATTAGTACAGTAAAAGCTTTATCTGGGATGTTGAGGGAATGGGGGGTGCCGGTAAGTCAAAAATTCCGGTTAACTAAGAGTTATACTTACCATTGGCGGGAGGGAGTTTGGGTGCGGGAGGGGGCTCAGGGCTGGGGTGCAGGAGAGTGTGCGGGGCATGGGCTCTGGGAGGGAGTTTGAATGCAGGAGGAGGCTTGGGGCCTGGGGGGTTGGGGCATGGGTTCTGGATCTGGGTGGTGCTGCTCCTAGGTGTAGAGCCTTTATAGAAATGGAGGCAAAAAGGGAACCATTTGAAGTGAACCAAAGAAAAATATTTGTTCTGGCTCTATGAAGAAGTTATTGTAGTTCCTTGCTGGAGGGTAGAAGATTATACCATGATGGTATATTAATTTCACAGCAAAGGGAGGAGGATTCTCCAAAGATTCTTTGAACATGCTTTAGAAATGCTAGATCAGTACTGTCATGAAAAGGCTATCCCTGTTCATTGATGTTAATAAAAGGGTATTACAACAATTTTTATTACCCTTTCACCATGTAAGTGAGCAAGTATAGCCTTTTACTGATGTCAGCAGAAAAGTGTAACAACTCTTAGTAGAACAACGGCATTACAGTTAAGGTTGGCAACTTTTCCAATGAAGAGGTCAATATGAATGCTTTATTCATGTAACAATGGTCAAATGTTAATCTTTAACTGCTTGATAGTGCCCCTTTAATAAACAATAAAATATTTCATAAATGGTGTCTAAATATAGGAAATATATTAAACCAGTGGTCTGGCCAGCTAAACAGGTATGGGATGAACATGACTAAGACTGAGGTAATGTGGGTCAGCAGGGGTGCCACAGGGAAACTGGATGTAGAGATTAATGGAGCATGCCTACACCAAACTGACCTATTCAAGTACCCTGGTGGCAGGTTTATGGAAGATGGTGAGCTCGAATGTGAGACGCAGTCCAGACTGGGGAGAGCTGGAATAGTGCTGAATAACACCTCAGGTGTTGTGTATGACACTGAGACTGAAAGCCCAACTGTATAATACAATAGTGCACCCCACCATGTCATGGTGTAAAAGCATGGCTGGTAGAGAGATGGCCTACAAGTGGTGTTCAAGATATCTTCACACAATGCAAGTTACACGAAGGGACAGGTTTTGAAATGAAATCATTAGGATGGAAGTCGAAGTCATTGATGTGACTGACAAAATCCAGGAAGTGTGACTTTGCTGGTTCAGACACATACTGAGGATGAATTAAGAGGGCCTGGTGAAGACAGCATGGAAGGAGATGTTGGCAGGAAAGAGACCCTGAAGAAAGCCTAGGAAGCAATGGATGGACCTTTGTGCCGCCTTGGACAGACAAAGATGGCAGATGCTTGCAGGATGACCCGACTCCAGAGGATGGGCTAAGGGGAACAAGAAGTTTATGACCCGTAGAGCACCCCATTGCCAGCTGGCACACCATTGTCATGATATTTACCTTAAAAGTGGCATGTTATATACCATTAGAAAATTAGTAACTCACTGTTCATTAATGTTCTTGTGTCATGAATGTACGGCAAACCCACAAAGAATTTTATGGCGGTGTTGGACACATGTGACTAAAATGTGTGTGTTTAAACCAGGAGAGTCAGGGATGTTGATAAACTGGTTTTATCCAGACAGAGGAAAGAGACCAACACCTCAAACCAGGTGTGACCAAAGTCTATGTGATACTCATTTGTATTGGAGGTTGCAGGAAGACATCATTTGCATTGGAAAAAGCACCAGAAGGGGAGGAACCAGCATAAAGTCTACACCAGAAAACGTGGTGTCTACAGCCAGGAGGGAAACGGAACTTTATCTGGGGATACCCTTCAGAAGAATACATTTTGAAGATTTACTACTATAGAGAGATGGGGAGAGAACCCCTTCACCTGAAAGCCAAAGGGACTGACCACTTTCAGCTCTGTGAAGGGTCCTGGCCAGAGATTCTGGTCAGCCATGCTGGAGAAGAGACTTGGTGAGAAACACTTTGAAAAAAGAGACTCTAATTTGTTAAATTAGGTTTTAGAGATTTAGAAGCATATTTTTATTTTTATTTGCTTGTAACCCTTTCTATCCTTATTCCGTATACTTGGTATCACTTAAACCAATGACTTTTTGTTTAGTAAACTAGTTTTACTTTTACTAGAAAGCAATCCAATACTTTGATTCAAATAGAGTGTTTGTTAACTCCAGTTAAGGTAATAAGCTGCTTGGCACTGTCTCTTTAAAGAAGCAGCGAACATAATAATGTCTGTAAGTGTTCAGCAAGAGGGCTGGACACTACAGGGCAGACGGTTTGGGGAAATTTGGGAGTAGGTGGATGTTGGGGTCAACCTGCAAAGAGTAACTGGGCAGTGGAAGGCAGGGTGTGACCTGCATGTTTATATGCTGGTTGTTGGTGTTAGGGTTGTAAGCCACAGTAGCACAGCATTTAAGGCACCCTGAGTTGCAGGGTAGGCAGTGACACAACCTCATACTGGCCTGGCTTGAACACCAAAGCATCACAAAGGTATCTTAACATAGGCCCTAATTCAGTAAACACATGCTTAAGATCCATTGAAGCCAAAGCTAAGCAACTGCTTAAGTGTTTTGCTGAGTCAAGACGATAATGTGTAATTAATGTACATAATGTAAACTAATCTCTGTGTGGAAAAAAACAACAAACAAATTGGTCCAGGGATTGTGACATTAATTAGCACTAATTCAACTTCTCTAGGTAAAGTCCTGGATTGAATGTGGTAGATAATTGTATAGGCTGTTACCAGAAAAAACACAAAAAGAGGCTATGCAAAAAATAGAAGCTAACTGTATCAATTTAAAAACAAAACAAAACGCACAAACTCAAATGCACCTTTACAAGACCTATTGTATCCTAGGCTGAAAATAATGATGGAACACATTAAATACTTACATGCTATAGAGGATACTGTTAGTGATGAAATATAAGTATTTGTAACACACACACGGTACTCTTTCATATAATCAGGGCTTGTTCCACACTACTACAAAAACACGTTTTGTACATAATACCAAAGGTTACAGGCAGGTTAGAGAGAAAAATAATAGTTTGCTTACCAAGCTGCTTGTGGAGCTTTCATGATAGGATGGTACAAAATATATTTTTCCTTCTCAAACATAGCAGTTTCTTAGTGCATTAAGGTACATTTTGATTGTCATGCCATTCCAGCCAAAGCTATAGTTATATATAGGCCAGATCCTGCACCATCAAAGTCATTGGGAGTTTTGCCATTGACTTCAATGAGATCAGGCCCTCAGTGATCTGAACAATAAAGTAAAAGTAAAATATGTATACTCCTTGTATACAGTAGAGGTGAAATCCTGGCCCCACTGAAGTTAATGGCAAAACTCCCATTGACATCAATGGGAAAACTTTAATGTGTTGCTCCCCCGTATCATAAATAAATGTTGGTGGCCGTTAGTTAAAGTTTATTTAAAAATTTATTTCCTCTGCTATTTCTGTTCAGTAATCTTGCTGCTTCTTCCCTCTTTGGGTGATGTTCTCCCACTAGCCCTCACATTTACCAGTGTGAGAAGAGCTAAGAAGTCTAGAAACCAGTCAGCATGCTAAATAAAGGTTTGTCTACTTAGCTCAGCAATTCAGTAACAATTTGAATGCAACAGGCAGAGCTGTTTTAGAAGTAACATGAACTCAGTTTTGTCAGTGGAAGTTGTCTATATGAATCAGACAAAATGGAGCAAATTAAGGGCATATTTTAAACCTAATTGATTATTTTTAAACTCTGAATTTTCTGAGTTTTTTAATTTAAATCAGACACCTAATTTTACTGTATGCATTTTATATAAAGGTCTTTGCTTTGCAACTTAAGGCAAAAGACTACTGTTTCCTATCATATAACATGCTATTTTTCAATTTTGTATTTTGTATCTGATATAGGATGCATTATGAATAGAGATTTTGTTTTTGGATAAATATGGTAGATTGTATGTTGCAAAAGCCACCTGAGAAGTACTTATTATACCATATATGGACAGTAGATACTAATCAAAGTGAAATATCTTAATCATTTTCATGTCTTTTCTTATAAATAACAAAAATGGCTGAAATATTATGGATGAATAGCTAAATTTCTCTTTTTTGCTAATCACATTAGTTGCAGCATTGTTGTAGGAAGAGCTTAGAATACAGTGTCCATTGAAGTCAAAGAAACTTTTGCCTTCCACGTCAGTAGAAACAGAATCTAGGCCCATTGTATATCTTTAAACTTTACCCGTTGACTAAGATTGGTTGAAAATTGAAGTAAACTGAATGCAAATATGATTAATTTTTAGATACTAATTTATTCCAAATTTATAGACCAAAGTGAATGTATTTGGATTATCGTACCATAGCTATGCAATGTTTAAAAAGGGAGTGGACATGTGTATTAAAACAGAAGGCCCTTCTTACTCCAACATGATGTCAGTAATATAGCTCCTCAGAGCATACTATTGTTTTAAACAGAGGTCCCCAAACTTTCACATTGGTTGTAAAATATTATTTAGTGTTGCTGGACTGGAAGGAAAATGTCATACATCTGCAAACAATTAGAAGGAGTTGGACTATTTTTTTTTATTAATTAAACAATAAAACATCCTTAAATGTGACTGTGGGCTCATCTACACAGTGTGGCAAAGTACACTACAAGGGCCCTTTTTGTAGAAAGCTCTAATGGGTTGTTCTCTAACTTCCCCATATAGACCCTGCTGGTGTGCTCTAAAAGGTACCGCATTCACGTTAATGTCCTGCCTTGTAGGGCACTTTTCCATGCCATGTAGACAAGCCCTGTATATATGGAAGTCAGATTCCCTGGGTACTTCCTGCAATTATCATATGCAATAAGAACATTTAACAACAATAAAGTAAATCCTCTGTGGGGCCACTAGTTCATACATTCTGCTTCTCCAACATGATTAGCCAAAGTTAAGATTTTAGCCACAGTTAGTTAATTATTGTTATAGTTAACAAAGCCTTTACAAAACTGATTTTATCTTTCATTGGAAAGCTTTCTGGAAGCCAAAGAAGAGACAAAAATATTAATACCACAAGCACCCTTCCTCTCAAAAAATGCTGGTATAAGAAATTAGAATGTTTTGTTCAACACTACGAAATTAATACTTCATTATACCATGAATTTTATAAATTCATATGAAAATTCAAAATACTCAGAACACAGTAAAGGCATTAATACTACATAAAATTAAGCACTTCCACACTGGCACCTTAAGTAATTGTAAACCAAAAAAGTATGTAGCAGGAAACACACTTCTATTTAAAACATTTTAGAGTTACTTATGAACACTATAATATATATTAAATAATCCATTAAATTGAAATAACATTGAAATTCAACAAAATGAATGTTAACAAATGTCACATTAAGTTCAGTTCCATGTACCATAATTCTGAAATTAAAGATATAAAATACACTGGTCAGACAGACGAAGCATCATTGTTGAAATTTTGATTTATGGTAGTAACTAAAAACAGTTTCTATTATAATAACTATGCTTCTACTTATTAGTAAGTAAATGGTGTTGGTACTGTATAAATGAATACTAAGAAGAAAGGAACTACAGCTGTGTAACACAACGTGCCCTGATTATAGCCACTTTACTATTATTTTATATGATTACATTGATTTTGAAGCCAGAGGATGGAAAAAATGAACAGGCCAAGTTTCAGTGGGCACTATGAGTTCTCCACAAGTTTCCTATTGACTTGCTTGAAAACAATGCTTATGAATCCAGGGCAGAATTTAGCCCAACATCTTTTCTTTCATAAATGTATACTTCCTAAAAGTAACAGATGTTCAAGTTAACTATTTAAACAAATAACAAATGAGAAACCATCTCAGTTTAGAATAGTGTTGCAAGTCTGACTCTTGAATTAACATTAGCATTGCTAATACTCTGAGAATTGTGGAACTGTGCATGGTGTATGTACACTCATATGGATGTTGTTCATTGCCATAGTTTCACAGGCTAGCTAACCTTCATATTGGAAGTAATCTGGCAGGCTCTCAGCCGATCTACTCTTTTAAAATCGGAAGAGCACAAGTTGTTCAGATGTTTGGTTCCTAGTCTTTCAGATAGAGACTGTATGCAAATGTGATCTAAATATATGAAACATTCTACATTATAGTTTGAGTCTAAGGTAAAGTTCATAGTGCAACTAATCTTTCATGCATTCAGATTTTAATTAGAGAAAATATATAGTTTAAGGAAATCTCTGAAACTGGAAGACTACCCCTTGCTTTCTCAGGTACTATTTTTCCTACTTTCTTCAATGCAGTGTATCTCAGACACATTTAACGTAATCCAAGATGCTTAATACAACTGAATTTGCTTATCTACATTTTAAATGAAGATGTATAAACAGTAGGACTGATTCTACTCATTCACATCAGTGGGAGCAGGAGCAGGACCAGAGTTGGTAAAGATGCAGAAAATCGCAAATATTGTTACCTTGAACTATGACAGTGAAATATATAAATGACAAATTTTAAAGAACATCCTGAGGAAATATATGTGTACTATACTAGGATGTAGCAATGCAATTGCTGGCAAGGACAAAACTCCACTGCTGTCGTTGTATGTACATATGATTTTCTATCATTCACTTTGAGCATGAATGTAAAGGTTAACAGAAGGCAGTTGCTTACCTTGGCACACATTTTGCTCGCTTTGCTCATACCCAGTTGCACACTGTATTTGGTGAGTTGGATTTGGAGGTGGTCGATGAGGATCAGCAGGGGTCCGTCGAATGACATTGTTTCGTCCACCAGTGGATTCAGCAGCTGTGTCTTCTCGCCCATTATTTACAATAATTTGAGCTGTTCTAGGTAGACAGAGGTATCCTCCATAGTGGTTAACACATTTCATCCCACCTTTGCATGCATCTGGGACAATTTCACATTCATCAATATCTGTGGTTAGCAACAACACAAGTCAAGTTTTAAAATGGGACATTGACAGACATTAACATAAGTAATGTAACAAGGCATGCAAGCACACTTGTATTGTCCAAAATGTCAAAACAGGGGATGTAGAAGATAAGAATTCTTTCACTTGTAAAGATTTACTATACCTTTGCACCGCTGCCTGACAGGATCCCATTCATAGCCATCTGTACATTGCTGTATAGAAAAGAGATTCAGAAAAATGACCGATGAATTAATATTTTAAATACTTCATGCACTTGCTATTGCTACAGAAAATTGTGTTCTGAACAAACAATAACCAGGCTGGTTATATATTTTTGATAATATCAGGGAAATAGATCTCAGTGCAATACTGCTGTGTAACAAAACTAAGCAACAGAGGGTTCTGTGATACCTGTAAGACTAACAGAAGTATTGGAGCATAAGCTTTCGTGGGTGAATGCCCACTTCAGTAGTAAGCAGTAGTTTATAACAGGAAATGGATAATCCTTTCCTAAATGTTGGCCTAATGTCTATTCTAAATTGACAAATTTAGGGCCTGATCTTTTAAGGTGACATGAGCTTCCTCTGTTCCCAGGGAAGTCAATTGTTGCAGAAGGCTCTCAAGATCTCGCAGGACCAGATCCTAAGTTATTTGATTTATAAAAGTGTAGATGACACTCCAGTTCAAGACCTTGATCCTGCCAAGCCTTACCCACAGGAGTAGTTCTGTTGATGTCAATGTAACTATAGTATTGCCATCTTAAAAAGAATGAGTCATGCCCCAAATCATGAGATTTTAAAAAATAATAAATCTTTTTTATTTCCCTTCTTGATTTTGAGCCATTAAGGTTCACACTCTTAAGCTTTTTTCTGCAGCCAGGAGGGCTAGAGACTTACTTTCTTTTTTTAAAGAAGAAAGTTGAGATTCTTACATAATCATATGACTCCAGGAGCTTGGGCTTTAGGAAAAACAGCAAGTATTGTGAGACTCATGATAAAATTGTAAGTTGCAACACTGGGCCTACTCATGTGAGTAAGACTTTGCAGGATTCAAATGAGAAAAAACATGCAGTCCATGTATCTATTCACATCAGTATGGACTACAAATGTGAGAAAGAGTTTGAGGGATAAGGTCCAGGACTTTTTAGAAGGGCATCTACCCTCTGCCCCAAAGTATTCATTTTCTAGAACACAAGATCTAATTTTTGAGAGGCTTAATTATCATCTCAAATGACAATTAGTGGAAACTGACTGAGCACCGTAGTGCTATTGAAGTGCATGAGGATACAGATGTAAAACATCAACAGATAAACTAAGATGTAGTACGTGTTTCTGTCCTGCTTGATATATTATTTCTCATAGTGTTGCAGAAAAGGAGTTGACTCAATAAATCAGCTAGTCACAGTGAGCCAAATTAATTCTTGCTGTATCTCCTTGGCTTTAGCGGAGCTACATCAGGGATAAATTTGACCCAGAGTGTTGATATCAATATTGCTCAATGTATTATGCTGAAGTTGTTTTGAGAAACTTGTTACTAATAGAGATTGAATCAGCAGTAGAAACAACAACATTTTGTTTATTCACAGGTGACATCAGTGATCTGCCAAATGTAGCAGTGAGCTGGAGGGAAAAGCCTCTAGTGTTAGGAGGGGGTAAGAGGACAGCTAATTGTATTATAATTCTAGCTCTCTAAAGGAATGACTACATGCTGAGTTGACACCACAAAAATTACTGTAGCTATGAAAACCCAAGCCCAAAGGAAAACAAGCAAATTCATGTATGTACTGAATCACCCAATTCCTGCTGATGCACAACAGAAGTAATGTATACTTAATACTAATGAGCCAAATCTGCTCCCATCAAAGTCAATGGGAATTTTGTCACTGACTTCGGTGGAACCAAGATTTGGCCCTAAATGCATATAGTACAATTTTCAAAAGCAACTAAATCCCATTTTTAAAAGTGAGTTAGGCACTTAAAGCCTAAGTCCCACTGACATTCTATAAGGTTTGGGCTTCTAAGTGCTAAAGCCACTTTGGAAAATGGGACTTGGCAGCCTACATCACTTAGAGGCTTTTGAAAAATGTATGGTCTAATGAAACTAGGCAAGCTTACTGGAAGAATGCTAGATTTTTTTTTTAGGGAATACACAATAAAAAATGGAAAATGAGCCTGGGTACTAGGCATAATCTCACTTTTAAACATTTTATAAATTGTTTTTTTGCTGTAACATAAGTAATTATAACATATAGACTGATTCTGCAGCACTTACTGAAGTGAGCAGTCCCCTGACTTCAGTGAGACTACTTATGTGAGCAACAATTGCATGATCTCAGGCCCTTTGGCCACAATCCTACAATTTGTTACACAAGGAAAAACTTCTCTGCTTGTGTGGAATCCCACTGATTTCAGTGGGGCTCTGTGCAGGAACAGCAGTCCACCTACATGAAACGAGTTTCAGGATCAGGGCCCCTGTTTGTAATTGGGGTCAAATATGAAAATGTGTTTTTTTTCATGATCCAAGCCAATGTAAACATTACTTTGCCAGTGATATTCATTACAAAAGTAAATGAGCAAACATAGATGAAAAAGTAACATATAAAGGAGACAGCCCTGCCCCTCTATTCTTATCACTTCAATTTTAGGGTGGGAGTAGAACATATTTCCAATATTTTATTAGCAGCTGGTCATAGCCACTCAAATAATTGTTCCAAACTATTCTTGACACTGACGATATACCAGCTAGAAAATTTCATAATTTACATACAGCATTACATTTTAAGACTACCATTACACAGTACTTATATTTTGTTAAAACACCTTGAAATCTCCTAGCAAAAATGGAGCAAAACATTTTGACTAATAGCCGACATATATGATGTTTCATATATTTGTAATTAATGTAATATGTTTGTTTTAAATAAGTCATATACAGTATTTCTGTAATTTTGAAGATGCTTGGGTGTCTTATTTCACAGAACTTAGAATTGCATATAACAATATGTCATACCCTTTTCTGTTATGGATGACGTTTACTTTGTACATTTATGATTTCCAGCCTATTTTGAGCATCCATAAAACAAAAATACTTCCAGAGGGTTCAAATCTTTCTCAAAGGTAGGGAAAAAGCCTCATCTTATAATTTTGTTCAATTCATATAATTCAGTACCTAAATAAACCTTTCAAAACAGAAGGTATCACCACCAAGTTCAAAGTCTGAAACTTGGTTTCACTATAAAAGCACCTTAGTCTAAGAACTTTGAACTGAACACTCTATATTGGAAAGGAACTATGATTTCTCTGTCAAGGGTTATTTAGAAAAGAATCCCTGCTAAGCAATAAGTATCTCAAAGTCTATTAAACCTTACCGTGTATGTTATAGTTTCTTCAGTTTCCTGTGAATTTACTGTAGTAAGAGTGAAAGCAGCTAAGAACATAACTGTCAACATCATGAATCTTGAAAGAAAGAAATAAAACAAAACAATTTTTAGCACCTTTTACTGTTAAAAAGCTAAGAATAACCAGCTATTGGGGGCATATCCCACATTCCTTACTAGGGTAAGACTTCCACTGAAGAATAAGGAGAGCAAGATGGAGCCCTTGTTAGATTATGAGGAAGTGGCTGAGATTTAGCAATGTCTTAGTCTGTTTTATCTTTCCCCAGCTGAATTAACAGACATTAAAATATAACAATTAACACTGCATCACACTCAAGTGTCTGTTCTCTAAAACAACATAACCCAAGTACCATACATATTTACAACATCCTCACAATTATCTGATTTGGTTTTAAAAGTAATTTTCAAATGATTTCATGTCCCACCAGAAATGTGTGTATGAGAGATCTAACAGGTAAAAGAACCAGGGGAAAAAAGGTAAAAATGGGATTTACCTGGATCCAGCCAGTTTTTTTAAACAACCCCCATACTGTACTATCAAAATAGAGACTAAGTCTAGCCCTATCTACGGCACCAAAAAATCCCAGACCCTGATGAAACAGCACTGCAAAATGATAGATTTAGCACCTGTATCCTGACAATTTTTGGCCCTAGTCCCCCAAACGACATGTTCTAAACAGATAACAGGTTTAGCTGCTCCGACTGCAATTTAAAAATCCAGATCCTGATGTAACCTAATGCAACAGTCCCACAAAAATCTGAAATCTAGGTGCTGCTGGGTCTTGCCCAATTTTTCCACAAACCCAGAAACTGTACCATCTTCCATTATTCCACCAAAACAATCTGGACCTCCACTCACCCAGGTACAAGGAAGCTACCATCAACTCTAATTTGGCATATGTACTCTGCTGGATCTGGCTAAATGCTGGCTGTCTACTCCCCAGTTTCCCATCTAAATGTATGCAGTTTCTCTTAATCCACCACAATCATCTGGAACCCTATGTATTATAGTGCAATCTGGCTGAGTTTTGGCCATGAACTTCCCAATCACACTATTACCACCCAACTGTATTTGACCCTTCATTTCAAGGAATTCATTTATGTTTACCAACATACTGTGGCCACAAAAAAATGCTTTTTGTGGTGCTGCTGCACTGGGGTGCATCAGGGTCAGGGTTTTTAAGGTTGCTAGGAGCAGCTAAACATGTTCTCTGGGTGTTCAGATTTGGGTCAGAAAATGGGAGATCCGGCAGCATCCAGGTGCCGGATCCAGAGTTGGTGACACTGTTGTGCCATGATGTGCCTGGGGCCAAAATCTGGCAGGATTCAACTTTTCACCAAGTCCGTGGCAGAACCAATTTATAAACTAAGCGTGGGAAGTTCCAATGTATTCCATTCTCAGAAGGTTTTTAAAAATAAACCCATCTAGTCAACTTCAGTTCGGGTTACTTCCTATTTCAATTAACTCAGAAAAGTTCTCTGCTCAACCTTCCTCCCATGCCCTGATTAACGTTTCCAACGTCGGACAGATTCCAAGCAAAGCAGTAGACTGAAGCAGTCCCCCATCCCCTGCGCACTGAAGAGGGGAAACGGGGGAAGCCAGCGCCCCGAACCCGCGGGAGTCGTGTTCTGCCCTGAGCCCGGTGATCCCATCCCCACTCTCGGTCTGCTTGGCCTCTGGTGCCCACAGAGCAATTCATCAGCAGCTCTCGCAGGACTGTGCCCCACGCCCGCACTCACCCCACCAGCCCCTGGCGAGTCGTGCGCAGTGCGCCCCCAACTCCTCGTCTCCCGAGCTGGCTGCTCAGGGGCGCCTTACCTGAGCGCAGAGCAGGGCTCCTCTGAGGGCACGTAGGAGCGGGGCTAGCCTGGCAAGCGCCGCCGGGGAGGAGAGCGAGTTTCCGCAGCAGGTTGGCCCCGCGCTCGGCTCCGAAGCCCGTCCTCTGCGCACGCCGCCGGGGTAGCGCTCGCAAGGCTGCCTGGCGCGCCTGCTCCCCCCGCCGGCCTGGCTTCAGTGACAAGGGCCCGCTCCCGTGGTGTCTATTGAACGCCCCCTCCCGGCCCCGTGCTCAGTGCATTAACCCCTTCGGCTAGGGCGCACGCTGCGGGGGGGAGGAGAGACAGACAGGGGGATAGGGAGCGATCTCCCCACGCCCAGCGGTGCCACCCACAGGGGAGCGTGTCACTTTTGTTAAGAAACCCCAGCTGCTGCCCCTCCGCCCCTTGCACCAGTCTGCAGGAGGCTGTTCCGAGGCTAAGCGAGAATAATGTGAACGCGTCGTTATTTCGGTAGCTCCGGGGGCGATCTGTCCCCTTCCAGACAAAATGGGAAGAACCTGATCCGGCAGACTTCAGCATTTAGTGGGCCATTTTGGTTGCAGTGGGACTGCTCGTGCTGTTCAAGTTGAGCATGTGCCGGAGTGTCTTCAGGAGTCAGACCACTGTGTGTAAAGTTCCTCTCAAATGTAAGTGCTTGTGGGAGTTGGGGGCTATAAAAGGCAGGTCCCTGCCCCAGAGAGTTTGCCATTGGAAGTCAGGCACATCTGCATTAGCTGCTGTGGTCAAAAGAACACAGAGTGCACTAGGATGGAGATTAATATGGAACATTATAATGCCATTATATAAATAAATGGTGCAGCCTCACCTGAAATATTGTGTGCAGTACCGATTACCCTAGCTAACTGAAAAAAATGCAGAATTAGAGCGAATGAAGAAAAGGGTGATGAGAATGATGGAGGGCTTGGGAAAACTCATATGAAGGCCGAAAAGATTAAGGTTAATTACTTTAGAAAGGAGATGAATCAGAGAGGACATGATAAAAGTATATAACATGATGAATGGTCTAGAGAAGGTAGATCAGGAGTTTCCATTCTCTCTGTCTCAGAACACAAGAACAAGAGGGTATTTAATGAACTGAAAGGTGGCAAATTCAAAACCAATCAAAATACTTTTTTTCACACAATGTATAATTGAACTGTGGAACTCATTGCCACAGCATGTTGTTGAGGCCAAAAACTCGGCAAGATTTAACACCAGATTGGATATTGATATGGCTAACAGTAACAACCAACATTGTTATAGTGAATGCTAATGTGCATTTTGGAAGATGTGGTAAACCTTATAATTCAGGGTTTAAGGTAAAGTCTAATTATTAGGGATTAGGATGAGACATAATGTGGGGGGCAGATTAAACTACATCTGTCTAAAATTGCTTGCACTCTTCTTTGAAGCATCTGATGTTGACCACTGTCAGAGACAGGATACTGGCAATTTTTGTTTCCTGTGTGAATACCTTAATCATGCACTGAGGCCAATGGAACTACTATGTGCAGTTTTGTGGGCTTGGACCTGATCCTGCAATGAGTTCACCATGGGTGGATCTTTGTAACTGACTTCAATAGGGAACTGCCCAGCCATCAGGATCCATCCATGCTGACCCCACTGCGACATTGGGGTCCAAATTAATGGAAAAATTATATTTGCCTTTCTGAATAAATAAGAAAAAAGAGATGAAGATATTTTCCTTACCCTTGTTTTTTAAAATACACCATTGGGTTGAGGCCAAACATAGAAAGGAGATTTTTTGGATAGCTGTGAATGAAGATAGGATTAGAATGAGATGCCTTGCAACCTTCACTATATTTTGTCAACTCTAGGGGGTTGTACTGCTTTCAATATACTGGGGTAGTTAAAATGGTACAACTTCTGTTTGTAGATAAGTGCTTATACATATGATTAATTTTATGCACCTGAGTTGTTCCATTGGGACTACTCATGTATAGAGCTAAGCACAAGTTTAAGTATTTGCAGGATTGGGGCCGAGTTTTTAGAATGTTAAAATAAAACAAAAATCCTAAAAAGACAGATGTATTCAAATCTTTTCATAAGCCTTTTTGTAATGTAAAATGTGTTTAAGAATTATTACTATATCCATCCCTTGTTTTCGTGGGGCATTGTGCAATTCTTTTTGGAAAATGATTTGGGTGAAACAAGCAAAAGTATATTTAAACAAAATAAATTAGTTCACTTTTGAAAATTTAATCCAGCCTAAGACTCTTCAAGTATTGAGTAGTTTTTCTTTACAGCCAATCCATTTTGAATTTGAAAAAGCATGGGTGAATTGGGTAAAAAAACAATCATAAATCAGTAAACAAGAAGAAAGTGAAGCAACATATCAGACCTCCAGCTGGAGAACCTGCCAGAAGAGCACAATTATTATTAGTAGTAGTTGTAAATGTTTGCATTATGATAAAGACTCAAAGGCCCTAATTGTGACTGGAGTCCAGTTGTGAAGAGTGCTGTACAAAGATATAAGTGCAGTGAGGGCTTTTGCAAAGATAAAAGAGATGGAGGATAGGGGGCTTTCTTGGAGGCCAGTACGAGACTTTGGAATGTACTCCCACAGGAACTAAGGTTCATCACACACCTCACCATTCTTAGCTTTAAATGCAAGGTGCCTTTCTTTGACCTTGCCTTCTCTAACATAAACCCATAGGAAGGTGTGTAGATGTATTTTTATATGTAACCCTTCTGCCCGTCTGAGTTGGCAGCAACAAGGGCCGGGTTCAGTATCTAGGGGTTCCGTTTCAATAACACAATGCAAAACCGGCTCGAGCCCCCACCCAGTGACCTGGGACAATTACATACCACCTCCCAGGTGCCTCTAAGAGGCAATACTTCCCCTCTCGCAAGCACGGAGTCCGAGTGTAGCAAAATCCTTTTAATAAAGGAGGGAAACAATGTGGCATTATGTTGGGGAAACACCACAAACAGGATTCAGAACACCAACCATGAGCAAAAGACCTACCCCCAAGTAAGTTTGGCAGTATCCTTTTCCCCTCAGGGTCTTAAGTCCAGCAACCCAAAAAAATCACCCAAAGTTGCAAAAGTCCAACACCCCAAAAGTCTCTTGAGTCCAGCAACCCAAAAATCACCCAAAAGTCCAACAACCCAAAAGTCTCTGTCCCTGATAAGTGCAGCCCCCGAGTTCAAAAGTTTATCTGCAGAGTTTTACCTCCCAGTCTGGGGGGGGGAAGGGGTGCAGTGGTGTTAAGGGGACCCTTATGTGGTCCGAGGCCGACTGTCCTGCCTCTCCATGGGGTTCTGCTGCAGCCTTCACCGCGAGCCACTCCACCAGCCGGTCCACTGCACCAGCTGTCCCATGAGCCGCTCCAGCCGTTCCGCAAACTGCTCCGCTCCGCCAGCCACTCCGTTTCACCAGCTGTCCCATGAGCTGCTCCAGTCGTCCCGCAAACTGCTTTGCTCCACCAGCCACTCAGCAACGTATCTTCAGGGCCCCACACAGCACTCAGTGATTTCAGCTCTTAGTAATTTTAGCTCTTTAGTGATTTCAGCTTGTAGTATAGGCGCTTCAGTGCTGGTGCACCATAAGCCCAAAGTGAATTCAGCTCAGTAGCCTGTAACTAGACTCCTAATAGAATTAAAATAAGCTCTGATAGTCCACAGTAAAGAGAGGAAGAGATATGACTGGTATTTTAGGCCCTGTCCCCAGCCTCTCTCAATTCACTGGGTTTTGGAACCCATGTCCCTTTTCTAGCAAGTGCTACTTAGTTGATGGCGAGTCCCTCTGTCATAAAACAGTTTCATTGTCCTTGATTCACATAATAACAACACTTTATTCTTCCTGCCCCAATAACAGAAAATCTGGGGATCCCACAGCAGTCAAAGTGATCATTTGGGCTGCTGTGGGCTTATGCTAGGCAGGTGGGTGTGCCTATGCAAACAAGATCAGCCCCTGAAGTTCTTTTCCACAACTCGCCACAGTTCACCACGAGATGTCAGGGTAGAGCTCATCCTGACTCTGCTTACATATATATCAATATAAAAATTCCCAAACAAAACATTCCACTGCACACATGGGACAGATATGCAGTCACATTGCTTAATGCACAACCGGAAGGTGCTCAGAGAATGTGGTGATGAGCTCAGTATAAAGAACCTATCTAGAACAGAAGAGCAAGGGTTTGGGGATATAATGTTACAAAGTCAATGTATATGGTGAAGAACTGCCAGAGCTTTACTAGTGACATTTTGTTGGTGGTTTTGTTTTGTCTTTTAATATGTTTAATTGGGGTACTGGTAGGGTTAGAAATGGAGAAGTCAGTAAGAGTTAGGGCATAAGAAAGGGAAGGAAAGTGAAGAAGCATGCTCATAGCTCAGCACCTGCCAGCCATGATCAGCAGGCATCATGACAGAGGTGAGTCTTACAGGCTGATTTGAAGGAGGATAAGGGAGAAGTTTATATGGATTTTATCATTCATAAGAGGCAGATGGGAAAAAGCAGAGGTGTTTATGGACGAAGCTGACTGGTGGGTAGTAAAGGCTGGGAACACTGGAGTGAAGGCAGGGGTTGATGTTGCAGTGCATTACTAGATCAAATGAGTAAAGCAGAGCCTAAGTTGTAAAGGCCTTAAAGGTAAAGTAAAGGGATTTTCAAAAGGGCCCTAAGGATTTAGGAGCACAAGTCCCACTGAAAGTCAATGGGACTTGTGCTCCTAAGTCACTGAGGTGCTTTTGAAAATCCTATCCAGGAAAAGAACGGTTACTTACCTTCTGTAACTGTTGTTCTTCGAGATGTGTTGTTCACGTCCATTACACATTAGGTGTACGCGCGCCACGTGCATGGACGTCGGAAACTTTTTCCCTTAGCGGCTCCCGTCGGGCCGGCAGGGCCCCTCCCTCCCGCCAGAGCGGCGCCCCGCTCTAGGGTATATATATCCCTGCCGACCCGACCCCTTCCGTTCCTTCTTGCCGGAGACTCCGACAGAGGGGAAGGAGGGTGGGAAGTGTAATGGACGTGAACAACACATCTCGAAGAACAACAGTTACAGAAGGTAAGTAACCGTTCTTTCTTCTTCGAGTGATTGTTCACGTCCATTACACATTAGGTGATTCCCAAGCTTACCATTGGAGGTGGGTAGGAGTCAAGGTACAACTGACTGTAGCACAGCCCGTCCGACCATCGCGTCCTCTCTGGTCTGATGGTGGATCGCGTAGTGGGCTGTGAACGTATGTACGGACGACCAGGTGGCCGCTTTACAGATCTCCTGGATAGGGACCTGCGCCAAGAAGGCCGTTGAGGACGCTTGGGCCCTAGTCGAGTGGCCCGGATCTCTGGGCCGGAACATTGGCGAGCTCATAACATGTGCGTATACAATGCACAATCCACGCCGATAAGCGCTGTGTCGAGATAGGCAAGCCTTTCATACGTTCCGCAATGGCAATAAACAGCTGAGGTGTTCTGCGGAACGACCTGGTCCTTTCCAGGTAAAACGCCAATGCCCTTCGAACATCGAGGGTATGTAGGCTGCGGTGATGAGGGTCCGTATGGGGTTTAGGGAAGAACACCGGTAGACAAATGTCCTGTCCCATGTGAAACTGCGATACCACTTTCGGGAGGAATTTGGGGTGCGGCCTCAGTTGCACCTTATCCTTATGAAAAACTGTATAAGGGGGTTCTGAAGTGAGGGCCCTCAATTCCGATACCCTCCTGGCCGATGTGATGGCCAAGAGAAACGCCACCTTCCACGAGAGGTGCATGAGGGAGCAAGTGGCTAGGGGTTCAAAGGGGGGCCCCATGAGCTTAGTTAGGACTAGGTTCAGACTCCACGCAGGGACCGGTGGGCGCGAGTAGGGAAACACCCTCTCCAGCCCCTTGAGGAATCGGGCCACTGTGGGGTTGGAGAACACTGACACTCCCAACTCTCCCGGATGGAATGCCGAAATGGCAGCTAAATGCACTCTAATCGAGGCGGGCGCAAGCCCCTGATGCTTGAGGTGTAGTAAGTAGTCCAGGATCGACGGAACTGAGGCCTGAGGCTCGCACCAGTGGGAGAACCTTTTCCATTTGGCCAGGTAGGTCGCTCTTGTGGAGGGCTTCCTACTACTAAGGAGAATTTGTTGAACCTGGTGAGAGCACCTGTGTTCCGCATCGTTCAGCCAGAGAGATACCACGCCGTGAGATGTAGCGATGACAGGTTCGGGTGGAACAGGCGACCCTTGTCTTGTGTGACTAGGTCGTGATGGAGGGGGAGGGTGATCGGGTCGGCTATGGACAATTCCAGCAGGGTCGTGAACCAATGCTGGCGTGGCCAGGCCGGGGCGATGAGTATAATTGTCGCCCTGTCCCTGCGGGTCTTGAGGAGAACCTTGTGTATGAGCGGGAACGGAGGGAAGGCATACCTCAGGCTCCCTCCCCACGGAATCGTGAAGGCATCTGCCAATGATCCCGGGCTGAGGTTCTGAACGAGCAAAACTGAGGGCATTGACTGTTGTCCTTGGTGGTGAAAAGATCCACCCGGGGAAAACCCCACCTCGGAAGATTGAATGCAGGACGTCTCGCCTCAACGCCCATTCGTGCATTTGGGTAGGATCGGCTGAGGCAGTCCACTAAGCCGTTTTGGATCCCCGGGAGATACGTTGCAATGAGATGGATCGCATGGGCTATACAGAAGTCCCATAATTGGAGTGCCTCGCGACAGAGGGGAGAGGACCGGGACCCGCCCTGCTTGTTTATATAGAACATGGCGGTAGTGTTGTCCGTCAGGACTGCCACGCTGTGACCTTCTATGGTGGCGTGGAAGGTCTGACAGGCGAGGCGAACCGCTCTTAACTCCTTTAGATTGATGTGAAGCAACCTGTCTTCTTTGGACCACAAACCTTGGGTCCACAGTTCCCCCAGATGCGCCCCCCAACCCAGGTCCGATGCATCTGTTACTAACGTCAGAGTGGGCTGTGGGGCAGCGAAGGGGATCCCTTCGCAGACCTGCTGTTGATCGAGCCACCAGCGGAGCGAGCCCAACACCCGATCCGGGATCGTCACCACCAGATCCAAGGGGTCTCTGTTGGGGCGGTACGTTTGGGTAAACCACAACTGCAAGGGCCGGAGCCTTAGGTGGGCATGTCTGACTACATGTGTGCAGGCTGCCATGTGTCCCAGGAGCTGCATGCAACACCTTGCTGTTGTCGTGGGGAATTTTTGGACTGAGCTTACGGCCCTCTGAATTGTCAGGAACCGTGACTCTGGGAGGCTTGCCCGCGCGGTCACCGAGTCCAGGACTGCACCTATGAAGTCCAGTCTCTGTGTGGGAGCTAACGTGGACTTGGGCACGTTGACCAGGAGGCCGAGCCTGCCGAACATCTGTAAGGCCAGCGTCACGTGAGAGCGGACCTCGGCCTCTGACCTGCCCGTGAGGAGCCAGTTGTCCAAGTACGGAATCACGCGCATCCTTCTCTTCCGAAGGAAGGCTGCTACCACGGACATGCATTTCGGTGCCGACCGCTTGCTGAAGCCCGACTGCTGCGGCGCTTTCTGCGCCGAGGGCAACCGGGAGTCCACCGAGGCGGAGCTCGACCGGGACCGGTGCCTTGAACGGTGCCGAGATGGCGACCGTGATGGGCGCACCATCGCCGGCTTGCCTCTGTGTGGCAGCTTCGGCGGAGCGTCCTCAGTTCGTGGAGGGCCCTCAACGGACAATGCAATGAGGTCCTTTGCTGCCTCAAATGTGTCCGGAGTGGAGGGCTGTTCCAAGAGCTCCTCCAGCCCTTCATCCTCACTCGACGCGCCTATCCCGGGGCTCGACGGGCCTTTCGGCGCCGGAGCCACTACTGGGGCCTGTGCCGGGGCCGTGCCGGTCTTAGGTGCACTCGAGGTCTTCACCGGCGCTGCCCTCTTATGCGGGGAGCGTCCTCGGGCCTTGGGTTGGCCCTTCGATTTTGCCGGCGAAGACGACCGGTGTCGTACATGCCCCCGTTGGGTCAGTGCCGTGGGCTTTGAGTGACCCGCCGGCGCCGGTTCCCGCACCAATGCCGGGGCACTCCGCACTGAGGCAGACGGTGCCGCCGAAGTGGAGGGCTGCAACGCCGTCTCCATGAGCAGCTGCTTGAGGCGAAAGTCTCTTTCTTTCTTAGTTCTGGGCTTAAAGGCCTTGCAGATCTTGCAGCACTCTTTCTGGTGAGCTTCCCCCTGGCAGCGGAGACATGAGTCGTGGGGGTCGCTCAATGGCATAGGCTTGCGGCACGTGGCACAAGCCTTGAAGCCTTGGGCGTGCAGCATGCCCTGCCGCCCAGGGCCGGTGCCGGGGTTGACCAAGGAACCACAGCAGGAACTTTAAGTACCTAATGAGCTGTTAACTACTAAGCTCAACACTACTACTAATTAACTGATAACTGTTTGCTAAATAACACTAATGACTATGCTAAGGGACACTCTCAGACGAGAGACAGAGTTGTTCCAATGCTGCCACGGACGGTAAGAAGGAACTGGAGG
This sequence comes from Chrysemys picta bellii, assembly GCF_011386835.1. Lineage (NCBI taxonomy): Eukaryota > Metazoa > Chordata > Testudines > Emydidae > Chrysemys > Chrysemys picta. Next base: position 185,272,491 of record NC_088793.1, read on the forward strand.
GGTCGGGTTGGCAGGGATATATATACCCTAGAGCGGGGCGCCGCTCTGGCGGGAGGGAGGGGCCCTGCCGGCCCGACGGGAGCCGCTAAGGGAAAAAGTTTCCGACGTCCGTGCACGCGGCGCGCGTACACCTAATGTGTAATGGACGTGAACAATCACTCGAAGAAGAACTTGTGGTTGATGCAGAGCTGAAGGGAGAGACAGTGGGAGGACTCAAATAGGGGAACGGTATAATCCAAGTGAGGAGCCAGGAAAATGATTTTAGCAGCAGCACTTTGAACAGACTTGAGGGGAGCAAGGTTGCAGTGGTCAAGGCCAGAGAGGAAGATGTTACAGTAGTTAAGACAGGGAGGCCCTTTCTCTCTTTGGTATCAACAGAAGACTATTAACGGAGAGGCTCAAAAGACTCCTTCAGTGCCCAGGTAAGCTCAGGAATCATTACTTTATGATATCTGGTGTGTGAGGTGATAGGCCTTCAAGCCTGGGTCACCTGTACATATGAATGCCTTGCTGCTTTGCCTTTAGACAGTAAGCAGTCTCTTAGGGGTTTCCAAAGAGATATAGAAACTCTCATAGGCTGTGTGGGTCCCATGAGAGGAGAGAGGAATAGGTTCAATACACAGGATTCTGTGCACTCTATCTGCTCTCTCTCGCTCTCTCTCTCTCCTCCTCCTCTGTATCCCTGTGCAGGGGCTGGCACACTGATAATCCAACTGCTTCTCTGAACGCAAGGGCCACTCAAATCTAATGGTGCTCTGCTCCCTGGGATCCTCCAGGCTGCCCTTAGAGGAAGGGGTGCTGGAACAATTTGTATAGTGCGAGTGCTGAGAGCCATTGAACCAAAGTGTAAACCCTGTATATGATGGAAACCACTTCAAGTCAGGGGTGATGTATATATATCTAGCCCCCAGCACCCCTAATTCCAGCACCTGTGCTAGGGGCTAGATATATGGGAAAGATAATACTATCCTGGGCTGTATTATTATTTATGGGGAATCCCCACAGTACAGAAGTGGGAACAATGGGCATCATCCCTGTCTCAGACACTTCTTCTCCCATCCTTCCTGCTTTCCACTTCCTCCACTCCTGAAGCCAGTGAGATTCCTCTGTGGAGCTTGGAGGGTAGGGGAATGTGGAGGAAGTAGTTGAGTATCCTGTTGATGTAGGAGGAGGAGGAGATACGCATGCAAAAGGACGCCCCTCTACATATGGATAATAAGGGCCAATTGATAGCTCAACAGATGTGCTCCTGCAGGTGTTGTGCCTCCCTGTGGCATAAAGCCACCTGAGCCTTCTGCTGGGGTAGTGCAGCTCTGCATGGCTCCCTAGCCACAGCTGAGTCCATAGGGAGTTGTGGAGGCAGGCACTTCATTAACAAGAGTTTTCATCTCCTCTGCAGCAGCTTATGAATCACTAACACAGATCAGAGAAGGGTGAGATTTTTTGACCTTCCGTGTCAGGCTGATCTTTCCAGGTGAGCTTGTAGAGGCCTTCAGAAATTTGCATGGCCTGGTAGGCAACAAATACTGTGCTGCAGCTGGTCAAGAGCATGATTATTTACATAATCTACTAAATCCCCAGTTTTAAAACATGCCTTGCCTTATTCGAAACATTAACTCTTTGTTTGACCTCCATATACTGCACTCATTCTTATTCAGTCAATCAAATTTATATCTCTTCTCACTTGCTTTAGAAGAGCCATGTTAGCATCTTCCAAAACAGCTTTAGAGCACAGTATATTGTCTTGTTTCTTTCTCCACTGCAGTTTCTATGGTTACAGGTGAGTGAGGCTCCCTCTAAAAATTCAGGATTTGAAGTTCATACAGTTCATTGATAATTACAGCATAGCAATGGCAACAAAGCAATGGCAACAAAGCGTGGTATGTTCAACACAAGTTTTTAAGGGCATTTGGCACATATCTTCATGAAACTGGCAATTTAACAAGCTATCATTTGACAAAAGCCGTTTCTTTTCCTCAAAGTGTATAGAAAGCTCCTAGAAACAGAAGTTCAAAGTGTTGCATAGGTTTTAACTGCATGACTCCTAGATTGGATTCATGTCAATTGGATTCATGTGGCTAACACCCTACACAGTGCTTTGGAAATGTACTGACCAGTGCTTATATCCAGCAGCATAGACATTAGGAGAAAACAATTTCACCCTTTCCTCAAAAGAAGTCTTCCCAATAATCCAATGGATGCAAAATAATAATATATAGAATACAGATGTGATAAAAGCAGGGGTCAATGAATTTTGAATGTGTAAGTCTTTCATCTCAGGAGATCTGGATTCAAACCTAGATTAAGTCAAAAAGGGAAAAAAAAACAGTTTGGTCTTAACCTAGCACTTAAGGAAAATGTTATCTGTATCACAAAACTATCTCACATAGTCCCTGCTCTGGAAAAGCCTAGGATTGAGGAACACTGGCAGACCATGTACCCTGTACCAGCCTGTAGACAGTGCTATACATTCACTGGAATACACCTCCACAATATCCCAAGAAATATTATTTCCCCTTTTATATTAATAACCATAATATCTTTTTAAAAATAGAGATAATAAGTCCATGCCATAGTCCTGTAGTCTGGAGGTTTCCACTGACTTTAGTGGGGCTTTAAAGGGCAGCAGGATTCAGACCCTTGACAATTTGAAGAAGTATTTGAGAGAGCTGAGTGAGTGTGTTGGTGTGATGCTCTGTACCTTGGGGGAACACCCTACATCCCCATGTTCATCTTTATAAAATGATTGTGTGGTATCCAATGCAAAATTTGTCATGTTGGGTGTCTTTGGAAGGCTCATGATGCACTGAGCATTGTTGTTATAGTGATATTATAGTAATAGTTACAGTAATTGTTATAGTAATGTTATAGGTTATAATTTCATGTATATAGTAATAAGGCTGAAAGTGTATCCTCATGGCTTAAAATAAGCCCAGGCAAACGCTCTCCAAGAGCTGAGAGGCAGTTCACACCTCATCAGAGCGTGTATGGGACAAACCCAGCCCAGCCTCACAGGAATGAAGGACACTGGCCTAGACAGCAACAAAAGAATCTGTTGGACTCTCGAGGGAGTCACCCCCTTCCTTTGGTCAGTTTGGAACTGCGATGAGGTAATGCTCACCTGACTCTCAAGGGGAGGGCAAAGCCAAGAGGGAAGAAAGGACATGATAAAAGGGGGAGACATTTGCCATTTGTGTTCCACCTACATCTACAGACACCACACCAAATGACTGAAGCGCTGATCAAAGGGGAGAGCCTGGCTGAAGAGCAACCAGCTAGCCTGTGGTGAGAAGCATCTAAGTTTGTAAGGGCATTGAAAGTGTTAAGATCAGTTTAGAATGTGTTTTGCTTTTATTTCGTTTGACCAAATCTGACTTGTTATGCTTTGACTTATAATCACTTAACATTTATCTTTGTAGTTAATAAATCCATTTGTTTATTCTACCTGAAGCAGTGCGTTTGATTTTAAGTGTGTCAGAGACTCCCCTTGGGATAACAAGCCTGATACATATCAATTTCTTTGTTAAATTGATGAACTCATATAAGTTTGCAGCGTCCAGCAGGCATAACTGGACACTGCAAGACGGAGGTTCTTAGGGTTGTGTCTGGGACCTGAGATATTGGCTAGTTTCATTTGGTTGCACAATCTAAGGAGCAGCTTACATGCTAGAGGCTGTGCATGAACAGCCCTGGAGTGAGGGTTCTCACAGCAGAGCAGGGTAAGGCTGGCTTCCAGAGTCATGGATTAGAGTGACCTAACAGATCACTGATTCAGCTAAAACCAGAGGGGAATGTCACAGTTGGTTGCCAGTGGATTACTTGTTATTTTAGAAAAATGAATTAAAGTTAGATTACATGTTTGAAGATGTCAGTGAAAAGTGTGGTTAAACCATTTATTTTACTATAGTCTTTTATTCCCCACTCTATGATATTGAATCTCTTAGGCCAGATCCTGCCAACATTCACTGTTGGCATAACGCTTCCTACCATGAGTAATCCCAAGAGGTTGGTCCCTAATTCATAACTCCACATCATATTTATTTTTATCCCACTTTTCTGATATTAACGTACTTGATTACTCTCCACTTCAACTAACTGATTTCCATAATGCAATTATTTTAAAAATATGATTTTCATATATTTTGCTCTAAAGTGTAAATTTATTTATCATTTATATTTCTCCTTTTTATGTATCACTTGTATTTCCACATTAGAGCTCTCAGGCCTAATTCTGCGGTCACTTGCACCATTGCTCAGTCTCCCTTGACTTAAGTGGTGACACTCCTATTACATCTGAGTGGGGGTGAAATCAGAAGCACTGGTGGCCCTTTATGCTTGCCTTGCTACACCACTGACTAATGCATGAAACAATCAAGTGCAGTTCCCTGCTTTAGATGTCAGTGACCTCATCATCTGTTGCACAGAACCTTGAAAATTGATCTTGGTAGGTCAAAGCCTTCCAGTTTACCTTTAAAATATGTTTAAGAAAACTTTCTAGATCATCTTTAAATGAGGGTGGCTGCATGGTCAGCACACCTAATAAGATTATGTTTTAAAATCTGAGGATTTGATCCTGCAAGATGCTAAGCACTCAGATCTCACTGACAACATATGGGATTAAACTAAATCAAAGGGAATGAAAGACACCCAGCACCTCACAGAATCAGGCTGGTTCATATCAGAGATGAATCTGAACAAATCCTCAAACTTTGAGGCTCAATTCCAGACTCTGCAGCTCAGGCCTGTCACTTATCGATCTAAGGAGCCTGATTCTCCATTGTGTTATGGCCCCTTTATGCTGCTCTGATGATTCAAAGGGCATTAAATAATGTGGATCTAGCCATCGGAGAATTCCCCTGGCATGGCGCGATCCATGGGTGGTGTAGAACTAGCATAATTCTGTTCTGTTCTCTATAGGTTCTTACACTGCCCTCACAACTGTACTATCTGAATGCCTTCCAGTAGTGCATCAAGCAACATGACTAACATTTATCGCGTATAGTTAGTTCTTTCTCTTATTCTGTCCCCGGGGAATAATTTTGTGTGCAGTGCAGTATTTTGTTTTGGTACATTTTTTGTTTTGTTTTGGGAAGGGGAAGGAGTAATTTATTTATTTTTTTAAATGTACATGTTGCTAATAGCTCTATGCCACCCTCCCTCACAAGCCTGGCAGATAGGAGGTGGGAATGGCTGAGGAAGGAACATGTACTACAGCTAGTCCTGGCTGCTGGAATTACCCCTTGGGGCAATAGGCAGCCGGGCATAATGTAGAGTAGCCCTGAGATTGACCCTAGAGAGACTGGCCCAAGAATAAGAAAAATTATTCTTTAAGGTTTAATCTCCTCTGTCTCCCACTCCCTGTTCCCCTTTTCTGGGCCAAATGTAGCTCATCTGAACAAAAAATGAAGCATACAATGAATGTAAGTAACTTGTATCTATTAGCTCAGGGTGCTCTCAGTGTCAGTTTAGGAGGATTTCTTTTCCTGGGCATGTATCATATAACAGTAGAGTTGTCTATACTAGGTGCTGGAATGGAGGTGTTATTTTCATTTGGATTCACAGGAATTTTAGAACATAAATTATTTTGATAAGATAGCATGCTGCTTGTCTGCTGTAGTACATGGGAATATTAAACATTTTCCGCATTTCTACTTGGAATTTACAGCATGTTGATGATGGATATATTCTGAGGAATTACATTTCTGAATTTATTGCTGATTAAACATGACAAATGTTGAACTTTTATTTCAGGTAAGAGATTACAAGTTTATCTTGAAGAGATGTATTGTGAGTGTATTGCATACAAGTGAGGATTACAGATTGCTTGCTTTATTGTAAATCTAATTTTAAAGAGAAGAATTTTAATGGCAAATCACTCCTGATTTCAGTAGAAAGCCAAGGAATGGTAAGATGGAAGAATTTTTTTAGAAAATTTCTGATCATTGATGCCAGGATTATAAATAAGTCAGTGAGGATCAGGAAGTTGATAGTGGGGAACATAGGGATATTCTCCCTTTCTCATTTTGGCCTCATGTTGCAATGCATTGCATATTATTACTGTTGTCGATATTTATTCATTTGTGTTACAGTAGTTACTAGAGGTCAAAATCAGGCACTGTACTGGGCACTGCACAAACCCACAGTAAGAAACAGTCCTTGCCCCATGAACCTTGCAATCTAACTAGACAAAACATACAAAAGAAAAATTCCCATTGACTTATATGGGGTCAGGATTTTACCCACAGGGTATGTCTACACTGCAATTAAAAACCCACAGTTGGCCCGTGCCAGCTGACGTGGGATCATGGGGCTCAGGCTAAGGGACTGTTTAATTATGATGTGAAAGTTTAGGCTCGGGCTGGAGTCCAGGCTCTAGGACCTTCCCATCTCTTGCAGGGTCCTAAAGCCTGGGCTCCAGTCCGAGCCTGAACATCTACAGTACAATTAAACAGCTCCTTAGTACAGGCCAGACGCAGGTTTTTAATTGCAGTGTAGACATACCCTAACTATTTGCTAATGATATGAACTGAATGGGAGTTGATGCATCCCATTTTACTGTGCTGGTACCTGCTTTGCCTCTGGCTACCTTAGCATGTGAAAGACTAGTGATGCTTTCCAGTTAATAAAGTACAGTGATGTTGGCCTTTTTAAAAAATCAAAAGTGTGCATCAGCCATGCGTTTTGTTCTTCTATGTGAATTTTACTTAGTATATGGTCCTTATGCACCCAAAGCTCCCGTGGGAGTTTTGAATGCTATGGGAATGCAGGATTGTGCCCCCATGGAGAACTCAATCAACAGGAGTGTGTGTGTGTGTGTGTGTGTGTGTGAGAGAGAGAGAGAGAGAGAGATCACAGAAATTAGCTGTCCTCTGTATGAGCCTTCCTTTCTGCCTGGGTCTATTTGTGCAACCATAAAGAATTAGGGTGTTGGAGGGCTTGCAGGAATTGATCATAAAGCTGGTGGGAGGGCATGTAAACAGCATGCAAAATGAAGGTTTGGTGGTAGGACATATCCACCTTTCCTCCATCTGTCACCTCCCTTCCCCACTGCCAGTGCAGTACACCTATGCCTGTGTCTTGTATAGCTTGTATTCTCCATACCTTAGCTTGGTCCTGATTGATATCAACAAGCTGATTCCAGGCTTACTTATGCCTCTGAGGAAAGAGAGGATATGGATTACAGGTGCATTCTCAGCATTTGAAAAGGATAAAACTTTGGGACCTGACCTTACACACCCTTATTCACATAAACAATCCTAACTCGTATGAGTACATAGCAATCATGTTAGTAGGGACTAACACATGGGAGTAAGGACTTGCAGGATCTCAGGCCCTAAATTAAATTGCTTTTGTTCTGAGATTTCTTTCTCCCTAATCAGTTTGTGTAATTTTCACAGTCTTTCTGTATTTTTAACATTTTTATTTGAATTGGTATTTCTGGTCCATTCATTCATTATCTTTCTCTGAGAAGGTCTTTTCTATTATCACTGCCTACTGCATTCCTGTTTTCCTTCCACTGTCTCAGCTAGAAAAAAATACCAGTTTGTGAAACCAATGCAGTTGTATGGCTTAGGTGACAGCAAGGTACTGTGAAGTAAATGTAGCCATTATTCTTCCTGTCCTTTTCCCCAGAAAACCACAGGTGTCAGCAAGCACAGGAGCTTGAATCTAATGCGGAGCTAGGGGTACAACCTATTTGATTATAGTGTGAAGTGGCTCAAACTTTTACACACAACTGTAACCTAACAGAATACAAACTATTTTTTGATGTTGAAAAAAGTCTGCTTGAATTTATTATTTTGTTTTGTTTTATTATGTTTCTTATGCAATTCCTGGTTCTGTCCAGGAAATGAAATAGAAATACCAAGGTTTAGTTCCAGAAGGACTCAGGAGATCTGGATTCAGTTCCCAGCTCTAGCATTGACTTCCCATGTGACCTTGGGCAAGTCATTTAATCTCTCTCTGCCTGCATTCCCAATGTGTAAAATGTGGCAGCTAATATATCCCTGCTTCATAAGGGTGTGGTGAAAATAAATTCAGAAGTATTTGTGAGTGCTCAGATATCTGGGATTTTCAAAGGTGTCCCAGAGATAGATGTCCAAGTTCCATTCAAAATCAGTGGAATTTGGATGGTCTGGCTTATTTGAAAATCTCAGTTTATGAAGATAGGAACCATGAAGGTACATAGAGAAACTGCAATGGGAGTTTTGCCATTGATTTCAGTGAAAGCAGGATCAAGCCCATTCTGGTGTGTTGCCTTATTTAAAATTACTTAATTTCTGTTTATACACTTGCATGGAATCTCCTTCCTTTTCCTATGTTGTTTCCTTATGGTGGAATTCTATCATTAAACTGCAGATTCATTTGAGCAGTTTAAAACTTGGATTGTTAAAACCAACCTTCTTTTTTAATTTATTTGTCTGTTGTTTTTATTTATTGAATTCTTTGCTAATGCTTTTGTGCAATGTTCTATATTGTGCTCTTCTGCTTTCCAAAAAATTTAGGATGAGCTCTTCAAAAGCACTCAGCATTAGCCTAATTCTGGTTGCCAAGGGTAAGCAAAGATAGGCCAACACTGAGTGCTTTTAAGAATACACCCTTATTAAATAATAATAAAACAAACAATGGTTGATTTTAAAAATCAGATATGTGGCTGTTCCTTTATAAGAAGATAAAATTTGAAGAAACCCATGGTATTGATACTTGAAATTGAAGAAATTAGATTTTTGAAACAGGCTTTGCCAAATAAGATGCTGTTGCTAGCATAAGGAACCTAAAAGTTCTGTTTTTCTAGTACTCCTTAGTTTTATCAGATGCTAGTAAATACATTGCTGTAGAAGATGACACTGGAGAACTGTGACGTGCAAGACAGAACAAAATTTTAAAAAGGAAAAAAATTCTTTATGTTTTGCTAAGTATTAACTCTAAGGAAACCTGTAGAGCATATTTGCTTCAAACTATGTACTTTAATAGTAAATAACACTTGACGCATAATATATATTCCTTTTTTATAGCTGAATTAGAACTTTTCATTATGTTCAATGTAGGCATTCTTCTTAAACAATTTAATGGCTCTTTTCATGAAAGCATGAAGCCATACAGAAATTAGTTCTTATTCGGTCACCCCAGAAAATAGTTAGCACATGTTAAGGGCCATTAAAACTTTAGAAAAATGATTGCTACACCAAAAAAGATAAAGGCCCCAAATAAACTGAATGCTTCAAAGAAACACAAACAACCCCCAGCCATGAGCAGCCTAGCATAGTTGAGTTAAATTGCTGATGTCACTCCAAAAGACCCAGAGCTCTGCTCTGCCAATAATAGACTCAGTGTGTGCTGGATTCTAGGCCTCTTTGGCCCCACAGCTGCAGATCGTAAATACAGTTCAGGAGATTAAAATATTAAAATGTCCCTTTTAGGTGGCTGCAGAATAGCACATTAGGGATTCCACCCTGCTTGTAAGGCAATCTGGTAACTCCCAGTGATTTCAGGTGACATTATGGAGCAGGGATCGGCAACCTTTGGCATGTGGCCTGCCAGGGTAAGCACCCTGGTGGGCCAGGCCGGTTTGTTTACCTGCCGTGTCTGCAGGTTTGGCCAATCGCGGCCCCCATTGGCCTGGAGCAGCGAACTGCGGCCGGTGGGAGCCGCGATCGGCCGAACCTGCGGCCACGGCAGGTAAACAAATCGACCCGGCCCACCAGGGTGCTTGCCCTGGCAGGCCGCGTGCCAAAGGTTGATGATCCCTGATATGGCGCATACTCAAAGAGGACTTAACGGGAGGATTAGCTCTTCCTTCACTGATATGTCCGCCATTTCTTATGTCAGCCAGGGAGTGTTTTGTTTGCTGGAGTTGTGCCTTCTTCTCCTCTAAATCATCATACAACTGGTAGAACAGTTTGTCTGGTGTACATGAACACAATCCATATAAGTAAAGGAGAGTCATTTGCCTTTGAAAATATAAACCCTTTTGTACAGAACAGGTTATAAGTGGGTCATCAAACCCTCCATGCAGTCCAAATCCCAAAGCTATGCCCCTTTCTCTGGATTTATAAAGAAATAACAGAAAGTCAGAAAGGGCATTCGGAAGAATTGCATGTTGTGGTCCAAAAGAGGAGTGTGTTTTGTTTACAAGTGTTCCGCTCGGCTCTGCACCTTTTTATTGCTTAAGGAACCCTTTCAACCTTTTTTGTGTAAAGACTATTTACTTTTCCTACTCCTTTTTGCCCCCCATTTCCCAAAATGTATCTTATTTTATGGCATTTTAAATTTGTGAACTGTATTCAGCAGGAAATTTGACTTCTAGAAACAGTAATCTGACATGTCAGATTTTGAGGCCTTGGCCATCTAGGGTTGCATTAATCAATCATTGTTTAAAGACATATCTGTAAGAAAGAACAGGCCTCACCATATAAATTCAAACTCTGAAGGAGAACACGAGAGCCAGACAGGCATTACTGATTAGGATTGGCTGTTCTCTCTTCAAATGTAAAGAAATATCCTGGCTCAAGTTTTTGTCAGCAAGTAGTGGCTTAGTTATTAATTATTTGACAGGAAATTATGAAATTTTTTGGGGAAAGCACTTAATGTGCAAGTCTCTAAAGTACATTACTTGAGTTCTTGACTGATGTCTGTGTGCACTCAGTTCGAAACATGTCATCTTGGAAATTAAGAACGCTAATTGCTAGATTGCTTGATAGTAAAATGGCTTTCCTTGGTTCTTCTTTCTATGGGACCGAAAGTCAAATTCTCCTCCCCGTCCTCCCCAGGTGCAGGGCATCCCAGACACATTGGCACTAATGTGCAAAATGGGCTAAATGAGTCTGAGAGCTTCCTGGGTGAGTGTACATATGTAAGCGGGGGAATGGTCTCCCTACTGTGGGGAACTTTCCTGGCTTATACACTACCCTGGTGAAGCAGGCTAGCGAAAGGATCTGAGTCCTCGCTTCCACTTCCTTTACCCAGGGGCCTGCCTGACCTCAAGGGCTCCCATTTCACTCTCCTGTGTGGCAGAGTCCTCGTAACCCCAACAAGGCTGGGCCCAGGATTCCTGGGAGGCTCAACCCCCAATCTTGTTGTGGTCACTTAGTGCAGGGGCTAGGATGTCCCCACTCCAGGGTGCTCTCTCTGCACTGGATGGTTCCCTGACCCACTGATCATTACATACAGTTCAAAGCAAATACAATTTATTAAACAGCAATCAATTAAAAAAATAATAAAAAAATGGGAAAGGTTAAAGGAAAACACATAACCCCGCTCTGTGGCAGGGACACATCACAACCAGCATCTCTGGAATGTAAGGGAAGTTCAGGCTGTTCCTCACAAGTCCCAGTCCTCCTTCTCAGGCCTTGGCTGTGCTGCAGGGATGCTGTGGGTCAGACACTTGCTCAGGTGGTGGCCACACGCTGTAAGGCTTTAGGTGGCAGGACCCTTCCTCCCAGCGTTGCTCCCACCCCATTGGGGTTACGATCCCCCTTAAGGTGACCAGACAGCAAGTGTGAAAAATTGGGACGGGGGTGGGGGGTAATAGGAGCCTATATAAGAAAAAGACCCAAAAATCGGGACTGTCCCTATAAAATTGGGACATCTGGTCACCCTAATTTCCCCCTCCAAGTCTGGCCTGCCAGGCGTCTTGGCTGGGGGCATTTCTGCACTGGGCCCGCTGCCCAGGGTCCCCCCTCACTCTCCCCAGCTGCTCACCGCACCCAGCTCTGGACTGCGCCAGCCCCAGCCCCAGCTCCAGCTCCAGCTCCACTCTGCCTCTGCACTGCTGCTGCTCTGCCTTCAGCTCCCTGGGCTGCTTCTCTGGCCCCTCTGGCTCTGGTTGCTACAGCTCTGCCCCCAGGACAGGTCTGCTCTGTGGGCTGCTTCTGTGACTCTGCTCCCAGCACCACTGACCTGCTTCCTGGGCTGCTTCTCTGGCCACTCTGGCTGGCATGGCTCTGCTCCCCAGCTCAACATGGGCCCCTGTTTCTCCTTAGCTCAACCTCACTCTGTCTGACCCAGGCAATTCCAGCTCACATGGAGGACGGGACCCCCCTGGCTCCTGACTCCCTGATTAGCCTGCCTGCCCTGTCAATCAGGCTGACCTGGAGCATTGGCCTCTCCCCATTGTTCCTGAGGACCGTCAGTCTCAGGGTCCTGATTTCCCATCAACCTTTCCCCTTTCTTTTGGTACTGGGCACTAGCCAACCAGAACACCCCCACTGAGTTTTAGTAAGGGGACAATAGTCCCCTTACACATAGTGGCTTTTGAGGGTAGGGCAGGTGGATCTGCTGCTGAATGATCCACCAGCCAGTGCACAGTAAAGAATAGGCCACGGAGGTTACTCCAGTCCTGAGACCAGAGTTTGCTCCAGCCTGGAGTCAGAGCTCTGCCGCCTTTGGGGAAGGATTCTTCCCCTGCTTTCCCCCATAGATATCCCAGTGGCATTACTGGTGCTGATGGTTTGCCCAAAATGTTGAGTTATAGTTTAATTTAGTAGAATCATTTATAAATAATATTTTTAGGAAAGTGCTAAGATTTCTGACCTTGACAAGGATTATTCTCATGTTGTCCTGATTAGCTCTAGAAATAAGACATAATAGGTTTTGTGTGCACGTGCATGTGTGTGAGAGAGAGAATTTAGAGCTATATCTGTAGACAAAAGTCCTCTATTTTTTTTACCAAGCAGCTACATTGGTGGTGTTAAGTACCCAATGATGCCCCGCTAATGTGTCCTGATACTAGGGTGACCAGATGTCCCGATTTTATAGGGACAGTGCCGATATTTAGGGCTTTGTCTTATATAGGCGCCTATTACCCCGCACCTCCGTCACGATTTTTCACACTTGCTATCTGGCCACCCTACCTGATCCTAACCCTAGTCTTCAGGAACTCTTCTACAGGTGAAAGGGTAATTTAATCTCCATGACCAATCTGGCCTTTCTACTGAGATGGCCAACAAAGATGACAATTAGTGCCACTTGTAGCACTGGTTTTGAGATGGCGATACCTAAATATTAGGAAATAGAACTACATAAAATGATTTTTTAAATAACAATTTCTCTAAGAGGGATAAAATATGCAAACAGTTATTATAAAAAGACGCAAAACACTCCAGGTGTGTGTTTTCTAGGCATGACCTTTAAATCATGCCACTTATCCTTCGGCTGCATATAAATCCATTTACTGTAGTTCCTTCTTTGCCAACTTGCATTATACATTGATAATGCCAAAACTGTAAAGGCAGAAAAACGTATGCAGCTTTCTAGCATGAGACTGATTCATCTCAGGTTATTAAAATGATTAGTGACCTCATAAGGTATGGAGCTGTGCTTCAGAGAATCCTTCCACTGTCTCAGCTTTTTTTCTGGTGGCTGGTAGAAAAAACTCCAGTGAAACCTGCACCAATTCAGTTGTATGGTTTAAGTGACAGCAAGGTGCTGTGAAGTAAATGTAGCCATTATTCTTCCTTTACCCAAAAAAACAGAGCTGTCATCAAGCACAGGAGTTTGAATCTAATGTGGAGCTAGGGGTACAGCCCATTTGATTACAGTGTGAACTGGCTCAAACTTTTGCACCGACTCTAACCTAACAGATTACAAACTATTTTTTTGGTGTTCAAAAAAATCAGCTCAAATTTATTATTTTGTTTTTATTAATTTCAGACAATCCAAGGACCTGGATTCATATATCTGAAACATACCCTCAGGTTTATGGCCCCAGTTCATCAAAACATTTAAGCACATTTAAGCTTAAATTTCTATTCAGCAAAGCATTTAATCATGTGCTGAAGTCAATGGGACTAAAACACAGGCTTAAAGTTAAGCATGTGCTCATAAGACTTTGCTGAATAGGGATGGACTGCTGATTAGGGGCAAATGTGCTCATGTTCAAATTTGGGTCCTCATCTAGAGCCAGCTTCTGCTCTTCTTACACATGTTGAGTAGTACTTATGCCTCAAATAGTTTTAGTGAAATCAATGTGACTAGTCACCAGTTACTACTAAACATGAGTCAAAATTACAGAATTTGTCCCTTAAGGAGCTATGTAACTATCACAGGATCACATGACAGGACTATGCCTGACTGGCTTTTCCAAGGGGAAAACATTTTAGAAGGTATTTAGAAGGTATTTAAATATTCCATTCCCAGTTCTTCCACAACCTATTGTGGAAAGAATTTTTTTAATCTTGCTTTTCTATTCACCTTCCAAATGCAGCATTATCCTCACTTGCTTTAGACAGAGCTTGTTCTTTAACTCATCAGTTCTGTTCCCACAGGGTGAAATTCAACTCCACCCATAAAAAGCCCAAGTAGCTGGACTCTGTGTGTGGAAGGTGAAAACACCTCCTTCCCAACCTAGGGCCAGGGTATGGGGCTGCTGCCTAGCCCCCATCATGATAGTAACATGAGCCTTTTGACATAGAAGAGAAAGAGAAGTTGCAGCCCTTTTATATTCATTACACAGGGCACTAGGGTACTGCAGCCACATAGACATGGATTCACAGCCTAATGCTGGCGCAAAGCTAAATGGACATTCTTCTCTGGCCTGTAGTGAGGCGGTGTGGTTCCCCCACCACCCCAGAGAGAGATGAGTCCCTCCAGACACCAGAGTGGGTGGAGCCAGGAAGCTCTGAGTCTGCCCCCCAGAGGGTTAGGCGTTGCCCCAGAAGTATAAAGGACTGACCTCAGAGTTCACTGAGAGAGCAGCTGCCAGGAAGGCCAAATGCCTGCGGCCTATCTCACGATTGGGAAATCCCAGCGGCCTGCGGTAAACCCAAGGACTGGCCCGACCTGCCCCGTGCATGCTACCCAGAGGAGTTGCCGAGCCTGCCCCGCGCCAGCTATCCAGGGGAGTTGCCGAGCCTGCCCCATGCCAGCTATCCGGGGGAGTTGCCGAGTCTACCCCTCGCCAGCTATCCCGAGGAACCCATGATACTGGACCCCCCCAGAGGACACCACCCCGACCCAGGTACCTCAAGAGGGGGAGTCTGGAAGTAGCCCGGGGGCAGCCGACCCTAGTCTGGCTGCAGCACTGCCAGAACCCATGTCAGTGTGTTGCGGCTAGGATCCCCATGGATGTCGCTGCTAAGGGCCCGGGCTGGGACACAGTGGAGTGTGTGGGCCTGCGTCCTCCCTGCCACCCAACTTGCGGGTGGCAGTCTCCCCTTCTCTCGGCCCTGATCTAGGGCCTGGCCTTACTCTTACATACTGTTGTTGCTCAGCCCCTGCCTGAAGGCCTGACTCACCATTGCCCCGCCCTGACCTAGGGACTGAGCTTACTGTGTTTATTTCTGCCCTCACAAAGGCCGCAGAGGAAGACTCCTGGGGCCAAACTAATTCCCCACAAGACATCTTCCCAAGTTTAGTGAGGTGGTGTGGTTCCTCGCCGCTCCAGAGAGAGACGGGCCCCGGCTAACCTCTCTACACATGGTGAAGAATGTGGTCATGATCCCTTGACCCCTTGGAGAAGGGATCTGGGGGGGAATGTACCCCCGAAAGAGCCATGGATGTAGACAAACTTATCAAGCTCGTGATGGAGAGCCAGGAGCAGCAGAAGGCCACCCAGCTCCGGCAGCAGTAGCAGCAGCATCCGGTCCAGCTCAGCAGCAGCAGCAGCTCATCCAGCAGCTGGGAGCACTGCAGCAGCAGCTGATTCGGGACCTCGGGGTTGAGAACCAGGAACACCAGCGGCAATGCATACAGCAGCTGGCAATGGTACTGCCTCGCCCCGCAGCGCCCCAGCCGAGAGACACGGACGGGTTACCCCGCACCATCGCACTGTTGCGGCTGACCAAGATGGGACCTGATGATGACCCTGAAGCCTTTTTGGTAACTTTTGAAAGGGTGGCGCTGGTTGCAGGGTAGGCCCCTGACCAATGGGCCACTCTCTTGGCCCCGTACTTGACTGGGACAGCCCAAACGGCGTACAGAGGGCTGTCTATGGCGGATGCAAGGGACTATAGCCAGGTCAAGGCAGCGATCCCGGACGCCTTGGATATTAGCCCAGAAATATTTCGGCAGCGGTTCCAAAGCCAGACCTACCCCAGAGGTGCCAAACCCCGGCTGGTGGCTCAAGAGCTGAAGGAAGCGTGCAAGCGGTGGCTACAGCTGGAGAGGAGGACTGCGGATGAGGTCAAGGAACAAATTTTTTTAGAATAGTTCGTACACATCCTCCCGGTGCGAGGAAGGGCCTGGGTGCTTCGCCATTGGCCAGTGACGCTAGCCGCTGCTGTCGCATTGATGGAAGACTTCCTCGCGGCCAAAGTGCTGGTGGGATCAGCTACCAGAGCCCACCCCCCAGGGCCAGAACACCGTAACCCTGAAAAGAAGGGGGCATTCAGACCAAAGTATGGAGCCTCCCCCACGGGCAAGAGGCTCGTTTGGGGTTTCGTGCCAGACACCCCAAACTCCCACCTCAACAAGGATCCGCGACCCCTGCCCCATACCGATTGTCCTGTGGACCAACTGGAGTCCACCCAGGGGCCCGACAGGAGCCCCCACCCGGGGTGGTTGCCCGGAACTCGGGTCCTGTTTTTAATGCGGAAAATATGGACACTTGCAGTGTGACTGCACTGAGATGGACTGCAGCTTTGGCCATGTCTGTGCGGGAGAGACCCAGGCCCGGCTGCCACAGGGCCCCAAGATCACCGTTCCAGTAGTTGTCAGGGTCCACCCAACCCTGGCCCTGATCGATTCAGACTGTGGCCAGACGCTAATCCGTCAGACCTTGGGCCCCAGGCCAATCCCCACCTGGAGGTTGAGGAGGAAGTACAGGCCATGCTAGTCGTAGGAGTCATCGGGGCGTTGCAGAGTGAGTGGCGCAGTCCAGTGGTCTTGGTACCCAAGCCTGATGGAACATGGTGCTTCTGTATAGACTTCCAGTGGGTCAACGCCATCTCAAGGTTCGATGCATATCCTATGCCCTGTGTGGATGAACTGCTTGGCCACCTAGGGGAGGCCCTTTCATGACCACCCTCGACCTCAGTAAAGGGTACCGGCAGATCCCGCTTGACCCCATCTCTAAGGGGAAGACAGTGTTCATTACCCCAATGGGACTTTATCAGTTTACCCGGATGCCCTTCGGCCTCCATGGGGCCCCGGCGACGTTCCAACGACTAATGGATCACCTTCTACAAGATTATTGATTGATCACCCATCAAGATTATGCAGCAGTGTATTTCGATGACGTCGTAGTCTACAGCCACCAGAGGGAGGACCACCTGAAATGCGTAGCCACAGTCCTGAGATCCCTGCGAAAGGCGGGACTAACGGCCAATCCAAAAAAGTGTTGCATTGGATGGCAAGAGGCAACATACCTCAGATACACTGTAGGGGGAGGATGAGTGAAAACCCTCGTGGGGAAGGTTCAAGCACTGGCAGCCTGCTCGCCACCCACCACGAAATGCCAAGTGTGACAATTACTGGGGCTCGCCGGCTACTATCGGAGATTCATTCCCCAGTTCGCTTCCATCGCAGCTCCCCTGACAGGACTTTTGACTAAGGACAGCCCCCGGCACGTGTCGTGGACTCAAGAATGTGAAGATGCTTTCCGGACACTCAAGGAGTGCCTCTGCCAGAGCCGGTCCTATATAGCTCGGACTTCGACCATGACTTTATCCTCCACACCGACGCCTTGGAACTAGGGCTCGGGGCCATCCTGTCCCAAGAAATCGACGGAGAAGACCACCTGGTCTTATATCTTAGCCAGAAATTATTCCCCTGCGAGAAGAACTATGCGGTAATAGAGAAAGAAGCACTTGCGGTGAAATGGGCCTGTGACGCCCTGCGATACTACCTCCTCAGGGCCCCATTTACACTAGTCACGGACCATGCCCCCCTCCAATGGTTAACCAGAATGAAAAACAACAACACTAGACTAATGTGCTGGTACCTGGCGTTACAGCCTTATGCTTTCACCATCAGGCATAAGGCTGGTAAAGACCATGCAAATGCTGACTTCCTGTCCCACCTAGGAGGGATGGATGAGTCTGGCCCTGATGAGCGGGAGCCAGACTTGAGGGTGTGTGTGTGTAGTGAGGCGGTGTGGTTCCCCGCCACCCGGGAGAGAGATGAGTCCCTCCAGACACCAGAGTGGGTGGAGCCAAGGAGCTCTGAGTCCGCCCCCGAGAGGGTCAGGTGTTGCCACGGAAGTATAAAGGTCCGACCTCAGAGCTCAGTGAGAGAGCAGCCGCCAGGGAGGCCAGACGCCTCCAGCCTACCTCACGATTGGGAAACCCCAGCGGCCTGTGGTAAACCTGAGGACTGGCCTGACCTGCCCCGCGCAAGCTATCTGGAGGAGTTGCTCAGCCTGCCCTGCACCAGCTACCTGGAGGAGTTTCCAAGCCTGCCCCGTGCCAGCTATCCAGGGGAGTTGCCGAGTCTACCCCTTGCCAGCTATCCTGAGGAACCCATGGTACTGGACCCCCCGGAGGACACCTGACCCAGGTACCTCAAGAGGGGGAGTCTGGAAGTAGCCCGGGGGCAGCCGACCCTAGTCTGGCTGCAGCACTGCCAGAACCCATGTCAGAGTGTTGTGGCCAGGATCCTGATGCAGCAGCGGGTCTTCTGCCGCTGCTAGGGCCCCAGGCTGGGACGCAGTGGAGTGGGAGGGCCTGCGTCCCTCCTGCCACCCAACTCGCGGGTGGCAGTCTCCTCCTCTCCCGGCCCTGACCTAGGGCCTGGGCTTACTCTTATATACGGTTGTTGCTCAGCCCCTGCCTAAGGGCCTGAGCGCCTGACTCACCATTGCCCCGCCCTGACCTTGGGCCTGGGCTTACTGTGTTTATTTCTGCCCTTACAGAGGCCGCAGAGGAAGACTCCTGTGGCCAAACTAATTCCCCACAAGACATCTTCCCAAGTTTAGTGAGGCAGTGTGGTTTCCCACCACCCCAGAGAAAGATGAGCCCCGGCTAACCTCTCTACAGATCCTACAAAGACCAGACATAGACCAATTCCTCAGCAAGAATGGGGATACATAGGAGTCACAACATGAGGCCCTGTTATCATCTATAGCAACATTTGGGGATATAAATAAAAATAAATACAATTATTTCCCCAAAGTTGCCTGATTCTTAATTTTTTCCCTTCCCTATTTCCAGCACTTCTTTCTTTCTTTCCAAGTCTTGCTTTTGTTTTCAATATCTGTGGGCCTTTTGTTTGATTTAAAGGAAAGACACAGGCTTGCTGCTAACAATCCCATATGCTTTATTTTTCACAGACATGCCCAGTTTCCTGTTAAGGATTCTGGATAGTGTAATCCAGAAGGTGTCTCCTGCAGTGAACAGTACTGTAATTAGAAAGACCACTAGAAGGCATTCAAAACACCGCCCAGGGACACATTACTATAGTAGGCATTCCAATCTCTCTTTCCTGCTGGCAATGGTTCTCACTCCATTTTATTATAGTCTATGACCTGTTTATTATTTTCTGTCTTTTTTCCTTGTGTATCTCCCCATTCTTGCTCACCCACCTCTTTTTCTCTCTCCCCAGGGTTTCTCTTCTTCATGTATCCAGATAAACTCCTCTAAACCTCCTCACGTACCTTTCAACGGGGTTGCTCCATAGGCCTCTGCCCTGGCAGAAGCTGTCTTTAGGATGGTGTTGAGTGCAAGACTTCAGAGTCTTATTTCTCCATCTCAGGAACAGCCTTCTGGCATGTGCTTACCAGCTCACTCCTGTAAGGGAAATGTTTTCCTGACAGCAAAGGTTTATCCAATCCCTCTACCTGGAATGATGGCCAGCAACCTTGATGGGTATTGGACTCCTCTTCAAAGCAGCTCAGTTGGCAATACACTCCCTCATAGATACCAGGGGACTACATTTCCTGAACCTCATATTCCTATGTTAGAACCTGGGTCAGCAGGCAGACTAGAGAAGTGGTCTGTGTGGTTGAACATGTCTATTAACATGTAAACACAGCCCTGCTCACCTCAGTGAGACCACATCCTGTGTTTGGGCTACTGAAGCCCCAAATTGTGTTTTCTTTTTCTTTAACTATTAGAAATTATAACAAGAAAATACATAAATCTCTCCCTCTGAGACTACAGTTTAGGTAAGGTTGCCAACCCTCCCAGATTGGCCAGGAGTCTCCCGGAATTGGCCTCGACCTCCCGGAGGCTATTGAAACCAACCCGGGAGATTTTAATAGGCCGCTAAAAGTCTGGTGGCACTGTGGGGCTAAGGCAGGCTCCCTACTTGTCCTGGCTCTGCACGGCTCCTGGAAGCAACTGGCATGTCCCTCTGGCTCCTAGGCACATGGGCGGCCAGGGGGCTCTCTGCATGCTGCCCCGCCTCAAGTGCAGACTCAGCATCTCCCATTGGCCAGTAACCATGGCCAGTGGGAGCTGTGGGGGCTGTGCCTGCAGGCAGGGACAGCAGGCAGAGCCGTCTGACTGCACCTGAGCCTAGGAGCAGGAGGGACATGCTGGTCGATTCCAGGAGCGGTCTGAGGTAAGTGCCGCCCAACTGGAGCCCACACCCCCTCTTACTCCCCAACCCCTATCCTAGCTCCGAGCCCCCTCCTGCACCCAAACTCCTTCCCAGAGCACGCACCCCCTCTGGCACCCCCTGCCTCAGCCCAGAGCCCCCTCCCACACTCCGAACCCCTCAGCCCCACTCCCCAACCCCTGCCACCCATCAATCCCCTGTCCCAGTGAGTGAGAGTGGGGGAGAATGAGCAATGGAGGGAGGGGGGATGGAGTGAGCGGGGGGCAGGGCCTTGGAGAAGGAGTGGGGTGGGGGCTTGGATTAGGGAAATGTTAGTGCCCATGAGCAAATCTTTTTTCTCCAAAAAATGCAGATTTGGGTCAATTCATGTCACATTTGTCAAATTGTTCCAGTCAAAATAACAAACAAAATTTGAAAATATCAGAATGTTTTGTTTCAACATTTTAGAAATGAAACATTTTGATTTTTGATTCATAACAACTTTTTGTTTTGAATTTTGCTTTATTTTTTTAAAAGGTACCCCCAACCCCTTGAAAATGAAACATAAGGTTTCGTTTGACCCGAAATAGTTTATTTTTGTTTAACTTTTTTGGTTATTCAAAAAAATGATGTCTTGGGTTGACCCAAAATTAATTCCCTCCCTGAGTTTTTGGTTTGGCCAGCAAATAAAAAACAAACCAACAACCCCCAACCCCCACTTATTTGTACAGCTCTAGTTCTAGTGCATAGTGGTTTTGTGGTGCTTAAAAGTTATCCCTAGGGTTGGATTTAATTAATTAAACACACTTTATTTGTGGCATAAGACACATTTGAACAGAATAACGCAGAAAGTTAAGACTAGTCCATTGTTAGCTTCCTGGTAAAAACAACAATTAATTATGTGGGGCAGATTCAACTTCACAGAATAATTCTTAGGGCATGTCTATATTTACCGGGGATCGACACTGCTGCAATTGATGCACCGGGGGTCGATTTAGCGGGTCACACCCCCAAATCACCTGCAGATTGCTCTCTCGTCAACTCTGGTAATCCACTGGAACAATAAGTGTAAGGTAAGTCAGCGGGCGAGTGTCTCCTATCGACCCAGCGCGGTGTAGACATGGCAGTAAGTCGACCTAAGGTAGCTGGAGTTGCGTAACGTAGGGTGACTTACCCCCCATAGCGTAGACAAGGCCTTAGTGTCTGACTCTTCTAGCTGAGTAGGTACCACAAGATTTATCTCAGAGTCAGAAGAATCTTCTTTAGTTGACATTAAGAAATTGTTATGCAAAGGCAGTAATGCAGTCAAGGAAAATCATGTGGACATGGAAGAGTATAAACTGGATTTATTTGGAATAACTTTCACTAGAGGAAAGCTCCTGACTTTCCCAGAAAGAAATGAAGATCAAACACACATTTCCTTCACTGGAATGTAGTTTTATTTGTCATATGAACATCTTAAAAACCTGAATGAAATATTTATCACCAGTTAATATGTGACACAGTGCATTTTGTGTTACAGGGCATTTGAAGGGTTACAAATTTTATAAATGTCCCAATAGTAATTTTCTAAAAGCAGAAAGAATGAGGAGTACTTGTGGCACCTTAGAGACTAACAAATTTATTTGGGCATAAGCTTTCGTGGGCTAAAACCCACTTCATCGGATGCATGCAGTGGAAAATACAGTAGGAAGATATATATACACAAAGAACATGAAAAAATGGGTGTTGCCATACCAACTCTAACGAGACTAATCAATTAAGGTGGGTTATTATCAGCAGGAGAAAAAAATATTTTGTAGTGATAATCAGGATGGCCCATTTCCAACAGTTGACAAGAAGGTGTGAGTAACAGTAGATGAAAAATTAGCATGGGGAAATAGTTTTACTTTGTGTAATGACCCATCCACTCCCAGTCTTTATTCAAGCCTAATTTAATGGGGTCCAGTTTGCAAATTAATTCCAATTCAGCAGTTTCTCATTGGAGTCTGTTTTTGAAGTTTTTTTGTTGGAGTATTGCGACTTTTAGGTCTGTAATTGAGTGACCAGGGAGGTTGAAGTGTTCTCCGACTGGTTTTTAATGTTATAATTCTTGACGTCTGATTTGTGTCCATTTATTCTTTTGCGTAGAGACTGTCCGGTTTGGCCAATGTACATGGCAGAGGGGCATTGCTGGCACATGATGGCATATATCACATTGGTAGATGTGCAGGTGAACGAGCCTCTGATGGTGTGGTTGATGTGATTAGGTCCTGTGATGGTGTCCCTTGAATAGATATGTGGACAGAGTTGGCAACAGGCTTTGTTGCAGGGATAGGTTCCTGGGTTAGTGTTTTTATTGTGCGGTGTGTGGTTATTGGTGAGTATTTGCTTCAGGTTGGGGGGCTGTCTGTAAGCGAGGA
Source organism: Chrysemys picta bellii (assembly GCF_011386835.1). Taxonomy (NCBI): domain Eukaryota; kingdom Metazoa; phylum Chordata; order Testudines; family Emydidae; genus Chrysemys; species Chrysemys picta. The sequence continues at coordinate 185,295,305 of NC_088793.1, forward strand.
CTTGCCTATCTCCCAAGATCTGTGAGAGTGAGGGATCGTCCTTCAGGATAGGTTGTAGATCCTTGGTGAGGCACTGGAGAGGTTTTAGTTGGGGGCTGGAGGTGATGGCTAGTGGCATTCTGTTACTTTCTTTGTTGGGTCTGTCCTGGAGTAGGTGACTTCTGGGTATTCTTCTAACTCTGTCAATCTGTTTCTTCACTTCAGCAGGTGGGTATTGTAGTTTTAAGAATGCTTGATAGAGATCTTGTAGGTGTTTGTCTCTGAGGGATTGAAGCAAATGCGGTTGTATCTTAGAGCTTGGCTGTAGACGATGGATTGTGTGATGTGGTCTGGATGAAAGCTGGAGGCATGTAGGTAACTATAGCGGTCAGTAAGTTTCTAGTATAGGGTGGTATTTATGTGACCATCACTTATTAGCACTGTAGTGTCCAGGAAGTGGATCTCTTGTGTGGACTGGTGCAGGCTGAGGTTAGGATGGAAATTGTTGAAATCATGGTGGAATTCCTCAAGGGCTTCTTTTCCATGGGTCCAGATGATGAAGATGTCATCAATGTAGCGGAAGCAGAGTAGGGGCATTAGGGGATGAGAGCTGAGGAAGCGTTGTTCTAAGTCAGCCATAAAAATGTTGGCATACTGTGGGGCCATGCAGGTGTCCATAGCAGTGCCGCTGACTTGAAGGTATACATTGTCCTCAAATGTGAAATAGTTGTGGGTGAGGACAAAGTCACAAAGTTAGGCCACCAGGTTTGCTGTGACATTATTGGGGATACTGTTCCTGACGGCTTGTAGTCCATATTTGTGTGGAATGTTGGTGTAGAGGGCTTCTACATCCATAGTGGCTAGGATGGTGTTTTCTGGAAGATCACCAATGGATTGTAATTTCTTCAGGAAGTCAGTGGTGTCTCGAAGATAGCTAGGAGTGCTGTTAGTGTAGGGCCTAAGGAGAGAGTCTACATAGCCAGACAATCCTGCTGTCAGGGTGCCAATGCCTGAGAAGATGGGGCATCCAGAATTTCCAGGTTTATGGATTTTGGGTAGCAGATAGAATACCCCTGGTCACGGTTCTAGGGGTGTGCCTGTGCAGATTTGTTCCTTGTGCTTTTCTTGAGCAAATGGTGTAGTTTCTTTTGGTAACCCTCAGTGGGATCAGAGGGTAATGGCCTGTAGAATGTGGTGTTAGAGAGCTGCCTAGCAATCTCTCATTCATATTCCGACTATTCATGATCTCCTTTGTCAGCCTTTTTGATTATGATATCAGAGTTGTTCCTGAGGCTGTGGATGGCATTGTGTTCTGCACGGCTGAGGTTATGGGGCAAGTGATGCTGCTTTTCCACCATTTCAGCCCGTGCACGTCAGCAGACACACTCTATGTAGAAATCCGGTCTGTTGTTTTGACCTTCAGGAGGAGTCCACGCAGAATCCTTTTTTTTGTAGTGTTGGTAGGAAGGTTTCTGTGGATTAGTGTGCTGCTCAGAGGTGTGTTAGTGTGACAGTGCAGACTCACCCCTGCTGTGCCTCCTGCTGGTCATCCATGGGAATTAGCTCTTCCAGCGTCATGGAACGCCCTCTGCAGGCCGGTGATCTGCCTTGCCACTAGCCCCATGTCCCTCCCAGGACCCCGGTGCCCCTTTCTCTGGGTGCTGCCCCCTGGCAGTACCCCCACAGTTTTGGGTCTCCCCCTCCCAGGGGAACGCCCACCCACTATCCCCACCTCGCCTCAGTATCCAGCTACTGTCCAGTCTCCATCTAGCCCCCGTTTACTGGGGCAGACTGCCGTATCAGTCACTCATCACAGGCAAGGTTGGGCTGCTGCCTCTCTCTATAGCTGGGCTGCCCCTCTGCAGCCCCAGTACTGGTCTTAGGCCCTCAGCTAGGCCCACAGCCTGGGGGTTTTCCAGGCTGGAGCTCCCCAGCTCCTCTAGCCTTCCCCCAGCCCTGCTCCACTCCCAGTACCCTGCTCAGCTCCCTTGCAGCCAGGCCCTCCTCTCTCTACAAGCAGAGAGAGACTGTCTGCATGAGCTCCTGGCTCAAGCCTTTATAGGGCCAGCTGGGCCCTGATTGGGGTATGGCCCCAGCTGAGCCTTCTTCCTCCCAATCAGCTCAGCTTTTCCCCTGCCACAGCCCTCTCCCAGGGCTGTTTTAAGCCTTTCCAGGGCAGAGCGGGTGACCACCCCGCTACAGTTGGAAATATTCCTTGAGTTGGAGACGTTGAAAGTAGGATTCCAGGTCACCGCAGAACTGTATCATGTTTGTGGGGGTGGAGGGGCAGAAGGAGAGGCCCCGAGATTCCAATCATTCTAATTCAAGAGTCTTTGAATGTTGTGATTGAATGTAGTGCTAATACCAAACATAGATGTCTACTCATAGGTAATTTGGAAGTTTCAAGCTATCAGTTGTTTATTGGACTGGACCAATGAAGTGCTAAAAGCTAAATTCTATGACATGTTAAACATTAATGAAAGACATGAGGAAAGAAATTGCTTCTCTTGCCAACACTGTGGTCAACAGCAGTGCCCTGACCTGATTACTTAAGATGATGTTTTTCCTAAATCTGACATGAATCAGTAATTATCAAGTTTTGCAATACTCAGTGGTTCTCTTGTGAATAGCAAAAAGATGTGTTATTGTACGTTGGTATTTTCTACAATGAGGCATTCAGGCTTTTGCATATGCAAACGCTATACAGTAGATTTTTCTTTTTTTTTTTGCAGCAAATGGTGGAATGCTGCACAGAATCCACTGAACACCTTCACAAAATATGAGGAAAATTCAATCTGGGCTAATCTGGAAATGGCCTGATTGATGTCTTTTAAAATAAATGTTTGTGTCATTGTGTTTTTCCATTAGTCGCTGGAAGATATCCAGATAAAGTATGAACACTCTGACTTATAACAGGTTCTAGCATATGAAGGAACTTGTACAGCATAGTGTTATTAGCACTGATGTGCTGCTAATATTTTAACAAGGTACTCCTGCAAGATTTTCCTCTCTGAGAAACCCAGGGGGCAGAGGGTGCTCTATGGAGGAGCAGGGGTGAGGAATTCATAGAATATCAAGATTGGAAGGGACTTCAGGAGGTCATCTAGTCCAACCCCCTGCTCAAAGGAGAACCAATCCCCAGACAGATTTTTGCCCCAGATCCCTAAATGGCCCCCCCTCAAGAATTGAAGTCATAACCCTGGGTTTAGTAGGTTAATGCTCAAACACCTGAGCTATCCCTCCCAATTGGGGGCGCTGTAAGAGGCAGGGAAAACGTCTCAAGCTTCCCTTCAGTTTGGTGACATAACATGAATGACTGGCTCCTGGGAGTTCCAAGTGGACCCTCTAGCATAGCACTGAATTAGTTATAATAATGTTAGTGTGCTTTGGATCACTGCTATGATCACTCTGGTCTCTGACAAAAAGACTGTTCTTTAAGAAAAAAATCAAGGACTAAAGAACCAAACTTAGGAGGAATTTCTCAATTAAAGGGAACTACAGATGCACTAATCTGGTATGTTATCTATCTGGTCAGTGAAAAAAAATAGAATAGCTATTGATGTGACCACAAAACCCCACTGGGGATTACTTAACGTGGCTCCCTTGAAGGATGTACTTTTGATTTATGTCCTCAAATTCCTATGCTTAGAGCCCAGTGGACCTCTGACTTTGCTGTAACACCCTAAACTGCTGGGGAGCCTGCCATACCCCTATGCTTATATAAAGAATGCAGCTGACTATGATGTCAGTGGGACTGCACTCAACATGTGGGAGAGTTCTTGCAAGCTGATTGACAGCAATCATCAGTTGGCTCAGCATGGTAGAGCCTTAGAGAGGAAAATACACAAACAAACAATCCTAAATGAAAATATTGATTGAGGGCATGGTCTGATGCTGGAGAAGATATACTCAAATGTCATGGGACTTGACAGCAAAAACAACAACAGCAGACATTTTAACCAGCCAGTTCCTTTCTTGTGAGCCCTGGCTAAAATAGATCTATGGTTTTAAATGTAAGTGCATATTTAAGGCATGCTGATTTTTAAAAGCCTTTGATAAGTTGTCATCATGGTCATTTCCAAGATCTTCCTTAAGAAACAGCAAAAATGTCATAATGATGAGGAGGAAGAGGAAGATGCATGATTAATAAAAATAAAGACAATCCTTGAAAAATAGTGATTTTCCTTGTTCAGTGGTTGCCATTAAAAAGTCAACACACCATAGTTACTTTCCAATTTTTTGCATAGGGATGTTACTAGTGTCCCAGAGAGCATGCCTTGGTAACTATAAACTTTTAATGGCAACTGCTGCAGTTTGCTATTAAACAATGAAGGACATTTTGGAATACTGACTTTAAAATGTATGTTGCAGATCCATTAGTTAGGGATTACATCAAATATTCTGCTTTGAGTTATCAGAAAGGATATAGAAATGTGACAGCTGCCTCCTAGTGGCAAAATGGAGGTATTGTCTGTCTTTGTATCCCAGAATGCTGTTTGGAAAGTAGCAAATTTACTGTAAGGCCAATTACAATGTATAGCAACTTTAAGATGACTTAAATAGTAGTTGAAATCTCAAAGTGACAATCCAAAAGTGGAAAAATTAAACACAGAGCACAGGCAAATTATTCTAGGGAGATGTTGTATTACACAGTTCTCATGATATGATAAACAAAAGAGTTCTACAGCCATTCTCTCATTAGAAACAAAGCATGGTTAACAGGAACATTTTCTATGAGTCACTCTCCAGAATGAAAAAACTGGGATAAAATTAAGGAAAGAAGTTTTACCTGGATACCAAGGCACCTTCCTGACAGTGAACTGTTAATTAAAGGTTGGTCCAAGCTGGAATCTATGGATCCATATTCAAAATTCTCAAAAACTTGCAGCTGTTTGGATCTGGGGTTTTGGTTCAGTCCATTTTAGACATAGGGGCCATCTTTGAAGTTTGGAAATGTTCAGATTGACTGCTTTGTTTTATTTAGTTTGGCCTCTGCTATGTTGTATGGAACAAGCCTTTCTCGACAAAGGAATAGTCTAGATCAATGGTGCCCAATTTTATTATACAGGAGGGCCACATAAACCTAAGCACAATCTTGTGTGGGCCAAACAGATTCTACATATTTTAATAAAATATAAGGTCATCTGTATTGATTTATATTTTAAGTTCAGCTTGTTTCATATGTAGATAGAAACAACCTATGTACAGTAGTCTATTTACACACTTGTGTAAACCAAAATTATGTAAACATGACAATGAAATGCTAATGAATTGGCCATTAGTATATTGTGTTGAAGCAGGCTGTCAACCTTATTAAATGCTCTCTTGGGCTGTGTCCAGCCACGGGCTGTAGGTCGGGTACTCCTTGTCTAGATTAACTATTAGGGTCCTTTTCATTTTTAATTTTTGTGATTCTCTAAAAAATATTCTAGGTGATGGATAAAGAAACCTTCATGAATGACATGAGCCAGAACTGATGGGTTCAACTAGAAAGGACAAAGGAAGACTGTATCTTATGGGTAGTGGCTGCCTAGAATAACATAATGTGTACACTGGGCCTCATTTTCCTTTCATTTCATGTAAATCAACAATGACACCATTTAAGTCAATTTACCAGTGTAATATTGGCATAAACAGAGAATCAGTCTCAATGATTTAGGGAGATATAAATGAGCTACTCTATATAAAACATTATAGGAAATTTGCTTTGTGAGGCTTCATTCATTGCTTTTTCAAAGCCATAGACTCATCCTCATGTTATGCTGAGAGGTACTGGTTTCTGGAAAAGTTAATCACAAATCCCCCATCTAAGGCAAAAAAGGGTTTCAAAACCACCCAGGAGTTTTGGACTGAGTGGGCAGAGAATTTGACTAAGTATTGTTTGGGTTAGGATGCATGCATGTGTGTCAAAGAGAGATAGAGGGAAGGCAGGACACACAGAATGAGAGAGACTCAGGGCCAGAGTAAGAAAGCCAAGCAGCAGCCTGTCAGGATGGTGTGACCTTGGAGAAGCCTGGGGAGAGGTCTGAGTTGGTGGTGCTGGCTGACGAAAGCATGGGCCTGCTAGCTAAGACACTGCTCCTTTTGGTTTTGGTCCCTCCAGTGTTCAGAAAAGCAGGACTTTGTACATTCCTCGTAAATAAACAAAATTGCATCAAAGAAAAAACAGACTCCATTGTCAATTTCTGCTTGCGATTGGGACATCCCGAGGGCTCTGAATTTTGACTAACTAGTCAGATCAAAAAAGGTAACACTATAATGTTACAGGCAACAGAGGGTCCTGTGGCACCTTTAAGACTAACAGAAGTATTGGGAGCATAAGCTTTCGTGGGTAAGAACCTCATTTCTTCAGATGCAAGTGAGGTTCTTACCCATGAAAGCTTATGCTCCCAATACTTCTGTTAGTCTTAAAGGTGCCACAGGACCCTCTGTTGCTTTTTACAGATTCAGACTAACACGGCTACCCCTCTGATACTATAATGTTACAGTTACTCAGAAATTTATGTTCAGTTTCTATGATCTTAATGAAAACTATCATTCCATACAGTGTTAGGGAAAGCTCCGGTGAGGCTACTTGGTAAATCATAGGATCATAGAATATCAGGGTTGGAAGGGACCTCAGGAGGTCATCTAGTCCAACCCCCTGCTCAAAGCAGGACCAATTCCCAACTAAATCATCCCAGCCAGGGCTTTGTCAAGCCTGACCTTAAAAACCTCTAAGGAAGGAGATTCCACCACCTCCCTAGGTAACCCATTCCAGTGCTTCACCACCCTCCTAGTGAAAAAGTTTTTCCTAATATCCAACCTAAACCTCCCCAACTGCAACTTGAGACCATTACTCCTTGTTCTGTCATCAGGTACCACTGAGAACAGTCTAGATCCATCCTCTTTGGAACACCCTTTCAGGTAGTTGAAAGTTGGAGTTTTCCTGGCTTTCCTGGTTTTCCTATTTTCTGAAGCTGCTACATTACATGCATGTCTTGTGCTAAATGTGATATTTGTTGCAGCGTTTGATTTAAACAGAAGGCTGGGTAGGATGAATGATTCTGAAAAAAATCTGAATTCTTCCCAAGTTGGCAGGGCCAGGAGCCCTGAGTCAAAAGATTTGTCTTAAGGTTCAGATTCTGGGAAAAACAAAATATTTCAGGATCACAACGGGTACCACAGGTGGGAATTTGGGAGTGACTGAATTGTTCAGTGCATTTTTGAGATAACAAGGTGCAGGGGTGCTGGAACAATTTGTACAGCAGGGATGCTGAGAGACATTGAAACAAACTGTGAACTCTGTATATGATGGAAACCACTTCAAGCCAAGGGGTGTGGCAACACCCCCAGCATCCCTAGCTCCAGCACTATGACAAGGTGTGTGTGTGTGTGTGTGCATGTGTATGTGCTCATGCGCGCGTGCGGGGAGGCAGGGGGAGAATCTTTTGGAAAAAATATTTTCCATTTCTTGTATGTATTTTTACAAAATATTTTATCTTGTAATATTAGTGCTGATTTTAAAACTTGTGAGCAAAATAAAACAGGAAATAAAGGATATAGATTAAAACCACAATATATATCATCCTTTATTGCCTGTGTAAAATCCTCAAAAGATTAAAATAAAAAGGGCAAACCTCTATCTAGTGAGGTAAATTGATCAGCACTTTTCATGCTACTTATTTAATCAGGTTTTCCTTTGTACAGAATTACTGGGTGATTCCCTCTTTTTAGTGCTTTCTTTTATATTTCATACTCATCTCATTTTTTTCTTAGTGAATGTAGTGGTGGCAGAAGACAAAGGGCTAACATCCCCGGGTACAGAAGTCCCCTGTTACCCATTGAACATATGTCGCAGCAATACAAGCTTCCAGGTGGCCTCTGCCACTTCCCTCCCTAAAACCTGTAGAAGCACTTCTAGGAATCTGGGTTCCACACTGAAGGAGGGGGAAGCAAATGTGTGGACTGTGGGAGAGGTGGGTGGATCAGTGGGGACACACATCGTCCCCATGCCCTGTGAACTATACATACCCAGAAAGTAATGGCAATACAGCTCCAGGATGTCTTAGGGACTTCCAGGACTAAGGGAAACATGCCTGTAGTGGAGCTGCCCTGCCAGGGAGCCGGGGTAGACCACTGGGGGACATAGAATCATAGACTATAAGGTCAGAAGGGACCATTATGATCATCTAGTCTGACCTCCTGCACAACACAGGCTACAGAATCTCATCCACCCATTCCTGTATCAAACCTGTGTCTGAGCCATTGAAGTTCTCAAATAATGGTTTAAAGACTTCAAGGTGCAGAGAATCTTCCAGCCAGGGCCAGCTCTAGGCACCAGCACTCCAAGCATGTGCTTGGGGCAGCACTTTCCAAGGGGCGGCACTCCGGCTCCTTTTTTTTTGCTTGGGGCGCAAAAAGCCATGAGCTGGCCCTGAGCGGAGGTGAGCTGCGGTGGTGGGGGGCACGGGGATGGCTGCAGGAAGTAACCCTGGGTGGGGGGGCAGAGGAACCGTCCCCCACCACCGCAGCTCACCTCCGCTCCGCCTGCTCCCCTGAGCGTGCCGCGGCCTCTCCGCTTCTCCCCACTCCCTCTCAGGCTTGCTGTGCAAATCAGCTATTTTGCGGCAAGCCTGGGAGGGAGGGGGGAGAAGCGGAGCAGTGGTGGCGCGCTCAGGGGAGCAGGCGGAGCAGAGGTGAGCTGCGGTGGTGGGGGGCGTGGGAAGGGCCTCAGGAAGTAAGGGGGGGGCAGAGGAACCACTCCCCCCCAGCTCACCTCCGCCTCCTCCCCCGAGCGTGCCGCCGCTCTGCTTCTCCCCCCTCCCTCCCAGGCAAGCCTGGAAGGGAGGGGTAGGAGGGGAAATGCGGCGTGCCCGGGGGAGGAGGCGGGGACGGGGATTTGGGGAAGGGGTTGGAATGACTCACCAGCCAGATACCCAGGAAAGCATTCTCTATAGTAACTCAGATTCCACCCAATCTAATATCCCATCACAAGCCATTGGGCATATTTACCACTAATAGTCAAAGACCAATCTCGTTATACCATCCCCGCCATAAGCTTATCAAGCTTAGTCTTAAAGCCAGATATGTCTTTTGCCCCCACTACTCCCGTTGGAAGGCTGTTCCAGAACTTCACTCCTCTGATGGTTAGAAACCTTCGTCTAATTTCAAGTCTAAACTTCCTGATGGCCAGTTTATATCCATTTGTTCTTGGGTCCACATTGGTACTGAGCTTAAATAATTCCTCTCCCTCCCTGCTATTTATTCCTCTGATATATTTGTAGAGAGCAATCATATCTCCCCTCAGCCTTCTTTTGGTTAGGCTAAACAAGCCAAGCTCTTTGAGTCTCCTTTCATAAGACAACAGAGAGTCCTGTGGTCCCTTTAAGACTAACAGATGTATTGGAGCATAAGCTTTCGTGGGTGAATATCCACTTCGTCACCCACGAAAGCTTATGCTCCAATACATCTGTTAGTCTTAAAGGGACCACAGGACTCTCTGTTGCTTTTGACAGATCCAGACTAACACAGCTACCCCTCTGATACTTTCATAAGACAGGTTTTCCATTCCTTGGATCATCCTAGTAGCCCTTCTCTGCACCTGTTCCAGTTTTAATTCATCCTTCTTAAACATGGGAGACCAGAATTGCACACAGTATTCCAGATGAGGTCTCACCAGTGCCTTGTATAACGGTACTAACACCTCCTTATCTCTACTGGAAATACCTCGCCTGATGCATCCCAAGACTGCATTAGCTTTTTTCACGGCCATATCACATTGGCGGCTCATAGTCATCCTGTGATCAACCAATACTCCGAGGTCCTTCTCCTCCTCTGTTACTTCCAACTGATGCGTCCCCAGCTTATAACAATAATTCTTGTTATTAATCCCTAAATTCATGAGCTTGCACTTTTCACTATTAAATTTCATCCTATTACTATTACTCCAGTTTACGAGATCATCCAGATCTTCCCATATGATATCCCGGTCCTTCTCTGTATTGGCAATACCTCCCAGCTTTGTGTCATCCGCAAACTTTATTAGCACATTCCCACTTTTTGTGCCAAGGTCAGTAATAAAAAGATTAAACAAGATTGGTCCCAAAACTGATCTCTGAGGAACTCCACTAGTAACCTCTCTCCAGCCTGACAGTTCACCTTTCAGTACGACTTGTTGTAGTCTCCCCTTTAACCAGTTCCTATCCACCTTTCAATTTTCATATTGATCCCCATCTTTTCCAATTTAGCTAATAATTCCCCACGTGGAACCATATTGAATGCCTTACTGAAATCAAGGTAAATTAGATCCACTGTGTTCCCTTTGTCTAAAAAATCTGTTACCTTCTCAAAGCAGGAGATCAGGTTGATTTGGCACAATCTACCTTTTGTAAAACCATGTTGTAATTTGTCCCAATTACCATTGACCTCAAAATCTTTAACTACTTTCTCCTTCAAAAGTATCCCCCAAACTTTGCAGACTACAGATGTCAAACTAACAGGCCTGTAGTTGCCTGGATCACTTTCCCCCAACTTTCTTAAAGATAGAAACTATGTTAGCAATTCTCCTGTCATACAGTACAACCCCTGAGTTTACAGATTCATTAAAATCCTTGCTAATGGGCTTGCAATTTCATGTGCCAGTTCCTTTAATATTCTTGGATAAAGAATATCTGGGCCCCCCGATTTAGTCCCATTAAGCTGTTCGAGTTTGGCTTCTACCTCGGATGTGGTAATATCTACCTCTATATCCTCATTCCCATTTGTCATCCTACCATTATCCCTAAGCTCCTCATTAGCCTCATTAAAGACTGAGGCAATGTACTTGTTTAGATATTGGGCCTGTGTGGAGTCATGGGCCTCTCTCCAAATGCCCCAGGCCTCCTAAGGATCTCCACACTCTTCTCCTCAAGAGGGGCAAACCTTTCCTGATGGAAATTTCCTTCCCAAAATGCCTGTCCTGTGACTTTTAATGCAGGAGTAGACAATCTGGCTCAATATTATTAGTTCAGTTTCTATGGTCATGTGATCCATGGCTAATCCTGAGACTGCTAACCAGGTGTTGGTTAATAGTGAATGGTGGGTTTTTTTATGCACAACTGGAATGAGACCACCAGATGATTTCACAAATGCCACCAAACAGCCATCAGATGCTAACTGTGACAGATATTGCAATCTCATGCAAAATCTTTGGGGCCATACTGTATTAAATGGTTTAGGGATGATTGTGTTCTATTCCATGGGGGAGATTACCACAGCTCCCACAAGAACTAAAAACAGTGGGTGGTAATTAAGGAGAATCAATGAGCCTAAGCAAATCTAGAGAGGTACCACCCCACGAGTGTTTTGCCTATACTGGTTCAAGCTGGGTTTTCCAGAGACCAACAGACAAAGAAAGGGATGAGCTTGAATTAATACAGGGCCTTCTTTCTGATCTGGCAAACAGACAGGACCTTCTGTCCAGAACTGTCCGGGATCTATCCCTCCATGTAGGATGCCCAAGCTCCCACTTTGCTTTGAGATATCTTCTAGGAGGAGGATATCTTTTGGTTTGCTCTTTCCCCTTTGTTCCAGAGTCTCCAAGACATTAGCCCCTTTCACTGTTAATGGTGGAGAGAATGAGTTCTGCATCTCTCATTGAGGTAATCAGGGAAAAGGGTCAAATCTGTCTGTTGTAGGCAATAAGGTCTTGAAGTAAGGATCAGGTTTACCTTTTATCAAAGCTTTGGGAGCTGCTCTGAGGCTGGAACCATTCCCTACGCTAATCAGGTTCTGGCTGCTTTGGTGCCTTTGTACCTTGTGTGAGATACCTGGGGTAGGTTATAATAATTTTCAGTCTACTTTGGAGATTAACTTGGATGAGATCCACCAGTAGGGTTTATAGTATGCTTCAGACACCTGGTAGAAATTGCAATGTTTGAGATCTCTAGGGAAATTTATATTCTCCTTCACAAACCCAGCCAAGAATATAATTTGCATGAAATTCCCAGCACTGTAACCTATGCAGTGGATCTCGCTATAGTTCCAGCAGTTAAACGCTGTAAATGTCATGAACTGTGATTAGTTTTTCAAAGGACTTGGCAAATTTCCATGAACACTAGGTATTTGTCTAACTGAATTTACAAGTTCCTGCCCTGGGAAGCTTGTAAGTTCCTTGATCCTAGCTCCTGGTTTCATGGAAGTCATGAGTGGTGACTGTTCCATCAGCAGAGTTGAAGTTCCAAAAACGATAGATATTGGATTCACAAAAATTACAATCTCTCCCAGCTACATTAGTTAAACTAGGGATGTTTGTGAGTTCTGTGAGCCCACACTGTTTCTTCATGGAATTTACAAGCTCCAACTGTGAAGCTGATAAAAGACTTTGAGATAAACAGCTATGGTCTGTGACAATTACAACATCTGCTAGCACAAGGACTCATGAATTACAAATGCTCCTGGTTTCCCATCAGAGCTTGTAACCTGTGTGAGCCTTGAGATTAAATATTTTAAGCAAATGCAAAGTTTGTTGGTTTACTAGAGAAGATACTGCACTACATGAGCCTTGAAATTCAGGGATAATGTGCATTCAGCTACATTGCTAAAAGTTCTTGTACATTTTATGGACTGTGGAATTAATCATTAATGAAGATTATAAATTCAACCCATTTGCTGGAGGAGTTGGAAAACCCTGTAAATTCTGAAATGAAGGAAAACTGGAAATTATGAAGTCCAACTCTCCACTGGAGGGGATTGTGAATTCTGAGTCCTGAACAGAAGGATTTAGATGACAAATCTGCCACCTGGCCTGTGATTCTAGGGTATTCCATGAACACTAAATGGAGTTGCTCATAAATGTCATTATTTCCCTCTACTTTCCTGAAGAATGTCTAAATCTGAGTCGTGAAACAAAAGAGTAATTCAGTAGTATTATAACTTACATTAGAGGTGTTGTCTTCTGGTTCTTTCAAGGTTTTCAGGCACAGACAGGGTATTGCAAGGCATAAGGTCGTAGCCCTGTCAAGAGAAATCTGTAGTGGTCAGAAAGGATTACAGCATTCAGCTTGTTAAATTCTGTAGGGAATGCTTCTGGATTATGTGACCAAACCTTGTAAACTCTGTGTCAGTAGGCAGAGAATTTAGAAAGCCCACAAGCTGGTCCTGCAAAGTTTCTCTAGGACAGGCTGTACCTATAGACCTTGTAAACTCTGTAGTAGTAATCTTTCAGGCTACATAAAGGAGAGATTAATTTTAAATGCTTTATCAACTCTGTAATGAATGTGGATTTTGAATATTTTGTTGCAGTAAATTGCTATAGTATTTCAATCCAAGCTATTTGGCTCCCATACCTTTGCTAGTTGTATCTGCAAAACATCTACAGTCTTTGAACCAATCTATTTGGATTATGGCATTTACAATTAGTGTAGATTTTTTCCTATAGCTTTAGCTTCATGAAGTAAAACTCTTTGGTTTATAGTAGCAATGGGCTTAAACCAATACCCCAATTTCAAACATGCAGAAGCTTTGTAAGGGTTGAGGTGCAGAATCCAAAAGTGGATCTATGTTTAAATTTCATTGCTGTCCCACCCCCTGTGGAATTAAGGCTTGAATCCCAATATCTCTGAATTTTGGGGGTCTGGATTCAAATTTTGTAGTTTGGGGACATCTCTAGGTAATGGAGTTTGCAGGCATAGTGGAGTTTGTAGAGTTTATAAACACCACAAGTTTAGTTAAGAAATTTATAAGCTCCACAGGGATCTCATGAAGTTCTTGAAGATTTGAATGTTCACAGTGAATAACTCCAAAATTACCCACCCACCCTTCAATAAAACAATAAAATACAGTCCTAAGCACTATCTGTCACTGGAGTTTCTAGAACAAGTTTGAGAGATGATGTTCCAAAGAATGCTAAAAAACTGTTCTTAAGCTTCTTCTCCCCCACAAACTCATATATGTCAAAAAGCCTTGTCAGGTTTCCACAGTAAACTCTCCTCTGCCAAGAGACCACATATGCCAAATTTCAGATGGAAAGGTTTTATTTTAGTTTTAGAAAGTTAGAAGTGGGTAAAAATTGGACATATAGTGAAACTTTCTCAGTCTTATCCTAGTGTTTTGTCTTCAAGATCTTAGAAATTCAGGAAACACCCTCATATCACTTGCGGTATTTGAACACCCCCCCCCCCCCATAAATCTCAATTTCACTGTCACACCTGACACTGAAGAATCCCATGCAACTGGGTGGCAAAAGATACTGACCCTCTCCCACGAGCAGCCTAGTTTAAGTGTTACAGTGGGGTCTTGAGATCAGAAACTGCTCCTGAAATCCTATCCCTGCCTTCTTTTCCTTCCATGTCCCATGAGAGCACAACAGAGAAGAAACAAAACACAACAAAATATGTTTTTATCAAAAGTGCATACAACTTCAATTCATGTATTTCCTGACTTTTGAGAGTTTGACTTCTCAACCTTAGCATTCTTTTAATATAACTTTGTATACATGTTCATATATAATATACATAATGCAAAACAAGAGCATATATAGCAGGTATAACTATAGAATATCTACCAAAATAGCACAGAAAATGACAGGAATGAAAAGAACAGGCACTCAGGAGTAGGAGATAGTTGTAAGAAGAATAAGGGAATTCATCAAAAAAGGGATCCAGTTTTATATCTGATAAAGACTTGCCTCAGCCATGGTTTCTCAAACCTTTTGCCATCAGTCTTCTGAAGTTCAGAAAATCATTCAGGACCTCCCCTGATGCAGATATTTTTAAAAATGCTGGGGATGAGTGATTCTCTTTTTGCCTCCCTCCCCCGCTACTCCCTGAAGAAAATTTATGTCCCATTATAGCTATATTTATTTGTAAGTGCACCATTTATTACTGAGGGTTGTAAGGAGAATAATAACAAAACAAAACAAAAATTAGCTACAGGCCACTTACATAAAGCTTTCAATAAACAAATCTTCCCTTCTTGTGGACTCATTTCTACTTAGAAATCAGCAAAAGCTTGGAGAGCTCTGTGTGTTTCAGTAATCATGTATAGTACTAGCTTAGGCTAGCTTCACAGTTCAGAAAACAGTGGTCTAGCTGTATAGATAGTGTACAGAATGGTGTATAGGTAATACCAGTGGGCTAGACTGTTGCCACCAGACAGAGCCTTGAGCAAGGGTTGGTGCGTAAGCTGCATGACTCAGAAGTATCCTTGCAAAGTATTGTGATTCCGAGATACCCTTCAGAGATAAAACTCACTCTCTGCATCTCCCTAGCTCTGGGTTTGAGGGGATTAGCTCACACTGAGGTGTGTGTGGGGGAGTATTATTTCCCCATTGCTCCCTTGTGTTGGTATGTAGATCAAGGCTCCAACCCATAGTGTGTGGATAGATTACTGCACCCCTTGCACAGCCCCACTGAAGTTGACAAGGCTCTGCATGGCTGCGGCAGTCTGCCTTGCACACTCTCCATTGCAGGGTTGGGGCCTAAGTCATGAGCTAGCAATATCTAGATATATAATTTTTTCACTAAGTAGCAAATAGTTAAGTTTGCAAGACAGCTTCAGTTATAAGCCCTTGTTTTCATCCACTCATAACTTTCTCAGATGAAACTTTCCATGCTTGATCTCTATTCACAAGTGAAATTTTCTGGAAATTTGGATTAAAATCTGTTATGCCATTTTTTAATTGTGCATGTGTGTGAAAAATAATTTTTCTTGTAGTAAAAAAATGGCCACTCTTTTCCTTCCCCCTAAAAACAGGTATCTCAAAAGGCTGAATTTTGCAATTTGGAACTTGTCATGGACATAGGCCTCAATGAGGAATGTGTCCATTGGTAAGTTGGAAAATATTGGTTGAAAACAAATGCTGTTTTGATTGTTCGAAAATTGCATATGATGAATGGAGAATGCAAAATAGCACTAACTCTGACAAGCCACACTTCTAGAAAGGTGCATTGCATATGCATGCACTTCTAAAAGGTGTGTGCTTTTCACGGCATGACAACAGGCACAAGTCATTCTTATAAATGTAAACAGATTTTAACTGCTTGTGCCTCTTAAGAACTAAAACTAATTTAAGTGCTTATATCGACTCCAGGCCTTGAGGCAAATAAATAAATAAATACATAAATTTATGTGTTTATTCCCCCTTAAGGTAACTTAAACATTGATTTCTGTTCAGTTTGTGAATCAGATTTTTCACACTAGTTTTCGTTCCTTTTTATAAAAAATATAATAATCTAGGAACCTAATATAAACCCTGTGCTAATGCAATGTTTAGCTTGCACGATTAGAATATAAAAAAAGTCAAGAAATGCAAAAGATTTGTTTTTAGCAACAGCTTTAACTACCAGTAACTAAGTTGCATTATGTGTCTGTGCATGTATGTATAATATATATATATATATATATATATATATATAAAACTTTTTCCTCCTTTTTACTTCTTAAGGCTCTGATCTTGCATCTGAATCTGTTGGGGTACAAGCAGGGACGGCTCCAAGTTTTTTCCCGCCCCAAGCAAAAAAAATTTCCCATGCCCCCTAGCCCCTCCCCAACTCCACCCCTTCCCCACCACATTCCAACCCCTTCCCCAAATCCCTGGCCCCGCCTCCTCCTCCGGGTGCGCTGCATTTCCCCTCCTACCCCTCAAAAATCAGCTGTTTTGCGGCAAGCCTGGGAGGGAGGGGTGAGAAGCGGAGCCGCGGTGGCGGCGCGCTCGGGGGAGGAGGCGGAGGTGAGCTGGGGGGGGAGCGGTTCCTCTGCCTCCCCCCCAGGGTTACTTCCTGTGGCCCCTTCTGTGAGAACTAAAGATAATTTCACCCACTGCTCCTCAGCTTAATCCCCTAAACCTAGCCTTGGCCTAGTTAAAGTTATACAATAAAAATATATATTCAGTACAGGCATAGTGAATTCTGGTCATAGTTTAGGTGGTAGAATCATCATAGAATCATAGAATATCAGGGTTGGAAGGGACCTCAGGAGGTCATCTAGTCCAACCCCCTGCTCAAAGCAGGACCAATTCCCAACTAAATCATCCCAGCCAGGGCTTTGTCAAGCCGGGCCTTAAAAACCTCCAAGGAAGGAGACTCCACCACCTCCCTAGGTAATGCATTCCAGTGCTTCACCACCCTCCTAGTGAAATAGTGTTTCCTAATATCCAACCTAGACCTCCCCCACTGCAACTTGAGACCATTGCTCCTTGTTCTGTCATCTGCCACCACTGAGAACAGCCGAGCTCCATCCTCTTTGGAACCCCCTTCAGGTAGTTGAAGGCTGCTATCAAATCCCCCCGCATTCTTCTCTTCTGGAGACTAAACAATCCCAGTTCCCTCAGCCTCTCCTCATAAGTCATGTGCTCCAGACCCCTAATCATTTTTGTTGCCCTCCGCTGGACTCTTTCTAATTTTTCCACATCCTTCTTGTAGTGTGGGGCCCAAAACTGGACACAGTACTCCAGATGAGGCCTCACCAATGTCGAATAAAGGGGAACGATCACGTTCCTTGATCTACTGGCAATGCCCCTACTTATACAGCCCAAAATGCCGTTAACCTTCTTGGCAACAAGACTCATATCCAGCTTCTCGTTCACTGTGACCCCTAGGTCCTTTTCTGCAGAACTGCTACCTAGCCATTCGGTCCCTAGTCTGTAGCAGTGCATGGGATTTTTCCGTCCTAAGTGCAGGACTCTACATCAACTACAAAATAGCTGATCTTGTAGTTGACGTAGCTACTTTTTCTTAGGCAGGGCCTCTGTCCATCAACACCATAGGACACTGAAGTTTAGAGGAGACCAGTGTTTAGATTCTCTGGTGCCAACATATCTACAGGGTCTAGCTGAACAGGAAAGTATGGAAAGTTAAAGTTGGCAGAGTTTACTGTGGTTTGAGCATTGGCCTGCTAAACCCAGGGTTGTGAGTTCAATCCTTGAGGGGGCCACTTAGGGAGCTGGGGCAAAATCAGTACTTGGTCCTGCTGGTGAAGGCAGGGGGCTGGACTTGATGACTTTTCAAGGTCCCTTCCAGTTCTAGGAGATAGGATATCTCCATTAATTTACAACTCTAAAGAAGAAGAGCCACTTTTGTTTTCTTGAAAGATAATTTTATTTACCTAAGTACTGACAATTTTAAACTGTTTCTAGGAGAAGCTTTCTCTGCTTTTTTCCTGCTTCTCACAGGCAGGAGCTTGAGGGTACAGGGAGGGCCGCAGAAAGTAACCCTGGTGGGGGGGGAGGCAGAGGAACCGCTCCCCCCTCCAGCTCACCTCCGCTCCACCTCCGCCTCCTCCCCCGAGCGCGCCGCCGCCGCTCCGCATCTCCCCCTCCCTTCCAGGCTTGCAGCAAAACAGCTGATTCGCACAGCAAGCCTGGGAGGGAGGGGGAGAAGCGGAGCGGTGGCGCGCTCGGGGGAGCAGGCAGCAGTGGAGCAGAGGTGAGCTGGGGGGGAGCGGTTCCTCTGCCCCTCCTCAAGGTTACTTCCTGCGGCCCTCCCCAGACCCCCCACCGCTGCAGCTCACCTCCACTCAGGGAAGGCTCCCGACTTTTTGTGCCCCAAGCAAAAAAAAAAAAAAGGAAAAGAAAGGGTATGGAGTGCCGCCCCTTTGAAAGTGCTGCCCCAAGCACATGCTTGGAGCGCTGGTGCCTAGAGCTGGCCCTGGGTACAAGAGGCTACTTGTGGAAATCCAGTTGCAGGACTAGAACCTAAATATGTAGCTTTGTGTTACACTATAAAGTGTATTTTTTGTTTTTGAAAATGTTGCAGTAACACATTTATGTATTTGTGTGTGTGCACGTTTGTGTTACATATACTCATGAGTGTATACACATATGTTTTACACATACAAATACAATATTACATAAAATAATGTCTATCTCTGATAAAAAGCAGAGGTTATAAAAGAGAGGTTGGGAATGATGTTGTTACCCTTGCTTAGAAGCACAAGGAGAAGAAAGAACTTGTTTCTTCAGCTTCTAACTTAGGTCTGGCCTACACTACCAAGTTAGGTCGACATAAGTCACCTAGCATCGACCTAATTGTGTATTTGTCTATACTTAAATTTGTCTCCCACTGATGTAAGTGCCCCATTACCCAGATGCAGTAACACTACCTCCCCAACTGGCAGTGCGCCATGGTCAATATACTGAGGTCAATGCAGTGCAAGAGTAGACACTGCGTTGCTTATGCTGACGCTAACAGTCCTCCAGCAGCTGTCCCACAATGTCTGACACTGACCCCTCTGGTCACAATTGTGAACTCCACTGCCCAGGGATCACAAAGACCAAAAGGCCGCCCTTCTCTTTAAAGCCCTGAGAATTTTTGAAATGATTCTTCCTGATTGTCCAGCTTGGCAAGCACATCTAGCAGCTCTCCATTGTTGTGTGCAACTGCCCAGCTGACCATGCTGGGTACACACTCTAGATGTACTCTGGGCTGGAGTAGACAGGAGATATTGGATCTCCTGGGCCTGTGGGGAGAAGAGGCTGTGCAAGCACAGCTATGGACCAGCCATAGAAACATAGACCTCTACGAGCAGATTGCATGGGGAATGCAGGAGGAGGGATATTACAGGGTCTAGCAGCAGTGCTGTGTAAAAGTGAAGGAACTGAGTCAGGCATATCAGAAGGCCAAAAAGGCCGTCAATCTGGCGCTGAGCCGCAGGCATACTGCTTTTACAAAGAGATGCATGCCATGCTTGATGGAGACCCATGACCACCTCACACACCACCGTGGATACCTACAAGAAGCCCAAGCCCAAGTCACCTTGCATGAACAATGAGGAGGTGGTGAAGAGAGAGGATGGGGGACATGTGACTGGGTAGGTCCACCTATGCCATGAGCCAGCACCTATTTGAGACTCCACTGCAGTCCAGTCAATCCCAGCAGTCAAGCATGGGCGAGCCCGAGGTAGGGGAAGGAACCTCAGGTAAATGTGTAAATTGTATTTCCCATAACAATGATGTACTGATAGTGCCTCCAACTTAACAGAATACAGCTATCGAGTTTTCATTAAGGTGCTCATACTAGAAGAGATAGTGGTACAATAAAGAGGTAGCATTGTCACCTGCTTTTCATTCTCTTGTAGAGTTTGGCAAGGGGGCCATGTGGAATAGTTTGCTTATGTATACAGTGATGTCCCATGAATCTTCTTGAGAAGGTTTCTAGGCATAGCAGCCTTAGTTCTTCCTCAGTGGTAGGACACTTTCCCATGCCAGTTAGTGATAACGTAGGCAGGCACCGTTGCAATACATAGTCTAGTTTCTCAAACTGGGGGTTGTGACCCCTCAGGGGGTTGTGAGGTTATTATGTGGGGGGTGGTAAGCTCTCAGCCCCCACTCCCAAGCCCCGCTTTGCCTCCAGCATTTATAATACAGTGTTAAATATAAAAAAATGTGGGTTTTTTAATTTGTAAGGGGTGTCACACTCAGAGGCTTGGTGTGTGAAAGGGGTCACCAATACAAAAGTTTGAGAATCACTGGGCTAGTAGCATATGGGCCCAGGCAGCTTCAAGATGCCAGCAGCTGCTGTGTCTCTGTTACCCTCAGGATCAGCTAAAATACCACTGCCTGTGGAAAATGGAGCCAGTATTCATTGCCATTGCCAAGATCCTGCAAGCCAGTGCTGCATCAGGCTGTGAGCAAAAGGCTTGGAGGGTGAACCCTGCAGACAGACTGGCAAAGAAAATAGTGGCCAGAAGGAAGTCCCCGCAGAAAAAGGAGAGGGGGATGTACCAGGACATAATGGGGCTTCTCTGGCAGCAAACACAGATGCTGCAGACTCTTGTGGACCTACAGGTTCAACAATCCTGGGCTCACCTCCTTTTGCAGTTCATGGAGAACTCCATTAAAGCACCTCCCTACATTCCAGCCCCAACATTCCACATAGTATTAAGGCCTCATCCCTACCCCTACCAGTCCACACTGGACATTAAGGACAACCACTGCTTCACATACACTGATCTGTGAAAGCCACCAGTAGGTAAAATGGAATTAATGTTCTTTCCCCTTGATAAGTTCTGTTCCATTAATTTATTAAGTTTTTGATGGATTTGCTTATAAAGAGAACAGATTTTTGTTTGCACTTGCTTTGTTACTGAATAAAATTCTATTTGGAAAATAGTTCATCTTTATTGGTTTACAACATATGCTGCAGAGTGCCTAGCAGTCCTGAAAACAATCATTTACTTGTTACTCTACACTATGACACAGCTCATAGTATCAGCAACAAACACAACATAATCATAAATGTGCAGCAAGCACTGCAAAATTAATAGGTGAATTGACCATGTTATAGTCATAGATGTACACCAAGCACCACACAATTACAAACAGGCCTCAAAACACCAGGGTCAGGCCTCAGTACACTACAATGCATTACTATGGCTCACTGTTAAAGTGCTCTTTCAAAGCTTCCCTGAGCTGTATACCTCCGCATTGAGCTCTTCTAATGGTGCTTGTGTCAATCTGTTGAAACTCAGCAGACAGACACTCCCCCTCCACCCTAGTGGCAACTTTTCCCCATTTGCTTCACAGATATTACACAGGACACAGCAGGCAGCTGTGATATGGGATATTTTTCTCACTGAGGCCCAAGCTTGTGAGTAAACAATGCCAGTGCCCCTTCAACCTACCAAAAGCACATTCAACTGTCATTCTGCACCTGCTGACCTGGTAGTTGAATCTTTCCTTGGTGCTGTTGAGGTACACAGCTTCATGAGTCCCTGCTTGTAAATTTCTGAACAGTCCTGTTTTCTTAAAGATGTGAGAAGGAAAGTATGCACCAGGAACATACTAACTGACCAGCTGATGCTGATGTTGGTGAAGTGTCCTGGTGATCCACCAAGGTTTGCATAACCACAGAAAAGTAGCTCGTCTTGTTGATGTATTCTGTGACAAGGTGGTCCGGTGCAAAATTAGGGATATGCATGCCGTCTATTGCTCCACCACGGTGCAGGAACCCCATTGCTGCAAACCCATCCACTATCTCTAGCACAAATACAGAGAGTCACAGTCCTGCGTAGCAGGAAACAATTAATGACCCTGCAGACTTACAAGGCAATGGTCTCCACAGTGGCTTTTCCAACTCCAAAATGATTTCCCACTGGCCAGTAGCTATCTGGCATTGCAAGTTTCCACAGTGCGATCACTGCTCACTTCTCCACTGTTGGGGAAGCTCTCACATTGGTGTTCCTGTGCTGGAGGGCTGGAGCAAACTCAGCAAACAGATTCAGGAATGTGGCCTTGCACATCGAGAAGTTCTGCAGCTGCTGCTCATCATCCTAAGCCTGCATTATGATATGATTCCACCAATCAGTGTTCGTTTCTTGGGCCCACAAGTGGCACTTCACCATCTGCAGCTGCTCCATGAATGCCACCAATAATCTTGAATTGGTTCTCGCTATCTGCAGCAATCTGTCCTCCAAAAAAATGTCATTTGGTTCTGCAAATACCAGAGGATTGTGCATCCTGAGTTTGCAATGCTCATGACAATAGTGCAGAGCTGTGCAGGTTCTATGCTTCTGTCAGAGACGGTGGACAGGGAGAAGGGATGCACAAGTTTGTGGGATTTTTTGAAAAGGTGTGAAAATTATGGGAAATAGATGACATTATGTAATAGAGACAGTTGAACACTGGGAAGTTGACCTCTTGTTCCCACTCATCTCTGCATGACTCATTTCCGCCCCACCATGCATTGCCAAAACTTCCCAAAAGACAATGTGGTGTATGGAGGTGGGTTGCACACTGGGATACCTTTCCACGATGCACCACACTGTGCCTTGATACAAGCACTGCTGGTGAGTACATGCAGCACTGATGCAAGGAGGAAAGTATGCACCAGGAACATACTAACTGTGGTGGCTTTCTGCCAACACAACTTGCATTAATCAAAGTTTGTAGTGTAGATAAGGTCTTAGTGACTGCCTGCTAACTAGCTGGTTCTGTATGTACATTCTCATTCGTGGGTTCTTTTTCAAACAATAGGGTAGTGTTGCTGTGGGGGGTAGGAGGATTGCAGGGAAGGGAAAAGAAAATGATCAGGGATATAAAAAATCCTGGCAATGCTTTCCAACAAAAGATCTGTCCTCTATTGGCTGACATGGGGTGTTAATCTTTCTCTTTGCTCACAGCCTGATGCAGCACTGGCTTGCAGAGAATGTTGTAATATATCTTTTTTGTCAGAGCAGTTTTTTTGTGTCAATAGTCCCTCTCTGTGTCCATTAGATTAGTTTCGTTGTGTGCCAATTATGTCTTCTGTGGCCATCTTTTCTGAGGTAACTCTCTCCTCCAAAATGCTGTGGGCAGTCTTCTCCTGGGTGGCTACTTTGCACATGTTTTTCCCATAAAATTAATAGTAAAGTCAGTTGGCAGTTGTGAATCTTCTTTTCTGGTTGGCAACTCTCTCTCTCTTTCTTTCACAATTAGAGATTGCATGGAATTTGCTGGAAGCAGTGAGAGGGCTGATCTCTTGTGTATTAAAAATTGGACTTGATGTGTATGACACTAAAGTTAATTTTGTCAAAGCTATTGATGAATAAAACTTTCCCCATGTTTTCACTTTTTTGATTAAAGTTAACTCCTACTTTACAAGCTTATTAGGTATCTTGTATATTTCTCAGCTATAATGGTTGCAATAATTAGGGGGATAATTAAACTTCAAAGCTATGTGTTCTTGAAGGTTCAACTAGAACACACAAAAGCAAACAGATCTGCAGTTAAGGCTATAAAAATCCATCTTTAATGGGCTAGAGTGACTGGGGATTATGCATTAAAACCATTTGTCATTTAGAAGACTCCCACCTCTACAATATCTAGATGTAACAGAGGACTCAGGACATGGAATCTGACTGAAAGTTCTAGGTTTGGGATTATAGTAATCTGTTTATTTCTTTTAATATAAATTGATTCTCTTTAAAGGATATAGCTAAAATTCATTGTAGATAAGCAAGAGAATTCCATCCAGGATTTTGCCTTAACAGGCATATGTAAAAATGCTAGCTGCTGTTTCATTCCAAAATAATGAACAAAGATCTTGATTCTGCTTTTAAATCTGTGCATGTGAATCATCAAAAAGTTCATTAATCTTTCTGTGTGTGGGTTAACTATGGCTATGTAGCAAATTGTTGCTCCCTCAGGATTGTACTGTCATCCAAAAGGGTGTTAGGACAGCTATGTGGGTCATCTCTATCTGTGGGCTTGGAGATGGCCCAAGTGGGTGGTGGATTGACTAAAACTGGGGAGGTCGTAGACCTACATGCTAGTTACTCATATCCAACTGTCTGAAATGGGCATCTGAGGAGCAAATTTCTTGGGTGTAACTTATTTCATACACTCGATGGAATAAACGTTGCATGCAAACATTCTCAGATATGCAGTCAGTGGGGAGGCTGCCTGTGATTTAATATATCTTTCAACTAGCTAAGATACTCAGAGGCAGAAATAAAGCAGATTTGTGACATTCTCTAGAGGACATCTTTGGGTTCATAAATGAGGGATTGCCATCTTTGCTTGGTGGATCCCCTTTTGGGATGGAATGGTCTGTTTCCCCACTGGCCCCGGCACCATCTCTGACAGTCGCATTTTCTCGTTCCTGTTCATTCAGTCCCATTTTCTTCTTTTCTGACTCTTTCCCTTATACTCTTTCTTTTCTTGTGTGTATGTATGTTTTGCTGTTGCTTGTTTTAAAATATTTACTTTTTTATTCTTGCTTTGGAGCTTCTGCTCCCTATTCCCTGCTCTCAGAAAATGACATGTCCCTTGAGATATGTGGCAGGGAATCCATTCTTACCTGCTCTATGGAGGTGTCAACAATGCACCAAAATTTCCTACACAACACTACCACTGGTTAACCTTCACTGGTAGCAGCAACGGTGGAAAAGCTAGTATGGACAGGGCTCCTGAAGCTAGCCAGGGTTATAAGCACCATGTTATCTAACTCTGCTGGGAGCTGGTTTATGTGACACACCACAGTGACTCTGAGCACCCCTGGACAGGGGGGAGGGGGGGACTTGGCAGAAAAGTTATTACAATTTGGATGTGAATTAGCCTTTTTGTGTCACTTCCAGGGAGCTGAAGGGGGGACAATGCACATCTTCTCCTTCTCAACCCCTGCCTGCCTTGACTCTCTCCCTTCCTCACACAGGATCCAGGAAGAGGTGAGGTAAAGGACAGTGCCCTAGAGTTGTGTGAGTCCCACTTTAGCACAGAGGAGAAGAGACCTATCTGTGGGGGGCCTTTTCTCACATAGATCTACACAAGGTGAATGGGTGGCCTGGCATTGTATTTGGGAGTCAAAATAAGGTTCATTGCAAGAAAAAACTGTATGGATGAGTAAACTGTTCTTCCCAGCCACAACTGGCCAGAGGAATTGGTATCCCTTAAGAGGCTACATCTTATGTGTTTACTTGCTATGTGTGACCATGCACAGTGATGTCAACAGCCTTCCTCTTAAGAGCTTTTTCACACAAGCTGGATCTGGGCTACAAAGGAAGCTTCACTAACCTTTGGTACAGGAGTACATGCCTCGTTAGTAAATATTTTGCATGTGTGTAAAGTTCTGGGAAATTACAGACTGGAGTTTCTTGCCTACCAAGTACTATAGGAGCAGAGTTGGGGATTTGAGCCCCTGATATTTAATCAGGGAGGAATCAGTAATTTTTCCTTCTCAGCCCAAATCCTTTGCTATAAACTGACCTGGGGCTTCCTTACTGGCAAACATAGAGGTCTACATCCTGTATTTGTGTTGTCTTCTTAGGCAAATGTTGGGTGTGGGGGTTGGCCCAGAGAGTGGGGGGAAGGGAAGGGTGGGTGGATTCATCGCTCACGTGTTGACCCCTGGTGTAGGGACTGTTTTCATTGTGTCTTGCACAGTGCAGGGCCTCCTGTTGGCACTTACAAAAAATGAATGATAACTATGGACCAGACATTGCCCTGGTTAAGTTTGTGGTGTGGAACCAAGAGAGTGAAAGCCAAATGAGAGAGAAAAAAGAAGTGGAAAAATAGGGCCTCATTCTGCACTCCTTAGCTGAGTACAGTCCCCATTGAATCCAGACCTCTGGATTTGGCCTAAGCTTTCAGCAGGGAGGAGGCACAGGAGATGTTAAAAAACAAAGCCAAGCAAAGCAAACCCTTAGCTGCCTAAAAGGGGCAGAGACAAGAGCTTTGTGCCCTTTCTGCCCTGCATTTTCAGGGGAAGCTCCATGTTCAAAGGCTGGTTCTTTCACTTTAAATACTGTTCTGCTTTGATTCAAAAGAAGGCCAAGATTTTCACCCACCCAAACCCACCAGATTGCATGGACTTTACTGGGGTATGGGGGAGCTCAGTGGGCTGATTTCACTTTAACTGAATCCACTGAGCACCTCAACTCCCACAGCCAGCTTGTATCTTTATGGTGAAGTTAAGGGGCTTCCCCCACCCCAACTCACACTGGCTAATGTCTTTGGGCTGCAGATATTCTTTGGCCGGTGCTGTCTGCCATGACAGCAGCAGCAGCCATGGCGTCTCTCTTCTGCAGCAAGTGCTGCCTCTGGATGCTGCTTCCCCTGAACTATCGTATGCAGGTTGGGGGCTCTTTTTTCCTAGAAACAGGAATAAAGGAAGAACATTAGATGGGAGGCCTTGAAACAATCTACAATTATATTAAAATGTGAGTTCAATGTTGTCAACTCCCTTTAGTCTTTACACCCACTTACTCACAGAATTTCTGTCTTAGCTGCAAGGCATTTGGAAAATGACACTTTTACCTATTAACAAATTTATTAGAGCATAAGCTTTCGTGGACTACAGCCCACTTCTTCGGATGCATATAGAATGGAACATTCTATATGCATCCGAAGAAGTGGGCTGTAGTCCACGAAAGCTTATGCTCTAATAAATTTGTTAGTCTCTAAGGTGCCACAAGTCCTCCTGTTCTTCTTTTTGCGGATACAGACTAACACGGCTGCTACTCTGAAACTTTTACCTATGACACCATGCCATTTCCTTGGCAGCTGATTGGGCCCAAACCAAGAGCACAGATCTCCCTGTCTTACTCCTGGTGAAGTTCCCAACTCTGTGAAGATTACAGTAAATCCAGATTTGAACTTCTCAGGTGACTTCATCTCTATAGCAGGCTAAAGCTGATCCAACCTCCCTGAATTTTAAGGAAGCTCAAATCTGGAATCTAATTAGTTCTCCCTTGTTGTTGCATGAATGACCCACAGAAACTAGCTAAATGTACAGGGGAAAGAGTGAAACTGACTACACACAAAATGCTGTCATGCCCACATCAACAAACAGTAAAAAGTTATATTTTTCTCTCATTGCTTTGCTATCAAAAATTTAAGCTCTAATTCTGTTGGGTGTCTGTGCAGGGGTGAACCTGCACAGGCAATTGCAGGACTTAGGGCCTCAGGCAGAATTGTGACTTTTAAGTTCAGTGTCCATTAAAGTTTCCCATAATTTTTTAAAATTATTTCATTAAATAAAAGGGAAAGGCTCCTTTCTTCCACTGATGGAAAAAACCCAAAACACGTTTTTGGCACTGAATAGATGACAAAATAATAATAATGATGTCCGGATTTCCACTCTAACACAAATGTTTTCAAAACAGCAAATAGGTTTGGAAAAATTAACAAGACAAGTGACAGATCAGTGTTTTAAATGTGGAAAATTTTGAAAGATTTTCTCAAAGTGAAAATAATTCTTTAATGTCTTGGGGCTAAATTTTGCCCTCCAGTGGAAATACACTGTGAGCGGAATAGACGGGTCAGGACACTCTATGACATGAGGTTCCTTCAAATCATCCCCTCAGGAATAGTAGTACGATGTGAGAGGCAGGGGATGTAACCTCTCAACACCAGGAATCTGAGGTTCTGCAGAGAAGGGGACCCCCAGTCCCATGGGAGGGTTCAATCATCCACATTGCTTCTCAGATCAGACTTACCTCCTGGCAGCATGACATTGATAGGAGCTGTGCTGTTATCAGGCTACAGGCAGAGTGTTGTTGTTGTTTAATTTAGATGTGGATACTCACCAACACAGGACGGGAAAATCCTTTAGAGACCAGCTTCTTTACAACCACTGCCTTTCCATGGATTTCTTCTCAGAAATTGGCCAGTATCTGTGCATGTTATTGCTGCATGTTTATATCATTTTTTGCTTGGCCAGTTTTGCTGAATAAATATTGTATATTTTGAGCATTAGAAGGGATTGGCCTGAAGTTGAACCAAAACCCTGGATCCCATCACCCTCAAATTTTGGTTGGTTTCAGATCCAGTTCTGTGGCTGTTCCCTAACTATGTAATGAGTGGAAACCTCTGATCCAAAGATCCCTGAACTTTGTGGGATGGGTATTACTTCATGATCCACATCCTGATCCAGTTTTTGCAGCCAGACTTATCTCTAGACATCAGTGAGCACTAATAGGAATACAACTAGGAAGTAGTATTTACAGGTTTTGATCTTCAGGATTGAATAATAGTAATGACTCAAAGAAATGTCAAATGACTATATTACATTGTAATTAGGTTCATAGCAGTCTGGTTTCCACTCATATTCAGAGTTGTGGATAATGTGTTTTTGCTGTCCAAGGGTTCTTTGTTCTCACAAATCTTTTGTGAATAGGAATTTATTGTTGAGGAATCCACCTTAGGCACGAAGATGACAAACAAAAGAGCATCAATTTCCCACTGTTCCCAGTATCATGCTAATGCAATGACAGACAGGCACCCCACTGAACAACATTCAGTCCTATGGAATTCACTCTAAAGGTTATATTGTATTCTTAGGGGAGAGCTGTCAGGTTATGAAATGGGTAGAAAGCTGGAAAACATATAGTTGTTAAAGTATTATAGCTATTTTTCCTAATGTTGGAAATTCACAGATGCTTGTATAGATGCTGAAGGCAATGCATTAGGAACTGATGGTGGCTGATTATTATCCAATCAGTTCCTGATGCAGTATCTGCGACATCAAAAACTCTGTAATGGTTTTGGTTGTATCCTATATTTTTCAAACACAATGTCCTCAGTTACCATTTTGTTTTCACTTTCAAACTTTAAACACTCACTCCCACTAAAGCCAATACATTAATATGCCTGGAAAACTATTTCCTGCACCTTCCAATTTTTAAGGAAAAAGGCACCTTTTCTTAGGACGGAATAGAATTATCTTAGAATTACCAGTAGTCACTCTAATGAGCATTCCCTGCAAGTCTTATGCAACTGGAAAGCTTGATTTATTCCAGACCATTGTGTGTGGATAGAATAGTTTAAGGTATGTATATTAGTCGGCAAGTGTTCTGCCTCTTTAAAATGCTGTAACCATAAGGCAGGAAATGATGTAGGTTTTCAGCAGGGCGAGTCTGCAAATTCAATGAGTGTTCAAATTGTGAAAGCCATGAGAAATAGTAACCTCATGCCAGTGTGTATGGACTTTTTGTATGCAACGGCTTGGCAATGAGAACTGTACACCCAGTGTTACTATCCTGCTCCTCACACATTTTTGGATTTATCAAGAGCACCACTGCTAAAATGAATAATCTAATTTCAACTGCAGGTTGCAGTAGCCTGCATATATGTTTCCAGTGCATAAAAATATGCTGCATTCATCTGTTGCCTTGGTGCAGTACACCGGGGGCCAATAACATGTACTACATAAGCGGAGAGTGGCCATTGTGACCTACACCTTCAGTTCCTCAGCAAGTGCTGCTTCCATATCCATCACTGATCAAAAGAGTGCAGCGAGGGAATACTTCACTTTGCAGTTGAATTAAAGAATTAGCTGCTCTTATTTTGGGTGAACACGTCTAGAATGAAATAATCCAGAAAGTGTCAGAATATAGATAACACACTATTTAAGCCAGTGTCTCTGCTACTGTGCTTTTGTAGTGAACCAACAAATTATTTGGGGCTATGTCCTGCAATTTATTGCAACAAGCACCAGTGGTTCAGGGATTTCCCACCCCACAGAAAATATCAATCAAGCAAGGAAAGACAAGGGGCTGTGGATTGCCAGGCAATGTTATTGTTAATGTTTGTATTGCCCACTATTCAGAATGCGTCAGTATAGGTCTCTAACTGTTCTGGCTGATGGATTTTGAAAGTAGTATGCACCCATTGGTCTCTAGTCTTCCCTCTGGCCCCTTTGTGCCAGCTAGGTGGTGCAATCTCCCTGAGGAATAGCCCCTTGTGCAGGGGCCTGCCAGCAATGTGTTGCCTCTGCCGCAGCCCTGGTGCAGTGATCATTCTAGTTTGGGGGAAGGTAGACTGGAAGCAGGAGGGAGTAGACTGGAGTTTCGCCAGGCCAGACCACTGTCCTAGCTATTCCGAACTAATGCAAGGACCCAGAGAGGCTTTAGCAGGGCTGTGAATTATGGCTGTTCTAGCCTGTGCTGGGGGCCTACTAGCTCCCGCAAGTTCTAAACAGTTAGAACTTAATTGCTTCCTCTGACACCAACCCCATTTTGTCCAACCCAGGCTTCAGAAAGCTCAGATAGTAAGAAACAATTCTTACCATGAATCAGATCTGAAATATATTTAACACTAGCATTTTTAATTACAATTGACATCTTCCAGGTTTCACTGCTGGAGGTGAACACCATGTTGAAAATAGAGCTGGTTAAACCATATGCAGTGTAAGTCTGTGCTTGGGCTATAAATCATTTGTGCATTGTTCCTGATTTCCCCAAGTAGATGTATTATTTGTAAGTATTAGCCAAATAGCTTGGAGGAATAATGTTCAGACCACAGCTTTTCATGTCAGCTATTCATGGAATACCCATCTATAGGCCCAGCTCTGGACACAAAACTGAAGTTATGAGCCCACTGTGGTCATTAGAAATCCCATGGTACCGTTTGCAAAGCTGGTGTCAGTGTCTGGGCAACATATAAGGTCCTAAACTACATCCAGTATTCACCTTCACTCAAATTTTACTACAGCTTATCTGACACAAATGCCAATTAGTTCATTAGGTCTTGGTGTTAATGTATTTTGCAATCTTTGTGTGTCCCAAGATGGTTTAGTAATTCTTGCTATTGTGAATACTAGGGATGGGAGGAAGGTATTTATAATGAATTAGGGGATTTATGCAACATTTTCCAGGCAAAACCAAACTGTTCCAAGTGAACCTGATGATTGGTGAGGGATATATTGAAGTCCCTAAACATACCAGGGACATAACAAGTGCTTCTCTTATTATCCTTCTGCAGTAATTATTTAGATGGGAATAAATATCACAGAACCAAGGCTGTTTCAGGCATCGTACTGTCATCTTAGAATGATTTCCTCTTAGATTTTATAGCACTAAAAAGGCTTTCTATTCTTTATTCTCAATTTAGCACCAACTTTTATACATTGAGCTCAGCCTACTCTTGTCATAGTGCCTTTTCCAGTTGCTGTTGCGGATAGTACATGAATGTTACATGACTAGGTTCTGGCAGAATGTAAATCCTTTCTGGACACATAAATGAAGTATGGAAAACATCTCTATTGATATCGTACTTGGAGTCCACATCCTTAAAACCCAGATGAATATTGGAACTTGAACCTAACTCTCATATATGTACTGGGTATTTATAATATTCTTATCACCTTTGTATGTATAGTTCTGATCTAAAAGCCATTAACTTCAATGGGAGTCCTTCCATTGACTTCGGTGGGCTTTGGACCAGACTCTAAGACACTAATGCTGCAAACTGTAAATCACAAAATGCCAATGATGGCTAAGGAATTGGCATTTTGGTTTGATGGCTCTTTTAAAAAAAAAAAAGTATCTGCACAGAGATGTTGGAGGGGGCAGCAGCAGGTAGAAGTTGAGACTGTCCAGTTAGAATACTTTATCTTCATGTCCAATACAGGTGTGCTGCAGTATAATAGGCTGCTCCCTTGATTATCTGATATCCAGCTACTTCTAGTGAACTATGACATCCATCCTACCTAAGATGCTTGGGCTTGAGGATGTCATTTTACTTTGTATTTTTTTAATGGCTTCTCCAGCATCACAGTCAATTTAAAGCCAGAGACGAGCTGCTCATGGTGTTTATTTGAGATGTTTAACGTGTGGTATATAAAGGCAAGTGGCAAGACCTTGCACTCCTAATTTCAAAGCAATACATCACCTGCTGGTGCCATAAATGAGGACATAGCTATGGTAGCCTTGTTTCTAGGAATGGGAGATTATTGGCATTTTATCCTAGTTCATGAAGACTTGCCTTCCCCTATTTAAAACAGGATTCAAGAATCACAACTGGTTTGCATTGCAAAAGCTGGTTGCAATTGCTTAGGTTAACACAGAAGTTACCACTTGCCCCATTTAAGGTAGATGACAGCTTATGATGGCATAGTAGTCACTTGTGACAATTCAGGGATCTGAAAACCTGGGTAGAGGTTTATACCATCTGGTGAAATGGGACCAAGAGCAGTGCTCTCCTACATAAAGTTTGGTGTTAGACCAGTCATTTCCAGGAGACTTTGTTACCATCTGTCATTTTCTCATGGTATGGAAAATTGATTGTACGTTAGGAAGAGTGATAACTAACAGATAGCTTCTCTTGCCTTTCCATGAGGCTATAACTCACATAATTCCCTGCTTTATAGTTATCAGTAGTGGGAGTCTGGAGTCCAGCATATGTATTTCATGATAGTAAAGAGACAAGAGGGTTAAACACTAATCTTATGTATGTGGGTTTTTTTTTAATGCAACGGAAACTCTTGGTGCTGTAATTTAGATGGCAGCACAGGTCTATTGATCCACTAGAGCAAAGAAATTGCTGTGTTTAGCATAATCCCAGATACCACTGTGAGAGAATGTATTAATTGCTCACAGTTGCCAGCTGAGATTAAGCCAATTCACAGCCATCCAGGTTAGGCCTGCAAGTGGAATCATGTCAACTAAGTTCCTTCCCTAAATGCCTTAGATAGGAAAAATGGCACCAATCCATATACCACACCTGGTACTGTGAAGATCAGTCATTAAAACATTTAGGGTTTCTCTGTGTGTCCTTTCTCAGTAAAATGTTATCAAGCAACTCCCTTTTGCTGAACTTAAACCCAGTTCAGCGAGATTCAGCACACACTGATCTGCATGTAAAACTGTTAAAGTGTAACTCAGACTTGGCCTTTCTGGTTCAGTTAGTGCTTTATGTAGTTTCTCATGTGTAATAAAGAATACAATAAAATATAAATTCAAGGGAACTATTACACTGTTGGACATGGAAAAGATTTATTTAAGCAAACTAGAAATCATTGCTGTGATTCTCCATTGCATAACTCTAGCCTTAGGCTAGTGTCACCCTTCTGAAGTCAGTGGATTTACACCAGGGTAAGAGCAACGTGACAGACTGCAGAACTAGGCTCAATCTGCACTTGTATTTGATGGTCATTATAAAGCTAGTTACAATCTGGAGAATGTAGATAGAGATATATACTGTGACAAAACCAGACAAGTGAGGTACAGGAGTCTGGTAGAGGGCAAATATACTGGTCACTGGATGAGTAGTTTTCTGTTCCCTGAGTGACCAGAGCAGGGGCTGCACTAGAGTAATCAGGAACCTGCTAGAACCAGTTAAGGCAGGCAGGCTAATTAGGACACCTGGAGCCAATTAAGAAGAAGCTGTTAGAATCAATTAAGGCAGGCTAATCAGGGCACCTGGGTTTTAAAAGGAGCTCACTTCAGTTTGTGGGGTGAGTGTGAGGAGCTGGGAGCAAGAGGTACAAGAAGCTGAGAGTGAGAGGGTGTGCTGCTGGAGGACTGAAGAGCAAAAGCGTTATCAGACACCAGGAGGAAGGTCCTGTGGGGAGAATAAGGAAGGTGTTTGGAGGAGGCCACGGGGAAGTAGTCCAGGGAGTTGTAGCTGTCATGCAGCAGTTACAGGAGGCACTATAGACAGCTGCAGTCCACAGGGCCCTGGGCTGGAACCCGGAGTAGAGGGTGGGCCCGGGTTCCCCCCAAACCTCCCAATTGACCTGGACTGTGGGTTCTTCCAGAGGGGAAGGTCTCTGGGCTGTTCCCCAACCCACATGGTGAATCTCTGAGGCAGGAAAATCTGCCAATAAGGGCAGAACCCACCAAGATAAAGGAGGAACTTTGTCACAACTGGTGTTAGAGGTGGGATTAATTGAAACCACCAACAAAAAGTAAAACTCAGAGGGGTACAACCCCACACAAAGCAAATCTGAAGTATGTGCTGGTATGGAAAACTGCAAAAGTTTCTGATACCAATTCCTCTGCATTTAGAAGAGCCATGTTACAATCTTACTGCTAACAGAGAGGGATCTAAAGCAAAATCCAGGATCTGAATACTCAGTGTGACAAAGTTCCTCCTCTATCTTGGTGGGTTCTGCACTTATTGGCGGAAGAAGGAGGGTGATTTAAAAGAAAAAAAAAAGTTTATTTTTTTTTTCATCACAATGGATGACGTAGTGTGGGCACTGATACAAGCCACAGTGGCCCAGCAGGAGGTGACCTGTGTCCAGTCAGCCGCCCAACAGGAGGCAGTGTGGCTGCAGCAAGAGACTAATCGCCTGCTGATGGACCAGGCTGCCCAAGACCGAGCTTACAGAGCTGAACCGTGGCCATGATGGGACGCGGCTCATACGGGCCAGCCATTGGCTGCAGAAAATGACGTGGGAGGATGATGTAGAGGCATATCTTCTGGCCTTTGAGAGGAGAGCCCTACGGGAGGCCTGGCCTTGAGATCAGTGGTCTGGCATCTTGCCCCGTTCCTGTGTGGGGAGGCCCAAAAGGCCTACCATGATCTGCCTGAAGAGGCTGCAGCAGACTACCCCCAGCTGAAAGCAGAGATCCTGGCCAGATCTGGGGTAACGACCGCAGTGCGGGCCCAGCGGTATCACGGTTGGAGGTACCAGGAAGACAAAACCCCGTGGTCCCAATTGTATAACCTCATCCATCTTGCACGAAAGTGGTTGCAAACAGAGTCCCAGAGTCCGAAAGAGATACTAGAGGTTCTGGTCATCGATCGATACATGAGGGGACTACCGCCAGACCTTTGTGCCTGGGTAAGCCAGAACGAACCTGCCACCTATGACGAGGTTGTTGCCCTGGTAGAGAGGTGAAGGACAGTTAGTTACTACCCCACCATCCCAGTAAAAATCAAGATCCAAGGGAACACTACTGAGGTAGCAACAGGTGTAGTCCCTAAACTCCCATACCCAGTGCTCATAGGGAGGGACTTCCCAGGGTTTGGAAACTTACTCCCAGTAGGGGGATTGGAGAAAGATGGGGACCCTAAAATTGGTGAGGCATCCACAGCAGACTGTCAACCCCCAATCTTCTCTGAAATATCCCCAGATTTGTTCTCCACTCCCAGACAGGGTAGAAAGACAAAAAGGGAAAGAAGGGCAGCTAAGGCCTTGGGAACCCGAATACTGACCCAAAGCCAGAGGGTCGCTCTTGTAGGTAGGCGGACCCGTGCAGCTGAAAAAGAGGCCATGCAGGAGGGAGAAGCACCTGAGTCTGACCCCCACCCTAACGCTTCTGAACCAGTAGAGGCAACAGAGACTGGGCCCCTAGATCTTGGGCAGATTAACCCCGGGAGAGGAAATTTTGGACGGGACCAGGCAGAAGACCCAAGGTATGACAACATTAGGAAGGAGGTGACTGAAATAGATGGGGTCCCCGTGGAAGGGAAAACCCAGGGACCAGGACCCTACTTCATAATGAAGAAGGATCTCTTATACCGGGTTGCACCAGTACAGGGGCAGAAGGTACAGCAGATCCTAGTACCTCAAAAACACCAGAACGCTGTATTAAGTCTTGCTCATAGTCATCTTTTTGGGGGGCATTTGGGGGTAGAGAAGACTCTGGCACGAGTCCTACGACGGTTCTTCTGGCCCGGAGTACATGAAGAAGTGCAGAGGTACTGTGCCTCCTGCCCGGAGTGTCAGCTGCACAGTCCCCATCCCCACTTGAGGGCACCTTTAGTACCCCTTCCCATCATAGAGGTCCCCTTCGAGCGAATAGATATGGACCTAGTGGGACCCCTGGAGAAGACGGCTCGGGGCCACCAATATATACTTGTTGTTTTGGACTATGCTACTCGCTACCCAGAAGCCGTCCCCCTGTGGAACACGGCCTCTAAAACTATAGCCAAAGAGCTGGTGTGGATCTTTGCCCGAATGGGGCTACCGAAGGAGATATTAACCGACCAAGGAACCCCATTTATGTCGAAGCTAATGAAGAACCTCTGTATGCTGCTCCATATACATACCCTGAGAACTGCGGTCTACCATCCGCAGACTGATGGGTTGGTAGAAAGGTTTAACCGAACCCTCAAGCCTATGATAAGGAAGGTGGTAAGTCGGGACGGGAAGGATTGGGACACCCTACTACTCTACCTTATGTTCGCTATCCGGGAGGTACCACAGGCCTCAACTGGGTTTTCCCACTTCGAGTTATTATACGGGCGTCACCCCGTGGCATACTAGATATCGCCAAAGAGATCTGGGAAGAGGAACCCAATGAGGGGAGAAATATAATAGAGCATGTAATGCAGATGCGAGACCGGATAGCCCGGGTTACCCCTATTGTACGGGAACATTTGGAGAAGGCACAGCGAATCCATTACAATTGCCAAACAAAAGTGCGACAGTTCCAACCAGGGGATCGGGTTATGGTGTTGGTACCCACGGCAGAAAGCAAGCTTCTGGCCCAATGGCAGGAGCCCTATGAAGTGGTTGAACCTGTGGGGGAAGTAACCTACAAGGTGCGGCAGTCAGGACGCAGAAAACAAGAACAGATTTATCATGTTAACCTTCTGAAAACCTGGCATGCACAAGAGGCATGCACAATGGTCCAAAAAGACCTAACCCAGGAAAACAAGCCTTCCAAACAGGTGAGAGTGTCTCCTGATTTAACACCAGACCAGAAGAATGAGGTGTCTGAGATGATCTTCCGGAACCAAGATGTGTTCTCGACAAAACCGGGTCGAACAACCGAGACATATCACCACATCGTCACGAACCCTGGGGCCAGAGTAACAATGAGGCCCTATCGGGTGCCAGCGGCAAAAATGGAGGAAATAAAAGCAGAAGTAAAAAAAAATGCTGGAGTTGGGGATCATCGAAGAATCCCACAGTCAGTGGTCCAGCCCAATCGTGCTGGTGCCCAAACCTGATGGCACCACAAGATTTTGCAATAACTTCCGGCGACTAAACGAAGTATCCCAGTTCGACGTGCACCCCATACCTCGCATAGATGAGCTAGTGGACCGTCTGGGTAATGCCCGGTTCTTGACTACCCTAGACTTGACAAAGGGATATTGGCAGATTCCCCTTGCAGAAGACCAAAGGAAATGACTGCGGTCTCTACACCAGAGGATCTTTTTCAATATACTGTCCTCCCTTTTGGACTACATGGGGCCCCAGCTACCTTCCAGGGCCTCATGGACAAGTTAATACACCCGCATAACAGTTATGCTGCTGCCTACTTGGACAATGTGGTCATTCATACCCCAGACTGGGAAACCCACCTGGAGAAGGTGGAGGCAGTCCTCGATACCTTCAGGCAAGCTGGCCTTACAGCAAACCCTGCCAAGTGCGTTGTAGGGTTTACAGAGGCCAAATATCTTGGCTACATTGTGGGAAAAGGTCTGGTAAAACCCCAAGTGAACAAGTTAGAGGCCATCTAAAATTGGCCCCGACCAAGTCACAAGAAACAAGTCCGGGCGTTCCTAGGTGGGGTGGGGTATTACCGACGATTTATCCCCTACTTTGCCACGAGGGCAAGCCCCCTGACAGACCTAGTGAAAGCCCGTGGACCTGATCTGGTGAGATGGTCTGACACAGCAGAGGAAGTATTCACAGACCTACGGACTGCCCTCTGCAGTAACGCTGTACTGATAGCCCCTGATTTCACCAAGGAGTTTATCCTGCAGATGGATGCATCGGAAGTAGGGTTGGGGGCCGTTCTATCACAGATGGTCAGGGAGGAGGAATACCCAATTCTATACCTCAGTCAGAAACTCCTTCCGAGGGAACAAAAATATGCAGTGGTGGAGAGAGAATGCCTCGCTGTAAAATGGGCCATGGAAACATTGCGATACTACCTGCTCAGGCGCAGATTTGTCCTCGTGACCGACCATGCCCCTCTTCAATGGATGCAGTGGAGCAAGGAGAAGAACACAAGGGTGACCCGATGGTTCTTATCCCTCCAACCTTTCCAGTTCTGTGTGCAACACAGAGCAGGGAGCCGTCATGGCAACGCCAATGGCTTGTCACATGTGCACTGTCTGGCGTCCCAAGCTGCCCAACCCCTTGGCATTGAGCAGCGGGGAGGGATATATGACAGACCCAGACCAGCGGGATACAGGAGTCTGGTAGAGGGCAAATATACTGGTCACTGGATGAGTAGTTTTCTGATCCCTGAGTGACCAGAGCAGGGGCTGCACTAGAGTAATCAGGAACCTGCTAGAACCAGTTAAGGCAGGCAGGCTAATTAGGACACCTTGGTTTTAAAAGGAGCTCACTTCAGTTTGTGGGGCGAGTGTGAGGAGCTGGGAGCAAGAGGCGCAAGAAGCGGAGAGTGAGAGGGTGTGCTGCTGGAGGACTGAGGAGCACAAGCGTTATCAGTCACCAGAAGGAAGGTCCTGTGGTGAGAAAAAGGAAGGTGTTTGGAGGAGGCCATGGGGAAGTAGCCCAGGGAGTTGTAGCTGTCATGCAGCAGTTACAGGAGGCACTATAGACAGCTGCAGTCCACAGGGCCCTGGGCTGGAACCCGGAGTAGAGGGCGGGCCCAGGTTCCCCCCAAACCTCCCAATTGACCTGGACTGTGGGTTCTTCCAGAGGGGAAGGTCTCTGGGCTGTTCCCCAACCCACATGGTGAATCTCTGAGGCAGGAAAATCTGCCAATAAGCGCAGAACCCACCAAGATAGAGGAGGAACTTTGTCACAATACTTTATGAAATAAAGTGAAGTAATTATGTAGGTATATACAAATGGGTATATGGTGGAGATGTACTGGAGATGTTTGTTTTGGTTATAAGAAAAAAATTGTGTGAGAGATGGACATCTGAATCAAGGCCACAGAAAAGTTATCTGAAGGGACAAGTAAAATATGAGCATGTGTTCTGGAAGTGATGACTTACTTTTGGCTGAAACTTGTACAAAATCGCGTTAAAGCAAGATGAATCACTTCATATTTCATCAGCATTCTGCCATTTTGTTGCATACCATTCGCAGAACCAAAATATGGTGGCGAAGAGGCTCTATGGGCCATATTCATTTTAATATCTAAACTGTGACTATAGTATAGAACATCCGCAGGGAGGGTTTAATTTGTAGAAGACATTCATCAGTATCTGCACAGCACTGTAAATTAGGCTTGGTGCACACGTAGATTGTGATAAGTGATATTAAATTTGCATCCAACGCACACTCTGCATTGCTGTCTCCAGGGCCTAGGCCTTAGTGGCAACAGGCAAAAAGAGGAAACCAAGACTAAAGCAGATAGAGAATCAGGTTGCACGCCCCAAATGGCAGTACCTACTGCTTGTGAGCAATGTTCCCTCTAATGTTTTCCATCCATATGCAGAATGAATTTTGTTACGTGCACCATATTGAGGAAATGTGCAGATGTGCGCCACCAGTAGAAACAAAAAAACCTAGATGTAATCTATATTTTTAAAAAGTTACCATAGGTATGGAAGAAGAAGAAAGAATATTAAAACATTCATTCTGCACATGGATGGAAAAAAATAGAGGGAACATTGATCTAAGGAGAGGAGCAGACAGTAGTTTACATGGAGAGAAAAGCTGTGTGGACAGATGGGAGAGAAAAAGATATGGTCAGAGAGGGTGAAATCTTGGGGGGACAAGTAGGAGCAGAATGGAAGGCATTGGGGAGCAAGTGGAGGAACCAGGTGGGGGGACAGAAGGGAATGAAGTGGGGCAGAAAGGAAGACATTGGAAGCATGAAGGAGTGGAGGGGGAAGAGGGTACAAAGAGGAAAGTATGGGCAGTCAGAGAGGAAAGAGGAGAACAGCGAGGAAGATACAGGTTGGAGCAGTGAGTATAGATAAGAAGGTAGAGTGGGCAGCAGGGAAAGAACAGATGGGGATAGTGGGTATAAAGAGGAAGGTGGGGGGCAGAAAGGAAAGTATGGAGGCAGTGCATATAAAAAGGAGATTGGGGAAGCAAAGGAGAAAGGAGAGCAGAGGGTCCAGGTGGAGGCAGCGGTTACAGTGGGGAAGGGGGGCAGCAGGGAAACTACAAGTGGGGGCAGTAATTACAGAGAAGACAGTGGAGGGGAGCAGAGGGTCCAGGAGGGGGCAATGATTACAGAGGGGAAGGTCGGGGGCAGAGGGCACAGGTAGGGGTAGAGGATATAGGGGGTAGTGGGGAAGGTAGGGGCAGCAGGTACAAAAGGTAAGGTGGGGGGCAGTGTGTCCAGGTGGGGGCAGTGGGTACAAAGAGGAAGGTGGGGGGACATCGTCTGCCAGCCCTGCACCTGGGCTCTGCCCCTGGCCCCGCACACGGGGTCCCGGCTGCCAGCCCCACGCCCGGGACTCTGCTTCCAGCTCTGCAGCCAGAATCCCAGCTGCTGCCCCTACACCCGGGGTTTTGCTGCCGGCCACACAACTGGGACTCCTTTCCTGGCCCTATGCCCACTCTCAGCTGTGGCCCCATCCTCAGGCACCTTACCCCTGCCTGGGTCCCCCCTCCTGGAGACATAGCCCTGCTCCCAGCCCCAGCTCGGGGGGGGGGGGGGAGGGCACGGATACGGCAAGGGGGCTGGCTTTCAGCACCCCCATTATTAAAAGTGTTCCAGTGCCACTGCAAGTTGGCCTTGTTGAGGATGTGCGTGGCTGTAATAATTAAGTGCATGGCACTTGATGGACTGTTGTGCAACCGCACAGCTTAGAGGGAACTCTGCTTGTGAGCTCTCTTTCAGTGAGTGGCAACAACAGAACACCTCATAGACTCATAGACTTTAAGGTCAGAAGGGACCATTATGATCATCTAGTCTGACCTCCTGCACAACGCAGGCCACAGAATCTCACCCACCCATTCCTGTAACAAACCCCTAACCCAGGGGTAGGCAACCTATGGCACGTGTGCCGAAGGTGGCACGTGAGCTGATTTTCAGTGGCACTCACACTGCCCTGGTCCTGGCCACCGATCTGGGGGGCTCTGCATTTTAATTTAATTTTAAATGAAGCTTCTTAAACATTTTAAAAACCTTATTTACTTTACATACAACAATAGTTTAATTATATATTATAGACTTATAGAAAGAGACCTTCTAAAAACGTTCAAATATATTACTGGCACGCGAAACCTTAAATTAAAGTGAATAAATGAAGACTCGGCACACCACTTCTGAAAGGATGCCGACCCCTGCCCTAACCTATGCCTGAGTTATTGAAGTCCTCAAATCGTGGTTTAAAGACCTCAAGGTGCAGAGAATCCTCCAGCAAGTGACCCATGCCCCACGCTGCAGAGGAAGGCGAAAAACCTCCAGGGCCTCTGCCAATTTGCCCTGGAGGAAAATTCCTTCCAGACCTCAAATATGGCGATCAGTTAAACCCTGAGCATGAGGTCAGGACTCACCAGCCAGCACCCAGGAAAGAATTCTCTGTAGTAACTCAAATCCCACCCCATCTAACATCCCATCACAGACCATTGGGCATATTTACCTGCTAATAATCAAAGATCAATTAATTGCCAAAATTAGGCTATCCCATTATTCCATCCCCTCCATAAACTTATCAAGCTTACTCTTGAAGCCAGATATGTCTTTTGCCCCCACCTTCTTGGATTAGATGTTCCGGCAGGGTTAAACTGTTATCGTTACCTTGTCTAATAAAATTGGTAGGCATATTGCACAGTTTTGTGTGCTGTAACTAATAGAGAGCAGACTTGAAGCGTACTGGCAGGACAGCAGCTCAGAAAATCAAGTCATCTACCTACTACTGGAACAAAGCAGAGGCAGGCTTGGTGGTTAGGCCAGTTCTAGTTCATCATCACTTAGGGCAGGTCTACACTTAAAACGCTGCAGTGGTGCAGCTGTGCTGCTATAGTGCTTCAGTGAAGAATTAATTGGTCTGAGAGGCAGTAACTATGTTAGGGGGAGAAGCTCTGCCATTGACATAGCGCTGTCAACACCGGGGGTTAGCTCGGTATAATTGTGTTGTTCAGGGGTGTTCAGGGAGCGACATATTTATACCAATGTAAGTTTGAAGTGTACACCTGGCCTCAGTGGCAGATCCTAGACAAAGGAAGTCATCAGCTTGTACAGAGAGTCCTAAATATATTCCACAGGCTAGTGCTTAATATAGTACACTAAGATTTGAGTCTTCCAGGTGTAGCTTTTGTATCATATGAACATGTTTTCCCAGTGTGATACAAGGGTTAAAACCAGGTGTCCTAAATACCAGTCATCCTGCTTTCATCACTTGACCACCAATGAAGTGTATCTGGCCTGCCAGCATTCATTTGTGTGTATATGCATCATACAAACATGGTTTCAATGTACTCTTCAAACTACAGTCACAGATGGTGACACACACACATGGCGAACATGGACTTTTAATTACTACTGGTATTTTGATTCAAACTGTCCATCAAGTGTGTGTTTACAGGACTTCTGTTACAAAGACGGGGTCAAAAGGAGAAACAGGAAGCTTAGAAAGGGCCATTTATAAATAAGAGAATTATTAGGCAAAGGCTATGAGATAGTGCAAGAAGGATGTTGAGTCACATTTTCCATAAATAAAAGTGGTGAACATTGCAGGTGTATAAATAGGTTAGAAGCCTTCCTAAGGTTAAACTTGGTTATCTTCTCTGTTCCCTCATCTAAGCCCCTTCTAGGTGATGTTTGAGCAAGATGCTGTTTTCAGTTTTGGAGGTATCTAAACTGAATTAAGCCACCTCTTATTCTTTGATATATTTTAAAAAATCTGCCTTAAAAGAACTTTAATCTTCTGTAAAGTATGTGACCATTCAGTTAAAGACTGTATCATAATGCGTATGCACA
Source organism: Chrysemys picta bellii (assembly GCF_011386835.1). Lineage (NCBI taxonomy): Eukaryota > Metazoa > Chordata > Testudines > Emydidae > Chrysemys > Chrysemys picta. The sequence goes on from NC_088793.1 coordinate 185,338,202, forward strand.
AGGGGGCTGAATTAAGGTTGCCCATGCACAACCTTAATTCTCATATTGCCTAATATTTCACTGCTTGACTTTGCAACCTTAATGCTCTTTTAATGTTGTTTTTTTGAGTGTAATAAGATTACATTGTGAGCATAAGGGTGAGTGAAGGTGGGTTTAGAATTTCTAGTTGAGAGATCAAGCTTTGATTTTTGTGTGTATTGTAACTGTAGTGAAAATAGTTTATGAAAAGTTCCTTCACAGTATGACCTTTTACTTACACTCAGAGCTGTATTAATACTATGTGGAACCAGGCTCAGCTAAAATTTGGGGCCCCCTTAACCACCTCCACCACCTCTCAGGCCAGACTTAATCTTGTGGGAGAGCTGGCTGGCAGAGCAACCACTCTGGCACATTCTCTCCAGTGGCTTCCAGGAGAAATTTTGGTCCCTTTGCATCACCTGTAGAATACTTCTGCCTTCAAAACACAGTACTTAGCCTTAATCTAAAACTTTTTACAGATGACCTAATGCTACCAGTACAATGAGATTTTTTTCATCTGGCTCAATCTCTCGCACTCCCAATCTACATGGTGCTAAAAATAAAAAGAAAAACCTGACATTTAAAAAATGAATTAAATAATGGATGCTCTTAGATCACTATTTGAAACATGGGCAGCTGTGAAGGAAAAATGATCTGTATTAACAGGTGGCAGTTGCTACAGTGTGCTATCAGAGCAAGCACAACAAACGCATTGTGTTAAAATTTAATTTGTTCTCATCAGTGGTGCCACTAGCAATGGAAGCCCTGTGTTGAAGCAGATTATTTATTTATTTATTTATTTATTACTATTATTTGGAGAAAGAGGGTCATACTAGTTTGGATTCTTTAATGTTCCACTTTTCACAGTTTTTTTTATATGAATATTTTCTAGCATTGCTTTGCAATCAATTCTTAGTGGGAATGAAACTTTGATTTCTTCCTTAGGATTTGATTTGTTTTGATGCATTTCTTTATGAAGCTAGATGGGACGATAGGCTGAAAGATATTCATCAAAAATATCTTCAGAACCGTATGGCACCACATTGGTATATCTCCAGGTATGGATGATTGAATAATTAAAGATGGATTTAAAATATGGGAGGTGGGAGATCACTTGTTTAGAAACCACACAAAGTAATAACACAGGCTTTATTGCTTTGCACATTTTGTCACTTATTAGAACAGCCTCTATAAGAACATAGTGGGCTGGAACAGAGAGCCAGAATTTAAAAATAGATACAAATACCTAGTTATTATGTAGTGCTTGTCATCAGTAGATCTCAAAGCGCTTTACAAAGGAGGTCAGTATTATTATCCCTCTTATACAGATAGGCAGCTGATGCACAGAGAGGTGAAGTGACTTGCCCAAAGTCATCCAGCAGGCCAGTGGCTGAAGCAGGAGTAAAACCCTGGTCTCCTGAGTCCCAGTCCAGTGCTCTATTTATCTGTGCACCCAAAAGTGCCTATCTTATCACGTGCAATTGTGGTAACCACGTGCAATCATGGTAACCACACACACATTCTTGCATCATTTGTAATTATGACAAACTTGGCCCTTCTTTGTCAATTAACACTGAGATGGAAGGGGGAACTCATGCCATTGTTTCTGTCTGCAGATTCTAAAAGACAATATTCCATTAGCTAAGCATTCAGAGCTGGTCGTTGCTTTCTGCAGTCGCATAAGGACTATAACCTTGTTCCTCTTTAAAAAAAAAAGAGAGCTTAAGTTCTGCAGAAAATCATGGGGCTACCAGGGAAGTAATGTTCAGTCTGACCCTCTGGGAAGTGGAGGGCACTGGAGACCAACACAATGGGGATTGTCTTTGTACACAGCACACACGTAGAAATAAGAAATAGGTGGAATAGAGGAGATGATTGGAGCTGTTGAAACAAATGTGCATCATACACTGGAGGAATAATTTAAATGTGCTGCTCCACATATGACATGGGAACACAAGTCACTACTTCCCTATGCCTCCCCCCAAATGCCCTCTCCCTTTCTGCCCAGATCTTTTTTCAGCACCTGCCACACCACCCTGCTTCCCTTACTCTTCTCCAACCTTCAACCCCGGCCACTGTCCCCCATCCTTTCCCCTATCTTGTTCCTCCCTTGTTCAGTGTGGGGTTTGTATACCCCATCACACTGGCACAGACCTGATGGGCCAGATTAAACCCTGTGAGTACAAGGATGTGCACTATATCCGCCACTCCAACTTTTCCTGCACTGCTACTGCTGCTACCCCTCTCCCAGAGCTTCAGTCAGGAGAAAACACCTGTACATTCTAACCAGGGCTCCCTGGGAGCTCCTCCATCAGAGGCTGCCCAAGACAGGCACTGAATCTATGCATATCCAGACCAGCTTGGCCACATCTCGAGCTTGCCCCATCCACTCTAGGAGCTGTACTAGTCAGTTCTAGCTGCCCCTAGTCAGTTGCGTGAGAATTGCAGGTAGCTTGTGCTATTGCATCCCCAGCTGTTGGTGGCATTTCTACCCCCAAAGCCAGGGTTCTGCTACAACATGTGAATCTGGCCCAATAGCCATTAATCCCTGGCCCCAAAATAGTAAATAAAAACAAATACTTGTTTTACTCTACAATAAATTTGAAAGTAAACTCAATTAAAAATAACCACTGAGGTATTTCACCTGCATGTTGAAATGTAAATTCCCCACAAGCTGCTAACAGCACAATTATTTAATTTCTGGAAATAGTTTCCTGGCACTCCTGCAGGATTCCTTGTATGCCAGTAATGCATACTTCAGGCTTTCCTGAAGATATTTGCAAAGCTGTATGCGAGGTAGGTACCAGTAAATTCCAGCAATAAATACTGCTCATTACTTCTTAAAAGTCCTCACTTCCCTCAGTCTTCTAAAATAACAAACACTTGATACCAAACATGAATTTACTGACTACCATGTAAAGGAAATGAGCTCCAGCTATATATATAGTCATGTAGGTCTGGAGTAAACAAAGTTATTTTTCCATTCATAAACAGTGAGTTCATTTTCTAATCTGCCCTGGGAAAGAACATTCTTTCTCAAAGCAAATTACTATCCCTCTCATTTTCCTCTAGATGAATTTTTGAAGACTCATAATCCAAATATCTTCTCTTGAAAACATCATATTTAAAAAGATGAACTCATCCAGGGGATGCATGAAGTAATTATATTACAGAGATCTAGATTTGGTTCAGACTCACCCAGCAGTAAGTGTGGCTTCTTAATTAGGTTCTCATAGTTCAAATATAACTTGTAATAATTTTGTCCATTGTTTTACAACTATAAACAACATATTTTCAAACTTCAGTGATCTTATCCACGTAACTTTTCTATCTGTGACTCATAAAATAAAATGTATTATCAAACAGTTTGCTGCAGTTAACTGTATGCTATCATTTTGGCAATTTGGCTTGAGTTCAGGTCAACTTACCAGAGGTGCAGTAGATGAAGAACTGAATGCTTATAGTTACTGTGCATGAAGAGACCAGATTGCAGAAACTCTACAGGTAATTGTGAGATTGCTATAAATACATCACATTTGCCTGCAGAGATTTCCCAGTCTATGACTTGTATCCAGGCTGAAGATGCAATAGAAATGCTTCCATTCTAATAGATCACCTCATAATTTCTCTGGTTTCACTGGTCTACAATTTTTGAGAAGTCGTCTGCTTCAGAGATAAAATGTGCTATTTATTATGTATTTTGATGTGCTGAATTCAAATATGACAATTAAAACAACTGATTGGCTACTGTTTCTAAGATAGTTAAGTTTTTACATTTTATGTCTATGTATATTGTGTAGATAGTAGAGTTTTAATCATAAATTGTAAACCTAGGTCTTTTCATGTGTTTATGGTTGCTTTACATGATAATATTTCACCTGTCCTGTTTATGTAATGCTTTAAAAATCAGCAAAAGGGTTATAGAAATAAAATTTATTATGAAACAAAAGGCAAAAAACTATTATCTACATAGTTTAGTCCTATTCAGTGTCTACTCGGCACTTCTTGGCTTGTCTCTTGTATTCATTAAATGGAGCATCTCTTGTCACTGTCCAGCAATAGTCTGCAAGCATTGATGGGCTCCATTTGCCCTGACAGCGTTTCTGCATTGTTGCAATGTCCTGGTGAAATTGCTCGCCGTGCTCGTCGCTCACTGCTCCGCAGTTCGGTGGAAAAAAATATAGACGGGAGTGCAAAAAATGTGTCTTTAGTGACATGTTGCAACCAAGGCTTTTGTATGCCTTGAGGAGGTTTTCCACCAACAACCTGTAGTTGTCTGCCTTGTTGTTTCCGAGAAAATTTATTGCCACTAACTGGAAGGCTTTCCATGCCGTCTTTTCCTTGCCACGCAGTGCATGGTCAAATGCATCATCTTGAAGAAGTTCACGAATCTGAGGACCAACAAAGACACCTTCTTTTATCTTAGCTTCACTTAACCTTGGAAATTTTCCACAGAGGTACTTGAAAGCTGCTTGTGTTTTGTCAATGGCCTTGACAAAGTTCTTCATCAGACCCAGCTTGATGTGTAAGGGTAGTAACAAAATCTTCCTTGATTCAACAAGTGGTGGATGCTGAACACTTTTCCTCCCAGGCTCCAATGGCTGTCGGAGTGGCCAACCTTTCTTGATGTAGTGGGAATCTCTTGCACAATTATCCCATTCGCAGAGAAAACAGCAGTACTTTGTGTATCCAGTCTTCAGACCAAGCAAGAGAGCAACAACCTTCAAATCGCCACAAAGCTGCCACTGATGTCGGTCATAGTTTATGCACCTCAAAAGTTGTTTCATGTTGTCATAGGTTTCCTTCATATGGACTGCATGACCAACTGGAATTGATGGCAAAACATTGCCATTATGCAGAAAAACAGCTTTAAGACTCATCTTCGATGAATCAATGAACAGTCTCCATTCATCTGGACAGTGAACGATGTTGAGGGCTGCCATCACACCATCGATGTTGTTGCAGGCTACAAGATCACCTTCCATGAAGAAGAATGGGACAAGATCCTTTTGACGGTCACGGAACATGGAAACCCTAACATCACCTGCCAGGAGATTCCACTGCTGTAGTCTGGAGCCCAACAGCTCTGCCTTAATCTTGGGTAGTTCCAAATCCCTGCCGAGGTCATTCAGTTCACCTTGTGTTATGAGGTGTGGTTCAGAGGAGGAGGATGGGAGAAAATGTGGGTCCTGTGCCATTGATGGTTCAGGACCAGAAGTTTCATCCTCTTCCTCTTCCTCTTCCTCGTCTGACTCAAGTGAGAATGATTCTGGTGCATCAAGAACCGGCAGTCCTTCTCCGTGGGGTACTGGGCATATAGCTGATGGAATGTTTGGATAATGCACAGTCCACTTTTTCTTCTTTGACACACCTTTCCCAACTGGAGGTACCATGCAGAAGTAACAATTGCTGGTATGATCTGTTGGCTCTCTCCAAATCATTGGCACTGCAAAAGGCATAGATTTCCTTTTCCTGTTCAACCACTGGCGAAGATTTGTTGCACAAGTGTTGGAACATATGTGTGGGGCCCACCTCTTGTCCTGATCTCCAATTTTGCAGCCAAAATAAAGGTGATAGGCTTTCTTAATCATAGTGTGCTTTTGTGATGCAAAAGTCACTTCACCACAAACATAGCAGAAGTTATCTGCACTGTTCACACAAGTACAAGGTATCTCTGCTCACTTTGGCTAAACAGAAATGTGTCCCTTTGCAAAATCAAACACTGACAAATAAGAGAGCACGACACTGTATGATTTCTAGAGCTGATATAGGGCAATTTGTTCAGCAGAGTGATGTAAGCTTCGTTATGATTGCATCATCCATGACTTCTAGGAATAACATGATGCAATTCATATCATGTATGACGCAATACCAGCTTCAGATTGCATCATTCATTGTTTTGCCTAAAAAGCAAGTACTGTCCAAACTCAGTCATAGATTTATTCATAGATCCAGTCAAAAATGTATTTTAGTCATTTCTGGTTTAAATTGAGATCCCTTCCCTTTATAACTCACTTATCCTCCGCCATTCCCAAGTCAAGGGTCGTATATACTGACCCAATAGCATATCTTGAAAACTAGAGCCAATCAACAATTTTAAGCATCATTTTCGTTCTCAGTGGCCAGAATTAGTAAAGTTTGACTACATTTATTTCAGAAGCATTTTGGCTGTAGAGCAGTGTTTTCAAAACTGGATTTTTAATAGGATCTTGAAGTAGGTTCTGTTGCCACAAAACCAAATGTAACTCTCTAGAATCATGCAGGAAAGACCAGACTTCCATATTGAATAAAAAAACAAAGTGGTTATTTATTTCAAATATACTTCTGCATTTCTGATCTATTTGGCTTAATCTCACTGTTTCTCAGACATTTAATTTTGGATGTCTCATCTCATGTCAACTTCAATATGGCTAAAACTGAGATCATTATCTTTCCTCCCAGTCCTCTACACTTCTTCTGTTCTCTACTATGGTTGACATCTTCCTCCCTGTCACCTAGGTCAGTCACCCTGGAAATCATCTTGGACTTTCCCCTTTCCTACTACCCCCACCCCCCACATTCCTTTCCAAACATGCTTATCAATCCACCAATGTGCCATAATCACATCCTTCCTAAAATTAATTTATGCTGTAAAGCCTTCCAAAAGTAAAGGGAAGAGGTGAAAGAAAGAAGAAAAAAGCAAGCATCAAGATGTGCTCATGCCTTAAGTCTTAAACCAAAGCCTACTGAATTCAGTGTGAATCTTTCCATTTACTTCAAGGAGATTTGGATCGGGCACTTATTGAATCACAGTATCATCCTTATTATTGTTACACTTGTCCTTCCTCTCCTGTTCTTGTCTGCTTTATGACCCTCACTTTCTGTGTTTTGTTGAATTTAGATTGTGTATTCTTTGAGGCAGAGACTGTGGCTCATCTTGTACAGCGTGGGTGTTTGAAAAATAATAGCCAATAGTAACAACATAGAGGGGATTACACATGGATTTTGTAGTTTCTGAAATGTATGCTGATTCCAAACAGTAACCAAAGACAACACTTATATCAGATAAAAAGGGAACTGGGAATTTGAGATAGAGTGAATGCCTCAATATTATTTTTATGCATAGTTAGCTCAACTGAACAAAATTGAATTTGTTTTGCTTGGGTCTGTGCCCCGTCTGTGCTCAGTTTCAACACATAAACATTGTGAAAGAGATTACTGACAGCAATGTCCATGGAAACGGTCAACTGTAAGGAAGTATTTGAGAATATTTACAGAAAGTGAATTTTCAGCTTTTAAGTATTCACATTGGAAACCTGTGTCTAAGGGTTCCAGTTCATAATTTAGACAATTATGAACTGGAAAGAATGCTTCTGACCTATATGCCCAAGCAAAACCATCTAACACAGGTAAACCTTTTATTAAGAAACTCACAATGAACTGCTCATGAAAAGTCTATAGACCAAAAATTAGTGGCTGAAATTATTCAGTGAATATATTCAGCCTCAGTTTATAAAAAAAAAGGCAAAAACAAATGAAAACACCTCAAATCTATTGATTTGATCTCTCTCTATAAAAAAACAGTATAGCCAAATGAAATCCATATTTAGAACTAGGCACCAAGTGACAACTCACCACCTAGTGACTTGAGGTTAACTACCTAGTTCCATGGGCAAATTAATGGGTCCTAAACAGAAAAAGAACAGACTAGAGTTACAGATCTGTATTTGCATCTAAGAACAAGACATTAGTGTTGGGTCATTGTTTTAGTACTTATCTTTCCATTTACATTTTAAAATGCCTGATTTTATGTTGTTTTACTTGTATTTATCTGTTGTGATGAAGAAAATATAAACGTACATAGGGCCCAGCTTGTCAGCTATTATTTCATGATGATCTACAACAGTGATTATTCAGTAACAGCTGGCACATGTCTCCTTTAGACAAAGCCACTGTGGGGCTGTAGACCTCCTATTGGTGAACCATAACTGTTTCCCTGGTAACGGTTAACTAGCACGTGTTTTATTGTTTCAAACTGCTTTCCTAGGGTATTTGCAGGTGGTGGAAGATGCTTTCTGAAAGGGGGGTCATAACCTCATGAACTTTCAGATGTTGCAACAAATTGAGGGACAAAAACATCTTTTTTCTTTCAACCGGATTAAGTAAATCTTATTATATATCATTTAGGAGACAGATGTACCCCACAGTTTGATTTTTAGCATTCTATCCAGATGTTGATGCAATCATGTCTGCAGTCCGAGTTTTGTTTTCAGAATGTGAATTAAGATTATATTCTATTGGGAAGATTTCAACTGAACATAGATGAAAATGTGTAGCTACTAAGATACATTTTCTCTCTAATTACAACTACTTTCTTTTGTAATGTTTTTAAATTATTACAGCTGAGGTTCTTGCTCCTACTGTCTTCTTTTAATTAGCAACTTGGTGATTTGGTGATCTTAAAAATAAATGTAACTAACCCAGCCTATCTTTTTAAGGCAGTCATAAAAATCTACTTCAACCACCTTTTACTATAATGATGATAATGAAAAAAAATTACTCATTCTGCAAATAAATGTGTGTGTGCATGTATATGGATATATACTTTATAACTGGAAGTGTATGTATGCTACTGTATTTATATCAGTAATGGGCAACCAGAATTTTGTAAGGGTGAGTTGCACCCTCTTACTGTTTCCTATACCAGTAGTGAAAGCCTTTTGTAAAATGCGTATTAGTTGTTTTCACCAAAAGCTATTCTGTGGTATACATGTGTATTTTGATGTCACAAACTCCAGTTTTAAGTGATAAAACCATCCTAGTACAAAAGAAAAAAAAAAGACATTTGACACAGAACAAGAATTTTGTTGCATTTTAATGTGCTCAGGAAGATCATTTCAAAATATAATGGAATGAAGAGACAGCTCCCTCTCCTGTCTGCTTCATAGAACTTGCAAAAGCTTTCAGAATATTTGCTCTGATTATACTTGACCTTAGAATGCTGATTAAACTACAGATGTACAGTAAATCTTGTATTGAATCGGGGGTCTCTAGTTATATCTCTGAAAAATGCAAGACTCTGACCACCATCTTTTCTTGTGATGACATATTCTGAAATTATTTGACTCAAGCACATACATGTGATTGCATCTCTTAATATCAAAGCAATAATTCAACACAGTGTTCCTGAGAGAGGGATTTATGATCTATTCTGAAAATGTTAATTAGTAATAACATCGAGCATATGCTATTTAGGGTGTTATAGACAAAAGGACAAATCCTGCTTGCCAAACTAATACAAATAACTCCACTGAGATTAATAGAACTAACTCTCATGTGGCAAATAGCAGTTAGTCCTCAGTATAGTGGTGTAGCATGGTTAATAACTCATTTGTGAGGTTTTTTTGACAAATTACAGTGTTTCATACTGAACTGATGGATGCTCCTACACTAGTCAGCCAATTTTCTCTTTGTCAGAAACTACATACCTAACTTGGAGCTTAGATCCCATGATAATATGTGCCTTAGAAGTATCTAAGTTAGATATGTAGTTATCAAGTACAAGCAGAATTTTTGCAAATCTGGGTCCAGTCAGTCTCAAAGATTTTAAAGCAAATGTATGATAATGAAAGAAAAAATCAAAAGAAAATAAATGGAACACATTCACGCATCTCTGAAAATTGTAAATCATTTCATTGAATGCAACTCTGAAGACCATGCATTTTCTAAGGCAGACAGCTGGTTTTTGACCAAGCGTTAAAACACTGATTTTCAGCATGTGTGGGATGTGTTCAGAAAGACCCAGGCATTCACATGTACTTGCACTACCAAATATAATTTAGTTGCTAGCCCTTATTTTAATAGGGGTGATACGATGCTTACTATGTCCATGTTCTTTCCTGACAAGTTTAATGTATTTATTTGTGTAAAGTGACCTTGCTTGTTTTAGTTGTTAGTGCCTGTTCAATAGTACTCCACATCACAAAATTGCCACAGATAATATGCTGTATTTAGGTCACTTATGAATGCTCATTCTTCATAGTGGAAAGCTCAGGACTGAATTAACATGAGAATCAGTCATCACTAATCCCTGTAATTTTCCACCAGGTTAAAGGGATTGCTGAGGTACTACTCATAAGTGCACCCTTACATATGCTCAAAGATCTTGTACACCATGGTAATGTCTTTCATATCCCTGGCCTGTTGCCAAATAAAAGAATTAGGACCCCATGTTCCATTCTGACATGCCCACTTCCCCCAAAAGTAGCTCTAGCTTTGGATGGATGTGAGGGCTGACTAGGTGCCTCTGGATTTCTCTCTCGCCTCTTGTCCCCTTGCCCAATCCATGTGGAGCACAGAGCAATCTGGCATGTTTCCTGTTGGGAGCTGTGCCAGTTGAGGGTTGGGTGACAGATCAGAGCAAAAAGCATCTGTACAGCTGCCTATTGTGGTTTTCCCTGAGATCTGTGTTGGTCTTAAGGTACCTGCTGAATAATGGGATGGGACTCCCAGCTTCTGCAGAGACAAACCACACAGCCCCTGTGGATTGTTTCTCATTTGGGGAAAAAACAACTATATTTTACAGACTCATCAGACATAAGTTTCTAAAGGACTCCCCTTCAAAACCATGAACAAAGTACATGGAATCTTAATATTTGGGCAGGCACATTTCCCCCTATCAACTCTAAATAATGAATTAGGCAGATATTTGAAATAAAGAAAAAGAAACCAAACTGTAATTGGGTAGAGTAGGATGGAAAGCAACAGGATGAAATTTTGAGACTTTCTTTTAAATAAAATTAGCAAAATTTTGAACCATAATTTTCACCTTAAAATAAAAATAGAAAACATTTTTGCATTTGGGAGGAGTTTGTACTTTTATATTTTAAATGTATGCTTAATAAGCCAAACAGAATCAAATGCTCTAAAACACCAGATCATAATGACAAAGGTACGATATGCTACATTAATCAGAAATATCATTTTGGTGTGAAACCATCCTAATATTCACAGTAATTGTCATTCTCTGAATCATAGGCACCTAATAAACCATGAGGATGCCCATGGGATGTATTAATACCAGTCAGAGAATTTTTGACTATATGTTTTGTTTTTCCTGCTGTCTAATTGTCAGGCAGTAGAGTAATTGAATTAGCCATGATTATATAATCAAATGAGCATATGTCTCTGACACTGCTCCATAGTAAATTGGGATTAGATTGTTTTTTTAAATATTTGGTATAAATGATATTGTCTTTCATAATATAACACTGAGACAAAGGCCTAGTAATGAATCCATACTGAATTAATGATAATCTGTAAACAAGTCAATGTCACAGGCTTAAGTGTTAATGATACTAATACAATTTTTTAGTAACTATATAACACTATATCATTAACCCTAACTGTTGAAGAGCAGTTGATAGCAATTCAGTTCCAGCTTATCAAAACGATGTATCAGGTTAATAAATTGTTTGACCTGTTTTTCTACAATAAAGTACCATATACATTTACAGTGCTATCAATGACCAAGTCTAGCTTAGCATACCAGTACAGTAACATTATATTTACCAGCAAAAAAACAGACAAAGTTAGAGGTTCAGACTTACCAGTAAACGAGGGCATGAGCTGTAAAACATTTGCATTGCTCCTGATCTCAGTATTGCTTGTCATCAGGTTATTCAGTGTGACCATTTTAATGTCTGGAGGTACTTATACTGGGAGAAATGCTAAGTAATATTAATACAAAATTACTTAAAAAGCAAACAAAAATGGTCAATGCTGCTTAATGATCAAACCTTTCTCACACTCTGTTACTGCTTATTTTGCCAAAGAAATCCCCAAACCCAGATATTGTAACCAACAGTAAATTAATGTGGACAAAGGACTTAAATTCTACTTATTGCAAAGAATAGAGTTCTTCCCTTTGGATTTGACTCCTTTCTGAAATCCCCAAATCTTGCGACCAACACTAGCACGAGAGCAAAAGTTCCTAGAGTCAGGCCTACCGTATTTCCTTCTGTTCCTGTGACTGCTGTTCCCAGCTTGTATCTTAAATGGTTAGCATATGTCTGTTGGATGTGAAAACCTGATTCTTAGAAGTTTCTGAAGCATCAGAACCATAGCTAAGAATGACATGCAAAATCTAAGTTTTCTATAGGAAACAGACTGGCAGTCTACACTTTGTTATTCACTTGATAAGCAGAGTCTTTTTGACAGTCCTAACCTTCTAAACCATAGGTCCTGCTGAGCTCAGCAGGAGTCAAACGCTGAGTACCATCTGTCAAAGCTTCAGTGTGTTTTTTCTATGTATGCCTTAACTTCAGTCTACTAAGTGGAGTACTGAATGAAACTTTCTTTACTACACTTAAATTTGAAGTTAGAGATTCACTATTAAACATTGCCAGAGCAATCCTATGACTCTCAACATACTGTGAAGGCATTGGGCAGGAAGAGACAGTATTCTGTGGATCCCTAATTAGGGAACTTTAAAAAAAATCCACATTTTTCAACTTCTTTGTAATTGAAAATCAGAAACTAAAACTAAAGAGTTCATTTTGAGATGCTAAATCACAATAATATAATCTGTGAGATCATCCACAGTTTTGAAAATGGTACGTACCTAGTTTATGCATTTCAGCCCTTTTTCAAAGAAATTTACTTGTAATTTATTCTGACTTTCCTACAGATTAAGATTTAAGAAGAGTTTAATAATTTAATAAATTAAGATTTAATAATAACTGAGATGAAATGGCAGCCTGGTCTCTTGTAAAATCATTGCCAAACAGACATTTTTATGTCTCATTAGTTTTTTTCCACCCACCATCTTAAATTGGCACAAGTTTGGCTCACACTTGATTCAGGCTCACTGAATGGTTTGCAGACCATTTTGGTCAAACAGGGTTGTAATGGTACGTCAAGCCAGGGGAGCTAGGGTTTTAGTTACAGAAATTGTTCACAGCCCTAAACATTATTAGATTTTCACATTAAAGCAGTTATGTAAATGAAGCAAAATATTAAGTTCCTGATTTCCTAGGGCTTAGGAGCACATGTAATAATGTCCATTTACTTTGCATATGGAATCAACATGATTGCATGTGTAAATCAGATTTTATACATGTTGCACGCACAAATTGCTACTTCAAGGCCAGATTCCCAGCTGCATCCAGTATTGGGTGCAGCTGGAGGTGTGTGTATGTATGTGTGTGTGGGGGGGGGGGGGGAGGGGTTGAGTGCCTTGATTTTGGAGTTGTGCCTATACCAGCTCTGCTATATTTTAGAGAAACCTCAGGTCTCATACCCTCTAAAACGAAATATACGGGGGGTGGAGGGTATAAAATCCAGATATCTCAGTTCTGTGCCAGCTGAAGACTCTCCTATACTAGAGGAATTCCAATTAGGGAGATCTAGCTGCTTTCTGGCTGCTTACTATCACCACAAATGGGATGTATCACAGCTCAGAATATGGCCTTTATGTGTAATGGGTCATTTGCACGTGCCATTCTCAATTTACAAATGCAATCACAATAATTGGGCATGGAAAGTAGGTGCATCATTGCACGTTTTTGTACAGTTCTGTGTTTTAAAAATAGGTGTCTAAATATCTTTTCTGATATGAATAGGCCTAATTCTCCTCTCACTTATCCCAGGGCAAGTCTACACTGCAGCGCTACATCGGCACTGTCACGCATCTGGTGAAGATGCGCTATGCCAACGGGAAAGCGCTCTCCCGTTGACATAATTACTTCACCTCGGCAAAAAGCATAAGCTATGTCGGTGGGAGACACATGAAACTTGAGTCACTTGGGAGGAAGGGGTTTTCACACCCCTAAGCGATGTATGTTAGATCAACTTAAGCAGTAATGTAGACCTGCCCCCAGTTTAGCATTGGTTTAACTCCACTGATTTCTATTGAGTTGCTTCTGTGTAACTGGGAGGAGAACTAGTGATACAATTTTACATTTTATAATTTTACATTCTCTTCAGTTACAATGGTTTTATATTTTCAGTCTGAAATTCCAGTAATGTGATGTGATTAGCTATGTGCAATACATAAGGACTGGAAGGGACATCCTGGGTCATTGAGTTCAGTTCTCTGCTATTGCAGGCAACCCCACTTTATATCCCCATTCACAAATTTATCAAGCACCATCTTAAAATACAGCATATGTTCTGCTCTGGAAAACACATGCTGTTTTTCTGATTCAGATCTCACACCAGTTTTAAACTTGTGCAGCATCATTTACTAGAGAGGAGTTAGTTCTGATTTACACTGGTGTTTGTGAGATCAGAATCAGGACCTAGGGATCCAAATGTAATACTTCTTCTCCTTGTCTCTTCTTGATGGCAAATTCACTGGAAGAACCCTAATTTCCCAGTAATTAAATACTGTACTAGTTTAGTTTTAGCACTGGAGTGAATGCTTACCCCCTCCCCATAATATTATAATGTGCTGCCACATTGATTAACAGGCTTATTATGCTATTCAATGGCTTGCTGAGCCCCCTTTGCATTTATGTATTTCCTTGTGCCATGAACATCTCTGATTGAATGTAATGTATTCTACACCATTTTTCATACTCAATTATAAAAGTATGGCTTAGATGCTTTATACCAAAACTCTCATGTAAAGATAATGAAAGAGACTTAACCAGCAGATTAACTGTTTGCAAGGTATGATAGCCAATAGCATCCACCTTTAAAAACATATCTGTAGGAGAGAAATTAAACATCTTCAGGTAGAGGCTATTTTAGAGAAGATGTGCAACAGCAGTAGCTGCTTATTCTTGTTTCTCTGCATGCAATACAGCCACGGTAAGTCGGAGCACCTGTTCCTTGCACATTCCTGCTGGTTTGGGTTGTTTGTAACTACTGCCAGTGGAGCCCCAGGAGACTTACAGGAGCCTTGTAATGGAACAAGAAAGGCTGCGAGTGTGGCCGTTGCTTAACTAATATGTAGATGTTCACTTTCATGGCAGTTGTTTCTCCAGCTCTTAATATGGACACAATTATGAGGTCAAAATCAGTTTCTTTTTATATGATTAATAAAATTGGGTAGGTAGGAATTAATAACACTCTTCTGCAGCATGTATAGCATTTATATAGAAAAAAAGACCATTTATCTGAATGCAGAGAAATTTTCTAGTTAAGCTATTATAATATATAAGACAGCTCCCACCTTTTCATGCTCTCTGTATGTGTATATATATCTCTGCAATATATGTTCCATTCTGTGCATCCAAAGAAGTGGGCTGTAGCCCACGAAAGCTTATGCTCAAATAAATTTGTTAGTCTCTAAGGTGCTACAAGTACTCCTGTTCTTTTTGCGGATACAGACTAACACGGCTGCTACTCTGAAACCTATAATATATTTGTATCTGATATTTAGTTTTTAGAAAATTCAGTGTAATACACTGAAAAACTTAAGATGGTAGGACTGTCAGACCTGGCTATCTAAGTATTTGATGAAAATAAATATGTTCCTCGTTTACTTATTTTTAGTTTAATAAAACAACAATTCCTTTCCATGAAGATAAGGAGAAGTGTTCAGCATTCAATAAGAGACACACATGAGAAAGCAACCTACAAAGGCATCTGCCTATCTTGAGAGATTTGGAGTAAACAGATTTATAATTAAAGTTAAAATAATAATTTAAAACCATTGCACATATGAGAATGGCATTACAAACATGGAAAACCTATGTTATATGCTGAACCTCAGTTGATCTTGCTGATTTAACACGGTCTTATGTCAAACACCCAACCAAGTGCCGGGCGAAGCATGATTTAAAAATAGAACATGTTTTCAGGTTCTTGTTTGCTGGTTCCAAAGGGCCCAATCCTGTGTGGTCAAAACACCTCTGATGTGCCGAGGCTTATCTAGTCCCAGTGAACTCAGTTGCAGGATCGGGTGGGGTGCTCAGTGAATTGCAGAACTAGACCCTTAAATTGTTTTCGTTTACTGGAAAGTTAATTAATCCAAAAATGTAATTTTTTTTTTGTAGTTTTGAGCACAATATTCATAATGAAAACCTATAATGTTACAGAACAGCATAAACATATGGCAAACTTAAGGGCAAGAACATCAAAATGCTACAAGTTTTCATGTACTCTGTGAAGGTTATGGAGAAGAACCTACCCATCTACGTGTTTGTGGTGATGCAACAAAATATCACTAAGTCACCATTAGAGCTCAAACATGTAAGTCTGAATCCTCAGCTGTGGTTAAATGGAATTCAGCTGCAGCTGGGAGGGAGGGGAAAGATGGCTTTACACCTTCTCCCCAATCTTTTGCCAAGTGCACCTTAGAGCAGCTCTGGGGCTAGTGTAAATTGTACTGTATGATAACAGTCCTCAAAGGGTTGTTTCACCAGCCAGGGCACAGTAATGGTCCGGCTGCAATCCCTTCTCCAAGCACTTCTCCAACATGCCTTCTCTCTCAGTCTGTATGTGCCCTATCCTGGCCCTCTTTATTTAACTTGTGCTGGGAATTTCTCAATTAGCTGATTAAACTTGTTTTCCAACTGTTTTGTGCAACTCAAACATTGCAAAGCAGTTAGAATGGGAGGCCAGGATTTGGCCGTAGACTACATTTTCTTTGTGTTCATTATATATGCTGCTACCCTTAAAGATTTTTTTTTATATAATATGTGAAATGCAATGTGTCTTCAAACTGTAAGTCTTCTGTGTGGCTTCCAGTATACTACAGGGCCGAGGACTCTTCAAGTGCTAAACACAGCTTGACTGAGAGATTATCATGTAGACTCTCTCTCCCCTCCACAATCACTTAACATCTCTGTGAAAAGAACTATTGCTCGCATGAAAAGTGATATTGGGAAAGGCATGCAATAGTATTATTGTCATTGATTATTTGTACTGCGGCAGTGCCCAGGAGCCCCAGTCACACATCAGGGCTCCATTGTGCTAGGTGTTGTACAAACAGAAGAAAAACATAGTCCCTGGCCTAGAGAGCTTACAAAATATCAGTTTAGCTGCCTTTTAATGCAATTTAGCAGCTAGAAATAAAAACAAGAGCTAGCATCTTGTGACTAGCCAGCTTGCTGTGGGCCCACTAGCAAGAACTCTGCAGGCTAACAGAGGTCCGTGGACCACGATTTGGGAGCCTCTGCAATAACAGAAATAAGATAACAGAAATAACCAGGGATAAGATACATGCCTCCACTCTGTGGTGCAGAGGGCAGCAAAGGAGAAGAAACACTGGCGGAAAGGAGCAGGAATTTGCAGAAAGGTGCAAGTGGAGGCCACTTGACATTCTCTCCACTCCCAATCACCCCCAGAAACACCGCATGGTTTGGGTTCTGCTGCATTTCATAGACAGCTGGAACACATGGTGGATCAGGATGCAGGCACTCTGGGCATCATGTTCCCCTCCAGCACAGATCCCAGTAGGTGTTAATGTGGTACCTTGTAGCGTTAACTTCTACTTCTCACATTTTGTCACCAGGAAATGTGTGGCGGTAATGCACAGGCCTTGGTAGTGGGGAGAGCTGTGCAATGGGGAGCTAACGACTACAGAGTTACTATAGCTGTGTTGTAGGGGAAGATTGGTGCTGGAGATAGGGTGACCAGATTTCCTGATTTTATAGGGACAGTCCCCATATTTGGGGCTTTTTCTTATTTAGCCTCCTATTACCCCCCACTTCCTGTCCCAATTTTTTACACTTGCTATCTGGTCACCCTAGCTGTAGAGGACCAGGGACTCCGCACGGATGCACAAAGAACTTGGGTCATTGAGACTAGATTTCCCTTTGCATCCTGCTTCTCCAAATGTGTAGAATGTCAATGCCACTTGCTCACTGTCTATAGCTACTGAACTTTTTTTCAGGGGAGAATTAATCCATTATCCATGGACTGAAAGCTGAAAAATTTTCTTACTACTTGTGCTCATTCTGCAGGTTTAACTACAGTAGGATAAAATACATGCCTTACCACCTACATTTAGTGGCATAACATTAGGAATATAATGTACACTTGCAAGCTGGATCTAAAGAATCTATGGGCTTTTTCCCCATGTTGTCCTTTAGACCTACAGGTTATTATTAAATTAGAGTTACTACTTTTATTAAAATTTAAAAGTGGGAAAAAGGGTTAAAAACCTCTAATTCCTAAATGCTCAAAGTATATTTTTTTGAAAATATTTTTGGTATGTTTTGATTTGTTCCATATGTAACAGTGATTTTACACAATACTATAATAAAAAATAAGTTTTCTTGCAACATGAGGATATTTGGAGTTTTGCAATATGCAGCTGCACTTGGACGCCATAAGTCTTAACTATTTTAAATCCATTGCTTCTGTTTCCAAAAGAAATAAGGTCAACCAGTTTGAAACAATATAACGTAAGCAATAGAACATATGAACTGAACAAATAGAAGGAGAAAGAAATACACCACAATGTATTTACTCTGACCCTACTAGTTGTCATTTTTGAAGTTTTATGAGTCTGGTTTTATTGTTTTATATTTTAAACATCATTTCATTTGGAATCACTGTGTTGTAGCCGGAGTTCCTTTCTGGTGTGGGGTATAGTCCTATGCTGTTTTGATGATTATTTATTATCATTATATAAGAATGTTTCAAGACTCTTAGAATTATCTTTAAATCTTAAATACCCAAGGAATATGAAATCTCATCTACCTGATGGTATGATTCTGCAACTATTAAAGTCAAAGGCAAAGATCCTGTTGATTCAATGAGGTGAAATGGGCATCTTATACTGTGTACGATGTGTAATATTTTTGAAAGACACAATGAAAATATCCTTTTCTCTAGGGAAGATAATCTAAGATATCTTTATATTTGTAATATTTAAAAAATGTATTACAAAGATGACTTTTTCAATCAAATTTTTTGTTGTTTGAAAGAACAAAAAATGGAACAATCCTTTAGATTGCAGTCTGAATAAATCCTAATACATGCTTCCAGGGATTCTGGAAATAAAGAACATATCTTAATTTGTAAACACATTTAGTGAGTGGCTACAGAAGCTTTAAAAATTTGCTGCCAGAGTAAAATGCAGTTTCGTGACATTTATGTAGCCTGCAAAATAGATTTGTGCCATGCGGTATCTTTCCATGTTACTTTTAAAATGTCATTTATTTCAGCATGTTTTATGGGATTATGCAATTTCTCTATATTTTTCATGCCAGATGACATAAAGTTGATAGAGATATGGAATGATTAAATTTACATATCACTGGAGTACTTTACACTGAGATATGACTTTCAACCTCATGCAAATGACTAGCATTCGATTTGGTGCACGTAAAATTACTGACCTTTCAAATGTTCATTTGATTTCAAGTGTCTATAGCAATCAATATACACATCATTGTCTATATTTTATGCCACTGATTTCATTAATGTATGATTACACAATGACTTGGAACAGCTTGAGTTCCTTAGACTTCTGTACTCCCTATATATATTGGGAGATATTATTCATTGGCTGTCAGTATTTACTGATTTCTGACTGGCTTTTAATATTTTTCTTAAATTCTGTGTTCCACTTTGGGAAAAGTTCATTTATTTCTCAGATGCCTCCTCAATTAAATAATAAGATAATTTTCATTCTCTTTATCTTACTGCCTTGCAATCTTTTCTGGAGGTATCTTCAAAAGAAGCTCTTGTCTGAGCAGAATTCTGCAGGTGGTCTCTTTCCAACTCGTCAATTTAGTATTTTTTTCAAGAAATTGAAAAGAGGAGCCCATTAGGACTTATCAGTAACTAATGGCTGATTTCTGAACCACAGTCATTCAATCATATAACTTGGACATTTACCAACTATCTCCCTGGAACTTCATGAATTGGTTGGAAGTGGAATTTCCAACAATTTGAAAAGAAATTTCAACTGTCTCGTTGTTTTAAAAGTCTTGAATTGGTTAAGTGGATTTCTACATATAAAAGTCTCCACTGACCAGTTTGCAAGTCTATAGCACTTGGATGTAGTCCATCCAGTATTACATTTGATCGTTAGAATTAAAAAAATTAAACAAGATCTGTTAAGGATATGAGACCCTGTTTCAGCTCTGGTATGCTGATGTTGACCCAATTATTTTTCTTCAGTTTTTAGCTTTTAACCAATTTAAAATGTTACATGTAAACTGCTAATTTTAATTTTCACTTGTACTTTATTGATTTATAGTGAATAAGATGAAGATACAATTTTCATAATAAAAAAGGAGAAATAATTTACAGAGCAGGTCTAGTTATAAAATACTCTTTTCATTAGTCTAAAAGGCTGAAAACAGTGTTTTCAGTATTATTTACTTAAATCAAGACTAGATTGAAAAAAATGTTCAGAGATCCTCTTATTCTAAGCATAAATGGCAATGAAGCTCAGTGTCTGTAGTAGTTTTTTAAAGGTTAGCAAATGTACATAGTTCGCCTTCCACAAATATAAATATACTTCCTGGGGCAGCTATAATAACAGCTATGACAATTCACACCAGCTGAGGATCTGTTCCCATGTATGTGAATAATTGAATATGTGTACGTAAAGTAGACATATATTGCAATTAAAAGTTGAAATACTTGTAATTGACTGAAGCAATTTTTCAACAGTTGCATTTTAAGAAAAAACATAGGAGCTACAACAAAATGAAAGAGAGAAAAGAAGCACAGAGAGAGAGAGAGAGAGAGAGAGAGAGAGAGAGATCTCCAGCAAGTGGCTAATATAAACAGGAATAACAGTAAGATATTGTTCTTACCTGTCAGTTTCAAACTCACTGTTTTTGCTGTTATTAATATCTCTAAATCCTTTAAAACTTTCGTTTCAGTTATTTTAGGTGTCCAGTCTCACTACTATAAGACTATGAATGTTAATTTGCTCTTATCGGCTCTGTTACCTGCTACAACATGTGATGTGCCAGAACAAAATAATATCAGCAAGTTATTAACACTTCAAGGTTGACCCGCCCTTTATCCCAGAATTCTTTCTGCATGTCTTCTTATTGATCAGACGTATGCAGCTTTTTGTCACCTGGGAATTAACAATTCAATGTTTTATTTGACCATTTATCTCTTTAGCAAAATTGTTGCAATCACTTTAAAATAGTTTATGACAAGGTGTTTGCAGTTAATTGCACACATAAAAGACCAAAAGCCTGAAGTCAGGTCTAATACATAGGAAGAACTAACTACGACTTCCTTACAAAAACATACTGAGATGCTATGTGACCATTTTAGTTATTTACAATGTAGTTAACAAAAACAATACCTCTCAGTAAGCAGGCATACAAGGGAGGGCAGATCTTGCTACAAAACTACAGAAATTTAGGCCTGTTCCCCCACAGGAAATGTGCTGGCTATGCAATACTTCCCCAGTTTTGTTAAAGCAGCATTGGCATACAGGTGTAATTTATAAGTGGGTATTTTATTACTTGGTACCCAAGTCTACCCTCGAGATACCCAAGTACAGTACTTGCATTGCCTAAACAGTATTTGTTCAGAAGCCAGATGCCAACACAGCATCTTGTGTAACAGTTGGGAGAAGAGAAAATTTGACTAATACTGGGACAAATCTATCTGATTTGTAACTCTTCCTAAAAGTATTATGAGATTACTGATGTATGTTCAGCAAAGAAGGTCTGTTCTGTTTTTTTACATCACCTCGCACAATGGGGTCCCGATCCATGACAGCTATGTGCTACCACAATACAAAATAAATAACTAAAATACATTGGCTCCCCGGGACTCTTCACCTGCTTTAAGTTCAGCAAGTGGTCAAGGGCTTTGCTGGATTAGGGCCCCAGAGCAGGCAGGGTTTCTGTGGTCTCATTGAAATACTACCACACAATAAAATGCATGAAACACAGTTATTTACCTCCATAAGTGGAACAGCTCAGTTGATTCTGCTGGGATTTTGAGCTCATGGTTCTAGGGAATTTCTGTGTTTCACACCTAGGACACTATAAGCTGTCCCTTTCCTCTGGTTATATTTTGTAAGAAGTTCTTGCATAGACCTGACCCCAATAAAAATGGCATGTCTTTAATATGTGCATCTAACTGCAGTGCTTGTAAGCATGTTAGAAAAGGAACATGGTATGGCCCTCTCAGACAAGTAAAGGAAAGGTATATTAAAAAAAGCAAAATTTAATACTAGGAAGGGAGATTAATACAGAATAACTAGATGTGATGAAGTTAAGAAAGGAAAAATGTGGGGGAAAGTCTTTAACTGGCAGGGAAATGGACTAGAAAACTAAATGAGTCTTTTTCATCTTTAAATATGAGTGTGATTCTCTACTATGTAGTCATTTACAACTATATGAAAGTGGATGTGCTTCCAAACCAGAATGGAATTGTTCTACATCCACTTTGCACTTGCTTTGCACAGAGAAGTGAAAAATCAGGCCCCACTGATTTGTTTTGATATATTTTGACTGGCAGGGCAACAATTTAGTTACAATATTTAAAATCTACAAAGGAAAAACAAATCACAAATGAGGAGTTCCCATAGGTGATTTTACCTTATTTTCTTTTTGGCAATTCTGATCAAATGCTGCTCACAAGGAAGGTAATAGAAGTTCTATTATTGGTGGCAATAGTATCAGGATTTGTGCTCAAATGAATAAATGTATGTTGCTTATTTTATGACTCCTTGGGGAAAAAATCAAACAAAAAACCCCCAACGAATTGAAAAAAACACAACAGGATATGTCAGAAGCTCAGCTGGCCAACCCCTCCGACATATCCCCATAATAAGTACCTTTGGTCTGGAGCCCAAAAGTGAAAATATTGGGAACAGTGTTCTAATTTTCTCTTTAAAACCTTTGGTCATCCTGTTTCTTGGATGCCTGAAGACCTTGGTATTCTGGCCCCTTTATACTGTTTAAATGGTCTGGTAGGGTTACCATACGTCCTCTTTTTCCCGGACATGTCCGGCTTTTCGGCAGTCAAACCCGAATTTGGGGAATTGCCAAAAAGCCGAACATGTCCGGGAAAATGGCGGCTCTGCTCCTCCCCGACTCTTCGGCTCTGTTTAAGAGCCGGGCTGCCCGAGCGCTACCGGCTTCGGGCAGCCCCCGTGCCTCCGGACTCTGCGTCGCCGGAGCCCGAGAGGGGAAGTGCCCGGCTGGGGGCGCAGGGTCCGGAGGCATAGGGGCTGCCCAAAGCCCGAGCGCTACCGGCTTCACGGTTTGCCGGGCAGCCTCCAGACCCTGCGCCCCCGGCTGGGCGCTTCCCCTCCCGGGCTCCAGCTGCGCTGGGGAAGCGCTGGCCGGGGGCGCAGGGTCTGTGGGCTGCCCGGCAAACTGTGAAGCCGGTAGCACTGGGGCAGCCCTTTCCCTGTGGCTGGGAATGGGAGGGAGGAGGGGCGGAGTTAGGGCGGGGAAGGGGCAGAGTTGGGGCGGGGCTAGGGGTGGGAAAATGGGCGGGGCCATGGCCCGTGGAGGGTCCTCTTTTTTTATTTATTAGATATGGTAACCCTAGGTCTGGTGCTAGGCGGGGAAGGATTACCCCGGTGCAGAAACTGCAGAAGACAGTCATAAGGCTGCCTCACGAGGATGCCTTCATAAACCTCAGTGAGGGGTGTGAGGGAAAATTAAGCTAGCCCTATTAGTGTAAGCTTTTCTGCTTGGCCTAGGCCCGCCCTGCGGCTAACAGGCATGAGCCTAGACCAAGCTAAGTGTTGTGCTCCCTGACAGTGGGGGTCAGAGGTTGAGACACAGGGAGGGAAGGGGGGCTGGAAAAGAGGAGTGTGAAAAGCCCCAGCAACAAGAATAATTTGCAATATGTGCCTACTGCTTTTGAAATATAATAACCACTTGTGTAAAGCAATGTGTGAAGCAATCATCTAAAATGAGTAACCATGCCTCCCCCTACCCCATTTGTGTAACCATGCCTCCCCCTACTCCATTTGTATGACTACCCCCATTGAGTAACTGTACCCGGTAAGGGGCAATTGTGTAATAAGCACCCCACAAAAGGCAAGGTTGTAACAGCATTGGAAAATACCAAGAAGACCTTAACTCAAATTGCACCCATACCAAGGCAAGATTGCAAAAGAATGCTGGAAAGTACCAAGAAACCCTAACTCCCTTATTCCTAATATGGTTATTATTACTTAACTGTGTGTAATTTGTTTGTGGTTTTAAGCTTTAAAAGTCTCTGTGTGCTTTGTATCAGGGGCATGGTTTCAGAACTGCTACCCCCAACGCATTGGTGTGTATTCAATAAACAAGCCTCAGGCTTGAGTCTCTGAACTAAAATCACTGTGTGGGTGACTTTTTCCTTGACAGGGGCAAGCCAGGCACAGGGTTAGGGTTAGGATGGCTGGAACCATAGCACTGTGCAGATTCCAGGCAATGCTTGAGCAAGATTGCTTTAACTTACAGAGGCCCCTAGGGCTAAGTTACACTGGGGGCTTCTCCATCTCTCAGAACAGCCAGGATTGGGAGGGTTTAAAGCCACCTCAACTCTACTTCCCTCTTGGCTCTACCTTGTAGAATCTCATGCTAGATAAATAGGGTCCAATCCTCAGTTGGTGTAACTCTTTATACTTCCATTGAAGTTTATGGAGCTACACCAATTTACATTGGCTGAGGATCTACCTATACATCCTATCCAATATGTAAGAGTATAGAAATATACAAATAATGCAAAACAACATTAAAATTACATAGTAGTAAAGACAATCTGACAAAGATTTTTAAGACAGATTCAAAACTGTAAATTCATGATCTTCAGTGACATTTCTGTGTGGGATTTCACAAAATCAGGCAACAAACTAAATCAGACTGGTCCTCTGAAAATAACTCCAGTCACTGCAATATCATTTAGTTATTGTCTTTATTAATTGAATATTTTTTAAAAAATAAAATACGTTGGTGGGTGGGTGGCTAATCAGGAGAATCTATTTTGACCACAAATTAGGAGGTTATTCTGTTTTATCAAAGCAGTGTGCAGCTTCTCCAGCTGTTTATTTCCCACAGCTAACCGGCACATGCTCAGTGTACTTTTCTGTAATTTTCAAGGCCTCTCTTTAAATGATAAGGCCTGAGGTGATTGGCTTATTCACATCTGCTGCTTTCCTGGAGGTCAATCAAACAGTTCTTCATTCTAGAAGTAATAGGGTCTTACAAAGGCAAACAATTATTTCACTTGAAAAATTATTGATCTAGGTTCTGTGGTTCATGTGGTGTTTTGGGTGCATTAGGGTTGCTTGAAACAGTCTGAGATCAATTCAAGTGTTACTGAATCAGTAGATAACAATAACTGAAACATATTAGTCCTGTGTTTATAAGAATATATCTTATGCTGCTACTAGTAATACAAAAATACTGAAAGTCATCAAAATAAAAGATCAAAAGTATAAATTCCCCTATATTATTGAAACATATCTCATTTCTAGAGTCCAATTAAAATTTTATAAAGAGAATTATGCAAAATAAATTGGTTTAGGTTTACAAGGATATCTGCAAATCTTTCCAGAGAGTTTGGTTCATCTCTGTTCCATTCTGAGTTTTGAGTTAATGGGAATCAAATAATTCAATGTAAAATTTGGACAAAACTGAGGAATTTCATAGCATCCATTATGAAACAGGTAAGATTTTGAAACAAGACCAGCAATTTAAATGATTTATAATCAAACATTAGTACTGGTACTCCCCTAATTTTGGGGGAACTGTTAACCACATCCTTTCTTTTTTTTTTTTTTTTGGCTCTGCAGGCTATAGACTGTAAAAAAGATTTAGTGAATGCTGTCTGAGTTGTTTAAAGTATGCAGTGCAACATTTTCTACAGTTTAGTGTTTCAAATGTATTTATTTGCAGTTTAAAAAAAAAGTGGATTCAGTGTTTCTGAAAAGAGCCAGATTAATAGCCTGGGAGACAGGATCTCTCTAGTGTGTCATACTGTGACTTTGTATTTACTATTAATTTTTTGTTCTGTATTTCAAACTGTAGATTAGGGCCCTGATTTTGAAAGGTATTTAGATGTTTCTGTGCTCAGTATTGCAACTCCTAACTGATTTAGGAGACTAAGTTTCATTTTCAAAAAGGGTTTAAGCATTTTGAAGCCAAATTCCCATTGGCAGTCAATGGGAATTAGTGAAAAATAAAAAATAAAAAAATCCTGAAAAGCTGAACATTTTCTGCAAAAATATTTTAGAAAAAGGGATTTTTTGGCAAAAATGTTGACAAACTCATTTTAAATAAGGATTGCTTTAAAAAAATTCCTGTATTATTTTCAAGTTATTAGTATCTTGATTATGTTCTTCAGGGAAGGGACTGTCTCTTACTATGTGTACAGCAGCCAACACAGTTGAGTCTCAATCCTGGTTGAGATCTCTAAACATTACCGTAATACTAATAAGTAATAATAGTGTCAGTGGACAGCGTGTAGCCCACCCCCTCTGCTGCAGGGAGTCACTCTGAGTGATGTGCACACCGCTCCCTTCTAGGTGACTGGTAAATTCTCTGTGTATCATGAGCTCAGACCAAGTGCTGTAGGCGCTCTGAGCACCAGGCTCTTGCTCTCGGTGGGCCTCCATTAACACATATTACAAATAAGTAATGGGATTATTTTTTGCAGTGTTGTTGTAGCTGTGTTGGCCCCAGGACATTAGGGAGACAAGGTGGGTGAAGTAATATCTTTTATTGCACCAACTTCTGTTGGTGAAAGAAACAAGCTTTTAATTTACACAGAACTCTTCTTCAGGTCTAGGAAAGGTACTTGGAGTGTCACAGCTAAATACAGAGGTATTTTGTTAACACGTGTTGCAGGAATTAACACATGTTGCAAGAGACCATTCAGGGTGAAATGGCCATTTAACACATCTACAGTCATAGAACAAAGGAGAGTTAATGGGTTACAGATTGTTGTAATGAGCTATAAATCCAGCATTTTTATTAAGTCCATGATTTTTAGTGTCTTACAGAATTATGAATTTAAGTTCCCAGGCTCATCTTTTGAAGGTGTTGTACAGGTTTCCTCTAGATGAGGACTGAGAGGTCAGGCGTGGAATGATCATTTTGACAGCGTTAGCAAAAGGAAAATGTGCAAACACCAAAAGCCTAAGGACATCAACAGTTACCACAAAAATCACTCCATGGTTCCTAGCCTAGCCCCCAGTACAGGACTGTAACTGGAATGTCTCATTGGGGCTCTCTGCACTCTCCTTCTGCTGCCCACATGCTGTTATCCCATGCCTACCACTTTCAGGATGCAGCCCAGTATCCTGCTGCTACTACAACTGCTAGCAGCAGGCTGCTTCCCTGCCCAGCTCTCCCCTATCAGTCCCAGCTTTGCCCAGCTAATGATCTAACTGGATCCCTCCTGAGCCTACTCCCCTCTGACTTCTGACTGTTATTTCATTTTGCATATCACATGGCATTATGGAGCACTCCACAGGCTGGAGGTTGAACACATTAATATAGCCCCTTCCATTGGCTACTGCCTTTCTCTGCAACTCTGCTGGAGTGGCAGACAGGTACCCAATATGAGTGAGGACATTCATTACAATACTCATTATATGTTTTTGTCCAGACCCTCTGTCCTTTGCAGCATACCAGACCTGTGAAATCTTATCCTGGCTGGCAATAGTCTTGTAGCACATGAGCTTTCCTGTCACCCCTCAGGAACTAGAAATAAGTTTTCAGCTAGGGGAGAGGGAAGAGAGAGCTGCCGACATCATTCTCACAGGTAGGGAGAAGGGAACACGAAGCAGCATGGGACAGGAGAGATAAAATAAAACCCCAAAGGGCAGTTCAGTCCACTTTTCTTAGGGCTGGCTTCTTCATAAACAGCCAGAAGATTTCAAAATGGAAAAAAAAGCAACTAAAAGGGCTGGTAACACACACCAGCAAGATGGAAGGGGAAAGGTCCTGCCCTTCCTGCTATGTAGTAGCTTCTCCTTTGCTTTTATAGCCACACCTTATCTCAACTACATGATAGGCTAGGAACCTGCAAATTAATCTTTTAAAAAACCCAGTTAAAATACTCATTAAAACCACAGACACACAAAATCAACTTGAGGATTAGCTCTCGATCATGCTTGGTTACTTATTTTAGGCCCTAATTTGTGCCTGTCACATGTACAGACTACTGCTTCTTATTGTAAATTATTAAGACCAGGAATGTTGAATCCTGAAGCACAGAGTATCAAGAACTTTTATTACATATATTGATTCCACTCAGCTGTATTGCCTGATTCCAGTTACCCGACCTGGATCAGGGATATAAGGGTTAATCCCTCAACTCGTAACAGTTATATACACTGACCTTCAGGATTTTTGTATCAACCCTGATAGACTTTGCAGAAGAAACAAGTTTTAAGGATAGATTAGTGTAAAGAGAAGGTGACATCAGTGGATATCCTTCACTCTGAGCCTTATAGTGAGACTTCTAGTGAGAGGGGATGGAGGAAAGTAAAGAGGGCAAAATCAGGTGAGGGGAATAAAAAAAATCAAACATCAGGGGTGGGGGGTGGGAAATACACAAGACATGAGAGGAAAATTCAGAACAGAGACAAAACAGGACTAGAAAGAGAGAGAGAACGTTCAGAAAGGAGAGTAGTAGCTGTAGCCCAAGCCACCAGTACATTTTAGGAGGGGTTTAAAAAAAAGTTGGGAGTGCGTGGGTTAATCTAATTACACAAATAAAGCATACGTGTTATTTTCAATCATCCTAATAGTGCAGTTTAATCATACAGCACATGCTGAATGCAACAGGCAACCCAGTATGTCCTGCTAGGATGCTGGCCAGAAAGAGAACATCACCTTTTTGAGTCCATCACAATGCTTAGCCTAATGCTGCTGCTGATTATCTTTCTGAAGTCCCTGCTTCCTCTAGTGCACTAAAGCTACTAGGACTTCCTCTATTGCTGGTACCTCTGGAATAGCCCTGGAGAATCTAGGGGCAATTATGGGCTCCTTATAATTAGTTCTTCACATAAAAGTGAAGTGTTGGTGCATAAGGTCTCCAAGTACTAAACCCCCTTGTATGGATCAGAAAGACTGAAGAGATATCTGCAAGGGTACATCTACACTGCAAAATGTTCCTCGCAGCAGCGGGGCCTGGAACCCAGGTCAACTGATTTGGGCTTTCGGTGCTTGTGTTATGGGGCTAAAAATAGCACTGTAGACGTTCCTGCTCAGTCTGGCCACTGTGCTATTGTAATCTCAGGTCCCCATCACCCCATAGTGGAGTTCAGTGCATGAGCTGTGACAGTGCACTATTTGTTAGCTACTGCAGCTGTGCCAATAGAAAATACTAAACCTGTACCTGTGTGTGTTCTTGGATTTAATGCCAGCTAGTACAACTAGCAATGATATGGCTGAACCTTCCACCTTCACTGAGGGGGAAAAAATCAGAAAAGAGAAAATAAAGAGGAAAAAAAAAAAAAAAAACAGCACCAGGAGGCACAACAAATCTGCAGTCAGATAGTGTCATAACAGAGCGAACAATGCCTCAGCCTGCATGGAGGAAATGTGAGAGCTGTTTTTCTTACACTTGTAAAACTGAAGAAAAATTGTTTGCTTGAGGCCTGCAACTATAGAGCTGGAAATGCAGTACTGTGGACAAAAGAAGCTAACAGGAAATTTTTGTCAGACATCTTTGTCATGTGCAACTGTGTACAGATTCTAGCAATAGAAGATACTGGAAGCAGTTCAAGGGGTACAGCTCACATAATCTGCAGTAATAAAGTTAAATGAAATTGCACAGGAAGAAGGTAGCAATATGTGAGATAAAAGCTGGAAAGAAAATATATAAAGACATAAAAAAGGTAAAACAACAGCCTAACATTCGCATTGCTTGAATTCTCTGCATTGAATCTCCAGGAGGGTGCTTCAGTTGTTTTACAATGGCAGAAAGGGAGAAACAGATTCAAAAATCTGTTGAATGCATTCAAAATGGAAAGTCCAAAAATGAATTGCACTTCTTCTGTGCTGCATGAAGGAGGAAGTAAATGATATTTATGATTCACTGCCCAACAAAATACCGTGCAGAAATGAAGATCCCCTTGAATAAGCCATTAATGTTCTTAATAACCATTTATCTCCAAGAAAAGAATTTAGTGTATGATGCACTGGTCTTCAGGCAAAGCACGAAGAAATCAGGTGAGACACTGACCCGTTTCCATGACAGATTACATTACCCAGCACTCACATGTAGTGTGCTGACTGTGATCACGAGATCACAAGATGTAAGCTTTTCAACATTATTCATGACTAGTTCCACAGCGGAGGCCTGAGCTTTTAGAGATTCATAGCTTGTGTTAGACAGATATTTGGATGTTGTACAGGTCATGGAGGATGCTGAATCCATGTCACTCAAGGACTGCATGTTCCTTGTGTGACTGTTGTGACATTACGCCCCCATATTCTTCATAGAGACATTCTTATGATATGATTATGGCATAACTATGATGTATTTTACACAAGATAGGTCATGTGACATATCTTTGAAGAGGTTATGATTTACTGAATATGATTATCCTATTTGTATGCATATATTATTTTTGTATCTGAAGTTAGAAATATTGTCTATGCATCTATTACAAATGTGTTTACACCTGGGGAATGCCCACTAGACAGAATGCAATCAGTCTGGATGGCTGGTTGGGAAGGACCATTAGGGAGAACAATAGGTGTTAGAAGATGCTAATCTCCCACCGGGGGAGTCTTCCTGGGAAGGCTGCAAATAGCCTCTGAGTCATTGCTGAGGTGGCCCTACGGGGACATGTGACCAAGTCACCTGGTACTGGACTCCATGAAGATACTAGTGTTTTTTCACTGACCGGGCGTGGGAATCAAGCTGGGAGACAAAGGATTCCAGCCATATGCAAAAACTATTTAAGGCAGGGGAGTGACATCATTGTGGTTCATGCTTCACTGACTCCCCGCCCAGGAAAGAAGACTGCTGGAACCTCCTTAGAACAAAAAGGCTGAACTAGGGGAGAAGGACTGAACCCAAGCTAGAGGGCTGTCTTGCCTGTGAAAGGAATACCTGGAGTTTTAAGCTGAAAACAAGTGAAGCTTCCCTCCAGAATCTCTACAATCTGCCTAAAACACCATTTAGGGTGAGAATTTGTTACACCTATCCAATTTCTTTACTATTTTAAGCTTAGATTGCATGTTTGTTTTATTTGTTAGGTAGTCTGATTTGTTCTGTTTGCTATCCCTTATAATCACTTGAAGTCTATCATCTGTAGTTAATAAACTTGTTTTTATTTTGTCTAAAACCAGTGTGTGTGTAAATCATAACTTGGGGCAGAAAGTTGTGTATATTCCTCTTCACATTGAGGGAGGGGGCGAATTACATGAGGCTTACTCTGTACAGTTCTCTGTGCAGCGCAAGACGGTATAATTTTGGGTTAACATTCCAGAAGGGTGTGTGCGCTTGAGTAAATGAGCAATTCCTTAGCTGAACCTTCCCATGCAGAGCTGATCTCAGCATCTGTGTGTATAGCTGCAGTTGGGTATGTCCCTACCTGTATGCGTGCTGGTAAAGTGCAGTCTAAAGCCTGGGGAAGGGCTTGACAGGCTGCATAGCAGTACAGTGTAAAGGGAAGCCAGGATGGTGGGTCAGATGGGCTCAGTGGTACCCCAGTTCCAAGTGGCACCCTGGGGGAGGGAACCTGTCACAACTGTACAAAGCCATGTTTCCCCTGGAGCAATGGAAACCAGCCTCCACATTCATAGATATAAGGGCCTGATTGCCCCATTATAGACTTGTTTCAAAATTTAGGAGAATTTGCCCTGTTTAAGACTCGCTAGCTCACCTGCTCTGGAGATCTCTTATCTGTAGTGATGACCTATGTTGTATGTTCTGCTTGTATAACTCCCATTGCAGTGCAGAATATGCAATAATGATCTGCTGTGCAGACTGAAGACAGAATTTTCCTCTCAAACAATGCAATGTAAGTTAAAACTTTTCCAGCAGTTTTAGAGTTGTAGATTATGATGTACCAAGCCAGTATTGACTTATGATCTTGTCTTGTGTATTATTTTAGCTTGTTATAAGTAGAGTGATACTGAAAAGTGTGTTGCTTATTAGGCTGAAACATGTAATAGGGCAAGTTGGGGAACAAATAATCAGGTTATTTGGCTTTGCTATGATTAAAGGCAGCCTTTATTAGTGCAAGGCCTTGTAGGGCTTATGGAAGTAGACATGCTAAAGGTTGGATTTTAGCTAAAAGGTTCAGAGACCAAGAAGATAACCCCAGAAGAAGTATTAATTGAAGAAAACTTCTGTGTAACCACATTTGGGAAAGAACCTGTAGTAAATTGTTAAATACTATCAGTGGTGTGATTATCAGTAAGCATCATAAAAGTGGAAAGTTTATAGTTTCATTATTTGACCAGGCTATATCTGTATAATGATCTTCATCAGTACATAAGTCTATAACATTATGAACAGATCTTTGAAGTTAAGCGTCTTATCCTGAGGAATATTTCTAGAGAATATTCATTGCAGGTAATTTCCAGCCTGCTTCAATTTCCACACTCCTCTCTTCATATTAATGACTCTGACAACACAAAATGAATCCAGTAGAAGAGTTTGGGATTAAGTTAAGGCACACAATTAAAATATGCTACCCTGGATGCAAAATTACGTTTACTGAAAAATAAATAATCTGAAGGAAAAATGTTGGCATCTAATATTACCATTTAACACATTAATCAAAATATAACAATTAATTTAGTTAATAGAACATTTCACATTCACTAATTAGAAATTGCATGAAAGTCAGATATCATAAGGGATAGTGAATCCCCTAATTAGCCATGATTTAAAAAGCAGACAGAAAATCATGATGTTGAAGGTCAGACTGAGTGAGGCAGGAATGTATTGCAACTGGATGAGCAGATGGCCACATACTGGTACATTACACTCCTTTACATACTTGGTAACATTAGGATATACCCACTCACACATACCTCTATAGTATATATAATTATACACCCTTAAGGAACTAATTGGCAAAGACTGCTTATTAGGGTGACATTGATGGCTTTTTTCATGTTACATGTTATAAGAGAGAGTTATCATGTCTATGACATTATATGTCTCATGTTGTTTATGGCATAGGCCTTGAAAGAATGAACTGGGAATGATAGATGAGTAGTGTATGTAATGTTTCTGTATAAATCAGACAGGTATTCTAGACCTCTGTGAGCTACATTCTGGTCAGATCAATGGTAGGACAAGGCAAAGTCATTCTCTTCCTGTCCCACAGAAAGTTCAGTATTCTATGTCCTTTCAATAATAGATAAAAAAGGGCTTCCAAATGGATAGCAGTAGCCAATGTCACACAGGGCTTGGAAGATTAGGATTTGAACTAGTCTCAGTATTTGATGGAGAATTAGTGAGGATGGGAAAGCTTTGGGATAACACACTCTTGTCATCTTATTTTGCTAACTAGGCAGGTTTCTGAGTTCTAAACCTATTGTTTAATATGGGTGGTGTTTTTTTCTGGTAAAACCAGGCCCAATTGTCAAATCTTCAGCTTCTTT
The DNA here is from genome assembly GCF_011386835.1 of Chrysemys picta bellii. Classification (NCBI taxonomy): domain Eukaryota; kingdom Metazoa; phylum Chordata; order Testudines; family Emydidae; genus Chrysemys; species Chrysemys picta. The sequence goes on from NC_088793.1 coordinate 185,371,675, forward strand.
TCTTTGCCTTCCAATTTCTTCACAGCACAACTTCTTGTGCATTTTTCTTTCATATACAAGCATATCCCAGAGAAGTCTCCTGGTGCTCTTGAAAGAGCACATTTACTTTTCCAGTTCCGCTTTGGGGAACTCCAACTCTTCCTAATGCTTTTTTGGAGGTGTTTCAACAGACTTTCTAGCTATTTCTATATCTGGGTATCCGTGAATAGTATATGTATTTTATATATGTATTCTATGTAGTATATGTATGGACCTTGATCGATCGATCCATCAGCCCTCACAGAGAGAGTGCCGATCGCAACACATCATTTGTATTGTTATAGCCAGTCCTTCAACCACCCACTAGCCGGGCTTTCAGTGACACTGGACACCCAATTGGCGTAGCGCAGAACCCCTGAGCGATCCACCAGCCTCAGCCTCCCAAGTAGCTGGGATTACAGGCGCATGCCTCCATGCCCAACGTATATGTATATACTAGAATATATGTATATATATATATATATGATAGTATATAATAAGTTGGTCCATCTTCAGATATTGCTATGTATACTATATATATTTATAAATAAATAAAATCCAGGAAATAAAACCAGACAATATTTTTATTTTGCTTTCTATCCTTAATATTGTCTCTTCAGGGCCCAAGTTAAATATGTCCCAGTCATACAATACAGCTAACATATATTTATTGTAGCATTATCTATCTATCTATCTATCTATCTATCTATCTATCTATCTATCTATCTAATCTGTTATATTCCTGGCCTAATGAATGTAAATAATTTACAGTAATGAATTACTTCAACCACCTTCATATTTATTGCTCTAATGTCATATTGGAATTAAATTTAAAATAGAAATTTCTTGTCACCTTAAAGGATTGCTTTCTAGTGTTTTAGAAGCCACTTCTAGAGCATGCAAAACAAAATGCTTTTCTCAATTTACTCTTTAGTAACACTAACACAGTAGTTGGTTCAAGACATAACCACAGCTCAGCCTCTAAGTAAACAAGTGACTACATTATAATTAAGTTTATCATCTTGGGGGTCGTATCATACCAAAAGTTAGCACTGTGACACTGAATTTTAGAACGCATGATTTTAAAAAATAACAAAAAATGGGGCAGCTAGTAAGAAAGATACTAAATTTAAAATAATTATACCTAACATGGAGACAGTTTAAGCATATCAACACTGAAGAAACCATACCACTAGACAGAAAAAGAAAGAGGAAGTCAATAAAAAGCCAGTATAGTTAAATGGCAAGAGGTTATTCAAGACAAAGTATCCTTAAGAAAATGGATATCCAGCTCACGAGAAACCAGTAGAAAGGACCATAGTTTGTGGCAGGTAAAATGGAAATTAGGAATGTCAAACGGGAATCTGAAGAGCAAATAGCCAGTGGTTAGTCTATGTATTGCCACTGATGCCTAGTATTATTTTAATAAGCTTTCATTTGGTAACTTTATGTGCGGAGAGTAGTCTGCACAAGTCACATTCAATAATGCTTTGGCTGCATGTATAACATAGGGAAGGGATTCTGAGTGAGAGCTAAACTGGGAGGTTTGTCTACCATTGCTACTTGCATTGCTCCTGTGCCACAGGTGTATACACACTGGCTGGCATCCTGCTAGTGAATCTCCTTTCTTCCTCCAGAACATAATGGAGAACTTTTTGATGTCAATTTTGTGGAAAATATTTCCATACTTTTGCAAACCTTTTTCAGCTTGAGAGGTCTCTGTTAGCTGATGGAGCATGAACCCAGTATTTCTGATTCTGAAGCTCACATCAATTCATCTTGAAAACATGCTAAGATGGTAAAACACAAGGAAATAGTTTTAGCATTGTGGGGAGTCCAATTATTATTATTATTATTATTATTATTTACCAAAGCTCACCTAATTTTGGAGATATGTGAACACAAATGTGGATGACAGGTAGGGTTGGAAAATGCACTTATTTTGGAGAATGCTATTTTTGGCACACTGGAAGATTATAAAAGAAGCTGCTTTCACACCCTTCATTCATCATATTACAACGGTGAGATGAGGATTTTGATGCAAAACAAATGTTCCTATATTATGTCTGACTCCAGTCTGAACTATTAGTCTTCACTTTTCTTACACAGAAAATTTATCCAAATAGTCATTAAAACATGCTTGTGGATGTTTATATTTTGCAAAATATCTTATAACAGTTTTTAAATGGGGAAAATCCCTTCAATTTTGTAGTTTTAAAAATATTTAATTACCAGAAATTCATGTTTTAAACAAAGAAAAAAGTCCCTGTGTCACAAATATTGCACTTGGTATTGTTTAGAGATTATTCTATTGATAAAGTGTAAAAACTTGCCTTTGCTCATATGAAAGTTCACTGAGTAAAACTAGCAAATTAATGGTAAAATATGAATGAATGGTTCTTGGCTCTCTGGACTGCTATGGGCAAGAATGCATGGCTCTCTTCATTAGTATCCAAAGGAAATATATTAATCAAGCATAGCTCTCTGAATTTGTCTGGGGCTGCCCAAGATTTTTAAATCCAGACATGGGTATTTTTATTTCCTTGCCAAAGTCCAAACTCTTAATGAATAAAAAGGCTTTCTGTCACTAGGGTCCAGAGGGGCCCAGGACCCCTGTATATGTCTTACTCATCTCTTTTCCTACCTCAGCTAATCTGTGCTGAAGTCTCCAGAGGGATGCAAGAAATGGCCTGGGAACAGGTAATAGCTGCCTCAACTCACTTGAGTGATGGAGGAAGTGGGGAATTTGGGGAGATGGGGAGAGAAATGGGGTACTGGGATATTAATGGAGGGAAAGAGTCCCCGAAAATGGAGGGACATAGGAAGAAGTGGCAGCCTGTAACTTCCACCCGGAGGAGAGCCAAAGAAGAGGAAAGGTCCATTGTCCCTCACCAAACTGTTCTCTATGAACATGATGGACCCAGAGAGCATAGCAGGAAACAGGAGTGTCTGCAGAGGGGAATGTAAGGGATTGAGGGGAAAAATTGTGTGTTTATGAGGGGACCATTGGAGGAAATGTGGAAGTCTGGTGCTGGTGGAAACTATTATACTCTGCTGCTGCAGGGTGCTCTGCCTTGTAGTGACATGTTGAGAGGAAAAAAATGAAAAGAGTCTAGTGTCTTTAATCATCAGTTTAATCTGTTTTGAGAGTACAAACACTATTATGCACTAATCATAGTTATATAGTTATTTTGCATGGTGTCACTACATGGCAGATTTAAGGCTGTTTGAGTGCCTTAACTGTGCTTTCTGTTAAGTGTAACCTAAACTCTGAATTTCCACGGGCTTTAATGCTTGTTTGTGGGATAATTGCAACATCCCTGTCAAGTTTTTACCCTCAATTTACTGATCTGTACTGAACCTTAACTCCACTTTAACACAGTTTTTATTTGGAAATTAATATTAGTCTCATCCGCTGCAGCGGCTGCTGGCACAATGATTGCGAACAAGGGGTTTTAAGCTGGGAATCTGTGTCTCCTGATGTCCATGTGAAAAGAGAAAAACCTGCTTATAATAAAACTACAGAGACAAAAGTATCAATTGGAATACTACCAATATCATGTGTGTACAGCAGATGGTTAAACAGTAGTACAAGGTTAAAGTCTGATAATTCTGTTTTATGATTAGCTATTTGTCTGCCACTTCTTTGATGTGAAAGTGGTACAGCGAGTACTCAATAATTTACATACTGTACTATATATCCAAATATAAATGATACATTAGTCTTCAATTTAGCCCTATTTCAATTGATTACCATATCTTCCATTTGCCATGTTTATCAGCACTGTAAATATTTATAACTTTTGCTGAGTTTGAGGATTTGTTGTACCAAGCAACACAACAGTCAAGTAGCTGAGTTACACTTTCCTGATTTATAATTGATATTTTAATGTCTATCATTTGACCTCTGTCATAGTATTATTTAATTTGTTTTTCCAATATTGATCTTCAAGCTGGAATTGGAACATATGAGGCCAAACCTAAGATAAGGGAGAATGATTTATTTTCCATTTTGCTTTTATTTTTTGAAAAATAATGTATATTATGAAAGGGAAAATCCAGTGTCATTTGTTTTAGCAACTGAAATTGACTGCTGAATAATTGGGCATGAGGGGTTGAATCCCCTCTACACTGGAGGCATTCTGCACCCATGTGCGAGGACCAGAAACAGTCAGCTACACAAAGGAGCAGCAGCAAAGGAGATCACCTAGGGTTTCCAATCCTCCAGGATTGTCCTAGAGTCTCCAGGAATTAAAGATTAATCTTTAATTAAAGGTTACGTCATGTGATGAAACCTCCAGGAATACGTCAAAATTGGCAACCCTATTATCATCCCTGTGACACAGAGATCTTCACAGCACCACCGATGATGGAAGTGGGATTGTGGTTGAGCAGGCAGCCTGTCTGATGGTTGGGCAGGCAGCCTGGCTGATAGTGACTAGGGTCTCTGTCATGCTGCCCCAGCGATTTTCCTCACAGAGAAAAGCCCTTTTACATGCTCCTTCCCCAGGATTAAGCCTTAGATAGTGGGAATTTTCATGACTGAGAACTTTCTTTGCAGATTGTTCTATGTATGTATGCCATCTATTGCCTTCCATCTGTGCATGTGGACTGAGAACCAGATATGGCACAAGAGAGCATGGTGACCTCAGAAAAGTGGTTCCCCTATTTCTCACCTCAGCTTCCACTCTCAGAGTCCAAATTCTTTCTGCTCACAGTCATTTATCTTATCTGCTTCCTGGCTTTCTCCTCAGTCACAACCCATCCTTTTTCTTCCTCACAAAACCTTTCTTTACCTCCAGGCCTTGTAATTAGACCAGAGGCAGTTGAGAGTGGTTGCAGGGCCTGATAGGTTTAAAGTACCAAACACTTCTCCTAATTAAACACACTGAACCAGATTCATTGCTTTGAAGTTAGTGGAATTACATCAATGATTAATTTGGTCCTAGCAAGGTACAGAAGGTGAGGGGATGGGGGTCGGGGACTCTCTACTTACTTTCTGGTTTTATTGAAAATCTCTTCAGGAAAATTATTGGAGTTGGGGCAATTATGAATATCAGATTAATTGAATAGGGAAACCACAGAACAGATGCAATTTTCTGTACTGATGGCTTTTCTATTTAAGGGATATGCAACCTTTTGTGGATTGGGTTCACCCAATTGATTTTTTTTGTAGATTAAGCTAATAGATGGTAGCATAACTAAAAAGTGTGATGGCTATCTACATTGCATATAGATCTTCTGGCTTTTACCCTATCCACAATGCTTATTACCATTTGCTCTGGTAAAAGAAAAGAAGATTGAACATAAAAAGCTGAAGGTCATCCATACAGTTGTCCCAATAGCAATCTGTGTGACTTTAACCCTGTTGAAGAAAAGTAATTAACCTTTGGCTTCTGATGACCTCAACTAACCTTTGTTGAAGGGCCAGAGAAAATAAAGGCTGACCAACAGCCTGCCCTTACTGCCCTGTGGTTAACCTGCCCTGTGAATGAAGAACACCCCCAACAATAGAATGTGAAAATGTTGCCATGGAAATATTGTTGGAAGAAGAAACAAAAAATTATTACAATTAATAGTGTTTTATAGGATGACTCCCATAGAACTATTTAATCCATGAAAGTTGCTCTATTTTAAGATCTGGGGTCAAAAAATTGAGCAGGAGTAAAAGAAAGAGGGAGGGTTTGCCTTTTTAAACATTTGAGGGCTGTTGACAGAGCAGGGATGGTTCGCGCAAAATAAAAGAATCAGTTATAGCTTGCACCATATAAACATGGAAAATGAAAACACAGAATAACTACAATATAGTAACTATGAATGATTGGCACTGACTATCCAATTGGCCAGGAAGTATAATGATATACATGCATTTTGCTTTTGTTATATGGCAAGTTATAAGTGCCATGTATCTTTTAATATTGTTCACACTGTGGTCTTTGCTCAGAGCACACTTGGATTATTTGGAAAATGTAGGTAATATTTGTATATTTGGGACTTTCAAAATTGGGTAGTACAAATACTTTACTTTGCTTTTCTTTTTTTAAAATACTCATACATAACATTAAATAAAATACAGTTCTGTTAAATGCACCTATGTTTGATCTTGTGCTACTCAGCTCCCCAGCTCCCCAACTCTATTAGATTCAATGGGAGCTGACAATGCAGAGCACTTTGCAGGAAGAGCTCAGCACATGCTAGGATTGGGCTGTGCCTGAATAAGACATTCTGTTAAAACAAAAATTACGATGATTATTTAACTATTTGTACAATGGCCAAAAATATGGTAGGCATTTAAAAGAAAAACTACAGTTCTAGCTATCTGTAATATTCCTCATACTGTATGATACTAGATGAATGTATTTCATTTAAAGAAAATTAGTATTAGTTGTTCTTATTTTTAATGTTAATATATTATTTTTAATATTTGTATTAAACCTAATTTTTTAATGTAAGAAAAATATTTTTAGTATTATCTCTCTGTGTTTGTATATGTATGTATAACTGAACAATTGTAATGTATTCCATCACTCTTAACTGAAATTATTGACAGTGTTATACATATGGATCAGCTAAGAAATTATTAAATAAATGAATAAACAATAATATTTGTAAGATTCTTGCTGATACCAAAATAATTCAAAATACCAATTTAGTTTTATATAACAATCATGCATAAACATCATTTTTCCTTCCTTTCTTCATTTCCAAAGTACACATTACTAAAAATGCTGGAAAGCTGTCAATTGCTCGATACTGAATTGATTTTGATGACATGATCCTATTTTCATTGGCATTAATGGTAGTATTGCCATTGACATCAGTGGCAACAGGATTGGGTCCTACATTTGTATTTTCTCCATTGTGAGATTAAAAATATATGAGGATATGAATTACAGTAAGCACCAAATGAAGGCCTTTTTTTACTCTTTTTGTAATTCTATTACAATTCTATTTTTTACTCCTTTTATAATTCTATTACATGAATTCTTTTTACTTTGCTAATCTTTCAGTACATGTTTATATGTCTTAATTCCAAATACAACAGCTGTAGATTTCCAGCATGAAAATAACCTGCATCTTAACAATACATGCAAATGGTAATGGATGTAATTCATTAAAATGAAAAGGAGGCATGCTGTGCTTGATAGGAGCAAACTTTTATTTGTGAACCAAAGGGACATTTGGTTCACTCGGAACATTTCACTAATTGAATTTTAGTAAAATGTGGCTATGTAGTAAGTGTCCTTTTATTAAACATTTTTTAATTGCAACTGTGTTACTAAGTTTTCAAAATTTAATTGCCATTCAAAACTTCTGAACACACATTGTGTTTTATCCAGCCGTAGTCATTGTCCTACTGATTACACATAGTGCCATTTGTTTTTATAAAGTAAACTTAAGATGGACTAAGTATTGCTGCTAAATTAATTAAAAATTGTTGAGATACGTAACAGTTTTGTTCAGTTTTCTTTTGAGGCCCAGGATCAAGGCAATGTGCTTACATTAATTTTCAACATTAATTTTCATGTCAGTAGCTATAAATCATTGCTTGCTTGTATAACCTACCTGTTCTTGGTGCCAGGGAGATCTTTTACCTGTTCCATTTACTTTGACATAGCCACCTTTTCACTTTTTATCTCTGGGTTAATGCCAAGTCCTTCATGTTAATCCCTTTCCATCTGCAAATGATTCAGGTCCATAGCAGTCTGGCTGGAGCTCAGAACAAAAGTGAAGAATGACTATCAGCATGAGTTGTGGAGTTTCTGTTGCTGTGCATATTAAAGGAGACAAAAACAGAGGGGAAGTATTACAATTTGTTACTCAAAGGTAGGATTATTCATTACCTGTAGTGCAGATAAATAATTTGGAGAATCTTTGAGGAGCCTGAGCAATAATCTTCACATCATAATTTTTTATAGATTAGAAGGTGATTTTAAATGTCTTCATCTTTACTTGTGGGCTGAGTTTCTGGCTTTATTGAATTAATATGTATAAGTTACATCTTTTTTCCCCCACTTGAGCATAAAATAACTCTAAGGCCTATGTAATACAAATATTAGATTGCATTAAAGTTTAAAGTTTGGGAGTTTATAAAGATATATGACCAACAGATCTTCATCAGAACCATTGGTTGATATTATTTATTAGAGGATGTTGCTAAACATTTTCTGATTGGGACGTTAATTATCTGTATATATTTTATTTTGAAATGTAATTATTTTCACTTTCTAAAATGCATTGCTTCCTACCATGCTAAACTTATTAAATTGAACATAAATCATTCACTGTGGTGTGATTTTAATCTATAGCTAGTAAGCGTGTCACTGGCATTCAGGTATATATATATATGTACAGAAAAGGCACGTTAGGTAACATCAACTAAAAAAACAAAGCAAAATACCATAACAGATTGTTTAAATTCAATTGTAAGATCCAACCAAATTCTTCTAAAACTTAAAACATATTTTTTTAAATCACATTTTAATAGTGGTTTTGTTCATTTGTCAATAAGTTAATTGATATTTTCACCTTAGAACAGAAAAAATGACAGTTTAGCAGCTAATCATTAATATCACTAGTACGTTATTACACAGATAGTAGATACTAAGAATGGTTATAATTTCTGTACTGTTTTGACATGATAAATTCTTAGCCATATATAAAAATGTAAAGAACTAAAATATACTACAATTATGAAAAGCTTGATTGATCAAACATTGCCTTACTGATGCACTAAAATAGTGGCCTCCTATTGTTCTCGTGTATTTATCACACTAATATTGTGCCTGTGGTTAAAGAAGGATTAAAAATACCTGGATTTAAATGTTATATAGATGTTATGCAGGCAAAAGAGACAAAACTTGGTTATCAATGCTGGTTGTGGCAGAAATATTAATGTCACAAGCTTACTTAATGGCAAACTACAATGTCGAAAGTACTGCATGAGCTTTCATTTCTCAGAAATCTAGATAGTCTGAATACCATACCATAACATTACAAACACATGTTTAGGGTAGACTCTACCATATTACACAAAGTATACAGAATACATTTTGGCATTGGAAGGCATTTTATAAAATAGTATGCCAGTGTATAGCAAATTACTCAGTTTAAAATCCCAGATAGAAGAAATGCTTTAATAGTAACACACAAATAAAGCACTGAACATAGTTTGGATAAGTGTTTATTTGTACTCTACATCATAACAACATATTAGTGAATCTTTATCTTCAATGGTTTTGTTTCTTAAATCAACAATAATATTAGATATCCTAAAAGTTACCATAGTCATTAAATACCTTATAATGCTGTATCCCTGGGAATCCAATTTACAAAACTATATTCTCAGCAGAAACTCCTGTTGTATACAGTAGTTCTCTTCAGTGATCCCTTCCTGCTTTTTCTTGTAATGAAGCAGTGATGGTACATTTTTATCCTGTTGATAATTTGACTCTCTTTAAACTATTTCTTGTTTACCCACTGGACTAGTCTTTATTAGGGTGGAGGTAGCTGGAAGGTTGAAGGACTGCAGACTGTATATCATTCTTCTTTTTTTAACTGTACCTTAATAGTAACATAACATCATTATTCTCAGGCAAAGAGAGAAAAGCTGATCCATCATATATTCCACACATTGCTAGTCTTTCCCCTATGTCCTGCAGTGCTACAGAGGGGATTATTGCTGCAGAAAAAAAAAATCTGGCCATACTGTAGGAATAATCACTGCAGTCCAGCTCACCCCCACACCTCTCTCTCTCTCTTTCTCTCTCTCTCTCTCTGTTCGAGGCCCCAGCTGATTCAGTCTGCATCCATCCATACATAAATCATTGCCCTTATTCTATTGGTTACATGGTACATGGCAAGTATTGATTTTTTTCGTTGCCTCATTGCTGGAGAACCCATGGTTTTTGTGAGACTGAAAATGCAAAATTTGTTGCTGGAGGTCTTGTTGAGGCCACAAAAATGGCAAGGCAGGATGGTGCAATTTTGAGGTTTGTGTCACTTAAAAATCTCTTACTTCTGTATTGCTACTCTGCATTTGCCTGTGCCTCCAAAAGTCGTGGCTTGTTTAGTCACTACTGCTTTAGATGGGCTCAGTGGCTAAACAGCAGGAGAATATGCATATGGAAATGGCCTAATTGTTCAGGGGAAGGCATCACTTAATTGACCATGGCTAACTCCAGATAGAAAGTTTAATTAAACCCAGAACTACTTCCAAAACATTAATAAATGGACAAAAAATATGTATTGAGAGGGAATGACATTTTAAGGGCACAGAGAGTCTCAGGCGCAGTGTGATAATGTGCTGTGGGAAAATGGAACTTTGTTTCCTGTCTGCATTACATATAAATAGAACACTGCACTTAATTGTTGAGACATGACTTCATACATAGCATTTTGAAACAGATTTGCTGACATATGATTGATATGACTTTCTGTAACCTGTCAGCACTTCCCACATCCTAAACTGACTGAAATGTCTCGCAAAGATGGCACCTTGCTTCCTCAAAAAGGCCCCTTTGGAGACTGGTAAGATTGTATTATGAGATTTGATTATGAAGAGCTCTATCAAATATTACAGGATATCGTGGCATAAGGTTTTCTCTCAGAGGGTGCCTGATCCAAAGCCCACTGAAATCAATTGGAAGTTGTCCATTGACTTCAGTAGATGTTGAATCAGAGTCAGATTGCATAGAAGCCAGTATTTTACTTTGCTTGTTGCCCTCCTCACTCCCTGTTTTGAGAGGAGCCGTGGAAATGGACTGAGGTGGGTAGAGCATATATGGCTGTGGAGTATTGGTACACTTCTCATGTTTACATATTCTGCCGCTTTGTCATGAATTGTAGACATATTTTTATATATCCTTTCTCTGAAATTTCTACTGAGAAATCAGTCCTGGAAAGTGTCTGAAATGATAAATACAAAATTACTGTATAGTTCTTTGAAAAAGTTTCTCTTGTTTAAGAGCCAATGGAAACTACTGTGTGTCTACCCCATTTTTAGACCCCAATCTTACAAATGCTAGCCCCATTGAAATCATTGCATGTACATGCTATCAACTGCAGGATTGTGGCCTTAGACTGTAAGCTCTTGTGGTCAGAGGCTGACCTTATTTTTGTGTGTATTGTACTGTGCCAAGTATAGCTGGTGGTAAATTAATAAATAAATTAGTAATAATACAGCTACAGTGCTTTTGTACTGCTAGAGTGGTGCAAAGGGGGCATAATGCTGTCCTAAAATGGGCATATGGAGAAAACCACATCACCTTCTCCCAGCCTTCTTTGGCTTAGGAGACATGTTGAGGTCAGGAGAGGGTTGGGGCTGGAGCTTTCTAACATTAATTTAGGCCGGGGGCCAAGCCAACCCTCTGCAGCCCCAGTGATGTGCAGAACATGGTGTGCTAAGCAGAACTTTGGCTCACTTGAGGATCTGGCCTCTGCTTTTTTTAGGTACAATAAAGAATTTCATTGAAGAAAATGAATCCTTACCAAAAATACTAATTTTGTATTGTTTTACCTTGTAGCTGTTTTAATTAGATGTATGTAAAATATAAAGTTTAAAAAGAATAAGAATGAATGAGACATGAATATTAGATTTAAACTGTATCGTATGTTTCTCTTGCCCAGGCCATTGCCTTAAGCAAATGAACTCTTGGTTAACCAGAAAATTATTGCAGATGATGATGTGCCAACCAACTGGCTGAAGATTGTAATAACTTTTCCCAGTGCATTTTACTATATACATAAAGGTCAGACCCCATTAAATTAGGCCATAATTTTTGCAGTAACTCAAGTTAGGGCTGTCCTTCTTTTCTCCTTGTGAAAGTGGTTACCTACTTAAGGGCTCTGTTTTAGCTTTCACGCTTCAGATCATGTATATCTCCTGCATATCTCCTGTTGGACTGGGGAATGCTGTGGTCAGTATGACATACAGCCAGCGCACATAAAAAGCTCACATCAGTCCCTGGGTGGGCTTTGCCTGCTAACACTGGATGGAGTACTGAGAGACAGATTTCCAATATGGGCATGAGGATGCCCCTTTTTATCAAACAAGGTACAGTGCAGGTCCTAGTATGTTAAGTTCGCTTTAACTCATAATCACCTACAGAGAGACAGCCCATCTATTTGATAATCATAGAATCATAGAATATCAGGGTTGGAAGGGACCTCAGGAGGTCATCTAGTCCAACCCCCTGCTCAAAGCAGGACCAATCCCCAACTAAATCATCCCAGCCAGGGTTTTGTTAAGCCTGACCGTGAAAACCTCTAAGGAAGGAGATTCCACCACTCCCTAGGTAACCCATTCCAGTGTTTCACCACCCTCCTAGTCAAAACGTTTTTCCTAATATCCAACCTAAACCTCCCCCACTGCAACTTGAGACCATTACTCTTTCTTCTGTCATCTGGTACCACTGAGCACAGTCTAGATCCATCCTCTTTGGTACCCCCTTTCAGGTAGTTGAAAGCAGGTATCAAATCCCCCCTCATTCTTCTCTTCTGCAGAATAAACAATCCCAGTTCCCTCAGCCTCTCCTCATAAATCATGTGCTCCAGCCCCCTAATCATTTTTGTTGCCCTCCACTGGACTCTTTCCAATTTTTCCACATCCTTCTTGTAGTGTGGGGCCCAAAACTGGACACAGTACTCCAGATGAGGCCTCACCAGTGTCGAATAGAGGGGAATGATCACGTCCCTCGATCTGCTGGCAATGCTCCTACTTATACAGCCCAAAATGCCTTTAGCCTTCTTGGCAGCAAGGGAACACTGTTAACTCATATCCAGCTTCTCATCCACTGTAACCCCGACGTCCTTTTCTGCAGAACTGTTGCCTAGCCACTCGGTCCCTAATCTGTAGCAGTGCATGGGATTCTTCTGTCCTTGTTGAACCTCATCAGATTTCTTTTGGCCCAATCCTTTAATTTGTCTAGGTCCCTCTGTATCCTATCCCTACCCTCCAGCATATCTACCACTCCTCCCAGTTTAGTGTCAGAATACCCGAGAACTGTCTGCTAAGATTCACGGCAAATAAGTGGTAAAACTGCCTCTACAAATTCTTCCTTATATTGGCTTCTCATGATGTCAGAAGCCCTTGACAGCTTGATGCTTCAATCTCTTGGGTTGTTGAGGCCAGTGTGGACACTTGTGGGGTGGGACAGGGTAACAGGGATTTCTTCATACCAAAATGACTACAGATCAATCTCAATCCTTCCCCAATAGAACTAAGGTTGGAAAATTACAATAGTGTTACCATTTACTTCTATGGAAATGTGGAAGATGTGAATTCAGAATAGGCCAATGTGCCATCATTATGCTAAGCTATTATAGGGGTAATCCTGCTCATTGCTATGCAGGTTTATTGGCAGATACAAACAGATGGCAGGATTTTCCCCTAGCAAGCCAGAGATTGCTAGGAAGGGGAATTGACCAGTGTGCCAGCAAAAGCATCATATGACTTGGGTGGTGAGATCAGCTGGCAGGAAATATGTGTAGCTCACTAGCCAGCCAATAGGAATTCTGTGTGGTTAACTTTCCTGTGGGCCCGGGGCTATTAGATTTTGTGGGGCCCCTGTATACAAGTCTTTTTCCTAATTTAAAACAAAATGATCACAATTATGGCATCAAGGTTATTAACGCTATACTAAACTTGCCTTTTAATTGACATAAAGCCGCTCTGTGGTTATATTTCAGTCTTAAAACATGTAGAATATAGTTAAGTTAATTCAAAATAGCCTGCTTCTTACCTTAGAATAGCTGTTATATTAGTTTCTTTCTGGGAGGGAGTTTGGGTGCAGGAGGGGATTCTGACCTGGGGCAGGGGGTTGAGGTGCAGGAGGGGGTGCGAGGTGCAGGCTCTGGCCAGGAGGCGCTTACCACAGGCAACTCCCGGTTGGCGGCACAGCAGGACTCAGGCAGGCTGCATGCTGTAGCCCCACACCGCTCCCGGAAGGAGGAGGAGGAGGACAGCGTGTCTCAGTGTGCTGCCCGCACCCGCAAGCGCTGCCCACACAGCTCCCATTGGCTGGTTGCACGGACAGTGCTGGGGGCAGAGGCAGCGCACGGAGCCTCCTCCCCCCACTGCCAGGGGTACGGAGAGACATGCCAGCAGCCAGCCGCTTCTGGGAGCGGCGTGGGGCCATGGCATGCAGGCAGCCTGCCTGAGCCCTGCTGCGCTGCTGGACTTTAAGCGGCCCGGAGATCACGATTGACTGGCAGAGACTCCAGGATTGAGCAGTTGATCGCGATCAACGGGTTGGTGACCACTTTTTGCTGGGCCCTCCTTAGTCCGAGGGCCTGCGCTGCAGCCCCTAAAGCCCCTGCATTAATCCGGCCCTGCACTTGCCCTTTACGATAGAAATGGAAATGATAAATTATTATGATGAAAGGGATATTCCTGTGATAACCACTAATGACACATTTGCTGAGCAAATAGATTGAAATAACAGAGAGGCATAACTGCTGCTTAGTAATACAGGCTAAGTACCCTGATTATCCCAAGGAACTCAAAACCTTTGAGTAACAGAAGGTTCACGTAATTGGGAAGAGCTGGCTCAACAGACTCCCCTGAGTGCAGACTTCAAAATCTGCTTGTCCATTTCCCCCCTATTATAGACAGCCATCCAGCTTAACTAGGGCTCCCAGCTTAACAGGATTCAACACGGTGTTAGAGCAAAAGTGTTGGAACTAGAGCTAAGATGCTCTGCTGAGTCAGCCAGTCTTGGAGAAACCCTCCAGCTGTCTTTCTCATCCACCTTGATTTGAAATCCTCAGAAGCATGACTGTATTTTAGATAGTGTGGTATCAGGTAGTTGTGATTCTCCTTGACTTGACACTTATGTAGTGTTTTTCCTCTTCAAAGAACTGTATAAACATGAGCTAATTAATTCTCATGACATACCTGTGGGGTAGAGAAGTTTTGTTAGTATCCCCATTTTATAGGTGAAGAAACTGAGGAGCAGAAATTAAATGACTTGTTCAAAGCCACAGAAGGAGTTGGTATTGGAGATGAGGTTATGTTTCAAGAGCTCCTTTTGCCAAATATATTGGAAAAATTGCTCAAGAACAGTTCATATTTGTGGAAGTATGACCCCTATAATGCTGTCAAGGTCAGTAAGCTCTTAGTGATTAGCTGAGTAAGCATTAGTCACACAGGCATCTGGGACAGCTCTAATCTAGACCAATTTTTTCTAGACATTAAAAAAATGGTAGAGAAGAAAATACAAGCACAGAGTCTTTTTTGTAGCAGGGCCTCTTCCTTTCTCTGCTTTTCCCAGATGCTTGTGTATTTACTTCTTCTATACCAGGCAAATTAGCCAAGCTGCACACTGAAACATGCTGCAGGAGGTCTACTGCAGATTCTGAATAACTTGAATAAGAGTGTCGCATAGTGCTACTACATTTATCTTGTACTGAATTTTGCAGGTGATAGCGGTGTAGATCCCAGGTAAGTTATTTTGTAATAATCATAGATTCCTAGCCCTGCATGAAAAAATTTCCTTGAGCTATACAATTGGAGCCTATAGTTACAATAAAATCTAGGAAAGGGTTATTTTACCTGAATTTATCGCTTAGCAACCAAGAATCTACCTCCAGAGAATGCTGTTCTGTGGGTTACCAAGTAACTGACTGTGACAATTACCAAACAGCTGGCCCATTAATCTACATACCCTTTAACCTTAGTCAGCTGAAAGATGGGCCGATGACAGCTAACAAACAATAGAAACACATCCTAATATTTTATTTAAGAGCTGAGGGAAACCACAACTGTATGGATCATACAGCCAGTTGGATTTAACTGTTTCAACTTATGTGGCTTGCCTTCAAGAAACTGTAGATGAGAATAAATCAGACAATGTATTTTTAAAAAAGCGTATTTTTCATCTCCAAGCATTGTATATACTGATTATATCTGCTTGATCAAAAAGATATAGTCATATTTTAATATAGGAATGCAAAACAGCAAATTATAAACAATTGGATTATTTATATACAAAATCATCATCTTACTGTATTTTGCATGTATGTAGTCAATGCTCAAAATTTGTCATAGTAAGTTTTACAAAATTTAGTTGTTTGACTGACAGCCATCTATAAATATCAGGAGAGTGTTAAATTCCAAGGTGGAAAAGAAGTTATTTAGGATGGTACAAGAGGGCAGAACAAGGAATAATAAAATGAAATTGAGACAGAGAAAATTTAGGCTGAATAACAGGGAAACTTCCTGATAATGAGATGTATTATATTGTGGCCTGGTCTCCCAAGGGAAATGGTGAAACTATAATCACTTCAGCAATTTAAAAGTAGACTGGACAAATACCAATCATGCAGTGGTGGGGCAGTGGAATAGATGACTTGGTCTTTTCCATCTCTAATTTCTATGACTTTGCAACATACAAAGACATACAAATAATAACATGTAACATTTTATTATGATGCTTTAGGTATGATTCGCTTAGGCTGTAACCCTGCAAAGACTTATTCACACACTTAACTTTATAGCCTGTGAGTAGTTCCATTCAGTGTAAAATGAATCATGTGCAAAAGCTATGCAAGATCAGGACCTATTGCGCATATAGGAAAATCAAAGACTTAAACCATGGGTAGAAAGGCACCAAGCTCAATTCCTCTCTGTACTGAAGTCCTGCTTAGTTCAGGCAGGGGAAGAGTATCAGGGAGCTTACTAGATCTCACTTATTCTCTACCAGCCATGCCCTGAATATGGACTACCTGACACTTTATGCAGATTGGCATAGCAGGGCTCTGCCTGCAGGGCCGGCTCTAGGATTTTTGCCGCCTCAAGCAAAAACAATTTTGGCCGCCCTCCCACTGTTTTTTTCTTACCCCACCCCCGGCCCCACCTCAACTCCGCCCCTTCCCCAAATCCCCAGACCTGCCTCCTCCCTGCAGGCTCTCAAGCTTAGGAGGGAGGGATGGAGAAGCGGCGTGCACGCCGCGGCCACTCAGAGTCTCCCCCTCCCTCCCAGGCTCTCAAACCTGGGAGGGAGGGTGAGCAGCGGCGCGCGAATCAGCTGTTTCGCACGTTGTGGTGCGTGAGCGGCAGCAGCGGAAATGAGCTAGGGCGGCTGGGGCACATTTTTAGGGGAGGCAGGGGCGGCATTCTGGCGTTGGCCATGCCGCCCCTAAAAATGTGCCGTCCCAAGCACCAGCTTGTTTTGCTGGTGCCTAGAGCCGGCCCTGTCTGCCTGTTTCCTCTCCCCACATGCCCTGTGTGTTGGGATGGCAGTAGCTGGCATAGAAGCCACCTTTACCAGGTTTTCACAAACAGAGAGTTCCCCTACATAAGGTTTCAGAGGGGTAGCCGTGTTAGTCTGTATCAGTAAAAACAACAAGAAGTCCTTTTGGCACCTTAGAGAGTAACAAATTTATTTGGGCATAAGCTTTCATGGGCTATAACCCACTTCATCAGATGCATGGAGTGGAAAATACAGTAAGCAGGAACACCTTCTTGTCAGGGTGTGGCTGGGAATGGGCCACATCCACTTTGATTGAATTGACCTCATTAGCACTACAAAAAGTAATTTTCCCTCTGTTGATATTCACCCCTTCTTGTCAATTGTTGAGAATGGCCCACATCCACCCTAATTGAATTGGCCTCGTTAGCACTGACCCCCCACTTGGTAAGGCCACTCCCAGCTTTTCATGTGCTGTATATTTATTCCTCCTTACTGTATTTTCCACTCCATGCATCTGATGAAGGGGGCTATATCCCACAAAAGTTTATGCCCAAATAAATTTGTTAGTCTCTAAGGTGCCGCAAGGTCCCTCCATAAGGGAAATTTTCAGCTGGCTATTTATGGCTAGAATCTTCTCTCTTCACACTGACTCACTGGCCCATATAATTTTTAAAGCACCATCTCTAAAGATTTTACTTACTAGATTGATAACATGCACCATTTCACCAGAGACTGAGTTGGAAGTGATTGCCCTACCTTCAGGTAGCTAGAGTGGAAAGCAGTTTTCTGTTCATCCAGAGGTTAAAAACCTACAACCAAACCTACCTCATTTTCCACTGATGTAGGTGAGTCCCAGTGGCATAAAGATGTTCCCCTTCCCCCACACCTTGTTCCAAGCCTGGTCCCAATCTCTTTAGGCTAGTCAGTCTCAGTCTCCACCCCCAGACGCTCTTCATCCCAGGTCCAACCAATCCCATATTTTCCACACCCTGCAAACCTGGATTCCTTATGCCAGTTACAGTTTCCTTGTCCAGTCATCCCCATCTTCCCAACCTGGATTCTTCATCCAAACACAGTCTTCCCCAGCCACCACTAGTCCCAGTCTCCGCCCCCCACCCATGCTCCTCATCCAATTTCCATTTTCCTTTCCCTACACCTCTTTCCCCTCCCCTCCCTAAACTCCTAGTCTCCCTCCAAGGCTCCTTGTCCACATTTACTCCATCTGCCACCCTTCTCCCATGTCCCACTCTTCATAGAATCACAGATATGTAGGGCTTGGAAGAACCTCAAGAAGTCATTACTCTGGTCCTCTTTGCATTTGAATCAGACAGTTCTCGCCTCCACTTTGTGTCAGCACCAGCAGATGGCATGGAGAGCACAAGAGAGACAGTCCCTCTGCTCTTAGTTTCTGTGTCCCTGCCCCACATTGGTGCACAGCATTCAGGAGTACTAATTGCATCAAAAGGCCTGCTCATTCCCTGCAGCCATTGGCTTCAGCATGCACAATACAGACAATATCGTTGGAGAATTTCATGGCCAAACTTTAACAAGTCTCTACAGAACACGTATGAAGTGAGATTTATCAAATGCTTATAACTTGACCAAATGTGGGTGGATTAGCATGGGAACTGCAAAAGGTATATTTCTGACATCAGGGCAATTCCCATGCCAAATTTCAATTACTCCAAGGCCTGGAGGCACTAGAGCTTCTCATTGTAACAATAGTAAGTATTTTTTGACATAGGCAAAACATTGTATTTTTCCATAATCTTGTTTTCAGATGTAGTCTTATTTAAATAATAAAAAAAAAGAGTACAACCTGAGGCAGACACCCAGGATGGGAAATTTCAGACCAAACAGAGCACCTTTTCGTCTCATTCCAGGACTGCTTAGTTTTCTTAACAGCCTCTGGTTGTTGTCTTTATCAAAGACTTTTTGAACATTCAAATAATTTATAGCAACCAGTTTTCTTTGATACATTTTTAATACTAGCACACTCAAAGAATTTGGGAATTGAGAGGCATGGTTTTCTTTTACACAAACTGTCTATCATGTAATTCTATTTTTTAATTATTATTTCAATGAGTTTACAAAGTACAAAAGCACAGGTGCTGGCTTCCTTTCGGCCCTGGGGGTGCTCAACCCCCAGCTTCACCCCGGTCCTGCCCCCTCTTACCCTCCCACCCTCCCATCCTCACCTCACCTCTTCTTGCTCCCTGTTCCACCCTAGCTCCACCCCAGCCCCACCCCTCCGTTCTCCCAAGCTCCTAGCCCCACCCCACTTCTTCCTGCCTCCTCTCCACCCTGCCCTGCCTCTTCCTGCCCAGTTCCGCCCCCTCCCCGAGTGTGCCCCATCCCTGCTCCTCCTCCCCCCCCCAGAGCCTCCTGCACACCGCAAAACAGATGATCCTGGTGGATGGCAGCCACTAGGGGGTAGGTGGGGAGCTGGCTGCTGTGGGTGCTCCAGCCCAGGAGCACCCATAGAGTCAGCACCTATGTACAAAAGTAAGGCTGACTGGACTGTAAGTCCCAGGAGCATACCAGTGCCTTTTTTAAAATGATGTACAAAATGTATTACCTTCCAGTCTTTTTGAATAATCATGACATATGAAATAGTATATACTTTTGTTAGCAACTCAGCTATTTCATTTCTAAGTCCCTTCAGAACTATTGGCAGTATACCTGCCAGGCCCAGTGGCTTGTTGATTTTTAATTTATCAGTTTGTTCCAGCACGTCTTCTTCTGACACCACTGTCTGTGATACAGTCTCAGTATTTTTACCTGCAAACAGCAGGTATCTTCTCAACATCCCCTGTGGGGAAAATTGATGAAAAGAAGTAAATTTTGGGCTGGTCTACACTGTGGGGGGGGATCGATCCAAGATATGCAACTTCAGCTATGCAAATAGCGTAGCTGAAGTCGAAGTATCTTGGATCGAATTACCTGGGGTCCAGATGGCGCGGGATCGATGGCAGCGGCTCCTCTGTCGACTGCGCTACCGCCGCTCGCTCTGGTGGAGTTCCGGAGTTGACGGTGAGCGCGTTCGGGGATCGATATATCGCGTCTTAACGAGACGCGATATATCGATCCCGGATAAATCGATTGCTACCCGCCGATACGGCGGGTAGTGAAGACGTACCCTTTGTGTATCTGAAATGTCCTTAGCTTCTTTAATTGTTCCCTTTACTCCGTAATTGTTTTCCAGACCCAACAATTTTCTCAAACTTTTCCAGCTTCTGATATACTTATAGGGTGAAATCCTGGATCCATTTAAGGCAATGGCCAAACTCCCATTGGCTTCAGTGGGGCCACAATTTTACCTGAAGAATTTATTTGTTGGCTATTTGCTCTTCAAATTTTTACTTCCTAATTTCCATCTTAAATTTCACCTACCATGAACTATGCCTCTTTCTAATGGTTTCAGTAGGATTGGATTTCCATTTTCTGAAGATGTTTGGCTTGAATAACCAATTGGACTGTCCATTTAACCATAATAGATTTTTCCTTGCCTCCTTCATATTTCCTTTTTTGTTTAGGGGGATGCATACCATCAGTGGCTGTATCACAAAGTGCTTAAGTAGCCTTTGTGCTGAGTTTTAAGATTTTAATTTCTTCACTTTTGAATTTAAATGTCCTGTTTTACTAACTGCTGCTGCTTCCTTTTTTTAATTCAGATTTATAAAGTTTAGAGTTTTGTTTCCTCTTTTGATTTTAATAAAAGTTTATAGCTATTTTTTGGTATATTCCCTGCCCCAAGGAAGTTGAACTGAATTACACTGTGATTGCTGTTACTTAGTGGATCAACTATTGTTAGTTCCTGAACTTCTTGAATTGTCTTTGACCTGTTTCTTTTGTTAGGTGATGCTATAAAAAAAAAATCACCTAGAAGCTCAAAGGCAAGAACAATGAAACATGAAAAATTGGTTGTCATCTAGTTTTCTTGAATACATGCCTTCATTGGAAGATGAACTTTTGCCTAAGTAGGATTTTGCAGAATGGTATATTTAGTGCAAATCATGGCATCAGACATTCTTGGCAGAAAAAGTCATTAAGCTCAATACAGACCATCGAAACTCTTTATATAGAATTACCCTGGATGTGCTTAGTGGCTATTTCTCTTTATTTATAAACAATCCTTTTACTTTCTTTCAGTCTCTGGAGATTTTTTTAATCCATTGGAAGAAATAGTAGTGTAAGCGTAATATCACTTCTGAAACGTGGTTACAATAATTATACTAAAATAATGGTAAGCTTTCCTCTCAAGTTAAGAACAGATCAAAGAAGGCAAACACACACCTCTTTGCTCACTGTGTTCTGTGCACCATAGGTGAAATTCAGCACCCTCCCCACACAGCCTTAGTGACTGGGCTTTGTGGGGGGATTAACTGAGCCTTGGAATTCACTCGACAGCCCTCAGGAAAGCAACCCTAATGCAGCCCCTGCTGCAAACCATATGCTGTGATAGTGGTTGTTGCACAGATATACCCTAATGGCAAGTTTTAGGCCACTGACTCTATTTAGGGTTGGTCTACACTGGGGGAGGGGGGATCGATCTAAGATATGCAACTTCAGCTACGCGAATATCGTAGCTGAAGTCGACGTATCTTAGATCGATTTACCTCGGGTCCTCACAGCGTGGGATCGATGGCTGCAGCTCCCCCATCGACTCCGCTACCGCCTCTCACTCTGGTGGAGTTCCGGAGTCGATGGGGAGCGCGTTCGGGGATCGATTTATCGCATCTAGACAAGATGCGGTAAATCGATCCCCAATAGATCGATTACTACCCAGTGATCCGGCAGGTAGTGAAGACATACCCTAAGTCTCAGCTCCATTAGCCTCTCCCTTAATCCTCACCCAATACCATATAGCCTGGTTGGAGCTAGCACAATGCTTCACTCCCCTCCCACTTCAGCCTCCGGACGGGTAAGGAGTTACTTCTGCAATGCACAGGACCTTGGGGAGGCCCTCCTAGATGAGTGAATTTTATCCCGCATGTGCTGCACAGTACCTAGGAACAGCCTGTTGGTACACCTAGCTTTTGATGTCCATGTTATTGGTGGTTTGAGTAAAAACCTTAGCAATATGTTTATATTCATATTGCTAAATTGATATAATTTGTATTATTTGCATATAATACAAATTAATATGCTTTGTATTAATTCACAAAGCATAGAAAACAAGCAAAGTGGTTGGTTAGACATATTTATGAAAAGCAAACAAACCAACTGTTATTTACATTAATGACTCTTGCATTGTCTTTGTAGTGCCTTATTGTTTCTATGTCAATACAAGAGTGTGAGCCATTCCCATAAAAAAAAAATCCTTCCATTGACGTTGTGTCAGGCTTGTGACCACGTTGTACCTAATAAGATGTCTGGATGGAAACAGTACCATTTCTGTGTACATCATCTCAGACACTCCATTGACAATATAAACTATCCTCTGGTAATTCCAAACCACAGCAATATCTATGGAACCATTATAATACATATCACTGCCTGAATGCTGATCATGCTTTGGCATATCTCTAGAAGATTGGCGCCAAAGATGAATTATCTCTGGGCTGCTGATTGGCTTAGACAGGCATATGGGAAGGGATGGGAGTTACATGGATTTCTGTGCTTGTATCCTGCTTGTTGCCTTTATGGATGTCCCACTGGAGCTAGCACAATGCTTCACTCCCCTCCCACTGTACTCTCCAGAAGGGTAAAGAGTTACTTCTGCAATTCACCGGGGATTGAGTAGGCCCTCCTGGGTGAATGGATTTTATCCCATATGTGCTGCACATATAGGCATAGCAATATTGAATATAAATTTCTGTTGGCCTTGGCAGCACATTCCTGCTCCTTGTTGGTGCAAAATCAAGCTTGCCCTGTCTCCTTTTTCTGCCCATCAGTCATCTGGTCACGGTAAGAGATGGTACAACTGTTCCCTGGGCAATGCTGTAAATAGTTGAATTAGTACTTAATGGTGTATCCAGAGTTATTGCTGACAGTCCATTTTGCAATCAGTTAGGAATTTTCCCTGACAGCAGGCTGGCCATGTAGTTTGTGTCTTTCACTTTCCCATAGAGCATGTGGTAGGTGTCAGATGGGTTTTTTATGGCATTGTGTTCAGATGATAACATATTATGGTAGTGCCTTTTGTGACATTCACATTTGTTGTGCCATAGTTTTCATGCTGTCTTGGTTTCCACTTTACGGAGCAGTCAGTTATGATTGTCGGAGCCAGTTATGGTTTAGTGCTTTGTGCTGGCCTTTTATCCTAACATGAATGGGGAGTAAGTGTTTTGTGGTGTGTGTTAAAACATGAAGACTAGTTTTACTATCTCACACACACATTTAAAGCACCATCTCACTGAAGCCCACTTCTTTCCACAGTAAAAGGGATTAGCTGGAAATTTCATCTGGTGAAGCTGAAGTGTATTTGACTAGGGAGCTTATTTTGATCTTGGAAGGCTGTTACGTTGAAGGAAAATGGGACAACCCTGGGTGCGATTTACTGCTGAGAATTTTAACTTGTTGGATAAAATTGTTTCCTAATATTTAACCAAACATAATTGTTTGGAGTCTTTATTTGAGATGCACAGAGTGACCGGGTCAATATTTACAGTGACATTACAGTTGCTCTGGTATAGGGCTGTTATGTTGTCCTTCAAAGAAGTGTACAATATTTTATCAGAGTATGCTACCCATGTTGAAAATACAGACAAATATATTTTGTGAAGTAGCAGCTAAGCATTCCTGATTCATTCTGAGAACACAAGGTTTGATCTGGTCATATCCCTTTCAAACCACTTCAGTGGGAGTTAATGGATGAGAAATGAGTGGCTGCAACCTGTGTGTGAAACATGCTTTGAGTCTTGCCAACATTTGGTGGCACTTTAGAGCTTCAGCTAGTTTGAGGAACGAAACTTTGAAGTGGAAAAAATGCTTTGCAAGAAGCCTAATTCATGTATTTGTGAAAAATACATTAAATTAGATATGGCTATTTTTTATGTGATGAAGAAAATTTGAAGTTGATGAAAACTTGCTAAGGTGGGTGAAGTTACAACATTTGCATGTACACACTTCTGTTGTACATACAAACCTTGTGTTTTCACCCACAAATTGTGCAATTGCATATATAAATACTTATTTCCATACACAATAAAATTGTTTTATGAGCACAGGAGATCCTATTTTTTCTTGAGTATATGAGGTCTGTTCACAGCTCACATGCAAACTATGCAATATCTATAAGATTATCAGGAAGGTGGAAAAAGGTGGTTAGATAGCAAGCCTTTGAAAACGTTATATCCAGAGTTTGGCACAAGAATTAGAGTTGGGAAGGAAATGTTTTTTTATACTGTGAAAGTTTGGATATCATGTCCCAAAGTGGGACAAAAGTCAAAATCGCAAATTTTTCTCACACTGAAAATCTGAAGGAAAAAAAATTCAGTCTGGATCAACTGAAATGTTTTGTTTTGATCATTTTGAAACATTTCATTTAGATGTTGACCATTTTATTTTGTTATAATTAGCTTAAATTTCAAAACAAAAAGCCATTTCAAATGGGAAAACCAGACTTTTTCACTTTGATGGCAATTTGAAACATTTTTACAATTTCAAAACTTTTTACAAACTTTTTTCTGAGCTGAAAAATGTGTCAAAATTTACCCTATCCTGAGAAAAGATTTGGTTTTGATGAATCAGCATTTTCTGATGAGAAAAAATAAACAATAATTAGTTGAAGAACTCCTGACCAGCTCTAACAAGACTCCAGGAGGATCCAGTGCTGATTAGACACATCACACTCTACTAAAAAGTTAATTTATCTATTCAGGCATCTAGAGTAAAGCCACAAATATGGTGTTCACATTGTACATCTAAGAGGACAATTTTACTGTAAATATGTAATTAGTTGAGGTTTGATATCTGGTTTTCGGAGTGCTATAACTTGTTACATATTTTGATAGTTCTGTTGATTCCCTGAACTCCTTAACTTTCTCATCCTTTCTAGGTGGGTTTCTTGTCTTTTTAGACATCTGTTGGAGCTCACTCATCCTAATCTTCATTTGAGTAATTGACTTTGGGAGTTTTACACTCTTTCCAAATGCCCCTCAGAAGTGTTTGTTTACATTCTGGGTAAAAGTGCTTAATGCATTGCAGGAAAAGGGATTCATGCTAACAAAACTTGCACTCTGCTTTTTGAGCACAAAGTAATCAAGACTTGTGTGGCAACAGGAAAACAATTTTAAAGAAGTTGGATCTATAAAAATGAAACAACCTTTCATTCAGATTCATTAGTAGCTTGCACGCTCAGCTGGAGAACGTGCCCTTCAAGCAAAGTATCATTTTACTTCAATGTGTGCAAAAGATTTGAAGAGGCATAACATTTCTTCCTTATTTTAATAGGTTTCAGTCCAGACAAACACCTGGAAGCAAATGTGTTTGTATATTTTAAATGTTTATCGACATTGTCCACTCTCACACACAAGCCTTGGAAAAAACAAACTCTGTTAAAGTCAACAGAGAAAACAAGATACTAAGTGCTCAGTTCTGGCTTCAGAATATACATAAGAACAATTTCCTTTGTTCCAGATTCTGATCTCAGTTATACTTAGTCCTGCCATGAGTGCAGGGGACTAGACTAGATGACCTTTCAAGCTCCCTTCCAGTCCTACAATTCTACAATATTGGTGTAAATCCAGAATCTACATTTCAAGAATTGTTATACATGTGTATCTGAGAGCCAATTTTGACCAAGGGGCCATTTTTCTAAATGTGGGTACTTAAGCTATTTTTTCAAAATGTCTACCCCCTTCTATTGTACCTGTGAATCTCGTATGTGCATGCTCAAATTA
The DNA here is from genome assembly GCF_011386835.1 of Chrysemys picta bellii. Classification (NCBI taxonomy): domain Eukaryota; kingdom Metazoa; phylum Chordata; order Testudines; family Emydidae; genus Chrysemys; species Chrysemys picta. The sequence continues at coordinate 185,397,731 of NC_088793.1, forward strand.
TGCAACACCATGTGTAAGTATCTATTTGCATGTACAGTTCCCTTCATGAATACAAGGTTCTCATCTGCAATAAATGCATGTGCGTTTTTTTGACATAATTATTTTGAAATGAACAATCAAGGACAATGTTCAGGTTCAACTGGCCAGTCTTGAGAACTTATGGTGTCTGGGTTGGTAAAGCTGTGCTCTTAGTGCTTCTGCTATTTGGGCTAAAGGGCTTCTCCTCTCCAGGTGTGTGGACTGGAGGTAGATGATCAAACAGAAGCAGAGACTCTCCCATTTGACATGTCACAGCTGCAATCTTCACATAAAGCTCCAGTATAAGTTGTGACTCTTCTCTGTGTTGATGTGCCACCAGCACTCTCCCCAGAAGCAATTATGTTTTCTGTTGATTGGTGACAAAATGGCTGAAGAAAAAGGAAATGTTTCTTCTGCACTACCTCTAGGCCTTCAGTCAGCTCTGCCAGAAGAACTTTGACTTGGCTTCCTCAACCTGAAATGTAAGGAGTGGCTTAAACCAACAGACCAAGGTGCACCTTCTCCAGCTTCCAAAAGGGCAGGCTGCCCACCAGTGAGCAGCAAATCTGAAAAAGGGAAGTCTTCAGGGAGAAAGGAGGTAAGTACTGATGGGAAACCTGACACCCCACATTAGCTTTTAACAAAACCCTCCTGGAGGCCAAAGGAATGTCTTCAAAGGAGCCAGTCTGTCACTTAAACCAAGGGATAAGTTCCCCTTTCCCCACCAGGCCACATAAATGGTCTACAGAGCAGCACTCTCGTATACACCAATGAAATAAAAGCACAACTCTCCTGAGGAGAAATGTGACCTCTCCCCTCTCTCTCCTCAGAGACAGATTCAGAGTGAGAAGATACTTACTTAAGGGGCTTTTTTTTAATGAAGAGGAGAAAACCCACCTAATTACATTTGGCATCGTCCTCACTAAAAGAAAACTATGCCCAGACTCTCGCGCTCTCACGCTCTCTCTAAAAAAAAAAAAAAAAAAAAAAAAGAGAAAGGCCATATCCTACTGCCTGTGAGCTGGAAGAGAGAATAGTGGATGTGTGGGGTACATTAAAGCAATAGTAAGTATGCTTTACCCAAAAAATAACAAGCTGTGAATATTGCCATAGGAAAAAAGTGGGGCTAAGTGCTTAAAATTGATTCTCATGTAGCTGGATATTTTAAGGAATTTTATATCCCTTGAGAAAGAACTGCCTTCCATTCTGATCCTTCCAGCAGAAAGATGGAGAGTACATTATGAAAGGAGTAGAACTGTTAGTTTGAAGAGGTGTGATGACCATTCTCAGTAACTCTTCTGTTTACAGGGTTCTCCTTCTTTGCCTAAAAGATTTATCTGGAAATAATGTAGTTTAAAAGAGAATTGAAAATGGCCAGGCAGGAACTGGCCTGTTCTGTGCTAATCATAGACTTTCTAATGGATGCCATTTGAGATAGGATTAAGATATTTGCCAGACCTATGGATAACAGTGTTAAGACTCATAGAATGCATAACCAAGATCCTGAATTAAAAAAATAAGCAAAAGCTGTTTTCCCAAGCCTTCATAAAGGGATTGATTGTTCAGGGATGGGCTTTTTCTTTGGATTTAAGAGTCCATTCTGCTACTAGGTGAGGAGAAAGTTGGTCTGACCTCATCTCAGCCCAGTTGCCCATATAAGTACAGACTATGTTTTCAATCATAACCTCTCTCCTTCAAGTGAAGTTCAAGAGGCTCAGGATTCTATATTCAATAAAACCAAGGAAGAGCAACAGCACCTGGTAAACCCCAAAGACTAGAGGTAAATTCTAATTACATGCCATCACTCCCACTCAGTCATCACCTACTAGGGGACTCATGGCTTAAAGAGCAAGTAAGATTGTTAGACCTGGTCTACACTACACGGTTAGGTCGATGAAGCTGCCTTGCATCAAACTAGCTGTGGAAGTGTCTTCATTTACATTTGTCTCTTGCCGACATAAGTGCCTCTCTTCGTTGATGTAGTAACACCACCTCCCCAAGAGGCATAGAGTCACAATCGATGTAGTTAGGTTGACACAGTGTCAGTGTCAGCTATGCTTGCTTACTTCGATTGTTACTGGCTTTTAGGAGACATTGATTTAGTTGGGGATTAGGTCTTGCTTTGAGCAGGGGATTGGACTAGATTACCTCCTGAGGTCCCTTCCAACCCTATGATTCTATGACATGCCACAATGCCCCACATTGTCAACACAAATTGATACAAGCGCTCCTGGTGAGGACACACATCGCCAACACAAGGAGCCAAGTGTGCATACACACAAGTGATTTAATAACGGTGATGGCCATATGCCAATGTAAGTTAGGTTGACATAATTTTGTAGTGTAGACATGGTCTTACTTGCCCTACATGCCCACACCAGGATACTGTGGGGGAGGAGGGAATAAGACATTCCTTTAATCCCTTGTGTGGCTTACCTGCATTACTGTTAAGACCATGGGGCTGCTACTCCCCACTCTCTCCAGAGGGGCAGGAATGGGTGGAGCCTTTCCTCCATTTCCTCCATTTAATAGTGCCAGCTAATAGGTCAGAGCTGGATTCCAAGGATTCCTTCCACCCTGAAAAACATTATGTTACCTTTGGAGGAAAGGGGAAACCAGGAAACAAATTGTTACTCCTGGACCAGTTACAGCTACATGCCACTCCTTATTTAGGGCAGCTTGTGCGGCTACAATTTAATATGTAGCGAATAGCACAGACTGCTGCAACACATACAGACAAGAGAGCTGCTGTGATGACAGTTTGACAGCAAATAAAGTAAAAGGATCCAGTTAATAACTAGTGTGTAGAGCAACATAAATACAGCAGAATCTACTTAACCAGGGCAACTCAGAGAGAAGACACTGTTTTAAAAATTAGTCCCCAAAACCAAAAATTAAAATAATATCCTGATCTTAATGCTATTGCATGAATCCATCATGTTTATATGATCTTTGTTTTTTTCTTTCCCTATGTTCATTTGACAATTTTTGTATGAAAAGATGGGAGCTCAGAATTTCACATGTATTTAACACCTTGATAACCCCACTTATCCACTTGGCACTGGTTGGATGTGTCCCCATTAAGCAGAATTTATTTATCCCCGATTAAGCAGAATTCATTTTTATTCACTATCATTAGACTAAACTGGCTCCTTGGGAGATGTCCCACTTCAGCAGGCACACTGGTCAAGCAAGTCTTGATAAAGTAGCCACCTTGATAAAAGCAAGTGTCTGGTAATATCAGATGGTATAAAGAAAAATACAGCAGAACTACAACAGCAGGGAGGGAGCTTAGAGGCTCCTGAGAAAAGGAAGATTCCTTGAGACAGGGTTTAAAGTTTTTTCATTTGAAAAGCTATCTGCAGCTCGAGTCTCATCATGCTATGATATTTATTTTGTTTTCAATATAATAACCAGAAGAGCGCTTCTATGAATCTGAGTGTGACCTTATATTTTCCAGGTGACACCTTTATTGTTGTTGAAATATCTAAAGCTGCACTGGTGCCAAGTGGAAAACACTGTAAAGATACATTCTGTTTGTGGACAATTCTGCTAACTGATAATATTTTTTCTGTAGTTGTCTTCTATTCTTAATAGTACAGACATTTGCATGTATATAGAATGTTTGTTCCTGATGGGTTCATCGGCTCCCACTGTTTACTCTTGACCTGAAGCCATCACCTTTTGTGAAGTCATCTAGTTGCAGTGGAGATGATAATGATATTATAATTCTCTATTTGTGACATTGGAAGGTCAGCTGGATCAACGATTAAGAAACAAAGATTCTGCATGCATTCCTGGTAATTTAAAAGCATGGGAGATGATATTCTTTTTATACTAATTCTTCATTCTCTTGATTACATACAGCAAAATGACATTGAAAACATCAGGGTTGTACATCAGGTCCTATCTTCTGTGCATATACATTTTAATATAATCTTTAATTACACGACCATATGCTATGTTTCAAATAAAACAATAGCACATATGTAAATTCCATCATCTGGAACTATTTAGCTACAGACTACCACAAGGCCCTGGCTCACGAGAAGAGAGCTCCTGTTCTGTGCACGTTAGGAGGTGAGCAGGAGAGAACCACTGTCTTGCAAACATTAGTTGCTGTGCAGCTCCGAAGCTGTATCAGAGCAGGACCTCTGCCTGTGCAATTTAGCAAGTGTGCAGGAATGCCCCCCTCAGCTCCTTACAAGGGCCACAAGAACCTATCTTCCTCCCTTTTGTGGTAGTTTCTTTGACAGGAGCTTCAGCAAAATGGAGCCATAAAAGCATAGAGGCGAGACTGTGGGAGGAGGGGGGTATCTGCCCAAGCACTTTACAAATGCCTTAGGAACTCTAACTATGTATGAGTAGAGTTTTCAGTATACAGCTAAGCTAGCCATGTAAATCTTTTCTTAGCTCCATGCCTTACTTTCTTAGTGAAAAAAATCTACTGCACAAGCTGTGTATGCAACGTCATGGAGCATAACTCGGTCAACTAAAAAACAGATTTCTCTAGAACAAGCAAAAACAGTTCTCCCTAGTGAGGACTATTTCCAAGCCAGATTTCAACTCTCAGTCCCCAGTGGCTCCCAGAGTATCTGAGTGCCTCAAAGACAATAATGGATTTATCCTCATAACACCCCTGGGAACAGTGCTCAAGTCCTAAAAAGGAAGTGCCAGAACTCACTTCTCTGCTGGAGCCTTGTTGATATGGGTCCAGTGGACCAAGTATGTGTGGAACTATACCTCTGCCAGCAGGCCTGTTCACTGTTCATCATGTTCACTGGGGTCTCTGTCAGGACTCTTCACCCAGTGCAGCGGTAAAGGACATCCCTCCCCATCCCCACACCTGGGGGGCAAGAAGGGGTGACAGCAGCACTGACCATAGGGGAGGCAGGGACAGGGGTACAGACAAGGAAGGGCAGAGGTCCCAGGCCTCTCCCTTGGTCAGCTCTGAGCAGAGACTCAGCAGCTGCCGCCTTCTGTCCCAGCCATGCCTCAGACAACAGCATAGAGTGGCCCTGCAGGCAGGGATCCGCCTAGGGTGACCAGATGTCCTGATTTTATAGGGAAAGTCTTGATAATTTGGGGATTTTTCTTATATTGGCGCCTATTACCGCCCCCCCGTCCCGATCTTTCACACTTTCTATCTGGTCACCCTAGAGCCGCCACCCACACAGGAGGTAACAGGCTGGGGCTCCTGCATCCCTGCTGAATGGGAGAGTCCCTGCTAGAGTCCCAGGCTGTAAGGGGTAACCCTGGCACTTCCCCAAGCCCCATGATCTGTGTGGGCAGCAGCGAAGAGGTGGGGGTCTGCAGCCTGGATGCAGATAGGGTGCTGGGGGTCCGCAGGGCTGGAAGCTATCTCCCTGTGCACCAGAGAAGGAAGCACTAGAACATTCTGAGCCCAGGCCCCCAGAGCCATGACAGGAAGCAGTCTGAAGAGCTTAGGGGGAAGCCTTGGAGCCCAGTGCCTCTACCATCTGGCCTGAAGCCACCTTCCCTCCTTTCCTATCCCACAGTGCCAGAACTCAGAACTCCAGTAAGGGCTCCCTACTTTGAGCGGGGGGGGGGGGGGGGGGGAGCGGGGAGGGAGATTACCTCTGGTAGGGGCAGTGGGTCCTTAGCCATGGGGCCGCCCTGCTTTGCTGTCTTGGGAATGGCCAGGAGGGTAGGCTGTGGCTGCTAGGTCTCCACTCAGAGCTGGGCAGGATGGGGCCTAGGCCCCCCTTTCTTTGTGACCCTGTCAAAAGTACAGGATGTTGTTCCAGTTCCCCCCCCACACACACACACACCCCCAAAAATGTGCCAGAATGCCATTTCCAAGCATGCCAGCACCACTCCAGTGCTGCCTGAGAGGTAGAGAAGTTTCATTATCTCCATTTTACTGGTGGGGAACTGGGGTACAGGAAGATTAACTGCCTTGTCTAAGAGCCACAGGAAGTCTGTGGCAGAGCCAGGAACTGAATATACATTTTCTGAGTTTTCCTCTTGGCTTCATCTGTAGAGATGTTCAAAAAAGGTTACAAGAATTTTTCTATAATGAGGAAAATTAGTGTGCATGAGTGAGTGTGTGTGTGTGTACATACATATGTACAGCCCTCCCCCTTCCCTCTACAACATTTTTACAAAGAGAATCTTCCGTAGTTTTTCCATAGCAGTTAGTGATTCTTCAAGGTTAGCAAACACATAAGGAATTTTAGAAGCTTTTTCTGTTCCTGTCATCAATGCTTCTTCCTAGAGAGCTGGTAAAAAGTTGCACAGTATTTTTACTCATGTTGGCTTTCATTGAAACAGCATGTTGTTAAATTATTTGCCCAGAGTATAACTCTTTCCATCAACACTGTATGTCATAATGCTGAGGTTTGATCCTCTGGTACTGTTTTCCTCTTTGTTTGCAATGAGCTATGCTACAGGAGTCAGTGCTGAAAATTTATAGTGGTGTTTGAAATATAAAAGTCAGTGGGTATGAGCTGACTCCACTAGTGGCATGTAGTGGTTTGCTTAAACCAACAGATATTCATCAAGATATCAGCATTTCTACTGAGTAGCCTTACTGTGTTACCTGGATGATAACTGCTAAATAGATGGGAAAAGTCAAAAAGATGATTGTGGTCAAACTTATGGTGCAGCAGGGAAACTGATAAAAGGAAGTGTGCATTTTACAGATGAAACAGAATGTAAATGAACATATAAAAACAACATAGGTGAGTGAAGAAAGAGTATAAAGAGCTAATATGATGCATAATACTGATTAGCCCTAAGGAATATGAGGTTGGGGGAAGAGGGAGCAAGAAGACAACACACTTGGCAAGCTATGCAGTATCCCAAGCTAGTACACTGGAAGAGACTCCTACATGAACAATATTATTCAAGGTGTGGGGCTTACACCATAGGTATTGCTAGTATCATAAGACACCTATTGAAAATGTTATCTTTTAAAAATTGGATGGAGAGGGAGCACCAGTGGGTAAGCAGAAAAGGGAGAATAGATGCAAAAGGGCATGGAGGTTGAGAGATGGAACTTAGATGTGGGGAGATGGTGGAGGGGGAAGATGGAGAGTGTTGGCGATTTGAGGATGAGAGTTTTTGGTATAGCATGCTGTCTTTTCTGCAGCTGACTAGCTCTGCAAAGTGCATGGGGTAGAGAGTAGACATGGCCCTGCCTTCTCCCTACTCCCCTTAAACTATTCTTTCCCCTGGAGCACCCACCCAAGAGCAAGGCACAAAGTGGCCTTTACCTTTTTCTAAACAAAGAAAGGTTTCCAAATAGTGATAAAAGATCAAATGACCAGTCTCACGGGCTTTGGAGCCAGAGCATTTCTATCAGCTGAATGCTTTCATCAGTAGCTAAAACCAGACTAATTGAAGAGAGGTGCAGTCTATAACAGTAGCATATCCATGCACTTGGTTATGATGAGAGGCATGACATAGGAACCTGAATAAAACAACATATCTTTTACTGTTGCCAGGCCCTTCTAGCCAGTAGGAACACAGTAACTAACAGATTCCAGCTTGCTGAAGTGCATGTATTGTTAGAAACAAAGTATTTGAATACTGGACTAAAACAAGGCTGTACAAAACACTGACAATGCACACATCACAGCACCTTGGAATAAGACATAAGGAAAAGCATGAGAGGTAGCCTGTGTTTTCCTTTCCTATTCCAATACACTACTATACACAGATTACAGTCTAGCTGGGCCCAATAAATGAAGTAGGCTGTGTGTCAGAACAGGTTTTCTCAGTCTGGCCAATTAAGAGAGCAGGGCTGGACCTAGGGGCTGGGAGTGAATCAAAGCAGCGTGGAACAGTCAGAAGGGGCAGGTGAGAGCTACTAGGGGTCTGGGGACTGTGGAAGGAAGTAGCAGGTGATTTCCCAGAAGATGGCTGAAGGCAAGGAGAGCAATAAGAGGGGTTTGCTGGGTTGCTTCCTGGAGCTAGGGCTAGGGAGGGCTGAAGGTAGGAGGAGGAACAGCAGCAGCAGAAGGAATTGTTTGCTGCCCCTAAGCTGGAGCTAAGGGCTGAAGGTAGGGGAGCAGCTGAGATTTATCTGCTCACTTCTTCCAGCAAGAGAGTTGGACCCAGGAGTGAGGAATGCTCCCTGGTAAGAATGATTTTCTAGCAGATGCTGTGGGGGTTCCCCCTGGGAACAGAGGAGATGTACTTTGGCTAGGGTGGCTTGTTGAACAGAATAGGGCTGACAAAGAGCCTAAGGCCTGGTCTACACTACGGGTTTAGGTTGACTTTAGCAGCGTTAAATCGAATTAAGCCTGGACACGTTCACACGACAAAGCCCTTTCTTTTGACTTAAAAGGCCCTTTAAACCGATTTCTTTACACCACCTTCGATGAGGGGATTAGCGATAAAATCGGCCTTTGCGGGTCGGAATTGGGGTAGTGTGGATGGAATTCGACGTTATTGGCCTCCAGGAACTATCCCACAGTGCTTCATTGTGACCGCTCTGGACAGCACTCTCAACTCAGATGCACTGACCAGGTAGACAGGAAAAGACCCGCGAACGTTTGAATTTCATTTCCTGTTTGCTCAGCGTGGAGAGCACAGGTGACCACGCAGAGCTCATCAGCACAGGTAACCGTGATGGAGTCCCAGGATCGCAAAAGAGCTCCAGCATGGACCGAACGGGAGGTACGGGATCTGCTCGCCATATGGGGAGATGAATCAGTGCTAGCTGAACTCCGTAGCACTAAAAGAAATGGCAAAGTATTAGAAAAGGTCTCCAAGGCCATGAAGGACTGAGGCCATAACAGGGACACACAGCAGTGCCACGTGAAAATTAAGGAGCTACGGCAAGCCTACCAAAAAGCCAGAGAAGCAAATGGAAGGTCCGGGGCAGAGCCACAAACTTGCCGCTTCTACGAGGAGCTGCATGACATTCTAGGGGGTGCAGCCACCACTACCCCAACCGTGTGCTATGACTCCGTCAATGGAGAAACACACAGGGAAGAGGGTTCGGGGAATGAGGAAGATGAGGATGGAGGTAATGTAGGTAGCTCACAGCAGCAAGGAAGCGGAGAAACCGGTTTCCCCAACAGCCAGGATATGTTTGTCACCCTGGACCTGGAACCAGTAACCCCCGAACTCACCCAAGACCCTGAGGGCACACAGGAGACCTCTGGTGAGTGTACCTTTGTAAATATTACACATGGTCTAAAAGCAAGCGTGTTTAATGATTAATGATTAATTTGCCCTGGCAATCGCGGCCAGTACAGATACTGGAAACATCTGTTAATGTGTATGGGGATGGAGCGGAAATCATCCAGGGACATCTCCAGAAAGCTCTCCTTCATGTACTCCCAAAGCCTTTGCAAAAGGTTTCTGGGGAGGGCTGCCTTATCCCGTCCGCCATGATAGGACACTTTATCACGCCAGGCCAGTAGCACATAGTCTGGAATCATTGTATAACAAAGCATTGTAGCGTATGGTCCCGGTGTTTGTTGGCATGCAGACAACATCCATTCCTTATCTCTCTTTGTTATCCTCAGGAGAGTGATATCATTCACGGTCACCTGGTTGAAATGGGGTGATTTTATTAAGGGGACATTCAGAGGTGCCCGTTCCTGCTCTTCTGAACAGAAATGTTCCCCGCTGTTAACCATGCGGTGGGGGGAGGGGTGAAGTGATCATCCCAGAGAATCGTGTGTGTGTGTGGGGGAGTGGTTTACTTGGGTTTGTGCTGCATGTTAACCCGGAAACCGCAGCCCCTCCTTTTACATTGAAAACCCATTTTAAATGGCCAACCCAATTCATCCTTGATATGGGAAATGTGCTGCTGTTTGAAACCATTCCCACATGTTAAGAAGGTTAAAAAAGCCAAAAGACTGTGGATTACCATGGCTGGCTGCAAGCCGAAATCTGTTGCCTGGCACTGCGTGAGTGATCTCTCATACCAAACCGGCAGGCAGAGGAAAAATGCGACCTTGTAACAAAAGAGTGTACCCATTGTTCTCTAAAATGTGTCTTTTTTTAACCACCTCTCCCTTCTCCTCCACCAGCTGCAAATGTTTCTCCTTCGCAGAGGCTAGTGAACATTAGAAAGAGAAAACAGAGGACGCGGGACAATATGTTCACGGAGCTCCAGATGTCCTCCCACGCTGATAGAGCACAGCAGAATGCGTGGAGGCAGTCAATGTCAGACATGAGAAAAGCACAATATGAACGAGAGGAGAGGTGGCGGGCTGAATGGCGGGATGAAAAGAGCAAGTGGCGGGCTGAAGATGATAGGTGGCGTCAGCTTGCAGACAGAAGGCAAGAGTCAATGCTCCGTCTGCTGGAGCATCAAACTGATATGCTCCAGCGTATGGTTGAGCTGCAGGAAAGGCAGCAGGAGCAGAGACCGCCGCTACAGCCCCTGTGTAACCAACAGCCCTCCTCCCCAAGTTCCATAGCCTCCTCACCCAGACGCCCAAGAACACGGTGGGGGGGCCTCCGGCCACCCAGTCGCTCCACCCCAGACGATTGCCTAAGTATCAGAAGGCTGACCTTCAATAAGAGTTAAAGTTTTAAAATGCAGTGTGTCCTTTTCCATCCCTCCTCCCCCACCCATCCCAGGCTACCTTGGCAATTATCCCCCTACTTGTGTGAGGAATTAATAAAGAATGCATGAATGTGAAATAGCAATGACTTTATTGTCTCTGCAAGCGGTGCTCGAAGTGGGGAGGGGTGGGTGGGGGTGGTTGGTTTACAGGGAAGTAGAGTGAACCGGGTCGGGGGGGGGCGGAGGGTTCATCAAGGAGAAACAAACAGAAGTTTCACACCGTAGCCTGGCCAGTCACAAAACTCGTTTTCAAAGCTTCTCTGATGCGCACCGCGCCCTGCTGTGCTCCTCTAACCACCCTGGTGTCTGGCTGCGCGTAATCAGCGGCCAGGCGAGTTGCCTCAACCTCCCACCCCGCCATAAATGTCTCCCCCTTACTCTCACAGATATTGTGGAGTGCACAGCAAGCAGCAATAACAATGGGGATATTCTTTTCGCTGAGGTCTGAGTGAGTCAGTAAGCTGCGCCAGCGTGCTTTTAAACGTCCAAATGCACATTCCACCACCATTCGGCACTTGCTCAGCCTATAGTTGAACAGGTCCTGACTCCTGTCCAGGCTGCCTGTGTACGGCTTCATGAGCCATGGCATTAAGGGGTAGGCTGGGTCCCCAAGGATCATGATAGGCATTTCAACATCCCAAACGGTTACTTTCTGGTCCGGGAAGAAAGTCCCTTCCTCCAGCTTTCGAAACAGACCAGAGTGCCTGAAGACGGGAGCATCATGTACCTTTCCCGGTCATCCCACGTTAATGTTGGTGAAACGTCCCTTGTGATCCACCAGGGCTTGCAGCAGCATTGAAAAGTACCCCTTGCGGTTTATGTAGTCGGTGGCTTGGTGCTCCGGTGCCAAGATAGGGATATGGGTTCCGTCTATGGCCCCACCACAGTTTGGGAATCCCATCTCAGCAAAACCATCCACTATTGCCTGCACGTTGCCCAGAGTCACTACCCTTGATATCACAAGGTCTTTCATTGCCCTGGCAACTTGGATCACAGCAGCCCCCACTGTAGATTTGCCTACTCCAAATTGATTCCCGACTGACCGGTAGCTGTCTGGCGTTGCAAGCTTCCACAGGGCTATCGCCACTCGCTTCTCAACTGTGAGAGCTGCTCTCATCCTGGTATTCTGGCGCTTCAGGGCAGGGGAAAGCAAGTCACAAAGTTCCATGAAAGTGCCCTTACGCATGCGAAAGTTTCGCAGCCTCTGGGAATCGTCCCACACCTGCAGCACGATGTGGTCCCACCAGTCTGTGCTTGTTTCCCGGGCCCAGAATCGGTGTTCCACGCCATGAACCTGCCCCAGTGACACCATGATTTCCACATTGCTGGGGCCTGTGCCTTGTGAGAGGTCTATGTCCATGTCAATTTCCTCATCACTCTCTTCGCCGCGCTGCAATCGCCTCCTCGGCTGGTCTGGGTTTCGCCTTGGCATGTCCTGGCTCTGCACATACTCCAGGACAATGTGCGTGGTGTTCATAGTGCTCATAATTGCCGCGGTGATCTGAGCGGGCTCCATGATCCCAGTGCTAGCTATGGCGCCTGGTCTGAAAAAAAGGCGCAAAACTAGTATCTGACAGACCAGGGGAAGGAGGGAGGGAGGGTGGGCTGAGTGTCGACATGACGTACAGGTACAGGGAATTAAAATCAAGAAAGGTGGCTGTGCATCAGGGAGAAACACAAACAACTGTCACACAGAATGGTCCCCCCAAAGATTAAACTGAAAACCATGTGTTTAGCAGGCCGTTGATTTGACAGAGGGAGGGGGAAGCAAATGAATACAGAACAAATCTATTTTTTACATCTTAAGACGACGGTGCAGCATGACTGTTAGCCCTCGGCATTTTCTGGGTGCTTGGCAGCAAATACTGGGCGCTTGGCAGTTAGTGTACTACGATGGCCTTCAGGCCTATTGCACGATCTGCTGCTCAGGGAAGACTCTGATAATGTGCGATGATCCAACTTGTAATAGGACGGTTACCAGTTGTAATACACCATCTACTGCCAAAAGGCAAAAGGCAAGGGGCTGGTGCAATGGAGCCCTACGGCTGCCAGCCCCACAGCTGCCAGCACGCAGATTGCCGATGAAGGCTACCAGTCATGCTGCACCGTCTACCGCCAAAGGGCAGTTGGCTGCTGCTGTGTAGCAATGCAATCCCACGTCTGCCGGCCCCCAGATGACATATGGTGACAGTGAGCTGAGCGGGCTCCATGTTTGCCGTGGTATGTTGTCTGCACAGGTAACCCAGGTAAAAAGGCGCGAATCTATTGTCTGCTGTTGCTCTGATGGAGGGGGAGGGGCCTGACATGTACCCAGAACCTCCCACGACACTGTTTTGCATCATCCGGGCATTGGGATCGGAACCCAGAATTCCAATGGGCGGCGGAGACTGTGGGAACTGTGGGATAGCTACCCATAGTGCAATGCTCCGGAAGTCGACACTAGCCTCTGTACTGTGGACGCGGTCCACCGACTAGAGCACTTAGAGCATTTTATGTGGGGACACACACAATCGGCTGTATACAACCGATTTCTATAAAACTGGCTTCTATTAATTCGACCTAATTTCGTAGTGTAGACATACCCTAAGTGTAGTGGAAGACACTGGAAAGCAGTGTGGAAGGGCTCTCAGCAGATAGGTTGGTGTGGATTCCAGCTAGGAAGAGTGGAGTTTTAAGGACTATATACATTGGATGTGGGGAAACAATCTATGTTTGGGACTTCTGGTGGGGATTATTTGAACAATGTTCTGTGTTGCCAAACTTCAGATTGTCACCTGGTTTTTGAATTTGTCTCAATTTTCCTAATCCCTTTCCTATTGGGAATAACTTCCATTTACTCACCTTGGTCTCATCATCTCCAATGAGAGTAAATTGCAGAATCAGTCTGAACAGCTCTAAAGCATAAACAGGAAGGGCATGTCTTCACTGCACTAGGAGGGTTAGCTGCCCTAGTATTTACGCAGGGGCTCCAGGCAGGATTGTACTTAGGCAGGTAGCCTGAGTTGCTGCCCATGCTCCCCCCAGCTACACTATTATTTTTAGCATGTTAGCTCAAGCAGAGCTTGTATATGTCTGTCTACCCATGCTGGGAAGAACCCTGCCACCTGCACTGTAGACATATAGTAAGTTTCCATCTTTCTTCCAGAATGATCTATCGCTCAGTTCTGGAATGATGCACCACATCGCTCTATCAGGAGTAGTGGGTTGCATTTAGCATATGATAAAGCAATACATCTGTGATGGCAAAGGCTTGTCTGCTGTTTTGGTGGATAGCATGGCCTGTGTGCAAGCAGTGCTCAGCTGATGTCCAGGCAAGGCTAGGGTTCAATAGCTGTAGAGATAAACAGTGAATATGGTGTCATGCCACCAATAGAACCAGAGATCCAGGAAGGATGGCAGGGTCTTGATGCCTATGGAGGTGAACTTGGTATGCCATGTAAGGGCACTGACAGAGCGGACATCCTGGGATAAGACACTGAAGGAACTTGCAGTGCAACTATTGTCTTTCTCATGCTGAATGGTAGGGTCAAAACAGTATGTTTCCATCTTTAAGCCAACAGCCTCTTTATTTTATTGAAATGCACAGGTTTGGTAAGCTCCTTGGGGCAGGGACCTTCTGTTTGTTTTGTGTTTGTATAGCACCATGATGACCTGTGCTTAGAAATCCCAGTCATGGACCTATGATGATACAAATCATCTCCCATTCTGGACTGTGGAGACACTTTCCCCTCCATAACAGGAAGAGAAGAGAGCATCAAGGAAATGCATAAGGCAAATTCTGTTCTGTAACACTATTCAAAGCAAGAAATAAATGAATTAGCTGAAAAGTGCACCTCTGTTCAGGAGGTACTTAGAAAATTCAAGGTGAGAATCAGCCATTGGACTGTGTCTGAGATTTGTCAAGAGAACACCTGACACCATGGAAAATCAAGGTAAAGTACTCTATAATATAGCTTAACAGAGAACCTACAAGTAAATCCCTGTATGAGTGTACTTGTCTAATGTAGGATACTACAGGATTTATACCTAATGTATTTCTCTGGGTATGTCTACACTACGGGATTGTTCCGATTTTACAGAAACCGGTTTTTGAAAACAGATTGTATAAAGTCGAATGTATGCGGCCACACTAGCACATTAATTTGGCGGTGTGCATCCATGTACCGGGGCTAGTGTCAATTTCTGGAGCGTTGCACTGTGGGTAGGGTGGTATTTATGTGACCATCGCTTATTAGCACAGTAGTGTCCAGGAAATGGACCGCTTGTGTGGATTGATCTAGGCTGAGGTTGATGGTGGGATGGAAATTATTGAAATCATGGTGAAATTCCTCAAGGGCTTCTTTTCCATGGGTCCAGATGATGAAGATGTCATCAATGTAGCGCAAGTAGAGTAGGGGCGTTAGGGGACGAGAGCTAAGGAAGCGTTGTTCTAAGTCAGCCATAAAAATGTTGGCATATTGTGGGGCCATGCGGGTACCCATAGCGGCACAGGCCCAACAAAGAAAATAACAGAACACCACTAGCTGTCACCTTCAGCCCCCAACTAAAACCTCTCCAGCGCATCATCAGAGATCTACAACCTATCCTGAAAAATGATCCTTTGCTCTCACAGATCTTGGGAGACAGACCTGTCCTCGCTTACAGACAACCCCCCAACCTAAAGCAAATACTCACCAGCAACCACACATCACTGAACAAAACCACTGACCCAGGAACCTATTCTTGCAACAAAGCTCGATGCCAACTCTGTCCACATATCTATTCAAGTGACATCATCATAGGACCTAATCACATCAGCCATACCATCAGGGGCTCGTTCACCTGCACATCTACCAATGTGATATATGCCATCATGTGCCAGCAATGCCCCTCTGCCATGTACATTGGCCAAACCGGACAGTCTCTCCGCAAAAGAATTAATGGACACAAACCTGACATCAGGAATCATAATACTCAAAAACCAGTGGGAGAACACTTTAACCTGTCAGGTCATTCAATGACAGACCTGCGGGTGGCTATATTACAACAGAAAAACTTCAAAAACAGACTCCAACGAGAGACTGCTGAGCTGGAATTGATATGCAAACTAGACACAATCAACTCAGGATTGAATAAGGACTGGGAATGGCTGAGCCATTACAAACATTGAATCTATCTCCCCTTGTAAGTATTCTCACACTTCTTATCAAACTGTCTGTACTGGGCTATCTTGATTATCACTTGAAAAGTTTTTTTTCTCTTACTTAATTGGCCTCTCAGAGTTAGTAAGACAACTCCCACCTGTTTATGCTCTCTGTATGTGTATATATATATCTCCTCAATATTTATTCCACTCTGTATGCATCCGAAGAAGTGGGCTGTAGTCCACGAAAGCTTATGCTCTAATAAATTTGTTAGTCTCTAAGGTGCCACAAGTACTCCTGTTCTTTTTGCAGATACAGACTAACACGGCTGCTACTCTGAAACCTGTATTTAAAAAGATACATTTTACAGAACAGTGCTTATACTCTTTCACAGTGAACAACACTATTCACATTACATAGCACATGTGATTTCGGTACAAGGTCGCATTTTGCATCTTTTAATATTGAGTGCCGGCGGCTTTGGTATTAGAGAGCACAGACGCAGGTCCGGGCAACAGAATTCGGCTTGCATGCAGCCATGGTAAGCCATTGTCTTTCGGCTTCTGCAGCTTTCCTACAGGCAGTGCCCTCCTTTCCCACGTACCAAGCAAAGCCCGTTGAGTGCTGTGGTTTTCCTGTTAACATGCAGCAGCAGAAACCAAACTACCCCGCCCCCCATCCAATTTTCTGGGATGATCGCTTTATCCCTCCCCACATCGTGTGGCTGGTATCAGTGAAGATTCCTTCCCCCCCACCCCCGCTTGGCTAACTGCAGGAAAGGATTTCTTTTCAGTAACAGGCAAACAGCCCAGTAGGAATGGCCACCTCTGTCCCCTTAATTAAATTCCCGTATTTCAACCAGGTTACCATGAACGATATCACTCTCCTGAGGATAACACAGCAAGATAAAGAACGGATGTTGTTTGAATGCCAGCAAACACCAGGACCATATGCTGCCAGGCTCTGTCATGCAATGATACCAGATTACTTGCTACTAGCATGGCTTGGTCAAGTGTCCTACCATGGAGGATGGAATAAGGCTGCACTGCCCAGAAACCTTCTGCAAAGGCTTTTGGAGTACCTCCAGGAGAGCTTCATGGAGATGTCCCTGGAGGATTTCCGCTCCATCCCCAGACACATTAACAGACTTTTCCAGTAGCTGTACTGGCCGCGAATGCATCCCAAGTCCTCCGGGCAAATTAATCATTAAAAAATGCTTGATTTTAAATCATGTTTTATATTTACAAAGGTACACTCACCGGAGGTCTCTTCCATGGCCTCACTGTCTGGGGATTGGGAGGGTGCTTCAGTCAGGCTGAGAAAAAGATCCTGGCTGTTGGGGAGAATGGAGTGCTGTGTGCTCTCCACAAACTCGTTGTCATCCTCCTCCTCCTCCTCTTCCCCATCCGCAGAATTCTCAGGCATGGCTGAGATTACCCCCGCCTCAGAATCCACGGTCAGAGGTGGGATAGTGGTGGCAGCCCCCCCCTAGAATTGCATGCAGCTCAGCGTAGAAGCGGCATGTCTGCGGCTCTGACCCGGAGCGACTGTTTGCCTCCTTTGTTTTTTGATAGGCTTGTCTGAGCTCCTTAACTTTCACGCGGCACTGTAGTGAGTCCCTATTGTGGCCTCTCTCCATCATGCCCATGGAGATTTTTTTCAAATGTTTTGGCATTTCATCTTTTGGAACGTAGTTCTGCTAACACTGAATCCTCTCCCCATATAAGAGCTGGTGCTCTTTTTCAATTCTTGGACTGCATGGTTATCTGTGCTGATGAGCTCTGCATGGTGGTCTGCACGCTGGGCAAACAGGAAATGTAATTCAAAAGTTCGCAGGGCTTTTCCTGTCTACCTGGCCAGAACATCTGAGTTCAGATTGCTGTCCAGAGAGGTGACAATGGTGCACTGTGTGATAGCTCCGGGAGGCCAGTGCCATCGAATTGCAGCCACACTAACCCTAATACAAAATGGCAATACCAATTTCAGCGCTACCCCCCTCGTCGGGGAGAAGTACAGATATCGATATTAAGAGCCCTTTATATCGAAGTAAAGGGCTTTGTTGTGTGGACGGGTGCAGGGTTAATTCGGTTTAATGCTGCTAAATTCGAGATAAACTCCTAGTATAGACCAGGCCTCTCTAACAGCCCTATCCCTTTTGATTAAAGATGTGACTAAGGAGTTCTTTTACCTCACCACCAACTACTTATTTGAAGGAAGAAACTTCCTTGATTCTTACATATTTTCACCCCTGTATGCATAGATTTTGGTTAGAGTCCAGGTTCCCTTTGTCAGCCCGGTAGCAGTAAGCAGGGCCGGCTCCAGGCACCAGCTTAACAAGCAGGTGCTTCGGGCGGCCAAGGGAGAGGGGAGGCACCTGCGGCAATTCGGGGGCGGCAGGTCCCTCACTCCCTCTAGGAGCAAAGGACCTGCCGCTGAACGCCAATGGTGGCTTTTTTGTTTGTTTGTTTGTTTGGGGCGGCAGAAATGCTGGAGCCGGCCCTGGCAGTAAGTGTCATCTCTACTTCTATTTAAGTGCTGGATGTAAATTACAGAGCTACCAGAAGAATTAAGCAGACTATACGTCAGATTAATGGAAGGATATTATTTGTATTTGTTATGATATATTAACTCTCCCATTACAAAGCCCCTCAAAGTTAATAATTAGTCCATGTTTCTTGAGTAAATTTTAATGTCCTTTCTTCATTAGGAAGGCATGAATGGAAACCAAGTCTAACTTCTATTCTCCTCCTCCTCTTCCTCCTCCTCTTCATGCAAATCTCAGTATTCAATAGGCACCATAGGATTGTTTAAAAATTCTTCCTTTATAGATGTCCTTAAATCTGATGCATTTTACAAAAGCTAACTGGTAAAATCAATTGGATGAATCTTTTACCTTAATGTTAATGACAAGTCACAACTTAATTTAAAAAATGAAGAAAAACAAATCAAGAAACATAGCTCAGTTGCTTTGCAAAGAGTGCACATTACTGCTTAGTCATTGTATTAATATTCCAGAATTAAAAAATTATCCATGCCTAAAAAAACTAAAATGAGGAAAAAGTAGGGTTTACACAAGCTAACTTGCTTTGGTGAATAAAAGTCAAAACCACAGGGCTTTTAAGAGACTTTACAGCTGTGTGTTTTTGTAGCAGGTTTAAACTGATTATAGTAAGTTCATAAAAAGATTTCATTTGATAAGTTTACTTTAGTGTTAATCATTTGTTCCCACTAAACTTCAGCTTTGACTGTATTAAATAAAAGTATATTAACCTCACCATCTGCTATACAGCTTTGGTTTTTGTTCTGGAGTCCAAGTTGAAATGCATTACTGCAAATTACAGGCTAAATCGCTAACATTTGTTGGGACTCCTGCAGTCTAATCCATAGGAACCAGCCAATTCTTCCTGGGTTTTCTATGTTTGATTAATTGTACTGTAATTAAAGAAATTACTAATATCTTCTGTTTGGAGGTGATTAACCCAATAAGTGTTCAGACCTATATTTTCTAAGCGTCTTGTAACACTAAAACTCAGCTTATGCTCATTAACAAGGGGTCAAATGAAGAAAGTATACTGTATTAATGCTATGAGCTGTGTGTAACAAGTTTTTTTTTTTTTTTTTAAATCTTTCAACTGCATGTTTAATGTAATCATTTATAATGGTGGTTGCGTTTTAAAGAAATGAAATGGCATTTGTGTAAATTGATACATGCCTTTCAGTAGAACAATTAAACACGAACAGAAAGAAACTGGACCATTTGATTCCAATCTGAATATATGAATAATTATTTGGGATGCTGATCCTCCACATGCATGGAGATATGAATGTGATAATTGAATTTTGGCCTTTATATAGACTTTTTTGCTATATTTTTCCAGGATCTAAATTTCATTAAAAGAAAACACAACTCTCGCCCTCTACCTGTTATCATAGCCTTTATCATAATATCAAAAGCACAGTAGTCTTGAGTCTGCACCAGGGTTACCAGATTTGCCTGTTACTGTGGGGAACGCTCATTTATTAGGGTTACTCTTCTCGGGGGGGGAGGGGTTCTGTAATTCTATCAATGTACTGCTTGTGTCATTTGTGTTTTCATATGGAGCTCTACTTCTCCCTTCTGCAAGTCTCCTCCCAATAGAGCTATCCTGCAGGACCTAAGTTCTCCAGGGCTGGGTTCCTCCAGCCCCAGAACCAGATGAGTGTGCGCGCACACACACACACACACACACACACACACACACACACACACACACACACACACACCTTCCTTAACAGAGCAAGTCTGAGTGGACCAGGTCAATTAGCACTCTCAAGCTGACCCCTTATATGTCCCTGGACTCAGTGGGCTGGGTCAAGCAGCACTTCATAGAATCATAGAATCATAGAATATCAGAGTTGGAAGGAACCTCAAGAGGTCATCTAGTCCAACCCCCTGCTCAAAGCAGGACCAATTCCCAGCTAAATCATCGCAGCCAGGGCTTTGTCAAGCCGTGCCTTAAAAACCTCCAAGGAAGGAGACTCCACCACCTCCCTAGGTAACGCATTCCAGTGTTTCACCACCCTCCTAGTGAAATAGTTTTTCCTGATATCCAACCTGGACCTCCCCCACTGCAACTTGAGACCATTGCTCCTTGTTCTGTCATCTGCCACCACTGAGAACAGCCGAGCTCCATCCTCTTTGGAACCCCCCTTCAGGTAGTTGAAGGCTGCTATCAAATCCCCCCTCATTCTTCTCTTCTGGAGACTAAACAATCCCAGTTCCCTCAGCCTCTCCTCATAAGTCATGTGCTCCAGACCCCTAATCATTTTTGTTGCCCTCCGCTGGACTCTTTCCAATTTTTCCACATCCTTCTTGTAGTGTGGGGCCCAAAACTGGACACAGTATTCCAGATGAGGCCTCACCAATGTCGAATAAAGGGGAACGATCACGTCCCTCGATCTGCTGGCAATGCCCCTACTTATACAGCCCAAAATGCCGTTAGTCTTCTTGGCAACAAGAGCACACTGTTGACTCATATCCAGCTTCTCGTCCACTGTGACCCCTAGGTCCTTTTCAGCAGAACTGCTACCTAGCCATTCGGTCCCTAGTCTGTAGCAGTGCATGGGATTCTTCCGTCCTAAGTGCAGGACTCTGCACTTGTCCTTGTTGAACCTCATCAGGTTTTTTTCGGCCCAATCCTCTAATTTGTCTAGGTCCCTCTGTATCCGATCCCTACCCTCTAGTGTATCTACCACGCCTCCTAGTTTAGTGTCATCTGCAAACTTGCTGAGAGTGCAGTCCACACCATCCTCCAGATCATTAATAAAGATATTAAACAAAACCGGCCCCAGGACCGACCCTTGGGGCACTCCGCTTGAAACCGGCTGCCAACTAGACATGGAGCCATTGATCACTACCCGTTGAGCCCGACGATCTAGCCAGCTTTCTATCCACCTTACAGTCCATTCATTCAGCCCATACTTCTTTAACTTGGCGGCAAGAATACTGTGGGAGACCGTATCAAAAGCTTTGCTAAAGTCAAGGAATAACACATCCACTGCTTTCCCCTCATCCACAGAGCCAGTTATCTCATCATAGAAGGCAATTAGGTTAGTCAGGCACGACTTCCCCTTCGTGAATCCATGCTGACTGTTCCTGATCACTTTCCTCTCCCCTAAATGTTTCATAATTGATTCCTTGAGGACCTGCTCCATGATTTTTCCAGGGACTGAGGTGAGGCTGACTGGCCTGTAGTTCCCCGGATCCTCCTTCTTCCCTTTTTTAAAGATGGGCACTACATTAGCCTTTTTCCAGTCATCTGGGACCTCCCCCGATCGCCATGAGTTTTCAAAAATAATGGCTAATGGCTCTGCAATCTCACCTGCCAACTCCTTTAGCACCCTCGGATGCAGCGCATCTGGCCCCATGGACTTGTGCACGTCCAGTTTTTCTAAATAGTCCCGAACCACTTCTTTCTCCACAGAGGGTTGGTCACCTTCTCCCCATGCTCTACTGCCCAGTGCAGCAATCTGGGAGCTGACCTTGTGCGTGAAGACAGAGGCAAAAAAAGGCAGAGGCACTTCCAAGCTGTCACCCTCGTATGTCACAGGTTCAGCATGTCCCTGTCTCCACTTTCACGTTACAATTGTTCGGGTAGTAACCCACTTGATGAGCAAACCCCACAGTATTTTTGGGCACTACAGGGATCTTTAGCTTAGGTAAGAGGAGCGTTGCTGCAGAGTAAATGGGGAAGCCAAAACACAAAAGAGTAAAGTTCAGAGAGAGAGGGAGGGATGCAACCAGCTTAACCATAAAAGTTATTTATTGAATAATAGTGATAGCCACACAAGGAGAGCCTAAACAAACATAACAGTTACATTATAAAAGATTACAAAAGTCATATATAGAAAACTATACCTGATCAAACAAGTCAGGGTTAAAAAGTTATACCTGAGGTAGAAAAGTAAACAGAGAGAGAGCTGGGGTCTCACCACTCCATGAAGCTTGAACTGGTCGGGGTTTCCAGGTGATGGTGGTAAATCAGGGTCCTGAGTGCTGGAGACAGACAGAGCCCACAGCACGATCAGTCAGGAGAAGATGAAGTCCCAGTGGAACTGATGCAGAGTTTGGATCCAGGCATCAGAACACTTACTTGAGCGTGGGGAGGGTTTTTTTTTAGGGAAACAACAATGGCTCAAAGGAGAACACTAGATTTGTTTGTGGGTAAACAGATGACTCAAGGGTTTTCTTTAGGCTAGACCAGTGTTTCCCAAACTTGGGATGCCGCTTGTGTAGGGAAAGCCCCTGGTGGGCCGGGCCGGTTTGTTTACTTGCCGCAGCCACAGGTCCGGCTGATCGCGGCTCCCACTGGCTGTGGTTCGCTGCTCCAGGCCAAATGGAGCTGCTGGAAGTGGCGGCCAGTACATCCCTCGGCCCGCGCCGTTTCCAGCAGCTCCCATTGGCCTGGAGCAGCGAACCACGGCCAGTGCGAGCTGCTATTGGCTGGACCTGCGGACACGGCAGGTAAACAAACCGGCCCGGCCTGCCAGGGGCTTTCCCTACACAAGCAGTGTCCCAAGTGGGTGGTGTTCCTTCAAGGGAGCTCACAATGCAATTAGGCAGCTTCAGTATTTTGGATATTAATCAAGGATTCATTACTAGAATTGGCCTGATAACTGCTGAGCTGGGTGTGTGCAGGTATAGGTTCATTAACATCTGGAGCAGAGATCCCCCATGATGTAGTGCTTCCCTGCTTTTCTGGTCCCAGAGTTCAGTGCAGTTCTTGCGTTGGAATCTCTGTTCTCCATTCTGCATGCTAATGGTGATGCCTCCCTGTCCCATCTTTGATGTCGATGAGGCACAGGGAGTTGCCTTAATCTTATCACCCTTGTCAGGAGGGGTTTAAGTGTGTCTCCCACTGCCTTTTCATTGCTTTCTGTAAGTCTTTCCTCTGATTGGTTTTGGTTCAAGCAGAGGCTGGGGTGGGGTGTCCTTCATTAGTCAGACAGGCTGGATACTGTGCCCTGGTTCCCCAAGAACACAGAGCTGACTGGTATCACCAGCAGCACCGTGAGACCAAGAGAGATATCCTTAATTCATCTGTGTGGCGTTCTAACTTTGAAGTGGAGTTATTAGAGGCATGCGTCTGAAGAAGTGGGTATTCACCCACAAAAACTTATGCTCCAATACATCTGTTAGTCTATAAGGTGCCACAGGACTCTTTGTTGCTTTTTATTAGAGGTAGTAGCCCATGGCATTTGCAGAAGCTGTCCAAGCAGATCTGGCATTTAATGCCAGCAGAAATGTGGAATTCTCATCTAAGCTAAAAAACACTGGCGTCAATAGAAATAATTTCACTGACTTCAATTGGCCCCAGTACTTGGGTTAGGAGATCTGTTCTGGTCCCTCACCTTTTGCTGCTGCCTTTCTGTAATCCCAATCCTGGATCAAGCCACAGTCCCATGCTGAATGCCTACTGAGTTCGTTATTATCACAGACTTATCCCACTTATTGTGTTGCTATCTACTGGATTCCAAAATCTAGTCCTCAACCTACCACTCTTCTACTCTCAAATTCCATGTGGCCCATGAAACTCCCTACCCCCTTAGCTGGCTAATGTCTGACCAGGCCTGTGTGGAGGGGACATGGAAGGGGAAGAGCAATGTTTAAAAAAAGGTCTCTGCTCCTACAGCTGTGCAGCCCTAGCATGAGTCCAGCTGTGTCACTGTTGATTCAGCTCTCTGCCACATACTGACTTCCTTTAACTGACTGACAGAAAGCACCATCTGTGGCAGAGCAAACTCACTGCAGCATTGGGACTAGCAGACTAACACCCACTGAGGGAGCACAGTGGAAAGGCATTGAATGATTGTTTTTAAAATCATTTACTTCCCACAGGATGGGGATAAATGAAGGAGGGCTGACAAGAGGTGGTGAACGGTTTGTTTCATCTCTTGAATACACTCCAACAGCATTCATGCTCGTTCTGCGTAAATCTGACCAGCAGCAAACCATCTGTAGAGCTAAGAGGACTGGATCCAAGCACTGACCATGACGCACTATCCCTCTGAATTTGTACAAGTCACTTAATGGCACTGTCTCCATTTCCCCATCTGTAAAATGTGGGTAAGAATACATCACCCTCATTCTTGCAAAGACTTGCATATCTTTTAATTTCAATTGACTTAAATTACCCACAGGCTTAGAGTGCAGCATGTGCCTGAGTGTTTGCAGGATTGGGGCTGTAGCTGCTTCAGAGGGATTTTGTAAGAATACTTGTTCACCCTTTGGAAAAGGCTGTATATGTATTAAGTTTAGCATTGTTGAAGTCATGGAAAATGACCTAGCTTCTGCATTTGTATATGACAGATCTGCTAAGGTTCCAACAGCAGCACTAACTTGGCCATGTTACATATCATGTAAGTTTTATGGTGCCCATTTCATGGTTCAGAGTATGTACTAGGCTACATATTTAGTGTGAACAACAGGAGTATAAATACTGTTTAATCACTTATTTTATTTAGGTTGCACTCAAAATCCCACTCAGCCCACTTCAGCCAACAGCATGTTTTCCAGTGATTTCACTGGATTTTGGTTCAGGCTCATAGTGAGGGACAGTCCCTGCCCAGAAGAAACTTAACTGAAGAGCTAAATTACTGAATTAAACTCAACTAAGAATATGGCTCATGTGCACTGTGGCTGATGGAACCTTAACTCTTGAGTCCCTGACTCCTTGTGACTTTTAACTGTCCTGCTTCAGTACTTAATTGTGCCTTATCCTTGCACAGATTTAAGTATGATAAGGTACAAAATACTTGCTGGAGGGCATGGTCTGCACTACACTAGCAGCTCTAGCTGCAGCAGCCACGTGGGGTCATTGTCCTTCCCTTCTCTTCTCATCACACTGGCCAGCAGAGTTAGGTGTGAAGGGGAAGTGCACACTTACCCTTCTGAGGGCTAGCGCAGTCCCATCCTCCCTCTGCAGCATGCAATTCTGGGAGGCATTTTACACAAGTTCACACAAACAAGAAATCATCTTTAGCCAGAGATCCACCATCAACAAATTCATCCCCCAAAGTGAGTACTTTGTGAAAGTTCAGTGCATAGAAACAGGGTTATAATGGAAATTGCTTTGCAACCTTGATAGTTGCTGTTGGCATGATCACTATAATAAGAAAACAATGAGTGATATGTGTGCATTGTACATTTGTGTGGAAAACCAACATGGGCAAATGAAAGTGCTTGTGTATTGGTGCTGGGAAGCAGATAGAGAAATCCCCTTTGACCATGGATAAAGGGGTCCCTGATACATGTCTGGATTATGTTTATCTAGTAGCTATTGAAACTGCTGAAGTATTTGCAGGAATATTTGTACTGCATCTCAGCACTCCCCACTGTGTATATCTTGTTCTGTCTCAGTAGAAAATCACCCAGCTGTGGACAGCAGTGGCATCTTGCTTGGACTTAATATGTTAATCCCACTGCCCATATTTCCGTATTTTCTCCACAACCATTAAATGCAATGCATTTTAGTTACATGCACTCAATTTTGTGCTATTCCAGAATGATACATATTAATGGACTCTTACAGTAAATACAATTTAACAGTTTCATTTACTGTAGCATGTAAATTTAAGTTCCCTGGTGTGGTTTTAAATGAAAAAAGCAGCTTCCATAGCATATGGATGAAAGTGATCATGAAATAGTAGCGTTCATGATTCTAAGGAATGGTAGGAGGGAGAACAGCACAATAAAGACAATGGATTTCAAGAAGGCAGACTTTAGAAACTCAAGGAGTTGGTAGGTAAAATCCCATGGGAAGCAAGTCTAAGGAGAAAAACAGTTGAAGACAGTTGGCAATTTTTCAAAGAGACATTATTAAGGTCACAAAAGCAAACTATCCCACTGCATCGGAAAGGGTAGGAAGTATGGCAAGAGACCACCCTGGCTTAACCAGGAGATCTTCAATGATCTAAAAGTCAAAAAAGAGTCCTACAAAAAGTGGAAACTCGGTCAAATTACAAAGGATGAATATAAACAAATAACACAAGTATGTAGGGACAAAATTAGAAAAGCCAAGGCACAAAATGAGATCAAACTAGCTAGGGACATAAAAAGAAACAAGAAAACATTCTACAAATAGATTAGAAGCAAGAGGGAGACCAAGGACAGTGTAAGTCCATTACTCAATGGCGGGCAGGGGGGGAAAACAGTAACAGAAAATGTGGTAATGGCAGAGGTGCTTAATGACTTCTTTCAGTTTTCACCAAGAAGGTTGGTGGCGATTGGATGTCTAACCTAGTGAATGCCACTGAAAATGAGGTAGGATCACAGTCTAAAATAGGGAAAGAATAAGTCAAGAATTACTTAAACAAGTTAGATGTCTTCAAATCACCAGAGCCTTATGAAATGCATCCTAGAATACTCAAGGAGCTGACTGAGGAGATATCTGAGCCATTAGCAATTATCTTTTAAAAAGTCACGGAAGATGGGAGACATTCCAGAAGACTGGAAAAGGGCAAATATAGTGCCCATCTATAAAAAGGGAAATAAGGACAACCCGGTGAATTACAAACCAGTCAGCTTAACTTCTGTACCCAGAAAGATAATGGAGCAAATAATTAAGCAATCAATTTGCAAACACCTAGAAGATAATAAGGTGATAAATAACAGTCAGCATGGATTTGTCAAGAACAAATTGTGTCAAACAAACCTGATAGCTTTCTTTGAAAGAGTAACAAATCTGGTAGATGGGGGGAAGTGGTAGATGGGGGTATATCTTGACTTCAGTAAGGCTTTTGATATGGTCTCGCATGACCTTCTCATAAACAAAAATAGGGAAATGCAACCTAGATGGAACTACTATAAGGTGGATGCATAACTGGTTGGAAAATCATTCCCAGAGAGTAGTTATCAGTGGTTCATAGCCATGCTGGAAGGGCATAATGAGTGGGGTCCTGCTGGGATCGGTTCTGGGTCCGGTTCTGTTCAATATCTTCATCAATGATTTAGATAATGGCATAGAGAGTACATTTACAAAGTTTGCGGATGATACCAAGCTGGGAGGGGTTGCAAGTGCTTTGGAGGATAGGATTAAAATTCAAAATGATCTGGACAAACTGGAGAAATGGTCTGAAGTAAACAGGATGAAATTCAATAAGGACAAATGCAAAGTGCTCCACTTAGGAAGGAACAATCAGTTGCACATGTAAAAAAATGGGAAATGACTGCCTAGGACAGAGTACTGCAGGAGTATTGTAAGCAAGACACGAGAAGTAATTCTTCTGCTCTACTCTGTGCTGATTAGGCCTCAACTGGAGTATTGTGTCCAGTTCTGGGCACCACATTTCAGGAAAGATGTGGACAAATTGGAGAAAGTAAGTCCAGAGAAAGTGAAACAAAGAAAACATGAAAACATGACCTATGAGAGAAGATTGAAAAAACTAGGTTTGTTTAGTCTGGAGAAGAGAAGACTGAGAGGGACATAACAGTTTTCAAGTACATAAAAGGTTGTTACAAGGAGGAGGAAGAAAAATTGTTCTTCTTAACTTCTGAGGATAGGACAAGAAGCAATGGGCTTAAATTGCAGCAAGGATGGTTTAGGTTGGACATTAGGAAAAACTTCCTAACTGTCAGAGTGGTTGAGCACTGGAATAAATTGCCTAGGGAGGTGGTGGAATCTCCATCATTGGGGATTTTTAAGAGCAGGGTGGACAAACACCTGTCAGGGATGGTTTAGGTAACACTTAGTCCTGTCTTGAGTGCAGGAGACTGGACTAGATGACCTCTCAAGATCCCTTCCAGTTCTATGATTCTATGTCTGACTGCTGATTGGCCTCAGGCTGTAAGAATAAGTAAGAAACTTAGGTATCAGAGGGATAGCCGTGTTAGTCTGAATCTGTAAAAAGTAACAGAGGGTCCTGTGGCACCTTTAAGACTAACAGAAGTATTGGGAGCATAAGCTTTTGTGGGTAAGAATGCAAGTCATCTGAAGAAGTGAGGTTCTTACCCACGAAAGCTTATGCTCCCAATACTTCTGTTAGTCTTAAAGGTGCCACAGGACCCTAAGAAACTTAGTTAATCAAGTAAATGTGTATGGAAAGCATTAATATATTGTGCAAAATACTATTACAGTAATTCCTGTTAGCATTATAGTAATTAAAGGTTTGTCAGCATTGCCATTAGCAACTTCCAATTGGGGGGGTATTGTAACTGGGTTGTAAACATTTGCTCTTTGCTGTGTCAGCCTAAGAGCAAAAGTTGGGGAAACAACATGAATGTTGTTTTTTACCTTTAGCAATGTAAAATGTGACAAACTGGGCTGTGCTGATGCAACACCCTGACCCTCTGTAACCTCACAGCACATAAAGTGTGGGCTAGTGCGCCATAGTCTCATGAACTAAAAGATAAAGAGAAAAGTTAGGTGGCAGGAAGGGCATACTCTCATCTAGCTTAGGTACTTGTATTGCCTCCAGAGCAGTAGTATGTGAGCACCTCACAATCCTTAGTGCATTTCTCCACAATACTCATGTGAGGTCTTATTGTTCCCATTTTGCATATGGATAGCTGAGACTAAGTGGTGCAAGGGAGTTCTGTGACAGAGCAGTGAATAGAACATGAGTTTCCTATTGTAGGCTAGCACTGACGTCCTTCCTCACCCATGGCAGGCATGAATCCCTGCCTCAAAGGGGGTTTCAGTGTGTGGAAGGGGTGACTGTGCATGATTATATTGATGGAATCTCTATTATCCCATGTATGACTCTCTCCCATGGATTTTATTCCACAGGAGGGTGAGGATGCTATGTAGAGCACCTCCCCTGGCTGGCTTCATTGGTGGGGAGACTGATGTAAGCAGCAAGCTTGGCTGGATAATGGCATACAGCTGATCACCCCCGGAAAATGCATTCAAATTCAGCCCAGAGTGGTAATATTTGAAAATTGTTACCATCCAATAGCTGCTTAGAGCTGAAAGTCCCTGTTCTGTTAATAGCAGACAGGCATTCCCATCACAAAAAAAATTTACCTTAGAGAAAGGATGGCCTTGTGGTTAAGGCACCGTGACTCAGGAAATCAGCAGTACATTCCCAGCTCTGCTGCAGACTTCCCCAATGTCACACAAATCTCTCTGTGCTTCAGTTTCCTATCTCTGACATGGTGGATAATAAAACTTTTCTCCCACTTTCTCTATCTTGTCTGTTTAGATAGGCCCTGTCCTGAATGCCTTACATAAAATCATAGAAGATTAGGATTGGAAGAGACCTCAGGAGGTCATCTAGTCCAACCCCCTTACAATCTTACTATGAGTTTGTACAGTGCCTAGCAGAAGAGGGACCGATCTTGGTTGGAACTTACAGGAATTACCAGAATTCAAATAATAAAAATCAACCTTTTTGGCAGTCTCAGCAGAGAGCTCATAGGCTGAATGGGAACAGAGTTTAAAACTATTTCTCTGACCCTTAAGATGATCCTTCTGAGTCATGTTGATGCTCGTTGGTGAGGTTATTTGAGGAAGCTTGTGCTTCCACATCCTGTGCTGTACTTGTTCTGTTCATGTATGTACAGTAGGACTTCAGCTGGCAGAGCTCTCAGTGCGATCCCTCTCATGAGACCTATGCTGTCTTTTAACAATGAGATGGAAACATTGTTTAAGGGAAAAAAGGATTTAAGATAGAAACTAATAAAACCAGGGCACATTCATTATTTTTGAAAACGTAATGTAAATTATTCAGAGTATAGTGATGACTGTCGGAATTGGATGGCCACTGAATTTTGTTGAGACATAATTTATTTTTCTTGACGTGATAGTACTGACTGGCAGGAAATTTGTGAGCTCTGCAGAGGGGACCATTTCAAAGGGAGAATTCAAGGTTTTCTTTAAGAAACAGTTAAACTCCTTGAGAGTTGGCAGATGATGATGAAGGTTGATGATATGACTGATTGGATCATCTCCGAATCCCAAGAAGGCTACTTATGTTTTCTGCAGAGGAAGACAGTCCAAGTCTGGTGGCTCTAATGAGAATCTGCTATGTTTGACTGGAAGGGGTGGCCTCCCTCAGAAGCAACTGATGCTGGTTTTTGTCAAAGACAGGATACTGGAATAACTGCTCTCAGATAGTAGGGCAATTCCTATATTCTTTACTGTTTGACTATAAAAGTCTTTATTATGTTTTGACAGAGTTGGATAAAAGAAACCTACCAGCACAATGTACTGAAAACAGCATCATGGCATTAAAACTGTACTCTCATACCAAAGGCCAATGGCACAAGTGCCTGTGATTCTTCTGCTGAATGCAATGGAGCCCAAACTAGTCAAACAGCTGATAGGGATGGGTGAATTAATTCTAACTAGGCTCAGACTTTGAAAGGCCAATTCAACCTTTCTGGTTCATCCGGTCTGGAATGTCTGTGTGTAAGAGGGGTCCAGAGGTCAGAAGCTTCCATTTGTTTGCACCCTTTCATCTTTTGCTCAGGATAAAAAAAGACATGGTTTTTGGATCAAAGGAAATACTTCTGTTATCTCTGGATATTTTTATGTCTTGTAAAAAGAAACAGACTCAAGAAGGAAGCAAATATAGGAAGGAAGACAATTTTTCATTCTCCAGCTCTATCCTGTCCACTGCTGCTAAGATACTAGCAGCCATTAATAGAAAATAAGAAGAAAAATTGATCCTATATCCTGTACATGGCAGTGTTTGCAATCTGTGTGTGACAGACTTTTGATATATACCATTTTACATAAAAATTTAGACCAATAAACTCTTATTAACCAATGCGAGTCTTGTTTCAACTTTTAATATTTCATTTGACATTTTCCTTTGTTTGGAACCCCCCAAAACACTGTGTTTTGTGGAACAAGTTATAAGATAAATGAAATGATCTTGGTAGTATGTTTCATATTTTACCTATAGCAGGCATAATTTTCATTTGAGCAGTAATATTTTTGAATACTTCAAAATTTTGCATGCAAAATGTTCTGCCCCTCAGAAGCACTAGTATCAATATCTGTCCTTGTATCTCATTACACTAGTGAACAGGAACTGAAATATTGCTGAAATATGAAATACTTGTCACCTCCATCCTTCCTGCATTTCTCAAGTAGATCTAATCAGCCCGTAGTTTGAAACAGAGAGAGCTAAACAATTGAAAAGCTGTCTCTTTAGCCATAATTAATTTGCTTAGCTCTAATTTATCAGTGTACCTTAATAAATGTTCAGCAATAAGGTTCATGAGCATGAAATTATGCATGTTGCCAAATATAACTTTCTAACACCATAAGAAAAGCAGATAACTTTACTGCCTGGGGAAACAGAGGTTCAAATTGGAGGAAAGATGACTTGATCTAATTACAACTAACTGCTGAAGGGGTTTGACATAGTAAAAGCGCCTTATGACAACATTAGGGGTTTAATCTACCAAAGAAATAAAGAAAGACATCTCAATATTGACAGTCTTGCCTTCTAAGAATGAATGTGAGGAGCAGAGAATCGTTACTGAATAATTTATATTGAGAACTGGTGGAGTTCTCTAATGTTAAAGATCTGTGGTACATTTGCACCAGTGTCCTCAGCCACAACTTCCCTCATACTGCTGCAACTGTGCAGGGTGCTGTGTCCCAGTTGGTTACTGCCCTTCATCCCAGATGTGGCTGCATTTAACTGGTATCCTGTGTAGTAGGCCCAAATCTTGCTCTAAGAATCCAGAGTCATGAGGACTCATGTAGAAGCCATGGGAATTCTTCTGCAAATGCTTGCTCCCATGAATAATATAACTCTGGTAACAAGTCCCATTGTCTTCAGTGGAACTATTCATGTGAGGGAAAATTACACAGGATGAATTTCACCCCATTATAAGAGGGCTGGTAGGAGGCCTGTGGAACAGTTGAGTCTCATTTAAGATGTAAAATATCTGTACAGTGTTTATATAGTGCCTCATACAGTGAGGTCCTGGCCTATGACTGGGCTCCTAAGTCCTATGGTCATACAAAAATCAAATAAGGCTTCAATGCCATGTTTGCAGATTTGGGGTCACTGGTCATATAATACGCCATTGGGTTTTAACAACTACCTATTGAAGTCCAATGAGGAGTTCTGCTTAAAAAGCAATGGCACAATGTGGTCATTGTCTGAAGTGCTCTGGAATCCTATGTGATGAAAGGCACATGGTTAATGTAAAATACATTATGCAAAATACAATATTTTTGTATGTAAAATCCAAAATGTCTTTCCTTCATTTTAAAATTGCTATTAATTGGTATGTTTTCATATGTTGTTAAAATATAGGAATAAAAATAAACAGTTATGTTGGACCTTCACTCTACTGTGTATTTTTTTTAAAGCGTAACTATATGTACTAATGTTTAAATGGGATTCAGAGGAAACAAATCCTCATGCCCTTTGGTTTAGGGAACACATTACCTAGTGACTGGTTAACTTTCTGTGATATTTGTGACAGAAAGAGAACCCTGTACTGCATTTAAACACAGGTGTTTGTCAGTAAAAGTACCCTTCTTGACATTATTTAAAATACAATCCTTCTATACTTGCATCCTGCAGCTGTTTGAAATACAAAATCCCTTTCTGTAGTGCTATTGGAAAGCATTAGTGGATAAAGAGCAGAGCCGGTCATAGTATTTCTAATTCAGATTAATGACCCATTCAGCCCTGTCTCCTTAGCAGGAAATTAGAAAGTGCTAGGAAGGAGAAAATAGTGATTCATAATGCGTGACTCTTTGTATTGGCAGTTGCACTCATTAAAAGCTAAAATATTGTTTTGATATAAAATAATTGAGTCTGACTTAGTTATGGGATATAGCTTTCTCCATCTCCCCCTACAGAGTCATTGAAAAATCTGCTGGTTCTAAACCCAGCTTGAGGATGAAGAGAATGATGCCCAGCATCAGTCCCCTATCACGGTGCTGTATACAGAAATGACCAACTCCCTTTCTTCATAAAGGCCTATTAGTGCAAGGCTTTCAGGGACATCAGTGAAAGTCATGAAGATTGTGTTTGATGCATATATTTCTGATGGCTAAAATGCAGGTGAAGCGCAATGGGTCCAGCCAGTCAGGTGGTTAAGGGAACAGTATGCCAGCACTCTCTCTGTAAAATGACACTGGGCTGGGTTCACACAGAGTAAGTACAAAAGCAGTTTTGTGTTCTTGCTGCAATATCAGAGTTCAAGCATAAGAACTGGATTATTTCTTCACAAATCAAAGAGCTGAGCCCTAACAGGAAGGAGCCACACAAGGCCCATTGGATATATTGAGTTTCCCCTGATGTTATTACAACAGAAATTGTCTCCAGATACCTCTATGAGCAGAAATATTGCCTCTGGTATGTAACTGGTAGTTCATAACTCCCCTGGCAGCAAGCAGTTCTTTTGGGATTTACATACTGCTCATCTTCCCAGATGAGCATTGAAACCATCCTTTCTGGCACAAGAAGAAGTGCACTGTCTTGTTAACAAATAATACTATGCAATCTCCTCCACATTTGCTAAAAATCTCCTCCCTCATCCATAACTGAAAGTCAATAAAAGAGAATGTGTTGAAATATTGCCTAGATAAACAATCCTACTTGGAGAATATTTAAGGCTGATGTGATATGAGAACAGAGGGATCTGCAGAAATATTCCATATGAGACTGGTGTAAAGCGGCTATGCCCTGGAAACCAGAGGACAGAATTAACTCATCCCCTATAGGCAGGATGGTCAGGCGTCTGCAGTGCCCCTGCTTTTCCAGGCAACTGACTGATGCCCCTCCAATGCAATTTGAATTGTGGTTGCTGAACCTCCCTCTCCTTATGTGGGGATTCCCAGCTTCTGTATCTGCATAAGAATGGATACAGTGCCCCTCAACCAGTTTCCCACAGCTCTATCTGTATCACTTGTGCCAGGTAAGAAGTATAGAGTCCTTCCTATTTGGCCAGTTAATGTACATCCTGCCCCCACCCCCGCCCCACTGTGGGGCTACTGTGTGGCACTTTGTAGCATAAAGGGCCTTGCATGGGCCCACTACAAGGGGGTGGGGGGATAATTTCCCCAGCCAAGACAAAAGAAGTCTCAGAGTCTATGGGTGATCCCCTAAAAATTCCCATGCCACCTCAAATGGGTCTGATGCAATGCAAGTTGTAACCAGGGGCTGGACTTAAAAAACTTTCAGCAGATGCTAGCAACTTCCTGTGTAAGCATCCCAGCCAACTGACTTGCTCTCCCTTTTAGGACAATTTTTGAAAAATGAAATTTTTGTTTTCAATCTCTGGCAGGTAGCAATTAAACAATCAAACAAGTAGAATTTTACTCTGTTGCCTTAACCCATCCAAGTCCAGATAGCAGAGGAGGACTCAGTCTTTAGAGCTCTTGCTACTACACACCACAAAGTTCATACCACCATCTCTCGCCTACTGCCAGTTTGACCGAAGCACTGAGGTCAGAGCTCTTTAAAAACTAAATGTACACACACACACACACACAATCTCCTGGCTCTTCCCTCTCGGTGTCATGAAGACAAATGGCATTTTTTAAAATTCTCCCACTGAAGCCACATTCATTTTCTGGCTTCTCCTCCTCCTCCTCCTCTGTCGTTTCCTAATGAGTTGCAATCCCATCACCTAATGCTTTCAATTCTGCATCTACCCTGCTGCAAAGAAAAGATGGAAATTGAATTAATTGAGTCAATCAGCTTTGCAAATGAATTTGGCTCTGGTAACATGAGAGTTTCTGTCTCTTGCTGTTTAAACAGGTACTCTGTACTCGATGGCAGTAATCACTGGGTCTTTTGCTGGCAATAGAGTTAGGAGGGGGCACAGGAATTATCCTCCTGCCACATCACAGGTTTAACTGAGAAACATATTTCTTCCTCTTTGCATAAGTTTTTTTTTTTGGTAGAACTTTAACATAGCTGCTTTTTAAAGGTCTACATGGAGTACTGCATACCCAAGGGCTCTCATCTCTCCCTGGTCAATATTAGGGGAAAGGGAGAGGTTCACAAAATATTCACTCAGCCCTTCATTCTGGACTGGTCTTGTTTTTCTCTCTCTTCCCCCCTCCCTTATTCCTCTACTGCTGCTTTATTCACAGCATGACCCTCTGCCACAGGAAACAGGAACTATAAAATCAGACAGCATCTGGGTGTTGTGACAGAGCCAGACCAGTGGGGTACAGGAGTCTGGTCCTATTGGGATCCACTGCTAAAGGATCCCCTCCAGCCTAAGGGGGGGTCCACAGGACCTGGAGACCAAAAAATTATGGGGGACAACTAATAAAAGAACAGGGACAGGAGTGAGGTCAAAGGGTCAAAAGAAGGGAACCCGACAGGGACACTGAGCAGAGAACCCCGGACAGCGCCCACTGCTCCTCGAAGGTGTCAAGGGAGCCAGTGGACGCCGCCCACAGGAACTCTGCCCGGATACGTGAATGAACGGAGGACCTGAAATAGGCCCCACAGTCACAGGAGACTCCATCGGCCAACCTCCTCTCCATGGTTTTATAGATGGCCAGTTTTGCTAGGGCCAGGAGGAGGTTGACCAGGAGGTCCCGTGACTTTGGGGGGCGATGGATAGGGAATGCATAAATAAAAAGGTGAGGGGAAAAGTGCAACCAAAATCGTAACAAAATATCTTTGAGGAGCTGGAATAGGGGCTGCAGCCTGGCGCACTCTAGGTAAACATGCGCTACGGTTTCCCTCACGCCGCAAAATGGGAAGGTGTCTGGGATAGGGGTAAACCACGCCAAGTACACGCCCGTGCTCACGGCTCGTGAAGGAGCCGCCAACTGATGTCCCCGGTGGACTTCGGGATCAGAGCAGAATAAAGGCTGGCCCACCGGGGCTCCTCACCCTCCAGAGGTGGCAGAAGGTCCCGCCACTTCGTATCGGGGCGGGACGCGAGGGTGAGGACATGAAGAACGTGGAGCACGAGCATGTATAGATGTTTCCTTGGCACGGTCCGGAACAGAACCGGCTGCAGATGGTGCAGCCGGCTCATGGCGAATGGACGGGGAGGGGGCCGGTTGGGTCCACGGGGCAGGGGCCCGATGAAAAAGTCTGGAGGGCTCGGAGTGGAGGGTGGGCGGGGCGTGCCCTCTCGCAGGACTTGGTTGAGATAGTCCCGAGCAGCGGGCGGCAAAGCGGCCCTCACCTCCTGAAGTACGCGCCGGGGAGTACGAGGTCTGGAGAGCCCCATGCGCTGAGCAAGCGTCAGGGGATCCAGCCAGTCTCCCCGGTCGTAGTCCAGGAGGTCTCCGACTTTGGTGACTTCTGCTAGGACCAACCTCTGGCGCACCATGGGGGACTCCGCCACCTGCACACGAAGCTGGGGGTTGTATAGCAGGGGCTCCGCGAGGAGATCTGCCCCCATGGTGGCCGCCACGGACCTGGTCACTGAAAACAGTTTCCAGGTCCGGAGGAGGTCCTGGTAGAAGACCGGCAGCTCGGAGAGGCCTCGCGGAAGACCTCTCGGATGGAGACAAAGGAGCTGCCAGTCATATCGGAGCCCTCGGAAGCGGCGCAGGAAGGCGTGCGCCAATACGCTCCATGCCGGACTACCTGCACCATAAAGGAGCCTCTGCAGGGCCTGGAGGCGGAAGACGTGGATCTGAGCCTGCAGACACTTCAGGCCCTGCCCTCCCTCCTCCAGGGGTAGATGGAGAACCCCCGCAGAGACCCAGTGCAGTCCTGACCAAAAGAACTCCAGAATCAACGTCCGGAGGGTGGTCAGGAAGCCCGGGGCCGGGACCAGGGTGTTGAGCCGGTACCAGAGCATAGACAGGACTAGTTGATTGAGCATCAGTGCTCTCCCTCGAAGGGAGAGACACCGGAGTAGTCCTGTCCATTTCCAGAGCCACTCCGACACTCTGCCCTCTAAACCTAGCCAGTTCTCCGGCGGAGACGGATGCGTGGCAGAAAGGTAAACGCCGAGATAGAGCAGCGGACCCGCGCTCCACTGGATGGCCTGAAGCGCGGGTGGGAGGGAGCTCACCTGCCACCCGTCCCCTACCACCAGGCCAGAGCTCTTGACCCAGTTAACCCGGGCGGAGGAGGCCGCCGAATAGATGGTCTGGCAAGCCTCCACCCACACCAAGTCGCCCGGGTCCTGGACAACGAGGAGCACGTCGTCGGCGTACGCCGACAGGACCAGTCGCAGCTCCGGCTCCCGCAGCACCAACCCTGCCAACCTCCTATGGAGGAGACAGAGGAAGGGCTCGATCGCCAGAGCATACAGCTGGCCCGAGAGGGGGCACCCTTGACGTACTCCTCGCCCGAAGCTGACCGTTTCGGTCAGGGTCCAGTTGAGCCTGACCAAACACTCTGCGGAGGCGTACAGCACCTGGAGAAAACCCACAAACTGGGTCCCGAAGCCAAATGCTCGCAGAGTGCCCAGGAGATACCCGTGGT
Source organism: Chrysemys picta bellii (assembly GCF_011386835.1). NCBI lineage: Eukaryota > Metazoa > Chordata > Testudines > Emydidae > Chrysemys > Chrysemys picta. The sequence goes on from NC_088793.1 coordinate 185,435,297, forward strand.
CCACCCTGTCGAACGCCTTCTCCTGATCCAGGGACAGGAGGGCGAACGACAGACCATCCCTAAACCCGAGTTCCAAGAGGTCCCGGACCAGATACAAGTTGTCGAAGATGGTGCGGCCCGGGACGGTGTAGGTCTGGTCTGGTCGGATCACGTCCACCAACACGGACCCTAGCCGCAGCGAGATGGCCTTTGCTACGATTTTATAGTCCGTGCTGAGGAGCGAGATGGGACGCCAATTCCGTAAATAGCGGAGGTCCCCCTTCTTCGGCAATAAGGTCAGCACGGCTCGCCTGCACGAAAGAGGGAGGACCCCACCCTGCAAGGACTCGGCCCAGACGGTGACAAGGTCCGGGCCGAGGATGTCCCAAAACACGCGGTAGAACTCCACGGTCAGCCCGTCCATGCCCGGAGATTTATTGGTGGGCACGTGGTGGAGGGCTTCCGAGAACTCGGCCAGAGTGAGAGGCAGCTCTAGCTGGTCTCGGTCGCCCGCGCTGACCGTCGGGAGTTCATCCCAGAGCATTCTGCAAGCATTAGGATCGGTCGGATCCGGGGAGAAAAGACCTGCGTAGAAGGCCCTGGCTCTCCCACACATTTCCACCGGATCCGTGAGGGGGGTGCCGTCCTCTGCTAGAAGGCAGGTGACGTGCTTTTTAGCCCCCCTCTTTTTCTCCAGGGCGTAGAAGAAGCGGGAACCGCGATCCATCTCCCGAAGGCGGCGGATGCGGGATCGAACAAAGGCACCTCGGGCCCGATGGTCCTCGAGGGTCCGCAGCTCTTCCCGCTTCTCCCGGCACGCTCCGCAGAGGGATGGATCACCGGGGCTGGTGGCCAGACGCCTCTCCAGCTCTAAGACTTCCCGTTCCAACTGCCCTATCGCCGCATCCCTCCGTCGGCTGGCGCCCCGGGTGTAGTCAAGGCAGAAGAGCCGGGCGCGAATCTTCCCCAGGTCCCACCACCGTCGCGCCGAGGGAAAGGCACGCCGCTGCCCTCGCCAGGCTAGCCAGAACTCCCGGAAGGACGCCACGAAGCCCACATCCTCCAACAAGCTATTATTAAAGTGCCAATAGGCCGGCCACGGCCTCTTCGCGCAGAGAGAGGCTGTCACAGTGGCTAGATGGTGATCTGAAAAAGGGGCCGGCCGGACGCTGGAGGAGTGGGCCCGAGAAAGATGGAAGCGTGACATATAGATGCGGTCCAACCGGGAGTGGTACGACCGATGGACCTCCACCCGGACAAAAGTGAATGTCGAAATGTCATCCGGGTGGTGGTCGCGCCAGACGTCCACCAGGGAGTGATGTTCGACGATCTCCCGGAGGACGTCTGCGGCGGCCTGGTGCTGCTCGGTCCCTGAGCGGTCCCGTTCCTCAAGGGTGGCGTTAAAGTCCCTGCCCAGGACCAGGCACTCGTGAGGATCCAAGGTGCTGAGGAAGGCGGATGCCTGCTGATAAAAACACAACCTCTCTGGGCCCAATGTCGGGGCGTAAACGTTGACGAGATTAACCACAAGCCCCTCCATGTGGACCCGGAGGTGCAGCAGGCGACCCGGCACAGCCTCGGTGACCCCCAGCACCTCGGGCCGTAGGTCGGGGGAGAACAGGGTCGCCACTCCAGCCGTACGAACTGTGAGGTGGCTAAAATAGACTCTGTCCCCCCACTCCAGCCGCTAGCTAGCTTCAGCGGCCGGATCCGTATGGGTCTCCTGCAGGAAAATCACAGAGTACCCCCCCTCCTGAAGGAAGGAGAGCACCTGGCTCCTGCGGAGACCCATCCTACAGCCCCGGGTGTTTAATGTTGCGAAGATGATCGGTGCCATGAGGAGGGCTGGGGGGTATCCTCGCTAGCAGAGACACCCACAGCCTCCGTCGGGCCGCGCAACAATCCGTGATCTACCCCATACGCGATTAAGGAGTCACGGAAGAGGCGGACCCGTTGGTAGGCCGCGGCGGCCTGCCTCCCGGTCCTCTTACCCTCTCCCATGAGGGCCCTCGCAGCCCGGAGGATCTGATGGAAATCCCCCCATCGCTGGAGTGCAAGCTGTACCTTGTTGCGGGAGCCACGGACGTCCTCAAGGAAGTCCCGTAGCTCCTCTCTCAGCGTATGGGGGGTGGGGTTATTGATCTATGGCTATCCCCCAGCGGGGCCCCTGTCACAGCCCCGTGGCCCACCGAGACGGGCAAGCAGGGGGCAGACCCTCGACGTGGCGTCCGATGGGCTGGCGCCACGTGGCCCGCCTCAGACCCTGGCTCAATGGGGGGTGGCGGAGGGAAAACAGCAGCCCCTGGTGGGTCGGGACAGGGAAAAACAAAGGCCGCTCCTTGGGGGTCATCCTCTGGGATATGGAAGGAGACAGCCCCAGGGGCGGCAATAGCATCATGGGAAGTGGAGGGGACAGGGACGGGGTCGGTGACAGGGGCAGGGTCGGAGTCAGGAATAGGGACAGGGGAAGGGGCGATAATGGGATCGGGGGCCTCAGGAGCCAGGCCACTGGGTGTGGGGGGGTGGCACCCCACAAAGGGGCTCAGGGATTTGCAGGGAGGGAGGTGGGCCCTCGGTGATGCCGGACTCGTGCTCCAAGGCAGATGGTAAGGCCACGGCATCCGTAGGTGGAGAATCAACAATGGGGCCCCCACCCGGAAAGGAGGTCAGCTGTCCCTCAGCCATGAGGGAGTCCCCTGGCGACTCGGGTCCCGGTTGCGTGGCACTGGCCGTCGCCTCAAGAGGTTCGGCGGCCGCTAGCGGGGTGCCATCTGCAGCTGGGATGGTGGAAGAGTCCAGGGGCTCCTCGGAGGCGGGAGTGGAAGCAGTGGGTAAGGGGACGGAATACGGGGAAAGGGGGGCCGAGGCGAGGTCGCTCAGATCGAGGCCCACTGGCAGAGGGTCGTCCTCCCCCTGGGTAACCGGGGTCAGACCCAGGGCCTCGATCTCCTCATAAATGGAAGGGAGATCACCTTCCACCACCCCAGGGCTCTCCCCTCCTGCACCCGAAGCGACGCTCGCCTTGGTGCGTGCAGGGGCTTCAGATTGTAAGGGGGCGAGAGGGGCTCCATCAGGGGTTTCCATAGGAAGGGACACCGGAGGAGGGGTAGTGATTTCCTCCGATGCTGCCACGTCTTCCCTAGCCAGCAATGGTGGACAAAACCCACCCGGGGGCAAAGCAGAAGGCTCAGCATCGGTTCCCCCCTTCCTGGTCTTCCGGGGGGGCTACCGCATCAGATGGAAGGAGCGGAGCTCAAGCCTTCCGCTTGCCCCGCTTCCCCTGTACTAAGGACCAGCCCTCCATGGCATCATCCGGGGGCTGGCTAACAGGAGTTGGGTCAGGGAGCAAGAGCGAAGGCTTAGGGACTCGGGGAGGCAATGGTGGGGCAGCATGTAGGAGGGAGGATTCTCTCTGGGGCATGCCCTCTTCTATGCCCGGCGATATCCCTACCTCAACCTCCTCCACAGGTCCCGCCAGATCGCAGGCGGCAGAGGCGGGGCCCACTCGCTCGTCTAGGCGCACTGGGGGAGATACCCCTTGGGCTCGAGCGGGAGCATTGGTGGGCCGGAAAGGAGGAGGGGCGGCTTCGGGCGCCGGGCAGCTAGGGGCGCCGGCGATGACGGGGCCGGCACCCTGCCAGGGCTCGGGGGTCCCGGGTGTCCCTCCGTGCCGGGCCAAAGGGCAGTCCCTCCGGACGTGTCCCATCGCCCGGCAGAGGTAGCACCGGGCCTCCCCTGTTGAATAATGTACCCGGTAGCAGGCCCCCTGGTAGGGGACCAAGAAGGACCCCTCGAGTGCCTCACCGTCACGTGCTGCCGGCGGCAGTTGTAACTGTACCTGCCGGCGGAACGAGAGGACGTGACGGAGGGCGGGGTCTTTGCAGCCCAATGGGAGAGGGCTGACCACAGAGATCGGCCTCCCCAGGGTAGAGAGGGCGGGTAACAAGGTGGCATTTGGAAGGAAGGGAGGGACAGAAGTCAGGACCAGTCAGGCGCCCAGGTCTTCTAACGGCTCCAGGGGGACATAAACGCCCCCCACTGCCAGGCCCTTCTCCACCGCCTCCTGGGCGGCGGCCTCCGATGCTAGGAAGAAGACAACCTTTCTGTACATCTTGGAGGCCGCCACAATGGCCGTGGGCCCCACCACCCTCGCCAACGCCCGCGCGTAGGTCTCCACGTGGGGCGAGGCAGGTACCAGGAGGCAACGGACGCCGTGCTTCCTGGTCAAGGTGGGGAAGGGGCCCCGGCCGCTATAGATGGTAGCAGAGGCGGTGGATGGGGGAGATGACGTAGCGGCAGGCGGGGGGGCCGCCGCTACCTGGGCGTATGCCCTGGGAGCTGGGGGTGGGACACCCATAGAGCTGGTGGAGGGAACAGCAGGGAGGGACGCCGGGGCTTGTTGCGGGGCCGCGGCAGTGGGGGCACCCCCTGCCATGGAGGGCCTGGCTTTTTTAGCAGGGCCTTTACCCTTCTTCGTGCCCTGGCCCTTCCTGCCGACTGGGGGGACTCCCCCAGAGTCAGAGGGGGCGAGGGACGTGGCAGCAGCGGAGTTCACCTCGGTACCCACCGCTGCCGGCGCTCCTGCAGGGGTGGTAGTAGGTGGCTCAGCAGCGGCGGTTGAGGTAGAGGCTAGGGGGGATGATGGTGGGGCGGGTGGAGGAGGGGCAGCAGGGTCTGCCCAAGGGGTCTCACTCTCCTTGTCCCCTGCCATAATGAGGACGGGGGGAGAGCAAATACTGGAGGAGGGGTAGGGAAGGGGGAAGCAGGTCGACCACTCCTCCCCGCTAGGCTGTAGGCAGGGGAGGAGGGCGCCAAAAAAAGGGTGGTGGTGGATGGGGGGCTATTAAGGGCTAGGGGTCAGTCACCGACTCAGAGAAGGTTTCCGGCTCCTCTTGTTGCACCAAGGAAGGGAGGAAATAACAGCATTGGGGGGTGCAGTGAGACAGAATCCAAACTAAAACGGGGAGGGGCACAAGCACATAGGAGGGGACATGGGTGCACGAGGGGAGGGGCTAATCAGGGCCAGGGGAGCTCAGGGGGAAGGGAGCAACCAGGCAGGCGGGAAATGGAGCAGAGGAACCACGAGGCTAGCTTCAGAGTCTGGGGCGGGTTAAACAAAGGCTGCAGAGGGAAAGGACGGGGCAGGGAAACAAATTGGAGCTAGCGAGGGGCTGGAGCAAGGGAGAGGGGCAAAAGGTTGTAAGGGGCCAAGGGTAGGTAACAGGGGCAAAGCTAGGGGCTTGCTGCAGGGGGGAAAGGGTCAGTCCAAAAGGGGGGGCACGTGCACTCACGTGCGCTTGCAACAAAAAAGAAAGTCCTTGCAAGCTGGCTGCTGCGTCAGGCCCAATGGTGGCAACAGGGTGTGGCAAGCTTTGGGGAGCAGCTGAGCCCCAGAGGCAGGAGCCCGAGGCAGATGGTAAGTAGCCGGTGGGGGTGGTGGAGGGGGCAACGATGATGTTGGTGGAGGAGGTCGGGGGGGGGACACAGATGGATCAGGGGGCAGGCTCCACGCCACACCCCCTGTGTCCCACAAACACAGTCTAGACCCCCACCACAAGAGCACAGTTCAAAAGTTACTCAGTCCGTGAGAACCCCCTCCACGGTGGTATGTTCTTAGGCGCTCCCCTACTGGCAAATGGTCCTCTTCTCCTTCTCCTCCTCTTCGGGGCTTCAGCAGCTCCCAGCAGCAAACACAGCAGCTTTAGGCTGCAGTCTGGTGGCCAGCAGGAAGGATCCCCCTCAGGTGGTGGTCGATGGTGGTAATGTCCTCAGCAGCAGGAGCAATGGCTGGCTTCCTCCCTCCCCTCCTCCAGGGAGTGGGCCAGCAGCCGCCCCCCCCAAGGGGCTGTAACTGGAGCAGCAGCAACCAAGGAGGGGCGGGGGTCTAGCAGCCAGCCAGCCAGCAAGCAGGTAGCAGAGATGCAGCGGGTGGGGGAGGGGGGTTAACCCAGCCAGGAGAGTAGCTGGAGCAGCAGCAACAGACAGCAGTTGTAGGGAAAACCCAGGGCCTAGAAGCAGGAGGAGCAGCTCTTTACTTTCCTCCCTCCAGGCCACTGGGGTACAGGAGGCTGTTTGAAGGCAAACACCCTGGTCACTGGCTGAACAGTTGTCTGTTCCTTGAGTGACCAGAGCAGGGGCTGCACTAGAGTAATCAGAAACCTGCTAGTACCAATTAAGGCAGGCTAATCAGGGCACCTGGGTTTTAAAAAGGAGCTTACTTCAGTTTGTGGTGTGAGTGTGAGGAGCTGGGAGTAAGAGGTGCAAGGAATGGAGAGTGTGCTGCTGGAGGACTGAAGAGAACAAGTTTTATCAGACACCAGGAGGAAGGTCCTATGGTGAGAATAAGGAAGGTGTTTGGAGGAGGCTATAGGGAAGTAGCCTGGGGAGTTGTAGCTGTCATGCAGCTGTTACAGGAGGCACTATAGATAACTGCAGTCCATAGGGCCCTGGGCTGGAACCTGGAGTAGAGGGCGGGCCTGGGTTCCCCCCCCAAACCTCCCAATTGACCTGGACTGTGGGTTCTTCCCGAGGGAAAGTCTCTGGGCTGTTCCCCAGCCCACATGGTGAATCTCTGAGGCAAGAAAATCTGCCAATAAGTGCAGGACCCACCAAGATAGAGGAAGAACTTTGTCACAGTGTCTTACCTGTTTGGAACAGAAGTGAGAGCTGCCACCCATGAGGCCATGTGTCATGGGCTAGCATCCAGGCTGAGTACATTCTGTAGCTTTCCTGTTAAATCTTGGGCCTGGATCTGATCCCACTTATACTGGTTGTTCCACCAATGTTTCTCCATGGGACTGGATTCCACCAATCTTAAATCTGTGAAACTCCATTGACTTCAGTGGAGCTATGTTAATACCCTTGCCTCACTGTTGACCTCAGGTAAATTTCAGGTAACCTTACTGTTTCAGAGTGCCCATCTGTAAAAGCATATGGCACCTGGTGTGGATAAGTTAATTTAATATCTTGATTGCTTTGAAATCCTCTGATAGGTTCTGGAGAAGTGCAAAGTATTATATTGTAATTCCTGAGGGTGCAGTTTCAGAGGTTGAAAACACATCTAAGAAAAGACTTTTCTACTCCCACCATTTCCTAATATCTGCTGTTGTCTGTACACACCCACTGAATATAAAGCAGTCAATGTGGTAAGCCTATTCTTTTGTAAGAGACCATGCCTTTATCATTAGATGGTGGTTTATGCCTGGAGAGGACAAATAATAGCTACTTATTTGTTTTATGTTAGTAACATTTTGTCATTCATTCTCACACACCTCCTTGGTTTTATATTACAGTTTTCCTTTGATTAGTTTTCAAGTGTCACTGTAGATAGACAGTACTAATGCTTTGGCTCTCTCAATCTGAATTCTAAAAGAGAAACTATAATCGAAGACTTCTAAGCGTTGTTTCCTTACATAATAACCATATTATCAGGTGAAAATGTTATGACTTGCTTCCAGCTATGCAAATAATTTTGAATTACTCTGTTGAAGCTGCCTCTTCTGAATCTTTTCCCATTTCTTCCTGCTCTGTGTTTTCACTCTGAAATAATAACTATATGGAATAGCTAAATATCCAGCTATGAAAGTTTACTAATTCCCCCACGCTCTTCGTTCCGCAGCTCATCACTTCACTATATCCACAAATATATTTCTTCCCAGTGGAATACAGATTATCAGTCACGCTGCACCGTCGTCTTAAGATGTAAAAAATAGATTTGCTCTGTATTCATTTGCTTCCCCCTCCCTCCGTCAAATCAACGGCCTGCTAAACCCAGGGTTTTCAGTTTAATCTTTGGGGGGACCATTCTGTGTGACAGTTGTTTGTGTTTCTCCCTGATGCACAGCCACCTTTCTTGATTTTAATTCCCTGTACCTGTACGCCATGTCGTCGCTCGGCCCGCCCTCCCTCCTTCCACTAGTCCGTCAGATACTAGTTTCGTGCCTTTTTTCAGACCAGGCGCCATAGCTAGCACTGGGATCATGGAGCCCGCTCAGATCACCGCGGCAATTATGAGCACTATGAACACCACGCGCATTGTCCTGGAGTATATGCAGAGCCAGGACATGCCAAGGCGAAACTCAGACCAGCCGAGGAGGCGATTGCAGTGCGGCGAAGAGAGTGATGAGGAAATTGACATGGACATAGACCTCTCACAAGGCACAGGCCCCAGCAATGTGGAAATCATGGTGTCACTGGGGCAGGTTCATGGCGTGGAACGCCGATTCTGGGCCCGGGAAACCAGCACAGACTGGTGGGACCGCATCGTGCTGCAGGTGTGGGACGATTCCCACTCGCTGCGAAACTTTCGCATGCATAAGGGCACTTTCATGGAACTTTGACTTGCTTTCCCCTGCCCTGAAACGCCAGGATACCAGGATGAGAGCAGCCCTCACAGTTGAGAAGCGAGTGGCGATAGCCCTGTGGAAGCTTGCAACGCCAGACAGCTACCGGTCAGTCGGGAATCAATTTGGAGTGGGCAAATCTACGGTGGGGGCTGCAGTGATCCAAGTTGCCAGGGCAATGAAAGACCTGATGATATCAAGGGTAGTGACTCTGGGCAACGTGCAGGCAATAGTGGATGGTTTTGCTGAAATGGGATTCCCAAACTGTGGTGGGGCCATAGACGGAACCCATATCCCTATCTTGGCACCGGAGCACCAAGCCACCGAGTACATAAACCGCAAGGGGTACTTTTCAATGCTGCTGCAAGCCCTGGATCACAAGGGACGTTTCACCAACATCAACGTGGGATGGCCAGGAAAGGTACATGATGCTCGCGTCTTCAGGAACTCTGGTCTGTTTCGAAAGCTGGAGGAAGGGACTTTCTTCCCGGACCAGAAAGTAACCGTTGGGGATGTTGAAATGCCTATCGTGATCCTTGGGGACCCAGCCTACCCCTTAATGCCATGGCTCATGAAGCCGTACACAGGCAGCCTGGACAGTAGTCAGGACCTGTTCAACTATAGGCTGAGCAAGTGCCGAATGGTGGTGGAATGTGCATTTGGACGTTTAAAAGCGTGCTGGCGCAGCTTACTGACTCGCTCAGACCTCAGCGAAAAGAATATCCCCATTGTTATTGCTGCTTGCTGTGCGCTCCACAATATCTGTGAGAGTAAGGGGGAGACATTTATGGCGGGGTGGGAGGTTGAGGCAACTTGCCTGGCCGCTGACTACGCGCAGCCAGACACCAGGGCGGTTAGAGGAGCACAGCAGGGCGCGGTGCGCATCAGAGAAGCTTTGAAAACGAGTTTTGTGACTGGCCAGGCTACTGTGTGAAACTTCTGTTTGTTTCTCCTTGATGAACCCTCCAAACCCCCCCCCCACCCGGTTCACTCTACTTCCCTGTAAACCAACCACCCCACCCCACCCTCCCCTCCCCAATTCAAGCACCGCTTGCAGAGGCAATAAAGTCATTGTTTTTTCACATTCATGCATTCTTTATTAATTCCTCACAGAAGTAGGGGGATAATTGCCAAGGTAGCCTGGGATGGGTGGGGGAGGAGGGATGGAAAAGGACACACTGCATTTTAAAACTTTAACTCTTATTGAAGGCCAGCCTTCTGATGCTTGGGCGATCATCTGGGGTGGAGTGACTGGGTGGCCGGAGGCCCCCCCCCCACCGTGTTCTTGGGCGTCTGGGTGAGGAGGCTATGGAACTTGGGGAGGAGGGCTGTTGGTTAAACAGGGGCTGTAGCGGCGGTCTCTGCTCCTGCTGCCTTTCCTGCAGCTCAGCCATACGCTGGAGCATATTAGTTTGATGCTCCAGCAGACGGAGCATTGACTCTTGCCGTCTGTCTGCAAGCTGACGCCACCTATCATCTTCAGCCCGCCACTTGCTCTTTTCATTCAGCCCGCCACCTCTCCTCTCGTTCATATTGTGCTTTTCTCATGTCTGACATTGACTGCCTCCACGCATTCTGCTGTGCTCTATCAGCGTGGGAGGACATCTGCAGCTCCATGAACATATCGTCCCGCGTCCTCCGTTTTCTGTTTCTAATGTTCACTAGCCTCTGCGAAGGAGAAACATTTGCAGCTGGTGGAGGAGAAGAGAGAGGTGGTTAAAAAAGACACATTTTAGAGAACAATGGGTACACTCTTTCATTACAAGGTCGCATTTTTCCTATGCCTGCCGGTTTGGTATGAGAGATCACTCACGCAGTGCCCCAGGCAACATATTTCGGCTTGCAGGCAGCCATGGTAAGCCACAGTCTTTTGGCTTTTTTAACCTTCTTAACATGCGGGAAAGGTTTCAAACAGCAGCACATTTCCCATATCAAGGATGAATTGGGTTGGCCATTTAAAATGGGTTTTCAATGTAAAAGGAGGGGCTGCGGTTTCCGGGTTAACATGCGGCACAAACCCAAGTAAACCACCACCCCCCCCACACACACACACCCGATTCTCTGGGATGATCACTTCTCCCCTCCCCCACCACGTGGTTAACAGCGGGGAACATTTCTGTTCAGAAGAGCAGGAACGGGCACCTCTGAATGTCCCCTTAATAAAATCACCCCATTTCAACCAGGTGACCATGAATGATATCACTCTCCTGAGAATAACAAAGAGAGATAAGGAATGGATATTGTCTGCATGCCAGCAAACACCGGGACCATACGCTGCCATGCTTTGTTATGCAATGATTCCAGACTACGTGCTACTGGCCTGGCGTGGTAAAGTTTCCTACCATGGCGGACGGGATAAAGCAGCCCTCCTTTTGCAAAGAAACCTTTTGCAAAGGCTTTGGGAGTACATGAAGGAGAGCTTTCTGGAGATGTCCCTGGAGGATTTCCGCTCCATCCCCATACACGTTAACAGACTTTTCCAGTAGCTGTACTGGCCGCGATTGCCAGGGCACATTAATCATTAAACATGCTTGCTTTTAAACCATGTGTAATGTTTACAAATATTTACAAAGGTACACTCACCAGAGGTCTCCTGTGTGCCCTGAGGGTCTTGGGTGAGTTCAGGGGTTACTGGTTCCAGGTTCAGGGTCACAAACATATCCTGGCTGTTGGGGAAACCGGTTTCTCCGCTTCCTTGCTGCTGTGAGCTACCTACAGTACCTCCATCCTCATCTTCCTCGTTCCCCGAACCGTCTTCCCTGTGTGTTTCTCCATTGACGGAGTCATAGCACACGGTTGGGGTAGTGGTGGCTGCACCCCCTAGAATGGCATGCAGCTCCGCGTAGAAGCGGCAAGTTTGCGGCTCTGCCCCGGACCTTCCATTTGCTTCTCTGGCTTTGTGGTAGGCTTGCCGTAGCTCCTTAACTTTCACGCGGCACTGCTGTGTGTCCCTGTTATGGCCCCGGTCCTTCATGGCCTTGGAGACCTTTTCTAATACTTTGCCATTTCTTTTAGTGCTACGGAGTTCAGCTAGCACTGATTCATCTCCCCATATGGCGAGCAGATCCCGTACCTCCCGTTCGGTCCATGCTGGAGCTCTTTTGCGATCCTGGGACTCCATCACGGTTACCTGTGCTGATGAGCTCTGCGTGGTCACCTGTGCTCTCCACGCTGGGCAAACAGGAAATGAAATTCAAACGTTTGCGGGTCTTTTCCTGTCTACCTGGTCAGTGCATCTGAGTTGAGAGCGCTGTCCAGAGCGGTCACAATGAAGCACTGTGGGATAGCTCCCGGAGGCCAATAACGTCGAATTCCGTCCACACTACCCCAATTCTGACCCGCAAAGGCCGATTTTATCGCTAATCCCCTCGTCGAAGGTGGTGTAAAGAAACCGGTTTAAAGGGCCCTTTAAGTCGAAAGAAAGGGCTTCGTTGTGTGGACGTGTCCAGGCTTAATTCGATTTAACGCTGCTAAAGTCGACCTAAACCCATAGTGTAGACCAGGCCTAAGACATAGGGGTGTCATTTTATATTTGTAAAAGAATTGTACCTGAAACTCCAAATAGTGTAAATAGAAGGTATAAAATTCCATGCACTGAAATGTTGCTGTGGTCATGATTTTGATCCTACTTGCATTGCTGTAATTCCATTAACTTTAGTGGAGTTAGTACAGTGGTGTGAAATAAGACTCTGCCTCTTTAGTCATCTTTCAGCACCTTCTTAATCCATTATGTGCCAATATAACAGAGGAGTGGTATGCTAGTTTGTTCTGGTTTCTTAATGGATACAGAATATCATATATAACTTTACCATAATACAATTATAATATAATGCAACGTATGGTATCTTTCAAATGTGTATTTTATGCTCCTGCTGTAGTATAAAGAGTGTCAATGAATATCATTGAACTCATTTGCTAGGTCACTAAAAATACTAAATATTTTCCACCTTTATTCTTGCTTACAGCATAATGGCGATAATGTAATCAATGTTTAGAACTTTGCTGGGCTTTTTTCCCCAAGGATCTCCAAGTACGTTGCACATGTTAGTTGATTAAGCATTACAACAGCCTGGAAAGTTCTGAGGTAGGTGTGATACATTTTATCCCCATTGTATACCTGATAGTGGTGAATGGAGAGGTGAAGTGAAATGAATTGCCAAGATCATGATAGCACTGCAGAAGTAATGATATTTGCAATCACTGATTACAATAGCAGCACTCATCTGAGAAGCTGACAAAATGAGCTACATAAGGGGTGCCCTGACGCATAGATCCAATGGTCAGGAAAATCAGTTGAAAAAGAAGTTGGGAATTGATGGTGGCATGGCTCAACTCCCCTATGCACTGGCCAGCAGAGTTGGCTGGCCAGGAACAGGGGAGCACACTACACATCTTAAAAGGATGCAGTAAATTACTTCTCTCCCAGTACAACTGGGCAACTGCACATTACCCATAATTTAAAGCTGTACCTATAAGGCACAATGTAGTTCATATTTATTTTTATTCTCTAAGTACTGTATAAACATGAGATAATCACTCCTCACAACGCCCCTGAAAGGTAAATAGGAATTATTCCTATTTACAGATGGGGAACATGGAATACAGCAGGTGAAGTGTCTTGCTCAAGGCCACACAGTGTGCCATATCTGTTTTGTGGAGAAATAATGGAACTTCACCTTGTGGCCAAAGTGCCAGTCAACACTTTTCCATGAAAACCCCACGATATGCTAAATTAAAAAAATTAACAAACACAACATTAATAGGAAGGCTACAAAAATTGGATTAGATGGTAAAGAAAATAACACACCATCGTTTAAGTTTCAGCACCTTTGAAAATTAGGCCACTTTAGGTGCTTTATACTGAACACTTCAAATAAGACCCCTAAATGTACATTGTAACAGTTCTCAATAGTTTTTTTTAAGTTTCATACTTTTGTTCTTGTGGCTTTTTTTATACACTTTATGGGGAGGTGAGTTGGAAATATTGTCAGTAGGCCTGATTGGGGAAAAACATATTTTAAGAAGGAATGTGCAAAAGGTGAGGGTGGAGGGATAGCAAACTGGGTCAGGGAGGGAATCCAAGGCTGCATAGCATGGATGTGAGAGAGTTACAAGGACACAGAGGGAATTATGGAAAAAAGGCTGAATGCTCTTGTAGATTTGGTATGTGAAAGCCTGTGTGATGTGTCTTGTGTGGCCAGGAAAGATTTACAGTTGGCGTTTTAAATTCATTTTTTAGATGGTGATATCCAAGAACTCACATCTAATGATATAGAGGAGAGGCAACCAGGATGAACTAGAGCCATTTAGCAGTCAAATGACTGTTGGACAGGCCCATCAATACCTCCGGTGTGAATGTCACTGGCTCTAAGATTAATGACTCTAGGATATGTCAAGTGTCTCATTAGAACACTTGTTCTCAGTTAGGGTTTCTTCCCTCTTAGACGCCTTGTGGCCCAAGTGATGAGAGTTCAACTCGATTCCAAACACAGGAGGATATCACATGCCTCCGCTAGGATTGAATCTTGGCAGAATGGCAGTGATAAGATAAGGAGAAATACATAGCTGTAGATTCTATAGGATCTAAATACATGACATAGACTTAAAGTCAAATAGAGGATGCAACATAAAAATGAGAAGGAAGCTTAAAATGACTTATTTTAACGTCTAGGCAATTTTCTGTAAACTTACTAACACTTCACTTTCTTTTCAGTGGTTCTGAGGCTCACTAAAGACTTCAGCAGGGCTATCCCCATTTACACCAGCTGAGAATCTGGCCCTGGATTCCTTCACTGAGGGTATGTCCACACTGAAGCTGCTGGTGCAATTTCCAGGTTAGGTGGATGTACGTATGCTAGCTTTGATTGAGCTAGCATACTAAAAATAGCATTGTAGCCATGCCAGGATGGGCTAGCCTCCCAAATAAAATCCCATCTGTAACCCTAGGTATGTACTCAAGTGACTAGCCCATGCCACTGCCCATGCTGCTGTGGCTACACTGCTATTCTGATGTGCTATCTTGATCAAAGCTAGTATAAGTATGTCTACACAAGCTGGAAATTACACCTCCAGCTACAGGGTAGAGGTACCCTGAGTCACAAAGCCAGTACAGCACAGGCAGTGTCAATGCAAGCTTCCTCACACTGCCATGTCTGTCCACCTCATCCTCACCCTGTAGCAGCCATTTCTGGGGTGCAATAAGTCAGTCTTCATGCTCATTTGTAGGGTTGGTATCAGCACCTGTTACAATAAGCAGCTAGAGGCCTCAAGTGAGATCAGGGCCACATAGTTATAGACGAGACAGATGAAGTGTGGGAGGGGAAACAGGCAGAGAACGATTAAGTATCTTGCCCAAGGTCACCCAGTGGGTCAGTGGCAGAGTCACCAATAAAACCCAGGTCTCCTGAGTCCAACTCCACTGTCCAGCTCTCCAAGCTCTCTGTTACATCCCTCCCTTCATGCAGCCCAGTACTCACGTCTCTGGAAACAGCCTGGCAGTACTGCAGAAAGCTGTTCTTTACAAGCCTTTGGGGTTTTTTCTTTCACACGCTTGCTGCCTGCCTACTCCCTAGCAGAAGCAGGTATGATTTTCACTCCTGTGCGGATACCAGTGGGGACTTTAGGGAGGGATTTTCAACACAATGTTATATTTTTCCATACAAAAAGAATACAGATACTTCAATTTGCAAGACCTCTATTTTCTATTAAGGGACCAATCAAACAAGAATGGACATGAGAGAGCATGGAATGTGTGTCCTTTGATAGTTTTCTTTGAACTCTGCTCTGAACTGGCTGCAGATATAGAGTGCTTAAAGAGTTGAAAGTGCAGTACATGGGTAGGGTGGGGGGGGATAAAGCATCAGAATTACACAGCTAAATGCAAGACAGTGTGACTGGTTTTGCCATGCAACTCTCCTTATGGGAGCTGGCCTTGTCAAGAAAATGTACCCTGTGGCTTGTGACATAGTGCTCTTCTTAAATCACAAGGAAATATCCATGTGTAAATGTTTGCAAGATCAGGGCCTAACAATGTGAGCACAGGGCAGGGCCAGGAACTTCCAACGTCTAAATTTGCCTCTGACAATGATTCTTCCTGTGACTATGGGCTGCTCACTTGACCTTTCTCAGTCTCCTCTTCTATAAACAGTTATTCTTACTATACAGCAGCCTGTCAGTGTTATGAGACTTAATAATTAGTCAATGTTTGTCCAATGCTTTTAAGATGAAGAGAGCTAAGTACTGTATTGTTCAAGATGGCAACAAAACAAAATATGTTCCGTGCACCTACTAAAGCCAAATCAAAACAAAAAGCCCAGCTAACTGGAGTCATATGATGTGAAACTTAAAACTCACTTAATTTTCTTTCTAAATCATTGTGTGGCAGCAGCACATAGCATTCTGGGCCATGCACTCTCCCGCACCAGCTAGAAGCTATTAACTAGGGTTTGCTTAGAGAAACTTGTTGCAGAAAATAAAACTAATCATGCCAACTGCATGACAAGTTACAGACCTTAGGAAACTCCCTGTGTGCCCTTTGAAAATGTGTGCACTTCCCCTATCATGTTACCTTTCTTTTTAATAATATAGAATATTAAAGTAGGGAAAATTATTTGACAGTTAGTAAAACTTGCCAGCAATTTCCACAAGAGCACTGCAGTGCAGAATTGCCTTCTCTCTCCAAACAGTACAGGCCCTTATCTACCTTTCCTTTCTTCCTCCCTAAAGGACTCTAAGCCATGCTCCTACTGGTGCTAAAACAAGTGCTGATTTCCTGTACCTTTTGACTTGCCTGACAGCTTCTGATCCATGTTCCACTACTTAGTGCAAGCACCAACATCCTTTGGTGCTGTACGTTCTTATTTATTTGTTTGCATTGGACCAAACAAGCAGATTTTTATGCTTGGCTCAGTCTTCATTGTGGAGAGGCAAGGTCATGATTGATTAATGAAAGACTCCAGAATTCTGTTTCTAGTGTTGCCATTAGCTAAAATTGCACAGCCATGTCCCTTAACCTTTCTGTGCCTCAGCTTAGGGAACATAGGAATTGCTGTACAGGATCAAACCAATAGTCCATCTAGTTCAGCATCTAGTCATCAAAAACAGTGGCCGGTACTAGTTGCTCCGAAGGCTGTACAAGAAATCCTATAAAAGATTTATGACATAACCATTCTAGAGTTACATTTCTTCCTAACCTCAGGCTGTTGGTTGGTTAATGACCTGAAGAGAGGGTTTGTAGCTCTTTAAAAAATTGCATCTTATCTAATGTAACCTGCCTGTAAAATAGGCATAATAATACTCACCTACTTTAAGGGGTGTGTGAAGGCTAGGTAACTAGAGCACTTTTAGGTATATGGCAGTGGTTCCTCAGCTGGTGTGAATTGTCACAGCTTCATTTACTTTAATGGGGTTGTGCCAGTTCACACAAGCTAAGGATCTGACCCATGGATGAAAGATTCTATATACATACAAACTATTATTTTTGACCTTATTTTCCCGATGTGTTGAGCACTTCTCACTCTCATTGACATCAATGGGATTTGTCAGTATTCCGCACCTCAGAAAACGAGGCCATTTATTATTTATTCATTTTGACCGAACACTCTATTATACATTTAGCTGAACCACCCAATACTAGTGTGAGGTTTGCTTATTCCTTGTAAGGGCTGTACCTTCAAATCCCATTTCTCTCTTTTAAAAATAGATAGGGTGGGATAGCTCAGTGACTTGAGCATTGGCCTGCTAAACCCAAAGTTGTTAGTTCAATACTTGAGGGGGCCACTTAGAGATCTGGGGCAAAATCAGTACTTGGTCCTGATAGTGAAGGCAGGGGGTTGGACTTGATGACCTTTCAGGGTCCCTTCCAGCTCTATGAGATAAGTATATCTCCATATATTTGTTAACAAAATAGGAATCTCAGTAAGATTTTTAGCATGCATTTTAGTTGGTCTTAAATTTACATTTGACTATTAAAATAAAATCACAGAATATTTTCCTGAGGAAAATCCAATGTTATAACTCTGGAAGCATTTCTTAAGGTTACCCAAAGTGATTCCTACCAGTAACTTCTTTGTAAACAGCACTATATTGTACTGTATTATAGGTCATTTGAAGAATGTGCCATATGGATTGCAAATGGGATGAGATAGCTGTCATGCTATCTGGAATGGTTCACAACTGGGAGTGTTCGCTTCAAGGCAGACTGTAAAAAAGGAGGGCAGACGCCCCCTGGCTGAATGTTCCATAATTGGATTTCACCAACCCAGTCACAAATGCGAACTCTGGTAACACTTACCCTGGAGACACAGATAGTCCCCTTGGGCATTCTAGTCTGTTTTGCCACTCAGGCAAGCTGGATTTAGTGATAACTGGTTGCCATACACTAAAGATCACAAAAGATTCAGGTTACTTCCAGTCTCAAAAGACCAGTCACTTACCCCAGCTCAATCTGTACCTCAGATCTCAAACCAAAGACAACACTTGTAGCCAATCCTCTAGTAAACTAATTAAGGATTAACTAGGAAAAAGCCACGAAAGAGTTATTTGCAGGTTAAAGCAGGCATATATATATATATATATATATATACACAAAATAAGTTAGTCTGTGGTTCTAAAAGGTGACACAGTTGTAGTAATCTGTTAGCACTGAATATCTTTTAGGGCTAACCCAGGTTGACCCTGGGGATCTCTCCAGCCTTGTCAGAATCCAAACAGCAAAGGGGAGGGAGAAAATTTTCTTGTGCTCCTGTTTTATCCCCTCCTTTCAGCACTTAAGCTGATGACATAGGTGTTCTTGCATATTGCACCTTCCTGGGTGTGAGAGGGCCATTAGCCAAGTTTTTGTCTCATGATGCTTCCCTATGGCCCATTTAATTTTGACAGTCCTTCTTGATGGGTGGTGTACCATTCCTCCTGACTGGGTTCACAGCAGGAATTTTTACAGTTATAAAGCAAAACTTACACATCACCTGATAGCATGGGAAACAGACATAAGTGAAATGAGTGCATGCAGCAACTTATAAGCATTTTGTAGAGTCTAAACACTACACACATTCTTACAAGTATCACAGCTATCTTGAACAATACTAACATACAGGTGAGCTGGTCTGTTTTCCAGCTATGAGTTTGTCAGTGCTCAGCTTGATGAGCTGGCAACTGGTCTACCAGCCTGATATTAGCCATAGCTACATATTAGTGCCACAATTTCTGCAGGCAGATTTAATAAGCTCATAGAAAAGGATGTCTCATTGATAAATGTAGGCACAGATTTAGTAAATGTAAATGTAATTTTTCTCTATCACAAGCAATAGAACAAAGAAAAATATGAATATTTCACTTATTAAAATCAAACTGAGCTAAGATAATTCTGCTTGTGATAATACTTTATTCGAACAGAGTCCAAGTCATGTTTTTATTTCATTTAAAACAATATTTGTTATGGGGGAAAAAGATGCTTCTCTGCATAAATCATGCCTTACCCAGCTTTTGAAAGCTGCTTTTTGGGGCTTAGTCAGCTGGCACAAGGAAAATGCAAGGCACAAGGAAAACGCAAATCACAAGAGCTTAATGAGAGAGTGAGGGTGTGGAATGATTTCCTTTAGTTAAATGCCGTTGTTAAATGTGCATTAGGTGAGGCCTAGTGTTATTAAATTAAAGAGTGCAACGTAGTTTTTTTCCTACAGAGTCTCTCATATAATTAAACAGATGTTTATATTTTATTTCAATGAGTATCAACTACATCACAATTTTAAAAATGTACATGGATTTTTAGAAAGCATTTTGTATCAGGCTAAAAATACAGTAGCAAACAGCAAATGCTGTAACCATCATCTAAGTTATTAATAGTTATCATAATTTCTTATTTTACAATTATATATTATGCCCTAAGTGTGTATGACACTTTGCATAGAGAATAAAGACACAACCACAGCCTAAAATAAACATAGGATCTAAGGGTGCAATCCTGAAAATAGTTCCTAGCCTAAATATGCATAGTCCTCCAGAGTCCCATTGGAGGAAGTCTTTGCAGGCTAGGATCCTAAACTGAATATAACAAGGAAGGATCCTGGGGACAGTAAGTGGCTGGGGGAGGGTGGAAGGGAGAGGGTTGTGGAGTTGCTTGGTTGAACCACCAAGATCTCCCATTGTTCCTTACCTTTGATTACCTTTGTACTTCGTTCTTTTCTCAATGAGGAATTTACTGAGAGAGTTTGGGGAGGGGTGCTTGGCATGCATCGTGTCTGGCCTTGCACCATGCATATCCCTAAATCTTTTAATTTGCAGAAATAATATTGTCTACATTTCTAGGCCAGATTCTCCAGTGGTTTGCACCTCATGTAAAACACTCCCAAATCACATCAGGCAACTTGTAGGATCAGGCCCTAGTATTTTTAAGGGCCCAATCCTATTGTCAGTGAACTCAATGGCAAAGCTCCCATTGACTTCAGTGAGAGCAGGACCTGGCCCCAGATGGTGTCAAGCTTTTCACACTCTGAATGGAGACCCCTCCCACACAACTGCCTGAAGTTTTGACACAAAATTAACTGAAGGTCATATGTGGTTCCTTTGTTTCACCAGCCTCGTAGGTATCAGCTGTATGCAATTGTACATTTTAATTAAGGCATGGAGTGTTAATGTGTGCAGTTTTAGTTAGGCTTGTTCCTCACTGTAAGCCTAATAGACTTATTCAGCCTCACACATGTGAATAAGCCTGATGGGTACCTTTGCCAGTTGTCTTTGGCAGAGATCCCTACATAGATACAATGTGGTAGAAGTCTTATTTATAGAATGAAATTTCCAATTTTACAGAAGTCATTCTCCTCAGACAAAGAGCTAGTGTTATTCTTAGCTACTGTACTTAATAAAATATGATGTGTTCATCGGTACATGTTCTCTATTGAGGGCCATAGGTTAGGAGGCTGGACACTTCCATATTTCTATGCACTCATACATTCTAGGGTCTTTCTCTCAAGATCAGAATATTAGCGGGAGCACACAGAAGTAATAGCTTTCACGGTATTTTTTGTATCAAACACTTTCAAGATTAAGAACTTTAACCCAGTGGGTCAGTAACTTTTCAGGAAACATCCACAAGTTTTCTTTGTACAGCTGATGCATATTGTCAGAAATAACCATGAAGCGCAGTGTAAATTATGAATGTGTATTTCCATTTGATCGGGGGGGAGGGGGGGGCTGGAAGTAACTTTTAGTAGGAAGAGAGTCTCTTGTGGTTAAAATAGTGCACTGGAAATCAGAACTTCTGTTTTATTCCTTACTCAGTTCTGATGTGCTGGGTAACCTAGGTAAATCCCTTACCCCTTCGGTGTCCAGTTTACCTGTCTGTGAACATACAATAACATTGCCTACCTCTCAGGAGTGTTGAGAGGGAGTGTTATCTAGTGGTTAAAGCCTGGAGCCAAGCTTTTTCAGCTCTCCCACCAGCATGAACTTTGTAACTATGTAACTTTTTGAACAAGTCTTATTTATATGTGGCTCAGTTCTTAACCTGTAAACTGGGGAATTTTGTGGAATGTTGAAGAGGAATTTTGTGATTCTTAATCTATACTTTTAAAAATCACATAGAGACTGTAAGATTGCAGGCAATTTATAATTATAAAATGTGTGAAATATTAATAAGTGCATGCATAATCAGTTATATAAGGCATATGGAGAAGAAACTCCATCAATGGCAGCTCATTCTAGTGCAATGCCTAGTATCTATGGCAGCATGTTTTCTGTCATAATGGCTGAACACACATAAAGAATGCAAATCTTTGTACTGAACAGTATGTGAACCTTTAACACAGTCCAATCTCTATGGGCTGGATTGTCCCCTGGAGATTGTCCTCTGAAGGAGAGTTCCCTGCGAACTTGGCTCTGGAGAGGAAAAAGGTGGGCCAGGAGATGCTTGTGTGCTAAGTGCATCATCCTTTCCCCTATTTGCCCTGTGGAGAATCCACCTCAAAGTTAACACAGTCTTGGGAGGGGGGAGCTCTTCTGAACTGTGGCGATCAAAGGGAAGTGGTGGGTGAGGATTGAGCCTCGTGGCCAGGGGGCCTTGGAACTGGTGTGGAGGCAGAGACACTCTATGAAGATGCTCTGGCGTGCAGTGGATTGCTTGAAATTTGTGAATTGTGTTCACAGAACTTGCTCACTTGCAGACTCCATTATGGAATTCCTCATGGAGTTTTGCTTCACCTTGGTCTCTTCTCACATATTTTTATGTGAGGCAGGGCAGTCTGGCCCTGTGTTCAGAGTGGATCACTGAAAGATCAGAATTAGGCTATTATAGTGAAGAGATACTTTAGTTTTTGCAGTACAGTGCTCCTATTGTAAAATTGTAACAGGGAGCCATCTACTGGTGAACCAGACATTGACATCTAGGCTGTTTTTGTAATGTTTTGGCTTCAGTGATGCTTAGATACTCTTGGAGCAGTTGATAAAGTATGTGTGGGGAAACAGGTGGATTACTTAGAAGAACAAGAAAAATGTAGTGTCATCACAACAGTGTATGCAGTAACACTACCACTTCATTAAAAAAAAATCTACAGGGAGTTACAAGTTGAGGAATTACCTTAATTCTGGACTTTATTTCACTGTAAATTTGGAAATGAAATTTGTGTCACAGACTTCAATTTGATCAGAATGTGTGGACACCACTCAGTGCAGTGGAAAAGACTGACTTGTATCCATCAAACTAATTGCATGTCTCCAACTTGGCTTCTCTGAAAACAATGGCTTGGTTTGACAATAGGCCATCATTTTGTTATGATCGTGTGCCATATCACACAGACCAAGACAGTAACTGCTGTAATCCATTTTACAGCTTGTGAATGAGTCTTAGCTCTGTGGAGATAAGGATTAAAGAAGGAGTTTATGGTAACAAGCAGTGAGAAAGTTTATCATGTTGTAATCATGGGCTCTCTTCTCATACAATACACATGACTGGTCATGACTGGCTCATGGTGTTTGATATTTGACTCTTGATTTGACTGACACCTGATCTTATCGTGATGGACACTTATTTATACGTATTAGACTTCTAAATAGGGATTTAGGAGCCTAACTTTAAGGGTTAAGACTCATTCACAAGCTGTAAAATGATTACAGCAGTTATTGGCTTGCTCTGTGTGATGTGGCACATGATCATAACAAAATGATGGCCTATTATCAAACCTAAATTTGAAAATTTTGCATTTACGAGGTTAGTATTATTCTGTCTCCAATGGAGCTAATCTCTGTGAAACTCAGGCATGGTGAACAGACCTCTTACACTGTTTTCAGTGCTTAGAATGGAATGAGTTTAATAAAGAGATTATTAATTCTTGAGAGAAACTGCTTTTCAATTATCACGACTGGCAATAAATTAATTCTTACTTCAAAATATTCAAAGCAGTGATCACAGCAGTTAGGAGTCAAGTGACTATTAAAGTTAATAGATGCCATGTGACTTAAACTTTGTCCAATAGGTAACATACATTTCCTAACCTGGAAAGAAAGTCTTTAATCAAGACAGGACATAGAGAGCTTCCCTACAGGGTGCTTAATTAGCTAAAGAAATGCTGGGGAAGGAGACAGCTGTGTTGGTTTTGGCCACCATTAAATAATGGGATTTTTTTTTCATAAACCACTGTTCATCAACTCTAATCTGAGACATTTCTGAAACCTGCAAGGCATGAGAAAGTTTCATAGATGTAAGCAGGGTCTGAATGAACTCTCCCTGACTGCTAGTTGGGGAGGGGGAGAGACTTCAGGAGCAAACTGTATTTACATGAACACACACCTACTCTGCATAGGTATCCAGCAAACAGGAGCTGTGTAGCTCCAAGTGATCAGCTTTGGCTAGTGTTGGGTTACAAATTACTTTATTCCTGAATGCAAGGGTAGTAAAATGCTGTTATCAATGTTGTTGTCTTTATTGTATGAGTAAAGGGGAGAAGAACTGTGCTTAACCTGTCTCAAATGAGGAGGTCACCCTCAGCTGAAACAACCTTGGTAAGCCAGGGGCTCGAATGCCAGATCCCTGTAAAAGTAAGGGCAGTGGGAGAGAGGTGTCCTTGCTAGGGGGTGTGGACTCTCCCTCAGGGTCCCTGGTCTGGTTTAACCTGTTCCTGCCCACTGTTCAAAGATAGAGCTAAATAGGCTCCATGAGGAATCTTTTGTTATTTTAAGGGCTCAATAAGAGCTGAAATCACTTGTGGTGGGACAATGTTTCGCCCAGCCTAAGAGCTGAAAATCCCCAAGAGCTGACAATCACTAAGAGACAAACCTGCAGAGGTCACCGCAGAGAGCCAGGTGGCAGCAGAAGGTGACTGATGGGCAGCTGGCACAGTGAGCAAGATGGCATTTAGTCTCCCCCCACGCCCACCATGATGGGAGGAGAATTCAGGCAGATGCACCTCTGAATTCTGGGTCTTTGCTGACCGGGGAAAACAACTTGAATGGGGTGATAAGAGGGGGACACACTACAGGAACTTTGGTGTTGGATTCAAGACTGTGAAGTAAAAGACACTGCCCCGCATATTCTGGGGTGGGTGTTTTGCTCATGCTTTTATGTTTATGAATCCTGCTTGTGCTGTTTTCCCAGATTTATTCTAGTCTACTTTTATTAAAGAAAAACTCTTTCTATCTCAGACTCTGTGCTTGTGAGAGGGGAAGTCTTGCCTCTTAGAGGCACCCAGAGGGTAGCATTTAATTTTCCCAGGTTACTGGGTGGGGGCTCAAGCCAGTTCTGTGTTATATTGTTGAAAAGGAACCCCTAGATATTGAACCCGACCCTTCTTGCTGCCCACTCCAACTGGCAGAAGTGTTACATAGACAAACCTTTAACGAAGCATGAATCATTCTCTAAACAAGTTAAGCAGTTTGGAGGCTGTCATTTCACATGCCAATATTTTGATATTTCAGGATTGCTGCTTTCTCTAAAGTTAATCTGGTTTGTTTGTAGTACCTGGCATGGACTGATGGGGCCACTTTGTAATGGCATCTTTCATCTCTTTCGGAGAGATCTCAGAGGATAGTGTTACCTACTTGCTCATGTTACCTGAGGACTCTCACACAAGGGATCCCAGTTGTTACCCAGTGCTTTGTGCCCCCTTCCATGCTCAATGGATATATGTAGTCCTGGGCTACAGTACTATGCATATGCAGATGACGCTCAGCTCCATGGAATCTGGGGGCTGCAGTCATTTTCTATGTGCTTGTCAAAGTGCCAGGATAAGGACCTGGATGGAGACGAGCTTGTTTAGATTCAGTCTGGAGGCTAAGCATATGGGAAGGGGAAGCATCCTGAGTGACTGGTGGGGATTGGGTCTGCTTCCTTTATTGAGGCCTTTGTCACAGTGTTCTACGACCTTTTGGTCTTGGCTCCAATACTGAGCTTGGATTCCCCGGTGACTGGCCAGGGGTTGCAACCTTTTTTCTCTAATGCAGTCTTCACTACTTATCTGTGCCTTTGTTACTCCTGGGCTGGAGTACTACAAAGAGTTCTACACAGGGCTCTTTACCCCTTGAAGATCACTCAAAAGCTGTATGTAGTGCAGAATGTGGCTGCCCACTCTATATGCAGCATAGGCTGACTTAACACTTTACACCAGTGTCCCATGTTATTTTGCCTCCAAGTGCATTTCAAAGTATTGGTTGTTGATCAATAGAGAGCCCTGAATTGTCCCCCAGCTGCCTCCAAGCTTTTTCCTCACTATGTTCCACTGAGCAGTTTTGATTGCCTGAGGTGCTCATACTTTTTTGTCCCTAA
This sequence comes from Chrysemys picta bellii, assembly GCF_011386835.1. Lineage (NCBI taxonomy): Eukaryota > Metazoa > Chordata > Testudines > Emydidae > Chrysemys > Chrysemys picta. The sequence continues at coordinate 185,460,368 of NC_088793.1, forward strand.
CATTAAACTTCTGGTTGCTGGTAGAAGGGCATTCTCAGCTGAGATCTCTGGCTACTCACTCCTGTGGGTAGTCTGGCCTTTATTGTTACACAATAGACCTTTGCAAGATAAGTTATTTAGTCTAGCTTGCAAATATACCATTCATAGTGGTATTCAGATTTCCAGCTCATGAAGAGTTTCAAAAAACAAATGAACAAAGGATGCGGTAAGGCAGATCCTTGAGGTTGATTTTGGAGAAAAGAGTTGGATGGGAAAACAGGTGCATGCCAGTTATTTTTTGTTCAATAATGAGCATTTGTGGGGATAAAAAAGTCTTTTTTGTTTTAAACACCTGACTTACTATTGTTATGCATGTAACATTTGACATGCTATTGTTATGAAGTTGTGCAATATCATGAAAGGCAAGCCAGAGAAACTCTCTCTTCTTTAGCTTTTATAAGTCCAAATCTACTGCTCAAAGATCATAGAATCATAGAAGATTAAGGTTTGAAGAGCCCTCAAGAGGCCATCTAGTCCAACTCCCTGCTCAAAGCAGGACCAACATCAACTAAATCATCCCAGCCAGGGCTTTGTCAAGCCGGGCCTTAAAAACCTCTAAGGATGGAGATTCCACCATCTCCCTGGCTAATCCATTCCAGAGCTTCACCACCCTCCTAGTGAAATAGTGTTTCCTAATATCCAACCAGACCGCTCCCCACTGCAACTTGAGACCATTGCTCCTTGTTGTGTCATCTGCCACCACTGAGAACAGCTGAGCTCCATCCTCTTTGGAACCTTTCTTCAGGTAGATGAAGGCTGCTATCAAATCCCCCCTCACTCTTCTCTTCTGCAGACTAAACAAGCCCAGTTCCCTCAGCCTCTCCTCGAAAATCATGTGCCCCAGCCCCCTGATCATTTTCGTTGCCCTCTGCAGGACTCTCTCCAATTTGTCCACATCCTTTCTGTAGTGGTGGGCCCAAAACTGGACACAATACTCCAGCTGTGGCCTCACCAGTGTGGAATAGAAGGGAATAATCACTGCTCGTGATCTGCTGGCAACAATCCTATTGATGCAGCCCAATATGCCATTAGCCTTTTAGGCAACAAGGGCACACTGCTGACTCATATCCAGCTTCTCATCCACTGTAATCCCTAGATCCTTTTCTGCAAAACTGCTGCTTAGCCGGTCGGTCCCCAGCCTGTAGCCAACTAGACATTGAGCCGTTGATCATCACCCATTGAGCCTGACAATCTAGCCAGCTTTCTATCCACCTTAAAAGTCCATTCAGCCAATCCATACTTTTTTAACTTGCTGGCAAGAATACTGTGGGAGACTGTATCAAAAGCTTTGCTAAAGTCAAGTTATATCATATCCACTGCTTTCCCCATATCCACAGAGCCAATTATCTCATCATAGAAGGCATGACTTGCCCTTGGTGAATCCATGTTGACTGTTCCTGATCACCTTCCTCTCCTCCTGGTTTCCTTGAGGATCTGCTCTGATTTTTCCAGGGACTGAGGTGAGGCTGACCAGTCTGTAGTTCCCCGGGTTCTCCCTCTTCCCTTTTTAAAAGATGGGCACTATATTTATTTGCCTTTTTCCAATCATCCGCGACCTCCCCCAATCGTCACAAGTTTTCAAAGATAATGGCTAATAGTTCTGCAATCACATCAGCCAATTCCCTCAGCACCCTTGGATGCATTAGATCTGGACCTATGGACTTGGGCATGTCCAGCTTTTCTAAACAGTCCTTAACCTGTTCTTTCACCACTGAGGGCTGCTCACCTCCTCCCCATACTGTATTGCCCAGGACAGCACTGTGGGTGCTGACCTTGTCTGTGAAGACCGAGGCAAAAAAAGCATTGAGTACTTCAGCTTTTCCACATCATCTCTCACTGGGTTGCCTCCCCCTCACCTTTTTCTTGTTGCTAACATACCTGTTATTACCCTTCACACCCTTCTTGTTACCCTTCACATCCCTTGCTAGCTGCAACTCCAGTTATGTTTTGGCCTTCCTGATTAAACCCTTGCATGCTCGAGCAATATTTTATACTCCTCCCTAGTCATCTGTCCAAGTTTCATAGATTCATAGATTTTAGGACTGGAAGGGACCTCGAAAGGTCATCAAGTCCAGTCCCCTGCCCGCATGGCAGGACCAAATACTGTCTAGACCATCCCTGATAGACATTTATCTAACCTACTCTTAAATATCTCCAGAGATGGAGATTCCACAACCTCCCTAGGCAATTTATTCCAGTGTTTAACCACCCTGACAGTTAGGAACTTTTTCCTAATGTCCAACCTAGACCACCCTTGCTGCAGTTTAAGCCCATTGCCACTTCTTGTAAGCTTCCTTTTTGTGTTTAAGCTCACAGAAGATTTCACTGTTAAGCCAAGCTGTTCGCCCGCCATATGTGCTATTCTTTCTGCACATCGGGATGCTCTGTTCCTGCACCCTCAATAAGGCTTCTTTAAAATACAGCCAGCTTTCCTGGACAACTTTCCCCCTCATATTAACCTCCCGGGGGATCCTGCCTATCAGTTTCCCAAGGGAGTCAAAGTCTGCTTTTCTGAAGTCCATATTTTGCTACTCTCCTTTCTTCCTTTTGAGAGGATCCTGAACTCAACCATCTCATGGTCACTGCTGCCCAGGTTGCCGCCCACTTCTACTTCCCCTACCAATTCTTCCCTGTTTGTAAGTAGCAGGTCAAGAGGACCTGTTACCTTGGGGGTATAAGAAAATACTTACAAGATACACATGATAGGCAATTGGGACTTGGCCATAAAGAGAGTGGGGGAAGGGTTGGGGCATGGTCCATAAATATACAGGGAAAAATGCTGCATTATGAATTAACTTTTTTAAACAGATGTGCAAAGCCGTAGGAGGGCAACGCTAAATTCTCAGCAGATGGTGAGGGCGGTATTAGGAATGTGTCAGCAGGCAAAATATCTTTTCAAAGAGGCTCATATGTCACAAATTTTCTTTATGAACAAAGATTCTTTGCTTGATCATTTAGGGAAGGTTTCTTTTTATTTTAGGCAGCATGTGTCAATGACTAGTGATGTGTTTGAATGACTGTTGTTGTTGTGTGGTGTATTTTTATGGCTATTTACTATGATACTCTTCTGCTGTGTTCAAACAAACGAATGAAAAGAGTTGGGGGAAAAAGCAATGGATGTGAGTTATCTTGGCACTCAATCTAGTCTTCTTGCAAAGTAGCAATCTGCAAAACCAGGAACATTTCCAGGCCTCCAAAAGATCGATCAGATAGGTGCAATCAATGGCAAACATGAAAAGGAAATAATAATTAAAACGGAAGGTGAAGATTGCCAGGGACTTTGCCAAATGTTTTTTTCCATTATTGCTGTACTGTATCTTGAAGTCTTAATTCAGGATTAAGAGTGAAAAGAATTCTCCTTCACATTTTAAAAGAGCCTAACTTGCCCCTCTGTAATTTATTGCTGCAAAGAAACTCTGCCTTGTGGAGTTACCAACTGATTGCTTTCTTTGGAAGGGATGGATTTGCTCACATGCATTAGTGATAGGGGTTTAGCCCATGGATCTCCCCAATTCTGCTAGAGGCCTTGCACCTCCACATTACTATGCAGTGCAGCATAGCTCCTGTGGGGTTTTCATTAGTGTATACAATACTGCATGGTGTCTCTTATGCAAAGTCCTATAGACTTTAATAGGGATGAAACTAACAGGGTTCTGTGAAAAGTACTTTTAAAAACCAATCAAATTCAAAAGAGGAAAAAATGGCAGGGGCATAACTTCCTATTTAATCTAAGAGTTTTTGAACCATTCTATATCATCACTTCATATTAAGTTGTATAGAACTTTTCCACAAAGGGCTGATGAGGGGTTGATCCTGTGGAAGGCAGCCATTGTCCATTCGCAGAGTCTGATCATTCCAGAGCACCAGGAAGTGTTTCTGTGCGGTTGAGAAAAGGGGAACATACTGGGGCGCTTGCATCTGGATTCTCTGCCTTTTGCTCCAAGCGCAGAAGTAGACAGAAGATTTGGGACCTTGATCTGTTGCATGTTCTGTGAAGCACTGTATTCCTCAGCGAATGCTCAGTGCACTCTGTAAAAATGTTTCCTAGATCTCAGTGGTTGTGAAATGCAGTCTCAGTTTAAGTAATGCACACCAGTAAAAGAAATAAGGAGCATTTTTACAAGTGTAATGGTCAGAGAGGGAGCATAATTGAGTTGCTAATTCTAATCATAGGCTATGCTCCTGCATTGATTTCTAAATTTATTTTATTCATTAATTAGTTAATGCCTGTAAAGTGGTTTGAAGATAGAAAGTGCTATATAAATACTAAGTACTATTATTACAATCATTATCCACTAGGTTTAATTAGTTCTCTTGCACTATAATTGGATTATGAAAATGTAAACTTGGGGAGGGGGAGGAGGAAAGAGGGCAGGGGGACTGCAGATAGAAGGAGTGAGGGGCCCCACAAAACCGTAATCCGCCTCTGGATATCAGGGATAAAGCCAGCAGACACCAAATTCTGCAAGGGCCTGATCCAAAGGCTCTTGCAGGTAATAGAAAGACTCCTATTTACTCCAGTGAGTTTTGGATCAGCCCTAGATTATCTAGCCAGCTTGCCATGACATAATCTGAATACCTAATAAAATATGATTTCTTGTTAACCATGCATTGTCCTGTTAACTAGAGTTGCCCTGTCTCCAACTTTAGACTTTTATGTAATAACCTCTTATCCTTAATTCTCCAAACTCCCCAGGAATGACCCCTAATTGGCTCTGGTGTCAGGTGTTCAGAGGTTGAAACCTTATATTTAAACCTTGGATTAGTGATTGCTATGTCATCCTAGGAAATCAAGTTTCTGGATTAGATCCACTTTTATTTCTCATTCTGCTGCAGTTGCAAGAATTCCCTACATGGAAGTCTTGCTTCATGTGCATTATTTATCTCTTGCTACAAACAGCAAATAGTGGTTTCCTCTAGAGCTCATTTGTCTTTGGCCTCAGCTATTTGCTTTTGTGAAACAACTGTTTGTATTGTAGCATTTCATTTTATCTTCAACAATTCTAGTTATAGGCCATTGTCTTACATCAGTCATGACAAAATGCTCAGCAAGTTGTTTCTCTTTTTTTCCTGCTACTCCTCACACAGATTAAAAGTTACATATTATGTAACTCCTAATAGTTGGAAATTTGCTGAAGTTGGCAACATTGTGGCTGTTCTGAAGCACATATTTATTTGTTGTGCTTTTGTTTCCCATTAAATGTCATTTCCAGGAATGACTTACTCCTATCCCCTCCAGTGTTTGCCTTCACTCTAGTCTGTCTTGGTACTTGTGTGGCCCCGTCACCCTAGTGTGTGAAACCCTTGCAAACACTCCTGTCAGATAGTGAAGTATTGTTAACACCATTTTGATGCAGAAACTATTGCTTGGTTCTGTGGTGTAGGTCAAACTAAATGATCATAATGGTCCCTTCTGGCTTTAAAATCTCTGAAATTTATAGATGGGAAACCAAGACACAAAGATGTGACTTGCCCAGCATCACACAGGAAGTCAGTGGCAAAGCCAGGATCCAAACCCAGAGCTACTGAATCTTGGTATCTTAAGACCACTTTTCTTCCCTCTCCCATTGCAAAGTTCTCTCTCACTGTTTGGTTTCCATCCTCCTTGCCCACATTTTGGAGAGTGCATTATTCTTTCCATCTCTTGCTGCTTTGAAATGTGCACTCCCATTCCCTTTCTCCTGTATCCCAACTCACTTTTTTGGATAAATTTCAACTTTGAATCACAATCAATAACTTGTTGTTTCTCCACCTTTTTCTTCTGTATAAGAAGCTCTCTAAGGCAGCTCTTCCAGTGATGCCCTGGCACCTTTACCAAAACTGGATCAATGTCTACTAGCATTGATTATGCTTAATTTTTATCCATATAACTCTACCAGATGGCCCCTTATTGAGTCTGAAAATCCCACTTGGGCTTCAATACCCTTAGCTATGCTTGTGATGCCCAGAAATTAGGTACATCCAGCCCTGGGAGCACAGTGGTGCTGCATGCAGCTAGCATGCCCCTTTGGAAAATCACACACATCTATCTTAATTTAAGTGCCCCAGAAACCCTGAAAATTCCAGCCCCTCCTTATCAAACTGGTTAAACAGTGACAGTTTAAGGTAAGTAGGCTTTTAACAAGAGTGCTGTATTTATTTACTTTTTGCAATAAACTCAAATAATGAACACACCAATAATATGCACGTGACTGCAATACTATACCATACAGAATGTTACAACAATGTGTAATATGAGGCTAGCGCTTCTTGGAATTCTTCAGTTACCTAAGATATCACACAGAGCTTAATTAGATATTTAAAGAATTTGTCCTGCTGAGGGGAATCAGCAGCATGACAAAAGTTTGTATCATGAAGATGAAAGTCAGAGACAAATGATCCATGCGGCTTAATACTAATCATTTAACAGTCTCTTGAGTTGCCTTTCCAGTTGCTTGTAAACCTTTTTTTTTTTTTTTCCCCCAAGCATGGCATTCCCTCCATTTATATATGTTTGTTAGTGAGTATTTTAGTGGTGCCTGGAGAATGAAAATTTTCAGAGTATTATTGAATATGACATGACAACAGGTATCAAATAGGCCACCACTTGCCAAACTGTCAGTACAATTGGCAGTTGCTATGTCATTTGACCATATTCCTAGAATCCGAATGGAATGGAGAGAGAAAGATACAGAGTAAAAGAACTCTGATACTGTGATGATACTACCTAGGCAGACAGACGGATAGACTGATAGGATTCACGGACCATCCTCTTTCAGTTTCAGTATCAATAATCTTGATCATTTCTAAAACTTGTTGCATAATTTGGCACAAATTCTCTTACACATGCCAGGCTAGTGCAGGAAGTCACTGGGAAAGTTAACACACTACAATGGGAGAAGTCCGAGGCAATTCACACTCACTTGCTCACAGATTTGTTTGTTTCCCCTTCTTGGTCTCTGATGCCTGTAAACCACATACCCCCAACAGCAGGCACTGCAACTGGAAAGGTAGCTAGCCCATATTAGAACACTACACTTTCTGGCAACTGTAATTTTTTTCTCCTCTCTAATCCCTGAAGACCCTGTATTTTGACTGTTTAAGGCTATCGTTGTCAGTTAAGACAGCATGGTGATCTTCCTTCAAGAATTTAACGTCAGTAAATCTCCCCATGAATTCCCAGATTGATCTTTATTTTCAGCAGGACTAACCATCTTGATTGTGAGGGCTAAAATGTTTTCCTTATTTTCTCTATTTATTTCTCTACCACAGTCCCATGGTTTCACTATTACCATCTGCACAGGCATTATCTGGACATTGTCTAATTTCTGTCATCATTGGCCCTTTATAATCTTTTTAGATTTCATTACTAAGTTTATTACTGCTTGACAGAATCCCCACTAACATGGAACTTCTTTGTCACATTACTTTCATTTTGTCCTTTCCTCACTGTAAATCTTCTCTTTTCACTGAGTCTCAAACTACTTTACTATCTGCTACTTGCTGCCTTTCTTATGTGGGGTTTCCTTAACTAGCTTAATATATTGCTTTACTATGAAAAATTACTATATAAAAATGGCACTGTCTTACTTAATCTTCTCCCTAGGTATATTCAGAATGTTGACAAAATGAGTGTTAATTGCTGTTTACTTCTGTTAACCTGGCAGGACCCACATGTCTAAGGGCACGTCTTCACTACCGATCCGGCGGGTAGCAATCGATGTATTGGGGATCTAGTGAAGACACGATAAAATCAATCCCTGATCGCTCTGCCGTCAACTCCGGAAATCCACCGTGGCAAGAGGCGGAAATGGAGTCAACGGCGACGCGGCAGCGGTTGACTCGCCGCTGTCCTCACAGCCAGGTAAGTCGACCTAAAATACGCAACTTCAGCTATACTATTCACGTAGCTGAAGTTGCGTATCTTAGGTCGACCCCCCCCCCGTTGTGTAGACCTAGCCTAAGACTAAACAAGCTTCAGATTCTATTCTCACTTGTGTAACATCATCAGAATTGCTAAGCTAAACTCCAACCAGTTGTATCTGTGCCAGATCAATGAAGACAATAAGTATGAACAAGTCTATTTATTAGTGGGCAGTTTCAGTCTACACTAGTTGCAGTTGCTGAATAGCTTAAAGAGGAAGGCAGCTGTAGAGCTCTTTGCAGTAAACCTACATGATATCTGCAACATTAGCTACAAATTAACCATTTTAGCCTTTTCTTCTTTTTCCCCTCTAAAGTATCTTTGTAAGGCTGGTCAAACATTTTCTCTCAACTTTTTTTTTTTTTTGGATGGAAGATTGGGTTTCTGATAAAATGAAAATTTTTATGGAAGGTGTTTGCTTTCCTCACAAAGTGCTCTTTTCTTTACCAGAAAAGTGAAAACCAAAATTGTTTAACCAAACACCAAACAATGTTTGCATTTTTTGGTTAATTCAGCAAAAAGTCAGTGACAGTTTCAATGGATAGAAAACCATTTTTCCATTTGTCAAATTTTCTGTGGAAAAAGTACCCCATTTTCCAACCAGCTCTAATCTCTTATTTGCATATACAATTTTCAAAGCTGTACTTAACATTGATGAGGGGGGGAGCACACCCTTAAAGATGTACAGCAGTACTGGGACCATTTCAGACCGATATCCTTGAAAAGTTTCTGTGCCTTTGCAGGAGAAAGCTGATTATTTTGTGCCTTGGAGAGCCCCATCCCTTCTTCTGAGTGACTGATTGAACAGGGTGTGCAAATTCAGAGATTCCAAGAGCAGCTGCTACATTTGAAGGATCTCTGGAGAATGGTTATTACATGGGTTTGTCCCCTCCAAACCATAGCTTCCCATTTTAAGGACGACACTTAAGTTAGCCTGGATCTTTATGTGTATATTACTTCTGTGCATTTAACTCTCAAATCAGTGATAAATCTGAACTTGAAATGAACTCAATTCCTGCTGTGTTTCTAATTCCCCCACCCCCAAAATGGCTGATCTGAGGTACCTGCTACTCAGGAATCCTTCCAGGGCGCACAGCCTTAAACTGCCAATGGCTTTGCTAAGAGTCTGCTTCTATGTGCATTTTAAGCTGTGCCCTTCAGGTGAACTTCTGAGCCATCTTTGTATCACGGTTTTGATAGGACTATAAACAAAGATGTTAGCAAATGCCACATTTGTGGGTATTCTTTGGAATGGCAGAGCCTACTTACAAAACACTGTATCTGTGAAGAAGGGGGACAATGCTTCATTTTAGCTATCCACACACAAAAAACAAATAGGGCCAAATTCTCTACTGGTGCCAATGGACACCGCTCCACGGAACTCAGTGGAGCTATGCTGCTTTAACTAGCTAAGGATCTCTCCCACTGACTTTTGCTATGGAGTAATTTTATTTAAAATTCAATTTTACAAACCTATGCAAAATAAGCTATGCATAACAATATTATATACAAGAGATGATGACCTCATCATGAAATAGACCAGTTCAAAAAACAATACTTTGGGTCTGCAAAGAATAAAAATACTATGTCTTGTATGTCAGGGGATTGATGAAAGGACATGGAACATTTCACCTCTAGTTTGAATCCAAGTAGTCAGTCAGAGTGGCTGAAAATTGTTACTATGCAATGGTGGTTTGGTTGCCCATGTGGAGTAAGGGCTATTAGTCCAGTTCTTAGTGGATACGTGTGCATATTGAAACAGCTACAACCCTTGTCCAGTGCTCCCTCTAATTTTTTACATCCATGTGCAGAATGAATTTTGTTATGTGCACCAATATGGAGGTGATGTGTGATACATCACCTTCATATTGGTGCACATAACAAAATTCATGTGGTGGGGGCAGGGCCGAGGGATTCGGTGTGTGTGGGAGTGGGCTCAGGGCTGGGGCAGAGGATTGGAGTGTGGGGCGGAGGTGAGGGCTCTGGCTGGGGGTGTGGGCTCTGGGGTGGGGCCGAGGATGAAGGGATTGGGGTGCAAGAGGAGGCTCAGGGCTAGGGCAGAGGGTTGGGGTGTTGGGGGGATTAGGGCTCTGGATGGGGGTGTGGGCTCTGGGGTGGGCCTAGGGATGAGGAGTTTGGGGTACAGGAGGGGGTTCAGGGCTGGGGCAGAGGGTTGGGTGCAGGGGGTGAGGACTCTGGCTAGGGGTGAAGGCTCTGGGGTGGGGCCAGGGATGAGGAGTTTGGCGTGCAGGCTGCCCCGGTGCTGCGGCGGGGAGAGAGGACTCCCCACCAGCCCTCTCTCACTACAGCAGTTTGGGGGCAGGTGACAGGCGTCTCTCCCCAGCCGTGGCAGCTCCGGTGGGCCTGGGCTGGGGTGAAGGAGGGGCTCCTCTCCTCGACAGCTCTGGTGGGACTGGCCTGGGTCAAGGGAGGGGCTCCGCTCCCCAGAAGTTCCAGCGGGCCTGGGCCTGGCCAGGGGAGGGGCACCTCTCCCTGCCTGCCTGCATTGCCTTGAAAGCCTGCTGCGTGGCCGTGCAGATGCGCAGCTTGTCTGTATGAACAGGCACGCTTCATGGAAATCTCAGCAGAGAAGTGAAGGAGCGAATGTGAATGGAAACTGAACTATACCCTCACTTCTAGATAGTGGGCCTGTTGGACTGCTTCCTGTGTAGTCATTTATACCAGTGCAACATGAATTTGTTAGCCTTTTGCCCTCATTTTGTGCTGGTGTGACTGAAAACACATGGTGCAGAGCAGCAAGAATTGGGCCAACTGTCTCTCCAGGCCAGATGTGTGGCCTATTGGCACAGTGGTGAGAAAAACTAGCACTGCACCTCTTTGGGGAATAAATTGAAGTTTTTGATCCATGAACCCTGAATTAACTGAAATACATTGTGCCTTAGTCGAGCTCACCATCCAAGCAATGTGCCAATAACTTACATTTTAGAGACTGAATTTTACTTCGAAAGATTAATAAAAATTATCAGTGTTTTAACTGTATTAATTTGCAATCTTCCCAAATTCATCAGCTTGTTACAAGAACTTGTATGGAAATTGTTAACTCACAGCGTTGAGGTCAGAGATCAAATGAGAAGAAGCTGGATGAGAAACAGAAAGGTAGAAGAACAATGGAATGTCAGCAAGTTTGGAGTTTCCTTCATATTTTCTCTTCAAGAGGGTAATGTTTGTAACCTGCAACTGGGAAGACTCTTAGAGCCAGGTTTCTGCATAGCACCTATCTCCTCGGATCCCAGGATAGTCATGATGGGTACAGAGCACTCTGTGTGCTGCCTGACTTTCCACTCACCTCCCTCAGGAGCCATACGTCCATTGGTTATCCCCCAGTACCTATGCCCAAGGCACCTCTCTGAAGGCAGCCATAGAGAGAGTAGTAAAGCTGCATTAGCTTCCAGGCTGATGAGAAGAGGAGCATGCATACAGAGCAGCTGTTCTCCATCTTCAATTCTTCCCACCCTGTGGAACCCCTATTGCTTGGTACATTAGTAATGGGGTTTGGAGGAGGGAAGAAAGCATTTTGTGGAGCATACCCTCTTCATCCTTCCCACCTGCTTTGCTTCTCTTCGTCAGCATAAATGGAGGGAAGCATCTGGCTCCTCATTAACTTACTAATCAAATATGAAGACAAAATGAAGTTAAAGGCTCCCAAAATGATAAATAGAAGTACAATTAAAACAAACCCACAGATGTTAGAGAGATGAGGCTCTCTTGGACCCTGGCCAGAATAAACTGTCAGCTGTATGGAAAAACTTGCCAAGCTCTTCAGGGTAACATCAACCCCATAAAATGTTATCATTAACAATTTTAGTTTAACATCTTTGGATGCCTTCAAGTTATTGTTCCAGGTAGGTTTTCTCCTGAGCTGGAAACATGTCATTTCCTAGAACCATGCTGTAATTTGATGTAAGGACTAATTATTCAATCTATTTTTTAATCTTGAAAGGAGTTTGAAATCTACTGATTTACATTTGCCTCATTGGAATGAATAAATAGGTTTGAAAACTTAGGCCAAAGTTTTCAAAAGTGGCTTCTGAGGCTATTTATGCCACAGTTGCCTTTCTTCTTCAATGGCAGCTACTGTAAGTACAGATGTGACTGCAGGAATTCCAGATGTGTCATGGAGGAGAAGAACACACTTCAAAGCTGTTTAGTGCTTGTGTTTTTAATGAAAATGTCCCAGATTTTTTTTTAAAGTCTCAATTTGTGGCTCTCAGAAGTGAGGCCAGTCCTGAGGCTTTTGTGAGACAAAACAAGCTGCTACAGCACCTTCCAATCTTTTTCTTCTTTTGAAGTTTGGCTGACCTGTGTTCATCACAGGACCTGAAGAGAAAGTGCTAAATCTTTTCCACTCCTTCTGATCCTAGGTGGTTGAATGGCTGCTATAAGCTACACTAGCTGCAACGGTTCCCTGGGGACTGCTCTGATGGCCAGGAATTGCAGATCACAAGGTGCTGTGGCCACACACTCAGGGCTGACGAGGGGGGGGGGGGGGAGAGGGAAGCTGGTACAAGTTACCGGGGCCCGGTGGTCTGGAAGGGGGCCCGGGGCCCGGCTTACCCCACTCTCATCGGCCCTGTTTAGCCGGTCCACCCTTGCTGGGGGGCCCGAAAATTTTTTTCACTGGGGCCCGAACCCGCTCTCGGCGGCCCTGCACACACTTATTCTAGTTTCTAGTTTGACCCTAATAAGCCACATACACTGGGTGGAAGGAAGGCAAGAGCAGATGGTGTAGAGACCAGTAAGTAGCTATGGCATCTATGCCACTCAGGAATCCTGCCCATATCAGGGGAATCCCCAGCTGTCAAGTGAGGCAGGATGGAATGGAGGCAGAGGCCCTACATGACTAACAATTGTAACTGTATCTGAGACTATTTAGGTAGAGTTATTTGTTCCATTGAGGGTAGAATAAAGCTCAGTATCTCATGCTTCAAACAAAGAAAAGGGGAAACTAAAAAAATAAAATAAAACGACACAGAAAACATAGCCAACCTCTCCCATTAGGGGTTCATGCAATCTACTATTCCCACTAGTTCTGCAGCTATAATTGATGCTACTACCGTTGCTTTGCTGCCGTTGTGTCTAGTGTCACTAGAAAACTAGCTAACAAAAGAAAAACTATCAAAGAAGACAGGGGAAGGCCTTCTGAAACTCTGAGTGCACTTGGCTGCAGAAAAGTTCACAATCAACATCAGATGTGTGGAACATTGTTCATTTTTCACATTACAACTATGCTGTATGTTGTTTGCTGTCTTCACCATACAATAGGAAGCTGAGTTAAGGCTCAGTTATATTAACATTTTTGTACCCATTGCACCCACTACAATAAGTCAGGCATAGCATGTGGAATTTAAACGATAAAATTAGGATCTGTCTCCAGATATGGATTGTGACCGCCCCACATCTGGGCTTGCTCAAATTGGGGGATTTGCCTTTACACACTCAAAAGATAAGAGCCATTTTGGAAAATCCCCATCTAGTGTGGGTTCATATTAAGAAAGTCCAAAATTTCAAAGTATCCATATCTTAGGCTTTTGTCTGTGCCACAACTCTAGCCAGGTGTTTATAAAATGAAAAACTCAGCACTGCCCAGATCAGCCTATTATCCTTCTCTTCTCTACTTAACTGTTAGAAAACTAACACCACAAGCAGTTTTCACACCAAAGGGAACTTTAACTACATGGTTCCATTTGTACCTATTAAATCCCCATGACAAAACAAACAAACAAACCAGAAAAAAAAAAACCCACACATCTCCCTTCAGTCTTCTGTTGTTGAGAAAACTAGGAGGATGTACTAGCAGCTCAGAGTGGTGGGGATGAAGGAGAGAAGTAATCTTATTCACCAACCCTGATTTGTAGTAAGGTCGATAGTTTAAAAAAAAGAAAATGCTGTACTGTACAGGGGCCACTGCTGATCCTTATGTATAACTTGTTACACAACAGTTGTTTTTCCTTAGGATAGGAGAGAGAAAAAAAATCGATGGCATAAATAATATACTTTTCCTCCTGTGCCATATCTCCTCTACCACTGCCCAACACACACAAACTTTGCAATTCTCTCTTGAATTTTCACACAGACCTGACATGATAGATCATACCAAGAACCTTATACCATCCATGAGCATCAATGGAAATTTGAGATGTATGCTGCCTTCAGTCCCCATATCTAAGGCTGGATCTGATGGATTGAATATATACTTTTAAAATAAATAAAAAGCATGTTCTCCCCTTAAATCATAATTCTATTATTTGTATCCATATTATAGCTAGTGTATAAGCAAAGCTAAAGTAAAAGTTACTTGAATGTTTCCATTTTAAAGGTCTTTCCAGTTTCTTACAACTTTGTCAAGCTGTTTCATTTTGGTCTGAAATTTCCTAGGTCTGGTCTCTGGTCACAGCAAATTAGTATTTATGGAAAGCTTAAGCAAAAAGACATTTAACTACAAAGGCATCTACAAAACTACTCTGTTTGCATTTTATTTTTGGCAGCCTTTTATTGAACAGCTTTAATGTCTAATTGGAGAAGGCCTGAAAGTGATTAATAATTATTATTTATTACTGTAGTGCCTAAAGACACCAATCAACAATGAGGACCTCATTGTGCTAGGCACTGTACACACAGCTAGTGGAAGAACAATAGCTATCCCAAACAGCTTGCCATTTAAGTAATGAATGGCAGCAGGTGAATCCAACAAGCAGGAAGTTGAGCAGAAGGTAAGCATGAAACAGTTATTAATAGCTTAGTAACCAGCAGTTACAGTATACTAGCTGCATGGCACATACACAGCCCCAATTAGTAAAGGATTATTCAAATAAGGAAAGGGTTGCAAGATTATGACCCATGAGCTTATATGGAGACAGGATGGTCCAGTGGTTAAGGCACCAGTCTGAGGGTTTGGGTGTTCCACCACAGATTGTGTGACGTTGGGCAAGTCACTTAGCCTCAGTTCTCCATCTGTAACAATGGAGAGAATAGCACTGCCCTTCCTCACAGGGGTGTTGCACAGTGTGAGATGCTCAGAGACTATGGTGATGGGCACCATAAAAGTATCTAAAATAAATAGAAGCTCCAGGGCCCCAAACTTGTAATCCCCTTACTTACCCTATAGTCTCATGGACTATTCAATTGTGAGTGAGGATTATTCACCTGAGTAAGGACTTGCAGGATTGAGACCCAAATGTTTAATATGAAAATCGGTATATTTCAGAAGTAATTCTTATCACAAAAATCAAGGTGTGTGTGTGAATAAAACAAAACCCCTTACTCCAAGGAAAGTATTAAACATTGGCACAACAGGGCCAGCTGGATTCTGAGCAACCCCTCATGGCAAGAGGTCACTCCAGTGCTGCTGCCAATTTCTCCCCTTTTCCGGGCACTCCCTCATGGTGAGAGGTCACTCTGCAGTGCTTTCAGGGCCCCTTAATAACTCTCAGTCCACAGATAGTTAAAACATCCCCCTCTTGGGGTCCCATATATTGGGTCCTTACATAGTGTCCCTTCAGGCCCCAACCCCAGTTCAGTCACTCTCTCCAGGGCTGGCCCTAGACCAAAAGGCAGCCCAGGTGAGGGACATCTTTGGTGCCCCCCATATTTGTTAAACTTTTGAATACCTTATTTTTATTGTATTTGTAGCCCATTTCATGACTTTGATGCGCTATTTGCATTGCATGATTTAACCCTGTCATATAAGATGATATATTTGCATACTAGGATCTGTAAATCTGTATTTATTTATGCCATATGTAAGCAAATAAAAAAAACGGTTTCCTTTAACTTATAGAAACTTTTTAATTTTAATAATAACTGGAATGTAATAACATCAAGAAATTGAACTGAGCACCAACATTGGGTGGACAAATCTTAAAACACAAGTACACTTTCACAATCACACTAAAAAAGATTTACAGTATTGCAGCTGGGCTCTCACTTCATTCTTATATCTCACTGACTGACTGGCAATGCCCTGCCCAACATACCTATGAGGGCATGGCTGACAACATTCTAGGAGTGTCAAGGAAAATGTAGTTCTCAGAAAATCTGGAAGGTTCCAGAGATTCCACAAAGGTCCAGAACATTGTAGGAAGTTAGTGAAAAATGAATCCACATATGGAATACCTGAAATATTTTACTTCAGACATTCTATTTTCCCTTTTGTCACTAACAACAGAAACAGCATCCCGAGCCCAGCTCCCCCCAAGCCCAGCACCCCAGGCGACCTAGGTTGCCTGCCCCTAATGGATAGGGAGTCCTGAGCCCTTTCTCCCAGACCTAAGTCTCAGTTCAAAGTCTCTCATGCTTCACTTGACCAGAGCTGAGCCTTCTTCAATCCTCTGGTTCTAGCTACAAGACTCAAACCCTTCTCTCAGGCCTTGCCTACATTATGGGGGGAGAGAAATCTAAGTTACGCAACTTCAGGTATGTGAATAACGTAGCTAAAGTCGTCATACTTAGATTTACTTACTGTGGGGTCCACGCTAAGCTATGTCGACGGGAGATGCTCTCCCTCGTGTTTCTCGTTCAGGTGGAGTACAGGAGTTGACGGGAGAGCGATCTGTGGTTGATTTCGTGGGTCTTCACTAGACCTGCTAAATCAATCGCTGATGCATTGATCGCTGTGCGTCGATCCCCTGGTAAGTGTAGACAAGCCCTCAGTGTCTCTAGCAGGAGCCTCCTGCTCATTGCAGTTTCTCTCTGTCACAGCTCCTTTGGTCTCAGGGTCTTCCCTATGGGAGCCTTTCACACTCTCTACAGCAGTGGTCACCAACCAGTCGATCCTAGAGGATCTCCCAGTTGATCATGATTTCTGGCGGTGCCACTCTCAGAAGCGGCCAGAGCAGCCCCGGGGGTAGGAGGGCAGGGGTCTCCTGCCATGCGCTGCTCCTGCCTGCAAGCACCATCCCGTGGACGGGATGCTGTGGCCAATGGGAGCTGTGGGGGTGGGGGTTGCAGAGAGGGGCAGTGTGCGGAGCCACGTGCCCTCTACCCACCCCAGGGGCTGCAGGGGCATGTTGGCTCCTTCTGGGAGCGGTATGGGGCCAGGGTAGGCAGGGAGCCTGCCTTAGCAGTAGCCACGCTGCGCCACCGAGCGGGAGCCACCGGAGGTAAGTGCTGCCCAGCGGGAGGCCGCACCACAACCCCCAGCCTTGAGCCCCCACCTGGAGCCAGCACCCCAAATCCCCTCCTGCACCCCTAGCCCTGAGCCCCCTCCCAGAGCCAGCACCCTATGCCCTCTCCTGCACCCCAACACTCTGCCCCAGCCTGGACCCCCCCTCGCACACCCAAACTCCCTCCCAGAACTTGCACCCTTCACCTCTCCTGCAACCCAACCCCCTTCCCCAGGCTCAGCCCATAGCCCCCTCCCAGACTGCAAACCCGTCGGCTCCAACCCAGAGCCCTCACTCCCTCCCAAACCCCAAACTCCTACTCCAGTGAGTGATGGTGGAGAAGAGCGAGCGACGGAGTGCGGAGGGGATGGAGTGAGCGAGGCAGGGTTTTGGGGAAGGGGTAGGGCCTCGGGGAAGGGTAGATCCTTGGATTCAAAAAGTGATCTTGGGTGTAAAAAGGTTGGAGACCACTGTTCTACAGCCTTTTCACAATTTCCTGAACCCCAGCCCTTCATTGTAGCCTTCTGCTACTGTTTATAGGGAAATCATCCTGATCTCTCCCAGGTATGGCTCATTCTGTAGTCAGGATTGGCTGGCACCAGCCCTTAACGGGTGAGTTACTCTGTTACAATGTGAAATATCTGAGAAGGATCTTGAAAGTGTAGTTTTAATATTGCCATGAGAAAAAAATTATATAGCTTTTCCCACTATCATTCTCATCTTGTTACACATGCCTGGGGGATAACATTCTTTTCTTATTAAAATGTTTAAGATTAGTTCTTGCTTGATAATTTCTTGTTTCTATTAGTAGAGATAGGTCTGTGTTAAACTGTTTTAAATTTGTCATTATTAAGCTTTCTCTAAAAAACATGTTTTACAGCGATCATAATTTTCCTTATGCTCCAGTTAGTATTATACACCAGTGTGATCCATCCTAATGACAAAGATATGGAGAGCTGTATGGAAGACTATAATGATTCCCCTAAGCAGTACACTTCAGACCCGTGTTCTTCGTAGGTCTCAACACAAGGTGTATGAAATGCTAGTCCTGGTGAGTGTCATAAATGTCAGGTCCAGGTAGGAGATCATTCCATGTGTGGACTAGTCCATTTTTGGACTAGACATTTTTCAGACACCTCTTTTTGTTTTATTGAAAAATATGATAGGAATTATAAAACTGTAACCCAAATTAACCTTTCAGCTAATACACTGCTAATTTTTGAGAATAAGTAAGATAATTATTTATTGTTGCCTTTCTCAGACATTGTTCTTTTTTTTAATTACATCAAAATGGAAAAAATAAAGTTTATTTAAGGATGAAAAAATAACACTCTTGATGACCTTTTGCTATATTTCCACTAGAACTGGGCAGATTTTTTTTCAAAAGACTTTTTCAATGGAAAATGGTTTTTCAACTAACTGGAAATTTCCATGAAAAAAATTCCATTTTCATTAAACATTTTTTGGATAGTCATGAAAACAACAAAAATTAAAATATGTTTAGTGTGGGATTTTCTTTTTAAAAAAAACTAAAAACAAAAAAAAAATTCAAAGGCAAATTTTGATTAAAACAAACATTGTTTTCATCTAAATGTTCCCCTCTGTAAAAAGTTATTTCCTGAACAGCCTAACTTTACACTTTTTAAACTCCTTTCAGTGTGACCAATCTGAGAGAGTTCAAAATGCTGCTCAGAGTTACAGGATATATGCCCACCCTGACTGCACCTCACTAAACATTTGGAGCTTGATTGTGCCTTGTGTTGGGGGCAATATGTAGCTGTGCTGTGTCCCTGGGAGCACTGGGAGTCAGTCTGCCTGAGGAGATAAATTCCCTCATGCTGTCAACCATAAGTCAGGGGGAACCACAGCCCCACCCCCTCCTAATTCTCTCTGTGGTACTGTAGTTCTGTCTGCCTCCTATGCTGTCCCGCTACCACTGTGCCCCTGTGTCAGAGGCAGGCAGAATCAGGATCTCTTCACTGAATTTTTTTCCATTAAGATTAGAAATCGCATAGCTCAGCAGCAGCACACTAGAAGATCTAGATTTTGCTGACACCATGACTCTTCTAAGTGACAGATCAACCAAGACGGTCCCGCATCACAGAAAAGATGGGGTTCATAATCTGTTATGAAAAAACAAATCTAACTGAGAACCCCAGCAACTCCTAACTCAAGCATTATGTTAAGACGGCAAGGAATACAAAAAGTAAATCAATTCACATTGGGCAGTAAGGTGCAAGCAAATGAGGATGTCCAGAAGGAAATAAAGTCATGAATTAGCAAGGTTGCAGCTGTGTTCACCCGCTTACACAAAATTTGGTCACTGAAAATCTACAATTTAAAGACCAAACTGAATCTTCAACTCAAATGTTATTTCCATCTTAACATTTGCATGTGAAAGCTGGAAATCCACCAAAGGTCTGCACAGACATTTAAATGCTTTGAAAGGAAATGCCTCAGGAAAAAAAGCAAGTATTAAATAGAATTAATTTATAATAAAAGCCAAGATTCTTCAGAGTTCAACAACTCCTTATCTCCAAAAATATCCAGAAAAGAAGATGGAAATATCTGGGATGTGGTAAAGATGAAGCCAGAGTGCCTGCCATGGGGTAAGCATGCCACTGGGCAGCTGGAGGAACATGTAAAAGGAGCTGGCCGAAATAATCCTTCCTACAAACACTATTTAGAGATGGAAAACTTATGGGACTTAACAACACAGAGGACACATGAACAGTGGCCTAGGATAGACAGGGAGGGTGGAATCTTGTTTGTGCCCTGAGTGACATCTGATGGCATGGGAAGGATTCAGATTCAGAAGATTAGAAACAGAAAAGAGAAAGGGCTTCAGATAAAGCTGTTCTTGTGACAACTTTAAAATATTACCAAGAGCAGAAAATAATTCTAGGCTAGTGTGCTCTTGTGGCAGTGACTGGCTCTCTTTTATAGACAGACTAGGCAGTTGCCTGGGGCAGCAAAATGCTTAGCGACTTCACTGTGACAGTGATTGCAGGATTCTGAGGGGTATATGCTATCCAGCAGTAAATGTCTTATGCCAGAGCCAGTCTTGCTTGTGACAGTTTGAGACTGTAACCACATGATCCACCATTATTTGCAAAGAGAAGAGAGAGAGTCTCAAGTACTTTCAGTGTGCTTTCAAGAGCAGTGGGCAGAACCCCCCTTTTATAGTCCTAAGCAGTATTGAATCACAGAATTAGAGGAGCTAAAGGCCTCTTAGCATTTCTCTCCCTGCCTATGCAGGATTGTTCTGGAGGGACTGGATGATGTAGTACAGTGAATCCAGTAGATTATCCACCAAACAGGTTCAGTTCATCCACTTCTGCCAATAGTAAAATTGAGATACATCAGATTACCTTACTTGGTGAGGAACATTGATGGACTATAAGGCTACACTTTCAAATCATCCACAAAAAAGATTAGTCCTAGTACAGGGTATTTACTTTTTTAGGGAAACTGGAAAATGTTTGGCTCTCACAACTCTACAATCACTCTCACAGTGTTGGGCACTTGGAATCTGAAATCCCAGCTAGCAATATATTGCAGGTGTACATAACTTCCCACAAAATGGTGTTGTAGCCAATTACACCAGATCTGAATTTGGCCCATAATGGTAAATTCTCTCTGTAAATGAAGGGTCAGGGCAAAGTGTATGAAATGCAGCTTTTTGTTGCTGGCAGTCTCAAACAAACAATTTCATTTGCTCCAGTAGAGAAAACGGGAGTACTAACAGGTAGGATGGTTTTGTGCAGTTATATTTCAATTTAAAATAGTTTATATAAATGTGTTTTGAACATTGGTTTCAAATCTCACCCTCCCATCACATTGTTCATTAGACTTCAAGGTTGCAAAATCTGAGTATCTTGGTATAGTTTGTAATGCACTGTAGAGAACAGTTCTGCTTGGCCAGGGGTCTAAGTAGGGTAACAAGAATAGAAGCAGCAGCAGCAACAAACAATAGTAATTAATCTTTAGCACTTACACAGTCTTGTTCGTGGAAATCAGTTGTAAAATGTTTAATGGAGAGAGTAATTAACCATTGGAACAATTTACCGAAGGTCCTGCTGGAGTCTACATCCCTGATGATTTTAAAATCAAGACTGGATGTTTTTCTACAAGATGTGCTCTAGGACAGTGGCTCTCAATCTTTCCAGACTTCGGTACCTCTTTCAGGAGTCTGATTTGTCTTATGTACCTCAAGTTTCATCTCACTTAAAAACTACTTGTTTACAAAATCAGATATAAAAATACAAAAGTGTCTCAGCACACTATTATTGAAAAAAGTGCTTACTTTCTCATTTTTACCCTATAATTATAAAATAAATCAATTGGAATATAAATATTGTACTTACATTTCAGTGTATAGTTTATAGAGCAGTATAAACAAGCCATTGTCTGTATGAAATTTTAGTTTGTATTGACTTTGCTAGTAATTTTTTTCTTTAACCTGGTGTAAGACTAGGCAAATATCTAGCTGAGTACATGTACCCCTAGTTGAGAACCACTGCTCTAGGAATTATTCTGGGGAAGTTCTAGATCAGTGGTGGACAAATTTTTTGGCCCATAGAAAGCTTAGAAAATTGGAGTTGGGGTGCATGAAGGGTGAAGGTTTCGGCTGAGGGTGCATGCTCTGGGGTGGGACTGGGGATGAGAGGTTTGGGGTACAGGAGGGTGCTCCGGGCTGGGATCAAGGGGTTTGGAGAGCAGGAGGGGGATCAGGGCTGGGGCAGAGGGTTGGGGCATGGGGAGAGGCTCATGGGTGCAGGCTCCGAGCAGCACTTACCTCAAGCGGCTCCCAGAAGCAGTGATATGTCCCTTCTCCAGCTCATACGCGGAGGCATGGCCAGGCGACTCTGAGCACTGCCCCATCTGCAGGCACTGCCTGTGCAGCTCTCATTGAAGCGCTGGAGGCGGCCATTGGAGCAAGTAGGAGCCAGAGCTGGGCCATGACATGGCTTTTGGGAGCTGCGTGGAGCGGCCCCCGACCCTGCGCCCCGGCCAGAGCACTGGAGCGGGGCCGAGCCGCGTGGTGCTCTGGAGTGGGGCCAAGCTGCGTGGTATGGCCCCAACCCTGCATCCCAGCCGGAGCAGGGCTAAGCCCTGTGTTGCGGTCCCAGACCAGTGCCCCCGCCGGAGTGCCAGAGCAGGGCCGAACCACATGATGCAGGCCCTGACCCCACTCCCCAGTGGGAGCTTGCAGATCAGCTTAAAATGTCTCACTGGCCGTAGTTTGCACACCCCTGTTCTGGATGTTCTAGATCAGAAGTTCTAGACCAGATGATCACAATAGTCCTTTACCGGCTTAGAATCTATGGGTCATTCCTTGAACGCCAATGACTCCTTCTCACCTCTTTGGGGGACAGATATCTTTTGCCCAGGGTTGGGATGAGGAGATGAGGCACTGAGGGGGGAGGGATAGCTCAGTGGTTTGAGCATTGTTCTGCTAAACCCAGGGTTGTGAGTTCAATCCTTTAGGGAACTGGGGTAAAAATCTGTCTGGGGATTGGTCCTGCTTTGAGCAGGGGGTTGGACTAGATGACCTCCTGAGGTCCCTTCCAACCCTGATATTCTATGAGATTAAGTAAAGTTGGTCAGTCTTCGATTCTACTACTTGCTCCCCTATCTCTCCCGACAATAGCTAGTGCCCAGGCTGGTAGCAGCTCCCAAATGAGGAATACCGCCCCTCCCTCCGTCCCCCTACCTTGCCATTGTAGGGGCCAAGGCTGGCTCTAGGCACCAGCAAAGCAAGCAGTTGCTTGGGGCGGCAGATTTGCAAGGGGCGCAAGAATCCAGCATGGAAGCTAAGAACCAACAGGGGCCCCTGGGAGCTGTAGTTCCTTGGTTAGTTTCCTGCCTATAGAGCCAGCCCTGGAGCAGGGAAAGAACTATATTTCCCAGCATTCCCTTGGCCACTAGCAACAGGAAGGGGTGTGGGAAAGGAGTATGGAACTGAAATCTGCAGCTTGCTGTGAATGGTAGGAACAGAGCCAGCTCTAGGTTTTTTGCCGCCCCCCACCTGCACTCCCCTGCTGCTCCAGCCCTGGGCTCTTCCCCCCCCCCCTTGCTGCCCCAGCCCTGGGCTCTTCCCCCCACCTGCACCTCCTGCTGCCCCAGTCCTGGGCTCTTCCCCCCCCCCCCGCACTCCCTGCCACCCCAGCTCTGGCCCCCACCCGCCCCAGCCCTGGACTCTTCCCCCCACACACATCTCCTGTCGCCCCAGCCCTGGGCTCTCCCCCAAAGAAGGAATTGGGGGGACTAAATGGATGGTGCACCTCTCTATCTGAAGCCTAGCAAGGGAGGTATGTGGATCCCACTAGAATTTAAAATGAAAAGTAAGGGAGGGGAGGCTCTGGACCTGGGCAGCTTTACATACAGTACCAAGCACTTAGGAGGATTTCCACTTCTGAGCCATGGAAGCAGAAATTGACTTTTCCTCTCCAGATATAGCTAATATTCAGAAATGGAATCTAGCACCTGCCTTCCAGATTTGAACACCCTCAAAATTCAGGAGTGCTCAAGCTCAATTTGGGCACCTGTTACTTCATTTCCCCCAAATCAAATATACTGATCCACTGCAACTTGCTGTAGAAAAAGTAGAATAAATTGAGCAAGAAATGCTTCCCAGTGGTTAGTAGGACTGGAATTGCTATTTTCAACAGCCATTGCTTTTTTTTTTTTTTAAAGTTTTAGTTTTATTTGTTTAAAAGAAAGACTGTGATAGTGCATTCCCCATAGAAACAAAGAGTGGAACAAAAGAATAATAAAGGCACCTCAACTTTTCTTCACTTATGTAGGACAGTCTTATAATGTGCATCCAGATATCCTCCAGTCACACAAGCTGAAAATTGTTCCGCTTTACTGCAGTTCTGTAACCATATGGGAAGCAATCCTGTCTGTGTTCTGTGCATCTCCAAAATTCCTGCTGAATGACCCGCCCTGGGAGCGAGTTACCAGTGACCCAGGGCTGGGGCAGCAGGGGTGTGCAGTTGGGAGGGGGAGATCCCAGGGCTGGGGTGGGGGGCAGCCAAAAATTTTTTTGCTTGGGGCAGCAAAAAACCTAGAGCGAGCCCTGGTAGGGGCAGGGCATTCAAGAGGGCTGAGAGGAGAGCGGAGCTGGCCGAGGAGCCCGCTGTGTGAAGCCAGTTGCACAGGCAGCGGAGTCATTGGCATGCGGCAGGTGGCGCCTGAGAGCCACGCTGGACTGTGGCTGGCGACTCCCTCCCAGTGGGCTCGCACATGGCACGCGCCTCTGTGAAAAGCCGCGCGCCGCTCTGGGTCAGCTCACTTGTGCCGGGAGAGCCTCAGCAGGAGGAGCGGCCCGTGAGTCTCCGGCTGCTGCTGCTGCAGGCGCTCCAAAGCTCCGCCGCCTTCCCCTTCCAGCCCCGAGTCCGATGCAGCCTCAGTGTCGCCCAGCGGGTACGCGCCGAGGAGGCATGCCAAGGAGCGGGGCGGCGGCAGCGGCACTGCCCTCTGCCTGCATCCCTCACCCTTACTGCTGCGCGGGCAGAGGGGGCGAGAAACCAGGCACCAGAAGCTGCGTCTGCTTTTAAGAGGCGTTTCCCCCTTTTCCCCGCGGGATCCTGGTCCCCAGCCTCCCGCCCTCCCCGTCCCATCCACTATGGTGCTTCAGCTTGGGACTTTGCACCCCTGTTCCTGTGCATGGCTCCATTGCGTGCCGGAGGAGAACTCGGTACCGTCAGAGCCCTAATTAGGAAGGATGGCTTCGGGGGATGAGCACAGCCTCAGGAGCGGCGAGGAGAGCCAGCTGCAGCTGACTTGCTGAGGAGGGTGTGATCCCCAGGCTGGCTGTGGGGGTCCCCCAGACTTCAGCCCACCTCCCCCGCTCTGTCAGGATCTGCGGTCCGGGTCCGGAAGATCCCCGCCTTGTATCAGCGCAGCAGCAGCAGCACATCGCGGCCAACTTGCTGGGAGAGAGCAGCCCCTGGACTGGGTTTCGGGGCTCCCCCCTCTCTGTGAGGCGCTGCTGTCCGGGCTGAGGAGCCCCTCCTCCCACTCCCTGAACCCAGCCGCAGCAGAGCCAGGGGCTGACTTGTTGGGGAGCGGGCAGAGCCCGGGCTGGCTTTGGGGTCCCCTCGTCTGCTGCCGGGGCGGCCGCGGGCAGGGAGGTTGGACTTGAGCTGCCACCATGTCTAAAGCGGCGGACAGCGGCGGGGCGGTCCCAGCCGAGGACCTGTCCAAGGTGTCCGACGAGGAGCTGCTGAAGTGGAGCAAGGAGGAGCTGATCCGCAGCCTGCGCAGGGCCGAGGCGGAGAAGATGAGCGCGATGCTGGACCACAGCAACCTCATCCGGGAGGTGAACCGCCGCCTGCAGCTCCACCTCGGCGAGATCCGCGGCCTCAAGGTGAGGGGCGGGGGCAGAGGGGGCCGGTGCCGCCTGGCACTGGGCAGGGCCCCTGCGCCTAGCCCGCTTCAGGTGCGGTGCTGGAAGGGTTTGGCTGCGGGGCTGAGCCCGCTGCCCCTGTGGTCTGTTGGTCTGTTCTATGCTTGGAGCAAATAAAATTTGGCAAGTCTCCTGGTGGTATTTTGCGGGAAGGTTTGGAGAAGAGAAGCACAGATTCCCCATGAGGTTAGGGGGATGGGGAATGATGAATGTGTCTCTCTCCCCCACATCCCTGGACTGGCAGAGGGCCTTCCGTGGGTTCAGGGATCTGCCCTTTCAAACGGGGGGGGGAGGGGATTTCCTATCTGCATGTGCATCATCCAGGGACAATTCCCCTACCTACCCAAATGTTTTTACTCAGTCATTATGTAGGTAAATTCTCACGGAGGGTTGATAGGTGTTTGGACAGAGTAAAACCTGAAAAAGGATGGCTGGATTCAGCCCACAATGAATAGGAGTTGCTTCTTTAAAAAAATCACTCAACTTTTATCTCCTCCCTAGAGCGTGCAGGAAACAGAAATGGCAAACTGTGTGCAGGGTGTAGAATGAGTATATGGTGCAATGTACATCAAAAACTTTTTTGTGGTGATGGGTACCTTTGATTCTTTGAATTCTTGCCCTCAAAATGTATAGATTTCAGTAGGTTTAAATGTTCTCATTTCAAGTGAAAGGATAAAATATATGATGCTGGATAGATTAAAAGATTGTTGTTTTTAAGATTTCCTGACTGTCGTGTTAACTCTATTGCTGTCTTAAGATTGTTTCTTACTTTATCAATAAAGCTTCTCACCAGGCTTCTGGGAAGCCTTGATCATTTTCAGTGTGCAGCACATAGTATTTATGCTTTCCAATCCTGGGACAGATTGTTGGAAACCTCTCTGATTTTGGGTTCACCAATACCATGCTTTGATTTCTTTAGTGAGAGCATGTCCTCTGATTAAACACTAATATTTTTCTGATTCCCTCCTTTAATTTTTTTTAAAAGCCAATTGCAGTTGAAACTCTTCTCGAGCAAGATGTTTTAACAAAATCTATCAGTTGGGCATATCTTCAGAGAGTTTCCACTTTTTGACGTGCTGTTTCTGTTTTAAGACCTGATCCAACCATTCTAAATGGAATATTTCCATTGACTTCAATGGGAGGCAGATCAGGCCTGTAATTATTTATTCCTAGATGTTTTAATGTTTTCTGGGTGAGAGGCATAATCACTCATGGATGCTCACCCTGCCTTTGAGAACTGCGGCTGTGTCATAGCTACAGCTATGATGTAACATGCCAAAGCTGTTATATGGAACAAAAATTTACTCCAGTTGGGATTTATATAGTTTATATAGCTCACAAACACTTTCCATCCTGTTATTCTGAGGGATGAAATTCTCAGGGAGTTCATTAACTGAGTTGAAACTGAGGGGTTATGAGGGGGTAATGAGAAGAGACACATAGGGAGAGGTATGGACTTATGAAATATTATCTGGGGAAGTTCTTGTCTGACAAAGTAGAGCAGATGCATACAGTTAGCCCATATTATGTACTGTGGTTAAGAAAAACCTCTTCTAATGCGCTAGAAATGGTGATTGATAATGGTGTAGAATAAAACAGAAAATCAGTGAGAGAGAGAAGACTTCATTCCCCTCCTCATATGTCCTGTTCTGCAAAGCATGACTAGACCTGTTTCCACTTTGGCGGTAAATGACATCTGTCTGCACTTCAGGAGGTGCTGGGGTCCCATCTGATGATACAATTATCTTAGTTAAAATAAAGCTAAGGTTCTAAATTACAAAAGCAATGCAAGGAAATGCAGAGTTTAGGCTGTTACTCTCTCTGCTGCTCTCTCCCTTGGTATTGCAGGGGTGTGGTTAGAGTGTATGGGCTTATATACCAGGTAAGTTTAATTAAGAAACCACATTGGAATGTGATAGTAACTTATCACTCATTCCCTATCTTAACTCTGAACTTTCTAAGCGATACTTTTATTTCCCCTTTTTTCTTCATATTTTTGAACTGGGACTTGAAAATGAATTTTCTTCTAATAATTCATAGGCCTGCTTTGTAATGTTTTAAGTATCCATTGTAGATGTTATTCATTACAGAAGCCTTCTTCTCTCTTTAAAAGCTTGAGCTTAGTTTCAGAAGGCTACATGGTTGTGATTTTCTAAGGTGTTTAAGGGAGTTAGGTGCCTACTCTCCACTGAATTTCAATGGGATTTGGGTACCTAGCTTCTACATCTTCCTTTAAAAATCTGAGCTTGTATAAACATTGCTGAATAAACATCCTTCTTTGCTACTAGGAAACAAAAAGAAAAAGGATTTTCCCTAATGCTAAAACATCATATGTGTAATTCATCTCTGTATTTCAAATAATACAGAAGAAAGGAAGAAGAGGGAAGTATAGGAAATGTATTTAAAGCGTGAGCATTTACAAAATAAATATGTGTCACAAATACACAGAATGTTACAAAAGCATTAAAAGGTGGAAAAGAATACCCTGAGTTGCAAATGATGAATATAATCATAGGCCAGATTATTAAAACTAGGAACAACTATAACGAATGCTTTTGCATCATGTCCTGCTATAGCAATATGGCCGTTATGTTCTTATGTTTTTGAATGTTTTTATTTTAGAGCATGAATGTTCAGTAGTTAGAGAAGGGTATGGGGTTTGTACTTCTTAGTCTTCTTTGAATTGAGACTATTAAGAGTTATTTATAGGAAATGATTTCATTTCAGAATGGCTGAACCAGTCTGGACTAAATCAAACCTGATCAGATTCTTTTGTCCAAAATTGGAATCAAACCAAATGAAACCCCAAACTCTTTTGTGCTCTGAAAAGTATGATTTTATATATATAAACCTTCCTTCAATCATCTATCTAGATATCTAGATATAGATTAGATTATAGATATAATAAAATCAAAGTATAATCATATATACAATCATTAATGCCTCTACACTTCCTGTTATTCAGCAATAACACAAAAGAGGACATTTCATGATAGTGGAAATCTTCTGAGAGAAGCTATGATAAATATATTTTTTCTATCGTGTTTGATATTAAAAGGTTATAGATGAGTTTTGGTAAAAAATTGAACTTTTCACACCATATCTGAAATTAACCTCTGAACCTTTGAGATTCATTCAGTGAGATGTTTAGTTTTGTGCTGCCTAATGTCTTTGTTTTACAGAAACATCATGCAGTCATATTAGGCCAATCGTACATACAAAATTGATTGACGTATGCTGATTGGAGCAGGATGGGGAAGTTAGATGACATGTCTCTAACAGCTCTGCTAATCGGCTTATGTAATGTTAACATTAGAATGAATATTAATTTTTAGACACGTCTCTCTAATTATTTTCTCTTTCTTTTAAAGGATATCAATCAGAAGTTGCAAGAAGATAACCAAGAACTGAGAGACCTTTGCTGTTTTCTGGATGATGATAGGCAGAAAGGCAAGAAGGTATCACGAGAGTGGCAGAGATTGGGCAGGTACAGTGCTGGGGTTATGCACAAAGAGGTTGCCTTATATTTACAGAAACTGAAAGAATTGGAAGTGAGACAAGAAGAAGTGGTTAAAGAAAACATGGAACTGAAAGAACTATGTGTTTTGCTGGATGAAGAGAAAAGTGGTGGAGCAGGCAGCAGGAGTTCCATTGACAGCCAAATCAGCCTCTGCCAGCTAAATGCAACAAGTACTTACATACGAGATGTTGGTGATGGGAGCAGCACCTCTAGCACTGGAAGTACGGACAGTCCAGACCATTATAAACACCATCCAAATACTAGTCCTGAACATCTCCAAAAAAGTAGGGGTGAGGGAAGCCCGGAGCATCAAAAACATAGGAGTGTTAGCCCAGAGCATCTCCAAAAACCTAAGAGTTCTGGAAGTCCCGACCACCAGAAGCATCTAAAAGGACCAAGTCCAGAACATCATAAAAATGTTGGCAAAGGTAGTCCTGAACAGCAAAAGCACACCAGTAGTAGTCCAGAAACTCTTCCAAAGCACATTTTAAGTAGTAGCCCTGAACATTTTCAAAAACATAGACCTAGTAGTAGCCCAGAGCATCAAAAGCACAGCAGTGGCAGCCCCGAACATCTTCAAAAACACACATTGAGTGGAAGCACAGAACATCTCCAGAAAGTGAGGGGGACAAGCCCTGAGCATCTCAAACAACATTATGGGGGGAGTCCGGAGCATCTCAAACATCTCAGTGGAGGCAGCAGAGAAGGTACCCTCAGAAGACAAGTAGCAGATGATATGTTACCTCATCACAGGAGTGTATACAATGGAATGAATGGTGGGTCAATATATTTACTGAAACTACATTAACAAAGACTACTGAAGTCGATGTAAGATTATACCAGCCACTTTTGAAAAGAACAATTACATGTAATGATAAAGCCAATAAGAGCTAGATATTATTATTATTATTTCATTATGAAGTGAGGCAGGCATAATGTAGCCATTCAGACATCTATCGGCCATTAGACTTAATAGATAAGTAAGGGATAATGCAACCATGTCACTTAAGTGTGTAAATGTCATGTCTGTGACAGATTAACAATTCTAGTCCCTGATCCTACAATGATAGTTATATAGACAGACCCTTATACCTATGTGGAATTACATTGAAGTCAGCTATTAGATAATAACAACTTCTGGTTAGGTCTGAGGCTGACTGGATGTGAGCCACCTATTTAAAGTTGAAAGCTTCCCCATCTCAGTGCCAGTTTCCTGCGCCCGCCCATCTTCTAGTTAAAAGATGAATCAGATAGCTTCCTGAAGGCCGTTACTTGGCCATAGCCCCTACAGTGTCCCAAACCCTATAGTTGGTATATATCTATTAATGAATTGAAAATAAAATGAACAGGATTAGAGAGAATTTTAAGTATTTTTTTCCTGCTCTTTAGTGTTCCAACTCCGGAAGCACATGCTTAAGTATCTTTCTGAATTGAGCCCTTGGTATTTTGGCAGGAGAAAAACATTATGGAAGCATCCTATAGAAATTAATAGACTACAATACCTTTTAAAATCAACCTATAGAACTCAATAAAATAGTCTACCTCTTTTATAGAATGGATGAAAAACCCATCTATAAATTCTATAGATCTTTCCAGTAATTTCCATAGAATCTGCTTGATTTAATTCCTTTTACATTCTATATGATGTTTTCATAAGGGAGGGCCTGAGTCTTAATTATGCAGTTATAAAACCCATTCCTCACCTCTTCTTACTCTGATTTGGAGTAGGGCATCCTACAACTCTGCCGACAATGGAAATTTTGCCTGAGTAAGGGGCTGAGGATAGGGTTTATAGGCCCCAGCTCTGAAAGGCCAGAGCCCTGCACCTGCATGGAGCCCATTGACTAAAATGGAACTCTGCACTGGCATAAAGGTCTTCCTGTGTGGATCTGCTTTTAGGATCAAGGCCATAATGAATTACATGCCTGGGTTGCAATCCTCATCAGCTTGTAACATTGCTCCCTCAAGTCAATCCATTTATAAATAATGCATGACTTACAAGAGGGTTTCGTTTATGAGATGACCTACTCCTCAGGCCTGTGGACTGGCTTATTCCTAGTGAAGTGTGGATTCACAACACCACCAAACCCCGAGGGATGGTTAAAATATGGAGATTTCCAATTAATTTTTAAAACAATTAATTAAAGTGAATATTTGAAAAATGAGAATGTAGATTTAAAGATATAGAC
Source organism: Chrysemys picta bellii (assembly GCF_011386835.1). NCBI lineage: Eukaryota > Metazoa > Chordata > Testudines > Emydidae > Chrysemys > Chrysemys picta. Next base: position 185,491,557 of record NC_088793.1, read on the forward strand.
ATTTAAAAAACTTCTTATGCTTTATTAAAGTATATTTCCTTTTTCATTCAGTTTATTTCATTTAAAATGAATGAAAAACATTGAACCTCATAATATTTTAATGTAGTGATACATTTTCAAAGGACCTCCTTATTTGCAACCACGTTATTCGTGAATCTATCTACTTTGATACCTTAAATCATTTCTTAGCACACCCAAATATATATTTGCATGCTTGCAGACATAGATGCAGGTTTTCTGCGTGCAAATGGCCATGCTAACTAATATTCTACATACAAATAATCAGATCCCTTGAAAATTTGGCCAAGTTATTTCCAATGAAACTAGAGAAGTTGCAGGTTTAAACCTGAAGTGATTGGCATCTCTTGAGTAAAGTATTCCAGCTTTCCACAATTTGGACTGAAGTCATAATGAGCTGAAGGGAGGAGTTTGGGAGTCTCTCTGTTAACTGTTGAGCTGGATCAGACTTTACGTCCACTCAAAATGCTCCTTCAATCCTGCCCATTATCTAATCATGTTAGTGGAGGCCTTTGGTGCTCAAGGGCCTTCACTGTACTTTTCCTTTGTTTTTGTATAATATGACTTAAGCGTGAGTTAAGTAAGGTAATTGTGAGGTTCACGTTTGAAGTTAGTCTGACCCTGGGGCCATAGAAATCAATGGCAAACTCCTAATGACTTCAGTAGTGCAGGATTAAACCCTCTAAGTTAAAATTTAGGTAACTTTTCTGCTTCCGAACTATACTGTAACTGTTTTGTCAATTACTCTAAAAAAATTGCAAGATAGACATTGATAATAAAGAACTACATTTTCATAAGTGGCCTGTAAATCTGTGTTTGCACAATTCTATGCATACTGATACATGTGTAAAAAGCCTGCACATTTGAGTGCAGATTAGAGAATTGTGAATTAGATTACCCAGAATTTGAGTGCAAACTCAGGTTTTACATGTGCAAAGATGATGCAATTTACAAGCATGAATGTAGAGGGCCCTTGTGAAAACTTGCCCCAAAACATAGTGGAATAGAATAAAAATAATGCTATAATCATTGCATTAAAAAAATCAAACTTGTTATAGGTACTTGGGATCCTGTGTGGGTTAGATAAAAATCTAGATAAATTTCCATCTCAGTACAAGACAGCATGTGTTTGATCAAATATCAATGTATAGTGTATCTCATTGCGATATTATTTGTGACTATCATTTGTTTGACCAACAGGAATAAAATGTTTATGTTAGCGTATGATGAATAGAAAGGTTTAAAATCAATGGAAAGATACCCATTGACTGCAGTGGGCTTTGGATCGGGCTGTAATTCTGCCTGATGCCAAACCATCCTGTGATGTGCAATGGTCTCTCAGTTCTTACTGACTTCAGCGGGAGGTGAGGTTAGTTAGTGCTTTGCAAGATTGAGCCATATGTAGGGCTAGAAATTGTGTGTGTGTGTGAGAGAGAGAGTAAAATTTGGTATGCATATTACTCTAACATTAACATTTTGTGGATTTTTTTCTGCAGTGGGGACATGAACATCATTATTTCTGTAAAAACACAAAAGAGAAAAATCCTAACATACACACAAATGTTTGTTCCTTATTACAGTTGCGTTGTTTGCTTTGGATGTTGTTAATCTTTTACATTTATACTACAAATTTTGTCTAAGATTTCTAATTTGGCAGTTTCAAATAACATGGGCCTGAAGCAACATAGCAGATTATGGTCATGTCACTCTTATGTGACAGTTACCAGCCTGAACACAAAATGAGTTGTTTTTTTGTGGATATAAATCCATTTCCAATTTATAAATTGTGAAAAAATAGAAAATGCTTAGAATTAGAGGTGCTCCTTTTTTTGCTGAACATTATTTTGAAAAAAATGTATTATGCAGACTTGAAATGGACTAATTGCTCTTGGTATTTGGAAAGCACTTTTGTAAACAATCAACACATTTCTAGTCAAATGAAAGCTGCTATAGGTACTTTTCTTGCTGTCCAAAATTCTGCTGTCATTAATACTTGCATCACCTCTGATAGAGCAGTATAGTTAGTAGCACAGTTATGATGGCAGAATTTTGCCCTACTATATGTGTTATAATAAATACAAAAGGTATAAAAATAGCTTAAGAGTTTGATTGAAACCGACAAACACTGTGGAGTTAAGGCTGTTTTAGTAGGCTATTATAGGGGTAGCTGAATTGTATGATATTAAGTAAATATGCTGCAGTGTGTGGAATGGTATGTGTTGTAATTCTTAAGGCCTAGTTTTCTCTCAGATGCATGCTTAGGGCTCCCACTGAAGTTAATGGGAGCTGCTTGCACCTGAGAGCAGTATTTGTAGGCACAATTGGATAAGTAAAGGATGTTGTGTGTCAGCTTTAAGTTTAAATTTCTGTTTCCCCCCTCTTAATGCCAAAATATGATTGCATTTTGATATGTTTTTCATGTATTAATTTTCAAATTCTAATGATAATATTGTAAAAGTTTTAAAAAAGTAGAAGATAGGAAAATGTTCTATACATTAGGGTTACCATATTTCGAGCCTCCAAAAGGAGGACACTCCACCGGCCCCCGGCCCCACCCCCAGCCCCACCCACGCCCCAACTCCGCCCCTTCCTCAAAGTCCCCGCCCCAACTCCGCCCCCTCCCCTGCTTCCCGCGAACATTTGATTCGCGGGACGCCTGAAGCAGGTAAGGGGGGGTATGGGGGGAGGAGGAGCGGCCCAGGCTGCCCCCCCCTGGCGTTTCCAGCCTGGGCCGGCCCCCGGCCGAGCACCCCCTGGCCCCGCCGGCCCCCGGACTCCCGGCCGAGCATCCCCCCGCCCGCTCAGCGGCCCCCAGCCCCGCCGGCCCCCCGGCCCGGTCAGCACCCCCCGGCCCGGCCCCCGATCCCCGGCCGAGCACCCCCTGGCCCCGCCAGCCCCCAGACCCCCGGCCAAGCATCCCCCGGCCCGCTCAGCACCCCCCAGCCCCGCCGGCCCCCCGGCCCGCTCAGCACCCCCGGCCCGGACCCCGGCTGAGCACCCCCTGGCCCCCCCGGCCCGCTCAGCACCCCCCAGCCCCGCCTCCGGACCCCACTTCTCCTACCTGGGCTCCAGCTGAGCTGCTCCTCCCCGCTCAGAATGTAAGAGCCGAGCTGCTGGCTTCGGGCAGCCCTCCCCTGCCTCAGGACCCAGAGCTGGCTGGGCACGTCCCTTCCCCGGCTCCAGCTGAGCTGCTCGGCTCCGCCCCCTCAGACTTACAGAGCAGAGCTGCAGGAGCCAGCGTTACCGGCTTCGGGCAGCCCCCCCCCCCCCCGCCTCCGGACCCTGCACCGCGGGAGCAGCTCAGCTGGAGCCGGGTAGGAGAAGTGCCTGGCTGGGGGCTCGGGGTCCGGAGGCAGGGGGGGGGCTGCCCGAAGCCAGTAGCGCTGGCTCCTGCAGCTCTGCTCTGTAAATCTGAGAGAGGAGGAGTGGAGCAGAGCCACAGGGGGAGAGGAAGTGCCGGCCATTTTCCCGGACATGTGTGGCTTTTCGGCAATTCCCCCCGGACGGGGGTTTGATTGCTGAAAAGCTGGACATGTCCAGGAAAAACCGGACGTATGGTAACCCTACTATACATTCCACTGAAATGGGTCCCCTCATCTGCTCAAAAGTTTTGTGTGCTTAAATGCTCTGCTGAATTGGGGCCGGAGAGTAGAAATTGGCCCAGTGTTTGTAACTGAAAACCAGGGCCGCCCAGAGTATTCGGGGGGCCTGGGACAAAGCAATTTCGGGGGCCCCTTCCATAAAAAAAAGTTGCAATACTATAGAATACTATATTCTCGTGGGGGCCCCTCTGGGGCCCGGGCAAATTGCCCCACTTGCCCCCACCTCTGGGCAACTCTGCCAAAACATATACTTCATCTTAAGGATGTTAACCGAATACAACATATGTTGTAACAGTTAATATTTTACAGTGATCAGTCTTAAAGTGTTCTGCTTAATGATCACAGAACTATTTGCGGATAAGAAGACTGCAGAAATTATAGGACAAAATAGCAATGGTGAAATAAGTTTTACAGTAAACATTTATGGATTCTAGAAATAAGGTATGACAATCTTTAACTCTGACATAAGTATAGGTATTATATATGTCCCTCTATATAAATTAATATGCTTTGAGAGCTAGTAGTTTGAGTTGTTTTTTATTCTAAACGGTTTATTGTAAATCTCCCGTTTTCTGAATCTGTTTTAGTCTGGACTTTGATTTTTGTGTCAAAGGAAAATATCAAAGGCTTTTAGAGCTGCCTCTTGCTTCCTGTTGAGGTTATTAATGAGCCAAAGTAAAAGTGCTGACTAGCACTAACTGGTACATACTGCTGGAGGTATGGGAACTCATGTACAGAACAAGTGCAGCAGTATTTGTCTCAAGCAAAAATATTTGTAGGTTAAATGGACACACATCTTAAATTATGAACAATTACTGTTATAAATATGTTGCTTTTTGAGGAAAGACAGTGCATAGCAGAACATACTGCTTGTATGTGAACGAGCACAGAAGAAATTGCTCTGTGTCTTCAGGGAGAAAAGGTTGAATGGCAATACTGCAACTGATTTAATTGTTGTCTGATGGTAGTATGCAATGGCCAAAGAACAAAGCAATGGCATATGTTCTTGTGCAGGTTTATTTAAGGTAAAGTAACCCCCTTTAAAAAATCAAAGTTTTATCAGAGTCAGCACTCAGTGCTATTTAAGCTGCAACAATTATTTTCGTATACTGAAAATAGGTAATCATTTTGGTGTCTTAAATACTATGGTGTGGTAACTTGTTGGTAAATGCAGCCTTTTTAATGGAAACCACTGTACTCCTGTCAGTAGGGGTCTAATCTAGCACTACTTACTCAGGCAGGTAACCCTTACTCTTGCGAATAGTTTTGTTGACATCAATGGGACTATTTGGATGGTTCACATGAATAAGAGTTTCAGGATCAATCCAGTTTGACAGAACTTCTACTTGTCTACTTGTATGACGAGATAACTGGCTCTGTGGATGAGAGGAAAGCAGTGGACATGTTATTCTTTGTTTTTAGCAAAGTTTTTGATACGGTCTCCCACAATATTCTTGCCAGCAAGTTAAAGAAGTATGGGCTGGATGAATGGACTATAAGATGGATAGAAAGCTGGCTAGATTGTCGGGCTCAACAGGTAGTGATCAATGGCTCCATGTCTAGTTGGCAACCGGTATCAAGCAGAGTGCCCCAAGGGTCCGTCCTGGGGCTGGTTTTGTTCAATATCTTCATTAATGATGTGGAGGATGGCGTGGATTGCACCCTCAGCAAGTTTGCGGATGACACAAAACTGGGAGGAGTGGTAGATATGCTGGAGGGTAGGGATAGGCTACAGAGGGACCTAGAGAAATTGGAGGATTGGTCCAAAAGAAATCTGATGAGGTTCAACAAGGAGAAGTGCAGAGTCCTGCACTTAGGACGGAAGAATCCCATGCACTGCTACAGACTAGGGACTCAGTGGCTAGGCAGCAGTTCTGCAGAAAAGGACTTAGGGGTTACAGTGGACGAGAAGCTGGATATGAGTCAACAGTGTGCCCTTGTTGCTAAGAAGACTAACAGCATTTTGAACTGTATAAGTAGGGGCATTGCCAGCAGATCGAGGGACATGATCATTCCCCTCTATTCGGCATTGGTGAGGCCTCATCTGGAATACTGTATCCAGTTTTGGGCCCCACACTACAAGAACGATGCGGAAAAATTGGAAAGAGTCCAGCGGAGGGCAACAGAAATGATTAGGGGGCTGGAGCACATGATTTATGAGGAGAGGCTGAGGGGACTGGGATTATTTAGTCTGCAGAAGAGAAGAATGAGGGAGGATTTGATAGCTGCTTTCAACTACCTGAAAGGGGGTTCCAAAGAGGATGGATCTAGACTGTTCTGAGTGGTACCAGATGACAGAACAGGGAGTAATGGTCTCAAGTTGCAGTGGGGAAGTATATGGGTATCTACATGACTAGAATATGTTGAATTTGTTATAACAACAAAAACATTTTTGTGGGCTAGTGTGGTTAATGCTGGAGGTGCAGTTTGTAATATGAAGATTATGGAGCTTTTGGTTAGCTTCGTGTTACTGGAAAATTTGTGTGTAAACACTTTGGAGAGAATTGTAAGTACTGCCTTACATATTGTTAACCACACTGGAAATATTTTATTTATGCTTTAAATGTTTTAGTATCTGGTGAATCATCTTTCCAAAAATGACTCCATATCTTAATGTTGGTTTATAAAGCGGTCTAATCTAGTTTAAACAGTTGTCTGTATGTACTGGCACATCACCACTCTGATTACTAAAAGTTTAAAGATTGAACTGGGAATCATACAATAGCTGATACAACAATGCACATAAAAGTGGGAATCGCTACAAATGATTGCATTTAACAGCCCTCCATCCTTACACCAGTATAGATAAGAGCAGACAACAATGAAACATGCACAGTGCATGAATGCGCTATGTCCAGGCTGTATGCCTGTATTTCTGAAATGCTAGTAACCTTTTCTGAAAGGGTTCAGCTAAAAGTTCAGCACTATGCAAGAGGCACAAAATAAAGTGTGTAAATTTTTAAGACAGGCTTTACTGTAAGCTAACGAGAAATACCCATTTTAAGCCAACATTGGCCAAATTCCAAAGTTTATTGTTTAAGTTGGATAGTCACGCAAAGAAAAAATTTGGTGAGATTTTCATAAGCACTCATTGGCGACCTAACTCTGCTCCCATTGAAATCAATGTCAGTTTTATCATTGACTTCAGTGGAAGCAGAGTTAGGCCTACAGAATGATGTTCGAAGGAGATGTGGCCATGGTATTTTGGCTCAGCCAGCAATAATTCTTGTGTTGGGCCTTTGGAATAGCCCATGTCTGAATGCATGCACTTTCTCCATGCACACTGTGGCCTTATTTGTTAGGCTAGTATGGAAGAGGGCCCAGACCTCACCCCTGGCCCTTCTTATTTCATAGAATCATAGAATCATAGAATATCAGAGTTGGAAGGGACCTCAAGAGGTCATCTAATCCAACCCCCTGCTCAAAGCAGGACCAATTCCCAGCTAAATCATCCCAGCCAGGGCTTTGTCAAGCCGGGCCTTTAAAACCTCCAAGGAAGGAGACTCCACCACCTCCCTAGGTAATGCATTCCAGTGTTTCACTACCCTCCTAGTGAAATAGTATTTCCTGATATCCAACCTGGACCTCCCCCACTGCAACTTGAGACCATTGCTCCTTGTTCTGTCATCTGCCACCACTGAGAACAGCCGAGCTCCATCCTCTTTGGAACCCCCCTTCAGGTAGTTGAAGGCTGCTATCAAATCCCCCCTCATTCTTCTCTTCTGGAGACTAAACAATCCCAGTTCCCTCAGCCTCTCCTCATAAGTCATGTGCTCCAGACCCCTAATCATTTTTGTTGCCCTCCGCTGGACTCTTTCCAATTTTTCCACATCCTTCTTGTAGTGTGGGGCCCAAAACTGGACACAGTATTCCAGATGAGGCCTCACCAATGTCGAATAAAGGGGAATGATCACGTTCTTTGATCTGCTGGCAATGCCCCTACTTATACAGCCCAAAATGCCATTAGCCTTCTTGGCAACAAGAGCACACTGTTGACTCATATCCAGCTTCTCGTCCACTGTGACCCCTAGGTCCTTTTCTGCAGAACTGCTACCTAGCCATTCGGTCCCTAGTCTGTAGCAGTGCATGGGATTCTTCCGTCCTAAGTGCAAGACTCTGCACTTGTCCTTGTTGAACCTCATCAGGTTTTTTTTGGCCCAATCCTCTAATTTGTCTAGGTCCCTCTGTATCCGATCCCTACCCTCTAGTGTATCTACCACGCCTCCTAGTTTAGTGTCATCTGCAAACTTGCTGAGAGTGCAGTCCACACCATCCTCCAGATCATTAATAAAGATATTAAACAAAACCGGCCCCTGGACCGACCCTTGGGGCACTCCACTTGAAACCGGCTGCCAACTAGACATGGAGCCATTGATCACTACCCGTTGAGCCCGACGATCTAGTCAGCTTTCTATCCACCTTATAGTCCATTCATCCAGCCCATACTTCTTTAACTTGGCGGCAAGAATACTGTGGGAGACCGTATCAAAAGCTTTGCTAAAGTCAAGGAATAACACATCCACTGCTTTCCCCTCATCCACAGACCCAGTTATCTCAGCATAGAAGGCAATTAGGTTAGTCAGGCACGACTTCCCCTTCGTGAATCCATGCTGACTGTTCCTGATCACTTTCCTCTCCTCTAAATGTTTCATAATTGATTCCTTGAGGTCCTGCTCCATGATTTTTCCAGGGATTGAGGTGAGGCTGACTGGCCTGTAGTTCCCCGGATCCTCCTTCTTCCCCTTTTTAAAGATGGGCACTACATTAGCCTTTTTCCAGTCATCTGGGACCTCCCCCGATCGCCATGAGTTTTCAAAAATAATGGCTAATGGCTCTGCAATCTCACCTGCCAACTCCTTTAGCACCCTCGAATGCAGCGCATCCGGCCCCATGGACTTGTGCACGTCTAGTTTTTCTAAATGGTCCCGAACCACTTCTTTCTCCACAGAGGGCTGGTCACCTTCTCCCCATGCTGTACTGCCCAGTGCAGCAATCTGGGAGCTGACCTTGTGCGTGAAGACAGAGGCAAAAAAATCATTGAGTACATCAGCTTTTTCCACATCCTCGGTCACTAGGTTGCCTCCCTCATTCAGTAAGGGGCCCACACTTTCCTTGACTTTCTTCTTCTTGCTAACATACCTGAAGAAACCCTTCTTGTTACTCTTAACATCTCTTGCTAACTGCAACTCCAAGTGTGATTTGGCCTTCCTGATTTCACTCCTGCATGCCTGAGCAATATTTTTATACTCCTCCCTGGTCATTTGTCCAATCTTCCACTTCTTGTAAGCTTCTTTTTTGCGTTTAAGATCAGCAAGGATTTCACTGTTTAGCCAAGCTGGTCGCCTGCCATATTTACTATTCTTTCTACACATCGGGATGGTTTGTTCCTGCAGCCTCAATAAGGATTCTTTAAAATACAGCCAGCTCTCCTGAACCCCTTTGCCCTTCATGTTATTCTCCCAGGGGATCCTGCCCATCTGTTCCCTGAGGGAGTCAAAGTCTGCTTTTCTGAAGTCCAGGGTCCGTATTCTGCTGCTCTCCTTTCTTCCTTGTGTCAGGATCCTGAACTCGACCATCTCATGGTCACTGCCTCCCAGGTTCCCATCCAGTTTTGCTTCCCCTACTAATTCTTCCCTGTTTGTGAGTAGCAGGTCAAGAAAAGCTCTGCCCCTAGTTGGTTCCTCCAGCACTTGCACCACGAAATTGTCCCCTACACTTTCCAAAAATTTCCTGGATTGTCTGTGCATTTTTTTTTGTTCATAGCCAGGAATCAGGAATCCTTCAGGAGTATAGCAGTGGCAGCACTACAATGTCCTCGTGTTCAGGGAATATAAGGGATTGAATTTTGACTGGTTCCTGTGGGACATAAAGGGTGGGAGAAAGCTTATTGCACCTGTCTCTGTGCACCTTTGCACACCCACACAGGGCCAGCACAGTCTGGATTGACCTACATCAAGCCTGTTTGCCATCAGTTTCGCATCTCCACTTTATATGTATGGTAGTTGTGCTCATGACTGGTGGCCGAAATTGCACCAATTCAGGTTTTCTCTGATTTAAATAAACAGTAACCCTTTTAATTTGAGCATCAGACCTAGGGAATTGTTCTGTAAGTGCTGTAATGATTCCTGTCTGGGAATAAGAGAACAGTGGGCTCTGCAGTGTTACAGTATGTCTTAACCATACCTTTTAAGATCATGTAAAAATTTAATCTTGAGATTTATATTAAGGTTTATTAATGTTATACACTCCTCTCTCTCTGCTTCTGTCTCTTCCTTATATGTTTAAGGAACATGGTAAAACACATAATATAAATAAATGGATATGAAGCAATGGCATGTACTCGCATGGAATATTGTGCTTAATTTTGGTTCCCATACCTTGAGGAGGTTACAGCAGAGATGGGAAGCTTCAGGGCAGGACAACAAAGATGGTGGGGGAGGGGAGGGGAAGTAGAACTTACATAAGAGGAGAGACTGCAAAAAGCTAGGATTAATTGACTTTGAAAGGAAAAGAGTTGAGGGGACTTACCAATATTGAGGTAGATAAAATTACAAAGAGTATAGGAAAAGATTTTCAAGAGGCACAAATTGGAGTTAGGTGTCCAATCTTCATGGACTTCTAATTGGTGGTAGGCCTTTAACTGCCCTTTATGTCTTTGTAAACCTTCCCCAGAGTGAAAACAAACACTCCTCCTGTTGTGAACTGCCCCTCACTGTGAGATGCCAGGTCACTCAGTGAAGTGAATGGCAGGAGAGCATAAACCACATAAAATGAACCTTCCATTAAAGCAAATGCTACTTCATGCAGCGTGTAATCAGCCTCACCACAGGAGTTCACAGAGTGTAATACCCTAGCTGGATTTAAAAGGGGGCGAGTGACCAGCCATTATACGTGTTGTTATGCATGTTAAAATAGGGGTAGTTACACTTTGTGATTCAGGGCATCATGATGCTGATTGTCTCAGGCATTAGGAAAGAAATCTGCTCTTCCTCCATGTACAGCACTGTACAATTGGCTGGGGGTCTGATCCACTCCCATTGAACTCAATGGAAATTCTTGGGAGTTGGCTTGGCACCCAGGTGTCAGATGGATTTGTTGAAATTTCTCTGAAAACACAGACATGAGACCAATACTTGTTAGCCTGGTTGTCTGACTGGTGTGACAAATCCTATATCCTAGAAATTTTATTATCTAAGCCCTGTTTGGTCCCATGCATACTGCATCCTTCAAGAGATCCACGGACTACCCTGTATGTGATGGGAAAATGCCACCTAAGCAATATTTACAAACCATCTAAGGGCTCCACCAGTTCAACAGGAAAGGTTAGCAGGAGGGGAACTAAAAAACCAGGTGCTTGTGTATCTGGAGAATGGAGTTTAGCAAATAGTAAACCTAGTATATCTCATGAGTAAAAGGCCAGTGACATCTGCTAGAGCCAAAGGTGTCCCTGAGAATTCCTAGGTCCTGAGGACATTAATATTTGAAACCCCTTTAACCTTATACAAATGTTTTTCCTCCACTCTTCCTCTTCTTTTTCTTCTGCTTCACTCCCATCCTTTTCTGCTTTTCCTATGTGTCCCTGTCAGGCCTCCTTCCTCACTCCTTCTCATCTGTTGCTGTGCTGAATAAAAGTTAAAAAATATTTTGCCATCTGCTTTTTCTTGATGGGCTACTTCAACAGTAGTCCTGTCCTGTAGCAATACAGCCACTCTGGTCTCTGCTTTGCATGTGTTTTGTTCCTCACTATGAACTATTACTGTGTCCAGCAGCTGCTGCAAAGGCCCAGTGGCACCAAAGTGGAATCACTGATTATTAGAATGAGTGGGAATCACATCAAGGAAATAAGGCACTTTTAAAAGTATGCTTTATTTGAATTAACTTTCATGACTGGTGGACCCTCTGAGTCATTGTCACTTTCCCCAGGTGGGTATGGCTAGAGCTAGGCATGTTGCAATTATACAGAGGTATCTGCGCAGTCCTATCAATTCCAGACCAGCAAGTGCCCTGATGTTCCCAGTGTTTTACTTTTGCAGAACAGAATCTAACAGCTGTGCAGATTGTCTGGGTCATTTGAGGTGTGTGACTATCCAACTCATTTCAAGTATATATTAGAACTTAAATGAGGTTTGAAGACAGACTTCCAGAGGTGAAAAGCTAGCATATTAAATCACTGTGCCATGTTTAGTAGCACCTTTACACTTAGGCAATCCAATTCTCATTCAAATCCACTGACTTTGCTGGGATGACACTTGGGATGCATTTGAGCTATAGTTTCTTAATTGATTTTTATGTTATATTTTGATTTCAGATTAGTGACTAGGACGTTGTTTCAGCACCCATTGAAGTCTATGGAAAGGATCATTGATTTCAGTGGGAACCATCAGGAGCTTGGAGGATCTCCGAATGTTTGTCTACCTGAAGTATGCAGTAATATTTTGGGGCTGGGAGGGAAGGTCTGCCACAGCTCTTGAACTCTTAACTCAGTCCTTTATTCAAAGGAAGCTCCTGTTGATTTCAGAATTGGGTCTTATGCATCACGTTAAACTGAATTCTGGGTTTCTGTGTTGCAATGTAAAACATGCTTTTTAGATATATTTTGGTGATTAAATTGTCAGACTGTTTGAGGTCTGGCTGTTTTAATGCAGATCAGTAATATTATCATAATTCTACATAAGTGGTGCTTGCTTAACCTCTTCACTCTCTTCAGATTTATAATGCACATTAATCAAAAAGCCTCTTTTCTTTCCTTCTGCGTATGCTAACAGAATATTTCTTACTGCCCTGTTGAAATAATAGAGCCTTAAAAGAATGGCTGCCAGATGTAATAGGACCTGGAGTAGAATGGGTTAACAATGAGTAATGAGGAGCCCAAGTGGTCAGGTAAAGTGGAAATGAAAATACCGGCAGCCTGTGTTTACCATTCAAATGTAGAAATCATGCTGTACAGATGCTTTCTGGTGTTATATGGTGTTTAGGGATTCCAAGAATATATCTGTTTAGTGAGGTGTAATAAAATTGTGCATGCCTAGTTTTCATTGCTAGAGTGATTTTGTTTATTGGTTTTAGAGCTAGCAAGCATTACCTTAATTACTGAGCCAGAGAACTGCTAGGCTGAATTTAGTTCTTTCATGTCACATACAAAGATTTTTTTCCCTACCAAGAGAGCATTCAGCATTATGTTCAATTAGTGGTCTTGAAATAAACATTGTCCAGGTGGTGCTACTTGAATAGTTATAGTGTAGTCTCCATGAAGAGAATCAACTTGGAACTCAAGTTGCTCAATTTCTGAACGCTGCTGCTTTTTCCAGAGAGTAGTACATCTTCAAAATGCCATGTTCTAACTGTCACAGGATCAAAACTGATCCATGCTATGATGGGTCTGTGTGCAACCTTGCAATCTTGGATTTTAAGACTGTAGGAAGGTATATTTTCTAACCTTCAATATTTTTGTCTTTCTGAAGGTGCTTTGGAGTTTGGAGTCTCAAATGGAAAAAGGGTAAAATGCTGCACAATGGCATTTTGGGAAAATATTTTTGATAGGATGAGACTCCTTAATCTCTTAAACCACAGTTAGCACAATTCATTGCCACAAGATACCATTAAGACTAAGAGCTTAGTATGAATAAAAAGAGGATTTGCCATTTCTTGGGATTTTGACAACATATAGAGCTACAATAGTAGAGATGAAAACAAACAAACAAAAACTTCAAGGGTTTTGGAAGAAACCAAACCCTCCTGCTGGAGGGCATAAGCCAACCTCTGCTAATGGAGGTTTGGAGGAAACTTCACGGTGGGCTTATTCCATGACAGCCTACTACAGGGTATCTTGCATCTTCCTTTAACATAGCTGGTATTGGTCACTGTTTGAGACAGACTATAGGACTAGATGGATCCACAATGGAAATTCCTGTGTTTTTAGGTTACAGTTTTTGAAAAACGGCTCTTTCTTTTACCATACCTACGTGCATGTTTGTGATTTGTCTACACACTGGTTTTCTGGCTGTGGCCACTACATCACTGATGCTAGAGCCCTCTATTACAAAGGTAAAAGCATTTGTAAGTTATCCAGCAGTGATGATTTGGTTACTTATAGATACTTCTGGGGGAATTTTGCACCAAAAATTAAAAATTCTGTGCACAATATTTTAAAATTCTGCAAATTTGATTTGTCAAAATAACACTATATAATCATTCCAGTTTCAATTATTTTGATAATTTATTTCAAAATACCAGTCAGCAAGTATGTCTGTAACAATACAGACACACACAAAAAAAAATCCCCCAGGAAGAGTTAAAGAAACCTCTACAACAACCCAGTTCCTGTTTCTCTGCCCCCTCTCCTGCAGAACCCAGTCATGGAGTGCCCCCCAGCCCAGACACCCGTACCCCTGACCCCCAGAGAGTTCCCTGTCTTTTAACCAGTTCTCAGTCCATTAAAGGATCTTCCCTCTTATCCCATGACAACTTAATTTATGTAAGAACCTTTGGTGAGGGACCTTGTCAGAGGCTTTCTGGAAATCTAAGTACACTGTGTCCACTGGATCCTCCTTGTCCACATATTTGTTGACCCCCTGCAAAGAACTCTAATAGATTAGTAAGACATGATTTCCCTTTACAGAAAGAATGTTGACTTTTGCCCAACAATTTATGTTCTTCTATGTGTCTGACAATTTTATTCTTTACCATTGTTTCAACTAATTTGCCCGGTACTGACGTTAGACTTAGCAGTCTGTAATTGCCGGGATCACCTCTAGAGCCCTTTTTAAATATTGGTGTTACATTAGCTATCTTCCAGTCATTGGGTACAGAAGCCGATTTAAAGGACAGGTTACAAACCATAGTTAATAGTTCTGGAATTTCACATTTGAGTTCTTTCAGAACTCTTGGGTGAATGCCATCTGGTCCCGGTGACTTGTTACTGTTAAGTTTATCAATTAATTCCAAAACCTCCTCTAGTGACACTTCAATCTGTGACAATTCCTCAGATTTGTCACCCAGAAAGGACGGCTCAGGTTTGGAAATCTCCCTAACACCCTCAGCCGTGAAGACTGACGCAAAGACTTCATTTAGTTTTTCTGCAATGACTTTATCGTCTTTAAGTACTCCTTTTGTATCTAGATCGTCCAGGGGCCCCACTGGTTGTTTAGCAGGCTTCCTGCTTCTGATGTACTTAAAAACATTTTGTTATTACCTTTTGAGTTTTTGGCTAGCTGTTCTTCAAATTAGTTTCTTTAAATCTTGTATCTATATTGATATTACTTTTTGAGGTAACTAAGCAAAATAGTAGTCTCCAAGAAGATGTGAGATCTGGATTGGAGGTGTGCCCACTAGGTTATTTTGATCTCAAGATGTAGTCTACTATATGAAAAAGTTTGTAAACATTTGGATAGCAATTGGTCTTTTATTTTGTCTCAAGAGAGACTTGAAGGGGAAGGGATAGCTCAGTGGTTTGAGCATTGGCCTATTAAACCCAGGGTAGTGAGTTCAATCCTTGAGGGGGCCATTTAGGGATCTGGGGCAAAAATCTGTCTGGAGATTGGTCCTGCTTTGAGCAGGGAGTTGGACTAGATGATCTCCTGAGGTTCCTTCTAACCCTGATATTCTATGATTCTAACTCTGTGAAGTTCAAAAGCTTGTCCCTTCTACCAGCAGAAGTTGGTCTAATAAAAGATCTTCTTCAAGTGCTTGCTTGTATCAATTCCAATTAGGTGTGCACAAATGTCGGAAGATTTTTACCCTAGCAACTCTCGGTGGGTCGGCTGAGGCGCCCCCTGGAGTGACGCCGTTATGGCGCCCGATATATGCCCCTGCCGACCCAGCACCCCCTCAGTTCCTTCTTACCGCCCGTGATGGTCGTTGGAACTGTGGAGAGCTGTGTAGCGGACCTCCTCATCCCTAGCGTTCCTCGTTCTATTGCTAGTTCCTTAGTGTAGTTGTAATTAGTTTAGTAGTTAGCAAGTTTATAAGTTAGTAAATTTAGTGTATATAGTTGTAGATAAGTTGAGGATTCAGGGCTTATCCCCGTTCCTCTCACCCGGTACCGGGGCTCATGCCCAAGGCTCCAGGCTTCAAGCCTTGCACGGCTTTCCTCAAGCCTATGCCTATTGGAGACCCCCACGACTCCTGTCTGAAGTGCCTGGGGGAAGCTCATCAGCCTGACAAGTGCCGTATCTGTAAGGCTTTCAAGCCTAGGACGAAAAAGGAGCAGGACTTCAGATTAAAACAGCTCCTGATGGGAGCGATACTTAGCCCAGTGCCCCTGGCACCGCATGCAGATCAGGCACCATTGGTCCGCAGCGTGCCTCCGGCACCGAAGCGTCCTGGTCCTAGTAAGGCCCCTCAGCACCAGACAGCTCTGGCCCCGACGCAACAAAAGCCTGCTGCCCCCCCACAAGGGCATGCACCTCCTGCAGTCCCGGCAGAACAACTCGCCACGCCGGACCTGACCACAAACGCCCCGACTCCAGCACCGTCGATTCTCGAGCCCCAAGCGCCATTGAGTCCGGTGCAGATCAGCTCCCCAGTGCACACTGTGGTTGAGCTGGGCCTGCCATCGACCCTGGAGACTTTCTCCACCGCTTACGACCTGATCGCATTGACTGAGCCCGGACCCTCTCAGCCTCTGGCACCGCTGGTATGGGCTGTCCAATCGATTGGGAAGCCCTCATTCATGTGGCCTCCTCAGCAGAGTGAATCAGTTCGGCACAGCTCAAGGTCCCGTTCCCGGTCGTGCTCCCGGTCACGCAGATGGTCCCGCTCTCGGCGCCGCTCGCAGTCCCGGCACCGATCTCCATCTCGGCACCGGTCGGCTTGCACTCGGCACTGCTCCACGTCCCGAAGCTCGCCCTCTCAATACAATCGGTAGCGATCCAGCTCCCGGCACCGATCCTGGCACTGCTCATTGCGCAGCTGGTCGCGGCACCGCCTGCACCGTCGATCTTCATCGAGATCCAGATCGACCTCTCGGCACCGCTATGACCATTGGTGCTGCTCCAGGTCACGGTACCACTCGGGGCACCGGTCCCTGACCCCCAGATGTGCACCAGTGGACGGTGCCGCGCCACCTCAGCAAGTGCGCTCGGCACCGCCATGGCCTTCCCATCAGAACTCGGAGTCGTCCCAAGAAGGGAGCGCCTATAATGTCCAAGACCAGGATGCTGATGGTGCAAGCCAGGGACAGGACGAGACACATGGTCCCGACCAGGGTCCACCAAGCCCAAGGTGGTCCCTCAGGTGCCTCTCGCTCAGCTCATTCGGAGCCTAGGGTGCCTGAGGCAACGGTTAGCTGTCCTCCCCCGATACAGTTAGAGACAATGGCTTTACCACCTGAGCAGGCCGATGTCCCTCCAGTCGTGGACCTTGGACAACTGGACCCGCCCCAGCCTGACCTTCCCCAGGACCCACTGGTCCAGGGACTGTTGTCCTCATCTTCGCCTGACGAGGCTGTGGCAGGCACGTCCTTCTCTGGCCCTCCACCCATAGACCTGCGTGCTCAACAGGACCTCCTTCGTAGGGTGGCACAGAACATGAATCTGTAGGTGGAGGAGGTGGCAGAGATTGAGGACCCAGTTGTGGACTGTCAGCTGATGTCCCCACCCAGGTAGTTTTGCCCTTTATTAAAACTATCCAGGCCAATGCCAATACTATCTGGCAGTCCCTGGCGTCCATCCCTCCCACAGCGCAGGGGGTGGAAAGAAAAGACATGGTGCCAGCCAAAGACTACGAGTACTTGTATGTGCACCCCCAACCTTGCTCCCTCGTGGTATAATCCGTAAACAAGAGGGAAAGACGTGGCCAGCAAGCGCCCGTCCCTAAATCCAAGGGCACCAGGCGCCTGGATTTATTCGGGTGTAAAATTTACTCCTGTGGTGGACTACAGCTCAGGGTAGCTAACCAGCAAGCCTTCCTGAGCCGGTATAATTATAACACCTGGAACTTGATGGGGAAATTCAAAGAGGTGGTTCCCCAAGAGTCCAAGGAAGAGTTCGGATCCTTGCTTGAAGAGGGCAAGAAGGTGGCAAGGACATCTCTGCAGGCGTCTTTAGACGCAGCGGACTCGGCTGCTAGAACTCTACCCTCAGGGGTAGCCATGCGACGTATTTCCTGGCTGCAAGTGTCCGGCGTCCCACCGGAACTGCAGCAGACTATACAGGACCTTCCCTTTGAAGGACAAGGTCTCTTCTCGGAAAAGACTGGTCCCACACTGCAAAGTTTGAAGGATAGCCGGGCCACCATGCGCTCACTGGGTATGCATACCCCAATGACACAACGTAGGCCCTTCCGGCCCCAACCGCAGCACACTTACCCCAACCCTCGACCGCGACAAGACCCTCCTAGAAGGCATGGTTGCAGCACTAGGAGGCGTCAACCTGGTCCGCAGTCAGGCCAGAATCAGGGCCACCCAAGACCACCAGACAAAACTTTTGAAGCCGCGCTGGAGGACGGAGCACCAGTCTCCTCCCAGGATCCTTCCCTACCTTTCTCCAACCGCCTCTCCTTTTTCCTCCCTGCGTGGTCCCACATAACATCAGATTGCTGGGTCCTTCGCACGGTGAAAACAGGATACCACCTTCAGTTTCTTTCGCCCCCTCACCTTCCCACCCTCCCTCCCTGTCCCTCTTCAGGGACCCTTCTCACGAGCAACTCCTCTTGCAGAAGGTACAAAGGCTCCTGTCTGTTGGAGCGTGGAAGAGGTACCAAAGGACTTGAGGGACAGGGGGTTTTACTCCCGCTACTTCCTAATCCCCAAGGCAAAGGGGGGGCTTCGGCCCATCCTAGACCTACGCGGACTCAACAAATTCATGGTAAAGTTGAAGTTCCGCATGGTCACCCTGGGAACCATTATCCCATCCCTGGATCCTGGAGACTGGTACGCCGCCCTCGACATGAAGGACGCGTACTTCCACATAGCGATCTATCCGCCGCACAGGCGGTTCCTTCGCTTTGTGGTTGGACACCAACATTTCCAATTTGCTGTCCTCCCCTTCGGCCTGTCCACAGCGCCAAGGGTCTTCACAAAATGTATGGCCGTCGTAGCGGCCTGGCTCCGCAGACATCAGGTCCAAGTGTTTCCGTACCTCGACGACTGGGGTCGGTCCGAGCTACAGGTGCGGTCTCACATTCGCTTCGTCATCACCTGCTTCAGGCAGCTGGGCCTGCTGCTCAACACTGAAAAGTCCACTTTAGAGCCGATCCAAAGACTAGACTTCATTAGGGCAGTCCTGGACTCGAATCTCCCCAAGGCTTGCCTTCCACAGACCTGCTTTCAGTCCAGGATGACCATTATCCATGGCCTCCAAAGCTTCCCAACCTTGACAGCACGCATGTGCCTCGGTCTTCTGGGCCACATGGCCTCGTGCACCTTCGTGACCAAACATGCCAGATTACACTGGTCTACAATTTTTGAGAAGTCGTCTGCTTCAGAGATAAAATGTGCTATTTATTATGTATTTTGATGTGCTGAATTCAAATATCACAATTAAAACAACTGATTGGCTACTGTTTCTAAGATATTTAAATTTTTACATTTTATGTCTATGTATATTGTGTAGATAGTAGAGTTTTAATCATAAATTGTAAACCTAGGTCTTTTCATGTGTTTATGGTTGCTTTACATGATAATATTTCACCTATCCTGTTTATGTATCAGCAAAAGGGTTATATCAATAAAATTTATTATGAAACAAAAGGCAAAAAACTATTATGTACATAGTTTAGTCCTATTCAGTGTCTACTCGGCGCTTCTTGGCTTGTCTCTTGTATTCATTAAATGGAGCATCTCTTGTCACTATCCAGCAATAGTCTACAAGCATTGATGGGCTCCATTTGCCCTGATAGCGTTTCTCCATTGTTGCAATGTCCTGGTGAAATCGCTCGCCGTGCTCGTCGCTCACTGCTCCGCAGTTCGGTGGAAAAAAATCTAGATGAGAGTGCAAAAAATTTATCTTTAGTGACATGTTGCAACCAAGGCTTTTGTATGCCTTGAGGAGGTTTTCCACCAACAACCTGTAGTTGTTTGCCTTGTTGTTTCTGAGAAAATTTATTGCCACTAACGGGAAGGCTTTCCATGCCGTCTTTTCCTTGCCACGCAGTGCATGGTCAAATACATCATCTCGAAGAAGTTCATGAATCTGAGGACCAACAAAGACACCTTCCTTTATCTTAGCTTCACTTAACCTTGGAAATTTTCCACGGAGGTACTTGAAAGCTGCTTGTGTTTTGTCAGTGGCCTTGCCAAAGTTCTTCATCAGACCCAGCTTGATGTGTAAGGGTGGTAACAAAATCTTCCTTGATTCAGCAAGTGTTGGATGCTGAACACTTTTCCTCCCAGGCTCCAATGACTGTCGGAGTGGCCAATCTTTCTTGATGTAGTGGGAATCTCTTGCACGACTATCCCATTCGCAGAGAAAACAGCAGTACTTTGTGTGTCCACTCTGCAGACCAAGCAAGAGAGCAACAACCTTCAAATTGCCACAAAGCTGCCACTGATGTTGGTCATAGTTTGTGCACCTCAAAAGTTGTTTCATGTTGTCATAGGTTTCCTTCATATGGACTGCATGACCAACTGGAATTGATGGCAAAACATTGCCATTATGCAGTAAAACAGCTTTAAGACTCGTCTTCGATGAATCAATGAACAGTCTCCACTCATCTGGATCGTGAATGATGTTGAGGGCTGCCATCACACCATCGATGTTGTTGCAGGCTACAAGATCACCTTCCATGAAGAAGAATGGGACAAGATCCTTTTGACGGTCACGGAACATGGAAACCCTAACATCACCTGCCAGGAGATTCCACTGCTGTAGTCTGGAGCCCAACAGCTCTGCCTTACTCTTGGGTAGTTCCAAATCCCTGACAAGGTCATTCAGTTCACCTTGTGTTCTGAGGTGTGGTTCAGAGGAGGAGGATGGGAGAAAATGTGGGTCCTGTGCCATTGATGGTTCAGGACCAGAAGTTTCATCCTCTTACTCTTCCTCGTCTGACTCAAGTGAGAATGATTCTGGTGTATCAGGAACCGTCAGTCCTTCTCCGTGGGGTACTGGGCGTATAGCTGATGGAATGTTCGGATAATGCACAGTCCACTTTTTCTTCTTTGACACACCTTTCCCAAGTGGAGGCACCATGCAGAAGTAACAATTGCTGGTATGATCTGTTGGCTCTCTCCAAATCATTGGCACTGCAAAAGGCATAGATTTCCTTTTCCTGTTCAACCACTGGCGAAGATTTGTTGCACAAGTGTTGCAGCATATGTGTGGGGCCCACCTCTTGTCCTGATCTCCAATTTTGCAGCCAAAATAAAGGTGATAGGCTTTCTTAACCAAAGTGGTACTTTTGTGATGCAGAAGTCACTTCACCACAAACATAGCAGAAATTATCTGCATGGTTCACACAAGTATGAGGCATCTCTGCTCACTTTGGCTAAACAGAAATGTGTCCCTTTGCAAAATCAAACACTGACAAATAAAAGAGCACGACACTGTATGATTTCTAGAGCTGATATAGGGCAATTTGTTCAGCAGAGTGATGTAAGCTTTGTTATGATTGCATCATCCATGACTTCTAGGAATAACATGATGCAATTCATATCATGTATGACGCAATACCAGTTTCAGATTGCATCATTCATTGTTTTGCCTAAAAAGCAAGTACTGTCCAAACCCAGTCATAGATTTATTCATAGATCCAGTCAAAGATGTATTTTAGTCATTTCAGGTTTAAATTGAGATCCCTTCCCTTTATAACTCACTTATCCTCCGCCATTCCCAAATCAAGGGTCGTATATACTGACCCAATAGCATATCTTGAAAACTAGAGCCAATCAACAATTTTAAGCATCATTTTCATTCTTAGTGACCTAGAATTAGTAAAGTTTGACTACATTTATTTCAGAAGCATTTTGGCTGTAGAGCAGTGCTACGCCTCCGCCCGCTTCAGATCTGGCTCTCGTCAGTGTACCGTCCAGGCTGGGACAGTTTGGACACAGTACTCACGGTGCCTACGAAGGTATTGTCCTCTCTGAGTTGGTGGCTAAATCCCAACCATGTTTGCGGGGGAATACCATTCCATGCACCGCAACCTTCTCTAGTCCTCACCACGGATGCGTCCTCCCTGGGCTGGGGCGCTCACCTCGCGGACCTTTGCACTCAAGGCCTCTGGTCCGCGCAGGAAATATCCCTCCACATCAACGTCCAGGAACTGAGGGCAGTGCGCCTGGCGTGTCAGGTATTCTTTGAACACCTGCAAGGCCGTTGTGTCACTGTCTTCACAGACAACACAACGGCCATGTTTTACATCAACAAGCAAGGCGGAGCACAGTCGTCCCTACTATGCCAGGAAGCCATTCGCCTCTGGGAGTTCTGCATAGCCCAATCAATCTACCTGGTGGCGTCATTTCTCCCGGGAGTCCAGAACACCTTGGCAGATCGCCTCAGCAGATCCTTTATGACTCACAAGTGGTCAATATGTCCAGACGTCATTCATTCCATTTTCCGGATGTGGGGGTTTCCCCACATAGACCTCTTCGCCTCCCATGAGAATCTGAAGTGCCAAGTGTTCTGCTCTCTCCAGGGTTCGCTCCCCGGGCTCCCTGTCAGACGCCTTCCTGATACCGTGGAAAGACCAGCTGCTCTACGCCTTCCTTCTGTTTCCGTTGGTCCACAAGGTCCTTCTGAAGTTACGCAGGGACAAGGCCCGCCTAATCTTGGTCACACCAATGTGGCCCAGACAACATTGGTACACCACACTCCTCGATCTGTTGGTGACCAAGCCAATTCCTCTCCCATTGTGGCCAGACCTGATCACGGAGGATCACGGCAGGTTATGCCATCCGGACCTGCAGTCCCTTCATCTCACAGCATGGATGCTGCATGGCTGACACAATCTGAGCTGCGCTGCTCCAGTTTGATGCAGCAAGTCCTATTAGGAAGCAGAAAGCCCTCCACTAGGTCCACATACCTAGCCAAGTGGAAACGCTTCTCCTGCTGGTGTGCCCTGAAGGACGCTGTCCCCCTACAGGTTCCAATACCTACCATCCTAGATTACCTCTTGTCACTCAAATGACAAGGTCTAGCGGTATCACCTATCAAGGTACACCTGGCAGCGATTTCAGGCAAAAATGGCTGCTCGATTTTCTCCAATCCCATGGTCAACCGGTTCCTCAAGGGTTTGGAACGGCTGAATCTGGAAATCCGTCATTTGACCCCTACGTGGGACCTCAACCTCGTCCTCTCTAGACTCATAGGTCCCCCCTTTGAGCCGATGGCCACCTGCTCCCTTCTGTACCTTTCCTGGAAAACAGCTTTCCTCATCACTATCACATCAGCGAGACGAGTATCGGAGCTTCGAGGTCTTACATCGGATGCACCATACACGGTGTTCCATAAGGACAAGGTACAGCTGCGACCACACCCCGCCTTCCTCCCTAAGGTGGTGTCTGCCTTCCATGTCAACCAAGACATCTTCCTTCCGGTCTTCTTTCCAAAGCCCCACGCTTCACGACGGGAACAGCAGCTACATTCCCTAGACGTTCGCAGGACTCTCGCCTTTTATATCGAACGAACTAAGCCCTTTAGAAAGACATCCCAGATGTCTGTAGCAGTAGCAGACCGGATGAAAGGTCTCCCGGTCTCCTTGCAGCGAATTTCGTCTTGGATTACGTCTTGCATCCGTGCGTGACTTGGCGGGTGTCCCGACTACCCGGCTTACTGCCCATTCTACTCGGGCTCAAGCGTTGTCCTCCGCCTTTCTAGCTCATGTGCCCATACAGGAAATCTGCAGGGCAGCGATTTGGTCATCCGTACATACCTTCGCTTCCCACTATGCTATAGTGCAACAGTCCAGGGATGACGCAGCATTTGGTTCAGCGGTTCTTCAATCCGCAACATCTAACTCCGACCCCACCGCCTAGGTAAGGTTTGGGAATTACCTAATTGGAATCGATATGAGCAAGTACTCGAAGAAGAAAAGACGGTTACTCACCTTTGTAACTGTTGTTCTTCGAGATGTGTTGCTCATATCCATTCCAAACCCGCCCTCCTTCCCCACTGTCGGAGGAGCCGGCAAGAAGGAACTGAGGGGGCGCCGGGTCGGCAGGGGCATATATCGGGCGCCATAACGGCGCCACTCCAGGGGGCGCCTCAGCCGACCCACCGAGAGTTGCTAGGGTAAAAATCTTCCGACGATCGTGCATGCGGCGCGCGCACACCTAATTGGAATGGATATGAGCAACACATCTCGAAGAACAACAGTTACAAAGGTGAGTAACCGTCTTTTACCTCACATACCTCATCACTTTAATAAAATATGTGCAGATTCACAGTGAATAGAAAAATTTTTGTGGTTCAAACTGCATCAGGTTTGTTACAGAGCTAGTGTATTTTCAGTTCCCTATTTTGCTATATACTTGCCTATTTTGGAAAAGACTGTTGGAAAAGGGGATGGGATGGATCACTGTTTTGTTTTTTACCCCTATGATTCAGTGAGTACATTTCTCAGAAAGCCTGGTGTATATTTCTCTTACATCTGATCTGTATGAAATTTGCACTAGGTTATCCTGAAGGGTATTACAAATAATGCTGGCTGATGGAGGAGAAGAGACTGCAACATTTATAGTGTAGTTCTGTAAAAATCTAGTATGATTTTAAGTGGTGGTTTAAATTAGTCAAACACAGCAGCATTTAAAACTCTGTTAGGCATAACAGAGATTTATTACAGTTAATGAAAGGCTAATCAAAGCGAGCCCTGAGATAAACAGTACAACAAAGCAAACATGAACTAGTATAGTAAATAAAGAAGACCCAGTAGACATTTAAAAGACTTTGTGATCTTGGGAAGCACTCAATAAGTTTTCCAGAACTCCTATGACATAGCTTAGATTTAAAGTTTAAATGACATAGAACCAACTCGTTCCATTTAATCAGCAGAATCAGATTTGCCTTCCACGTGCTTCCAAATGTTTGGCTTCATGGCCCAATGCCTATGGCTGCATAGCTATGTTTCTTTTAGTGCATCTGTTTTTATGGGCTTATGAATTGTAAGGCTCTCCCTTGATCATTGCCTGGAAGTTTTAGAAATGTGAATTTACAACTAAGACCTAACATCTGTGGTGCTTTTTGAAACATTTCTGGACTGATTTGCTACCAAGTTACTCACATTTAAATAAACCTTACTTACGGTTGGGGTAATACATTGCTTGGTGACTCATATTCTATGTTGGTTTAGGATAGGAGTCTCTTTCAGTAGAGAATTTTACAGTGGATGAATCTAAGGATTTTAAAAATGCATCCCATGATTTTTGTTGTCTGAGGTCAACTGAATACTGAATACTGAAAAGATTGATAGATTTCAGAAAATATTGCCCAACTATGGATTATGTAGTATTTCACTGGAGTTAGTTAAACAAAACCAGTAAAACTAAACCTGTTGAAACAAATGTAGTGGGGCTAAAATTGGAACATTCTAACCTAGTTCCTGCAGTGCTCTTTTCAATGACATAATTTAACTGTTATTTTAGTATATTGTTTTCATTTCTGTTGTGGGACTTTGAATCATTTTAGGGTTTGCTATATTATTAAATCCATAAAAACAATGAAACATAAAACAAAGCATTCCAACAAAGTTTTTTTTCCTAACCAGATCTCGAACCACCAAGACCAAAGGCTCTGCAGTCTTAACTAAACAGCAGAAGACACCAGAATCAGTGTCTCCTCCAGGTACAGGTGCTTAGTATTCTTTGATTTATTCCTTGTTGGAACTTGATAAGAAATGAGGCCTGATACACTCTGCAATCAATATGCGGAATGCTACATTTCATCTAGTTGCTACTACAGAGCAGGTGTATAGTTTGGAGAGCTACGTAGACAAAGAGCATCTTGGATATATTCAACCAAACTCTGTTAGCTTTTGGGTATCTAGACTCATATCTCTTTTCATTTCCATATCAAGGTACTAACATGGAAAATGAGGAGAACTCATCTTTTAGAACCTACTGAAAAATTGTACTCAAGCTAGTAAAGATGAATCAGTGGATTAACTGAGAGCACGAAAATGACTGATCAGACTATTTTGGAATCACAGCTCTCAGAGTTATATCACCTCAAGACACCCAGTCATCCTGGTTTTGTTGAGAATTAGTTGGATAGTGCCAAGTCAATGTGTTGATCACAGTCCTGCTGTTACATCCAGGATTACAGACCCAAGGGACAGAGAAAAGATACTTGTGGAAGTCTAACAGCAAAAAGAGATTCTGGATAAAGGGAGCTGTGTTATCCTCTTTCTTGACATTTCTGCAACAATTCAGATTAAACAGAGGGTTTTTTTAAATACACACATAAACATTTATCAACAGCCACTTGGAAATGCATACTGTAGATTGTGAAACTAGGAGTCTGTTTCCAGGACAACACATTTTTATTCTGGTACTCTGTCATCTGAAGGTTTTTTATTTTAAAGCCAGCAAACTCAGTTGCTGGAAGGATTCTGATATCCATTTATACAAGAGGGTTGTTTGAGTGACTGAATTATATTCCAATGTGAAATCACTATTTTTTGCTTTGAGAACAAAATATTGGTTTGAATGTACTAATGTGCAAGAGCTCTATGTTTTATTAATGTGGCAAATCTCAGTTTTGTATGTTTCTTGTTATTATGGTTACATTTGGAAGAGATGTTTGTCAGCAGTTTGTCAGCAACAGTTTGTCAGCAACAGTTTGTTGCTGTTAGATATCAGTCTTATCACTTCCTTGCTCTAAGATTTCAAATATCTGCATAATGGAAAAATAGAATTAAATAGGTGACATTTGCCCCCAAATTTAATATTTTTAATAACATACTTTTACAAACCCTCAAATTATTTAACATTTCAGTGAATTTACATGAAATTCCATTTAATCTCCCCTGTTCCCCAGAAATTCTCTGCCTTCTTTGCAACCCCAAAATACGGAGTACTAATGAATGAGAACATGAAATTGAAATTGGCTGGAAAGAGACTACACTCCAGAGTGAAACTGAATGTATTTTCATTGTCCTAATTGAGAGAAATACGAAGAGTCAAAACAAACAGCACTAATAGTGAGAAATGTTGTGTCTCAGAGAATGAGGAGCTCCCTAAATCAAAACACTGACTCATCCAGTATTTCTTCTTTCCCTCTCATGGCACTCTAACCAATCTCCCCATTACTGTCATCATAATTGGGAGGGGCATTCCTTATGTGAAGCTGCTAGGTAGACAGACAGCAGACAGATGACATTCTCTTTGTTTGTCTCTCTTGATCTCACAGTGCTTTTTGCACTGTGACAGGCTGGTAGTGGAATGGAGAGATAGCATAAGTGAGGAGAGAGGCCGGTGGCACACAGGCTAGCCTCTTAGGGAGGGCAGCAGCAGGCCAAAATCAGGAGATGGTTTGAGTAAGTTGGGAACACAGGAGTTTGTGGCCAACTCTGGGAACTTTACAGGTGTAGACAGTTTTACCTGTGGTTATCAAAGCTGCTTTTATTAGTTACCTTCAGGAAAGGGCTTCCCAGGTTGGCCAGAGCAGAACAGAAACATTTGGCCATGACTCCTTTTAAGGTGATTCCTCAGTTCATGATGAAGCTTCCCTTGCAGCAGGATGTCTGGATATGTCCTGAATATCTGTTGTGCAATTCCTCCAATGTCATTATCATGAGCTTGATTCCCATGCATGACAATGAAGCCAGGCAGTCAGAAGGCCTGATTCTTATTTAAATTGTTCTGGCAGTGTAAAGGAGCTTCAGTGTAAATGAGAATAAGGCCCAGCGAGCCTGCTTTAAAGGAAGGAGTTATGTGGGTTTGGTGAATAAAAGGGTATTTCTCCCATCAACATCACTGTCACAGTGGCAGCTATTGGGCTCAATTCACCCTCACTGGCATAGGGAAAAGTTACATGCGCCTGCCTGTGCCAGCAGGGACAGCTGTGCCCCAGAGGGTTTCACTTTGGAGGATGAGCATGCTACAGGTTTCCTCTGGAGGAAGGCTGCTTTAAATTAAATTGGGGGCAGAGGAGCCCACTGGCAAAGGCTCCAGTGTGCTGGATCAGTGTGCTAGATCAGTGCCCCAACCATGATCCGTGCTTCCCATTTTGGGAACATGCTAGCCAACTGCAGAACTCACTGTGGACTTTCAACCACCCTAGATTATTTTGCCTAACCAAGGGCTGAGTCTAGCTACTGGATTAATAGGAATTCTACAGAGCTTCTGGGAGACTGCAGCTGCCTAGGTTAATTTCAACTGGATTGAGCATTTAATACTGTAAGTAGTAATGCCATCCAATCCTGCATTGTGAGCAGAAATTCTGTTAAAATATTGGTGTGATGGTCTGTCTGTTTCCTGTAGCAGAGATTGCTGAGGGCAATATTGGTTTATATTACAGGTTTTGCCATAGTTTGTGTTTTTGTGTGTTCAATAATAGATGCATGGAAGTAAATTGTCCTTGATAGCTATTCCGATAATGCTTGGCATTTTACTGTGTGCTGTTTTCTTTCAAGGTTTCTTTCAAGGTGCTGTGTACTTCCTGGCACCTCCTTGAGTGCCTCAGCTCTCTGAGAGATCAGGGCACTGCACACCAGTTAGGAAGCATTCCTTACCTGGTAGGATGGGGCCATTATAGCAGTTCAGCTCCTGTATCTTCTGTTTGCTCAATAATCCTTGTTTTTGTAAAGCCATCTTTTTTTAAAAGTATTGTGCAGAAAATTGAAAAATAAAAGATCAAGCAGCTACTGAAATAAACACACAATGTAGTATCATCCCCAGGGTAATGTCTACAGTGTGTTTAAGCAAAACAGCTGGCAAAAGTAGGAACTGAAAATCCCTAATATATTGGTCATCAGACTAATCTCGTTAATTAATTTTCTGGCAATCAGCAATTGTAGTAAGTCCGCTCCCTTCAGCCCCAGGATACATCCCCTGACCTGAAATTTGCTGCTCTGATTCTAATTGTATAAACTGACTGCTGCATTCCTCAGAGACCTGTTGAGCTGCTGACAGGCTCAAGTGAACACTGCGGTCTCCTGGATGGAAACAGTTGCAGTGGCCTGGGTGATTGGGGCACTGTAGCTTTGATTGTTTTTTACACCTGTGGCTTGGATGCTGTGACGAGCGATCTGAAAATCCTCTCCTCTTTTATGCCTTTTAGTTGCAGGCCCCAGTCTGCAAAGAGTTGACATAGGCATAACCTGAGGGTGCATATGTGTTTCAGGACCCGCTCTGTACCTGAATGAAAAAAGATATGAGTCCATTACAGTGTCACCTGGGGAGCCTTGGCTTCTAAGCTCCAGCTCGAGAAACTCATACTTTCAACTCTGAAGTCCCTTGTTAAGTCCCCAAGAAGGTGGCCATCAGACTGGTATTGCACAACTTTAGTTTGTGAGTGTTGATTTCAGTAGAACTGCTTGCATGCATAACATTATGTATGTGCGTAAGTCTTTGTAGGGTTGAGGCCTTGATGTTTCGATAGAGCTGCTGGTGAACTGATAAATCGAAGCTAGCCAGCTTCTCAGATCTAATCCTTTTCATCAGTTGATTTCAAGCGCTTTACAAAGGAGTTCAGTATCATTATCCCTGTTATACAGATGGGGAATCTGAGAGTGACTTGCCCAAGGTCACCCAGCAGCAAAGCTAGGTGTGGAACCCAGATATCCTGAGTCCCAGGCCAGTGCGCTGGCCACTAAGCAACACTATCTCCTCTTATAGGTCTTTTAAAGATAATATCTTAGGGGAAATAAAGCTTTACTATCATGCATAGAAAACCTCATTTTTAATCATTATCATGATATCAACATTATCAGTGTGTTTCCTTTTAAAATTAGTTTCTTAGGGAGATCTCTTTTTTTGCTAGGCCAAAGGGAAACTAAGCTACTTTCTAATTTTTGATGCAGAAAACCCATGAATAGATGGCAATGTGCTTGTAATGAGATTGTCTTAAAGATCCTTGCTCACAAGTAAAAAATGCAATTTAAGGCCCTCTCTCTCCCAAAAATCTTAATAAAGAAAGAATTGATGCTTTAAGTAAAAATTGGTGAAAGGATTACATGCTGTGATCATGTTTGCGAAGGCAGCTTTAATTTCTAATCTTGTTTCTCGTGACCTGTTTTTCATGTTACAGTGTAGTGCAACAACCTTAGTAATTGTACTACTACTATAGACAACTTCTGGTGGCTGTGTAAATCTTAGCCTCTGTAGTGACTGGTACTGTAACACCTCCTGTTATATGTACAGAAAGATACCGCAATTATTGCAGGTTCCTGTGATGTTTAATGTTGAATTTTTAATGGAATTTTTTATTATAAAGCCTGTTTGAGTGCAATTTAATC
The DNA here is from genome assembly GCF_011386835.1 of Chrysemys picta bellii. Lineage (NCBI taxonomy): Eukaryota > Metazoa > Chordata > Testudines > Emydidae > Chrysemys > Chrysemys picta. The sequence goes on from NC_088793.1 coordinate 185,521,505, forward strand.
TCTCTAAATCATCCATAGATTAAATCTCAGATGAGGTTCCATTACTATATTAATCCTACATAAAAACTAGTGCAAACATCAGGTTATGTGTCCTGAGCATGATTTACCAACATTTTTGATGGTCTTTTAATTATCTATTTCTTAATTAGATTAGTCTGATTATTGACTCCTTGAAATATGTGCATATTTTAAGGATCACAAGGCAGTAGTTTTTCAGAAAGACTTCATTACGTTTTGTTTTACAGTCAGTATTTCTTGCAAGCTGAAGTGTAGAACAGATGGTGTCACTTATGATGTAACACTCTTGGATAAAGGTCTTTGCTGTAAAACATTCTGCAGAGACATATAATTTTCTCCTGTGAAAATATTCCTAATGTATTTAGTCAATTTTATAATAATAGTGTGGGCTTAAAGCATGTGTGCTACTAAAAACCTTTTACTGGGTATAGGTCAAATAATTAAATCATTGCCCCAATTTAAGATAAAATGAACAATAAGTGGTTAGAAGTTTAAAGTGCCTAATCAAAAAATAAGTAGTTTAATACAGACAGTGAAAATAGCACAAGAAATCAATTATTTTTAGCAAAACGCACATAAGAAATTCTCTAAGAGTCAAACTATCAAGGCTCATACCTCATCATTTTACTTTTAAGATAAATGCATTTGATATGGAAATCACTGAGAGACAACCACCATGGGACCCCCAATGTCATTTGTCAGAGAAGAATATATGTGATTCCTTCTTGTTTTGTGTTCAGTCTAGTTTTAAATATCCGAAGTGATAGTGCTTCTGCACTGCATGAGCATGTTCAGCTTGAGTTGTCAGTGAGCCATCCAGGTTGAAACCTCAGAGAAAGAAATTTAAATATACAGGACTGGACAGGCAGAGACTGGTCAGGCATGGGGAAACAGATTTGAAAGCCATCAGAATAAAGATGATAGTTAAATTTATGTGAATGGATGAGGTTGGCCAAGGCCAAGCAACAGAGTGGACAAGGACAAAGCCCTGTAGGTCCTTTGCAGAGGGAGTGAGAGAGAAATCATCAAAGGATACACTGAAAAGGTAAAGGGAAGGGAGTGGGGGCAATGAAAGCCGAGGGGGGACAGAATGTCCTGGAGAAGGGGGTGATCAACAATATCAAAAGCCATGGGAAGGTTGAGGCTGGAGTACAGGTGGGAACTTTGTATGCGGGGTAGGGCAGAAAGAGGAAATGGCAGGAATCTCACAGTGGTGGAGAGGGGAAATTGAGTGATATCAGGGAAGTCTCCTGTTGATAGAGAAAGGGGATTGATTTGGAGATATGGTAGTTCAGAGTGGAGGTGTAAAGAGACCTGTTGATTGCCATACTACTTATGAAGATTTCTAGGATGGACACTGCCTGGTATTTTAAAAATTAAAGCTGTACATTGTAAAGGAAATGACATTAAATGCCTTCCTCTGATTGAGCAGCTCCAGTACTTGATGAGATATTCTTTTGCTTCTCAATAATGTGATAGCCTTGTTTGTACAGAAAGTCTAGCACAGCTAAACAGTAGGTGGGATTATGTCCGTTTCTCTCAAAAATGCTGACAGACAATGCTCCTGTAGCTTCTGAGGTTTGAATTGTTAGTGAATACAGAATTGAGCCTAGTTCATTCCCTATATGCAGGATGGGGTTTGTTTGGAACTAGCCACCAGCTATATTGTTCAGTTCAGGCATGGATTTTTAGGGTTTTTTTTGGAGGGAGGATTTCAATTATGATGTTTTGGTCATTTACAATAAGAAATTAAAATTATACTGTTCTGACGCATATTGGTACATATGTAAATATGGAATTAACAGTGTTAAGCAAATTATTGTATGTTGACCATATATTGTTATATAATTAACATTTCCCTTTTTTTTAAAGTTATTTAAGTACAGCTTTAATATGGTGTGTGTTTTTGCTTGTATAATAACAAAACAAACTTCATATTAATGTAGGCATAGATCTTAATGCAGCATGTGTAAATCTGGAGATTATGGCATTTTCCCGATACACTTCATTTTGTTATTATACAAGCAGAGCTGAATGCTCTTTCTCTCTCTCTCTCATTGTAACCTGTCTATCCATGGTGCAGATACAGTACTTGTTTTTAACAGGGCTACTGCAGGCACTCCCTGTTCAGAGGTATCTTGCATTCGCCTAGGGCCGTTTAAAACCATTATTCCTTTTGGAACCATTTAGAAATGTTACATTCAGGACTGGCTCTAGGCACCAGCAAACCAAGCATGTGCTTGGGGCAGCACGATTCCAGGGGCGGCATTCCGGGAAGTTTTTTTTTTGCTTCCGCAGTTGCGCTCTCGGAGGTTTTTTTTTTTTTTTGGCTTGGGACAGCAAAAAACCTAGAGCTGGCCCTGGTTACATTGTGCTACTTACTGGCTTTTGCCCCATCTCATGATGATAATGATAAATAATGAGTGTAATAGAACTAAAGAACTATCCTTCATTAAAAACATTGCAATAATTAAAAGAATTAAAATAGTAAAACTACCTTTGAAAAAATAAAATCAAAGGGATCTAGAAAAAACAAAAGGGAAAAATGGGTAAAAGGACAGAGAGACATGAATATAGGGTCCACAATTCTTACAGTAACAAATAAACCTTCATAGCAAGAAGTTTTAAGGTGTTTTATAAAAGTCAGGGAGAGCTTGATGGAAATGGATTATAGGGAGAACCAATTCCCACATTTTAGACCCACCCTAAGAAGCAGAGGTAGGGAACTTAAATGATGGCTAGTGCCTGACCACAGAGACCCACCAACCTGAGGCTGAAGCTAGAATTGACTTTGAGACCATTAAGGGCTTTAAAAATCAAGGGTGCTATCTTAAAATCAATCCACTGCAGCAGGCAGCTGATGAGAAGCACACAGGGTGGCCCTTTCATGGTAATAGTAGCTATAGCCAGAGGGCATATGTGCTGTCCTGGCTGCATTCTGAACAAGCTGCCAGGACTGGAGAAACCCTGCTAAGTGAGGATTATAGTAACTGAGGCATGTGATCCTGAGGACAAGTGTTGCGGTTGTGAGGTCCTCACAGGATAAAGAGGGACCGGCAGGCCACCCCCCGCGGCTTGCCACCCCAAGCACGCGCTTGGTGCGCTGGTGCCTGGAGCTGCCCCTGCTCATTACTGTAATCCTGGCCCTGCCTTCTTCCACAGCCTTTCATAAAGCTACCTAGAAATAGCTTTCTAGTATTTAAAGAGGAGTTAGCAGCCGTGTTGACCACTAGCAGTTGGGAATTCCAAACTATGGGCTGTTTTCTGTTCTAGGAGTGCAGGAAGTGACATGGAGGGACCCAGCTACGTTCCCTCTTAAGGGCTCCTAGCCAGCACACACTGCTTTACAACCTTTATGGACATTCCCTGTTGGCCAGTGTAGTGGGAGGTTAGGAGGCCTGCTCCCTCCCTTACCTCTCCCTGACCGCTAGTACCTGTGGGAGTGCTAGGAAAGAGGAGGTCCTACTTTCCCATTAGAGCTCTGATCAGCTCCTGTGCAGGGGCATGGAGAGGGGGTTCTGTGTAGGAGCTGGTCAATGTCTTTATATTAGTAGCCCTAGCAGAGGAGTAGCCTAAAGCTGAAAAGGCTTACAGGAATTGAAGAGTCAGAGGCTGATTGAGTCAATTAAAGAGTGACTTGCTACAGAAAATTCCATCCAGGTGATCAGTTACCCTTTTGTTCCATTGGAACTATCGATTCCAGCATCATCAGGAAAGGCAGAGTGGGGCGCTAGCATTTTGGAGCAGTTATACCTAGGATTACGACCTGACCAATATTTGACCATCCTGGCTGCTTTTCTATGGATTTGCCAGTTGCCAGAAAAATAATTAAATCTGCTGGGTTATTTATGTGGGTCTAAAGATTTGCATTATTATCACAATGCACTGGGATATCTAATGTTAAAAGTTTCTGTGTCCAGGTAAAGATGCTGCAGTGTTCCCACGTCTTCAGTAAGAAAATGATGTTATCAATCTTATCTATATGTGTGTTCTCTCTGGATTCTATATATGGCTGTTGAAGGGGGAGGGAGGTTGCGGTGTTACCTTGTAGAGGGTAGGGTGTGCCTTTTTTGCATTTCAAAGGTGGTAACCTTAGTTATACTCTACCAAGTGACTCACTCCTTTAAACCCCCATGTGACACAGATCAAATTTTTTACATGTACAAAACTGGATTTTCTAACTGCTAGCCCTGCGAACTCAGCGTGGAGTATCCCAGTGTCAGACTTAGTTCTTTCTGGCTTGTACATCACAAGTAATACAAATTTGCCAACTGGAACCTGGTTAACAATTCTGATGATAATGTGCAAGTCAGGAAAGAATTAGCTTATTCTCCCTTTAGCAGTATGGGCTCTGCAGTATAAATAGCAAAGAGTGGTTAAAAACTAGTTTGTGTTTCTAGGAACTTAGTATGGCCTTCATCACTGCAGAAGCTGAGCGCCTTATAAACAGTGACAATACACCTGTGAGGTAGAGCAGTAGTGTTATCCCCAAGAGCTGGTACGTCTGCACTGGAGAGTGAGAGAGAGAGAGAGTTATAAGAGGTAATTTCCCAAGGCCCAGGTAGCATTGTCTGTTTTAGAGACATCATTCTTCTATTGTGAGGCTAGTGCTCAGGCATGTGCCTTCTCCCTATTCCTTTATCAAAGGAGGCGTAATTGGGCCCTGAGTATCAGTAGCATTGTCTTCTAGCTCAGAAAAAATACTGAGAAGAAATAAACTACACATTTCCTATTTAAAAATAGATCTGACCTGTCAAAGAAAAGCTAAATGAACAGAACAGTGAATGTTAAATTTGCTCTTAAATAGTGAATCACTTAGGGCCAAATCCTACTTGCCTTACTAAACTAAGTATTCCAATTACAGCAGCTGGTACTCTACTCATATGAATAAAGTGTATAGATTGTACTTTTCAGCATGCTCATTCTTTGATTGAAATATATAAATTTTACTTTAAAATCTTCACTATAAATGTAAGATGCTATGTAGTTTCAGAAATTTTTAGCAGCTGCCTATTGCACTGTTATAAATAATTAACAGCACATTCATCATAGATGATTCAGATTACTTGCCTGTCTTTAGTATCAGTTTGACCTTTAAAGTATTCTTCTGCAGTTGGATTGTAATTTAAAAACAACACGTAAAAGTCTATTTGTCAGTCTCTTTCAGACATTTCCATGTTCCCTATATATTATTCAAATAGCTTTGGTTTATTTGGGAGAATATCAATAGTATTTTTTAACAGTGACTTATTTTGCAGTGGGTGTTACAAGAAATTTTGTTTTTGATCTCTAACAGCCTTAAAAGGTCAGCAAATATATTTACTAGTGTTTATTCTGAAATGTATAAAATATATCATTTGACGAAAAATGTAGACTTGAAGAAAAATGTAGTACATTAATCAATGTGCTGTGAAAGGAAATATTAAATTGAAAATGTTATCGAAAATGAAGATCTTGGCCTTCGTGGAAAAAGTTTGTGTTAGTCACTCATTTTTCTTCCAAAAAGTAGAAAATCAGAAATATTTCAGCATATTGTTAAACTATTACCCAGCATGAGCAAAAATTAGTAAGAGGACAAAGTCTGTAAGACAGATTGCCTATTAAAGTTAAGGTGAGCAAAAATACTAATCTCAACAAATGAGGCATATATAAAATTACTCCGCTTGCACAATGATGGGAAAGTGATGATATTGATTAATATGGCCTGCTAGAAACTCTGTAAGGCATCAAGATATGAGGATCTGATTAGCATCACTTGCATTACCGTATTAGGAAATGCTCCAGGGCCTAACACAATGGAAGACTGATGACAGAGTCTAATGCTCCTCTGCAGCTTTCTAGCAGTTACATTATCCAGCAATCTACTGCAGTTTTTGAGTGCAAATACTGATTGAACTGGGCAGACTTAGGCAGACAAGCAACCAGAAAATGTCTCCCATAATGCACAAAGCCTTAAATGGAAGCACAGATTTGTAATGATAGGGTTGCCAACCCTCCAGGATTGGCCTGGAGTATCCAGGAATTAAAGATCAATCTTTAATTAAATGTCATGTGATGAAATCTCCAGGAATACATCCAACCCAAACTGGCAACCTTATGTAATGAACATTTTTTAATGTGCACTGACCTTTTAGGAATATGCACTATTAATATAAAACTTAACACAGAAAGCTCCTGTTGCTGCTTCCGAAGACCAACACTTTTCCTCTCTTACCTGGACTATTTTCTCATTATGTGCAAAATTCTAGAAAAGAATATTAATGTTGTAGTTTTTCTTCCTCTGAGAACAGGAGAACTCACTTTGGTATCATATCTAGGATAAGCTAATCTAGTTAGTGAAAGAATTTAGGGCCTGGTCCTGCATTTGTTTATGCAAGTAAGGATTTGAGGATTCCTATTGAGTCCACAGTCTCTTAGACCAGGGGTCGGCAACCTTTCGCACGTGGCCCATCAGGGTAATCCGCTGGCAGGCCATGAAACATTTTGTTTACATTGACCATCCGCAGGCATGGCCCCTCGCAGCTCCCAGTGGCTGCGGTTCATCGTTCCTGGCCGGTGGGAGCTGTGGGAAGCCGTGGGCTACGTGCCGAAGATTGCCGACCCCTGTCTTACTCATAGACTCATAGACTCATAGACTTTAAGGTCAGAAGGGACCATTATGATCATCTGGTCTGACCCCCTGCATGCTGCAGGCCATAAAACCGTCCCTACCCCTTCCCTGGACTCTGCTGTTGAAGTCCCCAATCCTGTTTTTAGTGACTGCAATCGGCAGAGACTCTCCTGCTAGAGATCCCTGCCCCATGCTGCGGAGGAAGGCGAAAAACCTCCAAAGGCTCAGCCAATCTGCCCTGGAGGAAAATTCCTTCCCGACCCCAAATGTGGCGATCAGTAAGACCCCGAGCATATAGGCAAGAGTCTCCAGCCCGACCCCGTTAGCCATTATACTATTTACCCACCATTGCTTGGCTTTCCTTGACTACTATGTTTTACCATTAAACCATTCCCTCCATAAACTTATCTAACTTTATCTTAAAACCAGACAGGTCCGTCGCCCCCACCGTTTCCCTCGGTAGGCCGTTCCAATATTTCACCCCTCTGACGGTCAGAAACCTTCGTCTAATTTCAAGTCTGAACTTCCCCACGGCCAGTTTGTATCCATTCGTTCTGGTATCCACGTTAGTACTAAGCTGGAATAATTCTTCTCCCTCCCTTGTATTAATCCCTCTAATATATTTAAAGATAGCAATCATATCCCCTCTCAGCCTTCGCTTTGTCAGACTAAACAACCCAAGCTCCTCTAGTCTCCTTTCGTACGACAGCTTTTCCATTCCTCTGATCATCCTAGTGGCCCTTCTCTGCACCCGTTCCAGTTTGAGTTCATCTTTTTTAAACATGGGAGACCAGAACTGCACACAGTACTCCAAATGAGGTCTCACCAGCGCCTTGTACAACGGAAGCAGGACCTCCTTATCCCTACTAGATATACCTCGCCTAATGCATCCCAAGACAGCATTGGCTTTTTTCACCGCCACGTCACATTGTCGACTCATAGTCATCCTGCGGTCTACAAGAACCCCTAGGTCCTTCTCCTCTTCCGTTACTTCTAACCAATGCGTCCCCATCTTGTAACTAAAATTGTTATTAGTCATCCCCAAATGCATCACCTTACACTTTTCACTATTAAATTTCATCTTATTTCTGATACTCCAATTCACAAGCTCATTCAAGTCTCCCTGCAGGATATCCCTGTCCTCCTCCGAATTTACAATGCCTCCCACCTTCGTATCATCTGCAAATTTTATCAACCCACTCCTGCAATCGGTTCCGAGGTCAGTTATAAATAGATTAAATAAAATGGGTCCCAAAACCGAACCTTGAGGCACTCCACTAGTAACCTCCCTCCAACCCGACAGTTCACCCTTTAATACAACCCGCTGCATTCTCCCCAGTAACCAATTCCTTATCCACTTCTGGATTTTCATATTGATCCCCATGTTTTTCAGTTTAACCAATAATTCCTCATGGGGTACAGTATCAAACGCTTTACTGAAATCCAGGTATATTAGGTCCACCGCATTTCCCTTATCTAATAAATCCGTTACTTTCTCAAAGAAGGAGATCAGATTCGTTTGGCACGATCTGCCCTTCGTAAAACCATGTTGTAATTTATCGCAATTGCCACTACCCTCCAGGTCCTCAACTAGTTTCTCTTTCAGAATTTTCTCTAACACCTTGCACACTACAGATGTTAGACTAACAGGCCTGTAGTTACCCGGATCACTTTTTTTCCCTTTCTTGAAAATAGGAACCACATTAGCTATTCTCCAGTCTAACGGGACCACCCCCGAGTTTACAGATTCATTAAATATTATCGCTAACGGGCCTGCTATTTCCCGCGCCAATTCCTTCAATATTCTCGGATGTAGATCGTCCGGTCCTCCCGACTTAGCCCCATTAAGGCGTTCAAGTTTTGTTTCCACCTCGGATACGGTAATCCCCCATCCCGAATGCCGCTCTATAGTGGTGCTAGTAACCCTAATACCTTCATTGGCCTCATTAAACACCGATGCAAAATATTCATTAAGATATTGCGCCATGCCTAGATTGTCTTTAATCTCCTCTCCGGCAATAGACTTCAGCGGTCCCACTTCTTCTTTCTTTGCTTTCTTCCTATTTATGTGGCTGTAAAACCTCTTACTATTGCTTTTAATTCCCCTCGCTAGGTCCAACTCTACACGGCCTTTGGCCTTTCTCACTCTATCTCTACATTCTCTGACTTCACTTAGGTACATTTCCTTACTGATCCCTCCCCTCTTCCACTCTTTATACGCTTTCTGTTTTTTCCTAATCGCCCCTTTGAGTCGGTCGCTCATCCAGCTCGGTCTAAATCTCTTGCTTAGTAATCTTTTTCCCTTTTTTGGAATACAGGCCTCCGACAGCTCATGCATCTTTAACTTAAAGTAATCCCAGGCTTCTTCTGCTTTTAAATCCATTAATACATTTGCCCAGTCCACTTCCCTTACCAGTCCCCTTAGTTTGTTAAAATTGGCCTTTTTAAAATTATAAACCCTAGTCTTTGATTTAATTCTGTTACTCCTTCCATGTATTTTAAACCGAATTAGCTCATGATCACTGGAGCCCAAATTGTCCCCTACTACCACTTCCTCAACAAGGTCCTCACTACTTGCCAGAATCAAATCTAAAATGGCCTCCCCCCTCGTCGGTTCAGTTACCACTTGATGGAGGAATTGATCAGCAAGCACTTCTAGGAACATCTGAGCCCTGTTATTGCTACTAGCGTTTGTTCCCCAATCTATATCCGGGAAGTTAAAGTCCCCCATAATTACACAGTTTCTGTTAGTAATTACTTCTCTAAACACATTAAATAGTTCCTTATCCATATCCTGGGTCGATCCCGGCGGTCTATAGCACACTCCAAGCACTATCCCCGGAGAGGCTCTAGTAGTCCTATTACCCAGTGTGAGTATTGCCCAGACAGACTCTGTGTTATCTAATCCATCCACTATTATTTCTTTACAGTTTATTTCACTATTGACATACATGGCCACCCCCCCACCTTTACCTTTGTTCCGGTCTTTCCTAAACAGCGCATACCCCTCCATACCTGTGTTCCAGTCTTGACTGCCATTCCACCACGTTTCCGTTATTCCAACGATATCCGGTTTCAGTTCCTGGACCAAGAGCTCCAATTCCTCCATTTTATTACCTAGGCTTCTGGCATTGGTGTATAAACACCCTAATGTATGTCGTTTAGCCCGTCTCCCATTAGCAGCACTATATGTTGCGGGCCTCCTTGTGTCCGTCCCCCCTGTCCTTCCTATGTCCAATCTCATCTCCCTGGCTATGTCTCCTCTCCTTTTACTCACCTTTTCCATACTGGAATCTGGCGTGGAGATTAACTGTGCATCTCCCAACCGTCTCCCCAAACTTCCTAGTTTAAAGCTCTTTTGATTAGATGAGCCAGCCTCCCTCCCAGAAGTCTATTTCCTTCCCTACTCAGGTGAAGCCCATCCCGCGAGAACAGGTGTCTGTCCCCGAAAGCCTCCCAGTGGCCATACATCCCAAAGCCCTCCTTATAGCACCACTCCCTTAGCCAACTATTTATTCTCACAATCCTATCAGCCCTTTGCTGCCCTTCCCTCGGAACAGTCTTAGACTGTTACAGAAACAATGTTGGCTGCATGACACCATAGAAATACTAATGGGCTGGGCCTTAAACTGCTTATTATAGGGGAACCTGGTAATGACTCCTATATTTAGGTTGCCTAATATTTTCCATTGTAAAGGAAACTTTTCTTTGAGAAGGTCTTGCATCCTTACTGATTTCAGCAGGCCTGTGATACTCAGCAGGGAGCATTTCCTTCTTCTACAGAATTGCGTTTTCTTTGTCCTATGAAATTCTACTCAGGTTTGCCTGAGTGTTAAATATCACCATTTCCCTCTCTCTGTTGAGTTCCTGCCAGCCTGCCCAAATCTTTGAACGTACCGAGGTCAGGCTCATGCTGCCGCCAAAGCAGCAGTGGCAGCAGCTCCCACTACATGGAGAAGACCAGGGAGCTCTCAGAACAGCTGTAGTGGAAGGAGGAAAAAAACTCACTGTGCTCCCCCATCCCTCCACTGTAAACACTAAGACCCAACATATGGCCATACTGGCACATTTACTTCCCACTCCTTCTGAGGTCACCACATGGGGCAGGAGAGAGAGGTTGATCAGCTGGGCTCCCCACAACTATGTTCTGGACTCAGCACAATGGCACTAGAGGCCAATCTCTCCCTCATGGGGCAACACATAGGAGAGGAACTCCCCAAACTGTGGGAGTGGGGATGGTGGTAGAGGGGGGAAGGAAAGAGTAAGGCTAGACTGGACTTATTCTTTAGTCCTGGCCATTCTCTGGGACCAGCACCAGGATCTAGCAACCAATTGTCACCTCTGGGAAAATAATGTTCTCTTGCTGCCTGTTCATCTGGTTGGTCCTGTAGCTCAAGTGTTACAGTACTAAAGGTTCATACCTCTAGCCTGATGATGATGTGCAATAGGGGGTTGTTAGAGGTGCACATAATAGAATTTGTTTTATCTTTTTCTTAAAAACCCCCCCAGGAAATCACACAAACACTTACACACACAAACCTATGATAAATAACATTATTTAGATTGAAAACTCAAACACTCAAAAGCTAGGAAAAACCAGAAGTAAGGTACCTTAATTCGGACCCTTTGTGCATCTGATACAGTCTTTAATTACATGAGGACATGCTACTTTTTCCACAGGACTCCCGCCTTATTCAGTGCACAGGATAGATGTGCAAGGGAGCAGAATTAAGGTTGAATAGGAATGCATGAATGTGGCTTTTCCTAACTTTTGAAGATAGGTTTAATATAGTTTTTTTTTCAGTGTGTGATATATTTAATGGTTGAAATAAACAAACTGTAGTGTCTGTGACAGGTTCCGGATTGTTAGCCTGAACTGCCCCTTAGAAAAGTTAGTATCTATATTATAGCCACTGCCACCAATGGTAGCAGTGGTACTGAGTTACTAGTGTAGTTGAGAGTCAGGTATTATTAACACTGTGCTATGCTCTGTGCCCCTGGCTGTGGGAGCTGCTGGTACTTCTGAGGAAGACCTCTATAGAAATCATATGGACCGTCCCGATGTGCACAAAAAATAGCACATATGGCAGGCGAACAGCTTGGCTTAACAGTGAAATCTTCGGTGAGCTTAAACACAAAAAGGAAGGTTACAAGAAGTGGAAACTTGGTCAGATGACTAGGAAGGAGTATAAAAATATTGCCCGAGCATGCAGGAAGGCCAAAACACAACTGGAGTTGCAGCTAGCAAGGGATGTGAAGGGTAACAAGAAGGGTTTCTACAGGTATGTTAGCAACAAGAAAAAGGTCAGGGAAAGTGTGGGACCCTTAATGAATGGGGGAGGCAACCTACTGACAGAGGATGTTGAAAAAGCTGAAGTACTCAAAGCTTTTTTTGCCTTGGTCTTCACAGACAAGGTCAGCTCCCACACTGCTGTCCTGGGCAACACAATATGGGGAGGAGGTGAGCAGCCCTCAGTGGTGAAAGAACAGGTTAAGGACTATTTAGAAAAGCTGGACATGCACAAGTCCATGGGTCTAGATCTGATGTGATTACAGAGTCATTGGCCATTATCTTTGAAAATGTGTGGTGATTGGGGGAGGTCCCGGACGATTGGAAAAAGGCAAATATAGTGCCCATCTTTAAAAAAGGGAAGAGGGAGAACCTGGGGAACTACAGAGTGGTCAGCCTCACCTCAGTCCCTGGAAAAATCATGGAGCAGATCCTCAAGAAAACCATTTTGAAGCACTTGGAGGAGAGGAAGGTGATAAGGAACAGTCAACATGGATTCACAAAGGGCAAGTCATGCCTGACCAACCTGATTGCCTTCTATGATGAGATAACTGGTTCTGTGGATATGGGGAAAACAGTGGAAACAATTCCTTTTTTTTAGCAAAGTTTTTGATACAGTCTCCCACAGTATTCTTGCCAGCAAGTTAAAAAAGTATGGATTGGATGAATGGACTGTAAGGTGGACAGAAAGCTGGCTAGACTGTCAGGCTCAATGGGTAGTGATCAACGGCTCGATGTCTAGTTGGCAGCCAGCATCAAGCGGAGTGCCCCAGTGTTCGGTCCTGGGTCTGGTTTTGTTCAACATCTTTATTAATGATCTGGACGATGGGATAGATTGCACCCTCAGCAAGTTTGTGGATGACACTAAGTTGGGGGGAGAGGGACCTAGACAAATTGGAGGATTGGGCCAAAAGAAATCTGATGAGGTTCAACAAGGACAAGTGCAGAGTCCTGCACTTAGAACAGAAGAATCCCATGCACTGCTATCGACTGGGGACCGATTGGCTAAGCAGCAGTTCTGCAGAAAAGGACCCGGAGATTACAGTGGATGAGAAGCTGGATATGAGTCAGCAGTGTGCCCTTGTTGCCAAGAAGGCTAACTGCATTTTGGGCTGCATTAGTAGGAGCATTGTCAGCAGATTGATGGAAGTGATTATTCCCCTCTATTTGGCCCACATCTGGAGTATTGCATCCAGTTTTGGTCCCCCCACTACAGAAAGGATATGGACAAATTGGAAGAATCCAACGGAGGGCAACATAAATGATCAGGCGGCCGGGGCACATGACTTACGAAGAGAGGCTGAGGGAACTGGGCTTGGTTAGTCTGCAAAAGAGAAGAGTGAGGGGGGATTTGATAGCAGCCTTCAATTACCTGAAACGGGGTTCCAAAGAGGATGGCGCTAGGCTGTTCTCAGTGGTGGCAGATGACAGAACAAGAAACAATGGTCTCAAGTTGCAGTGGGGGAGGTCTAGGTTGGATATTAGGAAACACTATTTCACTAGGAGGGTGGTGAAGCACTGGAATGGGTTACCTAGGAAGATGGTGGAATCTCCATCCTTAGAGGTTTTTAAGGCCCGGCTTGATAAAGCCCTGGATGGGATGATTTAGTTGGTGTTGGTCCTGCTCTGAGCAGGGGTTTGGACTAGATGACTTCCTGAGGTCTCTTCCAACCCTAATCTTCTATGATTCTTCTATGATTCTATCTCTGATGGGTTGGAAGGGGACGTTGTCACTTAAGCTACATTAGAGTCATGAGACTTAGATAACCAGATGACTTTTCACCTAATGAAAACCTCCTTTCCTAACTGAAAAATGACAATATAAGAACGATAAGAATGATCACGTTGGGTCAGACCAATGGTCCAACTAGTCCAGTGTCCTGTCTTCTGACAGTGGCCAGTGCCAGATGCTTCAGAGTGAATGAACTGAACAGGGCAATTATTGAGTGATACATCTCCTGTCGTCCTGTTGGTCCTGCTTTGAGCAGGGGTTTGGACTAGATGACTTCCTGAGGTCTCTTCCAACCCTAATATTCTATAGTTCTATGGCTTTATCTTCACTATGGATCAGAGTAAATGGAACAGATTCATGGAGAAGTTTGCATTCCATGTGCTGCTGCTGGTTCCAATTCCAACACTTTCTCTTCAGGTCTTGACACATGGGGATGAAAGTATTTTAAACCTTTTTAGAACAGCGTGCCACTATAGGGATCTGCTGGAAAGACAAAATGACCAACCGTGAGGTTCTCCAAAAATCAAATGCCACAAGCATCGAGGCAATGCTGATAAAAGACCAACTATGCTGGGTTGGACACATCATTAGGATGCCTGAACATCGACTCCCCAGAAAAATTTTCTATGGAGACGTGGCACAAGGATATCGGAATCAAGGCCACCCCAGAATGTGCTACAAGGACAGCATCAAGAACATCATACACTTTGATACAATAAAACCAGATGATCTCGAGAAGGCTGTGTCAACTAGATCAGCATGGTGACACACAACACTCAGAGCTTTCTAAGCCTTTGAAGAGGATAGAAATAATCGATTGTTAGGTGCAAGAGAAAAGCATCATATCACTGCTATAACTACCAAGATGCTCACCAATGACTTTGTCTGCCTGATCAGCTCAGATCAGCATACGTGTCACGCTTTGGACTTCAGAGTCACTCCAGAATCAACAAAAAGAGAGAGCATGAAAAGAGGGAGGCAGCGGGGAGGCAATGGGACACTACACTCCTAAAAATGTCTGTGTAGATGGGGAGGCACCGCTTGGGTGTGTAGAGAATTGTGCTGGGCATATATCCTAAGGTTATGGCTTGTCTTTACTCACATAAGCAAGCCACACTGTCTATACTGCTGTTTATACCTATTGCTAGGCGGGTGTGCAGTGCATATACTTTACACGCCACCGTAAGTGTAAATATTGCCTTAGGGTATGTCTTCACTACTTGCCATATCGGCGGGTAGCAATCGATTTATCTGGGATCGATATATCGCTTCTCATTAAGACGCGATATATCGATCCCCGAACGCGCTCACCCTCGACTCCGAAACTCCACCAGAGCGAGCGGCAGTAGCGCAGTCAACGGGGGGAGCCGCGGCCACCGATCCTGCGCTGTGTGGACCCAAGGTAATTTGATCCAAGATACTTCGACTTCAGCTACACTATTCGTGTAGCTGAAGTTGTGTATCTTGGATCGATCCCCTCCCCAGTGTAGATCAGCCCTTAGTGAGAGGCAGGCCCTGCCCTGAAAAGCCTATGTTCTAAACAGACAAGACAGACGAAGGATGGGCGATGAAGCAGGAAGCTTTTTTTGTTGTAACAGTAACTTTAGAAAAGAGCCAGAGATCCGTTAAGTTTGTCAGCCATACCTATACAGTCTGGAAAACCCACTGTACCTACTTTATTCACTCTCCTCATTTTGGCTGGAGACCCCACGTTGCAAAAGTATATTGACCATAGACTCCAGAGGATCTTATATAAGCCTACTTATGCAGCAGAGTTGGGAATTTACTTGGGCCCTGAACACAGGGAGGGGTATGTATGTGTGTGTGTGTGTGTGTGTGTGTGTGTGTGTGTGTGTGTGTGTATTGCTCTTACATGGCAGCCTCACCACATGGTTAGATGCTGGGTTATTTTTATTTTTCCCTAGGAGTATATAAGAAAAGAAGTCCAGTGTAGCTAGAATGATTTAGAACATGGCAAAACAGGTTGAATGCAACAGTACAAAAGAACAGAATATAGGCATTTAGTGGAGGATCCAGATGGCTCATGCTGCCTTGTTCTTTCAGCACTGTAGAGCTGCTTAAAATGTGCTGCTAAGCATAATCAGAATGATCCATCAGGCCAGAGACAATGCACATTACTCAAAAGTCAAAAATGGCTTAGTAGTTACATTTTTCTTATGTAAAAAGCAACAGAGGGTCCTGTGGCACCTCTAAGACTAACAGAAGTATTGGAGCATAAGCTTTCATGGGTGAATGCCCACTTCATCATCTTATGGTCCTCTTTTCTAATATATTAAACTTACCGTGCAAGTTGCCTAGCATCTTAGAGCCCAGTCCTTCAAGCATTTGCGTATGTGCCAAACTTTAAGCACATGAATGGCTCCATTGACTTCAGTGGGACTTTGCTCAAGTGCTTAAAATTAAGCATGTGTGTAAGTGTTTGCAGAATTGGGGCTTTGGTTCTTGTTTTAAAGGGCAGAACTGTGCAAAATATTCATAACAAAATTGGAATCACAAGAGACTCACCTGCACTGGAGGCCTTGTCTCTGGCTTGAAACTCAGGCCATGTTCACAGAAAGATTTCAATTAAGTTTGGCTTTTGGAATCTGTATCTCATGAATTGTGAAACAAATTCATGTGGATCAAAACCATAGAAAATGTTGTGAGAATCCCTGAGAAGAGAAATGATCCAGTCTTGTATAACTCTAGTAAAGAGCACAGACCCACTAATGCTAACCCTAATGAAAATTGACCACAGCATTTAACAGCATCTCAGTGTGACTCCCTTATTCTGCTGATCCTTGGGTGCACTGCCACATCCAGTTATATTAGTAATCTCAAAAGTAGTAATAAGATGCTGCACTTGTTACAGGTTGAAAAATAAAGAGTGTAATTAGTGCACTAGCAGACAAATAAGCAGCACTAACTCTGAGAAAAAGTTCCAGGTCCTTCAGACATCTCCTAACTTCTTATCTTTCCTTTGAGTTGTCCAATCACATGGCTATTAAATTTGCAGCTATTAAAATATGCTGAAATAGAGGTAGGGGTGAATATTGTAAGATGTAATTTTTCAAAAATTTCAGCCCTTGCAAATGTTTGAAGAGAGGCAAAGAGGTGAGGCTTTCTGAAGATAATACACTGAGCAACACTGTTATCAAGTGTCCGTTCCTTAATGACTTGGATATACAAAGGAGTAAGGTGGAATAAGAACACCCTTACAGTCCTGCACAGGCTACCCAAATGTTTGGTTCTAACGTTAGGAGTAAGTGGAGCTAGTTGCCTGTTTACTACTTCCTGGGTGAGGAGGAATAGGGAATGGTGAACCTTTGACTGCACCTCTTTTTCTTGAGGCCAGAGTGATCAAGCCAGCATCAGGTGATATATATGCCAGCAGTAGATTACTACACCCTTCCCACCTGCCTGGCAGCCAGGAGGAAGTGGAACTAAGCCCTGGTCTACACTATAAGTTTAGGTCAAATTTAGCAGTGTTAGATTGATTTAACCCTGCACCCATCCACACGACAAAGCCATTTTTGTCGACTTAAAGAGGTCTTAAAATCGATTTCTGTACTCCTCCCCAATGAGGGGATTAGCGCTGAAATCGACATCACCAGGTCGTATTTGGGGGTAGTGTGGATGCAATTCGATGGTATTGGCTTCCGGGAGCTATCCCAGAGTGCTCCATTGTGACCGCTCTGGACAGCACTCTCAACTCAGATGCACTGGCCAGGTAGACAGGAAAAGCCCCACGAACTTTTGAATTTTATTTCCTGTTTGGCCAGCGTGGCAAGCTGATCAGCACAGGTGACCATGCAGAGCTCATCAGCAGAGGTGACCACGGAGTCCCAGAATCGCAAAGGAGCTCCAGCATGGACCGAATGGGAGGTACTGCATCTGATCTCTGTATAGGGAGATGAATCCGTGTTATCAGAACTCCGTTCCAAAAGACGAAATGCCAAAATATTTGAAAAAAATCTCCAAGGGCATGAAGGACAGAGGCTATAACAGGGACCAGCAGCAGTGCCGTGTGAAACTTAAGGAGCTCAGGCAAGCCTAACAAAAAACCAAAGAGGCAAACAGCCACTCCGGGTCAGATCCCCAGACATGCCGCTTCTATCATGAGCTGCATGCAATTCTAGGGGGTGCCCCCACAACTACCCCACCCCTGTATGTGGACTGCTGCAAGGGAGTCTCACGCAACAGGGATAAGGAAGATGATGATGATGAGGAGGTTGAAGATAGCACACAGCAGCCAAGTGGAGAAACCATTCTCCCTGACAGCCAGGAACTATTTATCACCCCGGAGACATTACCCTCCCAACCCGGGCTCCCGGACCTTGAAGGCGGAGAAGGCCCCTCTGGTGAGTGTACCTTTGTAAATATAATACATGGTTTAAAAGCAAGCGTGTTTAATGATTAATTTGCCCTGAAGACGTGGGAGGTATTCGGGGCCACTAAAGCTACTGGAATGCAGTCAAGCAACATCCGTTCTTTATTTCTCTGTGTTATCCTCAGGAGAGTGATATCATTCATGGTCACCTGGTGAAATAGGGGAATTTTATTAAGGGGACATTCAGAGGTGGCCGTTCCTGCTGGGCTTTGTCCCTATGGCTGAAAAGAAATCATCCCCGCTGTTAGCCACGCAGTGGGGGGAGGGGTGAAGCGATCATCCCAGAGAATTGGCTGTGAGGGGAGGTTTAGTTGGGTTTGTGCTGCATGTTAACCCGAAAACCTTAGCCCCTCCTTTTAAATGGCCAACCCATTTTAAATGGTCAACCCAACTCTCCCTTTTTTTCCTCACGCAGCTGCAAATGTTTCAGCACTACCACTGTCATCTCCGTCCCAGAGGCTAGCACAGATAAGAAGGTGAAAAAAATGCACTCGCGATGAAATGTTCTTCGAGGTCATACAGTCCTCCTGCACTGAAAGAGCCCAGCAGAATGCATGGAGGCAAACAATGTCAAAGTCCAGGAAAGCACAAAATGAATGCAAGGACAGGAGGGACGTGCGAGATGAGAGGTGGCGGGAGCAAGAGGAGCGGTGGCGGCAGCATGATGAGAGGAGGCAGGAGGCAATGCTGAGGCTGCTGGAGGATCAAACTGATATGCTCCGGTGTATGGTTGAGGTGCAGGAAAGGCAGCAGAGCATAGACTGCTGCTGCAGCCCCTGTGTAACCAACTGCCCTCCTCCCCAAGTTCCATAGCCTCCTCATCCAGATGCCCAAGAACGTGGGAGGGGAAAGGGGGGCCTCTGGGCACCCAACCAGTCCACCCCAGAGGACTGCCCAAGCAACAGAAGGCTGCATTCAATAAGTTTTGAAGTGCAGTGTGGCCTTGTCCTTCCCTCCTCCACCACCCCACCCGGTGCTTCCCTCCTCCACCATCCCTTCCGGGCTACCTTGGCAGTTATCCCCCTATTTCTGTGACTAATTAATAAAGAATGCATGAATTTGAAACAAAAATGACTTTATTGCCTCTGCAAGCAGTGATCGAAGGTGGGAGGGGAGGGCGGTTGGCTTACAGGGAAATAGAGTGAACCAAGGGGGCAGGTTTTCATCAAGGAGAAACAAACAGAACTGTCACACCGTAGCCTGGCCAGTCATGAAACTAGTTTTCAAAGCTTCTCCAATGTGCAGTGCACCCTGCTGTGCTCTTCTAAACGCCCTGCTTTCGGGCTGCATGTAATCAACGGCCAGGCGATTTGCCTCAACCTCCCACCCCGCCAGAAACGTCTTCCCCCTTACTCTCACAGATATTGTGGAGCACACAGGAAGCAGTAATAACGATGGGAATATTGGTTTCGCTGAGGTCTAACCGAGTCAGTAAATTGCGCCAGCGCGCTTTTAAACGTCCAAATGCACATTCTACCATCATTCGGCACTTGCTCAGCCTATAGTTGAACAGCTCCTGACTACTGTCCAGGGTGCCTGTGTATGGCTTCATGAGCCATGGCATTAAGGGGTAGGCTGGGTCCCCAAGGATAACTATAGGCATTTCAACATCCCCAATGGTTATTTTCTGGTCTGGAAAGTAAATCCCTTGCTGCAGCTGTTCAGACAGACCAGGGTTCCTGAAGATTCGAGTGTCATGTACCTTTCCCGGCCATCACATGTTGATGTTGGTGAAACGTCTCTTGTGATCCACCAGTGCTTGCGGCACCATTGAAAAGTATCCCTTTTGGTTTATGTACTGGCTGCCTTGGTGCTCCAGTGCCAAGATAGGGATATGGGTTCCGTCTATCGCCTCACCACAGTTAGGGAATCCCATTGCAGCAAAGCCATCCATTATGACCTGCACATTTCCCAGAGACACTACTCTTGATAGCAGAAGCTCAGTGATTGCGTTGGCTACTGGGATCACAGCAGCCCCCACCGTAGATTTGCCCACTCCAAATTGATTCCTGACTGACCGGTAGCTGTCTGACGTTGCAAGCTTCTAGAGGGCTATTGCCATGTGCTTGTGAACTGTGAGGGCTGCTCTCATCTTGGTATTCTTGCGCTTCAGGGCAGGGGACAGCAAGTCAAAAAGTTCCATGAAAGTGCCCTTACGCATGCAAAAGTTTCGCAGCCACTGGGAATCATCCCAGACCTACAACACTATGCAGTCTCACCAGTCTGTGCTTCTTTCCCGGGCCCAGAATCGGTGTTCCACGGCATGAAGCTGCCCCATTACCACCATGATGTCCAAATTGCCAGGGCTCGTGCTTTGAGAGAAGTCTGTGTCCATGTCTTCATCACTCTCGTCACCACGCTGCCATCGCCTCCTTGCCTGCTTTTGCAGGTTCTGGTGCTGCATATACTGCAGGATAATGCACAGTGCTCATAATTGCCGCAGTGATCTGAGCGGGCTCCAGGCTTTCCGTGGTATGGCATCTGCAGGAGAGCAGAGTGGCAGCAGAAGCGTGACGATGGTTTGCAGCCCTATTGTACAGTCTGCTGCCAGCAGCACCCAGGACACAATAGCGGCGGCTGAGCTGAGCGGGCTGCAAGCTTGCCTTGGTATGGCGTCTGTGCGGAAAAAAGGCGTGAAATGATTGTTTGACCGTTGCTCTCACGGAGGGAGGAGTGACTGACGACATGTACCCAAAACCACCCACGACACATTTTTGCCCAATCAGGCAGTGGGAGCTCAACCCAGAATTCCAATGGGTGGTGGAGACTGTGGGAACTGTGGGATAGCTACCCACAGTGTAATGCTCCGAAAGTCGACGCTAGCCTCGGTACTGTGAACGCACCCCGCCGACTTAATGCGACTTAATGCACTTAGTGGGGACACACACAATCGACCGTATAAAATCGCTTCCTAAAAAATTGACTTCTATAAATTGACCTAATTTCGTAGTGTAGACATACCCTAAGAGGAGTGTCTGAATCATGATACCTAGCAAGGTTACTCTGCAGATGGAGCCAATTCACACCACCCTTTGCTGAAGGCTGTGCCTAAAGCCACAAGTCACCCCTAAAGTCATCCCTCCGATGAGTTTTTCAAATAATGCTGTGTTTAAGTTAGCAGGGTGTAATTAAAAAGAAAATCTGAAAAGTTTCTTAACAGTTGAAAACTGCCTGTCCCCCATTTTTGGATAACACAAGAATGACTGAACAGGTTTTCATGGATTTTTCCAAAATAATTCTGAGAAAATGAATGAAAAGGGGTGTTTGGATTGGAAGGGCCACCTCACTATTAACTGTCACATTGTTAGTGTGGCACTATGACATGGTGCATAAATGCACTGGAAATCCCCAAAGGACCAGAACAACCAGTAGGAAAAATCCTGACTCCACAAAACTGTGACAAAGCAGTATAGATTTGTTTAGATTTGCTGTTTGTGCATGTACTATGGAAACATCCATCCACATTTGATTAGGAGGAAGAAAATCCAGCATTGACAATACATTTTGAAAATAATGAAAGCTTCTTATTACATACTGTGTCTTAGTGATACAGTCGCTTAATAGATTAGGTCTTTAGCTAAGGTCTGAAAAACAATTCCCTACAGTTCAGAAAACAGATTGAGGATTTTTCCAGTCATTTATTATAAGTTTCTTGATAATTTTCAAAAAACATACTAACTAAATAATCTTACAAAGACAGAAAGTTGGAAAGCTTTCTTAAAAAAATTGTAATGCATAGAAAAAGTCATGAGGCTAAAGGCTAACACACAACCTGATTACCTCTAATCTCTCATCTTGTCTAAATGGTAATTCTGATAAATTTAACATCAACCAAAGACACTGTGGGGGTGGAAACCTTTCCTGGGAAATGCCCAAGAAGAGAAATGGATTTTTGAGTTAGATGAACAAAATTAAAAACAAATTTATTTTCAGTTCTTAAAAATTAAAGTTTAGAGGAGAGATCCTCTGCCTGGAGAAAAGACTATGGGCAGGTCTTCACTACGGGGGGGGGGGAATCGAAAGAGATACGCAAATTCAGCTAAGCGAATAGCGTAGCTGAATTCGAACTTTCGGAGCTGACTTACCCCGCTGTAAGGACGGCGGCAAAATCAACCTCCGCGGCTCCCCGTCGACGGCACTTACTCCCACCTCCTCTGGTGGAGTAAGAGCGTTGATTCGGGGATCGATTGTCGTGTCCCGACCAGACGCGATAATTCGATCCCCGAGAGATCAATTTCTACCCGCTGATTCAGGCGGGTAGTGTAGACCTAGCCTATGATAGTAGAAACTAGTTTAGTGAATGAAGATTGGAGACACTTAAAAAATCCTTTTGATGAGGCACAAAAAATTGCTTGTCAAAGGGATAATTAAGTTTTTTTTGTAACTCAGATTGCAATGTAAAATAAAATATGCTTCGAAAGAGGGGCCATATTGATAATAATTCTCTCTGCATTATGGGTAGTTCATGCTCCATGTATTGTAGATTTGGAATTCCCCATAAAGAAGATTGTTTTTTTTTTTTAAAACAAATGATTTGTGCTTCAAAGGGATAGTTACCAGTATAACAAAGTACCCAACTGAGTAAGCAGTTTGATACCTAGACTATAGTGTTGGTTAAACAAATAAACATTGTGACCGGGTACACAGGGTATATTTGAAATTACAGAAATTAGTGATGTAAAGAAGAAATAACACAAGGATGTAGGCAGGACGTTGTTATAGTGATAGGCAGAAGACCATGCGTGTGCAATAAATCAGTTTGTAAACAAGTTCTGGACAGACACTGGTGGACCAAACTGTGTATAGAGCTTGAAGTGTCATTGTTGTATGTGAGTAAGCACATAAGGCATTTGGTGTCATATGTCATAGTCTGTCATATTTCATGGGGCTGGAATAATGTCCTGTTAGTTTGCAAGGGTGGTCTCTGCTTTCCCTTTAATATTTTTCTTAAGCACTTGTTCAAAGTGCCAATATAATTGAATTGCTTTAGATGTGGTCTTCTGCCAAGAGTAGAACAGTATTGTGCACCCTGGGTCGAATTCAGCTCCCAGCCCCAGTGCCACTGGTGTAACTCTACTGAAATCTCCTTTACTCCAGCTGTGAATACTGTAACTGAGGGCAGACTTTTGGAAATACTATGCTCGTAAGTAAAGAGGTTGCATAGATGGTTGTTCTCTTTGTACTGGTGTCCATGTATTTCAAACAAATGGTGCTGGATGAGAAAATGTCATGTTGGGGGTACCTGTTCTTGGGTGCCTTGGAGAGAAGGGCTCTGACCTCAGTGAAGGCTAAGTCGCGACAGAAGTAATGGATCATCTATCAGATCATTGAAGTCAATGGAAAAAACTGCCACTGATTTCACTGGTTGTTGGACTAGGTTCTCAGACAAGAGCGAAAGGGGTTATGAGCCCTTTCCTAAACATTGCCATGAAGGAGTTGGTGAATATGGGCATGGGGAGAGCCAACTATGCTGAGGAATTCTTGGCTTTATAGGGGAAAATGAAAGCAAACAAGAGTCCGCCATAGAAATAAAAACGTAATTATACCAGTTGTAAAAAAATATAAGTGCTTGAAATAAGCAAAGAAGTCCCCATTTTAAAAATAGTTTTTCTAAATATTTCTAGTAGCGAATGCCCACAGACTCCCTTATGTTGACCTTTGGCCTTTTACACTCACCATAAGCAATATCTCAGGTGCCTTATACTATAAACCATGGTTGCTCAGAGTGATGCATGTGAAATACGGGCATTTAGCTGAATTGATCGGGCATCAAAAGAAAACAGCGTAGGCCAAATCCTCAATTGGTGTAAATGGACATAATTCCACTGAAGTCAGTGGAGTTACTCTGGTTTACACCAGCTGAAGATCTGGGGGGACTTCTCAATTAGTAGAGTCTGGAATTAGTCTTTTGCATGCACCTGATTTGTCAATCATATTTGGAAGATGATATGTCCAGAACATAGTCCTGAAGGTACTGAAAAGGATAAAGGGTGGGGTGGGGCCATGTATTTTCACAAAACATCCAAAAGATCATCACTGTCTCAAAAGCAGAAATAAAATTACTACTCAGCATGAAACTGACTCCTTGGGAATGAGAGTGATGTATGTTTGGAAGACTATGCTGGTAGTTCCAGAATGTTTTACTTAGGTTATTCATTACCTTCTTTTTGTTTGTTTTCTGTGAGACATAGTGTGACAGGTTGGATCACAGAAACCCTCTTGGGAGCTGCCACGCTATGTGCCAAGACTACTTCTGCCGCTGCTTTCCCTGCCAGCTCGGGACCCCAGCACCTTGTCTTGCTGAGCCAGACATTCCCGTCTGCTCCAACAAAGACTCAGGGCCTGAATTACTTGCTCCAAAGCTGCAGGTTTACCTGAAAGCAGCGAACAGAAGTGTTCCTGTCTTTAACACTCAGATGCCCAACTGCCAATGGGGTCTAAACCCAAATAAATCCGTTTTACCCTGTATAAAGCTTATACAGGGTAAACTCATAAATTGTTTGCCCTCTATAACACTGATAGAGAGATATGCACAGTTGTTTGCTCCCCCAGGTATTAATACATGCTCTGAGTTAATTAATAAGTAAAAGGTGATTTTATTAAATACAGAAAGTAGGATTTAAGTGGCACCAAGTAGACAGACAGAACAAAGTAAGTCACCAAGCAAAATAAAATAAAACGCACAAATCTATGTCTAATCAAACTGAATACAGATAAGATCCTCACCAGTTCCAGAATGCTCCCTTTTACAGACTAATCTTCTTTTAGCCTGGGTCCAGCAATCACTCACACTGTCCTTTCTTCCAGTTTCTTTCAAGTACCCTGGGTAGTGGAGAGGCTCTCTCTTTAGCCAGCTGAAGACAAAATGGAGGGGTCTCCCAGGGGTTTAAATAGATTTTCTCTTGTGGGTGGAGACCCCCTCCTCACTTCTATGCAAAGTCCAGCTCCAAGATGGAGTTCTGGAGTCACCTGGGCAAGTCACTTGTCCATACATGACTCACAGTTTCTTACCAGGTAGCAGCCATGGGTCACATGCTACCTTGAAGGTCCTCAAGTAGACTTCTTATGTGGGTTGGAGCATTCCAAGAGTCATTGTCCTTTAAGTGTCTCTTGATTAGGTACTTAACTTCAACATTCCTTGCTCCAGGAACTGACCAAATGCTCTACTAAGGTTATTTAGAAATCAAGCCAGTACACAGCCAATATTCATAACCTCGAATACAAAAATGATACATGCATACAAATAGGATTAATACATTCAGTAGATCATAACCTTTACGGAGATATGTTACATGGCATATGTAGCATAAAACACATTCTAAGCATATTTCCATAAAGCCTTATAAGAGGTACCGTCACACACAGAATGGCAAAAGTAGAGAGAAAATTTACTCTGGTACTAAGAGCTTGTTGGGTAGAAATCTTTTGTGATTTGTTTGCATAGGGATCTGAGCTTTGTTCTTGACAATGAGCTTTTGAAAAGAGACATCATATTCTTTGTTTCTCACCATAGTTGTTACTACCAGTGTGGGAAAAGATTAGGGTAAATAGAGAAGGAAGAGAGGGAAGAAAACAGTGACAGTTCTAAACATATGCCTGTTATGCCCTTTAGAACTGTAAAATAATAGGGATGATCAAGGGGGGATATTTCCTGGCTCCTAATGAGGTGTTATTTGTATTCCTCTTGTGACAAATACAGAAGGACCCCTAGGATTATGGGAAGAAGGGACACAAGAACTTGGGAAATGTTCAAAACTCCTCTTGAGAAAATGAAAATAAAACTGAATGGCAAATTTAAGATATGGGGGCTGTTCCTGCTCCCATTGAGGTCACTGGGAGTGTCACATTAGCTTCCCCTGGAACAGGATCAGGTCACGCTGTCTGAGATACTGTGATCTCTACTATTTGTATTCAGTTCACTGCTGCTCTTAAAAACTCTGCTTAACTGGATGGAGGTTTAATTAACTTCCGTGTTGAATATAAATATCACAGTAGTCACATGGATCAAATTGAATTTCTTTCCTGAAACAGGATTTCAGGGCTCTGCATTTTGCTTGCTGGCATATTTATCTTGTAAGAGGAGCTCTCCATCTGTAATAATTGTAATAATATGAGGTATGGAATGCTGCATCACTCTATACTGTACTGTGGAGAAAATGATTTTTGTGGCTCCATTCTACATATTGTATATTGATGGTTTGTGAAACAAAGATCTAGACAAAGAAGTGTCAAAATTACACAAATGTGGATATCTGGGGCCAGACTCTAGCCCAAGACACACACACACACACACACACACAAGTTCCATGCACATGAATAACCAAGGGCACAATTTAGCCCTCATTCTTTACTTTAAGTAAATTAATGGATGGTTGTTAGTTAATAGACATAAGCTGGTTGAGAGTGTGCTAAAATGGCTCCATTCTCATGTGACAGCTTAGTGGATCAGGAATTATATTTTAGCTTTTTACAATTTGGACGTGGTAAAATCTTGTGCATCTTTCTGCTTCTGCTGCTGCCGCCTTCTGCTCCTCCTCCTCCTCCTCCTCCTTCTGTATTCTAGATCTCATTTATTTCACTAATCAAAATACAGTCCTTTTTTCTCAATAGCAAGCTATACAAAATGACGATGTGATGGAAAGGGACATTTCCAAATGATGCTTAAATCAGCATTTGCATTTAGCTTAGACAGTTGTCTGGGAGAGAATCTAAATGTGGCAAAATTGCAAAGAGTTCACCTATGTAAGGGCTTCTTGTGAAAGGATTTTTAGAACAACCTTGAAGACCCTCCCCAAATGGGAAAATCTCTCTCCCTTCATTTCCAGATTATACCCTAAAATTGTTTAGAAAATGCAAATGTGTACTAATCGCTTTCAGTATCGTTGTTGTTGCTGCTTGTATGGTGTTACAGATGTTTAACATACAAGGCAGAGCTACTGTTCTAGGCTAATTTGAAGGCTGAAATAAAAGATAAGTTCTGTAAAGTTTAATTGGCTAAACTGTAGAATGTGATACTACCAATTCAATTAGTATATAAGTAAAAGGGTGAGCAGAGGAGAAGATGCCTGAAATCATTAAATTATGTTTGCTGAGGTAGAAAGTTTCAGTAGCTGAAATTGTTAAATAATTTTCTAAAAATCCAGTATGTACAAGAAATTGAGCAAGGTTTGATTTATTTTAAGCTCAGGTGAATATAATGTGAAAACCTATTGCAGGTTCTTGGAACTAGCCAGAGACCGCAGTCAGTTTAATAAAAGATACAGATACTTGTACCATGATAAAGTGTTGCTTCATGCATGAAATAGATGTCCTAGTTCCGTGTCAGTGATTTGGTGCTGTATTGCCCTAAAAACGTGCAACCAACACGCAGAATCAGTTTTTAGTGGATTATTCACTTATCACTTGTTTAGTTTGCACACTCTGGGATGTTATTTGATTGAAAAAATGACTGAAATACACTAAGAACGAAGTAAGAAAGATTTATTAAAATGTACTTTTCACAGCTATAGAACTTCAATATTTTCCTTGAGATATTTTAGGAACCCAGTCTTGTAGCCTTTTATGGAAGCCTGCTAAAATTAACATTGTGGCTTATTTTATTCTGATTCAATTTCAAGGTGGTGGTTCTGTTCTTTAAAGCCCTCAATGGGCCTAATTTGAACTCTCTCTGGGCAATCCACCTCATCCTGTGGGATCCCTCATAGTGGCTTCAGTTACTGGGACACTCATAGCAATCCTTAGTTTGAACTCTAGGGATTTGGGGGCAGAGCATGTGATGGACCCAGGGTAGTTAAACACCCACCTGCTAGAGATCAGGATGAGCCCAAGTTGTGCCTTGTTCTGAGCGTATTGTAAGAGCCATCTTTATACACTAGCTATCATGCAGTCCAGAGTGGCAGAGGGGCTCAGCAACATCTTCCTAGACAACAGAAACCAATGGCTGAAAATATGCAAAGATGGAGAATTTAGGTCCTATATGTCAATGCCCTTTGATTAAGGCCCTACCAAATTCATGTCCACGAAAAACGCATCATAGACCGTGAAATCTGGTCTTTTGTGTGCTTTTACCCTATAGTATACCGATTTCACGGGGAAACCAGAGTTTGTCAAATCGAGGGTCCTGACCCAAAAGGGAGTTGTGGGGGGGTCACAAGCTTATGTTACGGGGATCGTGGTATTGCCACTCTTACTTCTTTGCTGCCTTCAGAGCTGGGTGGCTGGAGAGTGGCGGCTGTTGGCCGGGTGCTCAGCTCTGCAGGCAGCAGCACAGAAATAATGGTGGCAATACCATACCATGCCATCCTTACTTCTGCACTGCTGCTGATGGTGGTTCTGCCTTCGGAGCTGGGCTTCTGGCCAGCAGCCGCCGCTCTACAGCTGCCCAGCTCTGAAGGCAGCGCCGCCACCTGCAGCAGCGCAGAAATAAGGGTAGCAGTACCACAACTCCCCATACAATAACCTTGTGACCCCCCACAACTCCTTTTTGAGTCAGGACCCCTACACTTACACCACCGTGAAATTTCAAATTTAAATAGCTGAAATCATGAAATTTATGATTTTAAAAATCCTATTACTGTGAAATTGACCAAAATGGACTGTGAATTTGGTAAAGCCCTACCTATGTTATATTTAGCTTCTATAATTTTTTTTATGTTCTACCTATAGTGACTACTGGCATGTTGATACATATAATATTTTAAAAATGACAACAAATAAACATCACAATCAAGGCATTCCTAAGCATCTGAAAATTATTTAAATGTGGACTTCAGTAGAAAGCAAGGTCTTGTCAGAACTCAGTATGTCCATGTGTAAGTGTGCAGTGAAATTAACATGTGTGAGCAGATGAATATGCTTATGTTTAATGCAGCTGTACTACCTCAAGCTATACTTTACTCATATTTTATAAGCTAAGCAGGGAGAGGCAGGGTCATTACTTGGATGGGCATCCTCTAAGGAAAACCCGAGGGCTGCAGGAAGGAAGTGATGTTGGTAATGCAGTACACAGCATTTTTCCTCTGAGTCAGTATTAAACATGATGAGAGTAGAGGATGAGAGATTAAATTGAAATACTTCTTACTTTTTGTTTTAAGTCCCAGACACTTTTTATGAGAATGGGAGAGTTTTCCAATGTTTTGTGTCCATACATTAACATGGATAATTACATTTTGCTTACCCACATTTCCCCTGTAAATTTTAACTGGATACATTATCATTCACTTCTTGTCATGAACTCTTGGGCAGTGCAGCAGTGTGCTATTAATGGTTACTTTTATGCAAAAGGCTGGCAAAATGGTTCAGCTATATCTAACTAGCCAAATTTTGTTCTTGGTTACAACTCCATTGAAGTCGTGTTTCCAAAATTATAGCAGAATTTGCCAGGTAAAGCTTGATACTAGTCTTCTTTATATTGACAGAATGTGAATGATCAAAAAAGGTTTGCTGAGACACTGAGCCTCCTGCAATTGTATTGCTACAAATCTTTACAATATCTTAATCATCTCAGATAGTGTTCATGTTAAAAATTAAACTACTTTTGTTCCATCCCCAATTCCCTGCCACAATCCATTATCAATTTTAACTTCTAAAGATTTTATATAACCATAAGTAAAGTGTCATCTGAGGCTGCAAATTGTCCTTGACTATGTCCGAAGGAGAACTCCACCTTCCTGAACTAATTGTTTTTCCCTCTTTCTTTGACTGGGTGCGTCACTGAAATAAATGCCCTGCACAGGTTTGTTCTTTCTCTGTCTTGAAAGCAGTTTCCAACACAGAACTGAAAAATCTTTTAAAAAATAATTTCAAAATTTTTGCGTTAGGTTTCTGCCCTTCATGGCTGGTAAAGTAAATAACCATACTGTAATTATGCAAACCCCTGTGGTCAATTATATGAGCCAATGTACCTCCATCTGACTCTGATCCGAAGGTATATCACAACTGATTATAGAATCATAGAATATCAGGGTTGGAAGGGACCTCAGGAGGCCATCTAGTCCAACTCCCTGCTCAAATCAGGACCAATCCCCAACTAAATCATCCGAGCCAGGGCTTTGTCAAGCCTGACCTTAAAAACCTCTAAGGAAGGAGATTCCACCACCTCCCTAGGTAACCCATTCCAGTGCTTCACCACCCTACTAGTCAAAAAGTTTTTCCTAATATCCAACCTAAACCTCCCCCACTGGAACTTGAGACGATTACTTCTTATTCTGTCATCTGGTACTACTGAGAACAGTCTAGATCCACCCTCTTTGGAACCCCCTTTCAGGTAGTTGAAAGCAGCTATCAAATCCCCCCTCATTCTTCTCTTCTGCAGACTAAACAATCCCAGTTCCCTCAACCTCTCCTCATAAGTCATATGCTCCAGCCCCCAATCATTTTTGTTGTCCTCCGCTGGCCTCTCTCCAATTTTTCCACATCCTTCTTGTAGTGTGGGGCCCAAAACTGGACACAGTACTCCAGATGAGGCCTCACCAATGTCGAATAGAGGGGAATGATCACATCCCTCGATCTGCTGGCAATGCCCCTACTTATACAGCCCAAAATGCTGTTAGCCTTCTTAGCAACAAGGGCACACTATTGACTCATATCCAGCTTCTCATCCACTGTAACCCCTACGTCCTTTTCTGAAGAACTGCTGCCTAGCCATTCGGTTCCTAGTCTGTAGCAGGGCATGGGATTCTTCTGTCCTAAGTGCAGGACTCTGCACTTCTCCTTGTTGAAGCTCATCAGATTTCTTTTGGCCCAATCCTCTAATTTGTGTAGGTCCCTCTGTATCCTATCCCTACTCTCTAGCATATCTACCACTCTTCCCAGTTTAGTGTCATCTGCAAACTTGCTGAGTGTGCAGTCCATACCATCCTCTACATCATTAATGAAGATATTGAACAAAACCGGCCCCAGGACCGACCCTTGGGGCACTCTGCTTGATACCGGCTGCCAACTAAACATGGAGCCATTTATCACTACCTGTTGAGCCCAATGATCTAGCCAGCTTTCTGTCCACCTTATAGTCCATTCATCCAGCCCATACTTCTTTAACTTGCCGTCAAGAATACTATGGGAGACCGAATCAGAAGCTTTGCTAAAGTCAAGGAATAACACGTCCACTGCTTTCTCCTCATCCACAGAGCCAGTTATCTCATCATAGAAGGCAATTATGTTAGTCAGGCATGACTTGCCCTTGGCGAATCCATGCTGACTGTTCCTGATCACTTTCCTCTCCTCTAAGTGCTTCAGAATTGATTCCTTGAGGACCTGCTCCATGATTTTTTCAGGGACTGAGGTGAGGCTGACTGGTCTGTAGTTCCCCGGATCCTCCTCCTTCCCTTTTTTAAAGATGGGCACTATATTAGCCTTTTTCCAGTCATCTGGGATATCCCAATCGCTATGTGTTTTCAAAGATAACACTGCTCTACAGCCAAAATGCGTCTGAAATAAATGTAGTCAAACGTTACTAATTCTGGGTCACTGAGAATGAAAATGATGCTTAAAATTGTTGATTGGCTCTAGTTTTCAAGATATGCTATTGGGTCAGTATATACGACCCTTGACTTGGGAATAGCAGAGGATAAGTGAGTTATAAAGGGAAGGGATCTCAATTTAAACCAGAAATGACTAAAATACATCTTTGACTGGATCTATGAATAAATCTATGACTGGGTTTGGACAGTACTTGCTTTTTAGGCAAAACAATGAATGATGCAATCTGAAGCTGGTATTGCGTCATACATGCTATGAATTGCATCATGTTATTCCTAGAAGTCATGGATGATGCAATCATAACGAAGCTTACATCACTCTGCTGAACAAATTGCCCTATATCAGCTCTAGAAATCATACAGTGTCAT
Organism: Chrysemys picta bellii; assembly: GCF_011386835.1. NCBI lineage: Eukaryota > Metazoa > Chordata > Testudines > Emydidae > Chrysemys > Chrysemys picta. The sequence continues at coordinate 185,553,392 of NC_088793.1, forward strand.
GCTCTCTTATTTGTCAGTGTTTGATTTTGCAAAGGGACACATTTCTGTTTAGCCAAAGTGAGCAGAGATGCCTTGTACTTGTGTGTACAGTGCAAATAACTTCTGCTATGTTTGTGGTGAAGTGACTTTTGCATCACAAAAGCGCACTATGGTTAAGAAAGCCTATCACCTTTCTTTTGGCTGCAAAATTGGAGATCAGGACAAGAAGTGGGCCCCACACATATGCTGCAACACTTGTGCAACAAATCTTCGCCAGTGGTTGAACAGGAAAAGGAAATTTTGCAGTGCCAATGATTTGGAGAGAGCCAACAGATCATACCAGCAATTGTTACTTCTGCATGGTTCCTCCAGTTGGGAAAGGTGTGTCAAAGAAGAAAAAGTGGACTGTGCATTATCCAAACATTACATCAGCTATACGCCCTGTACCCCACAGAGAAGGACTGCCGGCTCCTGATGCACCAGAATCAGTCTCACTTGAGTCAGACGAGGAAGAGGAAGAGGATGAAACTTCTGGTCCTGAACCATCAATGTCACAGGACCCACATTTTCTCCCATCCTCCTCCTCTGAACCACACCTCAGAACACAAGGTGAACTGAATGACCTTGTCAGGGATTTGGAACTACCCAAGAGTAAGGCAGAGCTGTGGGCTCCAGACTACAGCAGTGGAATCTCCTGGCAGGTGATGTTAGGGTTTCCATGTTCCGTGCCCATCAAAAGGATCTTGTCCCATTCTTCTTCATGGAAGGTGATCTTGTAGCCTGCAACAACATCGATGGTGTGATGGCAGCCCTCAACATCATTCACGATCCAGATGAGTGGAGAGTGTTCATTGATTCATCGAAGACGAGTCTTAAAGCCGTTTTACTGCATAATGGCAATGTTTTGCCATCAATTCCAGTTGGTCATGCAGTCCATATGAAGGAAACCTATGACAACATGAAACAACTTTTGAGGTGCATAAACTATGACCAACATCAGTGGCAGCTTTGTGGCGATTTGAAGGTTGTTGCTCTCTTGCTTGGTCTGAAGACTGGATCCACAAAGTACTGCTGTTTTCTCTGTGAATGGGATAGTCGTGCAAGAGATTCCCACTACATCAAGAAAGATTGGTCACTCCGACAGCCATTGGACCCTGGGAGGAAAAGTGTTCAGCATCCACCACTTGTTGAATCAAGGAAGATTTTGTTACCACCCTTACACATCAAGCTGGGTCTGATGAAGAACTTTGTCAAGGCCATTGACAAAACACAAACAGCTTTCAAGTACCTCCATGGAAAATTTCCAAGGTTAAGTGAAGCTAAGATAAAGGAAGGTGTCTTTGTTGGTCCTCAGATTCGTGAACTTCTTCGAGATGATGCATTTGATCATGCACTGCGTGGCACGGAAAAGACGGCATGGAAAGCCTTCCAGTTAGCGGCAATAAATTTTCTCAGAAACAACAAGGCAGACAACTACCGGTTGTTGGTGGAAAACCTCCTCAAGGCATACAAAAGCCTTGGTTGCAACATGTCACTAAAGATACATTTTTTGCACTCTCATCTAGATTTTTTTCCACCGAACTGCGGAGCAGTGAGCGACGAGCATGGCGAGCGATTTCACCAGGACATTGCAACAATGGAGAAACGCTATCAGGGCAAATGGAGCCCATCAGTACTTGCAGACTATTGCTGGACAGTGACAAGAGATGCTCCATTTAATGAATACAAGAGACAAGCCAAGAAGCGTCGAGTAGACACTGAATAGGACTAAACTATGTACATAATAGTTTTTTGCCTTTTGTTTCATAATGAATTTTATTTATATAACCCTTTTCTGATTTTTAAAGTGTTACATAAACAGAACAGGTGAAATATTATCATTTAAAGCAACCATAAACACATGAAAAGACCTAGGTTTACAATTTATGATTAAAACTCTACTATCTACACAATATACATAGACATAAAATATAAAAACTTAAATATCTTAGAAACAGTAGCCAATCAGTTGTTTTAATTGTCATATTTGAATTCAGCACATCAAAATATATAATAAATAGTACATTTTATCTCTGAAGCAGACGACTTCTCAAAAATTGTAGACCAGTGTAATGGCCAATGGCTGTGCAATCACATTTGCCAACTCTTTTAGCACCCTCGGATGCAGTGCATCGGGCCCCAGGGACTTGTGCTCATCCAGTTTTTCTAAATAGTCCTGAACCACTTCTTTCTCCACAGAGGGCTTGTTACCTCCTCCCCGTGCTGTGCTGCTCAGTGCAATAGTCTGGGAGCTGACCTTGTTCGTGAAGACAGAGGTAAAAAAAAAGCAATGAATACATTAGCTTTTTCCACATCCTCTGTCACTAGGTTGCCTCCCTCATTCAGTAAGGGGCTCACACTTTTCTTGACTTGTTGTTGCTAACATACCTGAAGAAACCCTTCTTGTTACTCTTAACATCTCTTGCTAGCTGCAACTCCAAGTGTGATTTGGCCTTCCTGATTTCACTCCTGCACGCCTGAGCAATATTTTTATACTCCTCCCTGGTCATTTGTCCAATCTTCCATTTCTTATAAGCTTCTTTTTTGTGTTTAATATCAGCAAGGGTTTCACTGTTAAGCCAAACTGATCGCCTGCCATATTTACTATTCTTTCTACACATGGGGATGGTTTGTTCCTGCAACCTCAATAAGGATTCTTTAAAATACAGCCAGCTCTCCTGGAGTCCTTTCTCTCTCATGTTATTCTCCCAGGGGATCCTGCCCATTAGTTCTCTAAGGGAGTCAAAGTCTGCTTTTCTGAAGTCCAGGGTCCGTATTCTGCTGCTTTCTTCCTTTCTTCCTTGTGTCAGGATCCTGAACTCGACCATCTCATGGTCACTGCTTCCCAGGTTCCCATCCACTTTTGCTTCCCCTACTAATTCTTCCCGGTTTGTGAGCAGCAGGTCAAGAAGAGCTCTAGTTGGTTCCTCTAGCACTTGCACCAGGAAATTGTCCCCTACACTTCCCAAAAACTTCCTGGATTGTTTATGCACCGCTGTATTGCTCTCCCAGCAGATATTAGGGTGTTTGAAGTCTCCCATGAGAACCAGGGCCTGTGATCGAGCAACTTCTGTTAGTTGCTAGAAGAAAGCCTCATCCACCTCATCCCCCGATCTGGTGGTCTATAGCACCCTTGTTGCTCACACTTCTAAACTTAATCCAGAGACTCTCAGGTTTTTCTGCATTTTCATACCGGAGCTCTGAGCAGTCATACTCCTCTCTTACATACAATGCAACTCCCCCACCTTTTCTGCCCTGCCTGTCCTTCCTGAACAGTTTATATCCATCCATGACAGTACTCCAGTCATGTGAGTTATCCCACCAAGTCTCTGTTATTCCAATCACATCATAAGTCCCTACCCGGGCCTTTTCCTTCCACAGGGAAGATGGACGAGAACACCACTTGCACCTCAAACTCCTTTATCCTTCTTCCCAGAGCCACGTAGTCTGCAAAAATGACCGCTCGAGGTCATTCTTGGCAGTGTCATTGGTGCCCACGTGGAGAAGCAGGAAGGGGTTGAGATCCGAGGGCTTGATGAGTTTCAGCAGTCTCTCCGTCACATTGTGTATCCTAGCTCCTGGCAGGCAGCAGACTTCTCGGTTTTCCTGGTCGGGACGGCAGATAGGTGACTCAGTCCCCCTGAGGAGAGAGTCCCTGACCACTACCACCTACCTCCTTCCCTTGGGAGAGGTGGTTGTGGAACCCTAGGACAGTGCATCTCATGCCTTCCAATGGGTGGAGTCTCCTTCTGCTCCCTTCCCTCAGCTGTATCATCTAGTCCCCTCTCTGCATTAGTACTGGTGGAGAGAACATGAAAACAATTGCTCACCTGTATCTGCATTGCTGGTACATGGACGCTCCTCTTTCTTCTTCTGGAGGTCACATGCTGCCAATTTTCTTCACCGTCCTTCTGTCCCCGCTGCACCGCCTGCTCTGATTCTTCAGAATGTTGTGCCCGTAGAAGCATATCCTGATGTCTGTCCAGGAACTGTCTGTCACTGGAAATTATTGACATCATTCTTGTTTAACAGCCAGTAAACCCAACAAGCCAAAAAATACCCCCAGTTCTGCTCGGTTAAAACCCCTCATGATTTTTTTATTGTCATCTTGGATTTATCAGAGTGATTAGTGTTTGGGATTTCATGACTACATCTGGCTTGCCTATCTGATGAACAGCTGTACTTATGAAAGAGACAGTTTTCTTAATGAGCCCTTGGCGTTCCGGTCTTCATCCTTGAAAAAAGTTGTAAAAAATGAATGAATATTGATAGTGCAGTAAATTCCTGTGTGTGTTAAAGGACTTAGCTGTGCAGTCACAAAACAACGATTTCAAATTAATGACTTCTGAACTGCAAAGTAATGAAACTCAAGTTATGGAAAAAAATTTCTATATTAGAGAAACTAATTCCAGGTTACATCTAGCTTTTTTTGGTCTCTGCCTGCAGTCATACTGTTGTGGGCTATTTAGGAGATCTCATAAATTAAGCTGAGTTCAGCCATGCTAGTACTTGAACATTACCATGTTTTTGTCCTAGTGGAGGAAACTCAGCTGGAATCAAGGCATCATTCTGTTTGGGAATAAAGATGGCCTTAAGGTTAAGGCACTGGTCTGAGATTTAGGAGCTCTGGGTTCACTTTCTAACTCTATCATAGACTTCCAGTATGACCAAATCACTCGGAGTTGGATTTTGGAAAGCATCCAACATTGATCTAACGCTGCTCCTATTGAAGTCAATGGTAAAACTCCAAGGAGAGCAGAGTTAGGCTAACACTGAATGCTTTTGTAAGTGCTATCCTTGATCTCACTGTATATCAGTGCCCCATCTGTAAAACAAGAGTAATAATCTTCCTTTTTCCTATCCTAAAACTGTCTTGTCTATTTAGACTCTTCAAGGCAGGGACTATCTCTTAATAGGTGTTCTGACAGTGATTAGCAAAATGGGCCTCTGATCTCAGCTGAGGATCTAGGTACTATCTTAATACTGATAACCACAACAATTTTGCCTCATACTAACATGATGATGTGTTAAAATGTCATCCAGCCGCACAAACCTTAGTAATATTCCCAAATCTCCAAAAGTAATTTTATGACTTGTTACCATCCTGCAAACAGCACTTTGGGAAGCGGGATCACCTCAGCAAAATCAAGATGGCTGGCAATCAGCCCAATCTCTATGGAACATCTCTGTGCTGCATGAAGCAATACTGGTGGTTTAGTAGGTCCATCAGAGTCAGGGCTGAACCAATTCCCTAGTAAGGTGGTTAGAGGTTCTGTACAGCTGGAGGTACCATTTGTTACTCTAGATGTACTTCAATGGTTGTAGATGTGCCCCTTGTATATAACTGGTTTGAAAGTTTTAATGTAATTTATATGGGTCCTACAGGCCAAGCAACTATAATAGGAAAATAACTTTTTGGACAAGTACAGAATGTATTATCAGGAAAATATGTAAATATATTATTACTTTTTGTAATGTAAATAATTCTTAAAATTGAAACTTCTGAATTGGTGGGAGACGTTTATGAGAAAGGGTAGAATGAGAGGAGACAATAGCATCATAGAAATGCAGGAATTGAAGGGACATCGATAGGTCATCTAGTCCAGTCCCTTGTTCTGAGGCAGGTCTAAGTATTATCTAGACCATCTCTGACAGGTGTTTATTTAACTTGTTCTTAACCCTGCCCCCCAATGACCGAGATTCCACAACTTCTTTAGGTAATTTGTTCCAGTGCTTAACTACCTTTACAGTTAGGACGTTTTTCCTAATGTCTAACCTCAATCTCTCTTGCTGCAATTTAAGTCCATTACTTCTTGTCCTGACCTCAGTGGATAAGGATAAGGAGAACAATTTATCACTCTCCTCTTTATAACAACATTTTATGTACTTGAAGATTGTTATCGTGTGCCTCCTCAGTCTTCTCTTCTCCAGAGTAAACAAACTCATTTTTTTCAACCTTTCCTTGTAGATCATGTTTTCTAGACCTTTAATCATTTTTGTTGCTCTCCTCTGGACTTTCTCCAATGTGTCCACTTTCCTGAAATGTGGTGCCCAAAACTGGACACCATATTCCCACTGAGGCCTGATCAGTGCTGAGTAGAGTGGAAGAATTACTCCTTGTGTCTTGCTTACACTCCTGCTTTACATTCCAGAATAGTGTTTGCTTTGTTGCAACAATGTTACATAGTTGACTCATATTTAGTTTGTGATCCACTATAACGCCAGATTCTTTTCTGCAGTACTCCTTCCTAGGCAGTCATTTCCCATTTTTCCTTCCTGAATTATGTACTTTGCATTTGTCCCTATTGAATTTCATCCTATTTATTTCATACAATTATTCCAATTTGTTAAGATCATTTTGAATTCTAATTCTGTCCTCCTAAGTTCTTGCAAATCATCCCAGGTTGGTATTGTCCACAGACTTTATAAGTGTACTCTCTATGCCATTTTCCAAATCATTTATGACTATATTGAACAGAACTGGACCCAGGACAGATCTCTGTATAGGACCCCACTCATATGCCCTTCCAGCTTGACTGTGAACCATTGATAAGTACTCTCTGTATATGGTTTTCCAACCAGTTGTGCACCCACTGTATAGTAGTTTTGTCTAGGCTGTATTTCCATAATTTGCTTATGAGAAGGTCATGTGAGACAGTATCAAAAGATTTAGGCTATGTCTACACTACTAATTTTTGTTAACAAAAGTGATGGTGACACCCAAAAGTCAACATAATAAAAATTGGACTCTCATGTTCACACTTGCTCCCTCTGTCAGCAGATCGCACCCACAATAGGGGCACCATCATCAACAGTGTGTGCATTGCACTGTGGGTAACTATTCTACAGGCCAGCTCGACACCTTATGTTGCTATGGAAGGCAGAGTGGATCGCATCACAGCACATCTTGGGACCTTACTAAATGTCCCATGATGCATTGCTTTGTGTCCTAGCAGTCCATGGGCTTCCAGCTTTCTTTTGCAGCATTTTTGCAACAGTCCTTCTTTGCTATGCGGTCAGGATAGGTATTGTGGGATACCTCCTGGAGGCCAATGAAAGTGATGAAATCAAGCATGGTGTCTACACTGATACTTTGTCAAGAAAAATATAGAGGAAAAAGACGTAAAGTCTCTTGTCAGGATGGATGTATTTAGTCGTCAAACTGGGCATTTTTCCCGACAAAAGTCTCATCACAGTGTGTATGCACTCACTGTTTCGTTGACAAAAAGCAGTTTTTGGTGACAAAACTTGGTAGTGAAGACATGGCCTTACTAAAATTGAGATATATCACATCTACTGCTTCCCCCCATCCACAAAGATTGTTAACCCTGTTATCACTTTCCTAGTTTATCGTCTTAGCTGAATCCCTCAAAGGATTTAGTCCTGGTGGGTAAAATTATCCTCTCACATGTATATACAGGGCTCCCATTTATGCCAGTGGGACTTGTGCGCATGCATTCATGAGCAGAGTTTGGTCTATTATGTATAGCTGAGGGTACATTATTCTTTTATTACATTTATACTTTGCACAGTATGCTTCATCACCGGTTTTTCCTTGCTGAAAAGATAAAGAAGTGGCAACCATCTAGGAGGAAGGTATAGTACTCTGGACATACTCTTTTGCTAATGATAGAAATGATGCATCCTGTTAACTCATTTAGGGAGGAAATCTGTCTTAAAATTGTTCAAAGAGTTCACTGGGGAGCTAGAATGTATTGTGCAGTATACTTGTGCTTTAACTGTACTGTGGAAAGTTTACTGCAGCTGTATCTTTACTTGTTATTGGATCATTTCAGAAAGGAACCAGAGATATACAGAAAGTGACATTACTCAGTTGACTGTTTCTAGACATCTCAGTTTCTGGAAGCCGTGGTGTGTCACCTCAATAAATGTTTCCACTTTCCATCATTATAGAGAAATAACAGAGTATGGCAGGATATTTTTATTATTGTATTTTCTTGGCATGAGAAGACCTTGAATGTGGGTGTTTTTGTTTTTGGATTTGTTTTTATTTTTGCTATGGTGTAAGGAGCCCTAGAGCACAAGGCCAGCGCCAGGATCACCTGAAGCAGTAGCAGAACTGAGTGCAAATACAGCAGTTTTTTGGGCCACTGAAGTTTTGCTTGCATTGTCTGCTGTTGAGGGATTTCTTATGTAGTGTTGTATTGGGAAAGTGCTCTTGGTGTTTCTTTAGGTCATTTTAATTTTAATAATGTCTGTAGATTGTGTATTCAGAATGAATTAAAATCATGAGTCTTTGAATGTGCATCAAATGGTTTGGGTAGATGTAAGGAGTGGCAGGAAGCGGTGGGAGTGACATTTCTCTGACAGACAAATATTTGGATGTTCAACTCCATTTAATGCTGTTCCGGTCAGGGTAGGGGAAAGGGTACTGGAATGACCGTTCAACCCCTTTTCTCAGAAAGAGAGAATATATGGCTGATTAAGCCCCAAATAACAAAACAGATGCTGATAAATTTGGTCTAGCAAGTGAATTAAGTTATCAAAACCACAGCAAAGTTCCCGTTTGATTTCAGTGGGAGAGGATTTCACCTAAATATCCTATATCCTGGTTCTGGACTTCTGCACCTGTGTAAACTGGCTTCCTTAGAGTTGGAATGGTTACTTATACTTGAACTAAGACTACTAGGAACTGGAAAAACAGCCCTGCCCCCCCACAGTGTTTTCTTTCAAATACACTGCATCTAAAGTTTTTTCATGGTCCCAGCAGGGTTTATTGTAGTTGCAGTGTAGTAATCTTAGCAATGCAACACTTTTTAGGCACAGAACAAAGAGACATGTACCTTTGAAAAGCTTGTGGGACACAACATGAGGGAAAAGGAAAGTTAGATGCAGTACAGGATTGCAAACTGCATCTTACATTCTTTAGCTTTGTACAACTCTGATATTTCATAGAAGAGGCAAAACTCCAGTGAACTGACTGGAAGGTACACTAGGCCAAAACCTGTTCACTGACACCAATGTACATTCAGAATAACTCAACTAGTTAGAATGGAGTCACTTTGGATTTACACTGATGTCACTGAGAGCAGATTTTAGTCTATGTAGAGAATTCAGAGAAAGTATCAGGTAATTTTATTCTACATTTTTAACCCGGAATGATGGAAAATAGAGAGTTCTTATAAACAGAATACCCAGAAACATTTGAAGTTACCACTTACATTCATACAAATAGTTTGATTTTTTTTCCTGAAACTAAATAAAAACCTTGCTACACTGAAGTCAACAAAATCATGAGTTTTTCAGGGAGGCTGAGAGTTAAGAAATGCAATGTACAGCTTCAGCAGGAACCAGATTAGATAAGCCTGATAAAGGCAGGAGGATAATGAAAGAAGCACGAGCAGGGGTAGATGGGCATCATACTCAACTATTAGTTGAATGAGTGGTTAAAAATGAGGAAACTGTATTGGAGTCAAGGTAGGGGAAGGAAATCAGCAAGATGCACTGTGACAAGAGCAGGTAATGCTCAGTGTGTGTGGAGAGAACATTTCCTTTGAAGAGCAGTAAACAGCATTATTTCTTCTGGCAAGTACATTGTGAAAATCTAAAACAGATCCCTTTACAAGAACACAATAAAAACAATGAGGGTGATGTTAGCATGGACATAAATGCAAGAAATTAATAGCAGATGCAAAGAAGGTGAATTGAAATAGAAATTCATAGCAATGGAGGATCTTATGGTTTGAGTTACACAAAGCAAGCTGGAGCTGCACCCTGCATTCGAGCACTAGAAAAAGAATATTCTTTCCAGAAGGAGTGGAAAGAATTCCACTGCAAATGTTAAGTATCAATATGTGGAAATTACTCAGCAAAATTCATCATATGAAAGATCTTCAATCACAGTAGATCAATAATTGCTGGAAGGTTCAAGCAGTGGATGCCAAAGTTGGATACTAAGCTACAGTAATATTGGAGATGTCATGTTGGAGGAGCTAGAGTGCATGTAAAATGTCTGAGAGTGTGTAGGGATGAAGTGGGTATTGATAGCACTAACATTTTGGAGAGTCATTTCATTTAGCTAAATAGAGTCTTGCTGAAATCAAGTAATTTTGCATACACTTAAGATTTTGGAGAAGGAAGGGGATAAAGATGAAGATGTCAGTTTGATGTTTACCTAGCCCAGTTTTCCTCTGACAGTAACTTCTTCATCTCTTCTTTCTTCCATTATAAGTGAGTCTGAGTACAAAGTTATTTATTAAGCTAACTGTAGCAGCAGCCAGCAAAACAGGGCTCCTTTGCTTGTGTATAACTGGTTTTTTCTTACTGCATTCACCCTCTAGTTCTTTTTCTAAAACAAAGTTGTTAAAATAATATGACAAATAATTCTGAAGAAGCTACAGTTAGGTAGGAAGAAAATTAATAGACTCCAAGGCCAAAAGGGACCATTATGATCATCTAGATTAACTTCCAGTATGATACAGAAAATAACTTTGAGTAAATCATTTTGAACCTCTAGACCTGCATTTCCTTTAGCATTGCCAGAGTACGGGTCAGAGGGACAGAGAAGAAAAAACACGATGAACTAAATTCAACCATTGCATGTCCCCTGCAATTATGGACTTGATAGTCACAGGTGCCAGCTTTTTCCTTTGCCTGGGGGTGCTGAGTGGGTGCCTATGGATAGCATAAAATATACCATGCTGATCCTAGTTATTCCCAAATACTGTATAGCAGTTAAAAACGTTGAAAGATTATATGTGAAATCCTTAGCTAATATAAGCTGGCTTCCACTGACTTCAGTGGAGCTGATTTACTTCAACTGAAGACATGACCCTATTTTTTGGAGTTTGGCCAATACTGAGCATTTCTGAAAGTCCCACAGTGAATGTGTGTTTTGTGTGAATGTGAAAATTGCTGGTTTTAGAATTCAGAAATTTACACATTGATCTTGGAGTGACTTTAACAGCTTTATTCCATGTGGTGCCTAATTTTTAAAGCTGGTACAACTGATGGGCCCCCAAAGTCATGCTTGCCTATTCGACCCATGAAACGAAGATGTACTTGTGTATGCAGATCAGGTAACTGCACACCTAACTGTCTTTTGGAGTGTGTACAAATGCCCCTTGACTCATCTAAGCGCGTGGCTTTGTGGGGGCATTAGCTGTGCTCTGGCTTTGAAGTCTACTTGCCCTACCATAATGTGCAGGTAGACTAAAAAAGACTATGTGCATATTGTGTAGCCTGATATACAAGAAAGGGCTTATTATAAATGCAAAGCTGATTAATACTGCAGCAGGAATGCATATGGACATTAAAGATAAGAGGCGTCAAATTGAGGACATACCTTCCCATTTTTCAGCATTTAGCTTTGGGGGTATAAAAACTAAGGTAGTCCAACACCAAAACTTTCTTCATGGGTAATATAGTTTTAAGTAATATGCTCATTTGGGATCATTTAGCCTGACTCGAAAATCTAGCGTGATGGTTTTCTGATAGATAGTCTGTATCCAGGCCTTTCCTGAGGATTTATGAAAAAATGCCAGTGTCACTTTCGTTTTTGTAAGCTGCATGCAAACTTGCAAGAAGAATGAACTATATTTCAGTTTTTACAGGATTTTTATCAGTTGCTGTTTTATTGGATTAGTGAGTTAACACCATTCGTATTCAGTTTTGTGCCTTAAAGGTTTAAAAGTAATGGTTAATAAAAGAGGGCGGGCACTTTTGCACTTCTCAAAAATGATAAAGGAAAACTCCAAACAAGACAGGAAACACCTATGTTGGGTTAAAACTACGTCTGTCAATTAATCGCAGTTAACTCACGCGATTAACTCAAAAATATTAGTCGCGATTAATCGCAGTTTTAATCGCACCGTTAAACAATAGAATACCAGTTGAAATTTATTAAATATTTTTTTCACCTCATACCAGTACTATAGTGCAGTGTCTTTATCGTGAAAGTGCAACTTACAAATGTAGATTTTTTTTTGCTATGTAACTGCACTCAAAAACAAAACAATGTAAAACTTTAGTGCCTACAAGCCCGCTCAGTCCTACTTCTTGTTCAGCCAATTTTCGAGACAAACAAGTTTGCTTACCTTTATGGGAGATCATGCTGCTTATTTACAATGTCACCAGAAAGGGAGAACATGCATTTTTGTCGCACTTTTGTAGCCGGCATTGCAAGGTATTTACGTGTCAGATATGCTAAACATTGATATGCCCCTTCATGCTTTAGCCACCATTCCGGAGGACATGCTTCCATGCTGATGACGCTTGTTAAAAAAATAATGCTTTAATTAAATTTGTGACTGGACTCCTTGGGAGAGAATTGTATATCTCCTGCTCTGTTTTACCCACATTCTGCCATATAATTCATGTTATAGCACTCTTGGATGATGCCCTAGCACGTTGTTCGTTTTAAGAGAACTTTCATTGCAGATTTGACAAAACGCAAAGAAGGTACCAATGTGAGATTTCTAAAGATAGCTATAGCACTCAACCCAAGGTTTAAGAATCTGAAGTGCCTTCCAAAATCTGAGAGGGATGAGATGTGGAGCATGCTTTCAGAAGACTTAAAAGAGCAACACTGCAATGCAGAAACTACGGAACCCGAACCACCAAAAGAGAAAATCAACCTTTTCCTGGTGGTATCTGACTCAGATGATGAAAATGAACATGCGTCGGTCAGCACTGCTTTGGATTGTTATCGAGCAGAACCCGTCATCAGCATGGATGCATGTCCTCTGAATGTTGGCTGAAGCATGAAGGGACTATGAATCTTTAGTGCATCTGGCTCATAAATATCTTGCAATGCCGGCTACAACAGTGCCATGTGAACGCTTGGTCTCATTTTCAGGTGACATCGTAAACAAGAAGTGGGCAGCATTATCTCTTGCAAATGTGGGGAGGGATAGCTCAGTGGTTTAAGCATTGGCTTGCTAAACCCAGGGTTGTGAGTTCAATCCTTGTGATTTGAGCATTGGCTTGCTAAACCCAGGGTTGTGAGGGGGGGCATTTAGGGAACTGGGGTAAAAATCTGAATGGGGGTTGGTCTTGTTTTGAGCAGGGGGTTGGACTAAATGCCCTCCTGAGGTCCCTTCCAACCCCAATATTCTATGATTGGCTGAACAAGAAATAGGACTGAGTAGACTTGTAAGCTCTAAAGTTTTACATTGTTTTATTTTTGAATGCAGTTTTTTTGGTACATAATTCTATATTTGTAAGTTCAACTTTCATGATAAAGAGATTGCATTACAGTACTTGTATAGGTGAATTGAAAAAATACTATATCTTTTGTTTTTACAGTGCAAATATTTGTAATAAAAATAAATATAAAATGAGCACTATATACTTTGTATTCTGTATTGTAATTTAAATCAATATATTTGAAAATGTAGAAAACATCCAAAAATGCTTCAATAAATGGTATTTTATTATTGTTTAACAGCGATTAATTTTTTTAATCGTGCGATTAATCACAATTTTTTTTAATCGCTTGACAGTCCTAGTTAAAACAGATCAGCCAGTATTTTACAGGTAATGGGCTAGATTTAGTCCATGTCTAGGTTGGATTCTACTAGCATACCTAAGGCCTGGGGTCCCCAGCAGTGAAATGTTGGCCAGGGGAAAGTTTTGATAGGACTAATGGGTCACAACTTCCCTTCTGCCAGGGGGCTTGCAGACAGCCAACAAATGTGAGCAGAGCTGGCTGGCGAAGGCGGTGCAGTCAGGGTAGTAGTAGGAATTCTCTGACTCAGCATATCCTAGCTTCATATGCTATGGACCTCATCGCCCCCAGTGGATATCGCAGCCATGTGCTCCTTGGCAGAAAACCAAGAGGAGTGTAAGTGGTAGCATCATGGTATATGCTTCCCCAATGAATCTTCTCTGGGGGCACAGAGAGCCAGACTTGAGACCAGTAGGTGTGACTTAGAAGTGTATCTATACAAATGTGACTTATATAGCCAAATATTCCTAGGTATTCTGTCTCATTTGGGAGGCTATGAATTTGTATGTACTTGTGTAGAAAGTGCTGCTTATTTGTATTCAGCATATTTTGGTTTTGTATTCAACATAATGTATTGTCTCTGGTGTAAGATACATTACCTTTTGTTTGTAAATTTCACTTGGCACAATGCTGAACACAGTATATCATTTCCCTATCTGCCTCCAGATAATAATTGTCACATGTCTGAAAATTCATAAACCAGAAGGATAAAGGGGATATAAATACAAGCAAAGTGTAGTGACAAGATTTAAACCAACAGGATATAGGATAGGAACAAATTTGTAAACTACAATCTCAATTTTTGTTGCCCAAATAAGAAAAAGTGTCTTTTAAAATAAATGACAAAAGCATGCAAAGAAAGTGGCATTCTGTAGCAGCAAAACAAAGGTAAAAAAATATAACTCAGAGCTAAATATTGGGGGTGTAGAGGTAACAATAAAACCTATATGAAGAATTAAAGAAATAAATAAAGACCAATAAATAAGAGGAAATGTAAAACGGGTGTCTTAGGGACCTTTGTGAAAAAGAAGCAAACATCCTTAGGAATAAGGCTGTAAAGTATGTAAATTCTTGATAGTGTTTGCTTAACTGGCAGAAGTATGCTTGAAAAAAATTCATCAGCAGCACTAATTTATTCAAAATCAGCTTACCTGAGATGGCAAATTTGTCAAATTTCACTTGAATTTGATGTGGAGTTATGGTATTTTATTAACCAACAGAAATTAAATTGTTTAAATATTGCAGCATAATGACCTATGGGTTTCATTTCTTGCCAGTGCTAGTAATAGTTTTTCTTTTTTTTCATGACTTATATAATGAATTCAGTGGGGATATGCATACTCTTCTCTGTTGTCATAGAAGCTTCACATCCACCTCGTGATTCAAGGAAATATGTCAATATCTTCCCCCTTTCTATGAGGATATGTAGTGGTGGGAAAAGAGTGGGACTCTTGAATTGTCAACAATTAAGCTAATTACTTATGGTAGCTAGATAATAGGATAAATGAAAAATGCTGCATGTCATGTACTAGACATGCTTGTAAGAAAGTGACTGATATTAATTTCCATGTTCTCAGTAAGTTAGAATTGTGAAAATAGGTGTAGTCATTCATTATGGGCTGCTGAATGCAGCAATCTCTTAGGGTACCTAGGAATAATCCTCTAATCCAGTAGAAGTCTGATCCTGAACCTATTGAATTCAGTGGGAGTTTTGCCATTGACTGCGATGGGCTCAGGATAAGATTCTAAAATGGCACAGAATCTTCTTGGTGATCTGAGAAGCATGTTTGGACTGTGATATCTCCCTTTCTTATCAAGGGGAGCTTCATGAGAACCAGGGACCCTCTATGGAAAGGGAAGACAACAATGCACAGCTCATTGTAGAGTCACACAAGACACTCCTTCCTTTTAGGACTATGTGAGAGTCACAAACTCAGATTTTCCCCCATGTTAGCGTGTTTGTTGTGACACTGCAGGGCAGGCCTGGGGGTTGTTATTTTATTATTTTTATTCTAATCCATGAATAGCTGACTGATTTGTTAACATAATGCTGTTTGCTTTTACTTTTGTACCACATACATTTAAATAATTTGCCATGTCCAAAGTGATGTCAAGTGTCAAGTGATGTCACTGGTCTCACAACTTTGTAATCAATAATGTTTGTGTTATTGAGCCAAACTTCACCCTTTTCTTCCCTTCTCCTTGCCCTGCCTCCTGGCTAATGAAGACACCTGTAATCTCTAACTGCACAGGCTTGCTGAATGACAATTCCCATCCTCCTTCATTTGCTCTAGTGTTTCCAGCAGGCAGGTCCATACTTATAACTTTTGCTTCCCACTGTTTGCCTGACAGATTTGAGTTTGGGCCCTCAAGCAATGGTTCAAATTGCACATAATATTCTGCTCCTTAACTTATGTACTCAACTTCATATTGTTGGGAATTGGATCAACAGATTCAAGTTACTTTCTGAGGGCCAGATTGTGTCTGTATGTGCTGGTTCAGAGGGGGCAAGGAGCCCCTTCCATTTCCCAACCTGATATAATCTCTGCTCTGAAGGTTTGGGGAAGGAGGTGGATCTATATCCCCTGGAGACTTCTCCATACAAGGATTCCCCAGCAGGGTTGATAATCCAGATTCCATAGTCTTTGCAGCACCGGAGATGTACACGGGAAGGCTTGGGACAGTGAATCAGGCCGCATATGTTTTACCCTTGCACCCACCATGCTGCAGCTGGCCACAATCACTTCAAAGCAAAAATAGGTGATATAACCTTGATATAACAGGCATTAGAAACTTGGTGAAATGGCAAAATTCAACAAAAAACTGTATTATCTGGTTACAAACTATACGAGAAAGATAAACTACACCAAAGAGGTGGGGACTAGTGTTGTATGTAAAGGATTTCATAGAATCTAATGAGATAACTATTGTGAGTGGAGAGAACCACACAGTTGAAACTATATGGATACAAGTCCTAAACGATAAGAAAGTAAACATATTAGTAGGGCTGTACTATTGGCCTGCAGTTTAAGAAATAGAAATTGAGCGCACAGTGTTGAAAGAAATCAATGAGGCAGCAAAATCTAATAAAATGGCAATAATGTGGGACTTCAACTACCCACCAGTAAAATAGTCAACCGTCAGAATGGGACAAAATTTAGTGAAACAATTTCTCGACAGTTTAGGTGTTCACTTATTGGAACAGTAATTTCTAGAGCACATATGAGGAGAAGCTACTGTTGACAATTATAAGTAACAGAAGAGCTAATTCAAGAAGTGATAATAGCTGAGCCACTGAATAATAGTGACCACAATGTAATTAGGTTCACCATCCAAGGGAACCAAAAGTCAGGGAACCAAAAAGTGACACAATTGCACTAAACTTCAGAAAAGGAGATTTCATTTTAATGAGGCTAGTCTAATAGGCACTAAAGTTAAAAGTAAGGGAAGTAATATCCGTAGAAGTGGCATGGATAGTACTTGAGGAAACAATAATAATAAGAGTCTCACAAAGCATGTGTAACGCTGAACAAAAAGGGAACAATGAAGGCAAGGAGTAAATCAATATGGCTAAATGGCAAAGTTGAGAGGCTATTCAAGCCAAGCAGAAATCCTTCAAAATTTGGAAATCTGACCCTAGTGAAGCAAGAGCATAAATTACAGCAGGCAATATGCAAGAAGGAAATTAGAAATTCCACTTGTGGGCCCACTGGAATCTCCAGAGGCTACGGAACAATTAAGGAAGGCAAGGGCATCACTGAGAAGCTAAACAATTTCTTTGCATCAGTCTTCACCACAGCATGTTGGAGAGATACCTGCCTAAGACCTGCACTTTTCTGATAATAAAGATGAGTTATTCTTGGAAACTGAAGTTTCAGAAGTAGTAGTATAGGAAAGAATTGATAATTTCAAAAGAAATAAAAGTCACCAGGCACAGGTGGTATATCTAGGAGAAATATGAAGAGGCTGAATTACTAATACAGATATCCAATCACTCATTAAAATGTTCCAGAGGACTGGAGAGTAGCAATTATTGTTCCTATACTTAAAAAAGGTTCTAGGGTTGATTTGGGAATTATAAACCAGTATGCTTTACATCTGCACCTGGCCCATTGGTTTGCACCTGGCCCATTGGTTGAAACAATAATTAAAAATAAAACAACAAAACTCCTGGAAGATAATGCAAGTTTTCTGCAAAGGAAAATGATGTCTCACTAATCTCTTAGAGTTCTCTAAAAGTGTTAATAAAGTAGTGGATAAAAGAGCACTGATTGACATAATTTATTTGGACTTCCAAAAGGTCCTGCAGAGGAGGCTATTAAATAAACTAATCGTGTGAGAGGCTTGGATCAAAAACTGGCTAGGAGACAGAAAGCAAAGAGTAGGATTAAATGGTCAATTTTTATCATGACAAAAGGTTAACAGCAGGTGCCTCAAGATTCTGTACTAGGTCTCGTGCTATTTAATATATTTATTAATAATCTAGAAGGGGGAGTGAGCAGTAAGGTAGCAAGTTTTGCAGATTACAAAAAGTTACTTAGGAAAAGTCAGGGCCAGAGAGGACTGTGAGGCGCTTCAGAGAGACCTAACCAAGCTAGATGAATGTGCAACATTATGGCAAATGAAATTCAGAGTTGATAAATACAAAATGATGAACATTGGGAGGAAAACTGTGAACTACTCATACACCTTATAGGGTTCTAAATTTACTGCATCAACTCTGGTATTACCTCGGTATCATTGTAGACACTCAGTGAAGAACGCTGCTCAATGTGGTCAAAAAAGCTAGCAAGATCTTAGAATGGGAGAATATTGTAATGCCTTTATATAAATAAGCCAGCCTCTTATTTATCCAACATCTGTCTAATGCAGGGTTTTTACACTTTCCATTGAAGCATCTGCTACTGGCCACTGTTGGAGATGGGATTCTGGACTAGAAGGATCTTGGGTCTGATCCAGTCTGGCAATTCCTATGTTCCTGAAGCAGTTTGATTGTCAATCATAAGTGCTAAATATTTCTTCTTTAGTGTCTGTGGACAGCAGCAGCAACATTAGCATCACTATATAGACTTCCCCAAACTTAAGGGGTGCTGGAATTTTTTTTTTTTGTAGAGTCCATCTACAGAAATAACATAGGGCCAGACTCCTGAAAGTGCACACTCATTTTTGTATGCATCTGTTAACAATCTGGCTGTGATGGGATTTACAGACCCCAGGCTAAACCACAGCAAGACCTGGAGTAGTACTGGGTGGGTAGGTCCCACCCCGCAGCAGCTGCAGGGCATGCTCCAGGTGGAGCTACAGGATGTTCCAGGAAGTGAGGCTGATGCCTGGAGCTGTGGGAAGAGCAACTGCAGTACTTGTGCGGCCACTTTACAATTAGTAATCAGGACCCTCCACCCTTTGGAGCTGGGAACCAAGGAGAGGCCAGAGGAGTGGATTATCCCCTGGCAGGCTAAACTGCTACAGACTGTGACCACGCCCCAAATAGAGGTGCTCCTGCCCAGTAGGAAGCGATCCAGCAGGGAGTAAAGTTTGGGATTGCTGGATGAAAAATTTCAGAGCAGCAGCCGTGTTAGTCTGTATCCACAAAAAGAACAGGAGTACTTGTGGCACCTTAGAGACTAACAAATTTATTAGAGCATAAGCTTTCGTGGACTACAGCATCCGAAGAAGTGGGCTGTGGTCCACGAAAGCTTATGCTCTAATAAATTTGTTAGTCTCTAAGGTGCCACAAGTACTCCTGTTCTTTTTGTGGATGAAAAATGAAATTCACTTCAATTTAGGCTTAAACAGTTTCGTTTAGCTCTTATGATGTATGTTTTAAAGACAATGCTATTATCACTCATGAATTACAATATACATGCAAAACCAGATAAGACAAAAAGGTAAATGGTCAAGTTGCCTTTCTTGGGGACAGTGTGACTCCTTTCAAATCTCTGGTCTCTGCTATGTTCACTCCGTGTCTTCTCCACTCTCTTATTGTCAAACATCTATCTTTTATCCCTTGTTCTGTAACTTTGTACACACTCAGTTTACCATGTTACCTCATCTGTGTGCTTATCTACTAGAAATCCCTAATTTCCCCTGCATAAATCACAATAACTATCCTAAACTAATACATTTTCCCCTATCCTGATAAAACTTACTTTTATCTGTCTGATTTCCAACCCCTCTCTTCTCTGCTGTCAACCCCACTGGCTCTTGTCTTATAGCAGTTATTCGTTCTTCTTATTGGTCTGTTTACGTAGCCTTGGGTTTTTACTTGTTAGCTTGTCTTGTTGGGGGGAGGGAAATACACCTGGAGCTAACAACTCCCTCTTGACACTCTGCTTCACCTTGCTATTTTATACTTCAGGCACACAAACCAGTTTCATATAGTACACTGCCCTGATGCTTTTTCTGCTAAGTTCTGAAATGCTGCAGCAGCAGAGAGACATAAAAAAGCAAACATTTCGTTATATTTTTTATAATACTATAAGTTATATTAATTTTTCTAACATTCAGTATATAAGAACAGCCATACTGGGTCAGATTTTTGGTCCATCTGTCCCAGTATCCTGTCTTCTGACAGTGACTGGTGCCAGATGCTTCAAAGGGAATGAACAGAACACAGCAATTATTGAGTGATCCATCCCCTGTCATCCAGTCCCAGCTTCTGGTAGTTGGTAGTTTAGTGACACCCAACCAGATGTGTCCCTGACCATCTTGGCTAATAGCGACTGATCCTCCATGAAAATATCTAATTACTTTTTGGACCCAGTTATACTTTTGGCCTTCACAATATCCCATGTCAGTGAGTTCCACAGGTTGACTGAGTGTTGTGTGAAGAAGGATTTCTTTTTGTGTTTTATAAACCTACTTGCTATTAATTTCATCAAGTGACCCCTAGTTCTTGTGTTATGTGAAGCGGTAAATAACACTTCTTTATTCACTTTATCTCCACCTTTTCATGACTTTATAGACCTCTATCATACACTCCTTAGTTGTCTCTTTTCCAAGCTGAAGAGTTCCAGTCTTTTTAATTTCTCCCCATATGGAAGCTGTTCCATATCCCTAATCATTTTTATTGCCCTTCTTTGTCCCCTACTTTGCTCCCATCCTCCCTCTGTCATGACAGAACCCTGAGGGAAAAGGAAGGGATGCACAAAGAAGGGGTGAGGCCTTCCAGAACAGAGAGATTACAAAGAACTGTGGAGCAACAGCCTGACCACTAGGCCAGCTGGGTTTCAGACTGACCTGCTACAGTGGACTGTTATTTGTTATGAGAAAGATTTTAAATAAAAATAAGCACATAACGAAAACAGTGAAGTGGCCCAGTAATAGTATCTGAAGCTCAGAGGGAAGGCAGCATTCATTACACTTGGTTATTATGTGCTAGGATCAAACAGGGCAAATGTGCTGGGATCAAAGGGGAAGAAGTACACTACGTAACAGATGCTTTTTAAAAAATTATACACTCAAATGATGAGGCGGAGAGTAATCTGCACTGCTCCATCTGGCAGCTGTGAGGAGAAAAATAACAGCACTTGAGAACGTTATTAATTAGGGCTGAAGTGGGCAGTTTCAAGTACTGCAAACTTCTAAAATAAAGACCAATTGGGGAACTAGTGAGTACTTAGCCTGGAGTGGCTTCCCAGAAGCTGCATTCAGGGAGTCAGACTGAGCAGCCAAACAAATAGTGGTTGACATTTCATGTCAGTCATAAGTTGGTTATAAAACAGATGTAAATGGTAAAGTAGGATAGTGTGCACCTATTTGGCATTCAGTGGGCATGAAAAACAATGTGCCAGCGGGGTGTAGTAGAATAAGCTACTGCCAGGAGGTAAAGAATACCCGCACCCCAGCTAAACAGGGAAAGTTCCAGTATTACCACTTATCCTGTTTTACTGAGTGATTTACACCCGTTCTATACCTATTCCACCACATTGCCATGCTGAATTTGGCATTGAGATTTCCTTTTAAACCCATCAGAGTTCTGCCCAGATAGTATATAGCAGGCAGAAATGTTTATTGTTGTTAAAGTAAATATATTAATTTTGTTATTTTTAAAAATACCATTGTGGGCCAAAATCTGTTCTCAGTATGTCCTATACAACCATATTGGGGCAAATTCACCCTTATGGTATTTCCACTGACTTCAATGGACTTACTCCAGAGATGTGTTTGGCCTGTTGTCTTGAGGTGTGACTGAGGGCAGAATTTGGCCCTCTGCCTGCACATTGAAAAGATTACAGCTGTTACAAAAGCCAGGATTCCCCTGGGATTCAGACTGGCACTAGATGGAGTGAGGACATAACTTTAGTTGTGGCTATTTTATGTTGGTTGCAAATTAAATTATATGATGACTTCCAGGTGTGTCCTCTTGATGTATGTGCTATGGAACCCTAGCCTGAGCTATTTTTCTGCTACAGTCACAACTTACTGAAGGTCACAGCCTGAGAGCAATATCCAAACATGCTGAGGAATGGTGAAAACTAAATTACTCAGATATCACATTGTGTCATTTTCTGCTGCACTGGCTATTGCTCCTCTGCCATCCTCTGTCAGTCTCTCTGACCTTTTGCCTTTGCTTTTGCTTCTTCCTTATAGGTGTCTTGTTGGAGTTCCCTATGTATAATTGGATGTATTATTATTAGCTAAATTGTAGCAGTGCTCAGAATGTTCCAGGCACTTGCCAAACACAAAGGAAGACAGTCTCTGCCCTGAACAATGCACAGTTTAAAAGACAGAGACAGAAGAATGGCAGTGGAGAGGTATACAGCAGACAAGCAAAGTGGTCAGGGAAATGATAAGTGCACGTCTTATTTGTAACATATTTGTTTGTTATGGATTTTAATTTTGTA
Organism: Chrysemys picta bellii; assembly: GCF_011386835.1. Classification (NCBI taxonomy): domain Eukaryota; kingdom Metazoa; phylum Chordata; order Testudines; family Emydidae; genus Chrysemys; species Chrysemys picta. Next base: position 185,575,724 of record NC_088793.1, read on the forward strand.
TATAGTTTAAAAGTTAAATATACTAAATTCCTGTTCTTCCTCCATAAATCAGCTCTTGCCCTTTCTTCCTTCCCTGCCCCACAGCTGTTCCCAGGTTTAGTCCCTGCAGTTCAGCACAGAGTAAAGAAGGGAATAAGTAGAAGACTTTGTCAGCTAGTTACTTGTAGGTGCTGTGGAAAAAGGTCTTCAGGAGGGATTTAAATTCTTGTCTGGAAAAATGAAAGCTTGGTGTTTGTTATTTGTCATCTTCTAGAAATGTAATAAACTCTAGGTAAAAGTCTGGGATATTACTATCCTCAGGTTGATAAAGCCTGTGCAGAAAGCATGCTCGCACCTTTAAATTACAAATGTGCAGCATTATAAACAAATCATGTGGAAGACAAGTTCTTATAACTTTCATCTCTTTCATTTATGATGCGCAATATCCTGCCTATTATTAAACAACCTGAAATGTGGCTAATAAAAATTAAAGCGGAATCTATTGGCATTACCCGAGACCTCCTACAGCCCTGGGTTCTCTGAATTCTCATTATGCCTAACATTACTATCTGGGAATGATGTTAGTATCAGTCAGACATTGTTTCCAGAAGCATCCCCCCCACCCCTCATTATGGTACCTCAAAACAAAAAACAGATACATGGATATAGGTGTTGTGAGCAGATACTTTCCAGTGGTGGCTCTGAGTATAAACAGAGAACATCAAACAATAAATTGACCCTAATCTTATCTCTCACTAGAAAAAAACTTCAAGAACCTTCTCCATGGTTCAATTAATACAGGGGGTGGCATTCTAGCCTCACAGGCATATTCTTATTTAACACCCAAGGCATAACTCTAATAAATGTCCATTTACTGAGATGAAAATGCATGCTGGCATGTGCCACTGTTCATCTCTGCTGGAAGTAGAGTGAACATAACATAAGAATGGCCATTCTGGGTCAGACCAAAGGTCCATTCAGCCCAGTATCCTGTCTACCGACAGCGGCCAATGCCAGGTGCCCCAGAGGGAGTGGACCTAACAGGCAATGATCAAGTGATCTTTCTCCTGCTGTCCATCACCACCCTCTGACAAACAAAGATTAGGACACCATTTCTTACCCATCCTGGCTAATAGCCATTAATGGACTTAACCTCCATGAATTTATCCAGCTCTTTTAAACCCTGTTATAGTCCTAGCCTTCACAACCTCCTCAGGCAAGGAGTTCCACAGGTTGATTGTGCGCTGTATGAAGAAGAACTTCCTTTTATTTGTTTTACACCTGCTGCCCATTAATTTCATTTGGTGGCCCCTCGTTCTTATATTATGGGAACAAGTAAATAACTTTTCCTTATTCACTTTCTCCACATCATTCACGATTTTATATACCTCTATCATATCCCCCCTTAGTTTCTTTTCCAAGCTGAAAAGTCCTAGCCTCTTTACTCTCTCCTCATATGGGACACAAACCAGTTTCATATAGGACCTGTTCCAAACCACTAATCATTTTAGTTGCCATTCTCTGGACTTTTTCTAATGCCAGTATATCTTTTTTGAGATGAGAAGACCACATCTGTATGCAGTATTCAAGATGTGGGTGTACCATGGATTTATATAAGGACAATAAGATATTCTCTGTCTTATTCTCTATCCCCTTTTTAATGATTCCTAACATCCTGCTTGCTTTTTTGACTGCAGCTGCACACTGTGTGGACTTCTTCAGAGAACTATCCACCATGACTCCACGATATTTTTCCTGATTTGTTGTAGCTAAATTAGCCCCCATCATATTGTATGTATAGTTGGGGTTATTTTTTCCAATGTGCATTACTTTACATTTATCCACATTAAATTTCATTTGCCATTTTGTTGCCCAATCACTTAGTTTTGTGAGATCCTTTCTGAAGTTGTTCACTGTCTACTTTAGTCTTAACTATCTTGAGCAGTTTAGTATCATCTGCAGACTTTGCCACCTCACTTTTTACCCCTTTCTCTAGATCATTTATGAATAAGTTGAATAGGATTGGTCCTAGGACTGACCCTTGGGGAACACCACTAGTTACCCCTCTCCATTCTGAAAATTTACCATTTATTCCTACCCTTTGTTCCCTGTCCTTTAACCAGTTCGCAATCCATGAAAGGATCTTCCCTCTTATCCCATGACAACTTAATTTATGAAGAGCCTTTGGTGAGGGACCTTGTTAGAGGCTTTCTGGAAATCTAAGTACACTATGTCCACTGGATCCCCCTTGTCCACATATTTGTTGACCCCTTCAAGGAACTCTAATAGATTAGTAAGACACAGTTTCCCTTTACAGAAACCATGTTGTCTTTTGCCCAACAATTTACGTTCTATGTGTTTGACAATTTTATTCTTTACTATTGTTTCAACTAATTTGCCTGGTCTGTAATTGCCGGGATTACCTCTAGAGCCTTTTTTAAATATTGGCGTTACATTAGCTATCTTCCAGTCATTGAGTACAGAAGCTGATTTAAAGGACAGGTTACAAACCATAGTTAATAGTTCCGCAATTTCACATTTGAGTTCTTTCAGAACTCTTGGGTGAATGCCATCTGGTCCCGGTGACTTGTTACTTTTAATTAATTCCAAAACCTCCTCTAGTGACACCTCAGTCCAGGGCCACCCAGAGGGGGGAGAGGGCAAGTGTTGGAAGTAATGTGAGTCACACTGCTCCAGGAGTCAGAGGGGTAGCCGTGTTAGTCTGAATCTGTAAAGAGCAACAGAGGGTCCTGTGGCACCTTTAAGACTAACAGAAGTATTGGGAGCATAAGCTTTCATGGGTAAGAACCTCACTTCTTCAGATGCAAGAGGAGGAGCACTGGGGAACATTCTGCCTCAAGGAAGGCAAAATACCTCCCAGAGCTCCTGGACAACCCCATTGAGACAGTCACCTTCGCTTCCCACTGTTACTTACAAAAGGGCTAGAAAGAATCGGGTTCTCTAAGAGTCATGTATTTTTCCCTCTGGATAAATGATTCCTTATAGTGATGATACAGGCTGTGAAGCCAGGCTTAATGAACCTTAGATCATCCTAGAATGCATCCCACCATTACTATTTCATAGTTGAAACTGCTGTGGTATGTATGGGAGAAAGAACACATACGTACAACAGGGTTGTAATTATCAGCATTAATATAATTTACAAATAAAATATTTTTGTTATTACAATTTTACTCTGACTAATGGAGGCAGTAAAAGTTTTTCAGCTAATGCAGCAGATTTTTCCTTCACCCAGATAAAGTCTTAAGGAAAATAGCACCATGACAGAATAGTATGGTGAGAATAGCTTAGTCTGTTGCCAAAATGAAATGAATAGCCAAATCAACTAAATGGAATGCTATACTTGGGATACATTGCTTGTCTCTATGAAAATGCATATAAATGTTAATACAAAGTGACTGATATAAGAGGATGTGAATGTGATATGTCACAAAATGGTCAATGCAGAAAGATGCAGTTTTCTTAAATACAAATGGGGGTGTGACGGGGTTGGGACTCATCCCCTGGCGCCTCCTACTGGTCGTCTCAGGAATTAGCTCTGTCCAGTGGAGTGCCCCCTCCTGGTGGTGTCCCGTCCATTGTCTCACCCTCGGTTGGCGTGTGGACCTGCGTCGCTCTCCGGCTTGCGGCGTCCTCTTCCGGACCACTGCCCTCTGGCAGTGCCCCTTAGTCCATCCATACCCCCTTCCGGGGGGGAGGTGTGTGTGTGTGTTACCAGGAGTCTTTGCACTGGCCTCAGTGGCGTGCCACAACCCCCAAGTCCCTCTTGCGTCAGGGGGCAGGTAGCAGTGTGACTCAGCCACTGCTCCACGGCTCGGTGCAGCACAAGGGGGAAAAGGGGAGACCCAGGCCCGCCTGCTACTCTGGGTCCTGACCCAGGGACCCTCTAACGGCAGCCTCTCAGCCCTCCTTCTCTCCCCTTGCCTTCAGCCTTCCCTGGGTCACTTCCCCTCTGACCCCATTGCACTCTCTAGGCCCTTCTACTCAGGGCCAGCAGGTATCAGACTGAAGCTCCCATCTGCTTCCCTGGGCCTGGCCTGCCCAGCACTGCGCTGTCCTGTGTGCTGGTCTCTTGCTCAGGAGACAGACCTTCCTCCCTGAAGGTCTAGGACAGACTGACTCTCTTCTCTCAGAGCAGCCTTTTTATAGGGCTGAGCCTGGCCCTGATTGGCGGTCTCCAATCCGGGCCCTGATTGGCTCGCAATACGCCCTTCTCTTATTGGCTGCCGGGCTGCACAGGCCTACTGGCCTGCTGCAGCCCCCTCTAGCATGGGGGTGGGGCAGACACTCCACCACAGGGGGAAAAGATTTTATAAGGAATATCACGTGAAGAGAAAATCACTTCCACTTAAAGAACTATCAGGTAAAAGAGATATAGACTCTGCTACGATGAGACATGTCTAGTTGTATCCAGCTTTGTAAGCCATTGGATGATGTGAAATTGTGAATCCACCTTAAAATTAATAATCACCAAGGATACTTTAAAAAGTTTTTCCCATTTATTTTAATGTTATTTACATATTTGTTAGTTTGTTGTTCTATTTCTCACTAGTATTTAAATTAATACTTGTTATTTGGGCAATGGCTTCTATTACCTGTGGTCTGGTTTAGTACATTGAGCAAATACAGATAATCACACAAGTCTAGAATCTGCCCGTGAGCTCTGGGGCTGTGCAGGGGAGGAAGGACTCCTCTCAGGCCCATGTGTGACTGCATGAGTCTTGCCTAGATGGTGGCCCCAGGTCTGGGGTGGAGTGAGGAGGGAACAGGAGCTGAATGTCCAATGCGTCCCCCAACACTCCCCCATGTGAGTGTGTATGTGTGTGAGAGGTATAGGAGTGGACAGAGCTATGCTCCTGCCAAAGGAGGGTGGTGCGGTATAAAGATCTCGAAAAAGGCTGTGGCAAAAGTACGCCTGACTGAGAGCAAGAGGAGTTTCCCTCTGAGACACAATTCCTTTCCAAGGCCCCTTGTGAGGCAGTGCAGTTATAGGCCACAGGGGCTCAACTGATAGAACCAAAGAAAGAAAGATAGAGATGTTTGAAATACAGCAAATAGTCCCCCTCAGAGTAAGCTGGTGGCATTTTATTTCCTCTCAACCTTTTACATCTAGATTATAAGATCTTTTGGGCCCTTTTTCAGCAAGGTCCTTAAGCATATGCTTCACTTTAAGCATGAGTCATCTCATTGAAGTCAAAGGGTACCAATGGTTTAAGTATCTTGCTGAATCAGGGCTCATGGCAAGACTGTTTCCTGCTTCTGCTATATATGTGAACAGCACTATGAGGCTCCAATCCCACGCTCTGCTTTCTTTCATTGCAGCTGCTGTTAAGCTTTTGGAGTGTGTCACTTCTATTGTGTTTCATGGGATTGTGGAATCCATACTGGTAGTTTGTTCTTCCAGGTCTTCAGTGTATCTTCCCAAGCCCGTTACCTTTGTTGTTACACTGTACAATGTAGAGTTTACATACCCCACTCCTTTTTGTAACTTGTTTGTTTCCCTTCCGCTTGCACTGGAAGTTCTGGATGGTTGCAAGTCACAATTCTGCTGGCACATCCAGGTTTTATGAGGTTCTCTGAAGTTTGGTTTACAGGTATTGCTTGTTTCACTTGCCTTGTCTTCATCAGGCATTTATTTCTTTGTTCTCTCCCCTCCCCTTTCCTGGGGTGTGTGATCTTATCTGTTACTAAATTAGTTCGATTTTGGGAAGAAGCTCTACCTAGAACACTAACAAGCCTGATGGCACCCACAAATGTTGTTAATTTGCTTTCTTTATGGAAGATAGGTGGTGGAAAAGGGCCCACTTACCCTTATTAGTCACCAACCTAGTCTCAAATGGAAGGAACACAGATTCCCAGAAGACATAAAATGGTGTGTGTATAACATGCTGGGTGGGTTGTGTTTAGCTCCAGCCAGCGAGGTCGCATGACGGTAATTGGCAAAATCAGAAGCCGGTGAATTACTCCTGTTCAAAGCAACAGAGGGTCCTGTGGCACCTTTAAGACTAACAGAAGTATTGGAGCATAAGCTTTCGTGGGTGAATGCCCACTTCATCATCTTGCGTCTGATAAAGTGGGCATTCACCCACGAAAGCTTATGCTCCAATACTTCTGTTATTCTTAAAGGTGCCACAGGACCCTCTGTTGCTTTTTACAGATTCAGACTAACACAGCTACCCCTCTGATACACTACTCCTGTTCAGAGGATCAGTAAAACAACAGTTTATTGCAGTGCATAGATGGCTACCCTGAATCATCTTGTGCAATTGCAGGATGGCTCTGGTGGCAGATGCAAAAGCTGCATACACCCAGTGTTCCCATCAATCCACCTGCTGCATAGCTGCTCTGAATGACTGGTCCAAGAATACATAGCAAATTAGTGGTAAGTGCAATAGAACTCAGACTCGCTGGATAAAAAGATTTTTGCTGTTTTTGACATTTGTTTCCATTTGGATGCAGAATGAAACCTAGACCATTCGAAATATTTCATGGAAAAACCAAGAGCTCTCCAATTCAGAATAGCCAATAGCTCCATGGTCAGGGCATTCATATGGGAGGTTCAAGTCCCTGGCTTAGCTGACTTTGAACAGGGTCTTGAACCTGAGTATCCCACATGAGCAGTCTAACCACTGGGCTATCTGCTATCTGGGTTAGATTGGTTTGACTTTCTGGTTTTGACCAGAAATTCCATCCTGGACCAGAGAAATGGTTTTGCCAAATTGGTACTTTCCAATGAAAAAATTGTTTGGTTGATAAGTTTCCAACTAGCTCTAAACATAACATGTTGCTGTTGGGAAAGGGAACAGCAGCCTACTGTGACTGGCAGACTATGAGGAGGGTCTGGTTCTTTGACTGCAGTACTTGCTTAGGGGTGATGGATTCTTTCATTTAAGCTTCTGTTCTGGTGTTGGGGTGAATTAATTAATTTGCGTGAGATAGGCAAACAATTTTTATGCCATTAAGTGGCCATTGGTAGAGAGCATTCTGCATTTTTTTCTGTTCCAATGATAGGGATCATGTGTGTTCAATTTCAGTTTCATTTCCAGTTTACAGGGTTTCAATGTTCATCTGTGCTTTTACAAGAATCAGAAATTCTGATCTGGTCAGATATCCCCAGATGAATGACATTGGCTTGGAGACAATAGGATATTATGGTCTCATAAGTCTGTTCGATGCAATGTGATTTTTTTTTATCTTTCTCTGAGGTGAAAAAGATTCTTAAATCAAAGTGATATGTATTGTCATAACATTGTTTGATATGATAGCTCTTCCTCAGTAGGGCCACTACTTTGCTTAGCTTTGGGAAGAAACTACAACACTGCCTCTTTTCTGTGGTAGTGATCAAGGTTAGCAACTATCAAAACTGCAAGAAATTCTCTCTCACTCCTAGCCCTTTGGCTAAATTCACTGATGGAATCAGAAACCATAACACAATTGAAATCAATGGGGTTATGCTGACTTAAGCAAGCCCTGAATTTGAACATTGCTGTCAACTTTCAAGAGAGCAGAATCCAGAGTTGCAGTGCAGTGAGTTAAACTGTCCCCACACGGTTCTCCTTTTGAAGATTCATGAGGCCACAACATGGATATTCTGTGGAACTCCCACTTGGTAGCATGGAAAATTCAAAAAAGTAATATTTTCATGTTGCAACAAAAATAATTAGTTCCTTCTGTCATCTCACTCAGCTCCACATAATGGCTCTGACAGGACTATTTCACTATAAGAAATCAGAGTCTAAAAATATCAAAAACAGATAGCTGTTGTTAAATAGATATTAGGTCACTTTTTTTTACTTCTAAAATGTAAATTTAGAAACTCATTAAATTGTGGTCCTCCTGGATTAGACATTTTAAAACAACTGCAGCGATTTCTCTGAGGGATTTTAAAATTTTGTTTATGTGATTAAGGACAAAATTAAGGGCATGATCCAAAGCCCATTAAAGTTAATGGAAAGACACTCATTAATTTCCAAGGGGCTTTGGATCAGATCTTAAGATTCTTTTTTCCAAAAAAGTTTCTTAACTTACATATTGGGGAGGTAATAACCTAGTATTACTTTCTAAAGGAAAACATGGCACTGATTCAATTTGGATGAAATATATTGTTTGTATACAGTGGTTTATAAGGCTCTAAATCTTGTAAATGCATTTTTATGTGTAGTAGGAGGCACAGACATTGCAGATGTAAGCACTCATCCTCAAAAAAGCAGTTCCTGTTAGCAGGTAACTTTCATTTAAGGCTCAGTTCAACTTGATTTAAAAGCAGAAGACCCTACACAAAGCTACAGAGGCAGAAAACATGCTCCTTGCCTGGTCAGATAATTAATCAAAAAATTGGTTGCTGTGACAAAATTGGTTCAGAACCAATCAGCCAACATATTCAAAAGTTACCTCTGATTTTGGGTTCCTCAGTGCTTGGTTGTTCAAGATGGCTTAGCGTGTGCACTGAAAGACTGAAGCATTCAGAATCAGCAGCTGTTTTTGAAAATTTTGGCAGCAAATTTCCACCGACCTCATTTTTAGATATGTTTTTTGCAGCTGAGCTCACAAATGCAAGTGATAAAAATCTTGGGAAGGAGTCTGTTCTCTTGAGATTTTCACCTCAATTTTACAGACTCAACGTTTGCTTAGTTTGGAGATGTTTCAGATAAACATCTTTTTTTTTTTTTTTTTTTAAATGGAGATATCCTATCTCCTAGAACTGGAAGGGACCTTGAAAGGTCATTGAGTCCAGCCCCCTGCCTTCACTAGCAGGACCAAGTACTGATTTTGCCCTAGATCCCTAAGTGGCCCCCTCAAGGATTGAACTCACAACCCTGGGTTTAGCAGGCCAATGCTCAAACCACTGAGCTATCCCTCTCCCCTGCTGTTCTTATGGATTCTTATTCAAACCCAAACCTTAACTTTCAACCATTCAAGTTAACTCATTGCTACTTATGACTTCCATTTACACTAGAAGGACAAAAGAGGGAACTTTATATTGATGCTTATGTCATTATATTGATTTTTACGTCAGTCCTTATGCACTTGAGTGCTGTGCAGCAGTGCACAAAATAAATATACAACCAGGGTGGTATTCAGCTATATTATTCACATTCTTCATCAAAGGCTCCATGCTTTTACACATGGTGAGCATGACTCATCAGATTTGTCTGCACTGCTCAGATAGCCCTTCCTTACCTTTTTCTTTCATGGTCTTTCAGCCAAAGCAAGTTGGATATTTAAATACTTTTAGAGCCACTGATAGTAAATAATAATGATCTGAACAAGGATATATTTTTGAGTACATTACTGCACTAAAATTCGTGCAAAAGTGTTTCATGTGAAGCTCAGATTTTTGTGATTTGCATTAGGCGGAGAATGAAACAACTCTTAACCCTGTAAATTGAAATGCTTATATAATGTAGAAATTTACAGTTCCATCATCATCTGTGGCACTTTTTTCCAAGCTCAGTGTTCTACCAGTGACTAATTTCACATATAGAGATTCTTGCACTTTCCGGGTGGTGTTGGTGCCTAGATGTTCCATGAAGCCTTATTTTGTAGAGAATATGAGCTTGCCACACAGTAATGAGTCACTTAGCTCATTTTAAGTTTACTCATTGTCAGAATATTCACTACCATTGATATTCCAAGTGAATCTGTATAGGGATTATTGACATAAGGTAAGTTAATCAGTCCCCTTATTGTGAAATAAGTTAAACATGGGCTTGTGTGCCTGCCTCAGTAATACGTACAGGTTACGTATGGCCGTTCTTATGTTCTTATACAGAATGTACCAAGCTAGAACATAAGAATGGCCGTACTGGGTCAGACCAAAGGTCCATCTAGTGCAGTATCCTGTCTACCGACATCGGCCAATGCCAGGTGCCCCAGAAGGAGTGAACCCAACAGGCAATGACCAAGTGATCTCTCTCCTGCCATCCATCTCCACCCTCTGACAAACAGAGGCTACGGACACCCTTCCTTACCCATCCTGGCTAATATCCATTAACGGACTTATCCTCCATGAATTTCCCTTTACAGAAACCATGTTGACTTTTGCCCAACAATTTATGTTCTTCTATGTGTCTGACAATTTTATTCTTTACTATTGTTTCAGCTAATTTGCCTGGTACTGATGTTAGACTTACCAGTCTGTAATTGCCGGGATCATCTCTAGAGCCCTTTTTAAACATTGGCGTTACATTAGCTATCTTCCAGTCATTGGGTACAGAAGCCGATTTAAAGGACAGGTTACAAACCATAGTTAATAGTTCCGCAACTTCACATTTGAATTCTTTCAGAACTCTTGGGTGAATGCCATCTGGTCCCGGTGACTTGTTACTGTTAAGTTTATCAATTAATTCCAAAATCTCCTTTAGTGACACCTCCATCTGTGACAATTCCTCTGATTTGTCACTTACAAAAGCCTGCTCAGGTTTGGGAATTTCCCTAACATCCTCAGCCATGAAGACTGAAGCAAAGAATCCATTTAGTTTCTCCACAATTACTTTATCGTCTTTAAGTACTCCTTTTGTATCTCGATCGTCCAGGGGCCCCACTGGTTGTTTAGCAGGCTTCCTGCTTCTGATGTACTTAAAAAAACATTTTGTTATTACCTTTTGAATTTTTGACTAGCCGTTCTTCAGACTCCTCTTTGGCTTTTCTTATTACATGTTTACACTTAATTAGGCAGTGTTTATGTTCCTTTCTATTTACCTCACTAGGATTTGACTTCCACTTTTTAAAAGATGCCTTTTTATCTCTCACTGCTTATTTTACATGGTTGTTAAGCCACTGTGGCTCTTTTTTAGTTCTTTTACTGTATTTTTTAATTTGGGGTATACATTTAAGTTGGGCCTCTATTATGGTGTCTTTGAAAAGCGTCCATGCAGCTTGCAGGGATTTCACTTTAGTCACTGTACCTTTTAATTTCTGTTTAACTAACCCCCTCATTTTTGCATAGTTCCCCTTTCTGAAATTAAATGCCACAGTGCTGGCTGTTGAGGTGTTCTTCCCACCGCAGGGATATTAAATGTTATTATCTTATGGTCACTATTTCCAAGCGGTCCTGTTATATTTACCTCTTGGACCAACTCCTGCGGTCCACTCAGGACTAAATCAAGAATTGCCTCTCTCCTTGTGGGTTCCTGTACCAGCTACTCCAAGAAGCAGTCATTTAAAGTATCAAGAAATTTTATCTCTGCATTTTGTCCTGAGGTGACATGTTCCCAGTCAATATGGGGATAATTGAAATCCTCCACTATTATTGAGTTCTTAATTTTGATAGCCTCTCTAATTTCCCTTAGCATTTCATTGTCACAATCACTGTCCTGGTCAGGTGGTCGATAATAGATCCCCAATGTTATATTCTTATTAGAGCATGAAATTACTATCCATAGAGATTCTATGGAACATGTGGATTCGCTTAAGATTTTTACTTCATTTGATTCTACATTTTCTTTCACATATATTGCCACTCCCCCCTCCCCCTCCCGCACAACCTCTTCTGTCCTTCTAGGTACTTCTAGAATTGTATTTGCATTTAATTTAACATGAAAATAATATTTCCAGAAGCAAACTGCAGCATTAAATTATTCCAAATCGTCACAGGTTTTCCATTTTAACAGCTGGATATTTACATGCTTCATTAATGTTATATGTTAACATTGCTTATAGCTACTAATGTTAATTTATTAAGGGATTGTTGGTACACTCGACTTTGACCTCTGGTGACCTATATTCACATTCTGATGGGGGTCATGAGTAAATTGAATTTTTTCCTAATTTCCAGTTATGCACATCATAAAACCACTATGCGCTTCAGTAAAGTGCTAAACAATCAGCAGTTTTCATTATACTACAAGGAAAGGAGTGATGCAAGTAAGGATTATCTAGTGCATTGGCAGAATAGTATTTGGGAACTTGCACTATGCATTGTGTCAAGACTACTTATTAGTCCATATATTTTGTGAACCTTTAGTGAATGATGTTTACCCTATTCTGTTCTGATTTTTTTTTATTTATAATATACCTACATCAAAGCAGAGCTTAGGCATTGTATATATGGTTCTGTCAGACAATAATTGGGCTTTATAATTAGATAACACAATTATTGTGTGAAAGGACCATAGTCTTCACAGCTTCCTCACTGAGTGCTTGGCTTCTCTTGTTACTATTTCGTTCAGTTTGTCTCTGGCGAGCACTGGGATCATGATTGTGCTGCAGGGAGGGAAAACATTTTGCACTTTACTTACCCCCTTGCACATCCATGCACCAACCTCCAGTTCCACTAACCAATGAAGGCCACTGGAAGTGCCTATACACCTTCAGAATGTCGAGCTATATTGAGTGCTCTGCAGAAACACAAACTTTATTTTCATTTTAAAAAGTAGCTACTATGTATATGCACCAATCGTTTTCCTCTAGCAAAAATGACATAAGGGTTGCTAGCATTTGGTTCTCCTGGGCAGCAGTTGCAAGATGTCATGGTCCTTCAGATGACTATTTCCCATTTAAAGCAAACTCTAAATACGTATATTGAAAAACAAAGAAGCCATTATAGCAGCTGTCACAGTACATGGGATAAAAAGTTCCTAAAATATACATTTCCAGGGTAGTCTTTGAAGGTTTGGAAGAGCTCTTTTATGTTCAAATCAGTAATATGAGGTACATTTTAGAATTCCATCCATGCACTGGATAGTGTACACTTTTGAGAGAGGACATACAGGAATGATTTTCTTTTCCTCTCTCCCCATTATTACACTATCTGGAAGGGAAAAGAAAACTTGAGATGAAGGTGTATTAAAATGAAAAAGTTCATCCCATTATGCGTAAGCACAGAGTTATTTGAACATATTGTAACTGATCAAAGCAGATTGCTGCTGAAATCAGGGGAGTCACAGACAGAAATTAATTTATGGCTCCTTGTTTTTCAGACCATAGACCCAGTTCTGCAAGGTACAATATGATCAGCCCTACTGAAGTCAGTGGGACTCCGCTGGAGTACAAGTGCTATTTGAAAGATCAGGGCCTATAGCTGGCTTCAGTTAGATGCATTGGGCCAGTTTAATCAGTTCCATGATACGTTCTGTAATTATATAAAAATGCATTTACAGTAGTTGCTGTTGTAAAGTCAGTATTTACCCAGAGTTACTGCAGGTATTTCAATATATCTAGAATGGAAAATAACTGTGGCATTTCAATTGTGTAAATGTTTACTTCTTAATGGCAGCTCCTGTAAGAAGTAATTTGGTAATCATTAATTAATAGGTTTTTAGAACTGTTGTCTCTGCCTGAAAGCAAGCCTGTGAGTGCAGTGTGAATTGTGTTGATAAATTGCATAGTCAACTGCTTGACCACACTTTGGTTTGATATGAAATATACTCAAGGGGCCAAATAACCAATTTTAGTCAGGTTTATTGCTCTAAGCCAATAATAATATAGTTACAGGACAAAGATTCTACACAATACCAATCCCCAGGAAGCCTCTTTTGCAGCAAAGTTACGTTCACCTTATGCAGGAGATATGTTCCCCAAGTTATAAATTTTAGCTGGTATTATTTATATGATGATTTTACTAGTTACACATTGTGATGCTCTGTACCTCCGGGGAACACCCAGCACCCCATGTTCATCCTTATAAAATGATTGTGTGGTATCCAGTGTAAAGTTTGTCATGTCAGGTGTCTTTGGAAGGTTAATGAGGCACTGAGCATTCCTGTCATAGTGATGTTATAGTAATTGTTGTTACAGTAATGTTATAGGTTGTAATTTCATGTATATAGTTATGAGGCTAGAAATGTGTCCTCATGGCTTAAAACAGGCCCAGACAAAATTCTCCAAGAGCAGAGGGGCAGTTCACACCTCATCAGGGCATGTATGGGACAAGTCCAGCTCAACCTATCAGGAACAAAGGACACAGGCCTAGGCAGCAACAAAGGATCTGTTGGACTCTCAAGTGAGTCACCGCCCTTCCTTTGGTCAGTTTGGACTACGATGAGGTAATGATCACCTGATCCTGAAGGGGGGGCAAAGCCAAGAGGGAAGAAATAACATGATAAAAGGGAGAGATGTTTGCCATGCTCTTCCTCTCTCATCCACCTCCATCTACAGACATCACCACCAAGCAACTGAAGTACTGATCAAAGGGGAGAGCCTGGCTGAAGAGCAACCAGCCAGCCTGGTGAGACGCATCTAAGTTTGTAAGGGCATTGAAAGTGTTAAGGTCAGCTTAGAATGTGTTTTGCTTTTATTTCATTTGAGCAAATCTGACTTGTTGTGCTTTGACTTATAATCACTTAAAATCTATCTTTGTAGTTAATACATTATTTTGTTTATTATTCCTGAAGCAGTGAGTTTGGTTTGAAGCATGTCAGAGACTCCCCTTGGGATAACAATCCTGATACATATCAATTTCTTTGTTAAATTGATGAACTCATATAAGCTTGCAGTGTCCAGCAGGCATAACTGGACGCTGCAAGACGGAGGTTCCTAGGGTTGTGTCTGGGATCAGAGATATTGGCTAGTGTCATTTGGTTGCACAATCCAAGGAGCAGCTTACATACCAGAGGCTGTGCGTGAACAGCCCAGGAGTGGGGGTTCTCACAGCAGAGCAGGGTAAGGCTGGCTCCCAGAGTCAAGGATTGGAGTGACCTAGCAGATCACCGGTCCGGATAACACCAGAGGGGAACGTCACACACATCTCTTGACATGTTACTAAAATCCAACCTATTTGTCCCAGTTCCCTAACTTCTTGTTCTGTTCCTTCCTTATCTTTGTTTTGGATACTAGCATTTCAGGTACTGGTCCATGGAGGTACTGCCCTAGCTTGTACTAAGACATAGAACAAATGTATCTTGATTTTGAAAAGTTTCCTGTCTGCTTATGCCCAAGTTTACTTAAAGGTGTTATGGGATACTTAGCATAAGAGAACAGGATTGTAGTAAAGATACAGGCCAATTTAGAAGTGCTATACTATTTGTGCTTAATGCTACTTGTGCTGAATGCATACTAACGTATATAGGGTGTGGCTAATAGATATTATCAATCTTATATATATTGACGGGGCAAGGCCAGATGGCTATAGAAAAGTAGTGGGAGATAGATATATTAGCCTCAGGCTAAACAAATCCCTGGTACCAGGATAAGTAAATGGCAGCAGCTCCAGATCCATTAAGATACCTGGGGCCAATTAAGAGCTTTCTAGAAGGCAGGGAGGACGCAAGGTTGATTGGCTGGCTGAAACTAGTTAAAAGCCTCCCAGTTAGTCAGGTGGGCGTACATGTCAGGAGCTGTGAGAAGTTGCGCTGTTGGAGAGACTGAGCTGTACACACCATATTAGGCACAAGGAAGGAGGCCCTGAGGTAAGGGTGAAGTGGAGCTTGAGGAAGTTGGGGCTGCTCTGGGGAAGTAGCCCAGGGAATTGTATGTGTCCTGTTCCTAAAAGGTCAGCTACCATAGGTGATACTATTAGGGTCCCTGGGCTGGAGTCCAGAGTAGAGGGCAGGCTCGGGCTCTCCCCCTTTGCCCTCCTGATTAATCACTGAGACTGGGAGACAACAGAGACTCTGCAAGGGAGGATAGCTTCTCCTCACCTTCCTCGCTGGCTTATGATGAAAATGGCTCAGTAGACTGTGACCCTTGTCTCTAGAGAGAGAAGGGTTAAGTAGAGGGTCACAGTGAGCCTCTGAGGCTAGCGAAATCTGCCAGGAAACACAGGACCCATAGAGACAAGGACAAAGCTTTGTCACAACATATATAGATAGATTAGATATATGGTAGCCAGCATATATTGGTCAACAATTGAATACAGTAATAAGGTGCACTAGTTTATTTGGTTTCAGTGGTGTTACACCAGCAGTGAATTTGTCCCTTATGGGTAGCAGTAATTTGATCTTGACATATTTTTTTTAATAAGATGCACTGATATTTCATGCACCATGCGTCTGACAAAGTGGGTATTCACCCACGAAAGCTTATGCTCCAATACGTCTGTTAGTCTATAAGGTTCCACAGGACTCTGTCGCTTTTTACTGATATTTCAGTTGACCTGGACTCATGGAAGATGCCTCCCCCACATGCTTAGATACTTAGGGCAAGATTCTGATGCCCTTAGGAATATCAGTGAAATCAATGGGACTACTTGAGCAGAAAGGTGCCAATCCTGCAAGTTACAATGCACAGGTAGTTGGTTCTCTGTACCCATACAAACCACCACTGAAATCAGCTTTGGTTTTACTTGCAGAATCAGCTCAGAAGGTACTACTTAGCATGAGTAAAAGTGGCAAAATCTGGCCTTATTAATTAATTATAAATAAAATTGCTGTTAAAAGTGTGCCTGTAAAACCATTTACCCAGAGTTAGCATGCCACATGACCATGATATATCCTATTCTCAGGAAAATACCTTCAGTATATCAGATACTGTGATGTGGAAACGCTGGGTAAATGGTGGCTTTTTAATAGTCACTTCTGTAAATGCATTATTATCTATTGTGTTGGATCACATTGTGGAGATGTGTTTAAATTATTTTCTATAAGTGCTTTGTATCTGCTATAGTCTCATCTATTAAGTATTTTAAAATAATTGATACATGACTAAAGTATGTTCTAATGAAGTTTATTTATTTAAAATTTCTATTAATAATTTCTTAATTATTAAATTATTCATGTTACTTCAATTTTACATGTTACTGAATATACTCTGCCATAATATGCAGCTACTTTCTCCCTGTACTGAGGGCAAGATTAATACTGAAACATTATGCATAATATCCAGTTCTAACAAGAAAAATAGGCATGAATCTCTATTAATTCTCAGTCCTGTTGCCTGTTTTGACTTTCCTGTCTTTAATACCTTCAAAGTGAAAGACCTGCAAATACAAAATTTTGTCCTAAATGAATTAAAATTCGTAAGCAATATACATTTTATGCTATAATTTTGTTTTGGTAAGAGCTATATCCACATAAAGGGCAAGGTTTTCAAAATTGCTCAGTGTTAGTCTAACTCTGTTCCTATTGGAATCAGTAGGAACTTTAGCAGTAGTGTGTCTTAAGTGGGTCAAAAGTTCAACAGAGACACTTTCATCACACCAGCTGTAGGTGATCTATTGGGGGAAAGAAACAGAGTATTGCAGTATATGTGACACAGCAGAGCTACATAAATATATATATTACTGTATAAAACATTTATCCTGTGTTAGTAGTGTTTACATTTAATCATTTTTATTGTATATTATGGGAGCCCTAATCAGTGCATTCTTGGAAAACAGATACTAAAAAATCTTGCAAGCGCTGCTTTTCCTGGAGTGAGATAATATTTGTCTGTAGTATGCATTAACAAAATGTGTTTGAGTGGAGGACACGTTGCAATAAACACATTTCTGCTTGTTTTACATGATGGTATTTAAGCTTTCTTAGGCGATCACATTAAAATAAATGATGAACACAATAGTTAGTGGTTCAGCAAGGCCCAGAATTCATTATAGCCCCCAGACTGAGTAGCTGGGGAGAGGCTCTGTGGGTAGTGTGAGAAACCTTACTCTCCTTAGTGTAGAGCCACTATGGAGTATATCCACAGAAGCTACTTCAGCCCAATCCAAGTCCGTAATCAAGAAACAGTCCCGTTGGTCTGTTCAATAGACATCATGACATTGTTTCAATCACTGATTTCACTATAGTTGTAATTTGTAGAACTCTTGTGGTTTTCTAAAACAGAAACAAGCAAGACAACAAAGAACACAGACCTTGTGTCTTTCTATATTCAGAGGAGAGATGCTGTTTCTCACCTCTGCCTGTGCTAAATAATTCAAATTAACTAATCAAAACCAATTTGGCACTCTCTGCTGTCATTGCATATTAATAAACTGTCTGAGCAGATTCCCATCATGGCTTATTTATGACTGGACCATTGTTTGAACTATTTTATTGTATAGGGCTGGATCAGTCAAGTGTCCTTAGATCAGTGTTTTCTCAATGACTGGTCTGTGAACTGACGCCAGTCCCTAAGATCTCCATGACACAGTTTAGGAAGACAACAAGTCAGTTCCAGATATCAAAAAGATTGAGAAATGTTTAGATCATTCATGTTTAGGTCATGGTGTCTAAAATATGTGGCCTAAATGGCTCCCTTCCATGGAGGATTTAGTGAGGTGAACTCTGTGTCTATGCATTACTTCTTCCTTTGAGGTGGGAGGAAGCAGTGAGATACATCATAGATTTATGATTGGGACTCTGAAGGTGGTGGCAGGAGGGAAGTCTGTCATATAGGAGTTCTTCCTCTCTCCAGCCTCAAAGTCCCACCTCAGTCCAAGAATACCTACCCACCTGGTGTTAGTGTGGAGTGGTTTCTAGACATTCCCAAAATGGCAAAATGTGATATTACCACCTTCTTTCATTGCTGTTGGGGCTATTAGCTTCTCCTTTATTCCCTTTGCCCTGTGCAGCACAAGGGAGCACCTGGGCCTTTTGTTATCCACATGTGGAAGGGGCAGTATCATTTCCCATAGCAGAAGTGTTTTTAAGACATTTTGAGAAGAGGAGCACTTCCATAAGGTGACAATCAGCTTTGAAAGTGCCCCTGTAAAGATAAGTTAAAAGTGGAGCTTGAACCATGTGTGTGCCCTTTGAAAGCATGCTTTGGTGCAACTCGGCCCAGATTCTCCCTTCCACTTCCTATCTTATCCTATCAGTGTTTCTGCTCTCCAAGCCTTGATCACATCCACACCATAAGGAAACCAGCATGCTCTGCTTCAGAGTAATATCACAAAAGAGACTTGTGTGGGAAAGTAGCTTTATAGTTTCCATCAGCTCTTCGCTGGCTTTTTCATTAGAAACAGTTTGAAATTTTCTAGCATCTCTGCCATTCAGTGGCACAGTTTTCAAGCTGAAACTTCAAAGTTGGGCAGGGTAGCATTTGCAAAAAATGAATCTCTGGTCAACAGCTGACTGCAAATGGAAAGGCAAAGAAACAGCCAAAACAGCAAAGACTCGGTGTGAATGACAGGTTATGGAGCCAAAGATAAAACAAATGGCAAAAAATAAGTAAGGCCAAATGTTGCTCTCATTTATGTCATTTTTAATCTCCAAAGCTCAATAGAGTTACGCTAGATTAATAGTATTGCAAGTGAGAACATAATTTGGCCCTTAAATGAAAGGGACATATAATTTAGATCCCTAGTATAAAATTAATCTTGGCACAAGTTACACTATTATTACTAAAATCTCCTATTCTTAAAACTGCATAAAAAGTTTCACACTTAGGGTACGTCTACATTTGAGCTCGGTGGTGTGAATCCCAGAGGGTTCTGGGCATGCCACCCTGGCTATACTGCTGTTTTTAGTGTGCTAAATCCAGGAGAACTAGTGTAGAAATGTCTACGCAAGCAGGGAATCGCACCTCCCAGCTCAAATGTAGCCATAGGGTGAAACTGTCTATCTAAAATTAAAGGTAGATATTGACTAGTAGAACTGAAGAGACTGATGAGTAGAGAGTACTTTATTATAAAATAATTTGTCCAGACAAACACTAAGAAATCACTGTTTTGTTTAGGTGTATATTGTGTAATAGATATTGGCATGATCACATTTGACCATACAGATCTAGGCCCCAGTTATGCAACGTCTTGCAAATGAGTGGACTTCTGCTCTTGCACAGAATTGCATTGACTTCTCTAGGACTCAGTGTGGGCTCAGCGGTCTGCCTGCATGCCAGAAAATTGCATTAGAATTCTAAGCTGGAATTCCTTCCACATACAGTACAGGTTAAAAATCCACTTTGAAAATCTCAGGCATATTAAGTTTAATTACACACACATTTTCAGAGGAATAAAATGATGTATGATTGATTGCCCTCTTCAGCTGTACAATCATTGCAGTAATGCATTTGATTTGAATATAGCAAGCCAAAAATTTCGGCTGAAATTTTAAATTCTGCCCTCACTTTGCTCCCACTTTCCCCAATTGGCAAGCACGGGTCCTCTCTGGCCTCCTCTTTATGTCCTTGTCCTAATGGGCTCTACTTCACCCCTTCCTTTCCTTTCTAGTGAGGAGTAGAGCCCACCACAAGTTCTTTATCTTATTTATCTTTGTGTTTCTACACTAGGTTGTTAAGAACAATCTGCTCTAAGCGCTGTACATAGCTGTGATGCCCCCAGAGTGGACTCTGAGAGTCAAATGCCAGCACCAGATTACTTCCCTCTCCATACCAGCCTCGCTGCGCTGGTTGGTGACTGCATCCTGTGCAGGAGTGCGGAGTAAGATACAGAATATTCAGAAGATTTGGGCCCAGTTTCTGCTAATTAGATTACACGCCTGCCCATGACACTGATCTTTAACATAATATGACCTGTTTTTCTACTTAGAAAAATATGGATGTAGTTAATGCTGATGCATTGGACAGAGAGATAAAAGAGGTGAACACAGACGTATAAACAAGGGGACAGAACTTTATATCTGCTTTGAATTTTTTAGGGCAAAATGCCATAGTTCAATACATTCCTTCTGTACTAATTGTTATGGGAGGGAACCACAAATGAAAGTAGGCTAACAATAGAATACATGTTTAATTATATT
Organism: Chrysemys picta bellii; assembly: GCF_011386835.1. Taxonomy (NCBI): domain Eukaryota; kingdom Metazoa; phylum Chordata; order Testudines; family Emydidae; genus Chrysemys; species Chrysemys picta. Next base: position 185,596,279 of record NC_088793.1, read on the forward strand.
ATATACATGTTTAATGATAAATTCTGAACAAAAACGTGGTTCATATTGGTAAAAGTAGCAACAGAGGGCCTGAGTCGGCCCTCAGATGTATGCATGCAACGACTTTTAAAATTGAAAGCAGAGGTTCTCAAACTGTGGTCCATGGACCACCAGTGGTCCGCGAGCTCCATTCAGGTGGTCCACAGTTAGTTCCCTCTAAGGTGCGTGCCTGGGCGGCCGCACACGAGAAAATGAAGGGCCACCCATCTACCTAGTTAGTGGAGCCGCGCAGCTAATTAGGTGCCTGGACCCTGGAGAAGATGCACATGTAAAGTGAGGTGGTGGCCTTGGGGGGAATAGGAGGTAGGTGGGAGGGGGCAGTGGGGTGAGAAGAAGGGGTGGGGGGAATTTGGGATTGCAGGGCTGCAGCGGCCAGAGAAACAGGTGAGTTTCCCCAGCTGCAGGGCTGTGGCTGCTGGGGAGAGATGGCCCTACTTCCCAGCCTCAGCTCTGTGGCTGCTGTGGTGGGGGAGAGACCCCGCTCCTTCCCAGCTCCAGATTGGGGGCTGCTGCAGTGGGGAAGAGAGGGAGAGACCCCCCCCCTCCGTCCCAGCCCCAGATCAGGGGCTGCTGCAGTGGGGTAGAGAGGGCACATCCATCGCATTAGAAAGGTAAAACTACTGATATGAAAATATGAGTTGTGTGCTTTTATTTGTAGAACAAAAAAAGTTAATTATTATAACTTTTTTTTATATAGTGCTTTTATCCAAAGCGTTTTACAATAGTTAGCTAATGGTACAAATAACATTTGGAAAGATCATTAAGTGGTCTGCTGAGACTCTCAGCAATTTTCAAGTGGTCAGCAGAAAAAAAAAAGTTTGAGAACAACTGGTCTAAAGGCCATAATTTGGCCCATAATCTGTTAACAAGTTGATTTATTATAAATCTACATTTGCAGTGTACAGCGAATACCCTAATGCTCTACAGAATAAAATACACACATGCACACACCATAAAAATGGGCCTCTTGCAGAACTGGATCCCTGTGTACAGGTGGAAAATGTACAATTAACTTGTTAACCAATATCTCTCATATGTTGCATCTATAGGTATTTTCCTACATATACAGCAAAGTACATATTTCTTCTAGAGATTTTCCTTAATATATCTAACATGGTAAAGGCAAACTTTGTTAAGCATGACAATAGTTGCTGTACTTTAATGCTGATTTTACTACAGTATATGATGGGAGTCAAGGGATAAAACTTCTTACTGGGATCATTGCCTGTGTTTCAGTGTCCTATGTACATTATGACTTTCCCTATCAAATAGAATATTCTGTAGTTCTCAGATCATTACAAAACATTATCTTGGTTAAAACCCTCTAAAATGCCTCATGAGACCTCATCCAAAATGGGGATTTCCTGAAAATTGTGGAAGATTTTGTGTTTGATGTTTTTGTTTCAAAATGTAGAAGGCTCAGTAAAGATCATTCCTTACTGCATTTCAGTAAACACTATACCAGCATTAATTAATTAAATATGTGGTCTTTGTTTGATTTGGTGATGTATGTGCTTAACATGCAGTATGTAGTAGGTGATGTATCTTATTAGATTAGTGGTAAATTTAATTCAGTATATGATGCATATGATTCAATAGTCAATGTTTTCTGATTTAATAACAAAATGCCATTGGTTTGATAAGTGACATACTTGATAACATTAATCAACAACTTTAGGATTGAGACATTTTGTACTGGATACATTATGATTTTAAAGGAGGAAAGACTTCAAGAGGATTTGTAGTATGAGATATTCGGTGACATATATGATACTCCTTCAGTATCTGTTTCCCAGTATGAAAAACAAGTTTTACAAGAAAATGTAAACAAAGTATTTTAAAACTTAATGTATATTCATGCACTCTTGAGTTGCTATAATATTTCTGGATTCTGAATTGGAAGGAGATTTGCATTCTTTTTCATGTAAAGGCAGTTGTCTGAATCAGCAGATTTGGTAGAATGCTTTTACAGCTGGAAGATAAAAGACAAAGTAAATGTATAATTATTATAGCCCTGTAGGCTGATTTTTACAAGAATAATGGTGGTTCCCTGTCTTAGTGATGAAGGACTTTTCTTTCTCTACCCTTTGAGTGTTTTACACATTGTAATGTAATTGCTACTGGATAAGTGAGCACAATACAATACACAGAGGCCAGCATTTTTCCATGTTCATTAATTTTGGATATCTGTTTGTGGGTGCCTGACTTGAGACGTCTAGAAGCTGATTTTCAAAGATACTGAATGCCTGCAACTCCTCAGAAATTCAGGCCTTGATGTCAGTGGAATTCATCTTATGGGCCGGGAAATCCACTGCAAGACAGGTGGAATTTGAAGACTTCAGGGCTGTGGATTTTGTCATTTGGCAGAGTGCATAGAAATGGATGGTTAATCGCATGATGAAATTGCTACCATGTTTAGCTCTAACATAGCTGCCTTGCTGGAGTGTCTGCAGAGAAGCTGAGGATTAAATAGATGCGGAGAGCTACCTTCTTACTACTAGAGAAGGTCCCTCCAGGTCAGGTGTAAGGCACATATGGTACAATAGCTTTGAGAAGTAAGCATAGATGCTTATCTGTTTTGTGGCTAAAGAGGGCTCTAGCAGCCAGAGCCTCTCCTCTCCTTCCCCCCCCCTCAACCCTGCAGCTTCAAATCACTGGCCAGGCAGCCTCCTGCAGCTCTAGAGCTCCTCCTTCCTTCTCCCCCTCCCCTGCTGCCCAGCGTGCCGCTCCCTGGGGAGAGCCAGGGCACGGCTGTTCTAACCTGCTTTTGCAGGGGGGAGAGAACTGCCCCGCAGCAGGGAAAACAGAGTTTAGCTCCTGTCTAGAGCCCCGGTGTCTGTTTCCTCACGGGGCACTAGTCGTTCCCTCGCTGGAATGGAGTGGGGGCAGAGGGAGGGTGACTACGGGGTACTTGACCGATGAAAAGGACGCCTGGCAGCAATAGCCATGCCCAGCCTGCTGCTGGGCACTGGGGGATAGATTTTGGGGAAGATTTAAAAAAACAGCCCCAGACAGATGATGGTTAGAGGCTTTGGGGGGTCCACCCCATTAATGTCTTCTGAAGTCTCCCCACCCCCAGGCCCTCTGAGCCAGTTGTGGCTGTGTCCAGATGCCCCCTGGAGTGTGCTGCGGAGCGGCATGGTAAGGGAGCCAGGGGGTTGGAGAAGGGGCAGGGGGGTTCTGGAGGGGGCAGTCAGGGGACAGGGAGCAGGGGGGGTAGATGGGTTGGGGGTTCTGGGGGGGGCAGTCAGGGCACAGGGAGTGGTTGGATGGGCGTGGGAGTCCTGGGGGTCTGTCTGGGGGCGGGAGTGTGGATAAGGGTCGGGGCAGTCAGGGGACAGGTAGGGGGTAAGGTCCTAGGGGGGCAGTTAGGGTGGGGGGTCTCAGGAGGGGGCAGTCAGGGGACAAGGAGTGGGGGTGGGTGGGTTGGGGATTCTGAGGGGAGCAGTCAGGGGGCGGGAAGTGGGAGGGAGTGGATGGGGGCAGGGTGGGGGTGGGGCTAGGGTGGGGCTCCCCCCCCCCCCGTATCCTCTTTTTTGATTGTTGAAATATGGTAACCCTAGGCGGTGGGGACTCAGAAGGAAAAAGGTTGAAAACCCCTGAGTTATGCTGTACTTTTACTTGTATGCACACACATGCAAAGAAGTGAAAAGAAAAGGATCGCAAAGATACCAAGAGAGATTGCATCTGAATGTGACATTTTTTGTAAGCACAACAGGCAGCTTGTCAGACCACACCAGGTATGGAAATATGTTTCAGTTTGCAACACATTGTTACGTTGTCAGCTTAATAACAATGAGTTTCACAGACTCTGGTTAGTGATACTGTTGACTAGGTTTCTAAAATACTTCATATATTAATCCCACTATTTTAAATAAAACATTGTAAAATATCACACAGGCAGTAAGTATCGTGCTGTAATAAATGTGACGTCTTAAGTTCTATAATTCAGCTATGATAGATCTTTCAAACTAAAATATTTTCAATTGTGATTTTAATGCTCTCATTTAATACTCTGAAAGGCAGTTACTAGCTAAAGGAATGAATTAGCTATGTGGCATTGTTAACAGCAGGTATTACACGTGCTATTACATGAGCCACTATCAGAACTTTAGAAAATTAGGAAACCTCATTGCATAGTCAATTACTGTGAAACAATAATGTTTGTTACCCACAGTTAACAATTTTATTAGCCAATGCTTTGATGCTAAATTTGAGGGATCACAATACTTCAGAAGAAACTCTTGTCTGTAGTCATGACTATTTTTGAGGGTCGCCGTATTAAAAAAATCAATTTTTCTGTTTTGGTTTATAGTCAATTCTTTACCAGTTATAACGTAAGAAGCATTTTGCTCAGTGGTTAAAAAATTAGATTAAATAGACAAGATGACTTACCCAAAATAAAAAATTATTATTTATTACTTATTTCCTCTCTGCTTTTACTTTTTTCAAACATCTACATTCCTTTGGCTTCCATAGTAACAGATTTGTTTCATTTGTTAGTTTAATTTGAGGTCAAGTTTTCTCTTTTTTTCCCATTCTCTAAGCTTCAAAACCAAATATGAGCTTATTTCTCAGTCGCTTCCTAACAAAAGCATGTGGGGACAAAAGTTCACATCTACTGAAAACTGCTCCTCCTATATCTCCCCTACTTTATATTCTTACAAGAGCTGAGCAAGGACTGATATTTACACTCAATACACAAATAATAACCTGTCTTTATTAACATGTAAAATAATTCAGTGATTATTATAATAAAATCAACAGAAATGATTGAATGATTACAGGGCATATATTGCTTACGGAATATCAGTACATCAAGCTAATAGAGATCAGTTGAAGATAAGTGTTCATATGTTAGGGACTGGATGGCTCTGGAAATTGATAAGGGGAAACAGGTCCTTTCACTCTTTGACTGCTAGTTTAAATCCAGTAGGTGTCAGCTGGGACTGGATGCCATTGCTGTTCAGCCAGTGTCTTCTCCGTGGCCATTGTGAAACAAAAGGCTGGTCTCAGTCTTGTTATATCAATAGAGAAGAGTCCATGTAGCAAAAACCATCATGATGCTTTGGCACCCTTGCTTGAAGTTTCAGCACAGGGCCAAGTGCTGAATAAGCTTGGAGACTGAGGCACAGTAACAACATGCCATGGTGAAGATGGCACTGCCAAAATTATATCTATTCTCTGGTCAGTAGAGGATGTTACTTCCAGGGCTGACAGTATGTCACCTTTCACAAGCATTTAACCTCGGTATTGCAATATCACAATGGTAGGTGCCTTATAAAAAACCCAGATCTGTCTATCTGTTCAGGGTTGTGTTCTGGTCATCACAGTTTGAGTGCCTCACAAGTTAAGGAGAATGGAATAGTGAAATCTCCAATGGGCTTCATAGGGCCTTTGGCCCCTGCCCCTTCTCAGCTTATAAAAAGCATTGCTTGGGGTAGGGATTTTTGGGGAGATGGGTGCACTTGTTGAAAAGACAATACTTAAATTCACTCACAGTTGTAAGGAATTATCTAAAAGGTGATTATTGTCAAGGACTTAAAGGCCACAAAGCACAATGCAATGCCCCTTTGCTCAATATACAGCTAATAGGCCCCGTTGCGCACTGAGGGTAAATGCTGCAGTTTAGCTTGGTGTGTAAAGAATCTATTGTAACTTTGAGCAATGAAGTTAGCTGTATGATATAAGGATGATGTGAAGGCTTCAAGGATCTTGTGCTAGTCAGAAAAAGAATCCGTCTTCCTAGTCTTAAAAAGAATCTATCTTCCTATAATAATTTCCTTCTGATTACAAAGTATATTTTGTGTCTATATTATTTTTGTCTGTCCATTAAAATTTTAAACTCCATAGAGCAAGGAGTGTCTTCCTATGTTTTGTGTATGTGGCTAAGTACAAAGTCATGGTATAACAAGTACTGTTGGAAAACTCAGCCATCTGTGCAGACTGGCTCAATGGGCATTCCCTTACCGCAAGGAGCAAAGCTAAGCCCAGGAATATTGTGAGTTATTGAACCTGGAAAGAATCCATCCATGGACCTTTTTGTAACAGTCAGGAATGGGAAGATGTAGACATTGAGGTGGAAAAACTGTCAGTCACATACTTACTTTAGCTTTGCAGCCTATGTGGTGTCTTAAAGAAAGGTGTCAGAGAGGCCTGTTCTTACACCCTTTTGTGCTGGCTTTTTTTTTTCAGTAAAAGAAGCAAACATAATTCAGATTACTACTTTTCTAGCCCCACTTGCTCCCTTAGTGACTGATCATATGAAGTGCTGAGTACTCTAATGGTAGTTGAGGGCACTTAGCTCAAGATCTCGTAGGAGCAAGTCCTGAATTCTCAAGTCAAGGAAATCTTGGCTATCTGTAAATCTGCAATTTTCCATAAAAGAGCCATTCCCTCATTCAGACGTGGTCTGTCAGTGCTGACAGCTAAGAATCTAGTCTTCGACAGAGTTGGAGGTGGTGATCAGTTTCTGTTCTGCCTGATAATTCTTCTGCTTCAGTTGTTATTGCAGAGTCTAGTTGAAGTTTGTTTATGCTACTGGAAAAAAGTAGGCTTGTAATCTCCCTCAGACATTGGCATGTTTCCAGGAAGAAGAGTGTTTGCATGTCAACTGTCTCAGGGATTCAGTGTGTAGTAATTGCTACTATTAGAGGAATAAGAGAGAAGGACATTTGTTTAGTCTCCCATCACCACATACTGAGATTTTTTTTTCAGTCTGCATTAGGAATCTTTATTTTTGTTGAGCTCTTGACCAGCAGTCCTCAACAAAGGACTACTTGCACATGATGAGTAGACCAGGGTCACGCAAAAGCCTGCCCCTGAGTTATATGCCCCAATTTTTTGCCCCTGTGGAGTCAGAAACAGCTCCCAGTTAGACTCCTGTTTAGGTGGAAAGGTTTATTTTTGGGTGGGAAAAGTCCACAGTGAATTTCTATGGAGGAGTTTTTTTGCTTGGGGTGCTGCCTCTTACGTTTCTTAGGAAGTTTTCAGATGCATATGAGATTATTACCAGAGCATGAAAAATCTCTGTGCTGTGAGGCAAATTTCTACTGCTGACAAGAGCCAGAAAAACAGGAAATTTAGCGCTCTAGTTCTTGACAGGTAGCCCTTCAGCCTTGTACTGAGAGCGGTCTCTGCCCTTCTTGTGTAAAACATGATGTAGAAAGTGGCTGGGAATGAGAGAAATGGGTTTCCTGGTGCTATCCCACAACTACAGCACACTCTGTGGATGAGCATAATAGCAAGGCCCTTCCTACCATTGAACTCAGAGACAACCGGAGGTGATGTAGGGAGACTGAAGCCAGCAGCCAAACCTGATGACACCACAGTAAGCATTGCCACAGGCACCAGTGGATACAGCATTGATGCAATGGGAATTGCAATAATTCTTAATCCTGGCATAGGGTGAGTATGTCCCTGCTTCAGTAATTTGCTTCCTCTAACCCCACCTTTGGTTTGTGGCTGGGGCTGGTTGAAAATCTTCTGTCAAATCTATTTTTAGATGGAAAAATGGGTTTTGATTTTTTTATGTTTTTTTGTCTCAAGTTTCTAAGGTTTGTAACCTGTCCTTTAAATCGGCTTCTGTACCCAATGACTGGAAGTTAGCTAATGTAACACCAATATTTAAAAAGGGCTCTAGAGGTGATCCCGGCAATTACAGACGGGTAAGTCTAACATCTGTACCGGGCAAATTAGTCGAAACAATAGTTAAGAATAAAATTGTCCGACACATAGAAAAACATAAACTGTTGAGCAATAGACAACATGGTTTCTGTAAAGGGAAATCGTGTCTTACTAATCTATTAGAATTCTTTGAAGGGGTCAACAAACATGTGGACAAGGGGGATCCAGTGGACATAGTGTACTTAGATTTCCAGAAAGCCTTTGACAAGGTCCCTCACCAAAGGCTCTTATGTAAATTAAGCTGCCATGGGATAAAAGGGAAGGTCCTTTCATGGATTGAGAACTGGTTAAAAGACAGGGAACAAAGGGTAGGAATAAATGGTAAATTCTCAGAATGGAGAGGGGTAACTAGTGGTGTTCCCCAAGGGTCAGTCCTCGGACCGATCCTATTCAACTTATTCATAAATGATCTGGAGAAAGGGATAAACAGTGAGGTGGCAAAGTTTGCAGATGATACTAAACTGCTAAAAGAAGAACAGGAGTACTTGTGGCACCTTAGAGACTAACAAATTTATTAGAGCATAAGCTTTCGTGGACTACAGCCCACTTCTTCGGATGCATAAAGATAGATAGTTAAGTCCAAAGCAGACTGTGAAGAACTTCAAAAAGATCTCACAAAACTAAGTGATTGGGCAACAAAATGGCAAATGAAATTTAATGTGGATAAATGTAAAGTAATGCACATTGGAAAAAATAACCCCAACTATACATACAATATGATGGGGGCTAATTTAGCTACAAGAAGTCAGGAAAAAGATCTTGGAGTCATCGCGGATAGTTCTCTGAAAATGTCCACGCAGTGTGCAGAGGCGGTCAAGAAAGCAAACAGGATGTTAGGAATCATTAAAAAGGGGATAGAGAATAAGATTGAGAATATATTATTGCCCTTATATAAATCAATGGTACGCCCTCATCTCGAATGTGTACAGATGTGGTCTCCTCATCTCAAAAAAGATATACTGGCACTAGAAAAGGTTCAGAAAAGGGCAACTAAAATGATTAAGGGTTTGGAATGGGTCCCATATGAGGAGAGATTAAAGAGGCTAGGACTCTTCAGCTTGGAAAAGAGGAGACTAAGGGGGGATATGATAGAGGTATATAAAATCATGAGTGATGTGGAGAAAGTGGATAAGGAAAAGTTATTTACTTATTCCCATAATACAAGAACTAGGGGTCATCAAATGAAATTAATAGGCAGCAGGTTTAAAACAAATAAAAGGAAGTTCTTCTTCACGCAGCGCACAGTCAACTTGTGGAACTCCTTACCTGAGAAGGTTGTGAAGGCTAGGACTATAACAGAGTTTAAAAGAGAACTGGATAAATTCATGGTGGTTAAGTCCATTAATGGCTATTAGCCAGGACGGGTAAGGAATGATGTCCCTAGCCTCTGTCTGTCAGAGGATGGAGATGGATGGTAGGAGAGAGATCATTTGATCATTGCCTGTTAGGTTCACTCCCTCTGGGGCACCTGGCATTGGCCACTGTCGGTAGACAGGATACTGGGCTAGATGGACCTTTGGTCTGACCCGGTACGGCCTTTCTTATGTTATGTTCCACAAAGAAAAAACCCATGTTGTGACCAGCTCTAGTTCTGTCAGTGAAGGAGGGACAATCCAGAAAATAGTTAGCTTATCAAGACAAGGTTAAAAGGTAACTTGAACACAGTCCATAAGTACCGAGAGAAGATTTCTGATAGCAGAGGATTCTTTAATCCTGTGCACAAATGTATAATAAGCTCCAATGGCTAGCAGTTGAAGTTAGTAAAGTTCAAATTGGAAATAAGCACAAATTTAACAGTGAGGGTAACTAACCATTGGAACAATGTACCAAGGGATGTGATTGATTCCCCTAGAGATGGAAAAATGTATTCATCACTTTAAATCAAGATTGGAAGTCTTTCTAACTGCTCTAGTTCAACCAAAAGTTATTAGAGTCACAGAGTGAAAATTTGTGTTCTGTGACATACAGAAGATCAGACTAACAAATCATAATGGTGTCTTCTGGTTTAAAATAGCTGAATCCTTTTAATTGCTTTTCCCCATTATCTTCAAGCTCCTCAGGGTGCTATCTGCATTCTGATCTAGTACCTACCCTGCTAGATCAATTACAGAACCTTTCTGTCTATCTAGATACTTCTATCGCTGTACTATCTGAGCTCAAACTTACTTAATAAAATGAGAGGTTGTCTTTTTATTGTCTTTTTAATGAGTTATGATGGATATATGTATATGATATCATCTGATTTGCAATTCCCCTCTGACCCATTGCAATTCATCCTTGAAGTCATAACTGCCTTTTATCATACAGGACTCTGGGAATAGTGATATCTTTTTGTTTTTATCCTAAAAATTCACCGGAGACGTCTTTCCAGCCTGTAGCTTTTGGGAGAGTAAAATGTCAGCATTTTTGTTTTTTCTAGAACTTTCATTTTTTACAAAACTACTATATTTTTTCATATGTATTAATAAAATGGTTATGATAGCTATGAGTAGATTGTTGGTTCTATCATCCTAAAGTATTTCCCCAAATTATTAAACCACAGTTATTGAAATGTGCTGTGTGAAGTATAAAGCAATCTAATATGTAGAAATGTCTAGCCTGGCTACTTAGGTTTGTGTCATTACATGTAATGTGAGGAATCTCCCGTGGTTTGGATCAGGCCCTTTGAGCTCTTTTCTTAGACTGTAAATTCTTGAGAGCTAAGTAGCTGTATAACACCTACCACAATGGGGCCCCTACCTTGAATGGAACCTCTGGGCACTACTGTAATATAAACTTCAATAATAATAGTAATAGTCATGTACTGCTGGTAACAGCACTCTAAAAAGAGGCTATTTCTCCATAAAGATTGCAGCAGGTATGGGTCTCTGTTCTGTCTACATTGCACTATGAACTCTGGAGGATATTATTGTTTCCATTATCCATTGTAGCTTAAAGTAGAGTTCAGTTATTTAGGAAAGGGAGCTGCTTGCCCACTATTGAAAGATCCAGGAAATAAGGAAGAGAGACTTTGTTTAAAATATATGTTTGTGTCAGCAGGATAATAGAGGTAACCAGCTGTGATCTCTCTTACGGAAAAGTCCTGTACAATGTAATAGACAAAGGCTATAATTTTCTAGAATTTTGGAAGCCTCCAATAGTGTTTAATACAGGACGACATCCCTGTTTATAGAAAAGGGACAAAAAAAGATACAAAATAAAACCTAGAGAAGCCAGAATGGAAATCATTTTGTAGTACATTTTATAGGTTTAAGAGTAATTTCTGTAGAATCCTACTGATTTAATCCCCATTGAATTAAATTGCACTTTTCCATAAGGGATTGAGAAGGTAGTCGAGACCAACTCACCAGTCCTCGGTAGGTAGCAACATACCATGGTTTTGAAAGCCTTCAACAGAAACAGCTCATTGCAGAAAGATGGTACAGTCAGAAATTGCTAGCTGGGTTATTTTTGGCTGGGAATTACAAAAAAGTATGTACTGACAGATCTGTATTTATGTATCTGTTCATAGTCATTTATTTAGAGCCATTCCTAAATATATTTGATTACTTCTCCTATGCAGTAGGTGGTATAGCTTAGAGGGATTGGTTAGATAAACTATTTGCATCTGAATAGTAAGGAGGAGAAGATGATAGTCTGTGTTAAAGAACCTGGGATTTTGGTTGGGTTTGATAGATGGCTGGCAGAGAGATGCAGCAGCTGAATGGCTGCTAGGGGAGGATGTAGTGCTGACATAAGGTGGCCGCAGCCTGCCCTCGACTGGGAGGTATGTGGTCTGTAGTGAGCCAGTGCAGACTGGAAAGTGGGTGGTGCTGGCCAAGAAATGGACATGGCCAGGTGGCTGGGGGACATGTGAGTCAGCATATCCATCTCATCAACCTCTGCTGTGTGGAAATTAAAGCTGCTACAACCAAGGGAGGGCAGGCGACAGCATCACCACCTGCTCTCCCTTGGGATGAATTCCCCTAGTGTGCAGAGGCCATGTCTGACTCAGGGAGGTGCAATTTACATCCTCCATGTGCCAGCTTCAATAAATCTTCCCCTCTAACTGCTCTACAATTTGAAATTATACATAGAAGGATAAGAGAAACATAGCCGTGTTTTATGTATGACTGATCTCATTTGCCTTTGCATCTGTACCAAGCTATTTCTGATTAAATCATGACACTGCAGAGAAAACTGCACAAGGGTCTGTGATTTGGATTTAAGGTTTACAGAGATGGCAAACTAAAAGGTTATACTGATATCTCAGTCTCCTTAATAAAGTGCTATCACTGATTGGACTGGCTGGTGAACAAGATGTATTCATTGAGGGGTCAGATCCTTAGCTGGTGTAAATCAGCATAGCTGTATTGACATCAGTGGAGTAATGCTGATTTAACCAGCTGAGGATCTGGCCCCAAGCACTTGGTAAACAATATACTTGCCAGCTCTCATATTCTGGCATGGAGCTCCTATATTTGGGACTCCCTCCCTGTTTCTTGAAGAGCCTTATGTTTCTATTTCCACCAAATATAGCTCTAAGTCAGATGGAATTTTCTTCTGGTTTTTTGTTTTTTTTTTTTACTCACTCGCTTCCTCTTTCTCCAGAAGTATAAAATATGTGTGTTTATAACAAATGGAGACTGCAAGAGATATTTCTCAGTGAACTGAACAAATGCACATACCTCAAAGAACACAGCAAAAGACTGGGACTCTCCAGGATAGACTTAGAGAGATTTTTAAGCTGAGGTGTGAAGTTTCAGGAAATCTTGATTAAAACCCTGCACTTTGATAACACACCTCTATTGTGTTCAAATAAGCAAGTGCTTAAATCCATCCGTTCCATATGATCCAGATGGAGGGCTCCCTCCATGCAGATCTCCCCTGTTTAGCTGGAGGAAGGATACATCACCAACTACCACAGCATGTTATGTTAATAACTAGTATTTTATGAAGGACCAGATTGTGGTGCCTTTGTTTGCATTGAACAATATCTCGCTCCTACCGTAGATCCATTTATATCAATTACACTATTTGTGGTTAAATCAGTATGATTAAGGGTATCATAATCTAGGCTAAATATTGGATTACAGAGAATCCTAAATGTTCAAAAGTGACTAGTGACTTTGAGGTCCCCAACTTTTGGGTGTCACCCTGACGACATAAAGGGGCCTGATTTTTCAGAAGTTCTGAGCACTGTTTCTTGGAAAACCAGATCTCTTTGAGATGTCTCAAGCTGGGCACCTAAAATCACTAGTTGCTATTGAACAGTTATACCGTTGTCTTTTAAAAACAGCAAATTTTGCTGTTCAAATCTGTCTGCTCTTGCAATCACATGTGCAGTGTAAAGTGCTGTGGGGTCTGCAGATGAAAAGCCCATTATATTCTGATATTTTTTTCATTTTACTTAGGGTAACTCTGCTTCATTCAAATCATTTGCCACCATTATCAAAGAATTAATTCTGGAACAGCGACAGAGGAAAATATAAGAGCGAAACCAAGAGAAAACACCTGAAAGCAGCTGGAAGTAGATGATGTGGAGCACTGGGATAGCACATACACTTTAAAAATATTTCATTCTTTACATAGTTGAAGTTAGAGCCCTTCACTTAGCTTGGTACACTGACCAGCTAAACACCATCCTTCAGGGTCACTTGGACACAGTGCTGTTTATTTGCATTTTTACATGTTAGCCTTGTACAGTACTTTAGTGAAAATGAACCCTTTCCTAGAAGGCTTTTCTTTGCTGCTTGATATAAATGTAATGTGGTTGGCACATCCATTTCATCTAGGATCACCAGATATCCCATTTTTAAAGGGACAGTCCCGTACTTAAGCCCTCCTGCAAGTGTCCCGAAGTTTCTTAAAAATGGGCAAATTGTCCTGTATTTTCTGTCTCCCACACCCCATCAGTACTGGCAGGTCCTGCTGCTGGCCAGATCCCAGTGGTGAGTGGCAGAGTCCAGTGGCCGACAATGGGGGTGGATATGCAAGGCTGGTGGCGGGGCAAAGCTGCAGTACGCAGGGCCGGCCATTCCCCTGCCAGTCCGTCAGTGCAGCCCCTGCTGCGTGCTGGCTCTCGGGCAGCAGGTCCCCGCCCCCTGTCCTGTTTCTGGCTTACACTGGCTGCACGCTGCATGCTGCGGTGGCTGGTGAGTGCAGGCAGATGGCAGGCAATGGCTGGTTATGTGTCGCCTCTACGATCCACCCATCGGCCCTTTACGTACTCCCTGTCTTGCTGTCCTCTCCCTGCTTTGCCCCTTCAGCACCCCCATCCCCGCTGCTCCTCTATATCCCCTCCGGCGGGGCGCATTTCGCTCCCAGCACTATGCAGAGAACCAGCCCCTGGTCGGAGCGCTCAGCTCATCAACAGCCTGGCCAGCTGGCTTCTTCCTTCCCCCACTGCCTCTGGCTGGGCCGGGGGCCCCGGGAAAGCCCAAGACCTCTGGCCCGGGCGCTGGCCAGGAGGAGACGAGCCCTGCATGGGCCAAAGCCCCAACAGTGCTGGCATGGGGAAGCCTCTCTGCCCCTTAGCTAAGCTCTGGAGTGGAGGAGGAAAAGCGATTTCCAGCCTGTTTGCACCCGACCCTGCAGGCTCCACATCAGCCTCCCAGGCAAGGGCTTAGCACCCTTTTCACCCACTCTGTCCCCTAGGCACCCTCCCCTGCTGAGCCACCTCTCTGGCTGGGTTTGCTGAAGCCCCTGCAGTCAGCTTCGCTGGTGCACAATGCAGTCTTAGGGCTTAACCCCTTCATGCCCACGCCGTAGTTGGGGGACAGGAGGCAACTGGATGTGGCTATGTTAACTGCTTTTCGACACTGTGTGGGCAGGAAGGGACAAGCTGCTTCCAGCCAGAGCGGAGTGTGTGTGTGTGGGGGGAAGAGATGAGCTCTGCAAAGACATGGGCCAGGTCATCCCTTTCCTCCTCACCCCCTGCCCCGCAGCTGGAAGCTGCTCCCATCTCTTCTATTCCACACAGTGCCGAAAGGCTGCTGCTGGCCATATTCTGGTATGAACCCTGGCAGAAATCTGGGGAGGGGGAGGGCATGTGACCCTGTGTGCCCTCCCCCCCATGTTGCCTTGGGAAGACGTGGCGCCAGGTACCAGGAGAGGTGGGTCCGTCCTGGGGGCCCAGCCAGGCATGGAGGGTGGAAAGTGCCGGGCAGAGAGGGTCAGGTCAATCGGTCAACCCCCGTGCGAGAGAGGTGTACGGGAGTGTGTGTGTGTCACCTCTCCTCGTGTGAACCCTAAAGCCTTAAAGATAAAAAGGGAAATTCTGGGGACTTGGTTTACAGGGATCCTCTAAGTTACATCAGTACGTGTGTCCTGGATATGAGTCGACAGTGTGCCCTTGTTGCCAAGAAGGCTAACGACATTTTGGGCTGTATAAGTAGGGGCATTGCCATCACATCGAGGGACGTGATCATTCCCCTCTATTCAACATTGGTGAGGCCTCATCTGGAGTACTGTGTCCAGTTTTGGGCCCCACACTACAAGAAGGATGTGGAAAAATTGGAAAGAGTCCAGCGGAGGGCAACAAAAATGATTAGGGGGCTGGAGCACATGATTTATGAGGAGAGGCTGAGGGCACTGGGATTGTTTAGTCTGCAGAAGAGAAGAATGAGGGGGGATTTGATAGCCGCTTTCAACTATCTGAAAGGGGGTTCCAGAGAGGATGGATCTAGTCTGTTCTCAGTGGTACCAGATGACAGAACAAAGAGTAATGGTCTCAAGTTGTAGTGGGGGAGGTTTAGGTTGGATATTAGGAAAAACTTTTTCACTGGGAGGGTGGTGAAGCACTGGAATGGGTTACCTAAGGAGGTGGTGGAATCTCCTTCCTTAGAGGTTTTTAAGGTCAGGCTTGACAAAGCCCTGGCTGGTATGATTTAGTTGGGAATTGGTCCTGATTTGAGCAGGGGGTTGGACTAGATGATCTCCTGAGGTCCCTTCCAACCCTGATATTCTATGATTCAGTGATACCTGAACACTAAAGACTTTAGTTGGACTAAAGCAATTCACTCCTCAGGACTGTGTCCACGTACAGAGAATGGGAGACACTGACATTCCATCAATCCCAAGGCCCCTGTATTGGCAGGGAATTGATTAGGTGAGATATGCCCAGTTGATCCAAGTGGGTGAATTACCATGTGCTGTTGAGGAAGATGAAAAATCGGAACTGGGGCCGCCGCCCTGGGGCCCGAGCCGGGCCGGGCTGGAGCTGCTGGGGCCGGGGGTGCTCGGCCGGGGCCGGTCTGGTGCGCTCGGCTGGAACTGGGGCCGCCGCCCTGGGGCCAGAGCCAGGCCGGAGCTGCTGGGGCCGGGGCCGGTGCGCTTAGCCGGAACCAGGGCCGCCGCCCTGGGACCGGAGCTGCTGGGGCCGAGGGTGCTCGGCCGGCGCCGCTCAGCCGGGGCTGGGCTGGCGCGCTCAGCCGGAACCGGGGCCAGTGCCCCGGGGCCCGAACTGAGCCGGACCAGAGCTGCTGGGGCCAGGGCCGGAGCCACTGGGGCCGCCGGGCGCTGCTCGGCCCGGGCCGGAGGGAGCTGCTCGGCCAGGGCCGTGCCTCCCCGGAGCTCTCCTGCCCCCCCCACCCCAGCTTACCTGCTGCTGCCGCCTGCATGCCCCTGCTTCTTTTCAGACTTCCCGCAAAGATCTGATTCGCGGGAAGCAGGGGATGGGGAAGAGCAGGTGGGCAGAGCGTTCAGGGGAGGGGAGGAGGGGGAAGACAGCTGAGGGGCTGGACAGCGTGGTAAGGCTGCAGGGGCTGCAGGGGATGGAGGGAGCTGTGAAGGGGCTTTGGCTGCCGAGCGGCAGCTTTTCGGTCTATAAATAGCCGACCAGGGGGAAATCCTGGACATTTTTAGATTTTTAAAAATCCTTCCCGGACGGCTATTTATAGACCGAAAAACCGGACATGTCCGCGGAAATCCGGACATATGGTAGCCCTATTATAGCAGTATAGCTGATTCCTATACGAGAAAGGGAATAAGCTGTATTGTATGAGCACTTTTATGCTGATATACCTGTGTTCACTCTAGAGCTTGAAGAAGTACTAAAACTTTTGCTAAAAAAAAATAAAATTCCCCCCCCCCCCCCCCCACCCCTCAACTGAAATAGTTATACTGGTACAAAATTGTGTGCAGATGAGGCCTGAAATAGTGGTTTTAAGTTTCATTTCACAACCACACTCTGATTCTTTCTCTTAACAGTGGTTTGTAGCATGTGATCCATTAGGATTTAATCATTTCTCCCTTTTTTGACCCAGTGTTTGTCACTTTATTTGTTAAATTACATGAACTGCTTTTCAGCCAGTATCCTCATTTTGCCCCTTGGACTCTTTCCAGTGGCTTTAATGGGCATTAGGTTAGGCCCTTTATATAGATAAGGGGGCACACTGCTTGTGCAATGCAAAGGGACCTTGGTGGATATGAGAGTCAGATCCAGCAATGCTTTACACTTTGAACTTTCTGTATATGCATATCTCAGTTAATTAATTCAGAGTCTCATTCAAAGCACACTGAAGTCAATGGAAAGACTTTTTGGGCCTGATTCTTATTTGCACTAAGTTTCCTCTGTACTGTTCTGGCACTACCATAGTGATGTCAAGGGACCTTAGTGTAAATGAGAATCAGGCCCACTGACTTCAGTGGGGTGTGGCTGAAGCCCTGGTAGGGTATTGAAAAATAAAAACAAAGTTATTAGTATAACTCATCACTACTACTTGGTCCTCTATCATAGATGCCAATGTATTACATTTTATATGTCAAAAACCGTGTTTGAATTTTTATATGCTAGCACTTTTCTTGTTTTCATGTGATTAAAATCACATGTGCAATGCTTATAGACGTCTTATAATTTAGCTAAATTTCACACTTGACCTCCAAAAAACATGTCTGTGAGCTATGGAATTACATCCAATGTAAATTTTAAGTTTCTATCCCCAAAATGCTGAAGCACTAGATTTGATTTTTTTTTAAAGTTACAATTTTTTATAATGGTCAAAGTGTTTGTTTATTCCATTCATTTGTTAAAAAGGCTACATCATTTTTTGCTCAGTGTTTTTTTAAAAAAATTCTGGGACTAAGAACAAACTTGGAAAAATTAAATCCAAAAGGTAAAAAAAAGTCTGAGGGAGTCTGAATAACAGTCTTTTCCTGTTAAGAATAAAGTTGGCTGTGCAACTTTAACTAAAGGAGTCATTTTGAGGTCCTCCAATCAACTCATCTTTTGTAACCGAAATCTTTGGGGGAAATGAAGCATAAATCTGAAATCCAGAGTTAATTTGTACTGCTCTTTAGAAAGTCTGATTCATTATTTCAATACAAAATTGTGCATTGGCAATGTTTGTAATACAGCTAGAAAGAAACTCTTGGAAATGTTTATAGCTCTGACCATAAAGCAGAATAACTTTTCTTTTTACTACTAATGATCTATGTTTCCATGACTGAGAATTGAAATAAGGATTTAAAATGTCACATCTCTGCAAATTCCATGAGCAAGCACTACCATTGTCAAATACGGTAATTAAACAGGAAAAGCAACCTAGGAGTGATTGTCCTCATCCACCTCCCCATCACTTGTCTAATAGCGATATGATTATTTTATAACTACAATATCATGTAATTGTTTTAGGTCATTGACTACAAATAAAATGTAAACATTCTACAAACATGGCAAATAAATAATGTACTGGCTTGGTTTATTGAATGAACGGCTCTATGTTTGCGGTGGGTGAGTATTAGAGGGCGGGTGTATGATGAGTAGGCATAAGAGGGTTTTTGATCTGGAGGTTGAGTTTTGGTTAGAATCATGGGGAAGAATATAAGGTTGTTTAAATGTGTTTTATGTTATTTTATACTTGTACATTTAGGTTAGCGATTATATGAACTGTATGGATATTTGGAATATTGTCTTTCTTAACTGGGTTCTTTTAGGTAGCTAAATGGGTGGTGTTCTTTGTAGGGTTTGTTTGTTACTGTGAGATTCCTTGGTGTCCAGGACATATATTTTAATTGTAATAGTAAGTCTGAACTGTAACTTAAATTACAAAAGGTTTTTGTTTGTTGCATGAACAAGACCAGATCTAACTAGTCTCTTTGGCATTGTGCTTGTCATTTTCTTTCTACCCATCCCAGTATCTTTCTTTGATCTCAGTTGCTAAGATGATTTCTTTATCCAGATGAAAATTTTACGATCAATATTGTACTTAATACATTTATATACTAGGTTTTTTATGTGGTATGATCTGTGTTTGAAAGCCCTCTTCAAGTCCCAGGAGATTACTTTAGTGTTGTATGGTTTAGAATGCCAGCAGATGTATTTAATTCACCTAAGATGGCATTTTCCACAGTGTGTTTTAATCTATTTAATGGGTATTTTCAGCCATCCCCAAACACTTTTTCTTGTTCTGGATGGGATGGCATATGTTAATTTACAAAGCTCTGTTCAGAAGTGAATGTTTGGGATTCCTGGCACTTTCAAAAGCTTTTTACTACAAAGGAGAGTTTTTGGCACACAAAAAATAATCGCATTAGGCCCAAGCTTCCTTGCCCAAGTTATTCTTATATAGGAGTGAAATTTTGCCTTTAAGGGTCAGGTTGTTTGTCTGCCCCTCGCCATGGAAGAGGCTGGTGTTTAGCTGCATAAACCCAGAAATATCCTATAATCCACTTGGATTACTGTATCAATAGTTAAACTCTCAACCCATCTCATTTTTGGACATTTATGTGCTTCAGGCTATTAAGTCCAGCAAGTGGCTTTTTGATTTAGCAGAGTCTGAAAATCTGTACCTTCCTTGATCAGAGGTGTAGTTATTACTTCTGTATCCAGCGCTGTGAGGTGCTGAGCAACTACAATTGCATGAGCTCAGCACCTCATTGGATTTGGCGATCAGATGTTAAGACATAACTGTTTTCCTTTTGCAGAGTCATCCTATATGACAAACATGTATGGAACAATGGCACTCTGTTTCTGTACAGTTGGGTGGGAGAAGGAAGAGTTGATGCTGGAGGGTAGTCAGTAGCTGGTTCATAGGAACTGGCTTATGCTTCTGTATTGTTAATATATTTTGTAGAGCCAGGGGGCCTCTTCAGTTAGGAGTTGTTTTTTAATAACAATAATAAATACAAATGAAACAGATAGGAATTTTAAAGCTGTGACACAAACTGAAGATTATTTCCCTAGACCTGATGCTTTCTTTTTCTCCCATCCATGTGCTTCTCTCCATGCCCTATTTGTGGAGCCCTCCCCACCAGGGCCAGCTCCAGGCACCAGCCTAGCAAGCAGGTGCCTGGGGCAGCCAATGAAGAGGGGGGCACCACATCCGGCCCTTTTGGCGGCAATTCGGCGGCGGGGCCGTCACTCCCTTTGGGAGCAAAGGACCTGCCGCCGAATTGCCGCCGTAGAATGAAGCGGTGGTAGAGCTGCCGCCGCAATCGCAGCTTTTTTTTTTTTTTTTTTTTTTTGTGCTGCTTGGGGTGGCAAAAATGCTAGAGCCGGCCCTGCTCCCCTTAGTTATCTCTTGCCCCTGGACCAATTCTTAATCCTTTCTCTGATTTAGTAGCCCTTTCCATTTAGTGATCCTCCCGCTACTAATCCTGCTGTCCCTCATCCCAGCCTGTGTCCTTGTTTCCTTCTTCAGCTCTTCTTCTCTTACTGAGGCTGCTCTAAAGCTCAGTTTTGTGTCTTTCCAATGAGTTCAATGGGCTTTGGATCAAGCCCATTCTGAACACCAGTCTTGCTTGCTGCATTCAAAGAGCAGTGGGTGCATCTTGAGGCAGGGAAGCATTGCTAAAGAGTAAAGGAGAGCATGTTGGTATATGGAACTAACTACTCAGTGAAATAAGAAAGGCCAGAAAGACCTCTAACAATCCTGAAGCACACAAAATCAATTCTGGAACAAACCTCAACTAGTGAGAAGAGTTTAGCAATGGCATAATGGGTTCGATTTTTCTCAGTTTTCGTTGATAACCTGGCAGATGCATTTTGCGCAGACGGAAGCTGAGCTGAAAGCATATCAAGTAACCCTGTGAGAAAAGCATCATGAATGTCAACCCATGAGTCAACAAAAAGCCTGTATCAATGGTGTGAATGTTACAGCAGGCCCTCATAGTGGCATTGTTATGCAACTGTTAAAAATAAATCTTACATATAACTTTAGAGGAGAAGTTGGAATCAAGACTACCACATATTATGTCTGGTCTTAGATCTAGTGATGATTTCCTAGCCATTGAGGTGCACTTTTGTAGTAGAGGCTTTTTGCCAAGAGCTATGAGAGGGGTTTGAAAGCAGAGCTTTTGTTAGAGCTGAATTCATCTGGAGGAAATTTTGTTGCATCCAAAGTTTTATGTGCAACAATAAATCTCCTACGCCAAGACAGTAGAATCAATATTGTTCTTAAGTAAAATATAAATATGCTTATCCTCAACAGAAAGTAGAAACCCAAGCCTGTATTTTTAATAACCTGTCTCAAAGGCAACATCTAAATAGTGAATAAGAGTGTGGCTTAGAACAAATCTTTGAGGGACTCCTTAAGTGACATCAGCAGGAGTCAAAGAAAAGTCTGCTACTGAAACAGAATTATGCTGTCAAGTTGAGTAGGAGCAAAACTAATGCACTCTGTCATTGACATTCAAAAGGATGTCATCATCTACAGTGTCAAAGTAGCACTTAAGTCCAGACAAATGCAAACACACAGACAACCCCAGTCAGACTCCATCGATAAACCATTAAAGCCTTGACTATAGCAGAGTCAAGACTCTGAAAAAATACAAGCCTCTGACTGCAACAAGTAGAGATAATTTGCAATTAAAAGCTGCAACTGAGAAAACACTAGTCGTGTAAGAAAATTTGGATACAAATGTCTAATTCTAGAGACATATAATTACTTACATGTCTGGATCCCATGTGTGTTGAAAACAGGAGGTACAGCACCTGTTGCCTGAGAAACAAAAATAACTGTTTTGATCGAAATAATAAAATCTGAAGGATATATTCTAGTTAAAAAAGTATAAAGCTTACAAGCACTAAGACTTAATTTTGAAATAATCAGAGCAGTATCCATGGAACCGAGTTTAGTGAATTGACAAACAAAACCAAAAATAACCACCCCCACCAACAAAAGAAGTTATATTGTTAGTTACAGGAAAAAACTGAATAGTTGTGACCAATAATCACAGATGAGAGTGCTCAGTTTTACTGCAGCATAATTTAAGACAAATAATTTTTCTTGTCAAAAGAGCAATAATCTGAGTGATACAAAACTCGATGGTTTTTCCTGCCGTAGGTGTTCTAGAAAACATGCTTTACCAGACACTTTCACAATAAACAGTTGCTAAACATTTTGCTGAGCTTAATACAGTTCTCCCTTAGGCAAACCTCAATTTTATCTATATGATAGTGCTAGCCTTAATATTGTTGGGTTTCAGAGGAATTTCACTATACTTTAACAAGAAGCTCTCTAGGATTAAAGAATGTCATACAAGGGACGCAACTCTAATAGGGCTAGTGGAAATACAGAGTAGCTTCAATGAATTTATACCAGTGTAAATAAGAACAGGATGTCAAGTATCGGAGGGGTAGCCGTGTTAGTCTGAATCTGTAAAAAGCAACAGAGGGTCCTGTGGCACCTTTAAGACTAACAAAAGTATTGGGAGCATAAGCTTTCGTGGGTAAGAACCTCACTTCTTCAGATGCAAGTAATAGAAATCTCCAGAGGCAGGTATAAATCAGTATGGAGATAACGGGGTTAGTTCAATCAGGGAGGGTGAGGCGCTCTGCTAGCCGTTGAGGTGTGAACGCCAAGGGAGAAGAAACTGCTTCTGTAGTTGGATAGCCATTCACAGTCTTTGTTTAATCCTGATCTGATGGTGTCAAATTTGCAAATGAACTGGAGCTCAGCAGTTTCTCTGGTCCCGAAGTTTTTTTGCTGTAAGATGGCTACCTTTACATCTGCTATTGTGTGGCCAGGGAGGTTGAAGTGTTCTCCTACGGGTTTTTGTATATTGCCATTCCTGATATCTGACTTGTGTCCATTAATCACTCTTGCGTAGTGACTGTCCAGTTTGGCCAATGTACATAGCAGAGGGGCATTGCTGGCACATGATGGCATATATAACATTGGTGGACGTGCAGGTGAATGAGCCAGTGATGTTGTAGCTGATCTGGTTAGGTCCTGTGATGGTGTTGCTGGTGTAGATATGTGGGCAGAGTTGGCATCGAGGTTTGTTGCATGGGTTGGTTCCTGAGTTACAGTTGTTATGGTGTGGTGCGTGGTTGTTGGTGAGAATATGCTGAAGGTTGGTGGGTTGTCTGTGGGCGAGGACTGGCCTGCCTCCCAAGGTCTGTGAAGTGAGGGGTCATTGTCCAGTATGGGTTGTAGATCACTGATGAATGATCATCAGTGATCTACAACACCATCACAGGACCTAACCAGATCAGCTACAACATCACTGACTTCTGTTAGTCTTAAAGGTGCCACAGGACCCTAAGAACAGGATGTTGACAATATATAGTAACTAGATTTTAAAATAGGCTGGATATGGTTATAACATTTCTAGTTATGGCTGTTAATATAGGAGTAATCAATCATGCTTTGAGCTGTTACTTGGTCACTGTAAGGTACAAGGGAAAAGATTTATATTCTGTAATATTAGATAGTTGGCTATGTGCAGATTCTCACCTTTCATCCGGTGAGATATTAGTTGTCATTGCCAGGAGATGGATTTAATTGACCTGGTCTGATATGATATTGCAAATCTTATGTTCCTGCCCAAAGTAGTACAGTGAAAGCAAGGTTACACGTACCCTTCACGTTTTTGTAATAGCTTTCCAAAGACTACAGCCAGCATCTTAAAGGCTTTCCCTATTGTTTGAGCCTTCTGCAAATATTTTAAATTAAACCAAATTCATCAGCTACCTATATATCTTGGCACACAGTTCTTTGCTGATATAACTAGATGGCTCCACTGACTTCAATGTAATTTTACCCATTTACACCACTTGAGAATTTCTGACTGTATTTAAAATATGGTCACCACATTCATCAGAATATAACAAGGCTTATTTAGATCCTGGAACACTCCAGGTAAATTATGATTATCAAATAGAGCTAATCAGAAAGTTTTGATGAAAACCAAAACAAGATTATTTTAACATTTTCCATAAAATTTTATTTTTCCACTTCTGGCCAGCCTTATTACAAGATTCCTCCGAATTTAACAGAACTGCACATCAGCAAAGGAACTATCAGCCAGCTCCTTAATTGTACAAAATAAAACCTCTATTCAAAAAGGAGCTGCGTAATGAACAATGGTCACATATATATATAGACACAACTGTTGTCAGCACAACTCAAACTCAGCACCTTAAGCACTAAAAACCGGAGCTCTAATGCTTGAGTTAAAGATGTTTTTTGCTGTCTAATTAGCAGACTGTTAGAGTCAGTTGGGCCAGTCACTAAAGGGAAACATGACCACATGCACTAATGGCTTATCCAAGGCCTATTGAAGTCAATGGAAAACCTACTATTGACTTCAGTTAGCATTGAATCAGGGCCTAAGCCATATTCATAGTATGAGAAAGCCCTAGGGGAAAAAAAAACAGAACAAAGGGAAGCTGTCTTAAAAAATAGAATTTAATGTGACATCCTCAACCATTCTAAAATGGAGGAAATCTAGTTTAAAGAACATTACAAAAGTATTTGATGTAGGGAGATCAGTCATAGACATACTGAAAATGGATATTCTGTAAGACAAAAAAAAGTCAAGAATATGTATGTGGGAATAACATCAGGCTCTAACATAGTTTGACTCAAACCAAAAATATCTAGCAGTTTCAAGAATTCTGATATCATAAGAGAAAAACGATCAGCTACATAAATACTGAAGTCCTCTAATAACATGTTAGACTAACTGATACAGAATGAGGGCAGATTGACTCATAATTTCTATAAAAACATTGTATTAAGTTTTTGAGGATGATAAATTACCACATATAATACACTGTTATTATACAGATAATCCAGAATTTAGTTTTATTCCCAGAATGGAGTGAGGCACAATGACTACACTTCCAACTATGTTAACAGCATGTGGAGCTGATGTAAAAAGGAACATTTGAGGAACTGTGTGTGGTGAAACTACAAAGATTCTCATCTTCACCGAGCAGATCCATTACATCTGAATACAGCAGAGCAGTACATCTGAATATACTTGCAGATTGGAAGAAGACTCTTAAGGTCTGTCTCCACTGCAATAAAACACCCCTGGCTGGCCTGTGTCAGCTGACTAGGCTCACAGGACTTGGGCTGCAGGGCTATAAAATTGCAGTGTAAATATATGGGCTCAAGGGAGACCCTTTCCCCCTCACAGGGTCTCAGAGCCGAGGCTTTAGCCTGAGCCTGGACATCTACTCTGCAATTTTATAACCCCAGAGCCGGAGTCCCACGAGCTCGAGTCAATTGACACGGGCCAGCAGCAGATGTTTTATTGCAATGTAGACATACCCTGTAAAACACCAAGGAAACAATCCTGTGTCTTTGGGGGGCTGTGAAAAAGTATGAGAGGAGAGGAAAGTGATCAGGAACAGTCAGCATGGATTCACCAAGGGCAAGTCATGCCTAACTAACCTAATTGCCTTCTATGATGAGGTAACTGGGTTCTGTGGATGAGGGGAAAGCAGTGGATGTGTTATTCCTTGACTTTAGCAAAGCTTTTGATATGGCTTCCCAAAGTATTCTTTCTAGCAAGTTAAAGAAGTATGGGCTGGATGAATGGACTATAAGGTGGATAGAAAGCTGGCTAGATCATTGGGCTCAATGGGTAGTGATCAATGGCTCCATATCTAGTTGCAGCTGGTATCAATCAGAGTGCCCCAAGGGTTGGTCCTGGGGCTGACATTGTTCAATATCTTCATTAATGATCAGGAGGATGGCGTGGACTGCACCCTCATCAGGTTTGCAGATGACACTAAACTATGAGGAGTGGTAGATACGCTGGAGGGTAGGGATAGGATACAGAGAGACCTAGACAAATTAGAGGATTGGGCCAAAAGAAATCTGATGAGGTTCAACAAGGACAAGTGCAGAGTCCTGCACTTAGGACAGAAGAATCGCATGCACTTCTACAGACTAGGGACTGAGTGGCTAGGCAGCAATTCTGCAGAAAAGGACGTAGGGGTTACAGTGGACGAAAAGCTGGATATAAGTCAACAGTGTGTCCTTGTTGCCAAGAAGGCTAGTGACATTTTGGGCTGTATCAGTAGGAGCACTGCCAGCAGATTGAGGGACGTGATCATTCCCCTCTATTTGACATTGGTGAGGCCTCATCTGGAGTACCGTGTCCAGTTTTGGGCCCCACACTACGAGAAGGATGTGGAAAAATTGGAAAGATTCCAGCAGAGGGCAACAAAGATGATTAGGGGGCTGGAGCACATGACTTATGATGAGAGACTGAGGGGACTGGGATTATTTAGTCTGCAGAAGAGAAGAATGGGTGGGGGGGATTTGATAGCCGCTTTCAACTACCTGAAAGCGGGTTCCAAAAGGATGGATCTAGACTGTTCTCAAGTGGTACCAGGTGACAGAACAAAGAGTAATGGTCTCAAGTTGCAGTGGGGGAGGTTTAGGTTGGATATTAGGAAAAAAAAATTTGCTAGGAGGGTGGTGAAGCACTGGAATGGGTTACCTAGGGAGGTGGTGGAATCTTCTTCCTTAGAGGTTTTTAAGGTCAGGCTTGCCAAAGCCCTGGCTGGGATGATTTAGTTGGGGATTGGTCCTGCTTTGAGCCGGGGGTTGGATTAGATGACCTCCTGAGGTCCCTTCCAACCCTGATATTCTATTCTGATTGTATGACCTAACAGCCATCTGCATGTTTTGTGTTCATGGCTTTAATGAATAATACTATAATTTTAAAATACACATTTATTTGACAGGGATCATATTTAATGAAGTAGAATGGAACTCAGTCAAGATTGCTGCTTTAGTAGAACAAATATCTAAAAACAGAATATTGGACCATGGGAGAAGCAGAAATAATGCAACCAAACATGAAGCTAGAAGTTCCCACACTGGATCTGACCAGTGGTACATTAGTGGGGAAAGATGGATCAGCATTCACGTCGCACTCCCCATCAGTACTCAGCCCAAGCCGGAGAAGCTAATGATCCAACCAGCAGACCAAATTCAGCGATGAATCCTGGTCATGTGCCACCTGAGACACATTGCACATAAACTAAGGGCTTGTCTACACTACGTACTGGATTGACGGGCAGCGATCGATCCAGCGGGGGTTGATTTATCACATCTAGTATAGACGCGATAAATCGACCGCTGAGTGCTCTCCCGTCGACTCCAGTACTCCACCAGAACGAGGAGTGCAAGTGGAGTCGACAGGAGAGCGCCAGCCATCGACTTACCGCAGTGAAGACACCGCGGTAAGTAGATCTAAGTACATCGACTTCAGCTACGCTATTCACGTAGCTGAAGTTGCGTATCTTAGATCGACCCTGCACAGTAGTGTAGACAAGCCCGAAGAAGAAGTGGTCCATCTACTCCAGTATCCTGTCTCTGGGTCAAAATCCTGTTTAGTTCTTGAGCAAAAACAAGTTGTTTGATCTTATCTAAGTCCTCATTTGGCCGTAACATCACGGACAGGTTTACGCTGATATTCAGAACATAGAATAATAGAATCATAGACTATTAGGGTTGGAAGAGACCTCTGGAAGTCATCAAGTCCAATCCTGTGCTCAAAGCAGGACCAACACCAACTCAATCATCCCAGCTTAGGCTTTGTCAAGCTTTGTCATGACAATAGAGCTTTTACTGGTATTAATACAAATATTTTTCCATTATTTATTAGTTGTTTTAAGACTGAGGGAGCTCAGATCAGATGTGTTTGGGAGTTAATATTCTATATGTAAGCAGCTGTGCAACCAAAGATTAAGATTTGTTTTGTAGTAAATGGAGGTCTTTTGCCGTGCATTAGAAATCCTAAGAACTACATGGATAATAAATTAATGTACTTACAGAAGCATAAAACACAAATGGCTTTACTAATTACATCAGCTGAAAATCATCTTGTTTGTCCAATGATTATCAATTTGTCTTTCAAAACAATTATTGTCTGATATTTTGTGGTGGGGTAATTTGCCCCTTATAGGCTGTGAGCCACCTTGCCATGTGACATGGCCTTTTAAGGCTTTAAGGGTTCGAACCTAATGGGGACAGAGAGAAAGCGGTCCTAGGAATAAATGATGCTTGGGAGGAAATCCTGTCATTATATCTTTAAGAATCTGAGGCCAGGAGTCTTTCAGAAGGGGCGGTAAAGGCTCCTCTCTCCCCTCCAAATAACTGGGAATGAGCTGGGAAAAGAGGTCCAGTATAAATGCTGTCTCCTCTCTCATGGCAGGTCAGATGCCTGCAGACACTGTAGGGAGTAAAAAGGCTCCTGTAGGGCCCTAAATTAGAAGCAGTAAGACACCAGCAGGAGAAGGCTGCCTGCTGGATTCTCCTAGCCTAAGGATTAATTGAGGATAAAGGGGCCAGCAGAGGGAGAAGTTAGTTAACGCCCTACAGCTGGCAAAATTATAACCCGACCCCAAGGAGGAGAGCTGGGGGGGGGGCTCCTGCAGTAAGGAGAGACAGTGACTGAAGCACAACACCAGCTCCAGGAAGGAAGGTGCGGGGGCTCCTGAACTGGGACAAAGAGCTGACTGGGCCTTTTATTGGGACCACAGCATGGAGATCTGGAGCAACAAAGTAAGTCACCCATTGTAGAAAACTGAATAAATCATCCCCAGGAAGGGGGTACATGTTCTTGAGCCAATCCAAGTCTGGTAATTGAAAGAACACGAGGGTGGAGTGCCTTGGCAGGGCCATAAGGGGACATGGCTTACCTCTTGACAGATATATTGGAGCATCTTGCAAAATGCTAGACTGGGAGGCAACACTAATATAGCTCTGGTCAGTGTTACAGCTACAGTTCTCGTAATGCCTTTGGCTGTGCTGCACTGAATATAGGGTGGATGAAATCCTGCTCCATAGCAATCATTGGGAATTTTTCCACTGACTTCAATGGAGAAAAATTTCACCCTGTGTAATTTATGGTGTCCATTTTACAACATAACTTGAGTATATTAATTTATACTTCAATATATGTATTTGTAATAATTAAAGGCACCAGGACTACTCATTTCAGTTAGCATTTGCTAGATCAGGCCCTTGGTATCTGGCCTAATTGTTAGTATTAATGAGATTGGTAGGTAGGGTTACCATATTTAGTGCCTCCGAAAGGAGGACACTTTAAAGGGGCCCCAGCCCCGCCCCCGCTCCCGCCCCCACCCCAACTCCGCTCCCTCCCCAAAGTCTCCGCCCCCTCCCCTGCTTCCCGCGAACATTTGAGTCGCGGGAAGCCTGAAGCAGGTAAAGGGGGGTGTGGGGGGAGGAGGCGCGGCCCACCCCCGGCACCGCAGGTCCCCAGCCCGTCCCCCGAGCCCCCGGCCCGGCCCGGCACCGCCGGCCGAGCCCCCGACCCGGCACCCGAGCCCCCGGCCTGGCACCCGAGCCCCCGGCACCCGAGCCCCCGAGCACCGCCGGCCGAGCCCCCGAGCCCCCGGCCTGGCACCCGGCACCCGAGCCCCCGGCCCGGCACCCGGCCTGGCACCCGGCACCCGAGCCGCCGGCCGAGCCCCTGAGCCCCCGGCCCAGCCCGGCACCGCCGGCCAGGCCCCCCGAGCCGCTGGCCCGGCACCGCCGGCCGGGCCCCCCGAGTCCCCGGCCCAGCACCGGCCCCCCGAGCACCGCCGGCCGAGCCCCCGAGCCCCCGGCCCGGCACCCGAGCCCCCGGCCCGGCCCGGCACCGGGCCCCCCGAGCACCGCCGGCCGAGCCCCCGAGCCCCCGGCCCGGCACCCGGCACCCAAGCCGCCGGCCCGGCACCGCATGTCCGATTTTCCTGCACATGTCCGGCTTTTTGGGATTTCCCCCCGGACGGGGATTTGGAGCCCAAAAAGCCGGACATGTCCGGGAAAATCCGGACGTATGGTAACCCTATTGGTAGGGAGATTAAAATAAATCTTTCATACTATGGAAGGGTTGAAAAACTAGGAGATTTTACACTAGATGCTCAGATAATGTAAATCAACATTGACTTCAGTAGAGTAGATTTACACCAACTATGATTCTGGTCCTTAAGATATAAAGTATAAAACAAAGGAATAAATAAGAGAGGTGAAAATCTTTTACAAATATAATATGTATGTATGTGGTGCTAGAGTAGAAAATGGCAGAAGCAAAAAGCATCAAGAGAAAAAGTGAATTCAACAGACAATGGCAGGGGTTGGCTAGGGTTACCATACGTCCGGATTTCCCCGGACATGTCCGGATTTTTGGTCCCCAAATCCCCGTCCGGGGGGAATTGCCAAAAAGCCGGACATGTCTGGGGAAATAGGGAGGCTAGGATCTCCGAATCTGTGTGTGTGGGTCGCCTGCTGTAACATCATCTCGGTGTGACACTCGGCTCCTGCCCAGGGCATGCTGGGAGCTGTAGTCCGGCCGGGCCTCGCTCTCCAGGGAGAGCCGGGAGGGGGGAGTGGCTGAGAACTACAACTCCCAGCGGCCCCTGTGACGCGACCAACCTGCCCCTGTGAGGCAGACCCTGCGCCGCCGGAGCAGAGCAGCTGGAGCCCGGGAGGGGAAGTGCCCGGCTGGTGGCGCAGGGTCCGGAGGCAAGGGGGCTGCCGAAGCCCATAGCGCTCGGGCAGCTCGGCTCTTAAACAGAGCCTAAGAGTCGGGAGGAGCAGAGCATTTGGAGCCCGGGAGGGGAAGTGCCCGGCTGGGGGCGCAGGGTCCGGAGGCAAGGGGGCTGCTGAAGCTGGAGCACTCGGGCAGCTCGGCTCTTAGACAGAGCCGAAGAGTCAGGGGAGGAGCAGAGCAACTGGAGCCCGGGAGGGGAAGTGCCCGGCCGGGGGCGCAGGGTCCGGAGGCATAGGGGCTGCCCAAAGCCCGAACGCTACCGGCTTCACGGGTTTGCCGGGCAGCCTCCAGACCCTGCGCCCCCAGCTGGGCTCTTCCCCTCCCGGGCTCCAGCTGTGCTGGGGAAGCGCCGGCCGGGGGCGCAGGGTCTGGGGGCTGCCCGGCAAACTGTGAAGCCGGTAGCGCTTGGGCAGCCCTTTTCGCGTGGCTGGGAGGGAGGAGGGGGAGTTAGGGCAGGGACTTTGGGGGAATGGGCGGAGTAGGGGCGGGGCCGGGGGTGGGAAAGGGGCGGGGCCAGGGCCCGTGGAGTGTCCTCTTTTTTTATTTTTTAAATATGGTAACCCTAGGGTTGGCAAGAGCATGATGTTCAAAAGGAGCAGCACTGAGTCCAGAAGCCTCCTCTTGCTGTGGAAATCTGCAAATCAACCCCCTTGAGAAGATGGTACTGTAGGAGGGGGAGGAGTACATAGTTTTTCCCCAAGAAGAGTTTTGTTGGAAGGGAAGGATGTACTGTGAACTATTTCCCAAAATAACTGCCCTTAGGGCAGTGCCGTAACAAGGGCAAGGCGAGTGAGGCACATGCCTCAGGCACACAAAGCCGAGGGGTGCAGAAAGTGGTGGAGAAAAAGGAAAAAAAAAAACAACAACCGCTGGCTGGCACAGAGATATTTATAACCCAGGTGATCTCCGCCCCACCTGCCACCCCCCCCCAAGTGTCCCCCGGCCCCAACTTGCTTCCCCCGCCCCCTTCACCCCTGGCCTGGAGCACAGCAATTCCGTGCTTCCTCCCTGCAGTAACTGCTGCCACAGGGTCCTAGTGCCCCCCATCTCACTGCCAGGGCAGACTGACTCTGAGCCTGCCCTTCTCCCTCAGACCCTTTCATTTTCCAATGGGACCCTCCAGCAGCACACAGTCCCCCTGCTCACAGTCACCGCGCCTGCCCCATTCTGGGCAAGGAGGCAACCCCTTCCCTCACCCCCAGTGAAGCTACAGTCGGGGGCAACAGCAGGGGAGGAGGCGCACGCAGCACCCCACGGCACCCACCGCAGGGGAGGCAAGGGAGATTCCTGGACCTGAGAGGGGTCCTAGGAGCACATGCAGTGACAGTGGTGTGGATGAGTGTGCTGCTGGGGGGGCAGGAAAGGGGGGGCTCCTCCCCCAGAGCTTGCTGCTGCCGGCAGGGAAAGGGCTGGTGGGAGTCCTCCTCTCTGGCCCTGTCCCGGAGCAGCCTGCCTGCACCCCAAACTCATCCCCAGCCCTGCCCCACCCCAGAGCCCACACCCCCAGCCAGAGCTTTCACCCCCCCACCGCACCCTCAACCCTAGCCCTGAGCTCCTCCAGCACCCCAAACACCTTATCCCCAGTCCCAGCCAGAGCCCTCACACCCTACACTCCTACTCTCACTCTGAGCCCCTCCCACACTCCAAACCCCTCATCTGCAGCCGCAACCCACAGCCCTCACCCCTGCACCCCTTCCCTCTGCACACCTCCCATCCCCAAACTCCCTCCCAGAGCCTGCACCCCAATCCCCTGCCCCAGCCTAAGGCCTGCACCCCAGACCTCCTCCCTCACCCAAACTCCCTCCCAGAGCCTTGGGTGCATGGGGGGGGCAGAGTTTGGGTGGGGGGGGCAGTTTCTGGGCACCACCAAAATTTCTACAAACCTGCCATCCCTGATCCTGCCTGCAAGCCTGAACTCCCAGCATTTTCAGGACACATGCTGATCCCTAATGGCCACTGCTGCTATCCAGCACCTCCGTCCTCTCTTAACCTGTGAGTCCCTCTCTGGATTGGAACTGGACTGGTACCAGCCCAAGCAGTCAAAAATCATGAGTTGACCCCCCAAAATCACAGGTTCTACCACTGCCCCTTCATTCATTCCTCGGCGGCAATTCAGCGGCAGTCCCTTCCCTCCGAGAGGGACTGAGGGACCTGCTGCCAAATTGCTGCCAAAGAGCCACCCCTGGGGGAGGGCACAATTTTATATTCTTGCCTCGGGCACAAAAATACCTAGTTACAGCTCTGCCTTAGGATGGGGAAGGTACTGCGTGAGACTGTTGTGAATGCTGCTACCACAAGGGGTGGGTTACAGAGAAGGAAGGAAGGTCATGAGATGGGAGGTCCTCTTAGAAGGATGTGGTTAGTTTTGGATAAGCTTTGCAACTTCAGTGCTTATCTAAACCAAACTTTGGGACTCTTCAGAGACTCATCCAGCACTAGTTAATACAACACTTGCAGAGCACAGCATATAAAACCTCAGATTACCTTTCTCCCTCTGTTTTTATGTATAGTCCACTAGCTCACTGTGTACTAATCATTTCTGACAAATGACTTTATATTGCCTTCATGTTCTGTAACTTCATAGGAACTACATATGTTTGCATATTTTAAGGGAGGGTTTCTCAAACTTCATTGCACCGCGACCCCCTTCTGACAACAAAAATTAGTACACAGCCCCAGGAGGAGGGACCGAAGCCTAAGCTCGCCGGAGCCCTACTACCCTGGGTAGGAGGGCCAAAGCTCAAACCCCACTGCTCCATGCCGGGGGCCTGTAACCTGAGCCCCGCCGCCCAGGCCGAAGCCCTCGAGCTTTGGCTTCGGCCCTAGGCGGTGGGGCTTGGCCTTTAGCCCCGGGCCCCAGCAAGTCTAAGCCAGCCCTGGCAACGCCATTAAAATGGGGTTGCAACCCACTTTATGGTCCCGACCAACAGTTTCAGAACTGCTGTTTTAGGGCTTGTATTCATGGAGACACTCAGGAAAGTTAATCAGAATTAAATAAAGGTATGAATTTAAAGTGGATTAGTTAAATTGTATTACCCCCCCTGTGGACGCTCTAATTCAGAAGTAAAATGGCCCTTAGTCTACTACTTCCTCATAAGGGTGGTAAGTGAAACTTAGTCTACTAGAGAGACAAGGTAGGTGAGGTAATAGCTTTTGTTGGAAACATATTTGCTCACCCACCTTGTCTCTCTAGTATCCTGGGACCACATAACTACAGCTACATTACATTCCCAAAAAAAAGAACAGGAGTACTTGTGGCACCTTAGGGACTAACAAATTTATTAGAGCATAAGCTTTCGTAGACTACAGCCCACTTCTCAATTTCATGAGGTTGATGGATTTCCATTCCATACGGCTAAATGCAGTGCCTTGCATAATGACAGGTTTCAGAGTAGCAGCCGTGTTAGTCTGTATCTGCAAAAAGAAGAACAGGAGTACTTGTGGCACCTTAGAGACTAACAAATTTATTAGAGCATAAGCTTTCGTGGACTACGAAGTGGGCTGTAGTCCACGAAAGCTTATGCTCTAATAAATTTGTTAGTCTCTAAGGTGCCACAAGTACTCCTGTTCTTCTTTTTGCGGATACAGACTAACACGGCTGCTACTCTGAAACCTAACATTACATTCCCAGTCGACTGTCATTTTTATTTCATGGACTGGCTGGCACGTGAAGTGACTTGGATATATTAGGGATCTAGAGTGCCAAATGCACAGCTAATTTAAATTGGGGAACTCCAGTGAAGTCAGTGGAGCCATTGGGTTTATGCCAGTTGAACACCTGACCCAACATGTCCACAGACACACCCTTTCGAGACCAAAGAGCTAATTCTCCACTCTATTCCATGAGTAGATGGCTGGTGTAATTCTAACTAAAGTCACTAGAGTACACCAGCATAAAAATGGTGTAGAGGATTAGTGAATCAGGCCCCAGAGAAGGGCTGACTTCTGTTAAATTAATAGGGGCTGGTAGAGTCACAGTTATGCTCTTGTACCGAGAATTAGTCTTTTGTATTATAATTAAACTACACCTCATTCCATGAACATTTTCTTTAGAGGCAGTTTTCTACCTGCAGAGCTTCCATATGAGCCAAGATATGCATGGTCATCTGTATTGGAAAATTCTGATTTTTGGCTTTTGTTCTCCTTATGGACCAAATCCTGCTCCCATTTAAGTCATTAGGAAAACTGTTTGCTTCAGTGGGAGGAGAATTGACCATATGTGACTCTCTCGAGGGTGGAAGTGAGCCCATGGGGTTGATGTATGCTTATTTTTTGAATTTCATACCTGAGGGAAATCCTGCTTTTCTTTTTCACTTGAGGCCAATGAAAATATTTGTGTGAATTGGGTGAGCAGGATGGGATGAGCAGGATTTACCTCTGTGATTGGCTCTTGCTATAGAACAAACTCTTTTATGTCCATGCTTGTGCAAAAGTGATCCCATAGTTCACTGTATTATTCTTGTGTTTCTAAAATTGTATGTCGTTACATAGCACAGCAAATTCAGAAAGCTTAGGGTAGGTATTAGCAGAAATTGATCTTCATTGCCTTTCTTCAGGACTTTTATTGTGTTGTAGTGTAGAAGCAACTGCCTTGTCATTTAAAGCAGTGGTTCTCAAACTTGGGACGCCGCTTGTTCAGGGAAAGCCCCTGGCGGGCCGGGCCAGTTTGTTTACCTGCCGCATCTGCAGGTTCGGCCGATCGCGGCTCCCACTGGCCGTGGTTCACTGCTCCAGGCCAATGGGGGCTGCGGGAAGCGCCGCGGGATGAGGGATGTGCCCGCCCGCCAGGGGCTTTCCCTGAACAAGCAGCGGCCCAAGTTTGAGAACCACTGATTTAAAGTACAGTAGTTTAGACTCAAAATCAACAAGGAATTAGGCTCATTCTGCCAAGTCTTAATGTTTTAGACTACTTATAGTATCAGCACTTACTGGTATTATCTTAGAGAGAAACAGAACTGAATGTCGTAAGGTACATTTAAGAGGAGATATCTGCTGTGGTTACACCAAATCAGAAATCTCCTGTCTTATATAGGCACTGATGCTAGTGCACAAAAGCAGACCTGTGTATAATGTGAGTTTTTTCTTTTTAATTTTAGACTCAACCTTGTCCTATGTTAGGCAGCTGGAGGCAAGAGTAAGACAGCTGGAGGAGGAAAATCGCATGCTACCCCAGGTGGGTGACTTCCTGTTGATAGGAACAGTAGCTCCTAGCTAGATAGTAACACTCATATATTAGTGTTTAACATCAGTATTTTCTGCAGTGGGACATTGATATAATTGAACTCTCACAGTGATCAAAGACTCTCATTACAGTAATCAAAGCCTCTAGCATCTTTTATTTTCATTTCTCATTGCTGATTATAGTGGAGCATTTCTACTGGTGTATTTGAGATCATGACAAAACTTCAGAGCATTTTTTTTTCCTTTACAAGTGTTGATACCTTGTAAGAACTCACTGGGGGCTGAAACTTATGTTATAATTAACAATTAAGACATTTAAAATTACAAACAACTGACCTTTGACAGTCCTAGTTTCATCTTAAGAGTGAATTTCTGTCTTTATATCTTTCTAAAATATAAACCTTTTGTTTGGCTGTTCATATGTTATTACTGGGCAAAATGTAGCAAGTTTCAAATGCTATTTCTGCAGTCAACTAAAACCTTACTTTGATTCAAAAATGGAAATTTGTCAAGCAATTAAAATAATAAATTGGTTATTGTAATTTTTTTGGAGGGATGTATTAGGTGCTTAATGGGGAGACTGAAATTACATTTTAAAAATAAACAAACATCAAGAGAATTGGAGTTAGCTCTCCTTGGTACATGCTTTTCTTTTTATTTTAATTGTTTTTATTTATTAGCAATGAATTAATAATATTTGCATTTTTCAAATATATGTTAATTTTTTATTGACTAACGCATCTTGCTATTATATTTCATTTAAAAATACTGTGGAAATCAATAACTTTTCAAAATGAAATATCTTGTTCATTTAAAAAAAATAGCCATGTAATGCTGGTTCATTGTACTGACTCAGAATACTATCACTTGTATGTAAAATCGAAGATAGTGGTAAAGGGAAGGGGCAGCGATATTCATATACTCTGATTTAATCATTTTTATAAAGTATAGAGACAAATGCATTAGTTACAAGAATGGCTCAGGATCAAAGTTGGTGATGTCTTTGCTAAAGCCGATTTTAAGCAAAGTTTTGTCTAATAGTTAAAGGAGTGATCTTGGTTCTATTCTTTGTTCTGCCACTAACTAGTTATGTGACCTTGAGCAAGTGATTTAACTTCTCTGTACCTTAGTTTACTCATCTGAAAAATGGGCATATAATACTTACCACCTGCAAGGGGTAATGAGGATTATCATATATAAAATAACATTTGCAGAGCATTTGAGATGGAAGATACTCTGTGATGCAGAGTATTATTGTCTTGCCAAGCAAGATGTTCAAGGCAAATGAAAATGATTGACCTAAAAACATAATCTGTGATTTGTCTAGGTGTGGTGAAGCAGTAGTAGGAGATGGAGATAGGTCATTCAGGAAACACTTTAGGGCCAAAATTTTTCGAGTTACTAGTGGTTTTGTTTGTCTCCATTTTAAGGTGCACACCTGAGACACTGTAAAGGGGTCTGATTTTTCAGAAAGTGCAGAACTCCCAACCTCTGAAAATCATGGCCCTTTAAGATCTCTCATGTTGGGTATCCAAAATCACTAGTCAGTTCTAAAAATAGTGCCTAAAAGTCTACAATAGGGGCAGTGGTGTTTTTGGTGGGGGGTGTAGGGGGCGGGGGCACAAACTGAGGGAAATGCAAGAGGAATAATTAAGTAGGCAACAAAGTCTGCATCTTGCCAAAAATATATGCTTTATGGCCAAATGTGTGTCTATATCTTGGCTTGGTTTATTGGTTCTAGAAGCTAACCAAACACCTGTGAACACTTTATCATTAGAAATGATGAGAATGACATGTGTTGGTCTTTCATAGCATGTCTGCTCATCCTAGGAATTTCATTGCTTTCAATACAGGAAGGAAGCATAGTCAACAGCTAGCCCATTCTGAAGTCATACTCCGGTATGTTAGTGTTTCATTTATATGAGACAGTAGGGACCCAGCCAGCATGTTCTATAAAGAATATTCTGGGGCTTCAGGTGAGTTGGTGAAAGACTCTTGTTCAGGCAATATTCTATCTGATCTGTTTTTCTACCTTCAAAGTTACTAAGGTTAAAAAGGGCAGTAGTGGCTAACCTTGTCTGTTGTCTGGGTTGGTTGTCATTATGGGAAACATGCTAACTATGCTCTGGACACTTGCCAGGCTGAAACAGAAATAGAAAGACATAGAATGGGATTTTGATTTTCAAAAGCTCTCTCCACATTGGTCTAACTCTCTTTCTGATGAAGGCGATGGGAGTTTTATGAGGGTTAGGCTGACTCTCAGTGCTTTTGACAATTCCACTCCAAGCATACAACATCAAATGAAGTTCCTTTTCTGATACAGGTATAAAAACTCCATCTGTTTTGTGGGAAGGGAATGTCTTTTTGTAAAAACAAAAAACAACAACAAAACCCTCTGTTATTCAGTTGCATCCGAAGAAGTGAGGTTTTTACTCACGAAAGCTTATGCCCAAATAAATCTGTTAGTCTTTAAGGTGC
Source organism: Chrysemys picta bellii (assembly GCF_011386835.1). Taxonomy (NCBI): domain Eukaryota; kingdom Metazoa; phylum Chordata; order Testudines; family Emydidae; genus Chrysemys; species Chrysemys picta. Next base: position 185,634,391 of record NC_088793.1, read on the forward strand.
CACCAGACTCCTTGTTGTTCCTGTTATTCAGTGGCACTCACCATGCAGGACAACAGGGATTTTAAAGCTCCAGGACTATACATATTAGAAGAGAGTGAGAGAGGTGAACTGTTATTGATACACTTGTTAATAACTATTCTATCCCTGAATGAGTATGATCAGTGCTACTTACGATGCTTATTTTTTCCTGCCTGCTCATCTCTCTTCTTCTGCTATGCCTCCTCTCTTCCTTTTTAACCCCTTTCCTCCCCTGACCTATTTCTCCTCTTCTAGATATGCATTACTCAAACCAACTTGTGTAATGGTGTGACCATTTATACCCTGCATAGAGCACAAAACCCCTTGGCAACCTATTAGTTATCTCCCCTTTTCCTTTGCTTTTCTTGTCTTTTTCTTACATATTTGTTTTTATTTCAACCCCCCTCTACCTGTAACTTAATGGTGTTATTAATATTTAGCAGCAGGCACCTCTTCAGAGAAAAGTGTTTCAATGATGACATCTTCACTGTCCAAATTGAATTCTGAGCTCTAGTTTGCTGCACTATGAGAAGAGATTACAGTGGCTAGGGAAAAAAACAATAGCTACAGTGAGTCAATATTTCAGTCTGATCAGGGAATAGAAATGGTATAAAAATGCTCCTATTCATTTAAGACTGCAAAAGTCTCCCAACATTTGCTCGCATACTGGTTGATTGCATTCTAGTACGTTTAAGAGTTATGAGAAGCTGCAGACAAGTTGTAAATTTACTTTGTTGATGGGGGCAGCAATTAGCATGTATTTGTTTTCAGATGGCGAACAAAAGATATAATCCAAGCACATTCAATATATGGCCACAGATATGAGTTTTGGGAAAGAAAGCAGATGTTTTCCAAGACTTACAGCATGCAACAGGGTCTTCCTACCAGTTGCCAAACTACATTGGATAGGCATGAGGAAACAGTATATTATAGGTTAATATCAGTGCTTCTCAAACACAAAAGTATGTAACAATGCTTGCAAGTGGTGTACATAGAGAGACACAATTTGTGGAAGGATGTTTGTGGGTGGTGTAATTCGAACCAAGAAAGATCTGGCATATAATAAGACTCTAAGAGATCTGTGGTTTGGCCCATGGCTGTTCTGCGCAATTCACAGAAGCACAAAATATTTATGATGATTTTGGTAGATCAGAAAGAAAGCAGACTTAGGAATCAGTAATGTCAGACTTCTTTTCAGGAGATTCATGGTTAGATATAATATTACTGGAAGAGTGTATCCAGTATGCATGTATGTTTAAGCAACTTGGTTTATACAGCGATTATTTTCTCCTATATATTCCGGGCAAGTTTAGAATTCCTGTTTAAGCCTTACCAGAAACTTGCCATGAAGAATAATATCTCTGCACCATCTTATCTGAAGTTTTATTTCATGTTTTTGTTTGTCTTGTCTATCTTTAATTTAATATCTTCAGTGCAAGGAATTTGTCTTAGTCCAGGTCTACACTTAAAACTTTTGTCACTGTGATAATGTTGGGGTATAATTTTTTAAAACCTTTTTATACTGGCAAAGCCCTAGTGTTATACCAGCAAAAAAGTGCTTTTGCTGGGATAGCTTGTTTTGTTTGAGAAAACCAATATAAGCTATGTTGGCAAAAGCACTTCCTTTGCTGGTGTAAACTGCATCTACACTAGGCAGGTTTGCCAGTGTGCCAGTAGTTATACTAGCAAACCTTTTCTAGTGTAGCTTACTGTATAGACTAGTTTCAGTCCTTTATGTAAAAAAGGCACAACTCTTGTGTGAAATAGTCGCTATTGTTATGTCAGATTGTGGGAGGTGGATTGAAAGTTCTAATGGCCACCTTTCACATGACAGTACACGGCTCTGTGAATGCTGAACAGAATGGAGTTGCTTGTTTCAGATAGAAGCTGACTCTGGTTTGCCTTCTATCACTTGGCTGTAAAGTTAAGAATAAAATTATTTATATAAGAAAAGCTTTTTTCATTACTGTGACGACCAACACAACTCCCATTAAAATTATTAGTATTTGTCACTTGTATTACGGAATTCTCAGCCAGGTTCTGGCCCCATTGTTCTAGACACTGTGTGAGCATATAGTAAAGTCTAGAGAGAGTTGCAGTTGCTTAATCCTAAAATCAGTTCCCCAAGACTTTTCACTGATATTTACTTGACTAAAATTTTGATTCATTTCAGCAGTGTTCATGTCTCTGTTCCAGACAAGTTTCCAGTAAATTAGGACTGCATTTTCTTGGCCTAAAATAGAAGAATCTGGGTGGCTAGAGCACATGCACAAGGTAGTAGAATAGAAAGGATAAAAAAAACGAGTGGTTGAACAGAAGTCCCCTTCTGTTTTAATTAATGGGTAGGTGAGAAAGGTGGGGTGGTTAAGAGCATAGAGTGGGAATCTGCTTGGGAAATCTCTGAATGTTTGGAGGGAGAGGCTGCTACAAAAATTAGGCCCTTATTTGCAGACTTTTTTGTCCCCATGCATAAAAGCAGAGAGTGTGATCTGACCTCACATCTTTATTGCATGCAGTAAATAACATGCGTAATATTGTAACCACAGTCCTTAACCAAAGAGTTGCAATTAATGAGTTGGCTGTATTACAATGCAATATGTTATAAGATGCACCATACAAAAACAACCTATGCATCACCCTTCTCATGTGCCTTTTCTGCTGTTAGTCTCTACCTATTGATCAGCTCTTGTGCACAGAATTTTAGGCTATCTCTGGTAGTACATTCTGCAGTTAGCAGAGACATAATGCTTGCTTGTACTGAGACATTTTGCAGTAGTCAAGAAGCTTTTTAAAGACAAAACTGGATTCATGCTTCATTTACATCAATATTACATTGATGTAAATCCATTAGGCGACATTCTGATCTCAGTTATGTTGGTGGATGTCTAGAACAGTGGTTCTCAAGACGGGGTACGTTTACCCCTGGGGATATGCAGAGATCTTCCAGGGGGTACATCAACTCATCTAGATATTTGCCTAGTTTTACAACAGGCTATATAAAAAGCACTAGTAAAGTCAGTACAAACTAAAATTTAATACAGACAATGACTTGTTTATACTGCTCTATAAACTATACACTGAAATGCAAGTTCAATATTTATATTCCAATTGATTTATTTTATAATTATATGATAAAAATGAGAAAGTAAGCAATTTTTCAATAATAGGGTGCTGTGACACTTTTGTATTTTTATGTCTGATTTTCTAAGCCAGTAGTTTTTTCAGTGAGGTCAAATTTGGGGTACTCAAGACTAATCAGATTCCTGAAAGGGGTACAGTAGTCTGGAAAGATTGAGAGCTACTGATCTAGAATAACTCCACTGATTAGGCAATCATTATTCCAGATTTGCCCTCATGTGTAACTGTGAACAAAATCTGTCCCATTGATTCCTTATCTACACTGGTGTGCAATCAGAATCAGGCCTCCAAAAGTCAGTTAAATGAAAAGGAAGCTTGTGAATTGAATAGGTTGATTATATTTCTAGGGGTGATGATAACATCATATGTTGAAACAACACAAGTGTACATGTGCCGTGTAGTCAGTGAATGTATTTGGTAAGAATATTCCTGGCAAGCCACTCTCTTCTTCTTATATTAGTTCCATTTTAAGTTGTATGGTAGAGAGAAGGAAGCATGTTAGGATTAGAATGGAAAAAAAGTCTCTGTTTATCTAATAATTTGGCTACAAGTCCCACCTTGTAATGAAATAGGAAGCCAGAGGCAAATATTGCCAAGACAACCAAGTCTGGACAAACAAAAAGAATGTCGTTGTTGCCAGAAGTTTATATGAGTGTACAAGAGCTAGAGGAATTGAATTCTCAACTTCCATGGCAACGCAGCATAAAGCTGACAAGGCAGAGCTTATGCACAGGGTAGCTAATGAGTCAGTGAAAGAATCTATGAGGTTATCTAGCACACTGTTTCTTTCTGTGCATTCTGTCCTTTCTTTTCAGTTTCTTGATTCTTGGGTCTTTTTATTTTATTTATTTATTTATTTATTATTGTTATCATAGTGCCGAAGGCCCCTGTTGAGGCATGGGATCCATTGTGCGAGGTGCTATTCAGACACATAGGAGACAATTTCTGCCCCAAAGAATTTATGATCTAAATAGACAAGACACAGACGGTAATAGACAAACAACAAATAAGCAACTGTCTAAAGTACAGACCACGTAACTATTTATTCCTTCCCCATCCACACTCTGCCCAGGTGCCACAGCCACAGTGCATTGTTGCTGCTCCTCTAACACTTCTTTCTTCTTCAGAAACTGCAGAGCTACAATTCATTTACAAATTTAGCACCATTAATTTGGGCTTGAATAAGGACTGGGAGTGGCTGGCTCACTACAAAAGCAATTTCCCCTCTCTTGGAATTGACACCTCCTCATCAATTATTGGGAGTGGACCACATCCACCCTGACTGAATTGGCCTTGTTAACACTGGTTCTCCACTTGTAAGGTAACTCCCTTCTCTTCATGTGTCAGTATATTTATGCCTGCATCTGTAATTTTCACTCCATGCATTTGAAGAAGTGGGTTTGTTACACAAAAAAACTTATGCCCAAATAAATCTGTTAATCTTTAAGGTGCCACCGGACTCCTCGTTTTTTTTGTAGCCTCAAGTCTTTTTGTCTGTTGTTGTAATAGTCAGCAAAAGAGATTTTAAAGAACTTCCCTAAAAACTTTTCTTTTTTTAATTTTTTTTTTTTGGAACTCAGTCACAGCACTCAGGGAGCCCAGGCTGGTGGATTGGGGGGCTCCCTTTACACTGTACTGCTGTAACCAGCCTGCCAAGCACTCTCCCAAGCTCCAGCACACATACAGGTAGGCCATTTCCAGATGGCACCCCAGGGGGAACCCGTCACAGTGGGGAAGTGAATGGGTTTCAAAATCAGGCAGTGATTGAACTGGAGTGGGAGTTACCCAGCAGGAAGAATATGCTTCCCTATCCAGGCCCCTTGCCTTTGGGAGTAAATGTTCCTGAAGAACAAGGTCTTTACATTTGCTGAAGTAGGATGTCCTATGCCAAGTGAGCAATTGGTGCAGACCCCAGTGGATAGGAAAAAATGTATTTTCTCTGAAGCAAGCTTTGGAGGTGAATACGGCTGTCCTCTGAGTAGCAGTGTATTGTGTCTCTTCCTTTTTGGCTATTCTTGCATGTGTCATGGATAGCCAAAGCTAGTGAGATAGTAAACAACAAGCTTTCTTGAATGGAGGCTGGCTGACAAAATGAATGTATGTTGAGTTCTGATACAGTGCATAATATGCTACAGTGGATTTTCATTAATGGCCATGTTTATCAATAGTGTAGGCAGAAAAATGATATTTTATGGTGGCTCAAGTAGCCAAAAGGCCTAGGATTAGCTTTCTACTTAAAGGAGCAAGCTGTTCCATGCACTGTTACATAAGAGCCTTTACTGTGTGACTTAGATATTTGTGAAGTGCACTTACACCTGTGCACTGTGGAAATAGAGTCTGAGTTTCCCCAATTTTCTGGGGTCAACGCCAGGGAGATGCAAGGTTTCTGTTTATTTTATTTTATTTTATTTTATTTTATTCCTAGAGCAATATGGTGAAGCTGTGCTAGATTTTCCTCTGTTTCCTGTTGATTAAAGAGCTGCTTTGGGTGACCTGGCATTAGGAATTCAATAGGTTTACTTACAATAGAAAATAAGTTCACATGTTTATTGATTCCATCTCTCTCTGCTGTAGGTACCCCAGAGGGAATGAACAGAACAGGTAATCATCAAGTGATCCATCCCCTGTCGCTCATTCCCAGCTTCTGGCAAACAGAGGCTAGGAACACCATTCCTGCCCATCCTGGCTAATAGCCATTGATGGACCTATCCTCCATGAATTTATCTAGTTCTTTTTTGAACCCTGTTATGGTCTTGGCCTTCACAACATCCTCTGGCAAGGAGTTCCACAGGTTGACTGTGCATTGTGTGAAGAAATACTTCCTTTTGTTTGTTTTAAACCTGCTGTCTATTAATTTCATTTGGTGACCCCTAGTTCTTGTGTTATGAGAAATAGTAAACAACACTTCCTTATCTCTACACCAGTCATGATTTTATATACCTCAATCATATCTCCACTTAGCCATCTCTTTTCCAAGCTGAAAAGTCCCACTCTTATTAATCTCTCCTCATACGGAAGCCATTCTATACCCCTAATCAATTTTGTTGCCTTTTTCTGAACCTTTTCCAATTCCAATATATCTTTTTTGAGATGGGGCTACCACATTTGCACACAGTATTCAAGATGTGGGCATACCATGGATTTCTATAGAGGCAACATGATATTTTCTGTCCTATTATCTATCCCTTTCTTAATGGAGAACTATCCACAATGACTCCAAGATCTCTTCCTTGAGTGGTAACAGCTAATTTAGACCCCATCATTTTATATGTATAGCTGGGATTATGCTTTCCAATGTGCATTATGGATGATTGGAAAAAGGCAAATATAGTGCCCATATTTTAAAAAGGGAAGAAAAAGAACCCGGGGAACTACAGTCGGGTCAGCCTCACCCTCAGTCCCTGGAAAAATCATGGAGCAGGTCCTTAAGGAAACCATTTTGAAGCACTTGGAGGAGAGGAAGGTGATCAGGAACAGTCAACGTGGATTCACCAAGGGCACATCATGCCTGATCAACCTGATTGCCTTCTATGATGAGATAACTGGCTCTGTGGATATGGGGAAAGCAGAGAACGTGATATATCTTGACTTTAGCAAAGTTTTTGATACAGTCTCCCACAGTATTTTTGCCAGCGAGTTAAAGAAGTCTGGGTTGGATGAATGGACTATAAGGTGGATAGAAAGCTGGCTAGGTCATTGGGCTCAACGGGTAGTGATCAATGGCTCTATGTCTAGTTGGCAGCCGGTATCAAGCAGAGTACCTCAGGGGTCGGCCCTGGGGCTGATTTTGTTCAAAATCTTTATTAATGATCTGGATGATGGGAGGGTTCCAAAGAGGATGGATCTAGACTGTTCTCAGTGGTAGCAGATGACAGAACAAGAAGTAATGGTCTGAAGTTGCAGTGTGGGAGGTTTAGGTTGGATATTAGGAAAACCTTATTCACTAGGAGGGTAGTGAAGCACTGGAATGAGTTACCTAGGGAGGTGGTGGAATCTCCTTCCTTAGAGGTTTTTAAGGTCAGGCTTGACAAAGCCCTGGCTGGGATGATTTAGTTGGGAATTGGTCCTGATTTGAGCAGGGGTTTTGACTAGATGACCTCCTGAGGTCCCTTCCAACCCTGATAGTCTATGATTCTATGATTCTCAGGCTCATAATGGAGTCAACAGTGCACAGTAGTGACCATAGGAATTGCCATAGTGGATCAGACCAGCGGTCAGTCTATTTCAGTGTCTGACAGGAGCCAGAACCAGCTGCCTCAGAATAAGGTGCAAGAGGTCCTGTAGTTATGGGGTGACGGAACCCTGACTGCACTGATTTTAACAAAGAAGCAAGGACCTGCTTCTAAATGATTTCTTCCATGGGGGTGGAATTCAGGCCACTCCACAACTCTCATGTGGCAGGCTCCTGGCCACCCTAAGAAGTTCCTATTGTAATTAGTAACTATGTAGGTACCTCTTGTGGGCATTTACTAGAGAATTCCAACTGCTGTGCTACAGAATCATCCAAGACTTCACTTGGCATCCATCAATCATCAGAATACCAAGACTTTTACCCAGCTTCACTTTCAATATAAGAATCAGCTTTAATTTTTTTACATTTTCCAAACACAGATCATGATTTTCAAAAGTGACTAGAAGTTTTGTTTGCCTCAGTTTTGGGGTGTCTTTTTTGAGACACTTCAAAGGGGCTTGATTCTCAAAAAGTGCTGAGCACTTTCCTTCTGAAAATTGGTCCCCTTTTGGAGGTCTCAGATTGGACACCCAAAAATGGAGGCACTCGCAATTGCTACAGTAAAATCTATTTTATCCGGCATGTTGAGGGAATTGGGGGTGCCAGTAAGTGAAAAATGACAGTTAACTAAGAGGAAGGGAGTTTGGGTGTGTGTGTGGGGGGTGTGGGACTGAGAGTTGGGGCATGGGAGGGGGTGTGGAGCACGGGTTCTGGGAGGGAGTCTGGGTGCAGGAGGGGTCTCGGGCCAGCAGGTTGGGGCACAGGAGGTGATGGGGGTGTCGAATCTGGGGGGTGCTCACCTCGGGCGACTCCCCGCAAGTGGCAACCTGTCCCGGCTGCTCTTAGGTGGAGGTGTGGCAGGCGGCTCCTCGTGCTGCCACCGCCCCAAGCGCTAGCTCCACAGCTTCCACTGACTGGGAACCGCGGCCAATGAGAGCTGCGGGGGCAGCACCTGTGGCCAGAGGCAATGTGCAGAGCTGCCTGCCGCACCTCAGCCTAAGACCAGCCAGGACAGGTCATCACTTGTAGGAAGCTGCTCGAGCTGAGCAGCCCTCAGATCTGGCACCCCAGACCTCCTCCCACATCCCAACCCACTGCCCCGAGCCCCCTCCCACACCCAAACTCCCTCCCAGAACCTGTGCTCCACACCCCCTCCCATACCCCAGCCTCTTGCCAGCCCCGCGCCAACCAGACTATAAACCAGAATTTCAATGAAGATCAGAAATACCGGTTTATAGAGCTTTCCGGTTGGTGAAGTGCCAGATAAAACAGTTTTTACTGTAGTTTCTTTAGAAAACCTTGATCTTATCCTTTATTTATTAGTTCACAAGCATCCCTAGTAACTCCTCTCAGTAGAAGGTCAGTCTGATGGTACAGCACTGCCACTATTTGCCAGAAATGGCCCAGACCAAAACCCCTGATAAGGAAGTACACCAAAGTTGGTAGCACTGAGATCCGCAACCAGTTCTTTGACTCTTAACCCGTTATCTACTTATTGGGCCAAACCAAAGCCTGAGCTCCAAACTTTGGAACACTTGATGTCCAGATCCAAAATGAAATACTGAGGTCTATCTTTAGAGTCTATTCTCACAAGGTAAACAATTTTGGGCAAGTCTTTGTAAGCCACATTGAGCTGCTCAGATGGATGGCAATCAGGGGCAATAAAGCACCTTTTGTAGCGCATAGGAACCTGTTGCCTCTTGTGAAAGGACAAAAAGAGGATGGATGCCTGAGGGAGAAGGATTCATTTTTCAAACACTTCTTATGAATGTGTGCATTGGATTTGCCTTGAGAACTGTGGTTGCTTTGACCCATAAATGTTCACAACTAGTTCTCATGTTCAGTTGGGGACAGTGATGGGGGTAAGTATTCTGTGCGTACACAGAAGTGACTTCCTGGAAGAAATCATAGCGCCTGCAAGAAGGCATGGACTCTGACAGCAGCACAACTCACAGGACTCATATTTTCTGGAATATGGGAGGTTTTAGATGCCTGTGCTGCATCTTGTATTTTCCTTGCTTTTAATATCAATATTTATTTTACACAGTTTGAAATTGGCCAGCGTTTTCACTGGCCATGGGGTCAGTAAAGAAACTGAAAATATTGACTCATAACAAAACAAAGGGACCTGAGAGAATTTTTCCCAAAACAGAATTGCTCCAATCTATTTTATTACTCCTTTCCTCCCTCCCTTTCAACTTGAAACTTATTTCCTTTTCAAAAGGGTAGCTTTAGGCTTGTTCAGTAACTAGCAGATCTATAAATTTTTACTTTGGATTTATTTTTATATAAAGTTATATAAATTCCCTTCCCAAATTGATACCAGTATATCGCTTTGGAGAACTGTAAGATTCACTATGTATTGTGGTAAATACATTTGTATGTCAGTGTTATCAGCCCAATTACTAGGTTCATATGCCATCAGTTACAATTGTTTTAATCACTTTCTCATAAAAAAGAAAAATCCCAACATCCTTTGAAAAGATGAATGTACAGGATGAGATGAGTGAGAACCTAAACTGGTTTCAAATGCTGATCTAAACACTCATTTACATGTTTTCAGCATACAATTTATGATGTCTATATAGAAGCATTCTCATTTCTGTAGCTATGCTTTTATTTCTAGGATTTTTCACATATGGGGCTCAATCCCACAATCTCAGTGTGCTGTGAATTCCCAGGAAGTCTCAGGATCAGGCCCCTTGTCTGTAATAATCAGACAATTCTCTGTTCTCTTCAGCTTGTGCAGTCATTTACACTTTGCACTGGTGTAAATATCTATATCAGGTGTAACATAATGGAGATGCAGGCCCAAAATGTTTTCATAAAATCACTCAGAACATACAAACGCAGGCTGTTTCTTATGCAATATTGTCAGGGAATTCAGTTGCATGTCACTTCCCTGTGCCTGTTCTCTCCCCTCCCTCGCCCCCCCCCCCTCCGGCCCCATTTGTCTTTTCTATTTAGATTGCAGCCTCTTTGGGAGAGAGAGACTGTCTCATATTATGTGTTTGCACAGGACCTAGCACAATGAGGCACTGATTTTCATTGGAGGCTCTTGGTACTATTAACTATTATGATTATAACAGAAATGCATTCCCATTTCTACAGAAAAAATAATTAGGGAATTTTGTATATAATACAGTGTTTCCAAGAAAAAAATGTTGGAAGGAGACATATTTTCCTGTATTTTAGCAACTTCTAAATGCTTTCCTTTGTTTTGCTTTGCTTTGCATGGTTTTCTTCCTTTTTAAATTAAGTTCTGTGTGAAGGATGAAAACAGCAAGGGATCATATTAGAACAGGTCAAGTTGAAAAGATCATCAGTACCTCCTAAGTGTATTACATAGCTGTTTCTCTCTGTGGTGTTATTGGGTTGCTATTGCAAGACTGAATTTTTAGCATTTCACCGAAGTAGGCTGCTAGATAAGGTTACCTCAACACAGCAGTTTTGCCTTTTGCTTCCTATCGTCGTTATAGGAACTACTTTGAATACTGCAACTTGAGGTGCTCAAACAGCAAATGTTTACTTAGCTAGTGAAGTTATTGCAGCACAATGCCAACTCTAAGTCCCTATTGAAAAGAATTACTAACTGTTGTTGTTTGTTGTTTAAATGCTTAGATCAGTGGCTATTATGATTTCACTATTTCTATTACAGAAGTATCTAAAGGCCCCAGCTAAGCACATATGCCATGTCTACACTAGGGATGCTTTACTATACTGGAAAAGTGCTTCTAGTGTTGATGCAGCTTTTACTGGCTTCTGTCTATGCAGCTATGTCAGTCAAGATTCACACCTCTGGCCGGCATAGCTATGCTGGATGAAGTCTATAGTGTAGACATGGTCAGCGTGAGAGACAGCCCCTGCCTTGTAGAGTTTACAAATGTAAATGATCAAGACAGACGAAGGGTGAGAGGTGAAACAGAAGAAGAGTGGGGAGTGACTTACCAAGGTCTCACTGTAGATCAGTGGCAGAGCCAGGACTACAACCCAGCTTTCCTCAGTGCAGGGATCGGTAACCTTTGGCATGCGGCTCACCAGGGTAAGCACACTGGCGGGCCGGGCCAGTTTGTTTATCTGTTGCATCCGCAGGTTTGGCTGATCACGGCTCCCACTGGCCACAGTTCGCCACTCCAGGCTAATGGGGGCTGCGGGAAGCGGCAACCAGCACATCCCTCAGCCCGCGCCGTTTTCCACAGCCCCCATTGGCTTGGGACGGCGAACCACGGCCAGTGGGAGCCGCGATTGGCCAAACCTGCAGATGCGGCAGGTAAACAAACCGGCCCGGCCCACCAGGGTACTTACCCTGGCGAGCCGCGTGCCAAATGTTGCCGATCCCTGCCTCAGTGCTTCATCCACTAGATCATGCTGGTCCCCAAACTCTTTTTGCTTGGGTAGCCCCTTAGGACACATCTACACTGCAGTAAAAGACCTGTGGCATGGCCGAGGCTGGCCCAGGTCAGCTGACTCAGGCGCATGGGGCTCACACTGTGGGGCTAACAATTGCAGTGTGGATGTTCAGGTTTGGGCTGGAGCCTGCACGGAGGGTGAGTCTCAGAGCCTGGGGTCCAGCCTGAGCCCAAGCTTCTACAGTGCAATTTTTGCCCTGCAGCCTAAACCCCGCGAGACTGAGGATAGGTCTACACTATGGGGTTAAGTCGACCTAAGTTACGCAATAAGATGAATGACATAGCTGGAATCGACGTAGCTTAGGTCAACTTAGTGCGGTGTCAACAAGAGAAACTCTCCTGTTGACTTACCTTACGCTTCTCATTGTGGTGGAGTTGACAGGAGAGCTATCTGTGATCAATTTAGCGGATCTTTACTAGACTTACTAACTTGACCCCAAGTAGATCGGCTGCCACAGCATCAATCCCTGGTAAGTATAGACATACCCTGAGGTCAGTTGATCCAGGCTCTGAAACTTGGTGCCTGCAGGTTTTTTATTGCAGTGTAGTGCATCTTCTCATGCCAGGCCAGCTGCTACTCTCTTGGCTTTCCCTCTCCATTTTTGTTTCTGTATCATTGTTTGTTGGTTTTTTTCTTTTTGAGTTTTTGTATTGTTACATTTTTTAAGATTCCTCTCATAGAATATCAGGGTTGGAAGGGACCTCAGGAGGTCATCTAGTCTAACCCCCTACTCAAAGCAGGACCAATCCCCAGACATATTTTTGACCCAGATTCCTAAATGGCCCCCTCAAGGCTTGAACTCACCACCCTGGGTTTAGGAGACCAATGCTCAAACCACTGAGCTATCCCTTCCCATTTTCCTCACTGCCTCATTATCATAGAATCATAGAATCATAGAATATCAGAGTTGGAAGGGAACTCAAGAGGTCATCTAGTCCAACCCCCTGCTCAAAGCAGGACCAATTCCCAGCTAAATCATCCCAGCCAGGGCTTTGTCAAGCCGGGCCTTAAAAACCTCCAAGGAAGGAGACTCCACCACTTCCCTAGGTAACACATTCCAGTGTTTCACCACCCTCCTAGTGAAATAGTTTTTCCTGATATCCAACCTGGACCTCCCCCACTGCAACTTGAGACCATTGCTCCTTGTTCTGTCATCTGCCACCACTGAGAACAGCCGAGCTCCATCCTCTTTGGAACCCCCTTCAGGTAGTTGAAGGCTGCTATCAAATCCCCCCTCATTCTTCTCTTCTGGAGACTAAACAATCCCAGTTCCCTCAGCCTCTCCTCATAAGTCATGTGCTCCAGACCCCTAATCATTTTTGTTGCCCTCCGCTGGACCATTTCCAATTTTTCCACATCCTTCTTGTAGTGTGGGGCCCAAAACTGGACACAGTATTCCAGATGAGGCCTCACCAATGTCGAATAAAGGGGAACGATCACGTTCCTCGATCTGCTGGCAATGCCCCTACTTATACAGCCCAAAATACCGTTAGCCTTCTTGGCAACAAGAGCTCACTGTTGACTCATATCCAGCTTCTCGTCCACTGTGACCCCTAGGTCCTTTTCTGCAGAACTGCTACCTAGCCATTCGGTCCCTAGTCTGTAGCAGTGCATGGGATTCTTCCGTCCTAAGTGCAGGACTCTGCACTTGTCCTTGTTGAACCTCATCAGGTTTTTTTCGGCCCAATCCTCTAATTTGTCTAGGTCCCTCTGTATCCGATCCCTACCCTCTAGTGTATCTACCACGCCTCCTAGTTTAGTGTCATCTGCAAACTTGCTGAGAGTGCAGTCCACACCATCCTCCAGATCATTAATAAAGATATTAAACAAAACCGGCCCCAGGACCGACCCTTGGGGCACTCCGCTTGAAACTGGCTGCCAACTAGACATGGAGCCATTGATCACTACCCGTTGAGCCCGACGATCTAGCCAGCTTTCTATCCACCTTACAGTCCATTCATCCAGCCCATACTTCTTTAACTTGGCGGCAAGAATACTGTGGGAGACCGTATCAAAAGCTTTGCTAAAGTCAAGGAATAACACATCCACTGCTTTTCCCTCATCCACAGACCCAGTTATCGCATCATAGAAGGCAATTAGGTTAGTCAGCCACGACTTCCCCTTCGTGAATCCATGCTGACTGTTCCTGATCACTTTCCTCTCCTCTAAATGTTTCATAATTGATTCCTTGAGGACCTGCTTCATGATTTTTCCAGGGACTGAGGTGAGGCTGACTGGCCTGTAGTTCCCCGGATCCTCCTTCTTCCCTTTTTTAAAGATGGGCACTACATTAGCCTTTTTCCAGTCATCTGGGACCTCCCCCGATCGCCATGAGTTTTCAAAAATAATGGCTAATGGCTCTGCAATCTCACCCGCCAACTCCTTTAGCACCCTCGGATGCAGCGCATCCGGCCCCATGGACTTGTGCACGTCCAGTTTTTCTAAATAGTCTCGAACCACTTCTTTCTCCACAGAGGGTTGGTCACCTTCTCCCCATGCTGTACTGCCCAGTGCAGCAATCTGGGAGCTGACCTTGTGCGTGAAGACAGAGGCAAAAAAATCATTGAGTACATTAGCTTTTTCCACATCCTCGGTCACTAGGTTGCCTCCCTCATTCAGTAAGGGGCCCACACTTTCCTTGATTTTCTTCTTGTTGCTAACATACCTGAAGAAACCCTTCTTGTTACTCTTAACATCTCTTGCTAACTGCAACTCCAAGTGTGATTTGGCCTTCCTGATTTCACTCCTGCATGCCTGAGCAATATTTTTATACTCCTCCCTGGTCATTTGTCCAATCTTCCACTTCTTGTAAGCCTTCTTGTAAGCTTCTTTTTTGCGTTTAAGATCAGCAAGGATTTCACTGTTTAGGCAAGCTGGTCACCTGCATATTTACTATTCTTTCTACACCTCGGGATGGTTTGTTCCTGCAACCTCAATAAGGATTCTTTAAAATACAGCCAGCTCTCCTGGACCCCTTTGCCCTTCATGTTATTCTCCCAGGGGATCCTGCCCATCTGTTCCCTGAGGGAGTCAAAGTCTGCTTTTCTGACTACATTCCCCTACTCACTGGAAGTCTACACTCCTCTGAGTGGGAGAAGATCCACTGATGCCACCCATGGCATTTTTGAATGCCACAGGCCACAAGTAAAGAGAATGGACTTGCCAAGCTGCCGTCTGAGCCATATCTCCATAAATGGGAGCTACTTCCAAGGCTGGTAACATTTGATGCCATTGCACAAGCAGCGAGAGAATGCAGGTGACTTTCGAGGACCCACCTGTCACTTTATCTTTAGCAGACTGCATATGTTTAAAGTGGGAAAAGGATAAATCAGGAGTCATGTATCTCCCCACTCACACTGCCCCTCTCCGAATAAGACACAGCAGTATTTGGGCTGCAAATTCTACAGGGGAATGTTCCAAAATTAAACTCTTCCCAGTCAATTTAACTGTAATTAAAATATCCACCCCCACTCATGGAAACATTTTGATTGAGGTTAGGCATTCTCAAAACCTAGTGTGACAGACACAGTGACTTCCTGCAAAATCCTGGAAAAAAAAACCTTACTGAATTAAGTTTAAGTACCTTTGGAGTCCATTGTATTCAAAATGCAAAATTTGTGTTAATGTGCAATTCTATGTAACTTCAGTAGGGGAGATGTGACCAGTGTAAACCCTGGGAAGTGTTATGAGGATCAAAGGACTATTTAAAACAATGAGCCAGACAAAAATGAACTTATGGGACAAACAAAGCTAGGTGGGTTTCCCAGAAAATCTCTAGGGAGAGATGTAGGCAAATATATCCTCTCTGGGTACACAAGAGCTCATCTTTTGAAGCTTAGCCCTGAGGAGGGGAGCTTTGCTGATTACCTGTTCCCAGGGTCCCAAGGTCAAAGACCCACACTGTATAAATGAAAACAACAAGGAGTCTGGTGGCACCTTAAAGACTAACAGATTTATTTGGGCATAAGCTTTCGTGAGTAAAAACCTCACTTCTTCGGATGCATAGAGTGAAAGTTACAGATGCAGGCATTATATACTGACACATGGAGAGCAGGGAGTTACTTCGCAAGTGGAGAACCAGTGCTGACAGGACCAATTCAATCAGGGTGGATGTAGTCCACTCCCAATAATATATGAGGAGGTGTCAATTCCAGGAGAGGAAAAGCTGCTTCTGTAATGAGCCAGCCACTCCCAGTCCCTATTCAAGCCCAGATTAATGGTGTTGAATTTGCAAATGAATTTTAGTTCTGCTGTTTCTCTTTGAAGTCTGTTTCTGAAGTTTTTTTGTTCAATGATAGTGACTTTTAAATCTGTAATAGAATGACCAGGGAGATTGAAGTGTTCACTTACTGGCTTATGTATGTTACCATTCCTGATGTCCGATTTGTGTCCATTTATTCTTTTGCGGATGGACTGTCCGGTTTGGCCAATGTACATGGCAGAGGGGCATTGCTGGCACATGATGGCATATATAACATTAGTGGATGTGCAGGTGAATGAGCCCTTGATGGTGTGGCTGATGTGGTTGGGTCCTCTGATGCTGTTGCCAGAGTGGATATCGGGACAGAGTAGGCAACGAGGTTTGCTACAGGGATAGGTTCCTGGGTTGGTGTTTCTGTGGTGTGGTGTGTAGTTGCTGGTGAGTATTTGCTTCAGGTTGGGGGGTTGTCTGTAAGCGAGGACTGGCCTGCCTCCCAAGGTCTGTGAGAGTGAGGGATCATTTTCCAGGATAGGTTGTAGATCGTGGATAATGCGCTGGAGAGGTTTTAGCTGGGGGCTGTATGTGATGGCCAGTGGTGTTCTGTTATTGTCCTTGTTGGGCCTGTCCTGTAGTAGGTGATTTCTGGGTACCCGTCTTGCTCTGTCAGTCTGTTTCCTCACTTCCCCAGGTGGGTTTGTAGTTTTACGAATGCTTGATAAAGATCTTGTAGGTGTTTGGCTCTGTCTGAGGGGTTGGAGCAAATTCGGTTGTATCTTAGGGCTGAGGAAGCGTTGTTCTAAGTCAGCCATGGAGAACAACGCTTCCTCAGCTCTCGTCCCCTAGTGCCCCTCCTCTACTTGCGCTACATTGATGACATCTTCATCATATGGACCCACGGAAAGGAGGCCCTAGGAGAATTCCACCTGGACTTCAACAATTTCCACCCCACCATCAACCTCAGCCTGGACCAGTCCACACAAGAGATCCACTTCCTGGACACTACAGTACAAATAAGTGATGGTCACATAAACACCACCCTATACCGGAAACCTACTGACCGCTATACGTACCTACATGCCTCCAGCTTCCATCCAAGACACATCACACGATCCATTGTCTACAGCCAAGCCCTAATATACAACCGAATTTGCTCCAACCCCTCAGACAGAGACAAACACCTACAAGATCTTTATCTAGCATTCGTAAAACTACAATACCCACCTGGGGAAGTGAGGAAACAGATTGACAGAGCAAGACGGGTACCCAGAAATCACCTACTACAGGACAGGCCCAACAAGGACAATAACAGAACACCACTGGCCATCACATACAGCCCCCAGCTAAAACCTCTCCAGCGCATTATCCACGATCTACAACCTATCCTGGAAAATGATCCCTCACTCTCACAGACCTTGGGAGGCAGGCCAGTCCTCGCTTACAGACAACTCCCCTACCTGAAGCAAATACTCACCAGCAACTACACACCACACCACAGAAACACCAACCCAGGAACCTATCCCTGTAGCAAACCTCGTTGCCTACTCTGTCCCCATATCTACTCTGGCAACAGCATCAGAGGACCCAACCACATCAGCTACACCATCAAGGGCTCATTCACCTGCACATCCACTAATGTTATATATGCCATCATGTGCCAGCAATGCCCCTCTGCCATGTACATTGGCCAAACCGGACAGTCCATCCGCAAAAGAATAAATGGACACAAATCGGACATCAGGAATGGTAACATACATAAGCCAGTAAGTGAACACTTCAATCTCCCTGGTCATTCTATTACAGATTTAAGTCACTATCATTGAACAAAAAATCTTCAGAAACAGACTTCAAAGAGAAACAGCAGAACTAAAATTCATTTGCAAATTCAGCACCATTAATCTGGGCTTGAATAGGAACTGGGAGTGGCTGGCTCATTACAGAAGCAGCTTTTCCTCTCCTGGAATTGACACCTCCTCATCTATTATTGGGAGTGGACTACATCCACCCTGATTGAATTGGCCCTGTCAACACTGGTTCTCCACTTGCGAAGTAACTCCCTGCTCTCCATGTGTCAGTATATAATGCCTGCATCTGTAACTTTCACTCTATGCATCCGAAGAAGTGAGGTTTTTACTCACGAAAGCTTATGCCCAAATAAATCTGTTAGTCTTTAAGGTGCCACCAGACTCCTTGTTGTTTTTGTAGATACAGACTAACACGGCTACCCCCTGATACTTGACTGTATAAATGCGTGACTTTGAGTCCTGGGTGTGCTTGTTCTGAACAAAAGCTGTTCTGAACTTGTGACCGCAGAAAAAACCCTTGGTGGGATTTCATGGACTGAATCCTTCCTGAGCCCTTGCTGGAATTGGGATGATTTCTGCTAAGCTTATTGGCATGTGTGTAGGTTTTGTTTATTGTTGTAATACGTTTCCTCTATAATGCCTTCACCTTGAAAATATATGTGTTTGCTCAGAATGGGCTGTGTGGAAACTTTTAATTGAGGGCAATTGTTCTGTGTATAGCCTCTGAGGAGAAAGCAAAGCAGGCCTGCTTAGGTAGCCTGACTTGCTGGGAACTCACTGTAGGCAGGGAACTGTGCAGCTTGGAAAAACCCTTGTCAGGAGGGAGAGAGACACAGGTCTCTTCCCAAGAGAGGTGACGGCTGAGGAGCTGGACCATGGAGGTAAAAACAGGTGCAGTTGCCCTGAACTGTGACACCTATATTTGGGGCCCAAACTGTTTACCTTTAAGCTTCACAACACCTTTCTGAAGACTGTCGGTAAGTAGTAGTATCCTAATTTCCCAGATGGGAAAACTGAGCCACAGAGTTTCAGTGACATGCTCAAGATTTCAGTGAGGCTCCAGTACAGCAAGATGCTCTGCACAGACAGACCTTGGTAGAACACCTTGCAGATGCTAAGTTAGTGGCAAAGCTGAGAATAGAGCCAAAGCATCTGATTCTGCCTTGTGCTCTAACCACTTAACCAGGTTTCCTCTCTGTGATAGTAGGTGACCACCAACAAGGGTAAAGAGTATCTTTAGAGAATCAAACTCAGGCAGTTTGATCAATGTAGCTGATGTATTTTAGACTTAATTCAGGTCTTTTTATTACTGAAAGTAGCACAAGCATGGCACAGAGATAGGCAAAGGTTTTGAATGAAATATGCCCTCCATGCTCACATGATAAACTGACTTTTTAAAAAATGTACATCTGCTTAATTAGTTACAAACACCTTTCATTATTAAATAGTTTTTAATTTTCTACTAAGGCTCCCCTTAGGATGCCATCAGGGGCGGATGGGAGTTACTGCTCTCCAAACCATCCAGCTAGCTTCAGTGGACATGTCTCACCTTCTCAGCAGCCTGAAGCAGTGGTAAATGCTATTAAGGTAACACACACTCCCATACAGTATATGCAGAATGTTACGTATGTTGTTTGACATATGTTCCATTGTACTTAGAGCAATATCACTGCAATATCTTTGTATACAACATTATTTTTTGTTTCAATCATGTACTTAAGAGTGTGAGCTCTTTGGGTCAGGGACTATCTCCATTGTGAGCGTACAGTGTCTAACACAATGGGCCCCATTGTGTTCCCATAATAAATGATACATATTTTCTTTTATGACTATGATGAAGGGTGGGACAAGCAATCTGTGGACTTGATGTATTCTCTGCTACAGTATAAGGTGAATAATATGAATATCACAAACATTTTTTTATAAAAATGAAACCAAATTATACAGGGCACATGCATGGTATGGACTTTGTCATGTGATTTCAGAGAGTGTGATATACCTACTATGGAGTGCTGAAAACGATTCACCATAATCTCTTCAGTTCTCATGCTAACTTTGGTCCAGATTGTGAACCTCTTTCTTACTTTGGTGAGCACACAGGAAGTAGTCCTGTTGACTTCTAAGGAATTATGTGAGCAGAGGGCTCACAGTCTGGCCCTTTGTGACTTTAACAGCAACTACTTCCCTTAATGAAACAAAATGTTACAATGACCTATCAGGAGGTATCTAGCATATCATGAGATTTCACATGTCATCTGTGCAAGTACATGGTCCCACCACTATATATGCATCAGCTATGCAATAGAAATCTTTTCTCCTTTTGGGACAGTTTGGACAATTGTGTTAACTAATTGACAGAGAAAGGCATGACCTAATGGTCTGAGCATAGAATCAGGAACAGTGATAACCTTCTGTGAGATGTGGGCAAATCATTCTTACACAGCTTACTCATTTGAAAACAGGAATAATACTCACTGTAACTCCTTACCTGCCATACCAGGAAATGATGTAAGGATAAATTAGTTACTTAAGGAGCTTAGTTTTGCACTCCTCAGTCAGACAAAAGTGCCAGTGAAGTCTGTGAAGTCATGTGGATGGGTGACATTGAGTTCTCCTACATAAAGCTTGAGTAAACAGCTTTTATGCTGGTTAAATGTGTAGGCGTTGTGGCAGTGAAAGCCATTCCTTCAGCAGAATGTCAGGGTTCGGGCAGTCTCTCCGCATCCACTACTCTAGTTTAGGATTAGCTTCCTGCCACCTGCACATAATTGAGGTTCCTGTGGCTGCTCCCCTAGTCTGCCCTGCCACCATCTACACCCAGTCTGCTTGTGGGCAGTACACATCCCAGCCCTGTAGTATCCAGGGGTGGGGAAGCCATTCAGTTTCCTCTATGCTTGAGAAGTGCATGTTTCAGCAGCACCAAAGGTCTTGTGTGTGCCCTCCACAGATGGGTGAATTTCACCTGCTGTCATTATGGAAAACAAAGCTGCACAAAACAACTTAGCCTAGAGATCATGTGGATTTACAAAATAAGATTATTGTAGTTATCTTTGTATAGCCTCTGACAAATCGCTTTGATTGGAACAGTTATCAACATGCTTTTGATAGTGTCTGATAGCTAGTTGGTGTAAGTGGATGTGTTTACAGTGGTAAAGTACTCATTAGGGTTATTAAAATGGTTAGATGTATACAAAATTTAGTTTTCTGTGATGTGATGCCCCTGCTTTTATCCTGATAGGAATTGTATTAGCAGGCAGAAATAGAGAGGAATGATGCTACGCATTTCCCTGTGTGTGCTAAATGTTATCCAGTTAAATAAAATTTCTTCCTTTCAGCCAGACTGAAAAATGTACATGAGTCCTGATCCCTTGAACAGAGGTGGTCACAAACAACACACAAGGCAACTCCCTCCACTGCCCTGTCTCCAAGAGTCAGCTCACTTGGACCTCTGTCTCTCTTGGGCCTGGTCTGTACTGGAAAGTTACCGGTATAACTGTTTCGGTTAGAGGTGGTACAAGCCCTAGTATGAACACAGTTATACTAGCATACAGGTGCCTTTTCCTGGTAGAGCTTATTCCCTTTCTATATAGGAATAGCTATGCCAGTAGAAGGCCCCTTTATACCAACAACACTCTGTCTACAGTAATGGGATTGTTCCACTTTAACTACACTGGTATCTATAAACTGGAGAAGAATTGTACATAGATAAGCCTGAGACTCTCCTGGAATCTCTGTACTTAAACGCAGTCCCTTGTTGCTGCCTCAGCCCCTGTGCAAGGCCTTGTCTACTTTAGAAATTTTTACTGATTTTTTTTTTAAACTACACTAGTCTAGTTGAATCAGTAAAAACTGCTATAACTGCATTACAATAACAGTATAAAAATGCTTATTCTGGTGTAGCTTATTCCAATACAGGAAAGGGAATAAGCTATACCAGTATTAATCCTTTTTGATCAATATAACTTTGTGTGTGTGTGTGTGTGTGTGTGTGTGTGTGTGTGTGTGTGTGTGTGTGTGTACGTGCGTACACTGGTATAATTATTTGATTAAAAAGTCACCCTCTCTCCCCACTTGACATGGTTATGCTAGTAAAACTTCTGCAGGAATGTCTGCACTAAGGAAAGTTAAGGTGAATCAGCTAAATGCGTGAAGTCAGTGTAAGCACATTAAACCCCTGTGTGGATGATGTCACTCAGGAGTAAAGTGGTCTTAATTTGCTGTAACTGAATCCTTTACTCCTGAGTGAGAGCATCCACATGGGGGGTAATGTACTTTAATTTGTGCATGTTAACGTCATATCTTTAGTTGGTTTACAAGTCCTAACAGTAGACCAGGCCTAAGGCTCCTGATTTAGGATCACTGAGGTATGTCTACACAGGGATAAAAGATCTGTGGCATGGCAGGAGCTAGCCTGGGTCAGCCGATTTGCGCTTGTGGAGCTTGGGCTGTCGGGGCTCAAAATCTCTGTGGAGACATTCAGGCTTGGGCTGGAGCCCAAGCTGTGGGACCCTCCACCATCACAGGGTCCCAAAGTTTGGGCTGCAATCTGAGCCTGAACGTCTACGTTGCGATTTTTCAGCTTATAACATGAGCTCTGGGAGTTCGAGCCAGCTGACCCAGGCCAGCCGTGGGTTTTTTATCCCTATGTAGACATACCCACAGTGTAAAGTGAAGTTGGCCACTGTGCAGATGCTCCGCAACATAAAGGAATTTTGGAAAATTTTACTTTCCATCCAGGAGTAACTTAACCCCCACAAACCCTTTAATAACTGTCTAGATAGGGCAAGTTATATCCTTAGTGTTTGTACCTCAGTGACTCAGAACATAGAAGAGAGTAGCACATATATAGTTAGCAAAAATAAAATAAATTAGAACTTTGTTTTCCTCAAAACTGAAGTCTCTTAAACATTAAGTTGATTTTAAATACAATTCTCCGGAGCACACAAAAAGTCAGCTCCTATATGGTGTATCTCAGAAAGGTGCCCCCAAAAGCTTCAGTTTAGTAAAGCACTTGAGCACATGCTTAAGTTAAGCATGTGTTTTAAATTCCATGGACTTCAAAGTTAAGTGTGTGTGTGTAAGTGCTCTCCTGAATCAGGATCCTCGCCTGAATCCAAATCCCAAAGACATAGTCCAAAGCACATTGATGTCAATGGGCCCATCATTTTTGTACGTATTTACAGGAAGAAAATGACTAATTAGCCAGTAAAATGGAAAGCATAGGTACCACTCTTGCTTGTGACAAGTAGAACATTTGCACTAAGTCCTCAGTCCTAAATGGGAAGAGGTTAACTTTTAGGAACTGATATTAATTTAAATTAAATTAAATTGAGTGAATGGCATGGATTTTTTGTATTTGAATCTAATCCATTGAGTGTTTGTACATATGAAATAACTGTGTGAACATTTCATATGGAATCACAGGCTTTTATGTTATGGCCAGAATTGTTTTATCACCCCAAAGCCATATTTCCATGTAGAGATACAGTAGAACCTCAGAGTTACGGACACCTTGGGAATGGGGGTTGTCCGTAACTCTGAAATTATAGTAACTCTGAAAAAGACATGATGGACTTCAGACATGGGGGAATTGGGGCTGCACCGCAGGGTGGGGGGGCGGGATCAGGACTCCCAGCAGGGTGTGTGTGTTGCAGCTTCTGACCTTAGGGGCCACCAAGGCTTCCAGCAGGGGACTCAGGGCTTCTGCCCCCCTGGAGCACCAGGGCTCAGGGCTTTAGACCTGGGGGAAGCGCTGGGACTTGGGTTTCAGCTTAGCCCCACAGCTTAGCTCCTGGTTTCAGCCTCGCGGGGGGCGTTGTGGCTCAGGGCTTCACCCTGAAGCTCCGTTTCTGGTTTCTGCCCTGTGGGAAGTGCCAGACCGCTCCTGGTTTCAGCAGGGGGGTGGTGCCAGGCAGAGGCGCTGACTTTCTGTGTTCCCGGGGGGTGCTCAACCACCACTCCACCCCAGGCCCTGCCCCCACTACACCCTTCCCCCAAACCCCCAACTCTGCCACACCATTTCCCATCTTGCCTCTCCCTGCCCCCGCTCTGCCCTTGCCACCATTCTGCCCCTTCCTGCCTCCACTCCTCCCTCTCATCCCCAACACCTCTTGTACACCACTGAACAGCTGACCGCGGTGGGTGGGGGGCGCTGGGAGAGAGGGAGAGGAGCTGATTGGTGGGGCCTGCCAATGGGCTGAGCACCAACTATTTTTTTTCCGTGGATGCTCCAGCCCTGGAGCACCCATGGAGTTGGTGCCTATAGGACCAGGGATTGGGGCTTCAGCTTTGCAGCTCTGTTCCTGGCTTCAGCTGGGGCAGGGCACTGGGGCTTGGGCTTCAGCCCAGCAGCTCCACCCCTGGTTTCAGCAGGAGGGAGTGGGGGGGATAGGGGCTTTAGCTACAGGGTGAGCGCTGGGGCTGAAACCAGCATTCCCCTCGTAGCTCAAGCCCCAGCACCCCTGGGGCTGAAATCGGGAGCAGAGCTGTGGGGCTGAAGCCCCAAGCCCTGGCACCCCCTGCAGAGCTGAAGCCAGGAATGGAGCCGTGGTGCTCTCGAGGGTCAGAAGCCCTGAGCCCCGCCCCCACCTGGAGCCCGACCCCCCCCCCCCCCCAACCTTGCAGCTGCAGCCCCAACCCTCCAGTGGCTGAGGCCCAGAGCCTCGGGTCTAATGCCCTGAGGCAGTACAGTATTTGCTTTTTTCTTCTTTTTTCTATGTGCTACTGTCTGATTGACTTCCAGTTTCACAGGGTGTCTGGTTGATTGGTAAGTCCCTAACTCTGGTGTTCATATCCTTTAGGTTCTACAGTATACATGTTCCATGTAGGTTATAGTACTGATGTAAGGTACAGCCCTTTTCATAGCTTAAGGCCAAAAGAGACCATTCTGGTCATCTGTTCTGACCTCCTGCATAACAAAGGCAATAGAACCTCACCCAGTAATTTCTGCATCAAGTTTTTAAATCTTGTCCAATTTCATTGTATACTGGAGGAAATTGTGTGCTGACTACATACTCTGATCTGCTTCATTACACTTAAATCTATTATCCAATTACACATGCATATTCTTACACTGAAAAGGCCTTTTTAGAGGTTAAATTTCTTAATGTTCTTTTTGTAGTTGAAGAACAAATTCCATTTGTAAAATAAAATTTACTCTTTTTTTAACATACCCAGGTCTTGGAAGCTCAGGAAAATATAGATCGGCAGCATGGTAAAGAATATGATCATGACCTTAGTGAGACAGAAAAAGCTATAGTCAGAGAAATGTGCAATGTAAGTTTAATGTGCTTAATTTTGTATTCTGTACTGAAACCTGAAACAATATTTGTACCAAGGTTATCAATATTTAAAAATTGCTGACAATGTGCCTTTAAAGTTTTCATATAAAAATGAAGCCAATTACACTCTGATTTTTCAATAATATAATTTACTGAATTTTTATGAACTAAATAATCATTACACTTTGGTCAGCATATTTTATGTTATAATATATAAATATATCTCTATAAAGAGAGAAAGTGGTCCAGTGGATAAGACACTAGAATGGGACTCAGGAGACCTTTTTTATTCTCAGCTTTGTCATCAAGACTAGGATGTTAAAAGATGGCTAATCTCTGTGTGACATTGGGCAGGTATATTGACATCTTGGTGCCTCCATTTCATCATCTATAAAATGCTAGTGATAATTACCCACCTGTACACGGAGCTTTGTGATTTATGGATAAAAAATATTTTCTAAATGATAAATATTGTTATAGTAATCCATAAAACTTCCCAATAGTTATGTAATTTCATGTCTGAAATGTTCATGTATTATATCTGACACAACCATTTCTTCCCAATGCACTTATGTTTTGAGTTTTAAATTTAACATGTTTGTTTAAAAATACTTTTCTTTCTTTTTTTTCCATCTGCTCAGCACGGAAAAGCTAAATGTTTTTACTCCATTATTAGATATGTTCTTTAAACTTTTTAAATGTTTGTTTCTCCTTGGTTTCAGAGTAGCAGCCATGCTACCAATGTTATATATACCATCATGTGCCAGCAATGCCCCTCTGCCATGTACATTGGCCAAACCGGACAGTCTCTACGTAAAAGAATAAATGGACACAAATCAGACGTCAAGAATTATAACATTCAAAAACCAGTTAGAGAACACTTCAATCTCCCTGGCCCCTCGATTACAGACCTAAAAGTCACAATATTACAAGAAAAAAAACTTCAAAAAACGACTCCAATGAGAGACTGCTGAATTAGAATTAATTTGCAAATTGGACACCATTATATTAGGCTTGAATAAAGACTGGGAGTGGCTGGGCCATTATACAAACTAAAACTATTTCCCCATGCTTCCCCACAGTTCCTCACATCTTCTTGTCAATTTCTGGAAATGGGCCATTTTCATTACCACTACAAACAGTTCTTTTTCTCTCCTGCTGATAATAGCTCACCTTAACTGATCACTCTACTTATATGGTAACTGATCACTCTCCTTGTATGGTAACACCCATTGTTTCATGATCTCTGTGTATATATATATCTTCCTACTGTATTTTCCACTGCATGCATCCAATGAAGTGGGCTGTAGCCCATGAAAGCTTATGCTCAAATAAATTTGTTAGTCTCTAAGGTGCCACAAGTACTCCTGTTTCTCCTTGGGTTATCCATGTGTATTCAGATGAAAAGCAAACCTTTGATTAGCTAATTATTCTTTTGTTTTAATTCTCACTGTAGTTTCCTAGGGCTTACAGAATCATTACTTTGCTCCTGTTTTTGTTTTGGTTTTTTTTAGGTGAAATGTTTGTCATGTGATCATTTTGCCTCTGTATTCTGGGTCAGGGTTTTCAATAGTCACTGCTGATTTTTTGGGGTACCTTAATTTTTGGGTGTTCAGTTTGGGACATCTTAAAAGGACCTGATTTTCAGAGGGTAGGTGGGCACTCTAACTGTTGAGATCCCAAAGTCACTAGTCAAGTCTGAAAATTTTGGTTTTGTTTTTAAAATTTTTATCTACTATGTGGTTTTTCAGTTTATAAAATGTCTGCATCACAGAATATGAAGGCCTTGTAATGTTTTCAGCACACTTTCCATCCCTAAGGATTCCCCTAACTTACACTAAGGGGCACATTCTCCCCTCAGGATGCATGTGTATTCCACACTAATGATGGAAATTATGCCAGTTCCTCAAGAGGAAAAGACACCATTTCTAACACATCCTCCTTTTATTCACATTGGGTGTCTACATAACTTTTAAATAGGCCTTTTACTTTGCTTTTGTAAACTGCTTAGTACAGTGAAACGTGTGGTTTTGATTGGAGCCTCTAGCCACTGTCTTATCACAAGTAACAGTCATAGGTACATTTGGAGTTATTCTCTCATATTAGCTACTGTGATCTGGCTTTCAAAAGCATGAGAACTTCCGCCCAGCTTGCTGCATCATAAATCTGCGGTGCTCCAGCATGCTGCACACTCAGGGTACATCTACACTACAGGGGGGAGTCGATTTAAGATACGCAAATTCAGCTACGTGAATAGCGTAGCTGAATTCGACGTATCGCAGCCGACTTACCCCGCTGTGAGGACGGCGGCAAAATCGACTTCTGCGGCTTTCTGTCGACGGCGCTTACTCCCACCTCCGCTGGTGGAGTAAGAGCATCGATTCGGGGATCGATTGTCGCGTCCCGACGGGACGCGATAAATCGATCCCCGAGAGGTCGATTTCTACCCGCCAATTCAGGCAGGTAGTGTAGACCTAGCCTAACTGTCCAGGTGGACCCTGCTATACTGCTCACAAAGTTCCCTAGTGCTTATTGACATACTACTGTTTGTATCAAGAGTACATCAGGGCGCACTAGGAAACTTCTAGCGTGCCACAGCAGCGTCCGCTTTGCTATTTGGTGCCTGCCTTGCTGGAGCACTGTAGAGTTACTGTGTAGCAAGCTGGGGCATATCTGCTTGTTTAGACATGCCCACACAAATGAGGTTCCACATACAATTACTTGATTGAGGGCAAATGTGCCTTTGTGGGTATTTGCAGCCACTCCTGAGATGTTTGGCCCACATTACTCTGTCTTCAGAAAGGTGCCAGTGAAAATCCTAACTAGTACCAAACTCAATATGCTGGAGTAGCTTCAAGGCCCGTATATAGGTTGCTTTCCACACGTAAGCAAAGATGGCTGCTGATGGTGATGAGAGATCCCATGTGGTTGGCCGATTTAGATTCTGATATTAACCCCCATGCACCTGTTGAAAAGGGTTTTGAACAAGGATCTATCACCTCTCAGGTGAGGGCTCTAACCACTGAGCTATGGGATAGTCTGATGTGAGTCTCCCTCAATCTTGCCTGTTGAAGCTGTTCCACTTTGCTAAATAATTGAAGTCACTGGGCTGGAGACAGTGTGAGAATGGCTCTATAGCCTGGTGGATAGGGCACTCATCTGGGATCCAGTCCCTCTGCTCCAATGACGCTCTGGAAAAATAAAGAGGAACTGGGCATCTTTCACTTCCTAACCACTGGGCTAAAAGTTATGAGGGAACTGCTTCTTAATCCTTACAATTGCTAGGTGACTAGGGAACTTTTACAGCAAAAAGTTTGGTGCCAACTAAGTTTGAGGGTTAGGGGGCAGCCGAGTGGGGATTTTGTGAATCCCAGTGGCACCTAAATCTGGGACTTTGGGACCTAAAGTGCTAGCTAAGTGCCTAAGTCCCAGATTTAGGCACCACTGTGATTCACAGCCTCCCACTCACCTACCGCCTAACCCTGCAGGCGCCTACGTTTTTGCAGTAAAAGTCACCTATGTTTCTGCCTCTCAGCATGTGCACTGCTGCCTCACTCTAGAGGCATCGGGACACTTAAGTCCCTTTGTGAAACTAGCCTATAGGTGTCAATTACTGTGCTAGAGGTATGACGCTGATCTCTGGTTATCGACATTTTCCCATGATCTTTACTGTTACTGTTTTGTTAGGAACAGCCTTTTTTGTTCATTCCACCCATCTCCTTCAAATCAGACATGGGCTCAGGCGACAATGTGGGACCAATTTGGAACATAAAATTCAGAGGGTGTTGGGCTCTGGAATCTTGGTTTGGGCCCATCCCACTGGTCCAAAGCCAAATCTCTTCACAGCCCTGTGCTTGAATTTGTACTCCCATATTTCATCTTTATTTCTGACCCTGTCTTGCTTCTATTTCTCTTTCTAATAACCAATCTTGTCCAATGATCCATTTCTTGCTTCTTGGTGGCCCACAGAGAGATGCAAAGTCACGTGTTGCTAACTGTTCTTGTTTCCTGTTTGTAAACTTCATTAAAAGCCAACTAAGAATACACTAAATGCTTTCCTAATATTACCTTTCTGTGCTAAGAATTGTTGTAGTTGTGGCATGTATTTAATACAATCATGAATGGGAATAGAGGTGAGGACAAGGAGCAAATCTGTTCACATGTAGTCCACACTATGAAAAATCTTGAACATTCTCATTCATGTATGACCCTGATCCAGCAAAGGCACTGGAGCATGTGCTTAACTTTAAGTATAAGACCACTTCCGTTGATTTCAGTGGGACTACTCATGTTCTTAAAGCTAAGCACTGGCTTAAACTCTTTTCTGCATTGGGGTCTGTGTGCCTGAAATTGACTTTGATGGGAGTTTTGCCTAATAAACAATTGCATAAAGATTTCCAAACATGACCCTTGTTTTCAGGACAGACATTGCTCCTGAACAGACTTCTAGTTAACAGATGGGCAAAAATGAAGATACTGTATTTCATTCCAAATTTATTTTTCCTTCTTACTGTGTCTCTCTGCCTCTATTTCTGTCTATGCTGCATAGTGTGTGTGTGTGTGTGTGTGTGTGTGTGTGTGTGTGTGTGTGTGTGTGTATAATGCATACAGATACACAAATCCACTTTTGGTTGGATGATATAGCTGACATATCTTTCTATCACTTGCCTTTAGGTTGTATGGCGGAAGCTTGGAGATGCTGCAGGTTCATGTCCTGGAATTAGACAACATTTGTCAGGAAATCAGTATAAAGGACCTATGTAAAAGGACCTGAGTGTCACCTCTCTCAGAAGATAGAATTTAAATGGCCAGTGACGGATAGAGGGAACTTATTCTATCCACAGTAACTTCTCAGCCGACAACAGGATGTCTACATGAAGTATACATGACTTCTTTGAAACAGTGGTGAAGGGGTTAAAAAAAAAGTGGATAAACTGACCTAAACTCAATACTCTCCAACTGAAAAGTGGGTAAACTCTGCTTACTCTTGACTACACTACTGCTTTGAAAATTGGCACAGCTTCTTCATAAAAGTCTTTCAGACAACAGTTATGTACCCTAGACTTCTTGCACTGTCATTTCAGTATACTATATAGTTAAACTCTGCCTCTTAGCCATGGCATTGTCATTCAAAAATACACACTCAGAATGAAAAGATCTGAATGCTTCTTATTTAAAACCTAATTGGTATTTTTCAGGAGATACACAAACATGATTTTTTTTAAAGATCATTACGATGAACCTTCATTGAGTCTGAATGAATTTTCCATTGGGTTTAGCAGGAATTTTTCACCAGAGTGGAGAGAGACCAAAAAACTGTACCTTCAGTCATCACAGTTACAAGAAAGTCAGTTACTTGGTAGCTCACACTTCAGTCTACAGTATTAGTTAATGGTGCTTAGGCAATTTGCAGCTGAAATTATTATTTTTTTTAGAATACTTGCATTTTGAGGTGCTAAAAAGACCATAAAATCTCCTAACCAGCCAGTAGTGTAGCAAAAACTACAGTAAATGTAGTAAAACACAATTTCTTTCTAAATGAAAGTGAAGATAGACTTTTTTCATTCTCTTTGGTGCACGCCTCCTGGAGACATACATGATGGGCACCATCCCGTGAATAGAACATTGAGGTAACAATATTTAAGACCTCAAACCAAAACCACCATCAGAGTTCTTTTCTGAGAGCATTTTCCAATTGCCAATGCTAATTTCTACCACTTAGTTTAGAGACATGCTGTTTTATTTAGCAAAAATATGAATCTAAAAGATTGCACTGCTTTTATGAAAAGCTTTCCTTGCCTACTGTAGTGTTCTTTCAAAGAAAACTTTTATTCTTCTCAAAGCATGTCTTTAATTTATTCTGAGGCTAAAAGCTCTTGTTCAGATTGCCTGAGTTTTGACCAGGAGGTGCCCTAGATGTGCTTAGTTTAATTTTTTTCTATGTGTATAACATTAGATTGTGTGTATTGAAATGCTGTGATAGGTATTTCTTGTATATTTAAATGCAACAATACTTTCTTGTATGAATGTGCGACAGGCTTGTGACTGAATGCTGTTGCTTAACTTTTTACCATAGCTGAGCATCAAAAAATAGGAATGCAACAATTCCCAGGTTTTGGGTTTGTTCTTGATTACTAAAATTTGATTCAAAGGTGATATTCTCTGTTTTTTGTGGGCTTGCTATATGTTGTATTACTGGTTTGTTGGTAGTGGAATGTAGCTGGGCTGATGTGCAACCTTTTTTATATGGTACTGTAAAATCAGCTTCCTGTCTTCAGAAAACTATTATGGATTAATTTGTGGCAGTAATTATATCCGTTCTGTCATTTTATTTGGTACCATTCAACATAGTTGTAAGGCCTCCAATCCTGCATTCCTTTCTCAGGCACAACTCTTGTTGATTCCTTTTCCTTGAGTGAGGACTGCAGAATCTGGCTTTTAATTTTGAAACATGGCATTTTTTAAATTATTATATATAAAAATGCTTCTTACATTTCCATATTTTTCTCTCAAGCAGTTTTATCATTAAACTTAAATTGTTGTATTCCTATAATATGTGGGGAGGGGGAAGTAAAACAGTAGTATTTACCTGCAGGGGCTAATTCAAGGGACACTGGTCTTTTGACATTAAAACTTGTGTAAATTTTGATACTGTATTAAAACTATTTTTTTACAGTTCTGCATACAATTGGGTATCAAGTATCTGTGTTCATCTTAGCAATGGTAATAAATTATTTAATCCCATAGTTGTTTGCTTTCTTTTAATGATGCATTTCATGAGATATGTAAACCAGATGCCAAAAGCAAATTCTGTTCACTGAGAGATCTATTCTAGATACTTCTTGTATAGTAGTTACATTAGCTAGCTCTATCTCCCACGACAGTCAGTGGAAGAACTGGATGCTCAAAAATAGAAATTCCGGCCCCTTAACTTGTCTTGTCTACTCCCTACTGCTTAGGTTCTGCTGCTTAAATACACTGTCCCAGATCCTACTGTGTGGTGGTGTTGGTTTATGTCAGATAGCTGGCACAGAACAATTTATCATTCTGATATAGCTGGGCATGGGAGGATCATCTCAGTGTAGGGAGAATTACTTGTGATGGAGAGCCAACATGGTGGCTTTTATTCCATCCACTCCTTCCTGCTGGTGGCATATGGAGAGCAGCCATGAGAACTAGAGACTAGCCAAGGATTCTGTATGGGATGGTGAGCACAGTCTGCCCTGTTGGTCCATGGGTTCCACTGGCAAATGGCTTAATTTAAAGCAGCCTTGTTGTGCATGAGTTCAGATTGGTATACAGCTGGTCCAGAATGAAAGAAGCCCAGGGTTACTTCTGAGACTATTCCAGGAGTCTTTGGCTATAACTGAGGATTGAAATCAGTATCTTTGGGCAAATGTCCTGTGAGATTGTCCTAGTGCTTCTGAATAGGCATTGGTTTTTTTGTTAAACAGTCACTTCCTATTGAGAAAAGAAAATTACTGGAGCTAAATCCTTTTTCATTGTAATAAGCATGCACTCAGAAATGTTTCTGAACAGAAAGAAAAATACTTCATAGATTTGCCCTGGATTTTAGGTTCTTTATTGCTCATTACTATCTTTTGGCTAGTGCCCTCAATCCCATAATATACATTGGTCAACAAAGAAGAAAATTAGGATAAAAATAGCACAATTCAGAATGTAAAACTATATATATATCGGCTTCAGCTTCTTCCCTTTATGAAAGGACTTATCAGGGTAGCCATCTTCCATCTGCATATCTGTGCTGAGGTCCAGAAGGAGCAACATCTTACTACTTGTGTGTAGTGAAACTAATAGAATTTTAAGAACAGTCATTTTATCCTAATCTCTAATCTGAGAGACGTTAACATATATTTTGGGAATCATTTAGCCTTTAACTGTGCTTCACTATGTAAAAAATGGCCCTAACTGAAGTAATATTCTCCTTATATGTACTCAGTGTCCTATCTGCTGACTTCAGTGCCAAAAGGAGTTTTTGCTGGTTTTTACTCCTATTATCACTTCAGGGTCAAGTGCAAGTTCTGGTCTTTCGTGTTAGAAAACAATGCTATTGATGGTAAAGTTCCAACAGTTGCACCTCATACTAATTATTTATTATTAAAACAAGTCAGAGAGGTAAAGTGACTTGTCCAAGGTCACCAAGCAGTGAGTGGCAGAGTCAGAAATAGAGTAGGGGAAGATCCATGCCATTCTCCTACTGTGGCTAATCTCTCTCTACTTCCCTCCGTCATGTCTTTTAAAGGACACTCTTCGGGGGGTGAGAGTGGGAATACTTCAGTTTCTTGATGATTTGTTTGTGTCCTGGAAACATCATGATATGACTGACACTTTCACAAAGGGAAGAGACTGAATGAATCACAATGGTCCACCAAGCACTGGGTTCAATTAAACATAGGCTCATAGATGGAAATACTTAAGGAATCAGTTTTGTTAATCACTGTGCCTGCCTAGCTGCCATTCATTGGGAGTTATCCAGGCACATTCATGACTGCCATACCCCGCTGAAAGTTGGCCTTACTTTTGCAAGTTTCTCTCAGCATGGGGCTGACTTTAAAAAAAGCACATGGGCACATCCCTGTAGTGGGGCAACTGCCCCACTCCGATAAGCAGGGGTTAAAAGCAGCCAAGCTAGCTGGAGGGAAAAGGGCTAGCTGCCTGAGAGGAAGGTACCTGAACTGGAGCAGTGCTGGGGAATAGGGAAAAGGAGCTGGGGAGCTCCAGCCTGGTAAAACCCCAGGCTGCAGGCCTTGGTGAAGGCCTACAAAAGGTACTGGGGCTGCAGAGGGGCAGCCCAAGAATAGGCAAAGGCAGTAGGTCCTAACCCCTTGCCAAGGATGAGTGGCCATTACAGACTGCAGTCTGCCCCAGTGAGCGGGGGCTAGATGATAACTGGCAGTAGCCACTGAGGCAAGGTGAGTTTAGAGGGTTGGGGGTTCCCCTGGGAGGGGAGGCCCAGATTGTGGATTACTGCTGGGGGCAGAACCCTGAAGGTAAGAGGCATTGGGGGGCCAAGAGGGACATGGGGGCCAGCGGCAGGTGAGACACCGGCCTGCAGAGGGCACTCTGGACTGGACAAGAACTAATTCGCAGGACGACCAGCAGGAGGTGCCGTGCCGGTGAGTCTCGCTTCACTACAATCCCATAAACTCCAATATGTTCTGTAAACAGAGAAACAAAAGAATAAAGTTTCATATAATTTAACAGAAATAAAAATATATTTGTAAATTTTTAAAGGGAAATTCACTGAAAACAGACTCTGCCTGAAGTTGGAAAATCTTACCTGAGCCGTCCTCACTTTGGTGAGCTGTTTCCTGCCCTGCAGTGGGACTACTTGGGTGCTTGAAAACTATGTGCAAAAAGAAAGGTTTGCAGGATCAAATCAGATTCACTTTGTACATTTAAATATCCCCTGGTGCCTGAGAGCTAAGTGGCTAGAGACAATGGCCTTCCTCTTTTCCTACAGAGTACACTGAGATTGCATAGTAGGAAGATAACAATCTGTTCCTGCCATGCCATAAACCCAGCATGAGTGGAAAGCTAGTGGATTTATGGGCCTAGATAAAGAGCCAAGTAGTGACCCTCATGTGACAGGTTGGGTCACAGAGACCCCCTTGGGACTGCCACCTGATGTGCTGAGACTAGCTCTGAGCCCATTTTCCCTGCCAGCTTGGGACTTTGGAACCCTGCCTCGTTGAGCCAGACATGCCAGTCTGCTCCAACACAGACTCAGGGGTCTGAACCACATCCCCCCAAAACTGCAGACTTAATTGAAAATGGCTTAGAAAGTGCTCCTGTCTCTAGTACCCAGATACCCAGTTCCCAATGGGATCCAAACCCCAAATAAATCCATTTTACTCTGTATAAACCTTATACAGGGTAAACTCAAATTGTCCACCTTCTATAACACTGAAAGAGAGAGATGAACAGCTGTTTTCTCCCCCAGGAATTAATTACTTACTTTGGGTCAATTAATAAGCAAAAGTGATTTTATTAAATATAAAAAGTAGGATTTAAGTGGTTCCAAGTAATAACAGACAGAACAAAGTAAGTTACCAAGCAAAATAAAATAAAACACTCAAGTCTAAGCCTAATACAGTAGGAAACTGAATGCAGATAAAATCTCACCCTCAGAGATATTCCAATAATCTTCTTTCACAGACTGGACTCCTTCCTAGTCTGGGCCCAATCCTTTCCCCTGATACAGTTCTTGTTAGCTCAGGTGGTAGCTAGGGGATTTCTCATGACTGCCACCCCCTTTGTTCTGTTCCACCCCCTTTTATAGTTTTGACACAAGGCAGGAATCTTTTGTCTCTCTGGGTCTCCACTCCTCTTTCTAAATGGAAAAGCACGAGGTTTAAGATGGATTCCAGTACTAGATGACATGGTCACATATCCTGTGAGATCCCAAACCTTCATTCTTCCCGGCCTGACTCACAGGAAGACTTGCAAGTAAACAGAACAATCTACAGTCAATTGTCCTGGTTAATGGTGTTAGCCCAAAACAGTTTAACTATGGTCTACACAGATCAGAAGATGGGCTGTCTGCAGATCCCACCCCCTCCCGCATCTATCATTGGGTGATTTATTAAGCCAGAGGCAGAATAAGATGTAACACACAAATATTTATTATGCCACTAGTCAGTAAACTAGACAAGGACCCCTTTCAGACAATAAACAACATAAGCAAGACACACTCAGTTGTTAACAGTTACCAGAACATGAAGCTTATAGCCCTTAAACCCCCTTAACCTATGGATGTAAAACAGGGGAAAACCACAATGGGTATTACAATACCATATCCTGAAGACAGGGACACAATGACAAAAACTCAGGATACCAACAGGGATAGTGGTGAAAATCAGGGGTGCTGGACACCAAACAGGAACTCAGGAACTGGGTATTCTTATCCCTCTGGACAGGTCCCCTGGGTAGGTCTTCTCCCTCTTTGGGCAAATCTAAGATGGACATTACATAAAACAGGTCAGAAACAGATTTTATCCAACAATGGGAGCCATCAAGATTCCAAACCATCATTAATGGCCCACACTTTGCATAATTACAATAGGACCTCAGTTATATTTCATATTTCCTGTTTCAGATACAAGAATGATACATTTATACAAATAGGATGACCACCCTCAGTAGATTATAAGCTTTGTAATGATACCTTACAAGAGACCTTTTGCATGAAGCATATTCCAGTTACATTATATTCACTCTCATTAGCATATTTTCGTAAAATCATATGGAGTGCAACATCACACCTCAGATCCAGCCAGTGTTCTCTTTGCTGTTCTCTAGTTGCCTGAGTAGCCTGACAAAAGAATGATGAATGAGCCATTGGTGTGTCGGATGCTTGTTTGCCCTCAGGGTCTCAGCATGTGAAATTGTCTTTTCGTATATGACTATTCAGTGACTAACACAGTGACAATATGTTCCCAGGACACTCTGGTGGCTGGGCCGAAATAAAAAAGGACTCCACATTCCCAGGCAATGAGATGAAAAGCAGGAATCCTTTCAGATCTTTCTGCAAGCTGAGTCAGTCCCAAGTTACCAATTGATTTGACCAGTCATGGTCACCTACATCCCTTCATTACTATGGACAGGCAGGCCAAGAGTAGGCAATTGCCTCCCGTTCATTCTTTAACAACAAAATCCCCTGCCTGGAAGCAAGGAGTTAGTTGCCTTTATGTTCATCTACAATCATTTCCTAGCACCCTGGTTCTCAATAGCGTTCTGCCTCTGCCTACCCGAAGCCATCCTGCTCTTCTCGCCCGAGAACTTGCCGTTCTGCCTTTGCTCCCACCAGGTGAAAGTGTGGCTGCACTGGACCGCGCAGACGCTAGTGGTTGTGGCTGCCACGCTGGGCCTGGCCTTCATCATCTCCATCAAGAATCGGAGCGAGCTCCCACACTTGGTTTCCTGACATAGCCTCCTGGGAGTCCTGACTCTGGCTGCCACCTGCGGGCAGGCTCTGTGCGGACTTAGCCTGCGCTTCCCCCAGCTGCTGAGGATCTCCTTTGTGGCACGGCTGAGGCTGTACCATGTCACATGTGGCCTGGTTGTGTGTCTGCTGGCCACCTTCACTGTAGTCCTCGGGATTTGCTCTGACTGGTTCCAGGCACAGATCAAAGGGGTAGCTTGGTATTTCTGCCTGGCACTGCCCTTCTACCCTGCCCTGGTGATCATGAACCAGACTGCGGGCGTTCACCTACCAAAGAAAAGGGTGCGTGTCTGAACTCCGGCCTCCCCTTCTCCTTGTGCCTCTTCCCACCCCAGGTCTGAGCTCCCACCTGCCCATCCCCCTCTCTTCTCCTCCCTACCATCGTCCCCCCATCCCCCGGGTCTGAATTCCGGCCTGCCCATCCCCCTCTCTCCCATCCCACCACCCCGGGTCTGAGCTCCTGCCTGCCCTTCTGCCTTTGTTCCACAGTGCACGGGTGCATTGTGGCTAGTCCCTTCGCTCCCTGTACTAATGAGCATTTCCCCTTGTGTTTTTAGCAGAGCTGCCCTGTGGGCGTAGGTCCTGAGCTGGCGGATCACAGCTAAGATAGACACTTAATGTCTTTTTGTTCAGGTTTTGGACCCAGGGCTCGATTTCAAGCTCCTGGCTCACACTGGAGTCCCTGCCCCTTAGCACTGCAGCTCAGCTGGTCCTGCCCCTGGATGAGTTCCTTTGCTTTCGGGTGCAAAGCCCTGGCCCATATTTGCAGGCAGAACTCCACTGGCCATCTCTGCTTGTCGTTCAACCCCTGGGGCTGCTGGGATTGTAAATGAGGCAGAAGAGCGCCTGGGTGCAATAGGTCCCAGGTTCTCTTCAAACTGGATTAATTATTGTTCCTAATGTTACTCTGGGCTTCCCGTTGCCCTCTCCCCCTGTGATGCCCCCCAGCCCCGTCCCATGCAGGCCCTCACAGAGCCAAGGCTTTTCCTAGGCAGGAGGGTTGGATTTTGTGGTAGTTGGGCCCCCCCAAGGGCCCAGCAGGCTGAGGGAGCAGTTGGAAGGATATGGGGCCTTTTGCCTGGATTCTCGCCAATGTGGGGTGTGAAATGGGCCTGTGTGAAATGAGTTGGTGGTCTAGCTATGCCTGAGGCATGCGGGTAAGCACCTAGATCCTATGGTGAGGATAGCGCCATAGACAGGTGGCATTGGGTGTGGAAACTTGCACTATTGCTGCGCAGGCTGTACCCATCCAGTGGGTAAGCAAAGGTCTTGGCTCTGCATGGTCTCTTTGACAAACACTGAGTTAACTTTAGCTAAGGATGGGGTGGGGGGATCCTGGGGAGGTGGTTGCTTGGCACCCTCCACGTCCTGTGAAGCCCCCTCAGAGAAGTGGCTGTTTCAAAGGCCAGTTGCAGCACTTGACTTCTGCTCTTGATTGTCCCCTGCTGCAGTGGCAGGTCTGTATCTGCGTGTCGCTTTGGGGCAGAGGCCATGGGTTAGCTCAGTGGGTTATAATGGGAAAGAACCAAGTTTGCAGTGTCCCTGGGGTTTTCGTGGGCTGGGGATGGCTTTGCAGGTGTAGCCCAGGGGTAGGTTTACTAGCTGTGGGGGCTTCGTAACTCGCAATGACTTGGGCTTTGGACCTGGGCTCCACTGAAAATTTAGGTCAGCATAGCTCCAGAGCTTGTGAGCGCCATGGCTGTGCTGACTGCACCCCCGGTGTTGACACAGCTGGGGTGACAGAAGCAGTTTTTCATCAGGCTAGCTACCATCACTCGGGTAGGTGGTGTTCCTATGCCAATGGAAAAGCCCCTTCCGTCTGTAGGCTGCATTGACACTGCGGGTGTGTGCTGGCATTGCTGCGGCGATGGAGCTGTGTTGCTATAGTCCCCATAGTGTAGACGTAGCCTTAGTCAGCAGCAAAGCTCCTAGGGCCATGTTTGGGGTGGGAGCTGATTGACTCATACTGTTCCCATTTTTAACGATTTCAACGGCAGGACTTGCGGCGGGCGTCTGTCTCCAGTATCTCAGGGAAGGTGCCCCACTGGCTTGCATTTCATTTTCCTTTTGGGGGTGATGCCAGTTCACCCTCTTCCTTTTCCTCCACTGCTGTCTCACCGGCATCCAAGGAACCTGCACAGCTCTGGGGAGAGGCCCCTGTTTGGAGGGAGTGCTTGGTTAAATCACACATTTAACCCCTTCTTTCCTGAATAGTTGTTGGGGTGGGGCAGTTGTGAAGGGGGTGAAGGACCAGAGCAGAGAACAGGAGCCTGAGGTGCTAACTAGCTGGCACTGCACCAACAGAATGTCCAATGTCATGCCCCCCACACCTCCCCGTATGCGTCACCAGTGGGGTTTTCACCTGGGACCCACAGCACCGCAGCCCTGGCTAAAGAGTAGCTCTGCTAGGCTGCTATCCTTCCTGAGGATCAGCTACTATGCTAGTGTGGGGACACATGCAGTGAGCAGACTATCACTGCATGGGTGGGGGTGGCAGCAGGGGCAAGGCAGATGTGCTACCGGGGTGGAGACCCATGGAAGGGCTGTGATACCCTTTGATGGCTCTTGCTGTGAACGTGCTGCTGAAACCCTTG
Organism: Chrysemys picta bellii; assembly: GCF_011386835.1. Taxonomy (NCBI): domain Eukaryota; kingdom Metazoa; phylum Chordata; order Testudines; family Emydidae; genus Chrysemys; species Chrysemys picta. The sequence continues at coordinate 185,674,030 of NC_088793.1, forward strand.
TGCCGTCTTTTGCTCAGTCCCACTCGACTGGAAAATTAAAGAGCGTGCAGATTCTTTTGTGCACTCAGGGTTTGGTTGCCAGCTATCCTTTCCCTCCCCAAGGACTCACTCCTCTTTCTGAAACTCCACCTGCAGTTTCACTCTGGATTAACCCTGTGAAGCTGGCAGGAGCAATCCTTGCACTTCCCAAGCTCAGGACATTCCTCCTTTTAGCTGCTTTCTGAGTGGCTCTGGCTTGTTTAACCCAACTGACTCCCCTCTCTCTGTTGTGTTATGGGTCCAAAAAGCTGGGCCAAGTCCCTGCCCTGTGGGCTAAAGGCATTGGCTTTGGCTGCCGCTTGGCGGTGGGAATGTCTTCCATCTCAGGGAACTAATGAAGTGCAATTCAACATTGAGGCCTCATCTGGAGTACTGTGTCCAGTTTTGGGCCCCGCGCTACAAGAAGGATGTGAAAAAATTGGAAAGAGTCCAGCGGAGGGCAACAAAAATGATTAGGGGCTGGAACACATGACTTATAAGGAGAGGCTGAGGGAACTGGGGTTATTTAGTCTGCAGAAGAGAAGAATGAGGGGGAATTTGATAGCTGCTTTCAACTACCTGAAAGGGGGTTCCAAAGAGGATGGATCTAGATAGTTCTTAGTAGTACCAGATGACAGAACAAGGAATAAGGGTCTCAAGTTGCAGTGGGGGAGGTTTAAGTCGGATATTAGGAAAAACTTTTTCACTAGGAGGGTGGTGAAGCACTGGAATGGGTTACCTAGGGAAGTGGTGGAATCTCCTTCCTTAGAGGTTTTTAACGTCAGGCTTGACAACGCCCTGGCTGGGATGATTTAGTTGGGGTTGGTCCTGCTTTGAGCAGAGGGTTGGACTAGATGACCTCCTGAGGTCCCTTCCAACCCTGATATTCTATGATTTTATGATTCAAAGAAGTGCCCAAATACTAATGAATGATTTACCATTTCTCTGGAATAGAACATTTAATCTCCACTAGAAGAGATAATTATCATAGAACAGGTGTGGCCAAATTGCAGTTCACGAGCTGCATGTGGCACTTTTAAAATGCAGCTTTCAGAGCTTGGGGCTTCTGCCCTGCAGGAGGTGCAGGGGCTCAGGGCTTCAACCCCACTGGGTGAACCAGGGCTCGGGGCTTCAACCCCCAGGAGGAGGCATGCTGGTGGTCAGGGCTGCAGCCCCGCAGGGACGAGCTGGTGCACAGGGCTGCAGCCTGGTGGGAGGAACTGGTGCTTGGGGTTCCATCCCTGCAGGATGTGTCCGGGCTCAGGGCTTCAGCTGCACATGCATATTATAACAGGAAATTACATTATGTAGTGCTGTGAGGACCTCATGTGCTTGGGATCTCCCTGCATTATGCACAATACAGGCTGTGTTTACTATTCATAAGTTGGATTTCCATAGTTTTTGATTTAAGTGTTTACCCTATGTTAATTTTGTGGATGACAACGACATCTTCAAATTGTAAGAAACGCAAGTATGAAGAAGAAAAAATGAAGTTTTAGGCCAGAATGGGAGGAAGCTTTTGCATTCACTGTTAAAGGTGGAAACCCCTGTGTCTTATTTGCAATGCATCACTCTCTCACTACAAAGTGAGCAACTTGAAACGTCACCATGAAACAAATCACAATAACTTTTTGTCTAAATAGCTTCCTGAATCAGAATTAAGGCAAAACAAGCTAACCGCATTAAAATTACACCTAAACAGTCAACAATCACTACTTTCGGCATTCAGTAAGGAAGCTGATACAATGACAGAAGCTAGTTTTGTTATGTCATGGAATGTCGCTTGTGCTAAACATCCATATTGCGATGGAGGATTTGTTAAGAAAAATATTGCAGAAGTGGGTGCAATTTTAGAGCCAAGTAACACAAAACTTCAACGACTAATAAAGCACATTCCAATTTTGTGCCACACTGTGGAGAGATGGATTTCCCAGGTCAGTGCTGATGTTACAAGCAAGATGCAAAATGATCTGAAGAATTCTCTAGCATTCAGCCTAGCTGTCGATGAATCTAGAGATATACAAGATAAACCACAACTAGCTGTATTTTTTCGCTATGTTTCCATGGATGTAATTGTGAAAGAAGGGATGTTGGAGTTACTGGTGTGAAAAGAAACAACTCGCCGTGTTGACATAACAAATGAACTTGACAAAGCATTGACAGATGCAGATGTACCACTGGATAAACTTGTCGGTGTTGCAATGGATGGAGCACCTGCAATGGTGGGAAAAAACGTAGGCCTTATTTAACTCTTGAAAAGTGATCCCACATTTCCAGAGTTTCTCCCTGTTCATTGCATCATCCATCGTGAACACCTCACAGGCAGTTACAAAAATTGTCCTATAAATTGTCAATTTCATCCGCTCAAATGGGAAGACTCATTGACAGTTCAAAAATTTCATTGAAGATCTAGATCTTGAAGACAAACCTAACCACATCTCTTTCTACTGTATTGTGAGTTGGCTATCAACCAGCAATGTCTTAATTGGCTTTGTGGAACTGTTGAAGCCTAGCAATGTTTTCCTTGAAGAAAAGGAGAAGTCCTAGCCACAACTGAAATGGATCTGATGTTTTTCACTGATATTATGCAGCATCTGCAAACTCTCAACTTGGCACTCCAAAGGAAGGATAAGATTGCTTCTGTCCTTAGACAGACAGTCTTCAGCGTCCAGAACAAGTTAAAGCTTCTGCAAAGAGACAGTGTCAAGAATAGGGTAAACATTCCCTGAAATTGAAGTAGAAGATCACAAACTCAAGGAATACAGAGGTAAATTACAACGTCTGCTTGATGACTTTCAGGCTAGGTTTGAAAACTTGCAGAAGCTGAGATCCTGCTTTGCCTTTCTTGTAAACCCATTCATGGTTGATGTGATCAATGACAGCTGTCCAATTCCCAAAACCATGGGTACAGAAACATCTACTGTAGAAATGGAACTATTGGACCTAAAGATGATGCATAAATCATAGTCTACAATTGAGTTCTGGAAGTAAGTGCCAGGAATGAAGTATCCTCAACTCAAGAAGACTAGTGTGTGACTCATTTCAATTTTCTGCACAACATACTGCTGTGAATCACTCTAGTTCGTGATGAAGTTCATAAAATAGAAACATCGTGCAGTCCTTACAAATCAACATTTCCTCTGTACCGCCTTGACAACATATCAATGAGATTTTCTAAGATTTACAACCAGGATGGAGACCCACAAAGCCTCTAGCACTAGCAGTAATTAGCTGTGATACAAGAAGTAGGATGTTACTGTTTTAAAAAAACGCATGTGTAAAGGTTGTGTGTGTCTTGCAGCTCTCGAACTTCTGAAGAGTATCATATGGGCTCAAAGGGTCAGTAAGTTTGGCCACCCTTGTCAGGTTCTTATTCAATGCAGTAGCCTTGATATTTTGGCTCTGGTGAAGATGTTGAAGTAAATGATTACATAATTTATTTAGAAGTCTTCAGACAACTAGGACAATGTGAGAAAAAAAGTACATCACTGGAAATCTAACACTAAATGGAATGAAAAAAAGGGGACTGTATGAAAAGAGGGACAGGTGCAATCATTACTAGACTCGTTACTACAGATGATTAAAAAAGAGACTAATGATTCTTCCTTAGTCTTTTATGTCAATTGCAATATAATTCATTTCCTAAATTTGTCACTTGTGGCTAGAGCAATGGAAGGGTCCTAAGAAAAAGACTCAACCAGAGAGATTAAAAGAGAGAAATACCTGTAACTTGTCTAAGAGGAAGTGGGGAAGGTGATTTAATTCATGTTGAGGTCTGCTCAATGGACTATGTTAAACAAGGTAGCTGGTTTGCAGGACCTCGATCCTTATCCCAGTGCATTAGGTAAAGATTTTCAAAAGTGACTAGTGATTTGGGGTGCTTTGGTTTTCAGATGTCCACATAGAGACACCTTAAAAGGCCTGATTTCCAGAAAGCAGTAATCCAAAAATCAAGCTCCTTTAAGATGTCTGTAGCTGAGCACCCAAAAAGCAAGGCTTTCAAACTCACTAATCGCTTTGGAAAATCTTGACCAGAGCCCCCCCATCATAAAACCAGCATCGTGTTCTCAGCAGAGAGGCCAACTAATGAATGGGTGAAGAAGCTAAACAATTCTCTCGGTTCTGGAAATGGCCCAGCAGATTAAGATGAGGCTCACAGGGAGGATGGTGTGAAGATGTTTGAACTCTGCTGGACCTCATTAGAGCAGGGCTGTCAATCTGTCCCCTTTCATTGGCACTAAGCTTCACAATAATAGAAGCAAATATACTCTAAAGAGACTCTAAATTAGCAGAAAAACAACCAAACAAATAACCTCCCCCCACAAACAACCAGAAAAGGTAGTTTGTAGAATTGCTGCATATGCATGATGAAAATTAACAGAGCACCACAGAGCACACCCAAAGCAGCCTTGAAAAGCCAAGGAAAAGTGCACCAGAAAATGTTACCATGGGAACAGTTCCTGTACTCTAGCTAAGAAAATGGACCAATAATATAAATGGTAACAGGTCTCACTCTCTGCAACCAAACTACAAACAACTGAAAACTAAAAAACAATCCAGATAGAAAGGAGAAGCAAATCAGCTAAACTGTTAAATTAATCTGGAATTAGAGTCCCCTTCCATGTCTACATACATCTCTCCACCCTCAAAAAATGCTTAGAAAAAATAATTTTAATTTCAGCATATACAGCCAATACAAACCCCACATACTGTATTAATTCATCCAACGTGTTTTTCGGATTCTCTGCAGGAAACTTTGAACTCAGATCAACTGTATTCAGGAGGGAGTCTTAATAATTGCTCCATCTAGCTGAGTCTAAACAAACTAGGACAAGGACACAATTAACATTTTATTTGACATTATCTGCAAAATAGCAATATTGGGTGGACTTTACAGTCACACGTACTGCATTTCTTGGAAAAAATGTTTGTAGTTGTAATACTGTAAATTAATTAGATCCTTAGGCCATGGTTCAGGAAGGGCAATTAAGCAGATGTTAACTTTAAGCACATGCTTAAGCGCTGTCCTGAATAGGGATTTTTTTCTTGAATGAGACCGTATAAATTGTGAAACAAATTTTAAAACAGTATTTTATTCTTACATTTTGAAGAGGCTAGTCTCATCGTGCATTAATATTTAAATAAAATGCTCTCTTCTCTCACATCATTTTCAGATTTTGATATTCTCCTGTTTTTACAATCTGGTTTGTGTGGGGATTTTACTCTGTGCAATTTCCCTTAGTTTTTAATTACAGATGCTAGAATTTTCTACTCTGACATTTTCTACTCTGACATTGGCTGTGTGAAATGTGGTTCTATTGTTTCTTTCTCTAATTGTTGTACCAAATACACCAGGGGGAACATTTTCACCCTTCCCCCCCTCATTGGATTCAACCATACAACTGATCTGCACTCTGAATACTTCAGAGGGAATTAGAGGAAAGAGCTGTATGTAGGTTCAGAACAAAGTACAGAGGAAGGATTTTCCCTGCAGACAGGGAGGAAATAATATTTCCATTTTCACAGATGGGGAAACGGAGACGCAAAGTGGCAAAGGCCAACATTTTTCCTATCTGGCTGCCTAACTTCAGGCATCTAATTATATATTTAACAACCTAAGTGACATGATTTTCAAAAGTGCTGAGCACCTACCATTCCCATTGGGCCTGATGCCACAATGTGATGAGAAGTTGAGGATGCTCTGCCCCTTACAGGAAGCCCTTGGAATATTGCAGAATAAGGTCCAATGACTTCAGCTTTAGGCAGCCAAGCATAAATTCTTCACAGGGAGACGTTTTTGTTTTGCTATGTTACCTGTGGGTCAGTAAGTTACATACAGAGCTGGTAGTGACGCCTACAATTAAGGTTACCCAACACTTATCATTATGAGAGCTATGCTGGGTGTCTGCCTCAGACGGAAATTTTTTTGAAGTCCTCAGCCAAAATGGTTCAGCTGTTTCAGAGGACGAGGTTAGGGGAAAAAAGACACTGTTGCCCAAGTTAAAAAATTCTGATACCTGGTTAACTCAGATGCTCCTAGCACTTCCATGCTTTTGGAGCAGGTGCTTGAAATTTGGGGTTACCCTGCTGTGACGTTATTGACATAAACTGTGACCGTATAGATCATTGTTGCAACCACTGTTATATATTTGCAGCAAATCATGTACAAAAGAGGCCATGTAAGGTGTTTATGGAGAGGTTGTAATTTGCTGGTTATGATTATGCTATCTGTATGTGTGTATCATTTTTGTATCTGAAGTTATGAATATTGGCTATGTACTTGTATCTCAATGTGCTTGATTCTAAGTAGCATCAGTGAAGAATTTGGTCAGCTTCTTGAGAAAGGACTATACTGAGTAACTGCCCAGTCAAGAAACACTTAACTGACAATGGACCTTGGGAGACTCCAATCTTCAGGGACGTTCAAGGTAGCATGTGAGCAATGGCTGCCACCTGCAAACTGAGTCATGCATGGACATGTGACTCCATCTTGCTGCTGTGATTTTCCACAGTAAAAACAAATGGGTTTCCTTCCACATGGCAGAGGATATAAAAGGCCCTGGAAACCCCCCATTTTGTCTTCAATCCTGCTTCTTACCTCTGGAGGAACCTTGCTACAAACTGAAGCTCTGAACAAAGGACTGAATGACCTGTCCAAGCTGTGGATGTACTCCAGAGACTTGATTTGAACCTGCAGTTTATTCCATCACTGCTACAAGCTTTAACCAAGAACTTTGCCATTACTGTATGTAATTGATTGCATTTAACCCATTTAAGCTTTCATCTATATTTCTTTCTTTTTATGAATAAACCTTTAGAGTTTAGATTCTAAAGAATTGGCAACAGCGTGATTTGTGGGTAAACTCTGATTTCTATATTGACCTGGGTCTGGGGCTTGGTCCTTTGGGATTGGGAGAACCTTTTTTCTTTTACTGGGGTATTGGTTTTCATAACCATTCATACCTATAAGAAGTGGCTGCTGCTGGTGATACTGGGAAACTGGAGTGTCTAAGGGAATTGCTTGTATGACTTCTGGTTAGCCAGTGAGGTGAGACCGAGCTCCACTCTGTTTGGCTGGTTTGGTGTGCCTTAGAAGTGGAGGAAACCCAGCCTTGGGCTGTGACTGCCCTGATCTAAGCAATTTGTCCTGAATTGATACTCTCAGTAGGGTCCCCCCAAGAGGCCGCTTCATTACACCTGCTATCAGGGCCATGCCTTTTGTCATCCCCATGAAAGTCTGCCCAAATTTGTCCAACTTAGAAGCCTCTGAAAAAATCTCAGTTCTTACATCCTCAGTAGAGACTTGTTAGAGTTCGGCAGCTAAATGCGCCAAAGGTTTTGGCTGCTCTGAGCATGCTCCTTCATGGGGCTGCAGGGTTGAGCAGGATTTTCCATGCAATTTTTCTTCTTGGTGGCTCAGGGCTGCTGTGGCACCAAGCACAGGAAATGAGAGCAGGGAGTCTGTGCTCTCAATGCTCCCTGTACTGGTGGCCAGGCAATGAAAATGACCAGCCTTATTGGAATTCAGATGGGGAGACAGAAACTAAACGGAGAATAGAGCTAGAGGGAGAGAAGGATTTGAGGAGTGGGTTGGGGAGTGGTCAGCAGAAAGGGAGGGGAAATGAGTCGAAGGAGGGATAGGAGCAGAGAAGGATGGGGACAGCAGCCAGGTGGGGTGAAACCGGAGAGCAGTTCTAGGTGGATCTGATTTTTGTTGATGCCAGACTGTGAAGTGCTTAAGTTCTGGAAAGGAAAGACTTTTCAGTGATACCTAGTTATGAGTTAGGAAAAGTTGCAAAATCAGACACCAGGGCCCTGGAGAGGACCAGAAGTCTGTTGGATTGGGAATTATCTCCTGTTGTGGAATGTGTCATTCAAGTACTTCCTTACAGAGTATAGATTAACTTGAAGATCTTCTCCCCTACCGAGTAGAGGCCAACAAATTAATTTTTATAAGGGGGGTGACAGGACTTGTGATTTTGGGAATGGGTGATGGACAGCCTAATGCTTCCATTCCATATGGCTGGGGGATGTTGAGTATCCTTCCGTAGGATGCTATTTCTGAACAGATTTGCCTGCCGATGAGGACAGCATTATTATGTTGTTTTCAGGATTATCTGGTGTCAGAGTTGGTGTTTGTACAGCCCTGTAATAAAAAGGCAGTACCTATGAGCTGATTTAGTGTGGAGTGGTGAGGGGGAGGAGTTGATGCTCATATGCCATTACTCAGAAGTTTGTGTTTTTTTTCTCCAACCTTTGACTATACTCACTATGGCTCGGGTGTGGAAGTTCTGTAACATCACTGCAAACTATCTGTGTAAATATCACTCCTCTCTGAGGTTTTCTGATTGGAGCTGGCACCAGAAAGAAAGATAAGTCTTCCAGGAAATGGAAAGAAGTGGTCTCTTCAAGGAAACTAGAAGTTACAAATGGCATAAGGACTTTAAATCTCAAGCCACCTAAGTTGGTTTCTGTCTCACTGAATCACAATCCCGTCTTCTATTACACGCTGTCTCACAGCATCTCTGTCATTTAAGGCCCTCCAGAAATGTTAGATCAATGGTCCACATAACTTCACCTCTCTGTGTCAGGGGAAAAATGCTTTTCCAGCAGCACTGCTTGCAGCATTTAAGAACACAAAAGCTAGTAAGGTCAGAAGGAGAACATTCATTAGAGATGCCTTCATAGCTGAATACATAAAAAGAACCCATCATGCTCACTGAGCTTGTTTATGACAATTCTGAGATATGTGTTAGGGCCACTACAAAATTCATGCACAGTTAAGAGAAACAGTGAACCATGCCATATCCAGAGCCTGGAAGTTAGCAACAGCTTACCACACAATATACAGAATTGTACCAAAAAACTCAGTGGGGGCTGCAAGGATTCACACCAGCTCTGGATCTGACCTTTGGTACCAGAGTTCTTTATTACACAACAGTTTCCACAAACAAAGGAATTATAGAGCTGAATTGTATCATGTCATGGGGTAGGTACCCTCTGGAGAGGAGTTGGGCCAGAAACTCTCTGAAGTGAACATCATAGAATTTCCTGGAAAGTCTTCCCTCAAGTGGCAGGGACATAGGCGCTACAGTGAAGGCAGGACACTTGCAGTGTGTAAAAGGGGGGCTATGGGTGCAGAGACCAACTTATGATAGCTTTGAGCATGAGCAACTTATGCATGAATATTTATAAATTGAGGAAGGATCAACAGTGTGATGCCAGCGACAACCAACTGAGCTGTTGGAGTTTGACTTCATCATACTGCTTTACCTGGCTGCAGGAGAAAACAGCCACAGGCACCAAGCAAGGAAAGTAATGAGTTTTAATGGTAGATAATAATTCAGGTGCCATAATAGATTCATTTAGGGTCTTTCCATTTATGGTTTGTACTTTTGTTCTCTATCTCTGAACCTGGTCTCACTTCAAATATAAAACAGCTTCTATTAAAAGAAATGGACCATATCCTGTTGGGGTTGAATGGGGTTGTTAAGTGGGCAAATTAGAGCAAGATTTGGTTTTTGTGTTTATAGGCTTTCATTTCTTATCCAAGAATAAAATGAAACTACAAAGGGTGGGGAGGGGAGATGCATGTTTGGAGAAGCTTGCCCAGGCTTGAGCACACCATAAACTCATTTACCTATGTTACGATCCATGTGGGGTGACATTTCTCCATGTCCACTGAGGCTGCAGAAAGAACACCAATGCCTCTACTGTGCCTAGAATGGGTATGATGCCCTTGTGTGGAATTCTGAATTCTTTGCCGATGGCAGAGGTGGACTCCAGGCAGGCTCTCCAGAAAGTGAGGTGGGTTAGAGTAAGATCAGAGAGGTGGGAGTGTGAGACCACTGGGTATTTGGTTATGTGGATACAAATCTCTGTGTAGGGGATCCACAAGGATTCCATACACTGCTCCAAATGAGGAACTGGAATAGCAGCCCCAGAGGGGCTGTAGAACTACCCAACACCATGCCTGGGCAGGTAGGCATATGGAAGATCCTATTTGCATGCCAAACAGGGCCTATTTACTTGGCTTTTGTGTTGGGGGAAGAAGGGAATTTCCATTCATATTGTCCCTAACAACATGTCCCAAGATAGCACTATTACTTCTTCACTTTTCTGAGCAGTATATTCACTCAAAAATGTTAAAAAATAATTCTAAAAATGTAATCAAAAGCTAACAAATCTTGCCTATTCATATCAATACTGCTAATTTGTATGGTAACATTCAATGGAGCCTGCTATGAACTGATTCAAGTTTAACATATGCACCTTCTGAACCTTCTAGTACCTGCAGCTAAATAGGATACTTTACACCTGGAATCCTTAATCCCCATTTAAAAGGACTCCAATTCTTTTGAATTTAGCTACAGTACTGTAAATAAAATATGTGTACCGGTTTAAGAAACCAAAACAATAAAATATTTTACTGCCCAGAAATGACTTATTACTGTAAATTAGGTTTATCACAAAAATGCATGTCCTACTTAATTGTCCTACTAAAAGATTTAAATGAAAAACCTTAAAAATAAGGATAAATAATTAATCTTGGTCTCTGCAGATCTCATTAATAAATTTAGGGGAAAGTAAGGGATATAAAGTGCTGTGTCTTTCATCCAGTTTCGCTATGGAGGAGAAAAGATATATAATTAGTGCATTACAGTTAATTTGCATGGAGGGAAATATCAGATTAGTAAATCTCAGTGTGTCAAAGAAAATTAGAAATTATTTAGGTCCTGATCCAAAGGCAATAGGAGTTTTTCCATTGGCTTCAGTAGGCTTAGGACCAAGCCCCAAATGAAGACTTCTATTGGCCGATTCTTCACGCTTTACTCACGCAGAGTAGCAGTCCCGTGAGTACTCCCACTGAAGTAAATCAGACTGCTTGTGTTAGTGAGTACCGCTCACCATGTGTAAGGGCTGCAGAATCAGGCTCAGAGTAACTTCGTATGGATCCCAGCTGCCCAGTTCAGATTTGCATCTGAACTTCAGGAGTGTTCAGATTTGGAGGTTTTATTCAGGCCCAATTCATCAGATCTTTTCCCCTCACCAATGGGCACTGCAGCAGAAACACAGAGGATGAAAGCAAATAAACTGAGTAGATGGTGCCAATTTCATGGTTAATTTCTGGACCCTAAGCACACTTGTAAATTACACAGTAATTACCTTTCTCCATTGGTGCTCCATTGTCCCTTGCAAAAATGCTTTGTAAACCCTGTACTCAGTAGTGATTGCCCTTTTCTGACCATTGCCGTAGCACTTCTAGCTTTACCTTTTGATCTCAGAGTAGGAAAGCTTTGACACATGGCTTCAGAGCTATTTCTCTAGGTTTGCAATCTGCTGCTGGATTTATTGGTACACTACACTCCATAGCAGCAAGTTCTCCAGAGAACATTTCCCCCCAGTTTAAAAATGTGGGGGTGGCTCATGAGTGCAAGAGACTGGACTTCCACAGGAGCTGGACCTAGATCCTGCAGCTCACTCTTCTAATATAGCATATAAGGGTGGGCAGAGACCTCACCACATTCAGGACTAAATAAAAAATTAATCTCTTTAATTTAGCTTCACCTCAAGACGTTCTACTCTCTTCCCCCCCACACACACGACAACACAAAATCCTTCCCTTCTGTGGGACTGTCTCTCTCACACAGACAAATAAACAAAAATACCTATAAATGAAGGAAGGTCTTTCTCCTACACGCTGGAAAGGAAGAGAGATTCTTGTGTCTTTTTAAAACGCTTGGGTGGCATATGGGTGATGACGTCAGGTATATGGTGATGTTTGGTGTATATAGGTAGGTTAGATAGACAGAGGAGTTAAGAAAATTCACGTGACTCAGACAAGTGATTTTTCCAATGTTAAGGAACAAAATGAACTTGTTATTTTCCCCCAAATACTGGCCTTGACTATATACACAAATTATTATACTTACAAGTATGTGTACTGTATTTAACTAGAACTCACACCTTGCCTCTTCAGCAATGCTCACTGGACTTCAGCTAGACTAAAAGCAGCTAATCTTTCACACAGGTCATCTGAGATTTGAACTCTGGCAAAGAGGCTTCAGACCATGGTTTTCATGGAAAGCCTTGCACGCGTGCTACTGTTTGAAGCAAGCCCCAAAGCTGCTGAGAAGTGCTTCAAACCACTGATATCCAGAACTCAAACTCCTGAAAGCAATGGAATTGTCAAAGCTACTAGCATGCTGCTGAAATAACTGAGCAGCCCTGGGAATAAAGTAACTCCATCACAATCCTACTCTAGCTGTGACTTTCTTGTCATACCAAAGTATCAGAGGGAAAGAGGAGAAAGAGTAGATGGGGTGATATTGTGCTGTGAATTAAAATTAAATGTATGAAGTGAGGCTGAGATTTTCAAAGGAGACTAAGGCAGTTAGGTGTCCAACCCAACTGAATTTCATCCAACTCCTAATTCCCTTAGGCACCTTTGAAAATTAAAATTCTTCCACTTAAACACTGAAGACAGTTCTTGGTCCTAAAATGATTGGAATGCTATATTTGTCATGGTTATGGGGCTAGCTGCACCTCTGTCCCCTTACTGGTCTCCCCACCTCACGTCTTGGACCTTTAGACCTTGCCTGCTTTGGGATGGGATTTTGCAATTCTCCCCCTTAGACCAGGACTTGGCTACACCATGAGTACCAAGCCAACTTCTTCTTACTGAGCAGGCCTATCTTGATTTGAACACCTGCTTGGGTCTCCCTTTGTGAACCTGGGACCCATGGAACTGCCCAACAGCCTTCTTAAAATGAAGTATATTTACTGAGCAGTTGGAACAAAGCATTTGAGAAGAAAGGATTTGGAAAAGCCAAGCTACATGCATATTTAGTCTCATCTCATTTTATGTTTTGCTACAAGCTAAATTAGATTGGCTTTCTTCTCATATTACAGGCGCTGAACTGAACCAATCCACATTAGAATTTCCTGTGTCCCATCCTGGTCACAACTGCCAGCATGGCTTGCTTTCTTCTCCTCCCCCTCAATTGTCTGTGAGAGTTTGTCAGTCTGTCTCTCTCTGTCTCCAGACACTTTCAAACCATAACAGCTCTATTGAGTTTGCAAAGACAAATCATTGCTGAGTGCAATTGTGAATATTTTTGTGATATGGTCGCTTGTTCACTAGGAACTGGACTGAGACTATCACCTCCTTGTATATAAGCTAGTGAATGGCCATGAGATGGTAATGTCTTTTGGTCAGAATAAATTCTTTGAATGACTTCTTTCCTCTTGTGCTGCACAAGTGCAACCACAATCAACCACATTTTGGTTTCCTGATGAGAAGCAGTGGAGACTTGGCCGAAACCACTATACTGATTTTTTTTTCTTGGGACTGTCCATCACAGGCACCAATGTAGCACTGTGTGGTGTCACACTAATGGAGAGGCCATTCTTTAAACTAGAACAAAGAGCACCAGAAAGACTTACTGCTACCCTCAACATACCAGCAGAAACTCTACCCTTTTTCTTCTTCGCCGTCATTAGCACTATAGATTAACTGTCAGGAAGACAAATGCACATGACTGTTGTGGGCTGTCACCAAGTGTGTAACAGCCTGATACAGAAGCTCCACTGCAAACAACTTGTAGCCATTCGTCACAGTTTCAGGGAACCTACAGCTGTATTCCCTCTTAGTATTCCCTCATAGGCACCACTTTAGTCTCCCAGCTGTCAGTTTATGTGGGTCGAGATCCACATCTCACTCCCTTCTGACTGGGTTTTAAGGCTGCACAGCTCCCTAGATTACACTGAAATATCCTCAGCAAACCAGTTTGCCTGAAAAGGGCAGTGCTTCCACTTCGCTTTCTCTCCAAGGGCTATGATCAGGGTATTGCCCACAGTTATAAGCTACTACATGGCTCCTTCTAAGCAAGCACATTTACTCTAAAGGTAAAAACATTGCAGAGAAAACATATTGAAAACAATACATGAATCTACATGCATGCTAAAAGCTTCCCAGAAGTCACTTATCAGTCTTATGGGGCCCTAGTAGGTCAAGTGCTTCCAACACTTCCACAAGGATTGAGGCCCCCCCCCGACCCTCTGGACAAAAGGTCCTGTCCATTTGCTGGCTCAGAAACAGGCCCCGAGTCAGTTTAAAATCAGGATATTTATCCAACTGTCATTTATTTGTCACCTGGTCTCTGAAGAAAGTAGTCTGAACTAGTATATGGAAGCTTCCCCAGGGGATGGTACCTCTGAGGGGCTGGGAGGAGTATGGGGATGGTACAACTTGGCTGATTGGCTTTAATCACCATGGTGTTTTCAGTTCCTGGACGAGCTGTGGTAGCCCTCCCTCATGGGCTAGAACACACTTATACATAAACCATTCCTTTACAACAAAGGACCCTAAAGATACTTGATATGGTTGCAATGTCTGTCATACCGCCCCTCTAGAGACATTACATACAATCCAGGCCCATAGTTCATATATAAACTTAATACAATAAGGTCTTTTAAGGACTTTGCAGGAAATTGCCATATCTGTCAAACTGTGTACAACATTTGAAAGTATTTATATCAGTTACACTGTGGGTTGTATATACGCTAGTGAATGGCCATGAAATGGCAATGTCTTATGATCACAATAAATTCATTGAATGACTGTGTGCAATTGTGAATATTTTTGTGATATGATCACCTGTTCACTAGGAACTGGACTGAGACTATCGTTGCCAGGGTATGTTGTGAAGCCAAAAGTCTGTGTTCAAAAAAAGAATTAGATAAGTTCATGGATGGTAGGTCCAACAATGGCTATTAGCCAAGATGGTCAGGAATACAAGCCCATGCTTTGGGTGTCCCTAGCCTCTGATTACCAGAAGCTGGGAGTAGATGACAGAGTAAGGATCACTCAATGATTTTCTGTTCTGATCATTCCCTCTGAAGCGTCTGGCATTGGCTACTATTGGAAGACAAGATACTGGGCTAGATAGAACCGTTGGTCTGACCCAGTATGGCCATTCTTATGATCTGCCAGGTGGGTTGACCACAATGAAAACTTTCTATATAGAATCAGAACAGATACTGAGTGTGTCCAGTAACTACCACACCCTCATTCTGGGTGTTTCTGGACCCTTCTAGCTGAGTTGCCCTACTCTGCAATCCATGACTCTTCCCCATCGCTTCTCTCCCTTTCTATGAAAAAAGATAAAGTCAAATGCTGCAGTATAAAGCATGTGGGTTACATGATGTCACAAAGGAAGTCTGTAGATAAGTCACAAATTGAACCCTGCAGCTAAATCTGGTGCACTAAGCTATTCTCTGAACCTGTTAGTGTTTCACTTGCAACCCTGAAGTCTGAACTCAGGGCTTGATGGGTTAAAAAGCTTTTTAGTTCACCATTAGGAGATTTGAAACATATTAGAAACCACTAGAAGGATGGGAAAATACCCTACTCTGTTTTGTTTCTACAAGGGCTGTGAATGAAAATATTGCCTACGCCACATAACTAAGCGCAATCCAGCCACTGATTGGCTGAAATGCTAGAGGCAGACTGCAAGGTTTCACTATATCACCTAAATCTATTCCCTAATTTCATTTTGGGGCCTAGACGTCTTAATACTCAGCAGCTAATATTTTCTAATTACTCTTTGCAAACATTCAGGCCATGATCGTCCAATGAGCTCTGCTTGGGCACCCCCTGTGTCTGCATAGTTCAGTGGGCTCTGAGTGGATGCGTGGGTCTAGTGTGTGGAGCTCATTGCAGGATCAAGGGTTGGTTTCCAGGGTTTAGACCTATATTTACACTATTCGAGAAATCGATTATTAGATTACCCATTATAAACATGATAGTTTATAGTTAGGCAAACAACAGACTTTCTGGTTGGTACCCTATGTACTTGTCAATGGGAATCTGGATTTTAGAGGAGGCAAAAAAGTCTGCCTTGACTGTGCAATAAGATTCAACTGTGAACTAATTCTTGATTATCAAAGAATTATAAGGGTAAAAAGGAAAATCATTTTCTGAACTAAAAATCCAGTGCTGCCTTAGATTCTGTGAACAGCTTCCACTGGTTTTTGAATATGTCAAAAAATAGCATCTAACCATCTCTTGAACTTTTCTCAGAAGAACTTCCAGGTGACCATATACCTGATATTTCTTCTGCCTAATGCCTCTTCATTGTCAGGAAAGAACTAAAAATAGTGAGAGAAGATGGCTTCTCATAACATTCAAACCATGATTTGACCTTTCTAAGACTATTGAAACTACGCCCATAGTGGAAAATACGACGTTATCTTTGATCTTAGTGCAAAATTGGTGTCCAATTCCAGTCTCTTCTTTCCCTCTCTCTTTGAGATACTAATAGGGCAGTAGAAAAAGTTGATGCTTATTTTAGACATATGCTCCTGGGAGAGGGACCATGTGACTGGTTTCATAAAAGCTTATGACTCAGCAGATATATTGGGGGCTGAAGGGTTAGAGGGTGGAAAAAAACCCCAAAGGGCATCAATTCTCAGGTTTGGCTGAACTGTACTTATTTAATGGGGAGAAGCAAATGTGGTTTTACAACAACTTTGAGGCTCCCCAATTCTGGAGCTGGCTACGCACAGGAGCAGTCTTGGAATAAGCCAGAGCACCCTCAGGATTGTTCTTAACTGTGTTACGTTGCCTATAAGGGCACATTCCAGCAATTGGCAATAGTCGGAGCATTGAGATAGTCCAGCCTCACATCTTTTTCTCCAACCATGAAGCAACAGAAGCTGTGATGGGGGCCAGCAAGTGCCCACATTATACTGTCTCTACATCACCTGCAGGTTCCCCTTACGCTGGAGGAATTCCAATGTGTTGAGTTTTTCCAGACTTTATGTGAGGAAAGATCCATTCTTCACTGAGAAACATACCCTAAAAAGGTCTCTCTTAAAATAACTGCCATATATACTTAGAGCTGCTGGGATAAACACAGTGATTGTAGGGGGCGCAGTGGGAGAGGAATGCTGGTTCCAGCCCACAGAGAGGTGACAGCTGGAGTCCTAAGTCCTAAAGAGGTCCCCTTGAGGAGACCCTGGAGCAGACAAAGGAGCAGTTTGCCCTGGAACTGTGACTGTTACCATTATCAGCCACGTACTGTTCCTACGGTGTGGTTGTTCAATGTTGTCAGATCAGCTGCTAATTCAGACTGTTTCCTTCTGCACTCACTTGTAATCTTCTTCACTAGGTAAAAATGTCAGCAGCACCACATTCCAACCGGAGTTAGAAAAGCACTTAGAAGAGGGGTAGGTTATAAATTTCAAGCAGGTGGGCAGAGCTACAGGGGTCAGATTGCTCCCTTCCATCTCACAATGTTACTGATGCTATGTATTGGAATGTTGGACTCCAGCTGTTCTTACTGTTCCATGTACAGACTGAAGGCCTGCTCCTCTGAATGCATTTGGATGTTTGGCCAGTAAGCACACTGGAAGTATGGTCAGACCTTAATTTAAATCTCCTATATTTCTGCCCCCCCAAATAGCCCTGCACCTGTTGACTGCAGGGAGAGCAGTATTCCCCCAAGGCAGCACTTTATACAAGCATACCTAGATTAGATTAACAGATTAATTTGTTTGAAGGACAGAAGAGACCTTTATAATACTTAAGTCTGCATTACACAGGACACAGATTACATGCAGAAATTTCTGCTTGTAGCCCACAGCTTGCAGATAACCCAACAATCTATAGAATGGCTGCCTTCTCTTTTCACTTATGATTAAAATTTTGTCAGGGTTATTTTTAATAAAAGTCACAGACAGGTCATGGGCAATAAACAAAAATTCATGGAAGCCTGTGACCTGTCCCTGACTTTTACTAAAAATAACCATGACTAAATGGGGTGAGCCTGAGCCCTACTGCAGGAGGAAAGGGAGGTAGGGTCCAGCACCCACTGCCACTGTGGCTGGGAGCTCCAGGTCCCTCTGCTGCCTGTGGCGGTTGGGAACTCTGGGTCCTCCCGCCGCCTGCAATGGCTCAGAGCTCTGGGTTCCCCCAGGACGGCTGGGAGCTGCAGGGGTCTCCAGCAGCTGACAGCTCCAGTCCTGCTGCCCCAGGGCTGAAGTGGAAAATGTTATGGAGGTCACCGAGTCCATGACTTCTGTGACTTCTGTGACATAATCTTAGCCTTACTTATGATTTGGTATTCTGAGTGTAGGGCTTTTGTATCGGGGAATTTTTAAGGATATCAGATTTCAAACACAGATTTTGTCTTTTCTTTAAATGTTTGCAATCATCAGACATGTTTTCATTTAAAATGTCTTCCCCTTCACTGTCCAACTTCCCTTTCATCTTGGTCCTGCACTAAAACCTTACGTCCACATTCCCTTACTCACCTTCTGTAATTCTCCCCTCCTGTTTCCTGCATTCCACACCCTAACTTCCCCCTCCTTTTTGCCCTCCCTCTTGAGTCGATCTTGTGCAATGAGTTGCTTTGAACAGAAATATTTAGGATTAATGGTCATGGGAATGTTTATCTGTCAGCAGAGTCTGAATCATAGACTCATAGGACTTGAAGGGACCTTGAGAGGACATCTAGTCCAGTCCCGTGCACTCATGGCAGGGCTAAGTATTATCTAGACCATTCCTGACAGGTGTTTGTCTAACCTGCTCTTAAAAATCTCCAATGATGGAGATTCCACAACCTCCTTAGGCAATTTATTCCAGTACTTAACCACTCTGACAGATAGGAAGTTTTTCCTAATGTCCAACCTAAACCTCCCTTGCTGCAATTTAAGGCCATTGCTTCTTGTCCTATCCTCAGATGTTAAGAAGGACAATTTTTCTCCCTCCTCCTTGTAACAACCTTTTATATACTTGAAAACTGTTATCATGTCTCCTCTCAGTCTTCTCTTTTCCAGACTAAACAAACCCAAATTTTTCAATCTTCCCTCATAGGTCACGTTTTTAGACCTTTAATCATTTTTGTTGCTCTTCTTTGAAGAATGAAACCTTCTTCTTCAGAGAAACTCTTGAGGATTTGGTCTCCTTCCAAATGGCTACCATCTCCCATTATTTTTGGTGGGGTTGAGGCCACAGGTTTCCCCGCTTTAAGGTGCCCTCTTTCAAAATGGCCACCTTCCATTATTCCTGATTGAAGTGAAGCAAGCTGCTCTCAAAGAAGGTGGAGGCCTCCCTGCCCTTTATGCTATCAGGAGGAGGAGCCAGTGAGGAGAAGGTGAATAGAAAAGGACATTTTAGCCAAGGACAACCTGTAACCTCTGCCCCATTGGTGACAATAGGAAAAACAGCTATTTTGGAAGAAGGCATTTCTTTGTAGAATTGCCTGTCAGAGAATATTATTCTTCAACCTCTGCTGAAGGAGAAACTTTCAGTTATGAAGAAAACCAAAAAAATGTGCCTATTAATCCTCAAAAGATTTTTTCCATTGTAGTCTATGCACAAGATATCAGGGAGTTTTAATTACATGGGAAGCTTGAATAGTCTGCATTTTTCCATTAAGATCATTCAGGGGAAAAGTCTGACAAGTGGAAAATTTCTTAAAGGACTTATACTAAAATTAATTTTAATAATGTAAAATATTTGCTTACAAATTCATTCAGTACTCAAAGAGTAAATGTAATTTTGGGGACTATAAGTTATAACTTTCCTTCATAATAAAGAGGGTGAACAGCTGTTTTAAGTGTAAAACTCATCTCAGCCTTAAGTGGTGCCATGGAATCCACAATAAGAAGATTTAGGAATACTAGCTTAGACACAGACTCTCTCTCATACATTTGCCCCAACAGTAGCATATTTGCCCTGGATACCTTTGGATCATTGTTTCTAGTTGAAACCTGAGATCAAGTTGTAAAGAATGAAAAAAGGTTTTGAACTTTTTATTTTGAAGTACTGTAGATAAAATATGCAGCAGATAATGTATGATATCATGGACTATGTAGATGTATATTTCCCTGAAACATGGCACAGAACAAAATGTTCCTAGTGTTTGTATTATGGAGAGTGGTATTAATTTGGTTAAGAATATATTTAGATTAATTATGTAAATATTTTTAGGGAATTGTTTAAATGCAATCACAGTGTGGATGAGAACCTGAACATCTTTGGCAAAGCTTCCATGAACTCAGTGGGTGTATTTCCTTAGTAAAGACTGAGGCCCTTATGCAGGAGGGGACTTAAGTGTGTAAGTAACTTTAAACATATAGTCTCCTTGATGGCTCACATGCTTCAGGGTAGGTCCTTGCTTACATACCTTTCTGAATCAGAACCTGGGCTTTAGGAGTTGGCTCAATAATTGTTATACTTCACCTGACCCTCAGTACCACATTAAGTGACAGCTTAAGTACTGGGAACTGCTCAATAAGATTTTGGTCAGAGGACGCTAGGAGGGTAGAAATATTTATTCATGAATCCTTTAGGGAATTAGACATTTAGAGTACAGGAAAGTGTTATTAAGTGGACCTCAATACAACTATTTACTGAATTACTCCACTTCATAGTCTCACACTAATGAAGCCAGCTCTATAATTTTCACAAGAGCCCATTCTCATATGACAAAATAACATTGGCCATTAAAATGATGATAATAGTTTCACTGTTCAAAGGAGTCTTTGCAAATCTGTCAGAAAAAGTCTAATAGGACACAGTGAAAAGGTTCTGCTAGGACATTTAATATTTTGTGAAAACATTCAGCCACTCAATACAAAAGTTTAATGTACTTTTTGTATTTCACTAGTACCATACCCTACACATTAGTACTGTGCATTATGAGTAAAATCCTGACCCCATTAGAATCAGTGGCAAAATCTCCATTGACTTCAATGGGGCCAGGATTTCTCTTTAAGAATATAAGAACGACCATTCTTGGTCAGACCAATGATCCATCTAGCCCACTATCCTTTCTTCAACAGTGGCAAATGCCAGATACTTCAAAGGGCATGATCAGATCAGGGCAATCATCAAGTGATCCATCCCTTGTTATCCAGTCCCAGCAGCTGGCAGCCAGAGGCTTAGGGACACCTGGAGCATGGGGTTGCATCCTGACCATCTTGCTAATAGCCACTGATGGACCTGTATCCATGAACCAACCCAATTCTTTTTGGTACCCAGTTATAGTTTTGGCCTTTACAACATCCCCTGGCAATGAGTTCCACATGTTGACTGTGCATTGTGTAAAGACGTACTTCCTTTTGTTTGTTTTAAACCTGCTGCCTATTAATTTCATTTGGTGACCCTGGATTCTGTGTTATGTGAAGAGATAAATATTCCTTATTCACTTTCTCCACACCATTCATGACTGTATAGACATCTTGCATAGCCTCCCTTAGATGTCTCTTTTTTAAGCTGAACAGTCTCAGTCTTTTTAATCTCTCCTCATAGGGAAGCTATTCTATACCCTTAATCATTGTTGCTGCCCTTCTCTGTATGTTTTCCATTTCTAATATATATTTGTTTGAGAGCGCCACACAGTATTCAAGATGTGGATGCACCATGGATTTATATTGTGGCATTATGATCTTTTCTTTTATTAAAAAGAAGAACAGGAGGACTTGTGGCACCTTAGAGACTAACAAATTTATTAGAGCATAAGCTTTCGTGGACTACAGCCCACTTCTTCGGATGCATCCGAAGAAGTGGGCTGTAGTCCACGAAAGCTTATGCTCTAATAAATTTGTTAGTCTCTAAGGTGCCACAAGTCCTCCTGTTCTTCTTTTTGCGGATACAGACTAACACGGCTGCTACTCTGAAACTTTTCTTTTATTATTTATCCCTTTCCTAATGGTTCCTAACATTCTGTTAGCTTTTTTGACTGCCACTTCACACTGAGTGGATGTTTTCAGAGAACTATGAACAATGACTCCAAGATCTCTTTTTTGAGTGGTATCAGCTAATTTAGACCCCTTCATTTTGTATGTTTAGTTGGGATTATGTTTTTCAATATACATTACTTTGCAATTGTCAACATTGACTTTCATCTGCCATTTTCTTGCCTAGTCACCCAGTTTTGTGAGAGCACTTTGTAACTCTTCATAGTCTGCTGTGGACTTAACTATCTTCAGTAATTTTGCATCTGTAAACATTGTTTACCCTTTTTTCCAGATCATTTATGCATAAGCTGAACAGCACTGGTTCCCGTACAGATTCTTGGGGGAACCTGCTATTTATCCCTCTCCATTCAGAAAACTGACAATTTATTCCTACACTCTGTTTCCTGTCTTTTAACCACTTACTGATCCATGAGAGGACCTTATCTCTTATCCCATGACTATTTACTTTGCTTAACAGCCTTTGGTGAGGGTCCTTGTCAAAGGCTTTCTGAAAGTCCAAGTATGCTATATGCTCTGGATCACCCTTGTTTGCATGGTTCTTGACACCCTCTAAGAATTATAATAGATTGGTTAGACATGATTTCCCTTTACAAAAGCTGTGTTGACTCTTCCCCAGCAAATTGTATTCATTTATGTGTGATAATTCTGTTCTTTACTATAGTTTAAACCAATTTGCCTTTGCCTGAAGTTAGGTTTTCCGGCCTGTAACTGCCAAGATCGCCTCTGGAGCCTTCTTAAAAATTGGAGTCACACTAGGTATCCTCCAGTCATTGGGTACACAAGCTGATTTAAGTGATAGTTATATGCCTCAGTTAGTAGTTCTGCAATTTCATGTGAGGTTCATTCAGAACTTTGTGACACCTTAAAGACTAACAGATTTATTTGGGCATAAGCTTTCATGGGTAGCTTATTCCCAAATTACTCTGTTAGTCTTTAAGGTGCCACCAGACTCCTTGTTGCTTTTGTGGATACAGACTAAAACGGCTACCCCTCTGATACTTGATATTCAGAACGTTGTGGGCACAGCCCTGCAACTTACACACAAGCAATCCTTACTCATTCAAGTCATTGATCTGAAGTGAGGCCCTCTATTTGCACCAGATGTTCTAGTTTTTTAGCCTACAGAAGACAGTTTTTATTGCACACAAATGTTCCAATTATAATCCCATTGGAATCAATAGAAGAGCTCCAATTAACTTCCAGGGGAGCAGTATCAGACACTCAAACAAGGAGCTCATATTTGTAAGAGAAGAGTATATACTGTCCTTGAGTGTCAGGGTTCTTACTTTGTACTCACGATGCACAGTGAGAATTATGCATAAAGTGACCTGTGGTGCATAAGGGATCTCTGTGGTCTCAAAGCAGGTGAATATGTGTTTGGATACGGTAAATTAAAAGGCTATTTTTTTTAAAAGTGCATATGCGGGCTAATCGAGGACATGGCCTTTTGGTGTGCACTGTCTGAGTTGTTGATTTAGCTAAAATGGAAGTGACTCTGGCAATTGTATGTACAGTTAGCAATACAGACCTTTTTTTTCCAGATCGTATAAATCCTCTGACAACTCAGGAGAAGGACTCCAGAGTTTTAGAGATGGGCCCTTTTACCTTCAGTCCTTTAACAAACATGCTCAGGTTGGTTTGAGAAGTCTCACCTCAGACACTAGTGAAATTTGGGTCTTAATCTTTTCCTTACTTATCATCAGTAAACTAAGAGTGCCATTGTTATTGCCTGTATTTCTGCCTCAGGGAAGGAGAAGGCTGATGTTTTTTCAAGGCTAGTCAGACATTCTCAGTAGCACTCCTAATTTAAGGCAGCCAGGCTTACTGTGCTTGGTTTACTGTCCTTGGAACTTTATTTGTGCATAAGGTGAGCATAATATGGCAGTATGACCCAGATCTGAAATCAATGAGAGTTTTTTCTTTTTGGAGTGTTTCTTGACCAGTGGGCTCTGGATCAGGACCTAAAAGAATACACTTCAATTGAAGTTAACTTTGTGAGTAGGGCTGGCTGACTCAGATAGAGCTGGGATGTGGGTGGCACTGGCTAGTGCCACTGTCTGGCAGACTTCCAGCTGCACATTGGTTGTGCTGGAGGAAGTTAGCATAACCCAATGAGAGTCTCTGACCCTCAGTGTCAAAGCACAGCAGCTACTAACATCTACAGATCATTGTCATGTAGAATCTTAACATTGCATCCTTCTATTAACAGAACTGGATGATAAGTTTACCTATTACTGTAACTTATGTAACTGAAGTGCAGTAGTATGTATGCCAATAAAAGAACTACAACACAACTAAACTACCCCATAATTACTGCATAGGATTTTCTAATATGTACCCATATCAAAAATATAATTACAGTGTATCTAGTGGCGATCGGTGGAAGTCCCGGATGATTGGAAAAAGGCGAATATAGTGCCCATATTTTAAAAAGGGAAGAAAGAGATCTACAGACTGGTCAGCCTCACTTCAGTCCCCGTCAAAATCATAGAGCAGGTCCTTGAAGAATCCATTTTGAAGCACTTGGAGTAGAGGAAGGTGATCAGGAACAGTCAACATGGATTCACCCAGGGCAAGTTACGCATGATCAACCTGATTGCCTTCTATGATGAGATAACTGGCTCTGTGGATATGGGGATAGCGGTGGATGAGATATAGCTTGACTTTCGCAAAGCTTTTGATACGGTCTCCCACACAATTCTTGCCAGCAAGTTAAAGTAGTATGGATTGGATGAATGGCCTATAAATATGGCTAGAAAGCTGACTAGATTGTCGGGCTCAACAGGTAGTGATCAATGGCTCGATGTCTAGTTGGCAGCCGATATCAAATGGAGTGCCCCAGGGGTCGGTCCTGGGACTGGTTTTGTTCAATATCTTTATTAATGATCTGGATGGTGGGATGAATTTCACCCTCAGCAAGTTTGCAGATGAGACTAAGCTGGGGGGAGAGGTAGATAAGCTGGAGGGTAGGGATAGGGTCCAGAGTGACCTAGACAAATTGGCGGATTGCGCCAAAAGAAATCTGATGAGGTTCAACAAGTACAAGTGCAGAGTCCTGCACTTAGGAAGGAAGATTCCCATGCACCGCTACAGGCTGGGGACCGACTGGCTAAGCAGTAGTTCTGCAGAAAAGGACCTGGGGGTTACAGTGGATGAGAAGCTGGATATGAGTCAGCAGACTACCTTTGTTGCCAAGAAGGCCATCGACATATTGTGCTGTATTAGGAGGAGCATTGCCAGCAGATCGAGGGACGTGATTATTCCCTTCTATTCCACACTGGTGAGGCCACACCTGGAGTATTGTGTCCAGTTTTGGTCCCCCCCCACTACAGCAGGGATGTGGACAGATTGGAGAGACTCCAGTGGAGGGCAATGAAAATGATTAGTGGGCTGGGGTACATGGCTTACGAGGAGAGGCTGAGGGAACTGGGGTTTTTTAGTCTGCAGAAGAGAAGAGTGAGGAGGGATTTGATAGCAGCCTTCAACTACCTGAAGTGGGGCTCCAAAAAGGATGGAGCTCAGCTAGTCTCAGTGGTGGCAGATGACAGAACAGGGAGCAATGGTCTCAAGTTGCAGTGGGGAGGTCAAGGTTGGATATTAGGAAACACTATTTTACTAGGAGGTTGGTGAAGCATGGAAATGGGTTTCCTAGGGAGGTAGTGGAATCTCCATCCTTAGTGGTTTTTAAGGCCCAGCTTGACAAAGCCCTGGTTGGATGGTGTTGGTTCTGCTTTGAGCAGGGGGTTGGACTAGATGACCTCCTTAGTCTCTTCCAGCCCGAATATTCTATGATTCTAGACCATATGTCACGGGTCTCACTCATCCTAAATTCAAATTGGTATATTTTGGAGTGGAACATGATCACCTCAACTTTTGGCACAACTCTGGTGCTATTGGTTCTCAGATCTAAGAGAGAGAAAGAGAGAGAGAGAGAGAGATTAAGAATGATCATTCTTGTTTCATCATGTTTGCATTTAAAAATCACACGCCAGATCCTCACTGAAGCTATATCAATTTACACCAGCTCAGGATATGGTCCCATATATACAGGACAGATAAAACATTTATAAGAGTTGTAGAATGTTAATATTTAGCCTGTAAATTCATTTAAAAATGAAATTGCATATACTGCAATGAATAATTTTTCCATATTAGCACTGTAACTTGTTCCTTAAATTCTTCAAATCAGAGGTATCTAAACAAAACAAGCAAAAGCCTGGGGGGACCCTGACACAATTGCCAATACAAAAGGATAGTGTCTAGAACAAATATACCTAAGGTCAACAAATGCTGTATGCAGTGCTGTTGTAGATGTGTTGGTCCCAGGATATTAGAGAGACAAGGTGGGTGAGATATCTTTAATTGGACCAACTTCTGTTGGTGAAAGAGACAAGCTTTCGAGCGTACACATAGGGTATGTCTACACTACGAAATTAGGTCGAATTTATAGAAGCCGGTTTTATAGAAATCAGTTGTATACAGCCAATTGTGTGTGTCCCCACATAAAATGCTCTAAGTGCTCTAGTCGGCGGACCGCATCCACAGTACTGAGGCTAGCGTCGACTTCCGGAGCATTGCACTATGGGTAGCTATGGGTTCCTGCAGTCTCCGCCGCCCATTGGAATTCTGGGTTCAGATCCCAATGCCTGAATGATGCAAAACAGTGTCACGGGGGGTTCTGGGTACATGTCGTCAGGCCCCTCCCCCTCCATCAGAGCACCGGCAGACAATCGATTCGCGCCTTTTTACCTGGGTTACCTGTGCAGACAACATACCACGGCAAGCATGGAGCCCGCTCAGATCAGTTCACTGTCACCATATGTCATCTGGGTGCCGGCAGACGTGGTACTGCATTGCTACACAGCAGCAGCAGCTAACTGCCTTTTGGCGGTAGACGGTGCAGCATGACTGGTAGCCGTGGGGCTGGTAGCTGTAGGGCTGCATTGCACCAGCCCCTTGCCTTTTGGTAGAAGATGGTATATTACGACTGGTAACCGTCGTCTTTGTACTGCAGTGGCTGTCAATCATGGGCACCTGAGCAGACATGCTACTGTCTCGATGATGATGGCTATCAGTCGTAGTATGCTATTTTCTGCCAATTGCCTAGTATTGTCTGCTAAGCACCCGGAAGAGGCCGAGGGTGATCAGGGTGCTGGCAGACGTGGGGCTGGCAGATGTAGGGCTGCATTGCTACACAGCAGCAGCCCCTTGCCTTTTGGTAGAAGATGGCATATTATGACTGGTATCCATCGTCATCGTACTGCAGTGGCTGTCAGTCATGCTGCACCGTCGGCTGCCAGCTTAAGATGTAAAAAATAGATTTGTTCTGTATTCATTTGCTTCCCCTCCCTCCGTGAAATCAACGGCCTGCTAAACCCAGGGTTTTCAGTTTAATCTTTGGGGGGACCATTCTGTGTGACAGTTGTTTGCGTTTCTCCCTGATGCACAGCCACCTTTCTTGATTTTAATTCCCTGTACCTGTAGCCATGTCGTCACTCGGCCCTCCCTCCCTCCCTCCTTCCCCTGGTCTGTCAGATACTAGTTTTGCGCCTTTTTTCAGATCAGGCGCCATAGCTAGCACTGGGATCATGCAGCCCGCTCAGATCACCGCAGCAATTATGAGCACTATGAACACCACGTGCATTCTCCTGGAGTATATGCAGAGCCAGGACATGCCAAGGTGAAACCTGGACCAGCCAAGGAGGTGATTGCAGCGCGGCGACGAGAGTGATGAGGAAATTGACATGGACATAGACCTCTCACAAGGAAGGCACAGGCCCCAGCAATGTGGAAATCATGGTGTTACTGGCGCAGGTTCATGCCGTGGAATGCCGATTCTGGGCATGGGAAACAAGCACAGACTGGTGGGACCGCATCGTGCTGCAGGTGTGGGACGATTCCTAGTGGCTGCGAAACTTTCGCATGCGTAAGGGCACTTTCATGGAACTTTGTGACTTGCTTTCCCCTGCCCTGAAGCGCCAGAATACCAGGATGAGAGCAGCCCTCACAGTTGAGAAGCGAGTGGCGATAGCCCTGTGGAAGCTTGCAACGCCAGACAGCTACCGGTCAATTGGGAATCAATTTGGAGTGGGCAAATCTACTGTGGGGGCTGCTGTGATCCAAGTTGCCAGGGCAATGAAAGACCTGGTGATATCAAGGGTAGTGACTCTGGGAAACGTGCAGGCAATAGTGGATGGTTTTGCTGAAATGGGATTCCCAAACTGTGGTGGGGCCATAGACGGAACCCATATCCCTATCTTGGCACCGGAGCACCAAGCTACCGAATACATAAACCGCAAGGGGTACTTTTCAATGCTGCTGCAAGCCCTGGTGGATCACAAGGGACGTTTCACCAACATCAACGTGGGATGGCCAGGAAAGGTACATGATGCTCCCGTCTTCAGGCACTCTGGTCTGTTTCGAAAGCTGGAGGAAGGGACTTTCTTCCCGGACCAGAAAGTAACCGTTGGGGATGTTGAAATGCCTATCGTGATCCTTGGGGACCCAGCCTACCCCATAATGCCATGGCTCATGAAGCCGTACATAGGCAGCCTGGACAGGAGTCAGGACCTGTTCAACTACAGGCTGAGCAAGTGCCGAATGGTGGTGGAATGTGCATTTGGACGTTTAAAAGCGCGCTGGCGCAGCTTACTAACTCACTCAGATCTCAGCGAAAAGAATATCCCCATTGTTATTGCTGCTTGCTGTGCGCTCCACAATATCTGTGAGAGTAAGGGGGAGACATTTATGGCGGGGTGGGAGGTTGAGGTAAATCGCCTGGCCGCTGATTACGCGCAGCCAGACACCAGGGCGGTTAGAGGAGCACAGCAGGGTGTGGTGCGCATCAGAGAAGCTTTGAAAACGAGTTTTGTGACTGGCCAGGCTACGGTGTGAAACTTCTGTTTGTTTCTCCTTGATGAACCCTCCGCCTCCCCCACCCGGTTCACTCTACTTCCCTGTAAACCAACCACCCCACCCTCCCCTCCCCACTTTGAGCACCGCTTGCAGAGGCAATAAAGTCATTGTTATTTCACATTCATGCATTCTTTATTAATTCCTCACACAACTAGGGGGATAATTGCCAAGGTAGCCCGGGATGGGTGGGGGAGGAGGGAAGGAAAAGGACACTCTGCATTTTAAAACTTTAACTCTTATTGAAGGCCAGCCTTCTGATGCTTGGGCAATCATGTGGGGTGGAGTGACTGGGTGGCCGGAGGCCCCCCCACCGTGTTCTTGGGCGTGTGGGTGAGGAGGCTATGGAACTTGGGGAGGAGGGCTGTTGGTTACACAGGGGCTGTAGCGGCAGTCTCTGCTCCTGCTGCCTTTCCTGCGGCTCAACCATACGCTGGAGCATATCAGTTTGATGCTCCAGCAGATGGAGCATCGACTCTTGCCTTCTGTCTGCAAGCTGACGCCACCTATCATCTTCAGCCTGCAACTTGCTCTGTTCATCCCGCGATTCAGCCCGCCACCTCTCGTCTCGTTCATATTGTGCTTTTCTCATGTCTGACATTGACTGCCTCCACGCATTCTGCTGTGCTCTATCAGCCTGGGAGGACATCGGGAGCTCCGTGAACATATCGTCCCGCGTCCTCCGTTTTCTCTTTCTAATGTTCACTAGCCTCTGTGAAGGAGAAACATTTGCAGCTGGTGGAGGAGAAGGGAGAGGTGGTTAAAAAAGACACATTTTAGAGAACAATGGGTACACTCTTTCGTTACAAGGTCGCATTTTTCCTCTTATAGAGAGGGTCTGCCGGTTTGCTGTGAGAGATCACTCACGCAGTGCCAGGCAACAGATTTCGGCTTGCAGGCAGCCATGTTAAGCCACAGTCTTTTGCCTTTTTTAACCTTCTTAACATGTAGGAATGGTTTCAAACAGCAGCGCCCTCATTTCCCATATCAAGGATGAATTGGGTTGGCCATTTAAAATGGGTTTTCAATGTAAAAGGAGGGGCTGTGGTTTCCGGGTTAACATGCAGCACAAACCCAACTAAACCCCCTCCCCCCTCAGACCCAATTCTCTGGGATGATCACTTCACCCCTCCTCCCCCCACCGCATGGCTAACAGCGGGGAACATTTCTGTTCCTTTAATAAAATCAACCCATTTCAACCAGGTGACCGTGAATGATATCACTCTCCTGAGGATAACAAAGAGCGATACGGAATGGATGTTGTCTGCATGCCAGCAAACACCGGGACCATACGCTACAATGCTTTGTTATGCAACGATTCCAGACTACATGCTACTGGCCTGGCGTGGTAAAGTGTCCTACCATGGCGGACGGGATAAGGCAGCCCTCCCCAGAAACCTTTTGCAAAGGCTTTGGGAGTACATGAAGGAGAGCTTTCTGGAGATGTCCCTGGAGGATTTCCGCTCCATCCCCATACACGTTAACAGACTTTTCCAGTAGCTGTACTGGCCGCGATTGCCAGGGCACATTAATCATTAATCATTAAACACGCTTGCTTTTAAACCATGTGTAATATTTACAAAGGTACACTCACCAGAGATCCCTTGTGTGCCCTCAGGGTCTTGGGTGAGTTCGGGGGTTACTGGTTCCAGGTCCAGGGTGACAAACATATCCTGGCTGTTGGGGAAACCAGTTTCTCCGCTTCCTTGCTGCTGTGAGCTACCTACAGTACCTCCATCCTCATCTTCCTTGTTCCCCGAACCCTCTTCCCTGTGTGTTTCTCCAGTGAGGGAGTCATAGCACACGGTTGGGGTAGTGGTGGCTGCACCCCCTAGAATGGCATGCAGCTCCGCATAGAAGTGGCAAGTTTGCGGCTCTGCCCCGGACCTTCCATTTGCTTCTCTGGCTTTGTGGTAGGCTTGCCGTAGCTCCTTAATTTTCACGCGGCACTGCTGTGTGTCCCTGTTATGGCCTCTGTCCTTCATGGCCTTGGAGACCTTTTCTAATATTTTGCCATTTCTTTTATTGCTACGGAGTTCAGCTAGCACTGATTCATCTCCCCATATGGTGAGCAGATCCCGTACTTCTCCCGTTCGGTCCATGCTGGAGCTCTTTTGCGATCCTGGGACTCCATCACGGTTACCTGTGCTGATGAGCTTTGCGTGGTCACCTGTGCTCTCCACGCTGAGCAAACAGGAAATGAAATTCAAACATTCGTGGGGCTTTTCCTGTCTACCTGGTCAGTGCATCTGAGTTGAGAGTGCTGTCCAGAGCGGTCACAATGAAGCACTGTGGGATAGCTCCCAGAGGCCAATAACATCGAATTCCGTCCACACTACCCCAATTCCGACCCGCAAAGGCCGATTTTATCGCTAATCCCCTCGTCGGAGGTGGTGTAAAGAAACCGGTTTAAAGGGCCCTTTAAGTCGAAAGAAAGGGCTTCGTCGTGTGAACGTGTCCAGGCTTAATTCGATTTAATGCTGCTAAAGTCAACCTAAACTTGTAGTGTAGACCAGGCCAAGCTTTCGAGCGTACACATAACTCTTCTTCAGGTCTGGGAAATGTACTCAGGGTGTCACAGCAAATACAAGGTGGAGCAGATTGTTTAGCATAAGTAATTAATATGTTTCAAGGGACCATGCAAGGTGAAGTGATCCATTAACACTGATCCAGTCATAGAGAGTGTAAGGGGAGGATGCTGAAGGGTGGGGTGAGGGGTTAGTGGGTTATAGATTGTTATAAACCATAAATCCAGTGGCTGGTAGACACTAAAAATCATGGACTGAATACAAAGTTAGGAGTTTAAAAGCTCCCAGGCTTGTCTTTTCAAAGTGTCATGCAGGTTTCCTTTGAGGATGAGCACTGAGAGGTCAGCTATAGAGTGATCACTTTGTGAAAAGTGTCCACCCACAGGTGATATGGTGTTTTTGTCTTTTATAATTTTTGTGTGTGAGTTCATTCAAGGGAATAGTGATTGTCTCATTTCAACCACATAGTTGTTGGTGGTGCACAGTTAGTGCACTGGATGAGGTACACCACATATTGTAGAACCCATGGATCTTGAAAGGTGTGTTGTGGGGGGGTGATGATCATTGTAGCAATAGAGATATGTCTACAGGTTTTGCATGTGTTGTTCTGGCAGGGTCTGGTGCTGCTTTGAGTTGGTGTGTCCTTGTTTGTGGGGAGCTTGCTTCTGATGATGAGGTTGGGAAGGGGTTGTCTGAAGACTAGAAGAGGGGGTTCAGAAAAGATTCCTTTTAGTATGTGGTTCCCATCTAACATGGGTTGTAATTGTTTTATGATACCCTGTATGGATTCCCATGTGGCGTGTAAGTGACAACTAGGGGTGAGCGGTTGAAGGGGGTTTTATTAGTCAAAAGAATAGGTATAGGTGTTTAGGTGGCCCATTCCATGATGAGATCTACTTTTCTGTGAAGTGTCCTTGTTTGGTCAAGGCGGGTTTAAGTATGTTAAGGTATATGTCCTGCGCTTTCTCTTCAGAGCATATTCTGTGGTATCTGAGAGCCTGGCTCTGGATAACAGATTTCTTTGCATGTATTATGTGGTTACTAGATCTATGAAGGTAGATGTGGTGATCTGTGGGTTTCTTGTATATAGTAGTCTGTAGGGTTCCATTGTTGAATCTGATTGTGGTGGTCCGGGAAGTTGATTCTAATTTGGGAGTGCTCGAGAGGGAGTTAATGGGTGGGTGGCAGTTGTTGAAGTTGTGATGGAAATCTGACGGAATTTAGGTCATCTGTCCAAAGGACGAAAATATCACTGATTTTGTGGTGCATTTGTCCAGAAATTCTTCCTCAAGGTGGCTGAGGAAGAGACTGGCATATTAGGGAACCATCCTAGTACCCATAGCTGTTCCAATGGTTTGAACAAAGTGTTTGTTGTTGAATATAAAATTGTTATGAGTGAGGATGAAATAGATGAGTTTGGTGATGCATTCGTGGGTAGCTATCTGAGTGTTGTCCATTGTCTTGTAAATATTTGAGAGAGGCAGCAATGCTGCCATTGTGAGGACTGTTGGTGTATAGAGATGATGGTGGCAAAATAGTGTTCTGAGGGAGGTAGTTAATGTTGTGGAGGAAGCTGACAGTGTCCTGGAGGAAGCTGGCTCTTTGTGTGGTGAGTGGTTTGAGGATGTTTTATTTGAGTCCCGATATTCCTTCAGTAAGAGTGCTGTGGCCAGATATGATGGGTCTGCCTGGATTACTTGTTTAGGTAACTTGGGAAGCATGTAGAAGATCCCTGGGGTGGGTTCATGGGGGATGATGTTGTAGAGTTGTCTGGGGAAGTATTTGATGATATCCTTGAATTCCTGGGTAAATTGTAGTATAGGGTTTTCTCTGAGTTCTTTATAGTAGGTATTGTTGGAGAGTTGTTGGTTGGCCTTGTTAGCATAGTCATCACAGTAGAGGACTACAATGGTGCCCCCTTTGCTGGCTTGAGCACTATCTGGTAGTTGGATTTAAGGACTAAATAGCTGTCCTCTCTGAAGTGGAGAGATTGTGGTGAATATGATATTTGTTAAGGATTTCACACACAATATTTTCCTGAAGCAATCAATGTAATGTTCAAGAGTGTGATTTCGTCCGCTATGAGGTGTACAGTAAGATGATTCTTTTTTCTTCTGACTGTCAGTGGGGATGTGATAAACTCACACAGAAACTCTTACAGAAAAATGGTAAAAGAAAGACAAAAACACCATCTCACCTATGGGTGAACATTTTGCACAATCTATAACCCAATAACACCCATCCCCTCAGGTTTCTCACCCACCCCACGACTTAATGGGCCACTTCACCTTGAATGGTCCCTTGAAACAAGTTAGCTACTTATGCTAAACAATGTGTCCCACCTTGTATCTTGCTGTGACACTGAGTACATTTTCCAGACTTGAAGAAGAGCTCTGTGTAGCTCAAAAGCGTGTCTCTTCTCACCAATAGACGTTGGTCCAATACAAGATATTATCTCTGATATTGTCTCTGAAAAGTCAACAAAGTGATTCATGCTGTGGTAAGACTTATTTATCACTTTGACCCGAGGTCACAGAGGAAGTCTGTGGCAGTACTGGTTATTAAATACAGGGCTCCTGAGTTGTAGTTCAGTGTCTTAGCCACTAGACACCTTTCCTTCCTAAAACTACAGACCATACTTCCAAAATATGGCAGCCATTCAGTCAATAGTTATCCCCGCATTGCGACTTGATTAACATAACTAATCCATTTAAGTGTATTGCAACACAGATATTGTAGGCTTTTGAATAACTGCAGTTTATTACAGGCAGATATTATTCTGTACTATTGAGGTACCAGAATGTTCCAAAGACACAATCTCTGCTTGAGCTACTATATTCTAAAATTTAACATGTCACTATGCCAACCAATGTACTAGAAGCACAGGACTAGAATTATGTTCTACTGTGAGTTCTCTTCAATATAAAATGAAGTTACACTATGATTGTGGAAACTGAATTAGAGGGTAAATGAGAGCAGGCACTTCTTTAAGATGGACAGCAGCATAAGATATATGCTTTGCAATTACCAGAACCCAAACAAATAAAAGGCCTGGGACAAAAATAACATGCAAAGAGAATTAAAACATGAGCTTTTCAGTTTGTTTTATTGGTGACTTTTAGCACCTATTTCCATTCATTAACTTGGAATGTGCCATTTAAAAAAAATGGCATGAGGATTTTCTATCATTTAATGCCACATAGGAAAAGAACTAGTCCCTTGAAAATAACTTCAGTAACACTATGATAAATCATGTGCTATGCATCTTACTATACACAATTAACTGAGTGTACAGCAACCATAAAAATCAAAGATGAAGAAAAAAAACGTCGAACGCAGATCATTAAAAATTTATTCTAAATCATATTTACTGCACTTTAGTTCTAAGACATTTTCAGTCACTATAGAAAAAAACCTGAATGGCCAAACTCATAAATCAGAATGATTGCAAGATGGAAACACAATTAGCCTAATTACCTCATGCAATCCATTATGGATGGGGAAAAATGTTAGGCAAACTGCTGAATTCTGAACAATTAAATTTTGCCTAAATGGTTTCTGTATAAACTGCATATTAGCTATATTCATAGTTTTTATTTTACATCATATGGGTCTCAAATCTTGTGGCATGAAGAACAACATAGCTTCACACCTGAAGTTATACACATAGCTATAATATTAAAAGAGAGAGCTGTAAAATTGCATTGAGACAACACATCAGACATACCCTAGAAGTGACCTCCCTTTACAGGGAAATAGAGGTGACCATAATAAAGCAAAATAATATTGATGAAGTGCTAGGGTTATAGACATAATTGAAATATAGCATACATTGCACTTACTCTGGCAATCTATTAGACACTGCAGGTGTTATTTAGAATTGTTTTTCAAAAACAAAGTTTCAAGGAGTTATTCTAAGTTTTGTACTTAAAGAGCAATTCTGGGTACCTGGAAATAGTAAGAGTTCTTCTGCTATGGTAGATGAGGTAGATAGGGGGCTTTGAAAAATCTCTTACTCTAGCTATAATACATACTGTAGAGTTGCTATTTGCTAGGCAGAGATTCTGATAACCTTACTCGTGGTGAGTAACGTCTTGAGGGACAGCACAGAACTTACAGCTTGGGGGTAGGAAAAGTCCAGGGCTGTCTGTCACCAGCTGTCTATGACCAACAGCACTGCCCAGAATCTCTGCTGGGCTGCATACTGTGGGCCCTCTCCTGACATGTCTCTCCCACCCCAGCCCTGCCCCTAGCATACCCCTTTTACAGAAGTTTTCAAGGGAGTCCTCAGAGGACAGCCTGCAGCTGTCTTCTTCAGTTCCCGCATCAGGGGAATTCTTATCTATGGACTGGGGTTTTTAGAGTTCCTTTTATTAAGTGCACAGAGGCTGGCCAGAGATAAGAATCTTACCCAATGACTTCAGTGGGACTAGTGACATTGTAAGATAGTACAGAAGATGAGAAAGGTTATCTGAATCTAGGTATAGTGGATTTTCTACGCAGTATCTCAATCTTTAACAATTGCAAAGATGTATAATAAACATAAATAAATGCAAATGTATGGGATTTACTGAATGTTAAAACCCAAGGACCTGATTCTCCTCACATTTATGCTGTTTTTAGTCTTATGTAACACCATAAACTTCTGTACTGTTACCCCTCCCATTGATACCCATGGAATCTGGAGTAGAATATAGCCTTGAAATGATGCAGCTCATTCTTAACAGAGTGCATCTATTCTTATTGCCTGAGGAATGAGTATGTTCAGAGAAAGTGGTACCTATTATAAAACAATTGGGCACAGCAATTCCTAAAAAAAGTGTCACCTGGACACTGGTCAGCAGCCAAACAGGGAGCCAAAGAGTACAAGCATATAACCAGCAAAAGTAACCAGAGTAGTGCTCAGTAGAAAAATTGGATATTCCTCAACATTAGATGGCTAGAATAACTCACTAATCCCATGTCTAGTTAAATTACAAGTGAACAAAACAGAGCTGCCCCCTGGTTTTATCTATATGTGTTTTGCTTCCCCAAGCATGGCAGTCAGGTGGCTTTTGGCACCGCTGGTCATGCCGATTCGGCGGCATGCCTGCAGGAGTTCCACTGGTGCTGCGCCTTCGGCGTCCCCACCGCTGATTCCGTGGGACTGGCGGACCTCCCGCAAGCATGCCGCCAAAGGCAGCCTAACTGCCACTCTCACAGCGACCGGCAGGCTGCCCCTCGCAGCTTGCCGCCCCAGGCACGTGCTTGCTGCGCTGGTGCCTGGAGCTGCCCCTGGATAAAACAATTTTATAAACTATCAGAGAAATTCAGTATTTTGCATTTCCTCTGTCAGGTTCAGAGGGTTAAAAAACAAAAGAATATTTTGTTGTTCTTTTACCTTAGATTTTCAAAGAGTTCCATGGGATTTAGAGCAGTGGTTTTCAAACTTTATTTCTGGTGACCCAGTTGAAGAAAACTGTTGATGACCGCAAGCCAATGGAGCTAGGGATGAGGCAGAGGGTTGGGGTGTGGGGGTGAGGGCTGCGAGGTGGGGCTGGGAATGAGGGGCTCAGGACTGGGGCAGGGGGTTGGGGTGTGGGAGGGGGTCAGGGATCTGTGCTGGGGGTTCAGGCTCTGGGGTGGGGCCTGGGATGAGGGGTTTGGGGTGCAGGAAAGGGATCTGGGTTTGAGGGGGGGCAGGCTCAGGGCTGGGGATTGGAGCATGGGGTTGGGGCGGCTCCTGGTAGGCAGTGCAGCTGGGGTGCAGAGGCAGGCTTCACGCCTATCTTGGAACCACGGACCGTGCTGGGCCCTGGAAGTGGTCAGCAGGAAGTCCAGTTCCTAGGTGGAGGTGTGCAAGTGGCTCCGTGTGGCTCTTGCCCACAGGCACCCCGCCCCCCCCAACTCCCACTGGCCGGGAGCCGGCCAATGGGGATGTGGATCTGATGCTTGGGGTGGGGGCAGCACATGGAGCCCCGTGGCCTCCCCGCCTAGGAGCCAGACCTGCTGTTGGCTGCTTCCGGAGCACAACATGGTGTTGGAACAGGTAGGTACTAGCCTGCCTTAGCTGGGCAGCACCACCAATGGGACTTTTAATGGCCTGGTCGGTGGTACTGACCAGAGCTGCCACAACCAAGTGCCTTACATTCCGTGACCCAGTACTGGTTCACAACCCACAGTTTGAAAACCACCAATTTAGAGAAGCTACTGGATAGAACTTCCATTGACTTCAATGGAATTAGTTTATCTTATTCCTGTATAGCGCTTTGAAAATAGAGAGGTACAACAGGGATAGTTTGCACATGAATAATTTATAGCATTGAATACAAGTCATTCCTCTACTTACAAGGGCATAAATTCATTCCACATCATACTGAGATCCATCAAATGTCTTGCTACAACTTTTTGCTTTCACAAATAAGTAGCTGAGCATTATACATACAGCTCCCCTGCACATAAATTGCTGATAACTAAATATGATGTATGCATGTTTTGACAGGTAATTACATGGTAAATATGCTCTATGAAGACAGTATATAAGATGTTGGCAAATACCAACAATATAATTTGTACTAACATCAGGAATGAGTACAGGTTGGCAACTGCTCTCTGTAACGGAGTGGACTCACCCCTGCGGCACCTCCTGCTGGGTCCAGTCTGTGGGAATTAGCTCTTCCAGTGTCTTGGGGTGCCCCCTGCAGGCTGGTGATCCTCCTTGTCATTGGCCCTGTGTTCCTCCCAGGACCCCGGTGCCCCTTTCTCTGGGTGCTGTCCCCTGGCAATACCCCAACAGTTCTGGGTCTCCCCCTCCCAGGGGAACCCCCACCCAGTACCCCCACTTCGCCTTAGTCTTAGCTACTGCCCAGTCTCCATCTAGCCCCATTCACTGGGGCAGACTGCAGTATCAGCCACTCATCACAGGCAAAGGGGTTCGGACCTGCTGCCTCTGCCTACCTGTGGGCTGCCCCCTGCAACCCTACACCTACTAGGCTTTGCCAGGCCTGCAGCCTGGGGCTTTCCTAGGCTGGAGCTCCCAGCTCCTCTGGTACCTTCCCCAGCCCTGCTCCCAATCTAGGTGTCTGGTAAAGCTCCCTGCAGCCAGGCCCTTCTCTCTCTGAACACAGAGAGAGAGAGTGAGCCCTTGCTCCTGGCTCCCAGCCTTTATAGGGCCAGCTGGCCCCCGACTGGGGCATGGCCCAGCTGCGGCTGCTTCCCCAATCAGCCCAGGTTTTTCTTTCACAGCCGGCCAGCCCTCTCCCAGGGCTGGTTCCAACCCTATCAGGGCTGGAGTGGGTCACCACCTCGCTACACTCTCATTTCAAATTCAAGGGGCCCACTTCTGCTCTAGTGGTGCAGTAACACCAGGGCAACCCTAATGCACAAATCACATGTATGAAATCCAGGGCAGAATTTGAAGACTTTGAAGTGTTACGCTGGTGTGCATTGTTTTGCTGGTGTGCATTGTTTGTTTATAGGTTCATCAATGGCTATTAGCCAGGATGGGCAGGAATGGTGTCCCTTGCCTCTGTTTGCCAGAAGCTGAGAATGAGCGGCAGGAGACGATTACTTGTTCTGTTCATTCCCTCTGAGGCACCTGGCACTGGCCACTGTTGGAAGACAGGATATTGGGCTAGATGGACCTTCGGTCTGACCCAGTATGGCCGTTCTTATGTTGGTCTATGGGATTTTTTTTTTTTTAAACTGGTGAGGATGTACTATCTGGAAAGGAGCCAGCTTGATTCTCAGCTCCCTGGTTGAGTTGGCAGGGCTGGCAGTTAGGAAAAAAATGCTTCTTTTTCCTTCTAACCTAAGCTTATCTGACATGGCATCACTGACAGACACGTGGGGCTGCAAAATGCCATTTTTCTAGAGCACTTTTCAGAGAAGATCTGCGCCTTGGCCTAGAGTTCCTCCTGTGCCAATCTTTCCTATGTTGCAGAGGATGGGAGATTGCTTAAGGGTGCCAGAGCAAAACTCTAGCCCTTTCCCAACCCTGAAATATTCCCAACACTGAGCAGGAAGTGGTGAGGGCTTCTCACCTATGGAGCTAGTACATTTAAATTATGTATGTATTAGTTCTAGGATACCCCCCCAAGTCACAAATGTTATTAGGAATTACTAACAGAGAAAGCAGAGTCATTAAGGGCACTATTCCATAATCAGACCTAATTTGGGACAGGAATGGCTGTTCCTGGTCATGTGCCTCTTCAGGCACAACAAAAAGTTCATGGGAGAAATGATGCGGGCCTTTTCCCATGGTATTATTGTACCTTTAAGAGTTCCTATATTAGTTCCCTCATCCTGGCTTTAAAAAAGAGGAAAGGAATTTCCTTTTCCATTATCCATATTCTTGTGAGGATCCTCCTAACAAAGAGAAGAACTTTTAAAATACTCCCACCAAAAGCCAAAACCAGAGCAAGAAACCCAAACATTGAATCAGAATGTAAATGAAGGATCTAAGCCTTCAAGCTGCTGAGTGTTTTTTAGAGGTACTGGGCCCACTGAACATTC
Organism: Chrysemys picta bellii; assembly: GCF_011386835.1. Lineage (NCBI taxonomy): Eukaryota > Metazoa > Chordata > Testudines > Emydidae > Chrysemys > Chrysemys picta. Next base: position 185,713,752 of record NC_088793.1, read on the forward strand.
GCTAACATCAGTGGGAGTTGAGGGGGCTTAGCACCTGTTGGAAATACATGGCACCATGCAGCATTGGGCCTTTACTGAACATAAGGAGGCAGCTGCATTTCCAGGATTGAAGTCAAAGCTTTGCCCAGGAAAAAAAAAATGTGCCTGCAAAACTCATTTGTGAAAGGGTATATTGAGGATTTCCACATGGAAATACCCATTTGTGCACACAGTAATCATTTGCACATATACATGCAAGATTTGTGCACATGACTGTTGTATGCAGGCAGCAGTACTGAAACATTTTCTGCTTGGTAGTTTCACTGTATTTCTTGATAGATTATTGCAAGTTTTCTTCAAAGGGATTTATTTTGTGACTTTCCTCCACCCTCTCCCACTCTATCCCCTAACCTGTTCTCCTCTTCCTTCCTCCTCTTTCATCAGCAAATGCTGCTGATTACAGGGGTAAGACTCAGTTTGCAAAAATGTGCCAGAGCAAGCGGAATGCTCCCTTTGTCCTTCAGCACTCTCTTCCGCTGTGAATCACGGTTTAGATTTCAAGGTGGAAAACACTTTTCAACATGTGAAAAATAACTGTCTTTAGCTGATATTAAAATCAGCAAAACCTTGCAGATGAAAGCAGAGTTTTCCCTCCTTATTCACTGCCATGAGGAAAAATTCACTAGGTTTGCTTGAGGAACAACTATACAAATCAAACCAGCAGGGGCTGCCAAGGTATGGGCTCTTTATTATGCTAACAAGTAAGACATTTGCATCTAGAAAACTTCCTTCTGACTAGTTCCTTAACGAGAGAGCTTGGTATGAAACAATGAGTAAAATAAAGAAATGGTATTGAGCTATAATTATCTAAAGATGACCCTAGTGACTGATTGTTTATGTATAATTTTGGCATAGAATAACAACTCCAGGTCTTCCTGTCAAACATATAGAAAGGATTTTTGTTGAGGCTATCAAAATATTCTTGGCTGTAGCATGAGTGAATGTGGGAGCTCTCAGGCTTCCAAGATTTAAGATTCACCAAAACTCCAACCTTGTTCCACTTGGGCCCTAAGATCTAAAGAGTGGGATATCTGTTTGTTTGTCAATATGCAAGAGTGACTGTACCTTGCTCATCATTATGATATCAGAAATAAGGAGGTAGCTCCTTGCTGAGTGATTCCCTCTCTCTCCTCCATCCCACAGTGGTGAGGAGCCGTTTGCTTCACTTATTGAAGCTTGGGGGATTTATTTTAATTGCTAGAGTAAAGCTAGGGTATAGTGTTGGATTCTGTATTTGCATTTGGAGGTGGTGACATTGGTGATCATCCGGAGCTCTTGAGGAAGGAATTCCACTACTGTAGGCAAGCCTCCGAGAAAGCTCAGTCTGCAGCTGTCATGATTCTTTGGGCCAGGTTCTATAGTTCAGTAGGACAGCTTTGTATCAGTCTCCAGTGCAAAGCTGCATTTAAGCAAGTGGATCTGGCCTGTGTAGGATTATCCCTGTGTAAGGGAATTCTCAGGTGGCACAAAGCCTACAGCCGTTCCAGTCCCTTGCATACTGATATGTCAGAGTACAAAAGGGGGCATGGTTGGATTGTCCCTAAACCCCAGCAATATCTAGAATGGCCCCTTCGAGATCCTGGCAGCTAGTGTAGTTTACAGCAACCTTCAGATTGCACTCATTTGAGCTTGGAGACAGAGCTAATATGGAGGTAGGCAAGGTTTGGGTGGGCCAAAGACACCTCTACCTCGATATAATGCTGTCCTCGGGAGCCAAAAAATCTTACCGCATTATAGGTGAAACCGCGTTATATTGAACTTGCTTTGATCCACCAGAGTGAGCAGCCCCCTCCACCCCCCGGAGCACTGCTTTACCGCATTATATCCAAATTCGTGTTATATTGGGTCGCGTTATATTGAAGTAGCAGTGTAGCTGGTCTAAAGTCACCTTTGCGGACACCTGATTTTGTGCCTGAATTTGTTGTGAATAGTTTCATGTTCCTAAGGATCACAGCTGTCATGGAAGATATTGATTACAGAAGGAGAGTTGGTCCCTTGATCCACTGTTCAATGGGGAACCAGCATAATGACCAAACATAGAGGTGAAGGCATTTACAGGGATTTTGTGTTCATTCTCAGGTATAGGTCACCACAATATCTAGCCTAGGGGTCAAAGAGACATAGATCACTGATCCCATCAGCTTCTGTCTGAACAGGGTGACCAGATGTTCCGATTTTATAGGGACAGTCCCGATTTTGGGGACTTTTTCTTATATAGGCACCTATTACCCCCCACCCCGGTCCCGATTTTTTACACTTGCTGTCTGGTCACAACTATGTCTGAAGAGGATGAAGTCTCGTAGCAGAAAGGTGGCAGAAAATATTTCTAGCAGCAGTTGCTATTTTGATATTCATATTCAGCAAGGAATCCAGGCGTACCCAGAAGCTCCGCACTGTGTCATGTATGGGATTGCATTGCTCATTAGGCAGCTGATTTTCCTGCCTTGGTAGAACAGGTAGTTATGAGCAGAGAGGTGCATTTGCAACCAAAGGCACAAGGATAGTTTGACAGGCCAGGCAGTATACATTTAATGTTGCCAAGAACTGATGTACTGCTGTCCCAGTGATGGAGGCAAAGTAGGAAGCATTTCGTTTAGAGAGAGAGGGAAGAATATATGCAATGATAAAATGAGCACTAAAATGATTCCCTAACTGTGTGAAAGTACAGCGGCGTTTACAGGGGCTGACAGGAAACAAATGGAGGTTTTTTTCATATGAAAGAACGAAGGAGAGACTGGGCAGGTGCTAAAGCTTTTGCCCAACCAGAACTACAGTAAAGTGAGGTTACTTGGTAACTAGGGATGAGCAGGGGAGGAAAAGGGAAGCCTAGCTATTTTGTCAGAGGCTTTGTAAAATACATGTGACGCTTCAAGGACTGCAGCTGCTCTCACAGTGGTTTAACTCCATTGATTTCAGCCGATCAGCATCAACATAATTGCTCAGAATCAGGCACTATAGGCCAGCTTCTTAGCTAGTGTAAATTTAAGTCAATGGAGTTACACCTATGAGGATCTGGCCCTTTGGTTTTAATTAAAATGGACAAAATTCTGCTCACTATTATAGTCATACTACCCCTAAGAACACAGTGGTGCAGCAATTTGCAGAGCAGAAGCAAACTAGCGTGGTGCAGTGTATTTTTTGTATGGCTGATTTCTTGAAACAGTAGCAGCTTAATATTGCTTACTCAGAGCAAGTGAACTGTCGTTAGGTTATTTGAAATCTGTCTGACTAAAGGCTCGAAAGTGTGCAAAATCACATTGATCTGTGACTGAAACGGCCATTCATTCTCTTTATCCAGTCATAATAATCTGCTTATTCCATATATATTTTGGTCATCAAAGAAATACCATTTACACTGCTGCTAACAAACATGTATTATTGCAGGAAATTTTAGCTGCCAGCTGCAATGGCAGACAAACCACTTGCCAATTGCTGTCATCCAAACAGTCATGAGCCAGTAGGACAGGCTGTGATCCCAGAAGCCCAAACGGACTGACAGACATGGGATTCAACCACTGCAGAGGGATTTCTTTTGGAGTAGCTTTCTGCAACTCTCAGAAATAAATCTGTCAGAAAGACAGGAGATGTAAAATAATGTGTGAGCAAGAGGCATTCTAATAGCAACGTTGTCAGTGAAAGCTGGATAGCCTAGTATGTATCTAATCCTGCTGCCAAAGCAAATTTCCCCACTGTATGTAATTTAGTTATCAAAGAGTGGTACTCCTCTAGGGATAGCTCAGTGGTTTGAGTGTTTGCCTACTAAACCCAGGGTTGTAAGCTCAATCCTTGAGGGGGCCACTTAGGGATCGGGGGCAAAATAAGTACTTGGTCCTGCTAGTGAAGGCAGGGGGCTGGACTTGATGACCTTTCGGGGTCTGTTCTAGGAGATAGGATATCTCCATATATTCTACAGAGGGGTCACTGGCTATGGTTATCAGGTTGTTAATTGTTTAATGAGTGCCTTCAAAACTTCAGTAAAATATTAAACTTGTCCAAAAGATATTAGCAGTAGGAGAGCGATGTTTTGTTATCAGCCATTGTGGTTTATACTCTACAGTGTTTTGCTTGTAGAATAAAGCACTAGATGAACAGTCTATCATCCACATGTGATAGAAATAGTTTAAGACTTGGTAGTTTATAATTAAAAGAACCAAAGTCAGAAAAAATCTTCAGTTCTCAATTGGCCGGTATTATTGTTAATGAGAATAATAAATTAAGTATAACACCATCGATCTAAGGATCACAAGTTGCTTTACAAAGACTAATGGCCACATTCTGTTCTCATTTATTCCCATGCAACGACTTCCATTTCAGCGGGGTTACACAGCTGTGAGAGTAGAATTCAGCTTTAGACATTTGATCCAAAGCCCAAAGAAGTCAATGGAAAGACTCCCATTTATTCAATAAGATTTGGTTCAGACCTCACTATATTAAGTTCAGCTTTCTACCATAGGTAAACATTACTGTATCCATTTTTACATGAGTAAACTGGATCCAAGAGTGCTTAAGGATTCCTTTAGGCTCTTTTGAATATCCCTGTTTAAAGGACTTCTCCATGGTCATACAAGTAATCAATGGCAGAACGAGCAATGGAACTATCTTCATGTCCTCTGTGGTGATTAGACTTCATTGGAATCCAGAGGAAAAAAGAAGTGGCTGAATTGCTGTTTAACTAAAGCACTTGTATAGACTCAGCCACTATGGGATCTATGCTATGGTAGGGCTTTTCCCTAGCGTTGAAGTACACACTGCCACACCCTTTAAATAGGTTTATTGTCCAAGAAAACCAACCAGTCCTGCAGCTCACCTGTTGTCTCAGGGTTTCACAGCCATCCCTCCCAGGAGTCTCTGCTGCTTCTTGCAGCTTTCCAGTCAACATCCTTCTCTGCCAGACCTTATTCAGCCAGCTATGTTACTCTTCTGAAACAGCAGTACTAAGGCAATTTTCCTAGCCTGTTGCTCCAGGAATCCCTCAGAAGCATTGACATTATTCTGCTAGGGTTCCTTTTCCCCAGCACAGCCTGTTGCAACAGCTGGGTCTCTTCCTAGCCTCTGACAGCCTTTTTAGCCCCAGATGTAGCCCTGCCCCATCTTAATTGGCTCAGTTGGGCCCATCTGCTCTAACACAGGAGAACTGGGCTTGGTCTACTCACAGGACCCAGCATTCCTGTGACAGGATTATTCAAGATATGCAGTGTTGCCTTGAACCTCACATTACCAATGACCCCCACATGCATGTAATAATCAAGACTAAAGTGAATTGCAATGGTGGTGGTGGAGGGGCACCTGCTGATACCACTGTTACAGCCTATCAGTCTGTCTTGGGTCATACCACAAGGACATTCAAGGGTCAGGGTTTAAGCAGCAGCCTTCCAGTACAGGGCAGAGCGGCCTAGCAGCCAGAGCCAATACCACAGCCCTTGCGTTCAGAGCAGCGCGGCCTAGCGGCCAAAGCCAATACTGAGGCCCTTGCATTCAGGGCAGTGCGGCCTAGTGGCCAATACCCAGGGGCCATTAGCACAGGGGTGGTGGCTCAGGCCCACCCCACTACACCAGGCCCTGTACTCAGAGCTCTGACAGTGGGTCTGCGAGGAATCCCATCGAAACACGCTGACCTCATACGGATGGGAGATACCATTCGATCACGCTCCCTGGGTCACTTCCTACTGAGCTTCCTGAATCTGCAGTCCATGTGGCATTGGGGTCTCCGGGCTCCTCAGCGCAAGTAACTCCCTGTGACACTGGTGGTGACAGATCTCCGTTTCGGACATCAGGATCTCTGGCTCCCGCCGGCAAAGGTACTTCTTCTCCAGCAGTCCACCCAGACTGAGCTGGGCTGCTCCCTTTTATACTAGCACAGCACTTGGATCATGTCCAGTACGGTCTGAGAGGTGGGACTTCCTCTGCCCACAGTGTGGGGTTAAGCCCTTCCAGCCCAGTGCGGGCTATTCAGGCCAAATCACAGGTACCTATTGAATTTCTGGGGAAATGGGCATGAATTGTAATGGGTAGTGCGCACTATGTGAGATGTGTGAAATCCTGTGCTTGTCCTGGCCACGTGGGCTGCACTGCCTATGCATGACAGGCAGATTAAAGGATGGCAGGATTTGCATAGCTTCTCTTCGGTTGCATCAGCATCTCCATTCTATTTTAATTAAATGTTTCTATTAAAAAATCATTTCTTAGTACTAGGGAACAAAATGCTCCATTTTAAAATATAATAAGTTCAAAGGCAACTTCATGGGTGAATTATTGATATACATTAATAGCATAGCGATTTGTGGTGCGTATAGGTGAACAAAGTATAACCCCCTCAAAATGTGCTAATCAAATAGCTACTGGTCTATATAAAAAAACCTAACAGGACTACCAGTGGACACAGTCTCATCATTTGCCTGTGTAGAAATGATCATGGAACCACAAATTGTGGAACAGTTTCAAAGTAGCACACTTTAAACCTTGTAAAAAAACACTTAATGAAGTGAAACATGAATCGATGTTAAATTTTGTATAGTGCCTCAGTCATACTGATTGCTATTGCCAGTGACTTTTAATATAGATCTGTTAAACAACTATAAAACTTGTTGAGGTTGAAATGATAGGTGGTAAATATTAATGAGGTTCAAAGGCTGAATTACTATGTTTGCTTAAAGTACCAGATTCTTTTTTCTAATCTGTTGTTTTTTATAATGGGAGAGCATCAATGGGAATCTTTAGGACATGTGAATGAAATCTTGCTTAGTTTCATGTGAGTTCACTGAAAAAGAGGCAAATTGTACCTGGTGGCTGGTACCATGTGAATGCTATGGAATTCTTTCTTTTATTGGCTTTATTTCCAGTGTATCCAATGATAGACATGAAGATGCCGCTTAGACTTACTGCTAGAACTAACTCCAAGTGTCATATTTACTGAAGTATTTGAATTTCTCTCTAAGGAAACACAAAAACATTAAATAGGAGGACAGAGAGTCCTGGATACAGTGGAAATGGAGTGGTGCTGGGCAGAGTCCCGTGAGTACCACCGAGCAGAACTAGGCAGGGTTCTGAGTGTCCTAGTGTGAATGGTAGATGAGCTCGGGGGCGGGAAGGCGGTGATAGATCCATGACTATAATGGAGCCACCAACCATTTTCCCCGTGGACTTAAAGGGACAGATTCTCAGGCATGGGACTCAAGGCATTGGAGCAAAGATAGATTTCTGTGATCTTTCTGCCCCCATGATCCTGATGGCAGCTTCTCTAACTTACATTAACCTGTAATAGCTTGTTTCCGGCCCCCAGCATGCCCCCTACCATCCCCTATACTGTGGAGAGGGGAGAAATGGGTGTTTGGCAAAGAGCTGGCTCTATGCCAGATAGAGATTTGCCTTAGGGCCGGTAAGGCAGGTTTCTGGCCTTTGGAGGTTGAGGCTTTGGTTAGGAATGTGACTGTAAAATTGGCATTCCCTTACTTAATCAGGTGAGGGGACAGCTATTTTTCCCTGCTTTGTGGACTGCATTGGGGTTTAGGCATAAGATAGACAGCAGTGAGCATGCCTGGTGGCAGAAATATAGGTGTCCACAGGACTTTTACAGTGAACATTTAAGCACTGTTTGAGTTTAGGCACCTACAGGGTGTGCTGGCAGCAGCCACGCAGGAGTTTTGTGGATCACAGTGGCACCTAAATCTGGGACTATGCCCCTAAATCTGAGGTTTGGTTCCCGCAATACTTTTGTGGATCTGGGCCTAACTCCCTGAATACTGAGCACTAGGCTCACATTAGCAGCAAGGAGACCCAGCTGGCAACTGACAGTGATGCTGCCTCTTAAATCCTCCCCAATACTTAATGGCAACTACTTCATTTAAATTAATATTTAGCGCTGATCGTTCCTGTTAGCCCCACAGAGTTGACACAGCTGTGGGAGGAGATAGGCTCTGTTTCAGCTCGTGCTTCATCAACACAATTGTAAACCAAATCCTTGATGCAAAACCTTTTGCCTTTGCCCCAATTATCACCAGTACGGTGGTAGTGCTAGTTACTTGGGACAACAACATTATAATGGCTTGTCAACACTGGTTCCCCACTTCTAAGGTAACTCTCTTCTCTTCATGTGTCAGTATATTTATGCTTGCATCAGTAATTTTCACTCCATGCATCTGAAGAAGTGGGGATTTTAACCCACAAAATGCCCAAATAAATCTGTTAGTCTTTAAGGTGCCACTGGACCCCTCATTGTTTTTGTGGATACAGACTAACATGGCTACCCCTCTGATACGTAACATTATAATGATTATACTGCCAACCTCTGAGTAACACACCTCAGTTGGGTCAGCGCTACTGAGGATGAGGTGCAGACCAAAAGAATACAGCTTGGCATTCATCTCCCAAGATGCATTTGGCAGTCAGTTAGTTTACTTGTAACCAGGGTACAGTTGACCTGGAAGTGACAGAGATGATTAATATGCAGCCCCCATTCCCATGATGCTATTTTCAGAGTCACTTTTTAGAGTGAACTGAAGTCTGAACTATGAAACAGTGACTCTGTGATGAAAGGAATTTCTTCACTTGACCAGAGCTAATAATCAGCCCTAAAGCTGCATTTCATAGAGATGTAAGACGGCATTGGTATTATTTTTTCCCAGGGTGCACTGCTAATCCATCAGCACTTTTTACTTCAAAATATTCTGAGAACAGCACAAGGTCACAGTTACAATAGTGAGAAGAATGCTTTCCAAGGGAGAAAACTGATTGGCTAGTGATTTATATGGGACCGGGTTTGCTACAGTAGTTGTTTGTAACAGTGAAACAGAGTATAATTTAGCGGTAGTTAGTTTTAGTACAATAAAAGCTAGATCCTGGCTCCAGTCTGGTCCCCTAGTGAGACATTTGTGATTTTGTAACCACTCAAGGATGCTGACTCCTTTCTCTCTGCTGCATGAAAATATACAGTACTCTGCACCGCAGCTGTAGGATGCATGCACAAACACACTAAAGCTGTTATACAGGAATAGCGAGATGCATATGATCAAGTAGGCACTACTGCAATATAAAATCAATACAAATCAGCCTAAGAGATTTAATTTTGCATTTCAATAACATAGCATCTATCTATCCACTTTACATACATTATTGATACATATATAGCAAAATATTGCAATGCAAGATTACACACACACACACACACACACACACACACACACACACACACACACACACACACACACACACTTCCTAGGTGACAAATACCATAGTTATATGGTGTAGGAAAATAATAGGTTAGAAGCTGTGTTGAACCTGTCAATATAGTATGTCTTTAGTTAGTCCAATGATGATCACATACTTAACAACTGGAGTGTAAAATGTTTCTTATCTAATAAAAGAGCAGCCACTTTAAAGCATACTCTTCCACAACAACAATTAAAAAGATAGCAGCACACAGGGGATCTGCTAAAGATAGCACAGCCTAGGGTTATTAGCCTACATTTTTTTATATGTTTTGATATTGATGAATAGAAGAATTTAAAGGCCAGCATGGACCCAAGTGGGTTATTTTAAAATCACAACAGATTTCATTCTTATTAGCTGTATAGGGGCAAATCCATACTCCATTGTTTGCTCTGGGTAGCAGGTTGAGTGATTGACTGATGTGCAGTTGGGTGGGGAGAATGATAGGTAGATGTGCTTGTGGGTGGGAATGATGTGTTGATGTGCAGATATGGGAGAAATCCTCCCTTTCCATGTCATGGAATGGCTGTGGAACCATTTTGTGGATGCTGCTCTGGCTCAGTGGCTGGAATAAGGTCTGTGGCCCCTTATATGTTTACTCAGCCCCTCATGGAAAAGGGGGAGAATCAGACATGACAAACCTGTGAAAAAAATGCAGAAATTGGGCTTGTTTTTGGCTTAATTGGCTTTTGAGTTGCTTGTTGGCTAGTTTTTGGCTTGTAGCTTATTGCTTGTTTGGCTTGTAGCTTGTTGCTTCTTTTTTTTGATCGGTTCCCAGCAAGTAGGAGCAAGGGGTGGCAAGCAAGGGCAAGGGGGGGAGAGAGAGTCAGGGATACACAGTGGGCCCACCACAGATAACATTCACTTGGACTGCACATCGGGGGGATCTAGTCACATAGAGTGTTGGGGTTCTTAGGGATTGGCTTGTTTTTGCCTTGTTTTGAAATGGAATTAGCTTGATTTTTGGCTTATTGTGAAAGTCAGGTGCTTATTTACCACATGAAAGTTGGCAACTGCGGGGAGGATCTGTGAAGCGATTGAATACCTCTACATCCTTCCAGAGACCCTGCCCTGTTCCTGCAGTGATTCTGCTGCCAAGGGTGCTTCTGTGGCTCAGGTGATGGGCAGGATTTGCTCCAAAGTGAAGAAATAGTTTTCTCAACCATTATGATGGAAACTATCATATTCTTCAGATAGTTTCCCAGTACCTCAGACTCTTCCTGTTCATTATGCATATGCCTTACATTTGCATACAGACTCTTAAAGACTTACAGGAGGGACAAATCCTGCCCAGACCTGCCCCTCCCACCGCACACAGTCTGTTCCAGTCCCACTGCATATTATGGGCTGTGACCCTCTGCAGTCAGTTCACAGTACTGCAGTGCTGGGAAACACAGATCCCTGAGCCCCAGCAGGGAGGAGAAGTTTGGTGTCAAGGGGAGTATTGGGGCCAGTGGATGCATGCAGTCATGGATCCACTGGGTAGTCCTGCGTCCTTAACCCCTTTGTATAGGGGGCACAGAAACTGTAGTTGCTTCTGCTCTACTCTGGCTACAGTAGCAACTGAAGAGCGTGGCCTTGTGAGTGGATTAGGTGTACCTGCACACATGATGATGATGTCCTTTATTTAAGAATTTATGTTTTTACAAATATGACTTTTTAATACATGTCAATATAGATATTATATTTCCTGGCCTCTTTGTTACAGTTGGACTCTTATGATCATCTTAAATTCTGTTTCATTTTTAATAGGAAGTTCACAACATTTCTGTTACTCAAAATCTCTGACACTGAGAATGGAGAATAAATTGCATGGAATAGTAAAGGGCTTAGCATTGTACAGATCTGACCCTTTATAAATAGGGCTGCCGATCAATACCTGATGGTTTACTGAATTTAATCAAATTCCAGATAGCCAAATGTGTATCTTAAGAAGGCATTGACCTTGTATAGCTCTCCTTCCACGTGAATGCTATCTGCTGTGTGAGTGGTTCAAAATCAATAACCACTGGCATTGTCCTTTGAGGACTTGTGTATTTATAAGGGTGATGTTGTAAGGCATGGCAATATTCTGCTGACGGATGACTCAGTGCTTATATAGGTAAGGGGGGGGGGATTACTTGATAACTCTAAAATTCACTAATAATGAATGAGAAAAAAAATGTTGGAGATGCAATTTTATCCATTTAGAGCCTGATTTTGCTCCCCTCTCACCATGCATAGCACCTGCTCTGTAAATAGCACACTGAAATGGACTGCAAGAGCAGCTTGGAGAAGGTGGAATGTTCCTACCGCTACCATTCCATGTGCATATCTGCCATGCCCCCTCTCCAGCATCTGTCTGATAGCTGACTTCAGCTGGAGTACATGTTAGGTATTACCTCTCTAGCTAAGCTTCTTTGCAGAGTGAGATATTGGTCAGAGTGAGTGAGTGTGGTAGAATTAGGCCCTTGGAGAATGAATGTGCTCTTCTTGATGACTGATTTATCGCAGAAAAAAATTAAAGGAGTGAAATCAACACTTTATTTTATTTATTTATTTTTTATTTTGACAGTCCAAAAGAGTTACGTTTGCCAAGTAGTGTTTTTCAAGCTTGATGCTGGTTTGTTTGGTTTGCCTATAAAAGCTACGCTACAAGTCCCTCAGAGAATGCTCACAAAGCTCCCACTGAATAACACATACCCTCCTGGTTCCTTCTTTCTTCCTTTTTCTTTAGATGGGTTTGGCTTAACATTCCCTTGCTTTATGAGCTGCCTTCCTCTTAGACTGTTACTTTGATTTCAGAGAACATGTCTCACAACTAGGTCTGTTCACAATTTGAACAAAACATTTCCCAGCAGACCTTGATGCACAGTGGGAGCTCAGCAAGTGGGGAGACTGGTGTATCATGGAAGAGAATGGGGGCATGAGGAAGCCAAATTACAACTCATATGAGGCACCACAGAGGCATTTTGGAATCAAAATATTTTGGTTCAGGGGCAAATATTTTAATTTTTTTCACTGAAATGTTTATATCTTCTATGGAATTTTTTGAAAAAAGTGATCCCCCTCTCCCCTTGTCTTTATTTTCCTTTGGAAACAATTTTAACACATTTTAATTTAATTTAATTTAATTTTTAAACAATTTTCCAATCATTTCTATTTATATATGTACTGCGTGTAAATTGGTCAGCAGTAAGCAATGAGTTTTATGGATGGTTATCATATTAATGGTGAAGAAACGTGTGTAGTCCTTTCGAAGTCAATGGCAGTACTCGTACTTTACAGTCACATGTTTGCTTTCCTGGCTTGCCCAACTGTAGACATCAAACTTTGAAAACTTCTCCCTGCCATTTTAATTTTACATTTCTACATTTTGATTCTGGAACTACAGTACATATCAAGGGCTAAATCATTGTGAATAAGTAGAGAATATTCTATATGCACTTCCTGGGAGATGTTTTGATGAACCAACTTATGCAGAATTACTGCTGTGTAAGTTAGATTTAAAAATTAATAGCCTTCCGAAAGAATAGTAATGTCTCTTTTTTTTAAGCAGCCCTACAATATAGAATGCATAGATGGCTAGAAATGTGCATCTATGAGAGAAATTCAAATGTCTTTTTGTCTGATGCATCATAGCAGTAAGAAAAGCAATGTGTACAATTGCATAAATGTGTAACTGCAAATTTATGGTAACTTTTTTCTTCTTAATGTTTCATATATTAGTAGGTTCAGTGGGTATCCTCATAATATGTAATGTGATTAATTCTAATGACAAAAGATATTCATGCAGATAGGCTTTACAGCTAATGAGCAGGGTGCATAAAATATGCTCTGCCATTTAATGAAGGTAATATTGTCATCTGACATTTTTGTGAATTCCTGTGGAACTTATTTTGCATTAATTTCTATTAATGCTATTGGAATTGGTGAATTATCCACTTTTTGACTGAAATTTGAATGCTGGGATGGGAATTTGTTGTGTAGGTTGGATGTTTCTTTTACACCATTCTAAGATGTGCAAAAGGTAAATTATTCTTTTCATGTATTATTTTGAAGGCATACTAAATTATTCTATTAGTATTTGCCATTCTATTAATTTATTTTGGAATGATTACATGTGAATGGCTGCAAGAAATTAGCCTTCTGTAAGTTATTGTGTTTTGTTTTTCAGTGAAAATCACCCTTCACTCAATACAAGACAAAAAACAAACAAAATAACACCATAAAGCCTCTTATCCTACCTCTGAATAGCAGGCTGTTAAAGAGATCTGCATAGTATTTTTCTTTTACTTCTGTAGGTTGTTAATATACATAACACAGGCTTGATTATGCCCATAGCTCTGCAATGTGAAACCGCAGCACCTCTGGGGACACACTAGGCTAGGGTGACCAGCTGTCCAGATTTTATAGGGACAGTCCTGATTTTGGGGGCTTTTTCTTATATAGGCACCTATTACTCCACACCCCTGTCCCGATTTTTCACACTTGCTATCTGGTCACCCTACACTAGGCACTATGTACACATATGACAGATCTGGAACACCTGGAGGCTGTGGGCACAGACTATTACCTCTTTCTGCAGGCTGGTAAGTGTGGGTTGGGGAAGGAGCCCTGACTTGCCTTCTCCCTCCCTTCTCCAACTAGTCTATGGCTCTTGGTACCTTCCAGTCTCTTCTGACAGAAGTCATCTTCACTTTCATATATTTTCTCTAGACTGCGCCTTTGTCTGTGCACACATGCGAAGATCTAGATAAGAATAAGAATCTCCCTTACATTCTGAGGGTGTTACCTTGATTTTAAGACTGAGCATCCAGAAGTGAGCAAGCATTGTGTACCTACTACTCCTCTCTGAAGGGAAGAGCGCCCCTGCCCCCGCAGATCAGCTGGAGCAACTGAGCTGGTCTGGGGACTGTCAGAATTTCTGGTTGGTGTGGTCCAGTGGCAAAGGTACTTTCTCAATGCAACAAGAGGGAGCAAGTAGAGAATCATGCCTCTCAGAGTATGTCTACACTGCTAATTAAGGTGTAATTATAGTGCAGGTAAGCATATATGCCTTACTCTACTGAGCATGAGTAACAACAGCTGTTAAGATATGGCAGCACAGGCTAGCCACCCCAGTACAAGCCCACTGTGGGTGACTGCTTGGTGGCAAGCACACGCTGAAGTCCAGGCCACTGCATGTTCACTACTATTGTCACCTGCACCAGCTAGATTAAAGCTAGCACAGCTGGGCTTACTAGTACTACAATTATACCTTAATTGGTCGTGTAGAGGTACCCCCTGAGGCACAGCTCCTTCCCTGCAGTTCTCCTGGGATGGCACCCTTACTCAGGGTTTGTGGCAAAAGCTATACTCTAACCTAAAATTCTGCCTACAATCTAGCCCACAGAAGTTAGTGGGGATAGGATCAGGCCCCAAGTGAACATTTTTTAATCCAACAAACTCCAGATGACACTTTTATCCATTCTGCAGTTAATAGCTGAAATGATTTTCTCTTCATTGCTCTATTTAGGAGGCTACGATCAAGTAACAATTGCATAGTCCCATCTCATTGCTTTTCTCAGGCTGTGTATACATTTATCATGTAAACTGCAGGAAATTTTGGAAGGCAAATGTGCTATTGGTTTCACAGTTTTATCAATTTCATTATGATGTTGCTCGTTCTATGGCTCATTCCATTCAGTACATTCCTCAATAAGCTCCTCTTTTATAAGAAGGTCTTCTATTCATGTTAAGCATCAGTTCTTTGTAAAAGCCTCATCTTCAATGGGATTGAATTCCTAACCCTGAGAAGGTACATCAATGGCGTAGAACTCTAGATCATCATCAGTTCAGTCATAAACAGGCAGAAAAATTCATTTCCTGTGAATCTGAATTTTGAAATCTCTGTAAGAGAACAAAGGCACCATTGTTTTTATTAAGTCCATTGACTTAAGGCAGTTTATTACAGCAACCCAGGTAGCCTTGCTGCTGTTAAGCTTCACACAATATCAGTGTTTCTATCAAAGCCTCTCATTTTCAGGGGTATTTAACCTGGTCATTAGAATCAGATGAAGGGTGAAAGTCAATTTATAGAACCAGGTGAGTTTCTAGAAGTAGATTTATATGTATTTGTGTTTTATCCTTATACTCACTGATCAAAACTTCAGCCTTTTTTCAGTTAAAATCAGGAAAAACGACATAACAACAACAACAAAAAAACCCTGTGACTTTTCAAAATAAAAGGGCATGTTCCTGTATGCATTCCACAAGTCTGTCCATAGTAGGTAGGGAGTAATGCTAACATTTTCAGCCTCAAGTGCACCTAAATGCATAAATGCTTTTGTACATGCCTGATGTAAATTCCCTTCTCCCTTGATAAAAGCATATGTTGGGGACTTTTATGTTTCTAAAAAAGCATCTAAATGTCTGAAGATTAACCCATACGGACAGAGTCCTTCTGGCTCCATTCTCCCACCACTGCATTCAAACAACACCCATTGATTTCCATGATTGTATGCAGTGGTGGAAGAGTTGGGTCTTTGGTAATCTGTTTCTAAAAGAGGAAATGATTGGAGATACAAGTACAGTAGATATTTTCCAGGATCTCTTTTTGGGTTGGATCACAGAAACCCCCTTGGGAGGTGCCACCCGATGCGCAAAGACTACCCCTGCTCCTGTTTTTCCTGCCAGCTCAGGACTCCAGCACCCTGTCTTGCTGAGCCAGCCACTCCTGTCTGGCTCTAACACAGATCCAGGGTCTGAATCACTTGTCCCAAAGCTGCAAGTTTACCTGAAAACAGCTCACAGTAGTGTTTAAAAATAAAAATAATGTTCTATAGTGTGCAGCTTTATATTATTTCTTCTGACTTTCCCAGATTCCAAGAGGAGGTGGTGTAAGAACAAAGCTCATTTTGGAACTGAAATCCTCTTTTTGTGAGACAAGAGAGGAAGGATCTGAGAAAATATCCGAAGATCATGAGGAAGTAAGACATATATTCTATGATTCTATGATACCATTATAGAAAAAAAGACTGGTCTTTCACATTATTTGAACTCTGATTTGGTATTTGATATATGTCAAAGTATATCTTGGAACATTAAAAATAAATATGAACCTCTTTCTAAACACATTGGGGATGTCAGTTGAATATGCCTTAATAATTATTACACTTCCATTCTCTAACTCCTTGCTTTGAAAACTGTTTTGAGATAATCTGAGTCTGAATGTTACTGAGTAGATTCAAATTTTATTTTATATCAAAGATATTAAAGCTGCTCATAACTGTTTTCTTGAATGAGATTTTCATTCAAAATGAAAATGTATGAATAAAACATGTTTAATAAAAACTAGAAACTGAAATCTGTTTTTTTTATTGTAAGTGATGTCTGAAAACAATATTTTAACCAAAAATTGTTTGTTCAAATCAAAATATTTTCTGTATCATCTTTCCTTTGAAAAACTAAAACATGTTTATGGGAAATGTTAAGAAAAAATTCCCACTATAAATAATTTCTCTTTTCTGACCAGCAGTAAAGTTTATCCCATTGATAAGTGAGGACACAAACTAAAAACACCCTAATTCCAGCCACACTCAATTTTAATTCAGACCTGCAGGTAATCACAGAATATAAGAATTGGAAGGGACCTCAGGAGATCATCTAGTCCAACCCACTGCTTAAAGCAGGACCATTCCCCAGACAGATTTTTGCCCCAGATCCCTAAATGGCCCCCTCAAGGATTGAGTTTACAACCCTGGGGGTAATAGGGCAATGCTCAAACCACGGCGTTATCCCTCCCTCTCTTATATGCTATACATAATCTTGTCCTTAGACTGTAAACTTCTGGAATATAACAAAAATGCCTAGAAGCACTGGCCTATTGTATTCTCATGCTCAGATTTTCTACTGAGAATTCTCCAAAGTTCCTGAAGGGAACACTGTAGTTATCTCATAGTTACAGCAAAAAATGTTACTTTGAGCACCTGTAAATGGCACAAAACCAGCCTTAAGGCTTGATTTGGTAGCCATTACTTTTCATACTTAATCACATGAATGGCCCCATTGACTTCTTAATGGGTCTAAACAAATGAAGAGTTTGGTTCATTAGGCCAAGGCACAGATTAGACCTAGATACTGGGCTGACTCGGAGCTGTGCTCCGTGCAGTTCAGGAAGGAATGCGGCAAAGATTATTTAAGTCATCTCCTGATTCTGGGACTCATTCCCATGAAAAGGTTAAAACATCTGCTGCCCTGAAGCCAGGAATAGTTAGAATCGGGAGACACCCAACTCATGCTACCATTTTTTCCCTGGCTACACTCCTAGTGGAGGGGACATGGCACAGGAGCTGCTATGGTGGCTCTATGTCACACAGGAACACACCAGGAGTGATACAAAGCATCAAAGAGTTAATAAACTAGTGGGTTTTTCCAGATAGTAAAAGGCTTTCCTATGTTAATACAAAATGGTGTTTTGGGGCCAGCCATGTGCAGAAATAGTGATTTTGCAAAATAGACTTTTTTTTTCTAATATGCTGCAAAAAAGTTTTAGTTGTTGTGGCTCTAGGATTTTTGCCGCCCAAAGCAAAAACAATGTTGGCTGCCCCCCCCCTTATATAATTACCCCCCCCTTATATAATTACCCCCCCCTGGCCCCGCCTCAACTCCACCCCTTCCCCAAATCCCCAGCCCTGCCTCCTCCCCCCAGGCTCTCAAGCCTGGGAGGGAGGGAGGGAGGGAGGGGGAGAAGCGGCGCCACGCCGCAGCCACTCGGAGTCTCCCCCTCCCTCCCAGGTTTGAGAGCCTGGGAGGGAGGGGGAGACTCCGAGTGGCCGCGGCGCGGGCGCTGCTTCTCCCCCTCCCTCCCAGGCGCCCAAGCCTGGGAGGGAGGGGGAGCAGCGGTGCGCAAAACGGCCGCTCGGGATCTCCTCCTCCCTCCCAGGTTTGAGAGCCTGGGAGGGAGGGCGAGTAGCGGCACGTGAATCAGCTGTTTCGCGCGCCGTGGCAGCAGCAGCGGAGGTGAGCTAGGGCGGCCAGGGCACATTTTTAGGGGCGGCATTCTGGCGCTGGCCATGCCACCCCTAAAAATGTGCTGCCCCAAGCACCAGCTTGTTTTGCTGGTGCCTAGAGCCGGCCCTGTTGCCCACACATTACTTATATGGAGTGTTTTGAAATACATTGGCCCCAATTTTGAGACAGTGACTGGTGATTTTGGGTACCCAAAGTTTAGGCTCCCAGTTTGAGACACACAAATGGGGCTGCTTTTCAGGGAGTGTGTGTTCAGGAATTTCAGGCCCCCGGAAGATGACTGAAGCTGGGCTCCCAAAAATGGAGGCATTTGATTTTAATAATAAATAATAGAATCCAGTGATCATATATCTTATTTCCTGTGTTATCTGCCTTGAAAAGTGTCTTATATTTCTAAATTAGTGGGCATGTTTCTAATAATTTCTCTTTTCCATTAAATGGTTCTATAAATGACTTAATATTTTATAAAGTGTTTTAGGTAATTGACTGTTGTAATGTTGCCTGCAAAGCTGCTGTATATTACTTAGGACTTTGGTATGGACTGTAAGACAGAAGTTCCTAAATTTATCTTGGGCTCTTGATATGAAAATAGTAACAATTACTTTTAACAACAAACCGCCAAACCACATATTGTATATTTAAAAATTGAAACCTTGTCTGAAAATTTAGTAATGTACTGTACCACTCAACTAGTTCTTTGTAACGGTTCTCTACAGGACTTCACAGCTAGCAGAAGGTACAGAAGTAAGGATAATGGATAATCTCTATCAGTTGTAAGCATGGTAGCATTAGGGTTTATATTCTGTAGGCAATATGCTCACACAGGCCTGAACTGGTCTGAACATAACATAAGAATGGCCATACTGGGTTAGACCAAAGGTCCATCTAGCCCAGTATCCTGTCTTCTGACAGGCCAATGCCAGGTGCCCCAGAGGGAATGAACAGAACAGGTAATCATCAAGTGATCCACCCCCTGTCACCCATTCCCAGTAGAGGTCAGTGGTACACATGAATTCTTACATGCTAGCACTTAGATCATAGGTTTCCAAACAATGATCTAGTGAACACTAGTTGCCTGCTGAGCACTTGAGGAGAGCTAACTAGTTGTACGGTGCTGACTCTCCTTTTTGTTTACAGCAGAAAGAAACAGAACAGCTAGGAGGGACAGATGAAATGAAGAGCAAAGGTAAACAGCATCATTAATGCTTTCCAAAATGGACAAAACAAGTATCACTCTAAAACCAGTTAAAACTACATAAAGATTTTCCTAATATTGCATTTCCATGTCAGCAATTGCTGTGATTACCACGGCGATGTTAAACAATCCTGAATGTGAGGGAAGATGGTCCATATGATGGACAGTGACTGGTGATGTGATCCCCAGCCAATCTGTATTACGGTATGATCCACGCCATTGAATTCCAGACTCTCCCTGCTGCCCATTAGCTTCTGTGGAGACAGACATTCAAAGTCAGTGGCCTGCTGGTTCCAGTAGGGAAGAATCATTCAGTGTTCATGGCCCTTGATAGCTCTGTAACAGTTTAAAATATTTGAGAACACCCCTGGCTTTGACAGTGAAGGGATGAGAGCTACCTAAAGCCCTAATCCTACAAACAGTTCCATGCATGTGGATCTCCACACCAGAACAGAGTCCCAGTGACTTCACTGGGGATTTGCCCATGCAGAGCATTTCTGAAGGCCTAAAACTACAGACAGGTCAGGCTGGAAGAATACCACAGACTATTCACTTTTTAAAATTCCTGGCATACATTCTATATACAACAGGTGACTGTATTTTCTGGCTCTTTAAATTCTGCATTATGTGCAAAACACCTTCCAATATTTTCAACTTAAATCACAACACAGTTAGCAAAACATCACTAAATTCAATTGTTTAGCAGATGGAATTTGATGTATCACTAATAAATCAAGAAATGTCTTTACACAGCTTCTAGATAATGAAATGTTGTTGTTTTTTTACAGGATCAAAACAGACCCACCATCCTGGAAGAAAACAGGCAGATGAGAACAGCAGAACAGTTCCTAAAAAAAATGATAAATGACAAACTTGCTTAAACCCTGCACTTGCAATTTACTTGAAGAAAATGTACAGGGAGTGAAAAGACAGGACATCTGTTTTATGTTAGTCCCACAGTGACCTGCTTATTCGTCTATAGGCATCTCCACCTGTTCCATTAATAGGCATGGATCTTGTAATATTCCCCCTTCATCCATTCTAAACTGGATGGAGCTTTCTGAAGCCAAGAGCTGCTGTCTCATAAAAGTCTCATTTAGCACAAACAAAGTAGTTTAGTGTGAAACTCTGCACCTTACCCCTGCCAAGGCCAATGGATGGAGCAGATTGGGGCCTTCTGGGGAGCCATTTCCTGGGAGAGCAGACAGCTTTGGGAACTGCCTAGGCAAGCAGCAGGGATGTGGTCACCTATGTCTTGATTTTTGCACACAGAAGCCCTGATTTATCCTTGGGATGGCCCCATGTTTGTAAGCAATAAAATTCACGAACCAAATAAATAAAAAGCAACATGTACCCAGCAAACAGTGCACTGGAGGAAGTGAAGGCTGCTTCTGCATAGGTGCAAGGGAACCCCACCTCACCCCTGGAACAATCCCACAGTGCAGCAGTCTGCACTCCTTGAAATAAGGGTTAGGTGCCTATTAGCATAGCAATAAGCACTGCATATCCTGGTGGTGGAAGGTCTGGGTTGGGGGCCTGGTCTTCAGAGTGCTGGTAAGCACCAAGAAAAGCAGTTCTGTGGGGGATACAAACTAGCTCTCTGAAGACATGTAACAAATGTCCTTGTTGGGTGCACAACCTAGAGTGCCCTTGTGGGTGCACAACCTAGAGTGCCCTTGGAGATTTTGGCCCAGATTCTCAAAGGCATTTTAAGTACCTAACATTGATCTGGGTCCTTGTGCCTTAACTTTAGGGAGGGGGTTGGCTGCATGAGGGATGAAGCAACACGCCCTCAGAAAGCTCCCAGCAGCATGTTACTCTTAATGTATTTCTGTGCATGTTTGATATTTGCAATACGCTGGTTGTCCCAAAACATATTATAACAGAAAGAAAATTGATTTTTCCAGTCCTTTAATTTCATAAAGTAAATAGAAAAAGAATTGCATTGTCAGTGCTTTGCACTTTCAGTGCAGTAAGCACAATGCAGTTGAAATCCTGGACCCAGACCACAGGATAATTGGGTTTCAAAACTCAGGTGACTACAGTGAAAACTCTGGGCCAAATGTACTTGGCCTGCCAAGAAGCCTGTGGGAATTGAAAAAATGCTAATAAATAAATAAATGGTGCAGTCATCTGCTAAGTCAGGCCAGCACAGGGAAGGGGCTTGTGTACAGGCTGAGGAAGCAGAGCCATGTCCTTGAAATTCTGCAAAGACTGCAGATCCATGGCCAAAATCCCCCCAATCTCAGGGCATCTGTACAGTGTGATGGCCTTACAGCCCTGGCTTATTTCAAGGATTGTTCCGTGAAAGTTCATGTAAGTGTTGACAATTGTGCATGGTCTGTAGCACATAGAGCACTATTCTATTGAGGTTCTTATATTGTGCCTATCACTATGGTATCTGAACTACTTGAGTAGGACTCCACTTACATCTGCTGCAGGGGAAGAAGTCCCCCTGACCCAACCCTTTTAAATGTAAAATTAGTCTTTAAGTTTGGGGCAGTGAGGAAGGCTGTGGTGGTAAGACTGGGGCTTTTTGGGGGCAGGGGGGAGGGAGGAAGAAAATATTTCATCTGCCATCTTGACAACCCTAAAGCCTGCCCTGATTGCCTATAAGAAGCACTGAAAGACTTCTGTGGGTAGGTAGGTACCACAATGGAGGGATAATGGATGTCAAAGAAGCAGCAGACTTCCCAAGGAAGAGAGTGAGATTGAAAGTGTGAATTAATTGGCTGGAGAACAGGGAAACAGGACAAATGCTAGCTCAGTGCAGATAGATGGACAACAGCCCAGAAAGAGGGAAGAGCCAGTGAAGCTGACAGCATCTGAAGCAGCAGCATTGTGAGAGTCCATTTCTGAAATGCCTGAGGGTCCCATGTGTGCATCCCATCCCCTAGCTATGAAAGCTACTGCCACTGCTTTGGCACAAGACTCATCTCTTGCATATACACATATAACACGTTCAAATTCCCCCAGGAATTCCATCACTTGAACTAACAGAGAGAGAAAAAAATTGGAGAAATTATTATGCAGCACTTCCCATGCACAAGCAGCATCAACAGTACAAACCAGGCTCTTATACCTGGCTCCCATATGCACAACTGTGAAGGTGGGCAGCTGGCCAGGAACAGAAACACATATAGTGAAAGGATAGATTAATTAACATGACACCCCCAACAACTGCATGCCCTACATTAACAGAATTCTTATGACTGCAAAATTAACCACTCAAAAGTTATGATATATCAGAATTAAGGTTGCCTGTGCGATATTGGTACCTAATTAATATTTTGTTTTCTCCTTGCTATTCAGTATGTAACCCTAGGACTTATTTACTGCATGCTATTCTGACCCTGCTCTGAAGACAGAATTATTAATTTTCTCATGGGCTTTTCTATGGCACTCATCACTATAGTATCTGAGTAGTTCACGATTATTAATTTATTTGTTTTCACAACACTCCAGTGAGATCAGGGGGGTATTATTCCCATTTTGCAGATGGGGAGCTGAGAGAAAAAGATTAAAGTCAAAAGTAGACACTAATTTTGGGTGCCTGATTTGAGCTACTTAGGACCTAATTTTTCATTAGCCTTTTAGCATTATATAGCACTTTATACGTTCAAAGCACAGCTTCCATTGACTTCAGTTGCAGCTGTGAGTGCTTCTCTGCTCACCCTGCTGGTTCCTAGTCCCAGTCTCCTGGTTCTGCCTCCTCCAAACTCTATCTCCCAGTCCATTCCTCCTGTCCCGCAGGTCTGGCTCTTGTCCCTTCATTTGATTCAGAGGCCTCCTCCTCCACACTGCCTGGATGTCAGCAGAGGAGTATTGAGAGGACAGGACAGACAGGTTCTCAGTTCCAATGCCTGGACCTGATACAGCGCAGATTAGCTGGGAACTACAATTGTGGGGACTATCTTGCTCATCTCTCTACAGCTCTGGGTTGGAGCACAGTCATTGCAAATGGAATTTTCAGGAATTAAGCAGTGAAGCTCTAGCAAGTGTCTATTGAGCATATGCATAGTGAAAAATCCCATGATTTTCAAAGGCTTATAACGTGGCTAAAAGGGTAACTTCCTACCAAAACTCAAGTCCCTATTCCAAAGCAGGGGGCACTAGGGTTGGTCAAAAAAAAGATCACCAGAATTTTTTAATGTGGTCAAAACAATGTATTTTTCCCTAACCTGGGGCTCAGAAATAGGTGAACCATTTTGGCTGAAATTTTTTAAAAAGTTGAGCATGAGGCAGACACTCAGCATGGAAAATTTCAGCCCAAACAATTAAAATGTGGCAAAGTTTTAAGCAAATGAAACCAAGTTATTATAATGGGATGTGTTGGGCAACCTTAACAATGAGTGGTGCTATCAGCTTTGTCTATAATAATGAACTGATTCAAAAGAAAATCATAGGGTGACTGTCACCTATTTATACAAAAAATAATCTTTTATGTTTGAAAAGCAGCAAAATACAAACCAATGAAACATAAATGCTGTATGAACATGTAAGTGAGCGAGTGAGACTTTCCAACTGGGAGACATACCAGAGAGCCTCATTGCATTTGTCTTTTGGTCCCCCTAGCATGCTAAACATATGTTCATGCAGCCATAGGTTCTGTCAAGCAAAATAACTGATGGCCAATATCTTACTTTTCAGTACTGTCATTTATTTTGTAATTTGCTCTTTCCCCTTACTAGCAGTTGTTTCAGAATTGGCCTTGTGAAGGGGCAGATGCAGATTTCAGAGGACTCACTGGTGGCCTGTCACCCACCTGTCACTCAGTGCAGGGCTTCTTAAGTCATAGGCAATGGTGTTGGATCTGGCATGAAGAATATTGCCTTGAGAACTGAAAGCAGCTGCCAGCTGAAACAGCAGCAGTCTCGTTCCATGCATCTTTGACTGGTAATGAATGTTCTGATGTCACTTTAACAAGATTTGTCAAGGTGCACCTTCCTGCCTCTTTCTTTCCAGCTGTAAGTGCTGTATTGCACTCTCCTGTTCACAAGTATAAGATGGTGGATTAAAGCGGAGGTGACAAGTTGGCTTCTCTCTCTGTGGCTGCTGGTTGGGTTCTTACGCAAGTGATTCTGTATGTTATGTGACATGGATCAGTCAGGAGCAAGGCAGTAGAAATTCTAAATGAATAAGGAGGAAACTTTCATTTTTATGTCACGGCACAGGTATGATAGTCTCGTCAGCCTTTTGCTGTCAGGCATGTGCATCAGTGGGACATGCTTCATCCCATGACAGTCTGGGGGAAATGTCAGTGTCAATTTATGAATTTCAGTTTGTTTTGTGAGTGCCCTTTTAGACTGTAACCTTTATTATGAGTTAAAGCATCCATTGGGTAGCAAAGGCTTGACCTCTAGTTGACAGGTTCTGTCTGAGAAGCTGTGACAGAGCAACCCAGGGCCATGAACACTGAATGACTCTTTCCTATTGGAACCAGCAGAGCCACTGACTTTGAATGTCTGTCTATACAAAAGCTGATGAGTAGCAGGAAGAGCCTGGAATTTCCCCGGCAGAAGCACATGGTCAACAAGAGGGACTGAGATTGCTTTTTAAAAGGGATGCTTCTCTATGCAAGAGAGGCAAGTCCATCAGCACATGCAGAAGATTGGGCTGAGCAGGCAAGAAGAACCACTTGGCCTAAGGGCTTAGACCAAACCCAGGACTCACAGGAAAGGTGAGGTCAGATTGAGGAGGACTGAGTTCAGGATTTTGTTGTTTTGCATAAATCTGTAGCTCTTTTGTGCTTTTGCAAGTGAAGTGTTTGTGAATAAGAAATTCCTTTACTAAGCATGTGTTCATGTCTTCTCTGCCACATAGTCCCTAAAGGGTATAACTAGGGAACTTGAGCTTCCACAGCCAGGTGGACTCTGGGGGAATGTGTCAAAAAGACTGGGGCCTCAAGCTGGCTGCGGCACTGGTTTTGGGATCTAGGCAGCTGGACTGCAGGGTCCCACTGCCCAAGAAGGGTATCAGACATGAGGTCTGCACCTCAGAATGGACTTGAGAGACCCAGAGCTAGGAATAATAATCAGTTGCTACCTAGACCAACGGGACTTAGAAGCATGTGGGATTCAGTGACTGGATTTAATAACAGACTGATATCTGGCTAGAGATGGGGACTGAGGCCAGATAGTGACACTGAGCTGATGATGCAGAGTTTAGATACTACAATAGCAAGTGCTTTATAAACAAAAACACCTGTGATGGGTTCAGTCACAGAGACTCCCCTCGAGACTGTCACTCGATGACTTGGGATACCACTGAACACACCCCTCCTGCCAGAACAGGCGCCCCTCCACTCCTGTCTTGCTAAGTTAGACACTCCAGTCAGCTCCAGCACAGACCTATAGGTTGGGCCAGGCCTCTCTGCCGTTCACTGAAACCGAGATTCACTCAGCCCAGGGGCTTCTCAGTTAACAGGGACTTTCCTAGTGCCCAGTGTTCAGCCTTTCTGGGAGCCTGAACCCCAAATATATCTGATTTACTCTGTATAAATCTTATACAGGGTAAATTCATAAATTGTCCGACCTCTATAATACCGATAGAGAGATATGCACAGCTGTTTGCTCCCCCAGGTGTTAATCACTTATTCTGGGTTTATTCTTATTGTTCTGGAGGAGGGATAGCTCAGTGGTTTGAGCATTAGCCTGTTAAATCTACAGTTATGAGTTCAATCCTTGAGGAGGCCATCTAGGGCAAAAATCTGTCAGGGGATTAGTCCCGCTTTGAGCAGGGGGTTGGACTAGATGAGGTCCCTTCCAACCCTGGTATTCTATTCTATTAATAAACAAAAGTGATTTTATTAAGTATAAAAAGTAGGATTTAAGTAGTTTCAAGTAATAGACAGAACAAAGTAAGTTATAAAGCAAAAACATGGTAGTCTAAGCCTAGTACATTAAGAAACTTATTACAGGTAATATCTCACGCTCAGAGGTGTTCCAATAAGTTTCTTTCACAGACTAGACGCCTTCCTAGTTTGGGCCCAATCCTTTCCCCTAGTACAGCCCTTGTTAGTTCCAGCAGACATCTTGGGTGGTAAGCAGGGGTTTTCTCATGACTGACAGCCCCTTTGTCCTGCTCCACCCCCTTTTATAGCTTTGGCACAAGGCGGGAATCTTCTGTCTCTCTGGGTCCCCACCTCTCCTTCTAAATGTACCAGATTTAAGATGGATTTCATTATCAGGTGACATGGTCACATGTCACTGTAAGACCCCTCATCTCAATTCCCCATGGGCTGGCCCACAGGTACACAGGAAGGCTTTCAAGTAACTAAGGCCATTTACAACTCATTGTTTCTGGAGCACCTTTAATGGCCTCCACTTAATATGTTTACATCAGTGATACAAGTTTATATCTTATTCTACTAACTCCAGACATAGAAATAATACATGCAAACAAAAAGGATTAACATACTCAGTAGATTATAAGCTTTGTAATGATAGCTTACAAGAGACCTTTTGCATAAACCATATTACAGTTACATCATATTCACATTCATAAGCATATTTTCATAAAGCATATGGAGTGCAATGTCACAACACCTATGAGCTGTAGCTAGGTAGATGCTGGTAAACAGACAGAACAGCAGTATTCAATGACACTGAAGGTTTTATCAAAAGTCATAAATCATGACCATCTCTGAAATACAGAAAATGTTGCTTAAATGTTTGACAGACAGGCAGATGTACCCTCCTGAGCAACTGACCATCAGATTTCCCTCAACTTTATCACATGCAAACAGAAAATCCTATTCCTCATCTGTATTTTGATTCCCTTAGAGGTTTTCTTCCTGATGGTCTGGGCAAATATCCACACTCCTTTTCAATGCCAAAGCAGCTTTGGCTGTCAGAGCCGAGATCAACTGTCACAATACATGTAGGCTGACAGACCACTATGGGTGCAGATTGCAAGGGATTTGCATTGTTTCACAACTCTGCCTCTAGCAATGTCTTTGCTACTGCCAGTATTCTCACAGCGAGCTGGTGGTCATTTGCCACATTTTCAGGCTGCAGTTGTTCTTTTGCTTGGGACAATGAGTCAAATAATTAGGCTGTGTTGTCAAACAGTAAAACAGATGTGGCGCACTTGGAAGATGGAGGATTTCTCTTTTCCTCTTACTGCCACATGAACTGCTCTGCCAGTGGGGTTGCTATCTCTGAACAAGCTGTTATTTAAATGCTGGTTTGAAAGCATCACTGGAACTCCTTGTAACAATATGGACTTCAGCCTCTATGTTCTGGAAGTAGAGTGAACACTAGAAGCCCACCGTAACATTGCAGATTTCAGTATGAAAATGTGATCTGCAAAATGCAGATGATCAGAAGTCCTGTGCAACAAAGGTGGATTTCTAGCCACCATGCGGCTCCCTTTATGTAATTGTTACAGAAATAGTCTATAGCTGTGCTGGTCACCCAGAAAAGGGATTTTCCCTAAATAACAGTGCTATAGCACTCTCTCTTGGCAAGAGCAGTAGACTCACAGACTCCCTCCAGATGAAACTGCTTAAGCCTCTCAGTGATGATGACCTGGATCAGAAATGGGCAGCTCTATCATCTATGCTTTTTATTGCTCTCAAATCTTGGATGCTGTTCTCATTCAGCTAAAATGGAAGAGTCTCAGCCATAATCTAATAAGAACATGTATTCTGGTGATTCCAAATCCAGATCTAGGAAATAGCATCTCTCTTAACAATTCATATCTGGATTCATTGTTTCTCTTCCGCTCCAGTCAAAATTCGGTGGTTCTATTTTAGATGATTCCAAGGCCAAAAGTGACCATTGTGATCATCTAATCTGCCTTCCTGTATAACATAGGCTATAAAACTTGCTCCAAATAATTTTTAGAACATGTCTTTTAGAAAAACATCCAATCTTGATTTAAAAATTGTCAGTGGTAGAGAAATCACCACAACCCTTGATAAATTGTTCCAATGCTTAATCACCATCACTGTTAAAAATTTACATCTGATTTCCAGTCTGAATTTGTCTCATTTCAAATTCCAGCCATTGGATTGTGTTATACCTTTCATAAAAACATAGAAGATTAGGGTTGGAAGAGACTTTAGGAGGTTATCTAGTCCAACCCCCTGCTCAAAGCAGGACCAACCCCAACTAAATCTCTGCTATATTGAAGAGCCCATTATCAAATATTTATTCCCCATGTAGGTACTTATAGGCTGTAATCAAGTTACCTGTTTACATTCTATTTGCTAAACTAAAGAGAGAGACACAAGGAGCTCCATCACTATAAGGAATGTTTTCTAATCTTTAATCATTCCTGTGGCTCTTCTCTGAACCATCTTCATTTTTCTTCTTGAATTGTGTATACCAGAACTGTACACAGTATTCCAGTAGTGGTCTCACCAGTGCCAAACACAAAGGTAAAATAACTCAAGATTCCCCTGTTTATGCGTCCAAGGATTGCATTAGCAATTTTGACCACAGCATTGTACTGGAAACTCCAGTTTAGCTGATTATGCACCCCCTCTCATCCCCCCAGAAAAAAAACTTTCAAAGTCACTGCTTCCCACATTAGATTTTCCCCATCCAGTAGGTATGTCATACATTCTTTGTTGCTAGATATATAGAGTTAGCCATATTAAAATGCATACTGTTTGCTTGCCCCCAGCTTACCAAGAGATTCAGCTTGTTCTGTATGAGTGATCTGTCCTGTGCATTATTTACCCTTCCTCACTTTTTGTGCCATCTGCAAATGTTATCCTTTTGATAGTTTAGCTGACCCAGTTTATAAGGAAGTAGAATGAAAGTTCCAAAGTGTTTCAGTGTGAAGCCATACCAGAGTGTGCACTGCAATTCCAGTTGTAGTGAATTCCTGCTGAGTTGATATGTGAAAAAAAAGTTCATTTTAGGAGGGGTCCAGTGTATCTAATCAGAGTGACAAACATCAGATGATTCACTGTAGTCCTGTTAACTTCTTGACATAATACTACACTTTATTTACAAAAAAACCGATACTTCAGAAAGCGCCAATACTAAAATATCTGTAAATGAACAGTAAAGTGTTCTGGCTTGTTCCACACAGCCAGATGCTCTTTCATCACTCACTGTCTTTGCTCACCTAACCTTAACACTGCCTCCCCAAACTTATAAACATAGATAAAGAGGTCCCAATAAAATGTCCAGGAACCCAGCAAATCAATTAGCAAAGGAGAACACAATGGCAGACCTTACTGTCTCTTTGAAGCAATAGATCAAGATCGTCAGTTTCTCAGCTCCTCTTTGTTACCTGGCCTTGGGTTGGGTAGGGAGAACTGATTCAATAGAAAACTGGTGGATGCCACCCTATGCACATTGTTATTGCTCTTCTCAGGGACCTTCACCCTGTGTCTTTTATTTATATCCCTCTCTAATGACTTATATCTTTAGTTAACCCTTGCTCTGCCTAGCTCACTGAGTTTTATTATATTACAATGGTGCTTTTATTATGTCTTTTAATCCCCTTCTCACTAATCCCTGTACCTTCTCATACACACACATCCCTGGCTTGCAAAATAGTAAATATTACTTCTCAGCAAGGCCAGCACAATAAATGTCTTGGCCAATCCAATCTGGAAATATGCTGAGTCCGCTGAAGTAAGGAAACTTACTTAAAGGACATAAAGGACAGGAAAATAATTAGAAAGCAAAACTTCAAAAGCCATTTTCAGATTTTTACCAAACTTAACAGAGGAAGAAAATAAGCTCTTTCCTGGGCTAAGATACAGCATTCAGAACTTCAGGGGGATAGATTTCCTTTCAGAGAAGGTATGTGAGGTGTGTGTGTAAGGTTTAGCAATGGAGTGCTACTTCTGCTCCACAATAAATTGCTTTAATTGCAAGCATTTTTACTGTAACAACTTAAAAACAATTTTTTACCCACAGGTGATACGGTGTTTTTGTTTTTAATCATTTTCCTATGTGAGTTCACTCAAGAGTGTAGTGATTGTCTGGTTTCTCCTACATAGTTGTTATTAGGGCATTTAGTGCACTGGATGAGGTATACCACATGTTGTGATAGGCATGTATAGAACCCAAGGAAACCCTTGAAAAGTTTTGTGGGATGGGTGATCATTGTAGCAGTGGAGACATGTCTGCAGGTTTTGCTTCTGTTGTGCTGGCAGGGTCTGGTGCCACTTTGAATTGGTGTGTCCTGGTCTGTAGGGATGAGCTTGGGAGAGATTGCGGGGGTTGTTTGAAGGCCAGAAGTGGAGGTTCAAGAAAAATTTCTTTCAGGATAGGGTCCCCATCGAATATGGGTTGTAGTTCTTTGTGGCCACTTCACCTTGAATGGTCCCTTGAAATATTTGTTAACTACTTAAGCTAAACAATCTGTTACACCTTATATTTAGCTGTTGCACTCTGAGTAAGTTTCCCAGACCTGAAGAAGAGCTCTGTGAAAGCTCAAAAGCTTGTCTCTCTCACTAACAGAAGTTGGGCCAATAAAATATATTATTTCACCCATCTTGCCTCTTAGGGAAAAAAAAGGCAGCCAACTGTTCATCTGATGCATAGTGCTCAGCATGGAATGTTCAAACTATATCAAAATGTACATTTTTCATTTGGAAAAACAATCTCATGGTCATCAGTTTTGCTGAGCTTGGTGGAGGTGATGAGGGCCAGAGAAGAGCCTGGATACATAGAAGAATAGAGAATACATAGCTATCAGCACAGTGGGAGGTTTCCAAAGGCACAAATGGGAGTTAGGGGCACCACTCCCAATGACTTTAAATGGGGGGGGGGGGTCCTTTTGTGTCTGTCAATATCTCCGTCATAATATATAGCAATTACATGCACTAATTCAGTATATAAAGCAGAGTACATAGCTCACTGCATTTTTCCAATGTTTAGTATTAAAATTTGTACCTCTAAACTGCTACATCTATTGGACTAAATTTTGGTGGTAGTGATGTGGGTTTTTTTTGGGGGGTGGGGGCAGGGTTGGTAATCAGGAGTATGGGGGGAAGACAAATAGAGGAGACCAGGGAATAATACAAGGCTGTAAACTCAGTCAACCAATATCAGTGCATATCTATATCTTGTAGGAAAGACAATAGCAGAAGGAAAAATATGGTACAGTAGCAACAATGTGTGAATTCTCCTAACCACAAGACTATCATTGCTACTGCACACCAATTTCACATGCTCCATTATACATTGATTTCTATCAAAGTAATTTTAGCTCATCAGATTAAATGTAGCAGATGAAATCAAACAAAGGCATATGCTGTCTGAATGGCTACTGCCCTGTCAGGAGGCAGTCAGTCACTCTGATAGGGTAACTGAAAATGAATTGGTCTGCAGGTCAGAGGCTTTTCTTCCGAAGGTGTCAGTTCAGCAAATGTGATGGGTGTGGCAATGCCTGTTCACAGCATGGGACACATTTAACATAACATCTGAACCATGAAGAGGTAAAAGGATGGTTCAGGAGATCGGTAATAGGTACAAAGCCTTTCACTGTTAAATCACTGTTTTGGTTTTGGCCTAGGTCAGTAGTAACTGAAAGTCATTGACATCTGATGATTTCGAAGTGCTATATGAAATGACATGGTAGTCTCAGGTTAAATGTGCACTCCACAAAAACAGGTTTCAGCGTAGCAGCCGTGTTAATCTGTATCCACAAAAAGAACAGGAGTAGTCTCTAAGGTGCCACAAGTACTCCTGTTCTCTTTCCACAAAAACAGCATCCTTCTTAGCAACAAAGGCCAATGACTGTGGATAGAGTTTCAAGAGATGATCGCTTCAAGAGGGGAGGTATAGGGAAGCATGCACTACTTTGGTCTGTGGATAAATAGAGGCCCTCAGACTCCAGTATGATCATTCCTTCTCTGAAGGGAAAGAATACTGCATATTCACAGATGATGCTGAGACCTGGCAGAGTAGGCATGGGAGTAAATCCCTAGAGGTAGGATCACCCCCGGAGCCAGTCAGGATTAAGGAAACAGTAAATGGAGGTTAGCTAGGACCAGGGTTTCCCCCTCATCCTCAATTGGCTGAACTGTGTTTTCTCTTTTTATTAGTGCTCTGTTCAGATACAAACAAGAACCAGAAAGGCTTCAAACAGGTCACTCATCCCTGAGTGAAGTGACTGAAGAGAACCCATCACACTCCTGAGCTCAACCTCATTATGAAGGAAAAGTCCCTCATTTTATACCCAAATGATCATCAATATAAAAAATCACAGCAGACTGAATGATGGGGTGCCAGAGGAACAGCAGCAATACTTACACCTTCATTAAATGACCTCGGTCCACTAAGAGGAGACTGTAGTTGTCCAGGTACCACAGAAGTCTTGTTAAAGATGATAGATGCAAAATTGAGCAGAAATGAATTAAATTACCTGAGGAAGTGATTGCTGCTTATTCAGTATGTAATTATTGTAATCTGCAGCAAGAGAACCCTCCCTGATTCCACGGATGGATGAAAGACAGATGTTAGTAACATGAACGATGTCTTCTTGGCACTGCTTTCAAACTAGCCCTGGCCACATGGATCAAGGCAACGGGTTGTGGGGTGCAAGTTTTGCTTGTAAAACCAAAGAAAATGATTGGTTTCTGGGATTTTTTGGGGTGGGAATTTGCAAGTCTAAGTCTCAGGAGACTTGGGGAGTTTCCACACGTGAGCCCACAGGGAAGTGTACTGCAGAGTTAATATGGGGTGTGTGCATGTGTTACAAGAAAGCATGAGCAGGCCCAGTAGTAGCTGCTGGCTTTATTCCATGGCTGGGGCTCACTGAGCATGCCTGGAAATCTGTGCTAGTAGTAAGTAGGGGCTGTTGGCGTGTATCTAATGTGGTAATAGATATAGACTTCATAGAATAATCTTCTTCTTCTTAGCTTATGTGCAACAAGCTTCGAGTGGCACATGACCAGGATTCTTCTCTGATTTTGGTCCACTGGTTGGATTATTAGCTTCCCCGGCCCAGGCCAGGTACTGACACAGAGCGCGACATGAACGCTGATCCATGCCCCTCATATTATAAGCTGATAATATATATCACAGGTCAGTACACTCCACTATATAATTAATATGCATAATTAACAAACCAAGAGCTGATCATGCAGAAGATTATTTTACACCTGTTAACCACTGTGTCACTCATACAGCAGATTCAATGCAACATATACTTTACAACGCACACTTGAATTTTGGCCCATTTAACTCACGGTCGCTGTTTCTTTCAATATGATAATTAATTAACTCTGTTGATATCATTATAATTATCTCTGCCAGTCAGTGTCTCTCTTTCAATTTAGCCTTGTTCTAGTCCTAAATGGGAAAGGGGAGGCAGTATTTTATATCTCAGTGGATTATTTCCAGGTATATTAGTAGCATTTTAGCAATGTGATTACAGGGTTTAATAGCCTGATTTAATTCCTGTGATAGTCATGTTAATAACAATGTCTTTTAAGAAATCCATTAGAAGTCTGTGATGATAATTTAAAAGTAAAGCCAAACACACTTTTTCCCATTCAATTCAAATCATGTTAGTAACTTTTAGTGGATATATTAAATATATGCTGTCATCACTGGATGTGTTACACAATCAAAATTAGGTTCACATTTCATTAATAATATAAATGGTATCCACTACACTGAAATGGCCTCCCAACTACAGTAGCATTTTTTTTTAAACAGAAAAACTTCCACAGGGTTACAGGACACTGTACAATAGCGCTCAATGGGCCACTGTCTGTAATCTATATTTAAATTACACAGAAAAATGACATTAAAGGAACATTATTAGAGTTATAAAGTCAAGCAGTTAGAAGTTAGGAACTCGCAGAAATCAGGTTGCTCTGTAACCTTAATTTGGTTCTCTTGTGCATATGTATTATCAGACAATCTTTAATTGTATGATCACATACTATTTTTTCCACCTGACCTCTGCCTCATTCAGTGTACAGGGTAGATAGGGCTCATTTTGTTGCTCAGTGTGTGGCCCTATGCATGATATATTGCACACTGTTCAAGCCCTGCTCTGAAGACAGAATTATTAATTTCCTCTTGGATTTTTTTAATGTTGCTTGTCACCAAGTGTTTCACAAATATGAATTTATTTTCACAACACTCCTGTGAAGTGAGGGGGTATGATTGTCCCTACTGTACAGATGAGATTAAGGTCAAAAGTAACAATTTAAGACAATTTGGACCTGATTTTTCAGCCTTCTTAGTATTATGTAACACTTTGTATGATCAAAGTACATCCCCCATTGACTTCAGCTGCAGTTGTGAGTGCTCAGCTCTTCTGCAAATCACATTCCAGGGTTTCAAGTCAGACACCCAGAAAAAAGAGAACACACAATTGTGAAAAGTTTTATTCACGTTACTTGCCCAGCATCACATAGAAACTCACTGGCAGAGGCATAGGGCAGCATTAAACTGCCATAGTCATGAGACCCTCCTTTCTCTTACTGCAATCCCCTTCCTCATTCACTACACAAATTCAAACTTGTGCAACAAATGAGGCAGGTTACAGACAGTCTCCTTCATTAGAGCTCCCTGGTTCATTCCCAGATCAGGTCCATTCTGTGCACTGAATAAAGAAGGGATTTGTGGAAAAATAGTATATGATCATAAAATTAAAGACTGTATCATAAGTATAAGGGGGGCTAATTAAGGTTGCATGGACAATCTTAATTCTGGGATTTCCTAACTTTTCTGTTATGTCATATTAACATTGTATGTGTGTGATTTCCTAGGTTTTAAAAAAATCAAATTTCATGTAGTATCATATTAACCCATCCCACATGGGTTATCAGCAGCACTGGAACCTTTAGATCTGCTGCATAGACTTCTGCCACTTGAGCTAATGAAATAACTGAGAGCAGTAGGTTGACATACTCTATGTAGATCTCAGAGTAGCAGCCGTGTTAGTCTGTATCCGCAAAAAGAACAGGAGTACTTGTGGAACCTTAGAGACTAACAAATTTATTAGAGCATAAGCTTTCGTGGACTACAGCACACTTCTTCGGATGCATAGGCACTGCATTTAGCCGTATGGAGTGGAAATCCATCAACCTCATGAAAAAACTCGTACAGATACAGACAGACATCATCTGATATGCATCCGAAGAAGTGGGCTGTAGTCCACGAAAGCTTATGCTCTAATAAATTTGTTAGTCTCTAAGGTGCCACAAGTACTCCTGTTCTTTCTATGTAGATCAGCACTTACTTAGCAAATAGCTGTGGAACTCAATGGCAGACAGCAGGGTGATGGTGAGACTCAGGAATCCTGGATTCCATTCCAGGCTCTGGAAGCAAGTGTTCTCTAGTGGGCAGAGGCTTCTGCCCATCCACCCCCCACCCTCCAAGCTTGACCTCTCATGTCCCATCCCCTCCAACCTGCCCTTGTCCAGTCAAAGGGGTGAACATAGGGGTACAGATTGCCACTCTGAAAAGGCAAATTTCACCTCCTTGAAAATATGTTATTAGTTTGAGCCAAGAGAGGAGGAAATGGGGTGGAGGATCCTTCAAAATAACCGTTTTTTCCCTCCTGATAGGATCAGTTCGTACAAACCAACAAACAAGCCCATTTCTATTTCTGCTGAGTGGTATTCCTCAATAATTAAAAGACTGACACAAAGGTCACCGTGGTCAGAAACTTTCATTGACTTCAGTGGATGGATTTTGGTTCAGGCCCACATCGTAGGAGGACATTTCATGTCTAGAATATTTTTCCTTAAACAAAGCAATTATATTTTATTATAAAGATATAGCCCAGCCCACACACTCCCCAAATCTCTCGGTCCATTCAAGCTCAGCTGAGAGATTGATTGTTTCTTAATTAACATATAGAGCTAGATGCTGGCTTGGCTATACTAAGGCCTGCAGTGATAGTCACAGTAAGGAGCCTGCTCCCAACCTGGCACTAGGCAGTTCTAGCATGGCCTTTATGTAAAGTCCCTCTGCATAGGAGAATATTGTACTCCAAATGGGATGGGGAGAGGCAGGGAGAAGGGGGAACCCCCCCTTCCATGTTGGCCAGCAGAGCCAAACTACTGCACAAGGTATAGTAGTTTATGCACTCCCTTGTAGCAGTGATGAGCTCCAGGAGACAAGCACCTTATTCCATGAATGCTCCCACAGTGGAAGTAAGATACTCCTTAATGTGAGGAAATAATGGTGGCAGCATTTTGGCCTTATAAGATATCTTTTAAGGGTCTATGTTTCCAGGTGCTCTCCAAAAGGATAAACACAGAGAAGACAAACTGACTTATCCTCCAGTCTAACCAAAACACAGGGGATAGAGAAGCATGCACCTGACTCTGGATGATGAAGTTAAACCCCATTGCTATTCATATATCACTTGGGAAAAACAAACTACCAAAAGCTATTTTTAACTAAATATTTAAGTGCTTGCTCCTCAGATCCAGCCAGAGGCCAATTCAGTCCCAAATATCAGGTAGAACAGTGCTCCAGTCATGCCCCCTTTCAGTTCTACAAGCATAAGATCATGGACAGATCACCAGGTGGTGTAAGTCAGTACAGCTCTGTGACTTCAGTGAAGCTACCTTGATTTACACCAGCTGAGGACCTGGCCCCTGATGTTTGAGATCTGAGTATATTTTTATAGATAGCAGCCACCCTAAGATTTTTAAAATCTCCTTTGCTTCTATTTTGATGTATTGTGTATAGTTCAGAATATTCAGTGCAATCTGGCCTTTTCCAATTTCTCATCTGACTGGCCAGCCATGCCACATTTTTTCTTGTTTACAGCCTTGCTAATCTGGAGTACAAGGAAGAGATGAAAATGCCAGATAACCTATATACTGTACAAAATATCGAAAGGTCAGAGTAATTGGACACACTTCTATAGCTCACAGAATACATCAAATAACACCGCATTCCATGCCCAGTAAACAAATTAATGTTTACTGGTTCAAAATTTTGAGGAAAAAAGCATTCAATAGGAAATGGTGAAAACCTTAACTCATTCATGGGAGAATATTCAAGGTATAACAAATAACATGAAACACACCAAAGAGCAGATCGCCAGCTCTCATCTTCCCCTTTTGTGCTCTTCCTTAAGCGGGCAGCTGTGGCATTTCTTTGTATAAAGAGTATGTAGGGGTAGGATCAGAATGCTTGAATCTACTCTAATTTACACCCGCTGTCCAGAGGATTTAGGAAGCACCAAGATGGATTTAAGCCACCTTTGCTTTCTATTTCAAGTCCTATGTGGAGTGTACCTGAGGATCTGTCCCGCAGATGTGAGTGGTTCTATTTGAATTTGAAATATT
Source organism: Chrysemys picta bellii (assembly GCF_011386835.1). Lineage (NCBI taxonomy): Eukaryota > Metazoa > Chordata > Testudines > Emydidae > Chrysemys > Chrysemys picta. The sequence continues at coordinate 185,751,425 of NC_088793.1, forward strand.
TTTCTCCCAATATGGGATTGATCCTGCAAAAGTCTCTTTCAGATAAGGAGTCCTATTGATTTCAGGTAGGGAGTGATCAATTATGGCAATGAGGTTTCTAGCATCAGCCCCTGCTTCAGTACTCTGGCTTCCACTCTCTGTCATGAAGATGTTGGTGAAAAATCAAAACCTTTCAATGTTTAGAAAAGATTTAGCTTCATTTAGGGGATGTTTGGTGTGACGGGTTTGGTCACAGAGACCCCATTGGGACTGTCACCTGATGTGCTGGAATTACCTCTGAGCCCATTTTCCCTTCCCATTTGGGACTCCAGAACCCTGCCTTGTTGAGCCGGACATGCTAACCTGCTGCAACACAGACACGGGTCTGGTCTACACCCCCAAAGCTGCAGACTTTAACCAAAAACTGCTCAGCAGGTCACCTATCTCCAACACCTAGACACGCAGTTCCCAATGGGATCCAACCCGCCAAAAATCTGTTTTACTCTGTATAAAGCGTATACAGGGTAAACTCATAAATTGTCCACCCTCTATAAGGCTGATAGAGAGATATGCACAGCTGTTTGCTCCCCCAGGTATTAATCACTTACTCTTGGTTCATTAATAAATAAAAGTGATTTTATTAAGTATAAATAGTAGGATTTAAGTGGTTCCAAGTAATAATAGACAGAACAAAGTAAGTTACCAAGCAAAATAAAGCAAAAGCACACAAGTCTAAGCATAATGGAATCTGCATCCCTAGAGGTTTTTAAGGCCGGGCTTGACAAAGCCTTGGTTGGGATGATTTAGTTGGTGTTGGTCCTGCTTTGAGCAGGGGGTTGAAGAAGGTCTCTTCCAACCCTGATATTCTATGATTCTATGATTCTATTATAATACATTAAGAAATACATGATCTGATTACAGATAATATCTCACCCTCATAGATGTTCCAATAAGCTTCTTTCACGGATTAGACTCCTTCCTAGTCTGGGCCCAATCCTTTACCTTGGTACAGTCCTTGTTAGTTCCAGCAGACATCTTAGGTGGAAAACAGGGGCTTTCTCATGACTGGCAGCCCCCTTTGTTCTGTTCCACCCCCTTTTATAGCTTTGGCACAAGTGGGAATCTTTTGTCTTTCTCGGTCCCCACCCCTCCTTCTAAATGGAGAAGTACCAGATTTAAGATGGATTCCAGTATCAGGTGAAATGATCACATGTCCTGTGAGACCCAATTCTTCATTACCCATGGACTGGCCCACATGTACCCAGGAAGGCTTGCAGGTAAATAAACCATCTACAACCAATTGTCCTAGTCAATGGGAGCCATCAAGATTCTAAACCACCATTAATGGCCCACACTTTGCATAATTACAATAGGACCTCAGAGTTATACTTTATATTTCTAGCTTCAGATACAAGAATGATACGTGCATACAAATAGGATGAACACACTCAGTAGATTATAAGCTTTGTAATGATACCTTACTAGAGACCTTTTGTATAAAGCATATTCCAGTTATATCATATTCATAAGCATATTTCCATAAAGCATATGGAGTGCAACATCACATTTGGGTCAGTATTTTGGTTTTACTTTCTACATTCTGGTTTGATCATCTTTGGTTATAATCTTGTGAGTCTCCATTCAAGAGAGAGTGAATACAATTTTAAAAAACATGCTTTAGTCCTACTGAAAATTTTACCCACAGTCTCTCTTCTCATACACGTGTAAATCAAGAGCAACCCCATTCAAATCAATGAATTTACACCAGTGCCAGATTAGTATAAATAAGAGAAAAGTCAGACCCAAGATCTTTACATTGTGATTGTATTGTGAGTTCTCATATCCTTATCCTGTAAAGACAAGCACATGCATAACTTTATGCACATGCCTAGTCACATCAACTTCCATGGGACTGCTCATGTGTGTAAAACTAATTCTTTCAGCAAGGAAACAGAAGAGTTGCTTTAGCATGACTGCCCACCGTTGCTGGAATCCCTAGGTGAGTCAACATGGTCAAGAATCACATTCTTTTATTACAGGAGCAGTCTTACAATGGGAGTTTTGCCTGATGAGGACTAGGATATGTAAGATTTCATACTAAATCTGTTACGTAGTGTCTATATTTCCACAAGTGACAATTGTCTGTTTGTTAATGGGTTCCTGGCTTAGCCTGGATTAAAGACATCTGAAATACTTATCCAACTTCTTTGACCTTTTGTTAGTAAGAAAGTCACATGATGCACCAATCTGCAGGTATCTGTATGTTGATTCTTAATTGTGCAATGTGATCATCAGTTTCTTCGTAACCATCTGCAATGACCTAACTTTGTCCTCCAATTCATCTCTCACCACATACAAACTCTGCAGAGAAAGTTGCAATGGAGGCTGAACTATTATTGAAAGCCTCTGCTTTAATAATAGGGGGGAGGGATAGCTCAGTGGTTTGAGCATTGGCCTGCTAAACCCAGGGTTGTGAGTTCAATCCTTGAGGGGGCCACTTGGGGATCTAGGGAAAAATCAGTACTTGGTCCTGCTAGTGAAGGCAGGGGGCTGGACTCAATGACCTTTCAAGGTCCCTTCCAGTTCTAGGAGATGGGATATCTCCATTAATTATTATTATGGGATAATGTCTTGGGGCCCACTGGGGCTGCACAAGTGTAATTTATAGCAGATATGGGCACTCAGCGTAAGCCTGTGCTGCATAGTCTATTTCTGTTATAGTTCTGAAATAAGTATAAAACATAGCTAGGCTTAGAAGAATTAGATTTTTATCTGTAAATGTCAGTAAACCTCAATTTCATGGTGAAAACCAAGGAAAAAATATTTCCATCAATAATCAAAATTTACAGATAGGCAAGGTAAGAAAAATGCTGCTTGAGGTCTCAGCTTGATATAAGCATATTTATTTTGTATATTTGGATGTGATGTTGACAATTTCTTTTTCTAATAGTTATAAAGCTTTAACTATTTGAATCTCAACATCTACTCTCATGAAATAGTTCTGACCCCCCCCCCCACACCCATAATTTTGTGCAACTGTGAAAAAGCTGTTAAAATTCAGGGGGGGGGGAAGCTTTAAATAATCAATATTATCCATCAAAATTATAAAATACTAAAAATCAAATTCTGCCAAGCCTAAGTATAGCATGAGCCCTGATTCCCTTTGAGACTCGTGTAGCTAAGAAAAAGTTGTCCCATTAGGGCTTGATCCTATGAAGTGCTAGTCCCCCTGTAGAGTATTGAACACCCTCAGAGCCAATTGAGATCAGGAAGAGTAGGTGGTGTGCTGCACCCCACAGCAGTGCTCAGCACCTTGCAGGATTGAGCCCTTAGTGCACATAGCAATAGAGCTTTTCAGTTGTTACAGTACATTGAATCAGTAGGTGCTCTCACTGCACCAGGTCTGAGAGAGCACCGCTTAGTGCTTTCCCAAGCTACAGAGATGAGTGAGATCTGTGCCCCCCTGCTCAACTCCCCTTACTCTAACCCCTGGATGATTCCCAAGTCTAATATGTGTTCTATGGAATAAATAAGGTGTTAGAGCTGTGTGAAAACTTTCACCTATCCATGAAGCTGGCACATAAATAAAAGTGACAATAACAAACAAAAAGGGACAGGGTGAGGAGCTGGCAGATGATGACAATTCAACACATCTCCCAGGCAGCCTCTGCCAGTGGAGCACCAATGGCTCTTGGGACACACTTTAAAATTGCCATCTCTCCAATGGAGACTTCAGTCTTCAGTGCCCTTCTGCCTGGTACATCAGAACCTGTGACTACATATGGAAATATGAAAATCAGACTTTTTACACTGAAACAAGTCTGGGAAATGTTTTAAAGACTGCATGTGAAATCTTTGGGCCAGAACCTGGCTCCAAATATGGCTGCTGCTTGCTGACACAAAGCTGGTTTAGCTGGCCATCTAGGAGTCACATGGCATGGAGGAATGCTCAGGTGGCACGAGGGTCTCTCTTTGGCTGTGAAACAGTCTAAGGCCATTGCAGCAGGATACAAGTTAGAGCAGCCCTGAAGCTGCTGCACCAGGAGCTGAACTGCTCCCCAGCTGACTGCAGGGTGGGGCTGGGTGTAAAGATAACATACAACCACAATCATCCCTCCTGGGGTCTAACATGAGCAGAGCTCAGTTGTACCTGGAGATCTAGCCTTTCAACTCTAAAATGATGATAATTAAGTTTATTTTTTGACATAGCTGAGGGGTGCATGTGAAATAAATCTTTTTGGATACATCCAAATGCCAGAATGTTGACTGGATTCATGCAGACACTCTGCTAGTATATCTCATGATATTAGCTCCCTAGCTTGAATTCATATCTTCAGGGTAAAAATTCTTGCATTCATAACTGCTGCTTAAGCATGTACATGTTTGTACATGGAATGATAATTTTGGATGTGAATGTGAAAGTGTGAAATATAATTTGTTTTTGGTCTGTCCAAAGTAAGGTCTTATATTTCCTAGTGTGGCAATCCAGATAGAAACAGCTTAACTCTGATGACTTATTACAGGTTTGTCTCTTTGCCCTATCCAATAAAACTTTATTAGAAATGCTCTTCTACGGTAACATGCAATATGCTGTTCAATGTATTTCCCTGTCAGATCAGAGTATCATGAGATTGTAAATGTGCATTTCACTTTGTTTTATCAGACCAAATGATAGGAAAAAGTCTAAATAAACCAGACAAACTTGATGGATAGTGAGGCTAAATCCGCAAGATGGTAAAGAGATTGGTTTGTATACACTCTTCCCCACAGCACTTAATTGCATTAGGGCTCTAAAATAGACCTATTTCCAGTTTGTTATGCTTGACTAGTAAGAAAGGTCTGTGCGGCAAGTGAAGTTTCACATATTTTTCTTTTACTCTGAAGGAATTATTATTTTGATTCTAGCTTAAAGAATAAGCCTCAAGAAACACAAGCAAAGCAAATGTGACCAATCATCTCCTATAAATGGTGTAAACAGATAATAAGATGGAAGAACCTCTATTTTCTACACTAATTATGATCAGAGAGAAAGTCATAGAGGTGGCTTTATTCTCAGAAATAATCTATAATTTATCCAACACTATGTCACAGAAAGAATCCCACATGATTTGTCTCTTTGAATTTTGTATTAAGATCTCCAAATTCTCAGTAGTCTGTTTCTCTGAATCCTTGGCATCATCTCTGAATCTGAGGCCTTGAACCTCCAGGCCCTGAATGTCCACTTCTGGTGTCCACAATTCAAAAAGGATGTTGATAAATTGGAAATGGTTCAGAGAAAAGCCATAAGAATGATTAAAAGGATTCACAAACATGCTTTATAGCAGGGATCTCAAACTCAAATGGCCACAAGGGCCACATGAGGACTAGTACATTGGCCTGGGGGCCGCATCACTGACACCACCACCCTCTGCTGCCTCCTGCCCTGCCCCCACCCCACCCCTTCCATGAGGTCCCACCCCTGCCCCGCCTCTTCCCACCCCTTCCCTGCCACCATTCCAGCCCCTTCCCCAAAGTCCCCACCCCAACTCCGCCCCCTCCCTGCCCCTATTCCAACCCCTTCCCCAAATCCCCACCCTTGCCCTGCGTCTTCTCCGCCTCTTCCCCTGGAAAGAACTTTGGCAGTGGGAAGCACCTGCAAGTAGGCAGAGGAGCAGGGATGCGGTGCTCTGGTGGGGTGGCGGGTGAGGGTAGCTTGGTGGCAGCAGGAAATAACTCGGGGGGGCGGGGGATGCTTGGCGGGCGGCAGCAAATAACTCCATGGGCCGCAAGCGGCCTGCAGGCTGCATGTTTGAGACCCCTGCTTTATAGTGGTAGACTCAAGGAGTTCAATGTATTTAGCTTAACAAAGAGGAGGTTAAGATGTGATTTGATTATAGTCTATAAGTATCTACACGGGGAACAAATATTTGATAATGGGCTCTTCAATCTATCAGATAAAGGTATAGCACAATCTACTGGCTGGAAGTCAACGCTAGAGAAATTCAGACAGGAAATAAGGTGTACATTTTTAACAGTGAGTAATTAGCCATTGGGATAGTTTACCAAGGGTCATGGTGTCTTCTCCATCACTGATACTTTTAAAATCAAGATTCAATGTTTTTCTAAAAGATAAGCTCCAGGAATTATTTAGGGAAAATTCTATGGCATGTGTAAAATAGGAGGGCAGACTAGATGATCACAATGGTCCCTTCTGGCTTTGAAATCTATGAAGATAAAAGGGGAAAATTGAGAGACATCATGGTAATGGTCTATTATAGTCCACCAAATCAGGAAGAGGAGGTGGATGAGACATTTCTAGAACAAGTAACAGAAATATCAAAATACAAGATCTGCTAGTAATGGGGGACTTTGTCTGGGTAGTTAAAGTAAAACAGCAAATTGCAAAAGTAACCAGGGGGACAGCCATTTTAAAGGTTTCAGAGTAGCAGCCGTGTTAGTCTGTATCCGCAAAAAGAAGAACAGGAGTACTTGTGGCACCTTAGAGACTAACAAATTTATTAGAGCATAAGCTTTCGTGGACTACAGCCCACTTCTTCGGATGCATATCATTTTAAACATGATTCTGGCCAGCAGGGAGGAATTGGTTGTGATTCAGAAGGTGGAAGACAGTTTGGATGAAAGTAATCATGAAATGCTAGATTTCATGATTCTAAGGTAAGGAAGGAGTGAGAGCAGCAGAATAAACACAACTGACTTAAAAAAAATCCCAGACTTTAGCAAGCCTTAGAGAACTTTTAGGTAAGATCTCATGCAAAGAAAATCTAGAGGATAAGAGGAGGTTAGAAAAGCTGGCAGTTTCTCAAGGGGACAGTATTAAAGGCACAGCTGTAAACTATCCCAATGTGAAAGAAAGGCAGGAAGAATAGTAAAGACCATTACGGCTCTATTAGGAGCTCTTCAATTACCTGAAAATCAAAATGGAATCCTACAAAAAGTGGAAACATGGAGAAATTGCTAAGTATCAGCACAAACAAATAGCACAAATATTCAGGGACAAAAATCAGAAAGGTTAAAGCAAAAAATGAGTTATACCTAGTAACCAAAGAGGCAATAAGAAGAGATTCTAATCATCAGAGTAGTGAAGTTCTGGAACAGCCTTCCAAGGAGAGGAGTGTTGGCAAAATACCTAACTGGTTTAAAGACTGAACTTGATAAGTTTATGGAGTGGATGGTATGATGAGACTGCTTACAACGGCATTTAGCCCATCTGTGACTGCTAGCAGCAAATATCTCCAATGGCTGATGATGGGACACTACATGTGTAGTGGGTTCTGAGTTACTACAGACATTTCTTTCCCAGGTGTCTGGCTGGTGAGTCTTGCCCACATGTTCAGGGTCTAACTGAACACTATATCTGAGGTTGGGAAGGAATTTCCCCTCACATCAGATTTGCAGAGACTGGGGGGGTTTCTCGCCTTCTTCTGCAGCATGGTGGATTATTTGTAACTTGAAGTCTTGAAATCATGATTTGAGGACTTGAGTAACTCAGCCAGAGGTTATGGGTCTATTACAAGAGTGGGTGGGTGAGGTTCTGTGGCCTGCACTGTGCAGGAGGTCAGACTAAATGATCATGGTCATCCCTTCTGGCCTTGAAGTCTATTAGTCTACATACATTAGGAGCAAGAGAAAGGTGAAGCAAAGTGTAGGCCCTCTACTTAGTGTAGAAGAAGAGCTAAAAGCTGATGACATCGAGAAGGTTGAAGTGTTTAATGCCTATTTTGCTTCAGTCTTCACTAAAAAGGTTAATGATGACCATATATTAATTATGTTGACTATGAATAAGAGTGAAGGAACACAAGCCAAAATAGGGAAAGAAGAGGTTAAAGAATATTTAGATAAGTCAGATGTATTCAAGTTGGCAGGACCTGATGAAGTTCATCCTAGGTACTTAAAGAATTCACTGAAGCAATCTTGTCACTGTTAGCATTTATCTTTTTGAATTCATGGAAAATGGGTGAGGTATCCTTACCACAGAAGGGCAAACATAGTACCTATCTTTAAAAGGAGGAACAAAGAGGACCCGGGAAATTATAGACCAGTCAGATTAACTTTGATACCTTGAAAGATACTGAAACCAATTATTAAACAATCGATTTATAATCACCTAGAGGATAATAGGAGTATAAGAAATAGCCAGCATTGATTTGTCAAGAACAAATCATACCAAACCAACCTAATTTTGTTCTTTGACAGGGTCATTGGCCTAGTGCAGAGGTGGGCAAACTATGGCCCGTGAGCCACATCCGGCCCTCGGGACCGTCCTGCCCGGCTCTTGAGCTCTGGGCAGCAGGGCCGTGAGCTCCTGCCAGGCAGCGCAGCTGCAAGAGCCGCCATGTGTAATGTATTAAATTGCTCCCTGTAGGAATGTGCTACTTATGGAGCACCAGGACTGGCAGCCATAAGTAGTACACTGTAAGTAGCACATTCCTACGGTGAGCAATTTAATACACTACACCTGCCCTCCATACAGTTTTGGAACCCTGATGTGACCCTCAGGCCAAAAAGTTTGCTCACCCCCGGCCTAGTCGATGGAGGGAAGCAGTAGAGATGATATTTCTTGATTTTAATAAAGTTTTTGACACAGTCCCATATGATCCTCTCATAAGCTAACTAGGAAAATGTGGTCTAGATGAAATTGCCATAAGGTGTGGGCGGAGGGATAGCTCAGTGGTTTGTGCATTGGCCTGCTAAACCCAGGGTTGTGAATTCAATGCTTGAGGGGGCCACTTAGGGATCTGGGGCAAAATCAGTATTTGGTCTTGCTAGTCAAGGCAAGGGGCTAGACTTGATGACCTTCAAGGTCCTTTCCAGTTCTAGGAGATAGAATATCTCCATTAATTTAAAAGCCACACTTAAAGAATACTTATGAATGGTTCATTGTCAAACTGTGAGGGTATATCTAGTGCGGTCCCACATAGGATCAGTCCAGGGTCTGTTACTATTCAGTATTTTCATTAATGACTTCAGTAATGGAGTGGAGAGTTTGCTTATAAAATCTGCAGATGAAAGCAAACGTGGGGTGGGGGGGGATTGCAAACATTTAGGTGGCAAGACACCTGCACGGGGGGAGTCTCACGCAACACGGAGGAGGATTTTGTGGATGATGATGAGGAGGAGAGTGCACAGCAGGCAAGCAGTGAATCCGTTCTCCCCGGCAGCCAGGACCTTTTCATCACCCTGGAGCTAATACCCTCCCAAGGCGGGATCTCCGAACCTGAAGGCGGAGAAGGCCCCTCTGGTGCGTGCACATTTGTAACTACAGTACAGGGTTTAAAAGCAATAGTGTTTAATGTTTGCCCTGGAGACTTGGGATGCTTTCGTGGCCAGTACAGCTACTGGAAAAGTCTGTTAATGTGTCTGGGATGGAGCGGGAATCCTCCAGGGACAACTCCATGAAGCTCTCCTGGAGGTACTCTGAAAGCCTTGGCAGAAGGTTTCTGGGGAGGGTGCCTTATTTCATCCTCCAAGGTAGGACACTTTACCATGCCTAGCCAGTAGTCTGTAATCATTGCAGCACAAAGCATGGCAGCGAATGGTCCTGGGTTTTGTTCGCATTCATGCAACATTTGGTCTATATCTTCCTATGTTAGCCTCAGGAGAGTGATATCATTCATGGGTACCTGGTTGAAATAAGGGAATGGGGGGGAGGGATAGCTCAGTGGTTTGAGCATTGGCCTGCTAAATGCAGGGTTGTGAGTTCAATCCTTGAGGGGACCACTTAGGGATCTGGGGCAAAATCAGTACTTGGTCCTGCTCATGAAGGCAGGGGGCTGGACTTGATGACCTTTCAAGGTCCCTTCCAATTCTAGGAGATGGGATATTTCCATTAATTTAATTAATTATTTATTTTTTGTAAAGGAACAGTAAAAGGACCCCATTCATGCTGGGTTGTTTGGGTTTGGCTAAAAGGGATCATCCCTGAGAATAGCCACGCGGCACGGGGAGGGGAAGGAATCATCCCAAATAGCTATGCGGAGGGGTGGGGAGAGGTGTGTGCTGCACATCCACCCAAAAACCACAGCCCCTCCGTTTAAATGGCAAACCCAACTGGCATTGCTTGCTATGGGAAAGGAGAGTGCTGCAGTTTGAAAACATTCCCACATGTTATCAAGGCATTAGAATCCAAACCCGTGTACCTTTTGGCTTACCATGGCTGCCTGGAAACCGAATTCTGTTGCCCAGTCATGTGTGATGTGTCACCATACTGGCAGGCACTCAATATAAAAGGCAAAATGTGACTTTGTACATAAAGCACATGTGCTGTCTGCAGTGAATTGCTTGAATCACTGTGAAAGAGTCTCCTTTTTGTTCTCAGAAATGTATCATCTTAAATTTTACTCTCCCTTTTTATCCCCCGGCAGATGCAAATGTTTCTATGTTCCCCCTATCATCTCCATCCCTGAAGTTATCGCAGATTAGAAGGCAAAAAAAACCACACTAGTGTTGACATGTTTTCCAAGCTCATGCAATCCTCCCACACTGATAGGGCACAGCTGAATGCATGGAGGCATTCAGTGGCAAAGTCCAGGAAAGCATTAAGTGACTGCAATGAGAAGAGGCAGGATGCAATGCTGAGGCTAATGGGGGAGCAAACAGACAAGCTCAGGCATCTGGTGAAGCTGCAGGAAAGCCAACAAGAACACAGACCACCGCTGTATCCACTGTATAACCACCTGCCCTCCTCCCCAAGTTCCATATCCTCCTCACCCAGGCGCCCAAGAACGTGGGGGGGGGAGGGCTCCGGGCACCCAGCCACTGCACTCCAGAGGATGACCCAAGCAACAGAAGGCTGTCATTCAAACAGCTTTGATTTGTACTGTGGCTACAATAAGCAATGTGGCCTCGTCCTCCCCTCCTCCCCCACCCCACCCTACCCCTGCTGGGATACCTTATCAGTTATCTCCCTTTTTTTTAATTAATAAAAAAAGAATGCATGGTTTCAAAACAATAGTGACTTTATTTCCTTTGCGAGCTGTGATCGAAGGGGGGAGTTTGGTTGGCTTACAGGGAGTTAAAATCAACAAAAGGGGCAGGTTTGCATCAAGGAGAAACACACACAACTGTCACACCATAGCCTGGCCAGTCATGAAACTGGTTTTCAAAGCCTCTCTGATGCGCAGCATGCCTACCTGTGCTCTTCTAATCACCCTGGTGTCTGGCTGTTCAAAATTGGCAGCCAGGTGATTTGCTTCAACCTCCCACCCCATCATAAACGTCTCTCCCTTACTCTCACAGATATTATGGAGCACATAGCAAGTAGTAATAACAATGGGAATATTGGTTGCGCTGAGGTCTAACCTAGTCAGCAAACAGTGCCAGCGAGCTTTTAAACATCCAAAGGCACATTCTACCACCATTCTGCACTTGCTCAGTCTATAGTTGTACTGCTCCTTACTACTGTCCAGGCAGCCTGTGTATGGCTTCATGAGCCATGGAATCAAGGGGTAGGCTGGGTCTCCAAGGACAACTATTGGCATTTCAACACTCCCAACAGAAATTTTCTGGTCTAGGAAGTAAATCCCTTCTTGCAGCTGCTCAAACAGCCCGGAGGTCCTAAAGATGTGAGCGTCATGCACCTTTCCCGGCCATCCCACGTTGATGTCGGTGAAATGTCCCTTGTGATCCACCAGTGCTTGCAGCACCATTGAGAAGTACCCCTTGCGATTTACGTACTGGTTGGGAAGGTGGTCCGGTGCCAAGATAGGGATATGTGTTCCGTCTATCGCCCCACCACAGTTAGGGAAACCCATTGCAGCAAAGCCATTCACTATGACCTGCACATTTCCCAGAGTTACTACCCTTGATAGCAGTGACTGCACTGGCTACTTGGATCACAATAGCCCCCACAGTAGATTTGATCACTCCAAATTGATTCCCGACTGACTGGTAGCAGTGAGGCATTGCAAGCTTCCACAGTGCTATCGTCACTCGCTTCTCAACAGTCAAGGCAGCTCTCATCTTGGTATTCCTGTGCTTCAGGGCAGGGGAAAGCAACTCACAGAGTTCCAGGAAAGTGGCCTTATGCATGCGAAAGTTTCGCAGCCACTGGGAATCCTCCAATACTTGCAACACTATGCGGTCCCACCAGTCTGTGCTTGTTTGCCTGGCCCAGCATCGGTGTTCCACTGTCTCAACCAGCCCCACTGCTGCCATAATGTCCCAATTGCCACAGCCTGTGCTTTCAGGAAGGTCTCTGTCCATGTCCTCATCACAATCGTCCTCGTGCTGCCGTCGCTTAGCCAGGTTCTGCACATACTGCAGTATAATGCGCAAGGTGTTTACAATGCTCGAACAGCAGCGGTGAGCTGTGCGGGCTCCATGCTTCCCACTTTAATGCGCTTAGTGGGGACATACACAATTGACTGTATAAAATCGCTTTCTAAAAATCGACCTAATTTTGTAGTGTAGACATACCCTTAGAAAGGAAAAAAAAAATCAAATGCACAACTACATAATGGGATTTAGCCCTGGTCTACACTGGGGGAGGGGGAATCGATCTAAGTTATGCAACTTCAGCTACGTGAATAACGTAGCTGAAGTTGACATACTTAGACCTACTCACCACAGTGTCTTCACTGCAGTGATTCAACTTCTGTCGCTCCCCCGTCGACTCTGCCTGCGCCTCTCGTGGCAGTGTAGTACAGGAGTTGATGGGTGAGCACTCGGGGGTAGATTTATCACGTCTAGACTAGACGCGATAAATCGACCCCTGCTGGATCGATCGCTGCCCGGCGATCCGGGGGGTAGTATACACATTCCCTAACTTGCTCAGTGGCAGTACTGCTGAAAAGGATCTGGGGTTTATAGTGGATCGAAAAATGAATGAGAGTCAACAATGCAATGCAGTTGCTAAAAAGGCTAATATCATTCTGGGGTGTATTAGCGGGAGGGTCATATAGAAGTCCTGGTAAATAATTGTCCCATTCTTGCTAGCACTGGTGAAGCTTCAGCTGGAGTACTGTGTCTAATTCCAGGTGCCACACTTTAGGAAAGATGTGGATAAATTGGAGAGAATCCAAGGGAGAGCAATAAGAACACGCAAGGTTTATAAGTCCTGAACTATGAAGTTTAAAAAATACCTGTGCATGTTTAGTCTTCAGAAGAGAAGAATGGTGGGGAGGGATCTGATACCAGTCTTCAAATATATTAAGGGCTCTTTGAAAGAGGACTGTGACCACAAGTAGTAATGGGCTTGATCTGCAACATGGGAGATTTAGGATAGATATTAGGAAAAACTTTCTAACTATAAGGGTAGTTAAACTCTGGAATTTGCTTCCAAATGAGGTTGTGGAATTCCTGTTATCAGAGGTTTTTAAAAACAGGTTGGACAAACACCTGTGCAGGATGGTCTAGATATACTTAGTCCTGCTTCAACATACGGGGCTGGATTAGATGACCTCTTAAGTTCCCTTCCAGCCCTACATTCGTATGATTCTATGAATATATCTGGGCTTGACTTTAGAAATACATCTTTACAAGCTGTCTGCATTGGTGTATTCTTTTTTCACCATGATAATCAATAAGTAATTTCTCTCTCTACTTTGAAGGAAAGCAATGTAACTTAGAAAGTATTGGCATTAGCTCAGGTTGCTTACATTTAAAACTATATATAATCAGTGCCAAGAAGAAATATAGTAAAATATTAGTTGTATTTGGTTCATTACACTGTAGTTTATTAACACTAGATTTAATTAAGTTTAGAGACAATGCTATTTGTCTCCTGCAACAGCTGAGTAGAAAAGTAGGGCAACTTCCAGCAATATTTGTATTTAATCTCTTTAGGGAACAGAGAGAGATATATTGTGCTTTCCAATAGTGTACATTAGGGAAAGAGCTTCTGGGAAATCCTATTTAATGTTGGGTTGAAAAGACAGACAATATGAGTTTCTTAAAATATATAAAGACAGAGATACCAAACCTATAAACACTTATGTAGAAGCCTGGGAAACAAGCAGGAAGAATTGGAAGTCCTGTCACAGTCAAAGAACTACGATGTGATTGGAATAACAGAGACTTGGTGGGGTAGCTCACATGACTGGAGCACTGTCATGGATAGGTATAAACTGTTCAGGAAGGATAGGCAGGGGAGGAAAGGTGGAGGAGTTGCATTGTATGTAAGAGAGTGGTATGATTGCTCAGAGCTCCAGTATGGAACTGGAGAAAAGCCTATTGAGAGTCTTTGGGTTAAGTTTAGAAGTGAGAGCAACAAGAGTAATGTCGTGGTGGGCATGTGCTATAGACCACCGGATCAGGAGGATGAGGTAGACGGGGCTTTATTCGGACAATTAACTGAAGTTTCCAGAACACAGGCCCTGGTTCTAATGGGGGATTTCAATCACCCTGACATCTGCTGGGAGAGCAATACAGCAGTGCACAGACAATCCAGGAAGTTTTTTGGAGAGTATTGGGGACAACTTCCTGGTGCAACTACTGGAGGAACCAACCAGGGGCCATTCTGCTCTTGACCTGCTGCTTACAAACAGGGAAGAATTGGTAGGGGACGTAGAATTGGGTGGCAACCTGGGCAGCAGTGACCATGAGATGGTCAAGTTCAGGATCCTGACAAAAGGAAGAAAGGAAAGCAGCAGAATACAGACTCTGGACTTCAGAAAAGCGGACTTTTATTCCCTTAGGGAACTGATGGGCAGGATCCCCTGGGAGGCTAATATGAGGGGGAAAGGAGTCCAGGAAAGCTGGCTGTATTTTAAAGAAGCCTTATTGAGGGTGCAGGAACAAACCATCCTGATGTGAAGAAAAAATAGCAAATATGCCAGGCGACCAGCTTGGTTTAACAGTGAAATCTTTGGTGAGCTTAAACACAGAAAGGAAGCTTACAAGAAATGGAAACTTGGACAGATGACTAGGGAGGAGTATAAAAATATTGCTCGCGCATGCAGGGATATAATCAGGAAGGCCAAAACACAACTGGAATTGCAGCTAGCAAGGGATGTGAATATTGCCACCTCACTGTTTACCCCTTTTCTCAAGGTCATTTATGAATATGTTGAATAGTACTGGTCCCAGTACAGACCCCTGGGGGATACCACTATTTACCTCTCTCCATTCTGAAAACTAACCATTTATTCCTACCCTTTGTTTCCTATCTTTTAACCAGTTACCGATCCCATGAGAGGACCTTCCCTCTTATCCCATGACAGCTTACTTTGCTTAGGAGCCTTTGGTGAGGGACCTTGTCAAAAACTTTCTGAAAATCTATGTACACTATATCCACTGGATCCCCCTTGTCCACATGCTTGTGGACCCTCTCAAAGAATTCAAGTAGATTGGTGAGGGATAATTTCCCTTTACAAAAAACATGTTGACACTTCCCCAACAAATCATGTCCATCTATGTGTCTGATAATTCTGTTCTTTACTATAGTTTCAACCAGTTTGCCTGGTAGGTTTACTGGTCTGTAATTGCTGAGATCACCTCGGGAGCCTTTTTTAAAATTTGGTATCACATTTAGATATTCTCCAGTCATCTGGTACAGAAACTGATATAAATGATAAGTTAAATACCACAGTTAGTAGTTGTGCAATTTCACATTTGAGTTCCTTCAGAACTCTTGGGTGAATGCCATTTGGTCTTGGTGACTTATTACTGTTTAGATTATCAATTTATTCCAAAACCTCCTCTACTGACACCTCAATCCTGGACAGTTCCTCAGATTTGTCACCTAAAAAGAATGGCTCAGGTTTGGGAATCTCCTTCACATCCTCAGCCGTGAAGACAGATGCCAAGAATTCATTTAGTTTCTCTGCAATGGCCTTATCGTCCTTGAATGCTCCTTTAGCATTTTGATCGTTCAGTGGCCCCACTGGTTATTTAGCAGGCTTCCTGATTCTGATGTACTTAAGCATTTTTTGCTATTACTTTTTGAGTCTTCGGCTAGCTGTTCTTCAAATTTCTAACCTTCTAATTATATTTTTGCATGTCACTTGCCCCAGTTTTCTATTTTATCATGTCCTTTCTATTTTCCTCACTAGGATTTAACTTCCACTTTTTAAAGGATGCCTTTTTGCCTCTCACTGCTTCTTTTACTTTGGTGTTTAGCCACAGTGGCACTTTTTTGGTCCTCTTACTAAGTTTTTTAATTTGGGGGTACACATTTAAATTTGAGCCTCTATTATGATGTCTTAAAAAAGTTTCCATACAGCTTGCAGGGATTTCACTTTTGGCACTATCCCTTTTAATTTCTGTTTAATTAACTTCTCATTTTCTTATGATATTGCCACTATTACCAAACAATTCAGCTATATTCACCTCTTGGACTACATCCTGTGATCCATTTAGGACTAAATCAAGAATTGCCTCTCCTCTTGTGGGTTCCAGGACTTGACATTTAGAGTGTCAAGAAACTTTATCTCTGCATCCTGTCCTGAGGTGACATGCACCCATTCAATATGGAGATATTTGAAATCCCCTATTATTATTACGTTTTTTTATTTTTATAGTTTCTCTAATCTTCCTGAGCATTTCGCTGTCACTATCACCATTGTGGTCAGATGGCAAGAAAATCCTAGGGCGTCCTTGCAATTCAGTTACTTCACTTTTTAAAGAAACAAACTTAAGTTGTAGCTTCTAAAATATACACTTTTTTTAAAAAGAGAGGTGGGAGGGTTTTTCTACCTGTAAACTTAGTCCCTTTGTTGCTGGTAGTCTTTGGTCACTGGCTGTCTTTTTGTCCTATATCTCAGTGTTGGGGTGAGGTAGGAGCGTGACCTGTGTGGTGTCTTGCTGGCTTTATGCAGTGTGTAAAGTTAATTGGGGGAGAAGGAGGTGTGCGGGGAGGGGTTGGAGTGTGTCTGCAGACACTGCGCTTCCAGGAGTCAAAGTGCCTCTGTCCCGCTTTCCTGATTTCTGGTCGGAGGCCCTGCAGGGAGCTAAAGAGAGAACTGATGTCTCCATATAGGCGAGCATGAACCTTGGACGCAGCCTGCATGCCGTGTCCTCCTAGGAGCCCTGTCATCCTGCCCTGTTTTGTGCATGTCAGGGAGAAACTGTTTCAATGACCTTATTATTCAACAAAGGAATATATCCTTAGAGATTCTAGGGTACAGTTTGGTTCATTTAAGATTTTTTTCTTCATTTGACTCTACACTTTCTTTCACATACAATGCCATTCCCCCACCAGCACAACCTGTTCTGTCCTTCTGATATGTTTTGTACCCTGGTATTACTGTGTCCCATTGATTATCCTCATTCCACCAAGTTTCTGAGATGCCTGTTATATCAATATCCTCATTTAATATGAGGCACTCTAGTTCATCCTTATTATTATTTAGACTTCTAGCATTGGTATATAAGCACTTAAAAAAATTGTCACTTTTCAGCTATCTGCCATTATGTGATGTAATTCAACGGGAATCTTGTTCACGGCTACCACTCTGAAACTTTTTCATTTGACTGTTTCTCATCAGATCCTACCTGTATTTTATCTTATATCCTCTTCTTCTTACTAGGACTTAGAGAATCTTCATTAATCGATCCTCTCCTAAGGGATGTCTCTGTCTGAACCACATGCTCCTCCGCACTTGTTGGCTTTCCCCCAGCCCTTAGTTTAAAAACTGCTCTACGACCTTTTTAATTTAAGTGCCAGCAATCTGGTTCCATTTTGGCTTAGATGGAACCCTTCTTTCCTGTATGGACTCCCCCTTTCCCAAAAGGTTTTCTAGTTCCTAATAAATCTAAACCCCTCCTTCCTACACCATCATCTTGTTCACACATTGATACTCTGCAGTTCTGCCTGTCTAACTGGCCCTGTGCATGGAACTGGAAGCATTTCAGAGAATGCTACCATGTCTTATGTCTTCACTGTTCTCAGAGTAAGGTATGATAGTGAATTGTATTTCAGCACTGATGACTCTTCTAGTAACTCAAGGCCAAATCCTAAAGTCCTTTATTAATATTTTTTAAAATCAGTGGGTATTTTGTTTGAATAAAATTATCAAAGCCTCTAGGTATTTCTCCTCAGTTGGCTAAAGAGGTGACTATAGGAACAGGTGACTCTGTCTCAGACTTCCTCTGTGACCTTTGGCAACTTACTTATTCTCTCCAGGAAATGGGGAGAATAGCACTTTCCTAACCTCCCAGGGATGTTGTGAGGATAAATTCATTAATGTCTGTGCAGCACTCAGATGCGATAGTAGGTGTGGCTACATAGGTGGCTAACTAGCTAGTTCTTCCAAGTGTGATTTATGTGTCTTGACAGCTCTTGCTAAGCAGCTTGGAAAAGTTCAGTAGAATATTCCTGCCACATTCCATTCTCCACAACATTGCTGTGACATGTGGAATACTTTACATGGTAATGCTGAAGCCACAATACATCTAGCAGAGGGAGGAAGGGTAAGGAGGGGGCTGGATATCTGGGCAGAATGTGAAAGAAGCCTGATCCCAGAGTGCTGACATAGAGGCTCATAAGGAGAAATACAGAGGCACACTCCTAATCAATAACTTATCAATGGAATAAGCAGCATGCAACTGTTTATGATGCAAAATAAGGATGAAAGGGGAACAGCAAAACAATCAATGAGGGGAAGAAAAATCAACAAAAGTGACTCAGATTGGGAAACAAACAACATAGCAAGGGTGGGGAGTAGAGAGTGTAGGGCAGGAATAGTAATTCATGATGGGGAGAACAACATTAAACTGAACATCTAAGGGAGAGAGGGTGGGAAGTCACTTTCATTTTTACTTGGTCATATTGCAATTGTTTCTGTGATTGGCCGAGAAGGACCCTGTTACTGCCAAATCTCATGAAGTGGATCATACTGTGTGTGACTGCTGGGTCTGGAGGGGGAAGGAGGGAGACAGGTAGATTCTGACCACATGTAGAAAGCAAAGGAGCCCTGAGAATTCAATTCCATACACTGAGCATCTCTTAGACAGACAACCTGGCCTCTGTCATTTGCTTTAGTTGTGCTCTCCTCAGGCAGTTGGGGTAGGTTGTGTTGGTGAGGAGATTGTTTAGGACCACTTCCTTTAGCTGTAAGACTTCACCCCTGGCATTCACACTCCTCCACACCCAGCATTCAGTTTTTACACAGATCCATTAAGAAGAACACTATGATATGCCAGTCCTATTAAACCATGCTGTACATCATTTCTGGGGAATGCAGCATGCCACTGTGAGCTATAAAACATTTGTTTAGCAAACAGAAAAATGTCTAACACTAGAACTTCTTTGTAGGCCTGAGGAGTTGGTGGCTTCATTTAGGAAATAAATACCAGTGAGGATTACGTTTTAAACTGTTCATAAAATAAGATCAGTAGAACAAAATTATTGGAACAATTTAAGTAGCCAATAATCATTAGAGGGCTTGTGGGAGTGTTTACATTGAGCTGACTCTAAAACAAATGCTAGTAAATGTCAGAGCCTTGTGTTCTGGTGTACTCATTCAGGACACAACCAATTTATGGGTCGTAGTAGAGATCAATGAATTGTAGACATAAATAGGTTGACATTTATGCCTATTTCAGACCAAGCTCAGATTGCTGTTCAAATGCCCAGGTGAGTTTGCACAAATGATGGTGATATTGTGCGTAATGGAAAGTGAATTGCTGCACTGAACAAAGCTGGAGCTAGTAAAGAAAATTACACCAAACTCGAGGTGCCACATTGGAGTCATGACTTGCTGTAGGTGTGTAGGAATGAGTGGCCCTCCCTTGCTGTCAATCTCCGAGGGAGACCAGGCCTCTTTGCTGTCACACCCCTAACACAAGGGGAAGTTAGCAGTTTTGGGGATCAATTCCTCCAATTGGTGGTTCAGGGGCCCAAGCCCTCGGGCAGGGCAGGGCACCAAACAGTCTAAAGCTCACCATCAGGCAGGGTAGAGCCAGGTGTAGTCTGGGAACCCAGGCCTTCAGACAGGGTGGGCTATCAAGTACCATCTAGGGCCCCAACCCTCAGGCAGGGTAGAGCAGTGAATCATCCGGGGATCCTGGCCCTCAGGCAGGGGTGAGCACCCAACACAGTCCAGGGGGCTCAGACTAGCATCCTAACTCCGCAGACAGCAGACTCACAGAGGCCGAAGGTGGGGAGGCTGCTACCCCAGGGGTGAGGTGACAGGGGAAAGGAGGATGCAGGCCCACCCGACTCCACCGCATTCCAGCCCAGGGTTCTAACAGTAGCAGAGTGGTCTGCCATTGAGTCAGCGGGGATCCAGCCCCAACACGCTGAACCAGACTCAGGCAGCCACCCAGCCGGACCGTAGTCAACTCTCCCTGGGCTACTTCCCACCCTTCCCTCAGGGTGTACCCGGATCTCAGGGTTGTCCTCTGTCTCCCCTGGGTACACTGCAAGTGGGAATCCCAGCCGCTGTTCAGCATTGGGCATGTCTTGTACCTCGGGCAATTTGGATGAGTCCTTGGGAAAGCAGATGTCCTAGCGGGCTCTGGCTCCAGCAGCAGAGGGGAAGTGTCTGCCTCCCTTGGCAGCTCCAGCACAACTGAGCTAAGGGGCCCACCTTCTATATTTCCTATTCCTGTCCTGCCCCTCTGCTTCCAGCATGGCAGGCCTGGCTTTCCTGGTTCTGCCCACCAAGGGGCGGCTGACCCATCTTCACTGTCAGTTTCCGAGGCAGGCCATGTTTCTTTGCTGAACTATGACACTGGAATATTTCTATCATTAGCCAGAGATTTGGAGTCAGATTCTCATTTGGTGTAAATCAGTAGCCCTCAACAGATGAGTAGATGGGGCTTCATCCAAAGCCCTTTGAACTTAATGGCAGCTTTTCCATTGACTTCTTTGGAATACAGTTCGGGACCCTACTCTTCAGATTTTAGCCAAGAAGCCTCTTTGGATCTATGAAAAAAGCACCTTTATTCCCATTTCTTTGTTTCCATGTTTCCACAAAGAAAATAATTATAAACTGAAAGGAACAGAACTCAGCTGAGATTTATTTGTTGTTTATAAATTGTATTTTTGCAAGCTCAGAAACCTTTCCATCATGGGAGTTGGGAGGTTAAACTTGTCTAACAAAAACAATCCGTGATATTTCCACTACAGGTTTGTCCTGTTGCAGTTTTCTGAAAGTGAACAATAGAAATTTCCTTTCTGTTCATTTAGGGCTAGATTGTGACTTTAGGCACCACTGTGTGCAAAGGTCAGATCACAGTTCCTCCTCTGCTCCCACCCTGCTTCTGGAGGACTTATCATTGTAACAAATTATGACACCCTCTGTGGCAATCTGACACCTTTACTCATATAAGTAGTCTTATTGGAGCAACTAGGTCTACTTGCATGAGTAAGGATATTCACATCTATGAGTATTTGTAAGACCAGGCCTTTTAACTTCAGTGGAAACAAGGACATAGCTGCACGGTGTGGCAATGCACACTAGGGGTATGTGAATTCAAATGAGCACCAAGATGTTCCACACTAACGGGCTTGTGTAGACCTTGTACACAAAAAGTTCCCTAGTGCATGTTACCTACATTAACTAGTTAATAGTTAGTGCACATGAGACTTCATACACCCCAGTGCACTTTGCTGTACCATGTAGACAAGCCCTAACTGTGTATGCCAACCAGTTCTGGACTTGAAAGGATTCTAATGTCTGATATGAATATAATGAGGAGTCCGGTGGCACCTTAAAGACTAACAGATTTATTTGTTCATAAGCTTTCGTGGGTAAAAGAACCACTTCTTCAGACGTATGGAAGAAGTGGGTTTTTTACCCACGAAAGCTTAGTCTTTAAGGTGCCACCGGACTCCTCGTTTTTGTAAATATAATCTAACACGGCTATCCCCTGATACTTGATATGAATATATACTGCACAGCATTGCCAAAATCTGGGCATACATTTATATGTACAGTTATTTTACCTCCAGTACTCACCTTGAAAATCTTGCCTTTGATAATATTACCACTGTGACTGCAACAGTCACAGTATAGTAAATAATATACAGAATACCTTGGGGATTCTGCAAATATTGAGGTAATGCTCTTCAGTTATCTAAGGGAAATGAAAACTCTTTAAGGGTAACAGCTGCATTAACACTCTTTTGGCTGATAAGCCTTCTCCCAAACCTATTATCTGCAGAAATGCAGAGAAACTTCACTTGTAACGGTACAAACTTGTTTACAGACGGCTAAAAAATATGCTTGTGTGTTCCTCTGTATTACTACTCTGACTTTCTGGTGATACAATGCACAGAAAAATTACAGGTGGTTATTTTGAGAGGAATCTATAGTTTTCAAATATGCTCATTGTGAATCCCATTTTTGCCTTAGGTCTGAGCACAAGTGCCAAGGGAAAAGTAAGCTTGTTTTTTTCTCAGCAAAGTCACTAACTACAGCAAACATACAACTTCCAAAGTGGCCAGATTACAATATGGGCTGGACCCAGGGCTCTCTACAAGACGCTGAATTCCCTGAAGCCAATGGAAGAGGAGCCAAGTGCCCTGAGCCTCGAATCAGTAAACTAAATCAAAACTTATATCTTTGGTTGCGTTACCAATTAGATCCTCTTCCATGGAGTCTTCCATGGTGGAGTCTGGCAGAAGATTCTTATTCTCTATTTTTAACAGGTTTAGAGAGGCACCTGTCTCCCAAAAGGTATGAACAAAGTCCTGAAATACTACTATCCCCCCACTCCCTTTTCCCCCCTGAAAACGGTATTGAGTGGAGCTGGATGAAATTTTTTTGTCAAACTTTATGTTTGGTGAAAAACCGAAGATTTAGTGACATCAAAATGTTTTGTGAATTCATAGAGAGGCAAGATGGGTGAGGTAATATCTTTTATTGGATGAACTTCTGGTTTTTGGACCAAAACAATTTGCAAAACTAACAAGAATTCACAGTGTTGTTGGCACCGCCTACAATGTTGTGAATTCGTCAGTTTTGCCAAATAGTTTTGATTAAAAAAATTTAAGAGATGCTGATAAAATTGAAACATTTAAAAACTGTCAAAATCAAGAACATTTCATTTTGAAAATGTCAAAATACAACATTTCATTGACCTGAAATGAATTTTTTTTCATGTTTTGATTTGCCGAAAATTAAAAAAAAAGTTTTCAGTTCAACCTGAGAGCTATATTTAATTTTTTTAAATTGCCAGTGAATCAAATAATCTATTATTTGCACTGCTCTAATACTGCCATCTTTATGTCTTTTCCCATAAAGTCTTGTTTCCACACTACAATACTTTTTCTTCTAATCTCGTTTGTAGGAGTTACAAAACTTTTGAAAAGATGAAATCGGGGCTTTCATAGGCAAGGTGCCTTTTATCATCCTTTATCATCACACCTGAGAGAAGCACATGAATGGCACTGAAAGCATTTTATTTTTTTCTAATTCTTTTTGCAGGAATACAGGAATGTCTTTATTTTGTGGGGATCTCACATCTGCAAACTTCTGACTCTAACATGGTTTGTTCTGAGTTCTGTCAGAAAGATACTATTTTTAGTGTTATTATTATTTATTACCATTATTTTAGTGCTTAGGAGCCTAAATCATGGACCAGGACCCCATTGTGGTAGGTGCTGTTCAAACACAGAGCAAAGAGACAGCCCCTGGCCTTCTTAGTCCTTACATGATTCTCCAGGTTGGAAGCTTTCTTGCAGCACTGGGTTGACATGACTATGCTGTGTTCCAGCTGTCCACAGACTGAAAATTTGCATTGTCACCCTGTTCAGAACCTCAATTCAGTAGCACAAGAACTTTCCCCTGTAGCCTTAATAGTGGGAACCTATGTTCTATAGACAAGAGATCAACACAAGTGTTTTACCAGTTTGTTTTTTTGGCATTTTGCCTCATGAAGCTTCAATCTATGGTGCCTCATTGGACAAAGACCAGTGAGGGGGAGAAAAATGTTATATTCTAACTAAAACACTGTGAAAGACCAGGCATAAATAAAAAGCCACAGCTGATGCTCTCCAGTTACACATTTGTTTGTGTAATTTAAGACACGTACATTTGGGTCATTACTGTTTGTGGGGTCTGATGGTAGCAGTATGACTGTCTTCCTCATAGGAAGGGGTAGACAAGCAACACGTATGGCATGCTGCCTATTGTTCTCGCCTGTCAGTTGCTGCTTTGGCCTCCCACAAGTCAAGTAATAATACTCATAAGACCTCCACCCCACAATCTCAACCACCTGTTGTATATTTCCTGCCAGTTGATGAGATGCTCTGTTGTGTTACAGATCTTGTTATGCATTTGCTCATTTGACAAACCACTTGATCCACCAGCACTTTTTTAGGGAGTGGGGCTAGTGCCTGGTGTACCTAAGACTATGCGTTAGTCAGGCAAGTTGCTCTCACCTGCTACATGTTGTGTTGTGCTACACAACTTCTGCAAAGTGGAAATCTGTCAATTGACTTCACTGGTCTTCGGATCAACCTTTTTAATATGAGTCATTTTTGTCATCCTTGCTTTTGAGGTGTAATCTCTTTAATGTCACCATGCCTGTGGTGCTTCATTTTGTTGTCCTCACCCAGCATCAAGCATATCGGGGGGGGGGGGGGGTGGAGGGGAGGGAAATCTTTGGGCCTTGAAAATTCAAGCTATACAGGTTCCACCCATACCTACTTTGAAGAGACAGTCAAGCCATATGATAAAGTGTATCACAGGTCCAAGCCTGCTGACAGCAATTCCAGGCCCTAGGGCAGAACAGTCAATGGGCCCCCATGCACACACAAGCTGTGCCTGCACAGACATGGTTTGCCTGACATTTGGGCGGTGCTGCGCTGCACTGGCTGGTACCCAGCAAGCTGCCAGCTGTGCTGCTGGGTGCGCTCTTCTGGCAGGGCCAGGTCTTCCACCTGCCTGCCCGGTAGGGTTGCCAACTGTCTAATTGCACAAACCCAAAGACCATTGCCCTGCCCCTTCCCTGAGGCCACACCCCTGTCCCACCCCTTCTCCAAGACCCCACCCCCTGCTCACTCCATCCCACCTCTCTCCGTCATTCACTCTCCCCCACCCTCACTCACTTTCACCAGGCTGGGGCAGGGGATTGGGGTGCAGGAGGGGGTTTGGGGTGTGGGCTCTGGGAGGGAGTTTGGGTATGGGAGGGGGTGAGAGGTCAGGATCTGGGAGGGAGTTTGGGTGTGGGAGGGTGTGCACGGTCAGGCTCTGGAAGGGATTTTGGGTGCAGGAAGGGGTGAGGGGTGTGGGCTCTGGGAGGGAGTTTGGCTGTGGGGTGCAGGATCTAGGCTGGGGCAGGGGGTTGGGATGCAGGAAGAGCTCAGATGGGTTGGTGCTTACCTCGGGCAGCTCCCGAATTCGAAAAGCAAACAGCACACCCCTCTAGCAGCAGCTCCTATGTGTGTGTAGAGGGGCCAGGAGGTCTTGGTGCGCCACTGCTCACAGGCACCGTGTAATATAGGAAACTGTAGGAATGTGCTACCTGTAGAAGTTATTGATGTGTCATGGATTGTAAGAAATTGCTATTGTAAAGAACTGCTATCTGATGTAGCTAATTACTACAGATAGCAGTTTATCCACTGCATTCTTCTGTTGTCCCCTGCATTTTGGCAGGACTAAGTATTAGCTAGACCATTCCTGACAGTTGTTTGTCTAACCTGCTCTTAAAAATCGCCAATGATGGAGATTCCACAACCTCCCTAGGCAATTTATTCCAGTGCTTAACCACCTTGACAGTTAGGAAAGTTTTCCTAATGTCCAACCTAAACCTCCCTTGCTACAATTTAAGCCCATTGCTTCTTGTCCTATCCTAAGCAGTTAAGAAGAACAATTTTCCTCCCTCCACCTTATAACAACCTTTTATGTACTTGAAAATTGTTATTTTGTTTCAGTCTTCACTCATAGTTCATGTTTTATAGACCTTTAATCATTTGTGTTGCTGTTCTCCGGACCTTCTCCAATTTGTCCACATCTTTCCTGAAATGTGATGCCTAGAACTGGACACAATACTCCAGTTGAGGCTTAATCAGTGTGGAGTAAAGCGGAAGAATTACTTCTCGTGTCTTGCTTAAAACACTCCTGCTAATACATCCCAGAATGATCGCTTTTTTTGCAACAGTGTTACACTGTTGACTCATATTTAGCTTGTGGCCCATTATGACCTCCAGATCCCTTTCCGCACTAATCTTTCCTAGGAAGTCATTTTCTATTTTGCATGTGTGCAACTGATTGTTCCTTTCTAAGTGGAGTACTTTGCATTTGTCCTTATTGAATTTCATCCTATTTACTTCAGATCATTTCTCCAGTTTGTTCAGATCATTTTGAATTTTAATCCTATCCTCCAAAGCACTTGCAACCCCTCCCAGCTTGATATTGTCCACAAACTTTATAAGTGTACTCTCCATGCCATTATTTAAATCATTGATGAAAATATTGAACAGAACCAGACCCAGAACTGATCCTTGTGGGATGCCACTCTTTATGCCCTTCCAGCATGATTGTGAATCACTGATAACTACTCTCTGGGAATGGTTTTCCAACCGGTTTTGCACCCACCGTATTGTAGCTCAAACTAGGTTGCATTTCCCTAGTTTGTTTATAAAAAGGTCATGTGAGACAGTATCAAAAACTTTACTAAAGTCAAGATATACCACGTCTACCGCTTCCCCCGCATCCACAAAATTTGTTACCCTGTCAAAGAAAGCTGTCAGGTTGGTTTTTATTCTTGACAAATCCATGCTGACTGTTACTTATCACTTTATTTTCTTCTAGATGTTTGCAAACTGATTACTTAGTTATTTGCTCCATTATATTTCCGGGTACACTAGTTAAGATGACTGGTCTGTAATTCCCTGGGTTGTCCTTATTTCCCTTTTTATAGATGGGCACTATAATTGCCCTTTTTCAGTCTTCTGGAATCTCTCCCGTCTTCTGTGACTTTTCAAAGATAATTGCTAATGGCTCAGATATTGTCTCAGTCAGCTCCCTGAGTAGTCTAGAACACATTTCATCAGGCCCTAGTGACTTGAAGACATCTCACTTGTCTAAGTAATTTTTAACTTGTTCTTTTCCTATTTTTGCCTCTAATCCGACCTCATTTACACTGACATTCACTATGTTAGACGTCCATTCACCACCAACATCCTTGGTGAAAACCGAAACAAAAAAGTCACTAAGCACCTCTGCCATTTCCACATTTTCTGTTACTGTTTCCTCCCCCACATTGAGTAATAGGCCTACCCTATCCTTGGTCTTCCTCTTGCTTCTAATGTATTTCTAGAATGTTTTCTTGTTACCCTTTATGTCTCTAGCTAGTTTGATCTCATTTTGTGCCTTGGCCTTTCTAATTTTGTCCCATCATACTACTGTTATTTATTTAGATTCATCCTTTGTAATTTGACCTTGTTTCCACTTTTTGTAGAACTCTTTTTTGATTTTTAGATCATTGAAGATCTCCTGGTTAAGCCAGGGTGGTCTCTTGCCATACTTCCTATCTTTCCTACACAGTGGGATAGTTTGCTCTTGCACCCTTAATAATGTCTCTTTGAAAAACTGCCAACTGTCTTCAATTGTTTTTCCCCTTAGACTTGCTTCCCATGGGATCTTACCTACCAACTCCCCGAGTTTGCTAAAGTCTGCCTTCTTGAAATCCATTGTCTTTATTGTGCTGTTCTCCCTCCTACCATTCTTTAGAATCATGAACTCTACCATTTCATGATCACTTCCCCCAAAGCTGCCTTCCACTTTCAAATTATCAACCAGTTCCTCCCTATTTGTCAAAATCAAATCTAGAACAGCCTCTCCCCTAGTAGCTTTCTCCACCTTCTGAAATAAAAAATGTTCTCCAATACATTCCAAGAACCTGTTGGATAATCTGTGCCCTGCTGTGTTATTTTCACAGATGTCTGAGTAGCTAACGTCCTCCATCACCACCAAGAACATAAGGTTGTTCTTATTTGCTGACTTGTCCTAATTTGCTTAGGACTGCTATATGATGTAGCTAATGTCAACAGATAGCAGCTTCTTAAAGCATTGGGTGTGTGAAACTCCTCTCTGTAGGAATTTGTTACCTTTAGCTGGAAGAGGTAGTGAATTGTTACCATTAGCAGTTACTGATACATAAGGTTGTTCTTATTTGCTGACTTGTCCTAATTTGATAAAACTTGACAGCAGTGTGGGATGGAAGCATAAAGTGATCAACTTCCAAACGACCCTGCCTGGATTCATTGTAGTGGGACGCGGGACATGTGGAGGATAATTTAAACTCTTAATTTCCTTAGAGTTTGCCTTCAATATATTTCTATGCTGGTGTGCTCTCTGACCATTACAGTTCATAAACTCAGCAGGTAGGCACAGGCAGCAATGCACTTGTCCTGTTGCCTTGACTGAGAAAGGTTTCTGATCAAAGGGAGCATAGATTCCAGCAAGCTCCTGGTGTAATACCTCACTGGAGATGAAAGGGCTTGTTGAGAAAGAGATTTTGAAGTCTGTAAGGTAAAGATGAGCCAAATGGGTTTGTCTCCATGCAGGTATATTTTATTCTCAGGGGGCTGGGTAGAAAGGAGAGAGAAGTATTTTTCATTTCCTATTTCCCTTACTGAGGGAATGTTCACCTGAAATTTGTCCTGGCAGAAGCAATTCCTATCTATTTATTACAGGATTAAAATATGGCTGCCATCACACAGAGGCATTAGTGGTGGTGGAGGTGAGAAGAGGGCCAAAAAGTCTTTTCCCTCCCCCAAACACATCCATGCATGTGGAAGCCATAATGTTGCTTCTGCCTAAATACCCTGATGGCAAACGGGTAGGGGCAGAAGGCACTGCCAGCTGTACTGAGCACCCCAGAGGAGCCATGCACTGTGTGCAGTGTATGCTGCTACATCTATTCTGTACTGGTGAGGGCAACCATTACTCCAGAGTACTCCTGGTGGCCCCAGGCTTCCACCATCACAAACACCCCTCCTACCACCATTGATTGAAGATGTGCCACCTTCTCCTCCTCCACCCCATTGCTCAAGCTTTAGAGCCATAACTGAGCCTGCAGTTGGTAAAGTGCTCATGATCTCTATGAAACATGACATAGGATGATTATAACTGTTGCTACTGAGGATCTCAAATTCAGTCAAATCTTAGTGGGAGGCAAAGAGTCCTATTGAAAAACTGACATGGTGTTTTCGGTGAGGTGAATAGCTCTTTAGAGGTTCAGGTTTCTACCATGAACAAATGAGCCAGCAAAGTAGCTTAGCAAAATAAACAAACCTACCCTGCTATTTACATTAGGAGGATAATTGATGCTGAATACTGTGCTGACAGAATGTGATATAAACAAGTATTGCACAGAAAAAATATTTCACTGCAGTGTTTTCCACAGAAATTAAAATTAGGGTATGTGTTCAAAAATACAGGGTGAGGGGGAGGACCAATGAGGAGTGAGACTGTTAGGGCAAAGGTGTATGGTACCATAATAAAAACTGAAAAATGTTAGATTTAACTCATGTTTTTAAATCATCACACAAATTAAAGTTGGCTATACAAGCCTATTATGAAGCACTATATCTACATCTTTCTTGTTGTACTTTTGCAAAATTCTGCTAATGAACTTCTTGAATGCAGTGCATTCATTTTTGGTGGCTTCTCATGTGTCAGGTACTTCCAATCCTTCATGATATGCTCATGATCAGGCAGAAGGTGACTTCTTTCAGAACACAAAATTCTATTCAATGAGGAAAAAGAATGCTCAGCTGTATCTGTTGTGTCTGGGAGTAGAAAGGGATCAATTCCTACTTCTTTCATCCCAGGAAACATAGCACAAAATTGGGTTGAACCATTAGTGATGATAAAGAAGTTGAAATCAAATCTACATTTGTTCATCATATGATATTCCACTTTGTGTTCAAATTCTTTATTCTGTCCTGATCACATGGCAGCCCCATTGCTGGTAGTGCCTCACTCTACTCAATTGTCAGTGTTTTATAAGACAGGCATCTGTAAAAGCTACATAGAAGTTGATGGAATCCAAAAGTTGTTGTTGTAGAGATGTAAGAATCAAGTCAGTGTACTTTACTTTTTCAGTCAACTTCTGAACTGAAGTCTTTGCTTCTTCCAGTATGTTTTCAATGGATATCTCTCTGATTGAGCCAAGTGTAGCTTCCATTGCTGGACAGAGATCTACTACTGTTGTAGCAGATGCCTGGATGGTATTGTTTAATGACTCAAGTGGTTCCAATAGTAGACTTACAAGAGATAATGGTGATTGTGTTCTCTGAAGTTAGTAGCAAAAGTAGTCCACCAGCTTCACTACTTAGATCCATCCCATCTCGGTAGATACTTTCCAAAGCCAATAATAATGGTTTGCAGTAATTTTAAGACAACAGCCAAAGATCACTCATGAGAAAGTCAGTGGATTTTCCCAGGTTGGACTAATTTGAACTTCTGTCCCAATGCATCTTCTATATTTTCCAAGATGTTCAGTCCTTTTGGACTCTTGCTGAAAAAGAGTATAATGAAGACATTAAATTTATAGCTTTTTAAATGCCTTTTGAAGATTCTGCAGCTTGTATTAGTGATAGTTGGAGTAGATGACCTCTGCAGTGTGTATTTGTTAGGATATAGATATTCAGGCCTGTTTGTAAAGGCCTATACTTTAAGAATTTAGGTTATTTTTATTACTTAGCTAGTTATAGAGGTATAAAAGAAAGAATCAAAATTACTGTCTGCCGGTATAAGGGCTTTCTTTTACTGTGACAGTCTGAGGCCCTGTTCTTAGGCTAAGTAAGGCCTTTGATTAAGCAACAGAGGCAGCCATAAGATGGGAAGTGAATGGTCACATCCTTACATTCCAAAACTAGTCACATTGAAATAAGGCAATCTGGGGCTGTTAGACAGGTGATCCGATCTATCACCTCCAGAGAAAGGGAAGAGCCTAAAAGATTTAAAGAAAACTTAGTTTGATAGCATCCTGTCTGGCAAGAACTCACTTATCCATAGCTGGGGTGTAAAATCCTCATTTCTGTATTGTTCTATCACTGTAGTCTCTATTTCCCTATTGTTTGTCTGTATAATCTCTGTCTGGTTCTGTGATTGTTTCTGTCTGCTGTATAATTAATTTTGAGGGGTGTAAACCAATTAAGGTGGTGGGATATAATTGGTTAAATCATCATATTACAATATGTTAGAATTGGTTAGTTAAATTTCAGTAAAACGATTGGTTAAGGTATAGCTAAGCAGAACTCAAGTTTTACTATATAGTCTGCAGTCAATCAGGAAGTAAGGTAGGGAATGGAAATAGGGAATGGGGGTGGGAGGATTGAAATCATATTTCGCTAAGGGAGGGGAATGGGAACAGGGACACAGGCAAGGATCTGTGGTGTCAGAGCTGGGAAGGGGGCCACTGAGGAAGGAAATTGAAATCATGTTTGCTGGAAGTTCACCCCAATAAACATTGAATTGTTTGCATCTTCGAACTTCGGGTATTGTTGCTCTCTGTTCATGCAAAAAAACCCAGGGAAGTGAGAGGGTGAAGAAATAAGCCCCCTAATAGTATTAGAGAGATAAGAGTTACACTTTTCTCTGAGCAAAGCTTGTACTCCACTATGTCTTCCAGAGAAGTTTGAAGATCCATCAAATCCACAAGCAGCCATCTGTTTGGGGTTCAATTGACAAGCATTTGACTTTTCTAAGATGTGGGTTGTCAGAGATGCAGCCGATGTGTCTTCTATAACCTGAACATCTAGAAATTCATCTACTGACTTAACGCTGATATCAAGATAACATACACAGTGACTTAATACTTGACACCCATTTTCATCAGTGCATTCATCAGCCATGTATGCACATGTTCTGAATGCAGTGAGAGAGTTCTTCACTTTTTCAACTGCAGAGTCTTCCACTGTTGCAGTGTATGCTTCTAACCAGTCAGTTGAGTTTCTTGCAGAAAGATAGTGAGCATTTGCTGGTCTTGATCGGAACCAGTGTCCAGCTTCACGATTAACAAATGACAATGCACTTAACATTGTACAGTGTGGTTTCTCTTGCTTAAATAGAAAGTATGATGTGACACCCATGTTTGTTCACATAAACGGTGTTGTTTTCCAGTATTCTTAACAGCCTCATTAAGTACTTCTAAAATAATTTGTCAGCAATGGCTTTGCTGATCAGTCTAGCAAACCAAGCTCCTCCACTTTTACTATATAAATCCATGGTATGCTCACATCTTGAATACTGCATGCAGTCGTGGTCATCCCATCTCAAAAAACTATATATTGGAGTTGGAAAAGGTACAGAAAAGGGCAACTAAAATGATTAGGCACATGGAACAGCTTCCATATGAGGAGAGATTAAAAAGACTGGAGGACTTTCCGGCTTGGAAAAGAGACTACTAGGGGAGATATGATAGAGGTCTATAAAATCTTGACTGGTGATGAGAAAGTGAAAAGCTCCCTCACAGAACACAAGAACTAGGGGTCACCCAATGAAATTAATAGATAGCAGGTTTAAAACAAACAAAAGGAAGTACTTCTTCACACAACATTGCTGAAATGACGTGCATCAACATTGTTAGGGGAAAAAAAACAGTTGTGTGAGGAAACTAGTCTTTGTTCATACTTTTCAAACCTATTATACTTTTTCAGGTACAAGTATTTTATCATACATTGTATATACTTTTAAAGTCTGTATTAATGTTTCAATTTCAATTCAGATTTCCAACCAATGACTAACTTGGCAACACTAGATGACCCCTGGGGAGTGTTGGGGAAATTCGGGGTGGGGTGGGGTGTATAGCCCTCTGTGTGTGTGTGTGTGTGTAGGGAAGGCCCGGTTTCACTTAATTAAGTCTCCTGCTGCAGCACCTCAGAAGGTTACATGAGACAGAGGAATTGAAGTGACTAGGCATTTGGATGCCTGTGCCGTTAAGAAAAGACATTGGAACACCAGTGCCTTTAAGAACCCAGCCTTGGGAAGCCCATGCTGAGAGGTACTGTCTGTGGGAGGGGCAATAAAAAAGCTCCTCTGCTCTCCCCCCATGCTATTTTTTGCCAAATACTGGTGTCTCAGTCCACCGAGGTATCGGTTACACCCTCTGCCCTTGCCTGTGCCGGGATTTGGCCCTCTGTTATCCTCTGGCAGCGCCTCACCCCTGGGCTTAACCCTGGCTCCTTCCACCCCCGTTCCTGATTTTGCCTTCAGCCCCTATCCTAATCCTGCCTCCAGCTGCTTGACACCCCCACCCCCCGACCAGTCAATTTCCACTACCTGCTTAGACCCTGGCCACCCCATACTCTGATTTGCCCCTTTTGCCCCTTTTTATACTCCGTAAAAAGCAGTCAGCAGAATATTATGGCTAATAAGGGCAGGGTGAAGGGCAATGGCTTCAGCAGATGTTACTCAGCATGCTCAATTCATGTGAGCAATGGACTTTAAGACTGATAAAATTTAGTGAATTCCTTGAAATGAGGTGAAGTTAAACTCCCCTCTCCTTCAAGTTGTTAGGGTTAATCAAAACAATATGGATTTTTCTAATGTCAAGAAATGTATAAACCCAATGTGTAGTTCAATACTAGGGTCGTGGAAGAAATACTTAGCTATTAGGAAACACTATTTCACTACGAGGGTGGTGAAGCACTGGAATGGGTTACCTAGGGAGGTGGTGGAATCTCCATCCTTAGAGGTTTTTAGACCCCACTTGACAAAGTCCTGGCTGGGATCAGGGCTTTATTGCTGCCCCAAGAAAAAAAAAAAAAAAAAAAAAAAAAAAAACACACCACAATCCAGGGGCGGCAAAAAATGGCAAAGCAAAAAAACCAAAAACAACAAAAAAAACCCCTGTGGCGTGGCCAGAGCCAGGGTGCAGGGGGACTCCCTGCGCTGCAGATGTGGGGGAGGGAAGGGAGCGGGGGAGAGAGAGAAGGGGGGCGGCCAGGGCTTCAGGGGAGCGCCCCCTCCGGCCCCGCCCCCTGCTGGGAGGGCTCCGCGCTGCTCCCGTCAGCTGGGAGGGAAGGACGCGGGCTGCCCTGCCAGGCTTGCTGCAGGGCGCTCCCGTCCTCCGCGCCGATACTGCCACCGCCCCCTACAGGGCAGCCGGAGTGGATCACATACTAAAAAAAAAGCGGCCGTGCGGCTGGCCCTAGGATTGGGCGGAATGCCGCCTCGTTCAATCTGCCGCCCCAAGCACCAGCTTGCTCAGCTGGTGCCTGGAGCCGGCCCTGGCTGGGATGATTTAGTTGATGTTGGTCCTGCTTTGAGCAGGGGATTGGACTAGATGACCTCCTGAGGTCTCTTCGAATCCTAATCTTCTATGATTCTATGAAACTTATGTGAAGTTACCATAATCCTTGTGACAGCTGCCTAGACCAAGAGCACTAATTAATTCACAAAACAACTTCCAACACATTCCTAATGACTTGCCAGTATGTCTAAACCCTAGGCTGTTGGTATAACCCACACACCTTCTGGGTATTGTGTTCTGTCCCATCTAGTGGCACCGAGACCATTTAGAGAGATATATAAAATGAGTCTGCTCTACAGCCTTAGCTAACAGCCAACTAGCTTTTAGCTCATACAGTAGAGGCTCATGTACTAAGCTCCAGAGGCCCCAGGTTTGATCCCGCCTGCCGACAAGCGGGGTTTGTCAGTGTTACAAGTGGGGGCTCGTTCAGGATTTCAACTGGGAAGTCTCTGAAGCTCAGGACGCGCTTCCTCAGCTAGGGGAAGTATGTAACCCACACACCTTCTGGGTGTGGTGATGTGTCCCATCTAGTGGCACCGAGACCACTTAGAGAGAAAGATAAAATGAATCTGCTCTACAGCCTTAGATAACAGCCAGTTGGCTTTTAATCTCCAGAGGCCCCAGGTTCTGCTAACGACCGGGGTCTGTCAGCGTTACATAGGCATCCTTTCTAGAGATGACAGACTAGGCCATTCACATGCAGTCTTTGATTATTTTATGGATTTTGCTGAAAAGGTTGCCAGGCTGTACCAAATATGGTAGTGTGGAACTTGTGACTCATGGGCCTAATTTTCAAAACCCTTAATCATGGGTGCAGTCTCATGGATTTAAATGGGACTCTTAAAAGTGAGTAGGGACCAGTCATAGGTTAGACAGTGCCTTATAGGGAGAGACCTGCTTTGGGGATGGTGCAGAGCCACTCTGCACTCTTCTTCATGCACTAGCTTTCTCTGGAAGGCATTCTGCTTCTCTGAGACAGAAGATAACCAGTTGTTCCAGGTGAGCTATTATACCCCATTATGAGGTGCAGAATACCCCTCTACTGATGTTCAGACAAATCTGCTGGCTGTTGGAGCCATGGCTCTGCCTACTCTGTCATTCCTCACTGCATTTGGAGTACCATGCCCCCCAGGAGGAGTACCTACCATGCAGCTAAGCATCTATAAAAGATTTAAAAGCAAAAGCCTGACTGAACTATCAAGTTTTAAGTGAATAGACTTGATTTTGAGTTCTGAGTGAGCACCCTCTTTGCGAAAAAGTGTGGAGGCAACAAATGTTACTTACCGCAAAAGCACTTTATGTCACATGCTATCAGAGCTATAAGCTTATTGAAATACCCTTGAAATCTGCACTCAACTGTCACTCTGTAGTCACTTTGATCTATGCCTGCATCTTAGCTCGAATCTACACCCCAGTCACACTGTATTATCTTCTCATACAACACCACATTTGAAATGCCACTGATGTGAACACCAAGAAAAATGTTGGCTTTATTTGTTCTAATTTCGCGACACACTATTATTTTAGGCATGGCAGCAAGTAGGAAATGAATACCCATTGAAAGATACTATATTGTGAAAAGATTATAAATAGATTGTGTGCAGATGAGCATTAGGAAATTAAGTCAATTATGCTGCACTTATAAGAGTCTCTCTAATGTTCAAATACTAAAATATGCATTAAGATAACATCAGTTGTCTAAACCCACAGAAAGCAAGGAACTTCAAATGTAAGGGTGAAGTTTTATTTTTAAGATGCATCATTGTGTCTTAGTATTGCAGGTGCTATGCCTCATGGTTTTCATGGAAGTCTGTCTGATCTTGCAACAGATGGGCATAATCATGCATGTTAATGAAGTTTGAACCTTATATATGAATTGCCATTATTCAGTGGCTTTACGTTCAACCCTTAATGTAACTTTAATGCCTTTCTGTCTTGCATTATTATTATGACTTATTATTACAGCAGCATTTAGGGATATTACAGTGAGCTGAAGTCATTGATTCAATTACAGTGAGAGTAATGAAAATAAACCTCCCTTTAAGAGTGTTTGTTCTTTTTAATGCATTCTCAAACTCTAGCTATTTCATTTTTCTTTGTCACAAGTCAAAGCACATTTATATGTATAGAAACACTCATTTAGTAAAAAAAAAGCATTTTATTAATGGACAGTTTGGATCCTGAAATGGTCATCTTTTACATTTCTTGGTCACTTTTGGGGTTTTTCTGAGCAGGCAGCCAGTTGTATAGACTGTCTCCTATAGTACACACATTGGGGTTAGCCACCGTGTGAAGCTTTGTGTAGTTCAAAAGACAACTTCCATCAGAGGAAATTCAAGCAGGGCTTTTGAGGCAGCAGCTAAGTGAAGATCAGTATGGGGGGAAGTAGAGTACACTTTCATAAAACTCTCTGCCTTTTCTCTGTGAAAAGTACCAGCAATGTACATTATCATCAGTGTTGGTCAGAAAATGTAACGTTTTCGGAAAAAAGAGTTTATGGAAATGTTCCATTTTTTTAATTAAAATATATTTTTTTCTTTTCCAGAGACTAAAGTTTTTGGTTTACAATAAAAATGTTCAGGTTCTTTTTGGGGGGGGTGTGTGTCAAAAACTGGAAAATTACCAATTAAATGAAAGTCTTCCCCAACTTTTTTTAAAGGCTTTTTTGTCAAAAAGTTCCCAGCTCCCATCACTGAAAAATTTTAACCAACTCTAATTATTGCTCTCGGGCATGTGGAGATCTGGCAACCTCTGTCAGCTCCCACTTCAGCTACATTCAAATGGCATACACCCTGGGACACAGAGTCTGTGCTCTAAGACTTGTTGCTGGTAAAAGGAGGGCCTTAAAATATCCCCACAAAATGACTCCTGCTGCAAGTAATAAAGGTAGTTATGGTCTTGTCAGTCTGAGGGGATTCTCATCCTCCCAGTTCAGGGGTCAGATAGCTGACAATGTATGAATCTTCTGAGATATGTCCTTCACTGACTATTAGCCAATAACTCCCTACTCTCCCAAATATGTTGGGATCATTAAAACATGGCACTGGCTGCACAATACCTCTTCCAAAGGTGGCTGGAGCCCATGGAGGCACTTACTGGGAGCAATTTCTATGCTTAGAGTGCTAGAACTACAACTGTGGAAGGCCCATGTGTGAAAGCAGGGCGAGCATGAGGAAAAGAGAGGAGATAATGCTTTACACACTCCCTCCTCATTTCTTGGCATGCATGCAATCTGGCCCTACATTTCTATCTTGAAGAGTAATTATAAAGAAAGACTCATACTTGCATCTGGAATTAGGCAGGGCAAAATGTGGTGCCTGTTGTAGAGTTACAGCATACTAAAGCCACATGAGTATTCTCCCTGGGTGCCTGTGATGGGGTGAACCTCCCTCAAGGACAGGAAAATGTTAAATGACAGTTAGGCACATTTGTACAGGGAGATTTTGGCCAACCAGTAAAGTGCCTGAAACCACTATGGCTTATTGCTAAAAGCAGCCTAGTCAGCAGGCTTAGCTTAACCAAGGCCGGAGGGGAGGGGGTTTTGGGTGCCACAGAAAGGGCAGCTTGACCCTGCATCCTTCCTGATAAGAACTGTGTTGAAGTTGCTGATACATGCATTTTAGAAGAGCAGGATGTGCCCCAGGAATGTCTATTGGCGCTTCAAGGCTGCAAACTCTGGAAAAACCCACACCTGGTGATTAATCAGAAGGAACCTCTTGCTTGACCATTGAAACTGCTTACTTAACAAGTTTTCTTTAAGGGACATGTCATTCTATTACTAATGTATAAATAAGGGAAAAAAGTTTGAGGTAGTTGGACTCGTTTGGACTCTCCCTCTGGATACATGTTGTGATCCCCTCCGGCAGACGGAAGATTTGGCCACTGAAAGCGTGCCACTGGGACACCCGAGAGCCACACTCAGCTTTGGTAATTATCAAGGGTTGGAGGTGTTTTACTAACCTGTTGCGGATGTGTGTAAGTGCTTGAGACTAAGTAAAGTTTAGCTTTAAGTGAAAGCACTCGTGTTGTCCTGTTTGTGCCAACCATCTATCGGTCGGACAGCCGTGTCTCCCCCGATTTATTTCCTGACACCACCGAGCACAGAGTAAAAGTTACCAAGATCTTTGGGTTGAAAGAACCCTGGGTAACACATTCACTACACCTGAGCAGTAATTAGATCATTACTTGGCAGCCAGAGAAGGTGGGATTAAAGAATCAGTGATAAGTAGGGCCCTACCAAATTCACGGTCCATTTTGGTCAATTTCATGATCATAGGATTTTAAAAATAGTACATTTCATGATTTCAGCTATATAAATCTGAAATTTCATGGTGTTGTAATTGTAGGGATCCTGACCCAAAAAGGAGTTGGGGGGCACAAGATTATTGTAGTGGGGGTGTTGCACTACTGCTACCCTTACGTCTGCGCTGTTGCTGGCGGCGGCGCTGCATTCAGAGCTGGGCTGCCAGAGACTGGTGGCTGCTGGCCAGGAGACCAGCTCTGAAGGCAGCGCCGCTGCCAGTAGCAGCTCAGAAGTAAGGATGGCATGGTATGGTATGCCACGCTTACTTCTGAGCTGCTGCCTGCAGAGCTTGGCCCTCAGTCAGCAGCCGCCACTCTCTGGCTGCCCAGCTCTGAAGGCAGTGCAGAAGTAAGGGTGGCAATACCGTGACCACCCTGCAACTCCCTTTTGTGTCAGGACCCCCAATTTGAGAAACACAGGTCTCCCCCATGAATTCTGTATCTTATAGGGTAAAAGCACACAAAAGACCAGATTTCATGGGGGGAGACCAGATTTCATGGTCCATGATGCGTTTTTCATAGCCATTAATTTGGTAGGGCCCTAGTGATAAGACATCTGGGCCTTCTATACAGGCTGAGAGACAGTGGGCAGATAGGCTCCTGTGAAGGGTTAGAGATTGTTGGAGGTGAGAGGTCCTAGAAAGACTTACGTTAGACAGGACAGTGGCTGATACCAAAGCTGGGGAAAGGTAGTGGAACCCCAGGAAAGGTTTGAGCACAGGGCCCAGAGGATTGGGTGATTATTTGAGACATTCATTCCAGGGTAAAAAAATATTCAGTTGTAGTTGAACCTGGACTTACTAGTTGACAAAAGGGGTTGCACAGGTGGGGAGTGTGCATGCCATTACAGTGCCCCAGGGAGAGAGATATTGGACTTTGCTCACTTCTTTTCCCTTTAAATAGCAGTTATATTTAACCTGCAGTGCTTAAACCCTTTATTTACAGCATTGATTTCTTTTTCTGCATTCAAGGTTAATTTTGTAATTAGCTGGAAGACACATTTCTCAGGTGGAAATGCACCACTGCATTTTCTAATTCAGGTCTGTCCCTCTAGTCTACTCTTACCTCTCCAGAGAGGTGACAGGTATGTGTGTTAATCTACAAACCTACACACTGTTTATTTAGTATCTCATGGTACTAAAAGCAGCATTGCTTACTCCTTGGATTATTCTGATACAAGGTGCCTTTAGTTCTGTAACCTAGTGTGAAGTTCATAGCTCATTATTTCCTGAGGGACATGTAGTACTTTCCCCTACAACACTGATACAAGCTTTCCTTTATTCAGGTGTTCTTGAGGCTAACA
This sequence comes from Chrysemys picta bellii, assembly GCF_011386835.1. NCBI lineage: Eukaryota > Metazoa > Chordata > Testudines > Emydidae > Chrysemys > Chrysemys picta. The sequence continues at coordinate 185,791,104 of NC_088793.1, forward strand.
TCAGTAGAAAGTGCACTGAAAGAAAGGAATGAGTTCACTCATTAGAATTATCTCCTGGCATAGCTTCTCCTTTCAGTGAACCATCTTTCCAGGAATTTCTTACCTGTGCTTGGTCGTGATAGCCTGAAAACTTATATTAAAACCTGAAATATGTTACTCAGGTTAGTCAGAGTGCTGGGAAGAGGGGAGAATGTCAGTTTTTTTTAAAGGCTTCTCAGAAAAACCTCACTTGTCTCCCCCCACAATCACAGGAATCTCCATACTAGATCAGAGCTGAGGTCCACCAAGTCCACCGCCTTGTCTCTAATAGCAGTCACTACCAGATGTTTCAGAGGAAAGTCCATGAAACCCCCTTTTGCACAGCTATATAATAACCTATCCAGAAGGGAAGTTTCTTCTTAAGCTCAGTCAGATATCTTGCCTAGTGAAGCGGTGCCTGTTCTTATTAAACTTCCAAAAGACAAAGATGTAAAGGGATGCCTTAGGTGCCCTTACAGCAATTAAACCAACACACACCAGTCTTAAATTACAGCAAGTCAGGGCAGCCACATAAGATCTAGCCATACAAACAGAGCAACAAAAATCAATAAACATTTCCCTTTACGTCTCAGTCCCATTCCACCATATCCCCTGCCTTCACTAATGACTGGGGAAATATGTAAGGGGACTGTTGTCCCCTTACTAAAACTCACTAGGGGTGTTCTGGTTGGGAAAGTGGAGCTGGAGCTGGCGCAGTCTGGAGCCAAGTGCGGTGAGCAGTTGGGGAGAGCGAGGGGGACCCTGGGCAGCGGGCCCAGTGCAGGGAGATGCCCCCAGCCAAGATGCCTGTCAGGCCAGATTTGGAGGGGGATCATAACCCCAGTGGGGTGGGGGCGATGCTGGGAAGAAGGGTCCTGCCACCTAAAGCCTGAGAGCAAGTGTCCGACCCGCAGCATCCCTGCAGCACAGCTAGGGCCTGAGAAGGAGGACTGGGACTTGTGAGGAACAGACTGAACTTCCCTTACATTCCAGAGATGCTGGTTGTGATGTGTCCCTGTCACAGAGCGGGGTTATGTGTTTTCCTTTAACCTTTCCCATGTTTTCCTTATTTTTTTAATTGATTGCTGTTTAATAAATTGTATTTGCTTTGAACTGTATGTAATGATCAGTGGGTCAGAGAAGCATCCAGTGCAGAGAGAGCACCCTGGAGTGGGGACATCCTAGCCCCTGCCCTAAGTGACCACAATAAGGTTGGGGGTCGAACCCCCCAGGGCCCAGCCTTGTTGGGGTTACGAGGTTACGAGGACTCTGCCACACAGGAGAGTGGAAAGGGAAAGGAAGTGGGAGCGAGGACTCAGATCCTTTCACTAGCCCCTTTCACCGGGGTAGTGTATAAGCCAGGAAAGTTCCCCACAATAGCAGGACCGTTCCCCTGCTTACAAATAGATAAGCTTGCAGCATGTTCTAAAGGTCACTAAATATAGGCTATCTTGAACTGGGGTTGAGTGGGTGGGGGAGAGGAGAAAAAATGAATTCCAAAGTGGAGGGGCCTTCCAGCACACAGCGCTGTATAGCATAGGCACTGGAACTAGGGGTACTGCGGGTGCTGCTGCACCTCCTGGCTTGAAGTGGTTTCCATTATGTACAGTGTTTACAGTTTGGTTCCATTGCGGTCAGAACCCCCACTATAAAAATTGTTCCAGCACCCCTGCTGTATAGGCTTAAATGAATAACTTAAACTCTACCTGCAAGCCAACAGGCAATGAATGTAGATCCCAGTGTGATTCACTCAGGTGAGATGTTCTGTAGAGTAAGCAGGCAGACTCGTCTGCACCAGTTTACATTTCTGATTGGTTTTAAGTTTAAGCTCTTGACTGTAAAATCTGGTACCGATGAGTTCTACAGGCACTGCTCTACAGCCAAAATGCTTCTGAAATAAATGTAGTCAAACTTTACTAATTCTGGGTCGGTCACTGAGAACGAAAATGATGCTTAAAATTGTTGATTGGCTCTAGTTTTCAAGATATGCTATTGGGTCAGTATATACGACCCTTGACTTGGGAATGGCGGAGGATAAGTGAGTTATAAAGGGAAGGGATCTCAATTTCAACCAGAAATGACTAAAATACATCTTTGACTGGATCTATGAATAAATCTATGACTGGATTTGGACAGTACTTGCTTTTTAGGCAAAACAATGAATGATGCAATCTGAAGCTGGTATTGCATCATACATGCTATGAATTGCATCATGTTATTCCTAGAAGTCATGGATGATGCAATCATAACAAAGCTTACATCACCCTGCTGAACAAATTGCCCTATATCAGCTCTAGAAATCATACAGTGTCATGCTCTCTTATTTGTCAGTGTTTGATTTTGCAAAGGGACACATTTCTGTTTAGCCAAAGTGAGCAGAGATGCCTCGTACTTGTGTGAACAGTGCAGATAACTTCTGCTATGTTTGTGGTGAAGTGACTTTTGCATCACAAAAGCGCAGTATAACCACTATGGTTAAGAAAGCCTATCACCTTTATTTTGGCTGCAAAATTGGAGATCAGGACAAGAGGTGGGCCCCAAACATATGCTGCAACACTTGTGCAACAAATCTTCGCCAGTGGTTGAACAGGAAAAGGAAATCTATGCCTTTTGCAGTGCCAATGATTTGGAGAGAGCCAACAGATCATACAGCAATTGTAACTACTGCATGGTGCCTCCAGTTGGGAAAGGTGTGTCAAAGAAGAAAATGTGGACTGTGCATTATCCAAACATTCCATCAGCTATACGCCCAGTACCCCACGGAGAAGGACTGCTGGTTCCTGATGCACCAGAATCATTCTCACTTGAGTCAGACGAGGAATAGGAAGAGGATGAAACTTCTGGTCCTGAACCATCAATGGCACAGGACCCACATTTTCTCCCATCCTCCTCCTCTGAACCACACCTCAGAACACAAGGTGAACTGAATGACCTTGTCAGGGAACTGGAACTACCCAAGAGTAAGGCAGAGCTGTTGAGCTCCAGACTACAGCAGTGGAATCTCCTGGCAGGTGATGTTAGGGTTTCCATGTTCCGTGACCGTCAAAAGGATCTTGTCCCATTCTTCTTCATGGAAGGTGATCTTGTAGCCTGCAACAACATCGATGGTGTGATGGCAGCCCTCAACATCGTTCAGGATCCAGATGAGTGGAGACTGTTCATTGATTCATCGAAGACGAGTCTTAAAGCTGTTTTACGGCATAATGGCCATGTTTTGCCATCAATTCCAGTTGGTCATGCAGTCCATATGAAGGAAACCTATGACAACATGAAACAACTTTTGAGGTGCATAAACTATGACCAACATCAGTGGCAGCTTTGTGATGATTTGAAGATTGTTGCTCTCTTGCTTGGTCTGCAGACTGGATACACAAAGTACTGCTGTTTTCTCTGCGAATGGGATAGTCGTGCAAGAGATTCCCACTACATCAAGAAAGATTGGCCACTCTGACAGTCATTGGAGCCTGGGAGGAAAAGTGTTCAGCATCCACCACTTGTTGAATCAAGGAAGATTTTGTTACCACCCTTAACAAAAGGGTCTGATGAAGCTGGGTCTGATGAAGAAATTTGTCAAGGCCATTGACAAAACACAAGCAGCTTTCAAGTACCTCCGTGGAAAATTTCCAAGGTTAAGTGAAGCTAAGATAAAGGAAGGTGTCTTTGTTGGTCCTCAGATTCGTGAACTTCTTCGAGATGATGCATTTGACAATGCACTGCGTGGCAAGGAAAAGACGGCATGGAAAGCCTTCCAGTTAGTGGCAATAAATTTTCTCGGAAACAACAAGGCAGACAACTACAGGTTGTTGGTGGAAAACCTCCTCAAGGCATACAAAAGCCTTGGTTGCAACATGTCACTAAAGATAAATTTTTTGCACTCTCATCTAGATTTTTTTCCACCGAACTGCGGAGCAGTGAGCGACGAGCACGGCGAGTGATTTCACCAGGACATTGCAACAATGGAGAAACGCTATCAGGGCAAATGGAGCCCATCAGTACTTGCAGACCATTGCTGGACAGTGAAAAGAGATGCTCCATTTAATGAATACAAGAGACAAGCCAAGAAGCACTGAGTAGACACTGAATAGGACTAAATTATGTACATAATAGTTTTTTGCCTTTTGTTTCATAATAAATTTTATTTCTATAACCCTTTTGCTGATTTTTAAAGTGTTACATAAACAGGACAGGTGAAATATTATCATGTAAAGCAACCATAAACACATGAAAAGACCTAGGTTTACAATTTATGATTAAAACTCTACTATCTACACAATATACATAGACATAAAATGTAAAAACTTAAATATCTTAGAAACAGTAGCCAATCAGTTGTTTTAATTGTCATATTTGAATTCAGCACATCAAAATACATAATAAATAGTATCAGAGGGGTAGCCGTATTGGTCTGAATCTGTAAAAAGCAACAGAGGGTCCTGTGGCACCTTTATACTAACAGAAGTATCGGGAGTATAAGCTTTCGTGGGTAAGAACCTCACTTCTTCAGATGCAAGTAATGGAAATCTCCAGAGGCAGGTATAAATCAGTATGGAGATAACGAGGTTAGTTCAATCAGGGAGGGTGAGGTGCTCTGCTAGCAGTTGAGGTGTGAACACCAAGGGAGGAGAAACTGCTTCTGTAGTTGGATAGCCATTCACAGTCTTTGTTTAATCCTGATCTGATGGTGTCAAATTTGCAAATGAACTGGAGCTCAGCAGTTTCTCTTTGGAGTCTGGTCCTGAAGTTTTTTTGCTGTAAGATGGCTACCTTTACATCTGCTATTGTGTGGCCAGGGAGATTGAAGTGTTTTCCTACAGGTTTTTGTATATTGCCATTCCTGATATCTGACTTGTGTCCATTTATCCTCTTGCGTAGTGACTGTCCAGTTTGGCCAATGTACATAGCAGAGGGGCATTGCTGGCATATGATGGCATATATAACATTGGTGGACGTGCAGGTGAATGAGGCGGTGATGTTGTAGCTGATCTGGTTAGGTCCTGTGATGGTGTTGCTGGTGTAGATATGTGGGCAGAGTTGGCATCGAGGTTTGTTGCATGGGTTGGTTCCTGAGTTAGAGTTGTTATGGTGCGGTGCGTGGTTGCTGGTGAGAATATGCTTAAGGTTGGCAGGTTGTCTGTGGGCGAGGACTGGCCTGCCTCCCAAGGTCTGTGAAAGTGAGGGATCATTGTCCAGGATGGGTTATAGATCACTGATGATGCGTTGGAGAGGTTTAAGCTGAGGACTGTAGGTGATGGCCAGTGGAGTTCTGCTGGTTTCTCTTCTGGGCCTGTCTTGTAGCAGGAGGCTTCTGGGTACACGTCTGGCTCTGTTGATTTGTTTCTTTATTTCCTTGTGTGGGTATCGTAGTTTTGAGAATGCTTGGTGAAGATCTTGTAGGTGTTGGTCTCTGTCTGAGGGGTTGGAGCAGATGCGATTGTACCTCAGTGCTTGGCTGTAGACGATGGATCGTGTGGTATGACCGGGGTGGAAGCTGGAGGCATGAAGGTAGGCGTAGCGGTCGGTGGGTTTTCGGTATAGGGTGGTGTTAATGTGGCCATCGCTTATTTGTACGGTGGTGTCTAGGAAGTGGACCTCCTGTGTAGATTGGTCCAGGCTGAGGTTGATGGTGGGGTGGAAGCAGTTGAAATCATGGTGGAATTCTTCCAGGGTCTCCTTCCCATGGGTCCAGATGATGAAGATGTCATCAATGTAGCGTAGGTAGAGAAGGGGCATGAGTGGACGAGAGCTGAGGAAGCGTTGTTCCAGGTCAGCCATAAAAATGTTGGCATATTGTGGGGCCATGCGGGTGCCCATAGCGGTGCCACTGGTCTGGAGGTATATATTGTCACCAAATTTGAAATAATTGTGCGTGAGGATAAAGTCACGGAGCTCAGCAATAAGTTGTGCTGTGTCATCATCAGGGATACTGTTCCTGACAGCTTGTTTTCCATCTGTGTGTGGGATGTTTGTGTAGAGAGCCTCTACATCCATGGTGGCTAGGATGGTGTTTTCTGGGAGGAACAAATCAACATACCCTTAGAGCCCCGACCGGGGTTATTCTATCTACCACCTAAGATCCACAAACCTGGAAATCCTGGACGCTCCATCATCTCGGGCATTGGCACTCTCACTGAAGGACTGTTTGGATATGTGGACTCCCTACTCAGACCCTACGCCACCAGCACTCCCAGCTATCTCCGTGACACCACAGATTTCCTGAGAAAATTACAATGAATTGGTGACCTCCCAGAAAACACCATCCTAGCCACCATGGCACCACTATGGGCACCCGCATGGCCCCACAATATGCCAACATTTTTATGGCTGACCTGGAACAACGCTTCCTCAGCTCTCGTCCACTCATGCCCCTTCTCTATCTACGCTATATTGATGACATCTTCATCATCTGGACCCATGGGAAGGAGACCCTGGAAGAATTCCACCATGATTTCAACTGCTTCCACCCCACCATCAACCTCAGCCTGGACCAATCTACACAGGAGGTCCACTTCCTAGACACCACCGTACAAATAAGCTACGGCCACATTAACACCACCCTTTACCGAAAACCCACCGACCGCTACGCCTACCTTCATGCCTCCAGCTTCCACCCCGGTCACACCACACGATCCATCGTCTACAGCCAAGCACTGAGGTACAATCGCATCTGCTCCAACCCCTCAGACAGAGACCAACACCTACAAGATCTTCACCAAACATTCTCAAAACTACGATACCCACACAAGGAAATAAAGAAACAAATCAACAGAGCCAGACGTGTACCCAGAAGCCTCCTGCTACAAGACAGGCCCAGAAGAGAAACCAACAGAACTCCGCTGGCCATCACCTACAGTCCTCAGCTTAAACCTCTCCAACGCATCATCAGTGATCTATAACCCATCCTGGACAATGATCCCTCACTTTCACAGACCTTGGGAGGCAGGCCAGTCCTCGCCCACAGACAACCTGCCAACCTTAAGCATATTCTCACCAGCAACCACGTACCGCACCATAACAACTCTAACTCAGGAACCAACCCATGCAACAAACCTCGATGCCAACTCTGCCCACATATCTACACCAGCAACACCATCACAGGACCTAACCAGATCAGCTACAACATCACCGGCTCATTCACCTGCACGTCCACCAATGTTATATATGCCATCATATGCCAGCAATGCCCCTCTGCTATGTACATTGGCCAAACTGGACAGTCACTACGCAAGAGGATAAATGGACACAAGTCAGATATCAGGAATGGCAATATACAAAAACCTGTAGGAGAACACTTCAACCTACCTGGCCACACAATAGCAGATGTAAAGGTAGCCATCTTACAGCAAAAAAACTTCAGGACCAGACTCCAAAGAGAAACTGCTGAGCTCCAGTTCATTTGCAAATTTGACACCATCAGATCAGGATTAAACAAAGACTGTGAATGGCTATCCAACTACAGAAGCAGTTTCTCCTCCCTTGGTGTTCACACCTCAACTGCTAGCAGAGCACCTCACCCTCCCTGATTGAACTAACCTCGTTATCTCCATACTGATTTATACCTGCTTCTGGAGATTTCCATTACTTGCATCTGAAGAAGTGAGGTTCTTACCCACGAAAGCTTATGCTCCCAATACTTCTGTTAGTCTCAAAGGTGCCACAGGACCCTCTGTTGCATAATAAATAGTACATTTTATCTCTGAAGCCGACGACTTCTCAAAAATTGTAGACCAATGTACTCAGTACTACTTTAAAGGTGAAATTGTAAAAGGAAAATCTGTCTATTTCTGCTATGTATTTTTTATCACAACTGCATCTAAAATGATAATACCATAGAATAACAACTGTATTTTTTGCTCAAACCTGAGAATTCAAGAATAGTCCAGAAGGAAGACAGGCAGTCCTTAAGAAAGAAGTATGAAATAAAAATGTTTACCAACCTGAAGATCCTGCATGTTCAGACATGTTCCTTTCATCATCTTCACTGCAGCTTCCTCCTGAGAAGGAACACTTCTCAAGATGTTGTTTCATTTGGGTAACCAGGCCTTGCATTTCTTTGTTGCACTGTTTGCATTTTGCACGCATGCCTGTCTTACCCACAGGTAGAGGAACTTCATTAAAATATTCCGAAACTGGGTCTCTTTTACAGCCTGCTGCCATTATAGGTTTTCCCTTCTAGTGAGAGAATGGTATGGTAGATCTCAAATCAATGAAGGCTAAGCTCAGAAAGACCTCAAGACTTCTGGAATATGTTGCTCAAACAGTTTCACTTTTGTTTCTACTGCCTGTCCATCCCTTCTCACATTTATCTCCAGACTTCTTCTCCTTGTCCAGATCTATTCCGCCCCCAAGAATCTTCTATTCATTTAACTTTTTGAATCTTTGCACTTTTAGGGAGAGGTAAGGGATTGACTCTGTGTACACAAATTCGCAGAGGGACAATAGGGTTGAGGTCTGTTATTTCTCACCTCTATATCTTATTTATTTATTTAAAAACATTTTTGCCGTTAACAAATATGTTATCTCTGGAGAAACAAATCCACAGTTGAGAACTGCAAAACTAAGCATCTCTGATGGTATCTTCTAGATTGAGCACTGAGTCCCATTGGGTAGATAGAAAGATGAACCTAAATAATCTGTACAGAAGCCCCTGGGACCCCATAAAATTGGGTCCCTAATCCATGAACTATTGGAACTCATTTACAAAACTTTTCTTAAACATTACATGAATATATTGTCTCATACTATAGAATTAGAATTTATAATCCCTAATCCTTGATGAGATATCTTTGAACTATAATGTATCTTAATTAAACTATCTTTAGATAGGTTTTCACCTCAAAAAGCATTTTATGAAAAAAAATCTGATTTAAATAAAAAAATCAGTTTTTTTATTTTTTTTTTAAATCATTGATTTTTATCAACCCTGGTATTTCTCTGTGCCTTAGCTGTCCGACTTAACATTCAAATTGACATTTCCCATTTCATTCCTTAATGTAGCTTTTATTTGAATACAATGATTACTTTAATTGTGCAACATATTTTCCACCTCTTTGTTTGAGACCATATGATGGGATTCCCTCCAAGACCTTTTCCACTTGGCTTATCCAGAACACCTTGTCCAGTTCTCTGGGATTCAAAACATGTAGTTTGACTCCTGATTTTTGTCTCACAAGTTCCTTTATATGGCATACTGCAAAGCTATGCTGAGTTGATCAGACTCAAGTGGAGGGGGTGGGTGTAAGGGGTATCACACATCCAAAGTTACAGAGAAACCCTCTCCTTTCATACACATTTACACATCTCATTGCATTTACTATCCATTATATCACACACTTTTGGTCTGGCTTGCTCACTTTGCAGGAACCAGTCTGTGTGTGGCATGCTCTATCCATGCATTGTCCCTGCTTGACCTCTTCTTTACATTCCTAACGTATCTTATCCATTGTTGGTAAATGGTTCCAGGGTGTTCTCCCTCTTATCTTAGCTGGCTCAGACATATTTACTTCAGCCTAATCTGTTCATCTCCCTAATTCTATCCTCCAAGCAATGAGGCCTCCCTCCATGTGTTAATTACTTATGACAGGCCAGACCTCAGCTACACCATAGTAAGTGGGTTGTGGGGGATGTTGCCTTCACGTTTTGCCTTAATACTTCTGAGTGACCAAAAGCCATGTTAATATCCCCTTGACTAGAGTGGAGACAGATGTATTTTTCTGCCAGTTGCCTCCTTTCTTTCATCTGGCTCAGTGTCATTTGGGACAGAGTTATCCATGCTGACACAGAAGCACAATTTACATGCAGCCTAAGCCTGCTGGGGTGAATCACCTTTTACAGTTGGAATTGTGTGGATTTCATAATACCAAAAGTGTGTCCCTGTGCCAAAGGACTGTATGAAATCCACAGTGAAGTGCGCATCTACCATTGCTAGTACTGGTAAAATAAGAACTGGTATATGCTTATACACTAACACAATTCCATCAGAATTAATACCGAACCGAGTCTCCACCTCAGACAAGCAGGTCTTTAATAATTTGTAAATTGCCATTTTTTTGCACATGCCTACGCTGCTTAGTATACTTCAGGATGAGAAAACTGAAATAAGACAGTGTGTGTACTGAATCACTAAGCCAGCTGAAATTGGAAATGCCAGATCATAGATCCCCATAGTTCCAGCATCTAGACTCAAGAGGTTAAAATAAGCGAACATTTCACAGCTCTTCCACAATGAATATTTTAGTATTTTTCAATCTTGTATCTCTCCAGTGTAGCCTTACCGGTTTGCTTCTCAGTTATGCCAGGGTCTGCCATGCGACAGTGCCTTAAAGTGGGTCTAAAGAGCATTGGTGTAACTGAGGATTAGCCCATTCTATTTAAAACATAACTATCCTATTGAGCAAATGCACTTATCTTGCTGCATAGAAAATATGTGAAAACAAAATTAGTGCATATGCACAGAGCCTGAAATAAATGAGCCAATAATCCCTACATGTCCTAAGGCAAAGATGGGAAAAGCACTGTATCCAAGTTTCATCCACACACATGCACATTAAATTAATTGTCTGTACAAGTAGGTACTTCAGTGTGCAATTACCCATTTTGTGCATGCAGAGGACTATTTGATAAATGCAAAGTAATGCCCACTGGAAAGCATAATCCCAACTATATATTCAAAATGATGGGGTCTAAATTAGCTGTCTCCACTCAAGAAATATCTTGGAGTCATCCTGGATAGCTCTCTGAAAACATCTACTCAGTGTATAGCAGCAATCAAAAAAGCTAACCATGTTAGGAACCATTAGGAGAGGGACAGATAAGATAGAAAATATCATAATGCCACTACATAAATCCATGGTAAACCCACAGCTTGAATTCTGCAGGTAATTCTGGTCACCCCATCTCAAAAACAATTGTTAGACTTGGAAAAAATACAGAGAAGGGCAACAAAAATGATTAGGGGTATGGAACAGCTTCCATGCGAGAAGAGATTTAAAAGATGGGAATTTTTCAGTTTAGAAAAGACAGTTAAGGGGAGATAAGATAGAGGTCTATAAAATCATGAATAGTGTGGAGACAGTGAACACCTCTTGGCATAACAAAAGAATCATGGGTCACCCAATGAATTAAATCTGCTGCCTATTTACAACAAACATAAGTATTTCACACAATGCACAGTCAACTTGTGGAACTCATCTCAGGGAGATGTTGTGAAGGCCAAACTATAACTGTGTTAAAAAAAGAACTGGATAAGTCAATGTAGGATTGGTCCATCTACGGCTATTAGTCAACATGGTCAGGAATGCAACCCTATGCTCTGGGTGACCCTAATCGTCTGACTGATGGAAGCTGGGAGTAGATGACAAAGAATGGATAACTTGAATGTTGCCCTGTTCTGTTCATTCCCTCTGAAGCATCTGGCACCAGCCATTGTCAGAAGACAGGATACCAGGCTAGACAGACCATTGGTCTGACCTACTATGGCCGTAGTTACATTCTTATTTGCACATGCCAGGTCCAGTGGATACACAAACACATTTTCCAAGTGCAACTTAAGTGCTAATCTTTGGAAAAATTGATCCTCCATCTATATCTATCTATCTATCTTCTTGTTGTTGTTGTTGTTAAAGATTAACATGGCAGTAGCACCTAAAAACTTGGATCCTATTTTTTGTGCCAGTAAACTGCAAGTAAATCTTAACCCTCAGTTTTCAAGTGGGTTGAAAACAAGACAACAAGTTCACTCTTCTAACAGAGCATGAAAATCTTAAACTGTTTGAGGAAACATCAGTGGTTCCTGCCACTGGGAAAATAATGAACCACCTTTGTGGATGGAGTTCCCCTGGGATGTTATATAATCAGCAAGTTTGCCTGCATTGCCTGATCAATAAAAATTAGGCTGCAGCCTTGTCTGTCTTTCACTTAGAGCAAATTAAATAGAAATATCGAAATAGCAAATTGATCGATAGAGCTAAGTTTTCCATGCATAATTTAAAATGCTTAATGTTATCAGGTCTGCTGTCCACTGAAATGTAGTGTCATGAATGCAATAACTCCTTCTTTAGGAAACTGCAATTACTAAACAAAACAGTTGTTTTGTTGTAGTGTTGGTCCCAGGATATTAGAGACAAGGTGGGTGAGGTAATATCTTCTATTGCATCAACTTCTGTACTTCTTAGAGCTGAAGAAGAGCTCTGTGTAGCTCAAAAAGCTTGTCTTTCACCAACAGAAGTGGGTCCAATAAACGATATTACCAGGGCCATCCCTAGGGGGATGCAGGGTCCGGGACATAGTTCGCCGAGTTTCTAATCTGCTGGGCAGTGCTCCCACCCTGGGTCTCCCAGGCCCCACCCCCAGTCCACCACTTCTTCCAAGGCCCCACCCCTGCCCTGCTTCTTTCCACCCCTGCTCTGCCCCCACCCCTCCTTTTACCACCCCTGCTCCACATCTTCCCTGCCCAGTTCCGCCCCCTCCCCGAGTGAACTGTGCCCTCACTCATCTCCACTCCCTCCCCAGCACCTCCTGATGCTGCGAAACATCTGATCCGCGTCAGGTGGTAGGCACTGAGAGGGAGGGGGAGATGCTGATTGGCAGGGCAAGAGGCGCTGAGGGGAAGGGGGAGGTTCTGGTAGGGGAGCTGCCAGTGGCTGTCGCTCGCCTCCTCACCCCTCCCACCCACCCAACTGCTGCTCTCCTCCTCGCCATCCGCCCACCCCCTGCCTCCTCACTCCCTCCTACCTGCCCGCCTGCCACTCGCCTCCCCATTCGCCTCCTCACCCCACTCACCCAACTGCCTCCTGCCTCACCTCCACGCCCACCTCCTCACAATTTTATCGAAGCGTGGGACCCCACAAAGTGCAGGGCCTGGGGTGGTCACTCCAATTCACCGTACTCAAGGGATGGCTCTGGTTATTATCTCACCTACCTTGTCTTTCTAATATGACAAACTGCTCAACTGTATATTATTGGTGCATCAGCTTAAAGTGTGTTGCAATCAAACAGCAAGCCAGTTTCTACTCTTATTGCAATCCCACTGAGTTTACGTAGCGCTGCCCTTTTCCTTGTGCCCTTTTCCTTGTGCTGTGCAGACTTTTAGGAAAATATCAACTGTCAACACCATCATCATACTGAGCTCATTCTCAATAGTGAGAATGAGAACTAAAGCCAGAACCATAATGACATACCACTTCTCCTGTAGGGGTGGGGGTGCTTTGCAGATAAACAGTTAGACAGGTGTGGCCCTCTGACTACAATATTCAAATCTACCCATCGTTTTGTTTTGTCCGTGTTTCCACTTATTGTCTTTTCTGAGACCTGGCCCCTCTGATCCATTCTGTTGGTGTAAAGGGGTCAGAAAGCAGCTGGCTCTTCCCAAGTGAATGTACCCCAGTGTGGTGCAGTCCAACTCCCCAGCTAGTTCAGAAACAGCATAATCTGCTCCCATGCTAATCCCACTCCTGCAGCACATAGTATAAGGTCATATTCAGGTCAGGCTCAAAGGGGCTCATAGCTGAAATACTATGTGCTCTAGCATTCTTGGCTGATCAATGGATGCCAACTGTAGATTAGAGTAATCTGAGTGTTCTAGCTCAGTGGTTTTCAACATGGGGTGCACATACTCCAGGAGGTATAAGAGGTCTTCCCAGGGGTACATCAACTCATCTAGATATTTGCCTAGTTTTACAACAGGCTACATAAAAAGCACTAGTGAAGTCAGTACAAACTAACATTTCATACAATGACTTGTTTATACGGCTCTATATACTGAAATGTAAATACAATATTTATATTCCAATTGACTTATTTCATAATGATATGGTAAAAATGAGAAAGTAAGCAATTTTTCAGTAATAGTGTGCTATGATACTTTTGTATTTTTATGTCTGATTTTGTAAACAAGTGGTTTTTAAGTGAGGTGAAACTTGGGGGTATGCAAGATAAAGCAGACTCCTGAAAGAGGTACAGACGTCTGGAATCATTGAGAGCCACTTTTCTAGCTAATGCTGAGACCAGTGCAAAACCAGGTCAAGAATCAGGGAATTTCAACCTGTTCCTTCCTTCAATTCCCCCATCTTAAATGTGCACGACAGATTCTAGATGCAATTGAGAATCTGGCCCATTGCATCTAAGCGGATTGCATAAGCAATGAATCAAATTTTCTGCAGTCTGTCCTAGTGTTAGCCATGCACTATGACAGTTTCAATGGAAACGTAGAAAACTGATCTAATTTTTAGGTCTGGTGTCTTTCACTTTGAAATAAAATTACCTACTCTAGCACCAATGTGTCAGATAAAGAGCATAATTCTGATCTCACTTGCCATGGTTTCAGTGGATTTATTCATGTATAAGTCAATAAAAAATGAGTAGACATGATAGCAGAGAGTAACAAGTATGTGATTAGAATCATACCCATTGAACATTATATAAACCTCTTCTACAAAGAATGTTGAACAGCCAAATCTCTAGATAAGATCCTAAATGCACCATTGGAATGAAGGAAGTGCAAACCAATTGCAATAGGATAAAAACTACCATAATCCTTCACCCGAAAATCAAAGTGAAACATTTTTTGCTGTTTCTAAGTTTAGGACACTATTTTTTCCCCTAACAAAGCTCAAACAGAACTGCAACAATTCCATGATGGAGGAGGTTGTTGTTATGATACAGCTGACACCAGACTTTTATGAACTCATCCTTAACAAAACTGTTTATAATTGGAAAAGCCTTTGTGTCCTCTAGCCAGATAACAGATTCTTATATGCCTCTGATTTTATCAATGTTTTTGAATATCCCCCTAGATGTTCATAAATCCAGGGTTTGCCTGGATTTATAGCCAAACTGGAAGCAGTAAATAAAAGGAATCTCAAGAGGGAGCCTGTTTTCACTAGATTTGTGGTCTAGTTTTGCAGAAAAGCATTTAAACAGACCTGAACCTTCTGAAATTCAGCACTCCTGAGCTATAATCCCCATATTTATAGCATTTCTTTATAACACTCAACATGTGTCATTTGTGAGGCTGGTGTTAAAGAGAATCTGCTGTAATTCTTATAGCAGCATCTAATACTCCAGTTATTGGCTTCTCTGACTGAGTTAGATTCCTTCAGGGAGCCATTGAAATCTAGTGGACTGGCCATTGGAGTGGGGCTCAGGAATTTGATTTCTACTCCTATTTATAATGCTGACTTGCTGTGTGAACTTGAGCAGGTCACATAAGGACTGAATTCCTCCCTTAACCCATCCCCCAGAGGTGCTGAGTACTCCCACCTCCTCTGAAAAATCAACCCATTAATCTCTCTCCCTCCATTTCTTCAGCTATAAAATGGAATAATAGTTAGTTAGCTAAATCACTAGAGTGCTATGGGGATTAATTAATAAGCATTTGTACAGCATTCTGAAGATGAAGTACTCTGCTTTATTGATTTGACACAGGACAGAGTTTACCCATTGTCATAACTATAAAGGGAAGGGTAACAGCTGTCCTGTGTACAGTACTATAAAATCCCTCCTGGCCAGAGACTCCAAAATCCTTTTCCCTGTAAAGGGTTAAGAAGCTCAGGTAACCTGGCTGGCATCTGACCTAAAGGACCAATAAGGGGACAAGATACTTTCAAATCTTGTCGGGGGGAAGGCTTTTGTTTGTGTTCTTTGTTTGGGAGTGCGTTCGCTCTCGGGACTGAGAGGGACCAGACATCAATCCAGGTTCTCCACATCTTTCTAAACAAGTCTCTCCTATTTCAAACCTGTAAGTAAATAGCCAGGCAAGGCGTGTTAGTTTTCCTTTGTTTTCTCAACTTGTAAATGTACCTTTTACTAGAGTGTTTATCTTTGTTTGCTGTACTTTAAACCTAAGACTAGAGGGGAGTCCTCTGAGCTCTTTAAGTTTGATTACCCTGTAAGGTTAATTTCCATACTGATTTTACAGAAATAATTTTTACCTTTTTCTTTAATTAAAAGCCTTCTTTTTAAGAACCTGATTGATTTTTCCTTGTTTTAAGATCCAAGGGGTTTGGATCTTGATTCACCAGGAGTTGGTGGGAGGAAGGAGGGGAATGGTTAATTTCTCCTTGTTTTAAGATCCAAGGGGTTTGGATCTGTATTCACCAGGGAATTGGTGAAGGTTTTTCAAGGCTTCCCAGGGAGGGAATCCATTGGAAATGGTGGCAGCGGAACCAGAGCTAAGCTGGTAGTTAAGCTTAGAAGTTTTCATGCAGGCCCCTACATTTGTACCCTAAAGTTCAAAGTGGGGATATAGCCTTAACACCCATACACCAACCCTCCAAAACCAGAGAAGCATCTCTTCCGGAAAGCTTGTTAGCAATGCTTTTGCAGTCCACATGACATTGGCTTCTAACTGCTATGTGACTGGCAGGGTAGCCTGATGACTCTTGATCTTGTCAGGCTTCCAGCAAAGGCTATGGAGATTTTTTTAAGATAATACATTTCTTCTTCCCAAAAAAGTGTATGTGTGTGTGTGTGTGGGGGGGAGGGTTTGAGAAAAATAAAGGAGCCTCTTCTATGCTTTGTGCCTTATTTTTATTTGACTTCAGCTTGCCAGTGTTTGTCTCTCTTTCAAGACTGCTTACTCTTACAAGTAAGTCCCGGTGGGCTGTACCATCAATAACTTGTAACTGTAAAAAATGTAGAACAAACCCTGACTAGTGTACTAAATTTAAAGATGCTTTATCCTTTCTCCTCTTCAGTCTCTCTTCCTTGTACACCACACATGTTATACTTACCCATTGCACAATATTTTATTCAATGTTTTGTCAAAAGTTATGTCGAGACTCCTGCTTCACTTTAAGATGCAGTTGCTGATTCTAAAGTAGAAAGATTTTTAAGATCAGTCACCAGAAATGTCACAAGGCGTAACCAACTTCTCCATAAAAAATAAGAGAATCCACTTAAGTGGCACAGCTCTGGTGGAAATTAAGAGGTGCCATTAAGGCAATTGTCTCAATTTAACAGAAGTACATTGAAATATATGTGGCACTTGGCACAAAATGAAAGCAGGCTGTAGACTGACTCATAGAATCATAGACTTTAAGGTAAGAAGGGACCATTATGATCATCTAGTCTGACTTCCTGCACAACGCAGGCCACAAAATCTCACCCACCCACTCCTGTAACAAATCCCTAACCTATGCCTGAGTTATTGAAGTCCTCAAATACTGGTTCAAGGTGCTGAGAATCCTCCAGCAAGTGACCCGTGCTCCACGGTGCAGAGGAAGGCGAAAAACCTCCAGGGCCTCTGCCAATCTGCCCTGGAGGAAAATTCCTTCCCGACCCCAAATATGGTGATCAGTTAAACCCTGAGCATGTGGGCAAGACTCACCAGCCAGCAGCCAGGCAAGAATTCTCTGTAGTAACTCAGATCCCACCCATCTAACATCCCATCACAGACCATTGGGCCTATTTACCTGCTAATAATCAAAGATCAATTAATTGCCAAAATTAGGCTCCCATCATACCATCCCCTCCATAAACTTATCAAGCTTAGTCTTGAAGCCAGATATGTCTTTTGCCCCCACTACTCCCTTTGGAAGACTGTTCCAGAACTTCACTCCTCTAATGGTTAGAAACCTTCGTCTAATTTCAAGTCTAAACTTCCTAATGTCCAGTTTATATCCATTTGTTCTTGTGTCCACATTGGTACTAAGCTTGAATAATTCCTCTCCCTCCCTGATATTTATCCTTCTGATATATTTATAAAGAGCAATCATATCTCCCCTCAGCCTTCTTTTGGTTAGGCTAAACAAGCCAAGCTCTTTGAGTCTCCTTCCAGCCTGACAGTTCACCTTTCAGTATGACCCGTTGTAGTCTCCCCTTTAACCAGTTCCTTATCCACCTTTCAATTTTCATATTGATCCCCATCTTTTCCAATTTAGTTAATAATTCCCCATGTGGAACCGTATCAAATGCCTTACTGAAATCGAGGTAAATTAGATCCACTGCATTTCCTTTGTCTAAAAAATCTGTTTCCTTCTCAAAGAAGGAGATCAGGTTGATTTGGCACGATCTACCTTTTGTAAAACTATGCTGTATTTTGTCTCAATTACCGTTGACCTCAATGTCCTTAACTACTTTCTCCTTCAAAATTTTTTCCAAGACCTTGCATACTACAGATGTCAAACTAACAAGCCTATAGTTACTCGGATCACTTTTTTCCCCCTTCTTAAAAATAGGAACTATGTTAGCAATTCTCCAGTTGTATGATACAACCCCTGAGTTTACTGATTCATTAAAAATTCTTGCTAATGGGCTTGCAATTTCATGTGCCAGTTCCTTTAATATTCTTGGATGAAGATTATTTGGGCCCCCCAATTTAATCCCATTAAGCTGTTCGAGTTTGGCTTCTACCTCAAATGTGGTAATATCTACCTCCATCTCCTCATTCGTCATCCTACCATTATCCCTAAGCTCCTCATTAGCCTCATTAAAGACTGAGGCAATGTATTTGTTTAGATATTGGGCCATGCCTAGATTATCCTTAATCTCCACTCCATCCTCAGTGTTTAGTGGTCCCACTTCTTCTCTCTTTGTCTTCTTCTTATTTATATGGCTATAGAACCTTTTACTATTGGTTTTAATTCCCTTTGCAAGGTCCAACTCTACATGGCTTTTGGCCTTTTTCACTTTATCCCTGCATGTTCTGACCTCAATAAGGTAGCTTTCCTTGCTAATCCCTCCCATCTTCCACTCCTTGTAGGCTTTCTGCTTTTTCTTAATCACCTCTCTGAAATGCTTGCTCATCCAGCTTGGTCTACAACTCCTGCCTATGAATTTTTTCCCCTTTCTTGGGATGCAGGCTTCTGATAGTTTCTGCAACTTTGATTTGAAGTAATTCCAGGCCTCCTTTTTTAAATTAAATTAAATTAATGGAGATATCCCATCTCCTAGAACTGGAAGGGACCTTGAAAGGTCATCGAGTCCAGCCCCCTGCCTTCACTAGCAGGACCAAGTACTGATTTTGCCCCAGATCCCCAAGTGGCCCCCTCAAGGATTGAACTCACAACCCTGGGTTTAGCAGGCCAATGCTCAAACCACTGAGCTATCCCTCCCTCCACCTTTAGATCCACAAGTTCTTCAGTCCAATTCACTTCCCTAACTAATTTCCTTAATTCTTTAAAGTTAACCCTTTTAAAATCAAAAACCTTGGTCCCAGATCTATTTTTGTTTATCCTTCCATCTAGTTTGAATTGAATTAGCTCATGATCACTTGAACCAAAGTTGTCCCCTACAACCATTTCTTCTATGAGGTCCTTGCTACTCACCAAAACCAAATCTGAAATGGCATCCCCTCTTGTTGGTTATTCAACTACTTGGTGAAGGAATCCATCAGCTATCGCATCCAGGAAAATCTGAGCCTTATTATTATTACTAGCACTTGTCCTCCAGTCTATATCTGAGAAGTTAAAGTCTCCCATGATCACACAATTCCCATTAGTGTTTACTTCATTAAAAAGATTAAAGAGGTCTCCATCCATATCCAAATTGGATCCCGGCGGTCTGTAGCACACCCCAAGCACTATCTCAGGGGAGGCTCTAGTAGCTTTCTTTCCCAATGTGATTTTTGACCAGACAGACTCTGTCTTCTCCATTCCATCACTTCTTATTTCTTTACAGTTTACCTCATCATTGATATACAATGTTACTCCACCACCTTTGCCTTTATTTCTGTCTTTCCTAAATAGCACATACCCTTCAATACCTGCACTCCAGTCATGACTACTATTCCACCATGTTTCTGTTATCCCTATAATATAGGGTGACCAGACGTCCCAATTTTATTGGGACTGTCCTGATATTGGCTTGTTTGTCCCACGTCCCGACCGATGTGCGGTCGGGAAACTGGACAAACAAGCAATTAACCGTCCCAGAGGGACTCTTGCCCCCCCTCCCATGCCCCGGCTCCGCCCCCTCCTTCCCCCCATTGGCTCCCTCCCCAAATCCCCGCCCTGGCCCCGCCTCCAACCACATGGAATTCCTCCTCCCTCCCAGGCTTGCAGCATGGCGGCACAAGCCTGGGAGGGAGGTGGCGCTTCCTGGAGCTGGTGAGTCAGCTCCGGCACCGGGAGGGCAAGGGGGCTGCTCCCCAGGAGGGAAACGAGGGGGCTCAACTCTGAGCCCCTCACCGTGCCAGAGGGCGCCTGCCCAGGCCGCTGCACAGTCGAGGAGAGCGGCTGGTGCTAGGGGAACATGGAGTTACAGGATGGTTTGGCTGCTGCCGCCATCCAGGGGATTGAGCGAGCTCTGGAAAAGTGCTGGGGCCGGGCTTGAAAGTGCCTCTGCCGGCCCAGAGCCCTCAGATCTCGCAGCCCCAGGAACCTGGTCCCCTGGTGTAGTGATGCTGCAGGAGGGAGCCGCATTAACATGGTGATTAGCCCTGTGCTCTCCGCTCCAGCCAGGACCTGCTCCGGGGGCAGAGCTCGGAGTTAGGTAGCAAATGGGAGGGAAACTGCTCAGACCGGCTTCACCAGGGCCATGAAGCAGCCCTTTCTTGCACCCACACGTTCGTGCTCTGGACCAGTCCCTGGGAGGACCCCTTTGGTGTGCCAGGCTCACTTAGGGTCACCAGGGCAAGCCCCTTAGCTTCACCGCCGCCTTCAGGGCCCGGGAGCGCAGTGCTCCAGCCCTGCAGCCCACGGGGCAGCGCGGTGGGTCGGAGGCGGACACGCTCCTGCCGGGAGGGGCCGGGCCCGGCTGCCTGGTTCGCCCCCTGCTGCGGGGCCGGGGTGACGGTGCCCGGGAATGGCTGGGCAGGGAGCTGCAGGAGGGGCCTGGAGCGCGGCTCAGCTGGGGGGCGCTCAGTCCATTTCTGGTTTTTTTTCCCCTCCGCTGCCGGCTTTTTTTTCTCCGCCCTCCCCCCCCGGTGGCTTTTTTTCCCCTCTGCCCCCCCCCCCCACGTCCCGATATTTAATCTGTGACATCTGGTCACCCTACTATAATATCCGGTTTCACTTCCTGCACCAGTAGCTCTAGTTCCTCCATTTTGTTACCTAGGCTCCTCGCATTAGTGTACAAACATCTTAATTTTTGCCGTTTGGCTTCACTGACATCCTTTACCCGATTAGGCACAGCCATTCTACCACCAGTGTCACCTATTAGACTGGTATCTACACAACCATTCCTCCTTACGTCCATTCTCATACCCACGGCTGTATCCTTTCTTACTTGGTTTTCTTCCTTCTCAGTGTTAAATTTGGGCATGGAGATTACCTGGACATCTCCCAACCATCTCCCCCAAATTTCTAGTTTAAATCTCTCTTCATCAGTTGCACCAGCCTCCATCCTAGAAGTCTATTTCCCTCCTTACTCAGGTGAAGTCCATCCCGAGAGAACAGTCCTCTGTCCGTGAATGCTTCCCAGTGGCCATACATCCCAAAGCCCTCCTTATAGCACCACTGCCTGAGCCATCTGTTTACCGCCATAATCTTGTCCCCCTTTTGTTGCCCTTCTCTAGGAACAGGCAGAATCCCACTGAAGATCACCTGAGCCTCGATTTCCTTAAGTGTCTTCCCCAGCCTGGCATAGTCTCCCTTGATAAGTTCCAGTGAGAATCTAGCCGTATCATTTGTTCCCACATGAAGGACAATCAGTGGATTCTTTCCCGCTCCCGTTAGGATTCTTTTCAGCCTCAGGTCCACATCCCTTATCTTAGCACCCGGCAGACAGCACACTCTTCTGTTCTCTGGATCAGGTCTAGTTACAGGCCTGTCTATTCTTCTCAGTAAGGAGTCCCCAATCACGTAGACCTGCCTTTTCCTGGTAACGGTGCAATTCTCCGGTCTAGCCCCTGCTCCTTCTGGGTGCAAGTCCTCTCAATTTCTATTGTCCCTTGTAATCCTCTGCAACCCATCCCATATCCTCCTGGGGCTCATATTTGGTGTTATCATCTCCATTGACTCTTCCTCTCTTCCTATAGGACTAGTTGCTCTTCTCTTCCTCCTTGCCCTTTCACCTTCAACGACCACCTGCTTTGCCCCTCCTTCATTTTCCAACTCCGCAAACCTGTTCCTGGGCTCTATTTCTCCTTCACTAGCCCGTCTTTTCCTCTGCCTGGTTCTCTTAGTCACACGCTTCCACTGTCCACTTTCCTCACCCAGCAGTCTCCCCTCAGAATTCTGTGGTCCTGTTTCCATCTGCAAGTCTGAGCTTTTTCCATCAGCCTCCTCATGTCTTTGCTCCATCATCTGCTCGAACCCCCTTCTAAACTCAACCAGAGTTTCCACCTATATCTCTAATCCTCGGATCTTTTCTTCCATCAGCTCTATCAGGCGGCACTTCATGCAGACAAAACTCTTTTCAGATACCCCCTCCAGGATCATGTGCATGCCGTAGCTTCCACATCTAGTCATCCTCATTGTGTCTTTCACTGCTGCCTCTGTATCAGCCATAGCCTTCCCACCTACAACCTGTTAGTCTGGGAAACACAAACCAAACACCACCACACACAGAGAAAGGAAAAATAGAAAACAAACCACACACACACACCAGGAACCAAAACACTGACACACCACCACCCCCTCCCTTCATGAGCCTGTCTATTCCTCTTCCTGCCTCCCTTAGTCTCCCCCAGACACACCCCTTGCAAACTAACTCCCACTGAAACTCCCCTGTTCACAGCTCTGTTTGCTAGCTCCTGTGCCGCTGCAGCTGTCTATGCCACTGCCTGACTGGCTGGCTACCTTTATAGGACCCCTAAGCAGAGAAGCCCCGCCCCCTAATCAGGGCTCAGCTTCTCTCCCAGCACACTGCCCCTACCAGCCTCCACACATATAAAACTCCAAAATACAATACATAAAACACAAAAACCTCATTATGCTAATTTGTTGTTCAGTTGTGACTATTAATGGTGATGGGGATTTATGTTTATTAAAGAAACTATCTGTTCTCATACTGTCACTGAGCAGATGAGAGAAGCAAAGCAGAACCCTATGTGAGGAAATGCAGTTGGGTTTAAACTTCCTACCTGTTATGCTTAGTACCCTATTAAAACGCTTGCTAACTACTGGACAAGTCCATTTCACTGGACTTTTTAAAATTCAACTGGCCACTAATCCATCATAACCATAGAAAAGCAAAGTCAGTTTCCAGGGTATGCCATTTATCTCTATGCCAGTGGGGTGGACTTGACTGTAGTCAGTTATCATAGGGCTAGATTTCCCTGCGCCTCTCTATGAAGGAAGGGTCTAAGAGGCCAGGGATGATTGTGGATCTGCTGCTCATGGAAATGGAGTTATGGGGGAGGGGGGATGGGCAAGGAGGAAGCACAATCCCTCCCCAATCCCCAAAGCTCCTGTGACTTGTGCTGGTAGCTAACAGGGAGCCCCAGGATCACTGGAATACATAATATTCCAGTCTCACCACTGACATCCCCTCCCCATCTCAACACATCCTGGAATGCCCCCTCTACCAGGCAAGTAGGGGACCCAGGATGGCCTGGTGTAGGGCTGGCTAGTCAACTTTATGTTGATTGAGGAATTCCTCCCCCATTTACAGGCATCCTTAGCTGCTGCCAGCTTTAAGGTTCCTATTTGTTTCTGAAACAGCACAAAGGGGAACTTACTGAGGGCCAGCTCTCTGGCCCCTCTGAGTAAACCAGATCACAAATTAGCAAAAACAACACCATCCCTTTGCCAGCCTCATTGCAATGGGGCTCCCACTATGGCCGCACATATGGCAACAGATGAGTCCCCAGAAAACAATTGCTTTTGATTGCTCATTATTAGCATAATATGACACATGGCAGATAAGGTTCAAGGATGTAAAAGGAGTCCTTGCCCCCTAGCCACTCCTTCTCAAGAAATTCAGAAAGACTTCTTCAGCCTGCTTTAGTGGAACCTCCCATAGAGTGCAAATTGGTTAAGACTTCATTACAATGACATTCCAATGTCCACAAGTTAAATACAAACTGCAATGGGTTAATAGCTGCATAAACTGGCCTCATAGATTGCACAGAGTATGTTTCTTTCTATTATATTGATAATTATTTAAAACAAATTACCAATTGCTACAAATTCACCTCCCCCACATTCTCTGCTGTTACTGCTTTGCTAGCCCTTTCTGGGGTTGACTGAGGTACATGATGCTGCACAGTTTTGATCCCTAAGGAACAGGATATGGGATTTTATTGGGTGCTCTGTGTGGATCCCTCAATAATACACATTGGAAGGAGGTACAGTGATAAAAGTAGGAAACTTACTTAAAATGTATATTCCCCAAATGAGAAGTGGGTTTATCTTTGATTACACTACTGAGGTGGTTAATGGTAAGAGTTTGGGCTATCTTTTGCCTTTTCAGTCATATTTAAACTGTTTCACTATTTCTGTTTTTCCTTGTGGAATGGCTATATTTATTAGACACTGCAGATCTTCAGTTTGTAATTTGAGTGGTCTTGCAACCCTTTTTCATGAGTAGTCCTTATTCATATAAGTAGTCCTATTGTTGACTTAGTAGGGATGTGTCATACTCATATAATTTAAAGCCAGAAAGGATCACCAGATCCTCTAGTTTGACCTCCTGTGTACCACAGGCCACCAACAACTGAAGTTAGACAAAGATATTACAGTCATTAGGAGACTAAACTAATATGTGACACAGGCAATAAATAGGAGGGACCAAGGTGCACAAAAGCCCAAGACCCCTGCAATGGCAGAAAATTATCTGAGATATACCCCGATGATCCTGCCAAGTGACCCACATCCCATGCTGCAAAGAAAGGCCACTTTGAAGTAGTAATTCAGGTTTTTCAGATGACTAGTATTATAGGATATATTATGGGAGTATACGTAGAAAGATACTGCTACATGCTGTTTAGAAAACAGAACAGGTGTTTAGTATGTTTCACATACTGTTATTTGTATTGTATATTTTAATACCAATTTTACAATCAGTCAGTGTCTCTTTCTGTTAAACAATAAAACACCTGATCTTTGCTTTAACTGCCTCTTGAAAATTCTCATTCATTTTTGGTCCCTCACAGCTCTTAAGCATAAAGGCAACTCTAAAGTACACCACTGTGCAGCACTGTTAATGCAAGTCTAATGAATTTAACCTAATCTATATCTGAAAGCACAACACAACGCACACATTAAGCTTCATGTGAAATACCCACAGATACATTCATGCTGCCCAGATTGTACAGCACAAAGCAAAACTAAAAGAAGAACAGGAGTACTTGTGGCACCTTAGAGACTAACAAATTTATTAGAGCATAAGCTTTCGTGGACTACAGCCCACTTCTTTGGATGCAAAGCAAAACTAAGAACAACAAAATACATTCATATTGTAAAGTGAAAGGCAAACAAATTTAGGATATAAATAAAAAGTTAGCACACTGTGAAAAGTGTGCTAAATAGAGGGAATCCAGTTTTTAAGCAGTGCTACCTAAATAGCACAAATAAAAAAAAAAAAATAATGGAGATATCCCATCTCCTAGAACTGGAAGGGACCTTGAAAGGTCATTGAGTCCAGCCCCCTGCCTTCACTAGCAGGACCAAGTACTGATTTTGCCCCAGATCCCCAAGTGGCCCCTTCAAGGATTGAACTCACAACCCTGGGTTTAGCAGGCTAATACTCAAACCACTGAGCTATCCCCTCCCAATATAGAATATAAAACATATATATAGAAGACTTCTATGTCTATTAACATAGAGTATAGAAGTCAAACCACAGTGCTTCAAACTTATCAAAATGAAATATTTTGATAACTTTTCATCTGAAACTTCATTCCCCATGAAACTTTTTGATTTAGCTGAATCAGCATTTTATTACCAAAATCTGTTCCACTAGAGAAATTTTTACCAACTCTATTCCTATAGGCTCCAATACCCTATGCTCCAAGATTTAACTACACATACGGCAGGAGCCAACAGGTTCATCTCTACCCTCCCTAACTATAGCATAATGATGCTGATGTTCCTTGAGTAGTACTAACTTCCTCATATTTAAACCGTTCCAATGCCATTTCCCTTAATGCAGGTTCACACTGATGGGTGAATACATTACCTGCTGCAGACAAGCAGATATGAGTCACAGCACCACTATACTGGGGTTCCCCAAAGTCCTGTTCCACTTAGTTTGACTCCAGTCTCATCACTCAGGTTCCTTTATTTGTCATACAGCAAAGCTACACTGAGTTGATCCGACTCAAATGTAGGAGGTGGGCATAGGGCAGTGGTGGGCAACCTGTGGCCTGCAGGCCGCATGCAGCCCATCAGGGTAATCCGCTGGCAGGCTTCACTTACCACACCTCCTTTACCTGTAAAGGGTTAAGAAGCTCAGATAACCTGGTTGGCACCTGAACAAAAGGACCAGTGAGGGGAGAAGATACTTTCAAATCTGTGGGGGAAGGTTTTTGTTTTGTCTCTCTTTGTGTTTGTTCTCTCCGGGTCAGCGAGGAATCAGGGCAGGGAAAATACATCCCCAAAGCCATACCTGAACTAAGCATCTAAGATTACAAATTGTAAGGAAGGAATTGTGTTAGATTATTTTTTGTCGTAGCTTGTGAATTTTCCCTATGCTAAGAGGGAGGTTTATTCCTGTTTTTTTGTAACTTTAAAATTTTGCCTAGAGGGGAATCCTCTGTGTTATAAATCTTATTACCCTGTAAAATTACTTTCCATACTGATTTTACAGAGGCGCTTCTTTTACTTTTTTCTTTATAATAAAGTTCTGCTTTTAAGAACCTGATTGGTTTTTACTGTCCTAAAAACCCAAGGGCTGGTCTGTGCCCACTTTGTTAACCTATTTGGTTGGTATATTATTCTCAAGCCTCCCAAGGAAGGTGGTGAAGGCGCTTGGGCGGTTTTTGGGGGAACAGGAACTCCAAGTGGTTCTTTTCCTTAAATCTTTGTCTAACTCACTTGGTGGTGGCAGCAGTACTCATCCAAGGACAAGGAAGGATTTATGCCTTGGGGAAGTTTTTAACCTAAGCTGGTAGAAATAAGCTTAGGGGGTCTTTCATGCAGGTCCCCACATCTGTACCCCAGAGTTCAGAGTGGGGAGGGAACCCTGACACCCCACAACTTGCATTCACTACCCTTACTAGCTTTCAGGCAAGAACTGAACAGCTTTATGCTTCTTTCACGCTGCAATGACTATCTCCACAAACCTGGTTTGCGTGTCAGGTTTTGAAAGGTCAAGGAACACTCCCCGCCAAACAAAATGAAATTGACAGTACAGTAAAAGTAAACAGCAGGTGAGTCAAAAGTATTTCCACTAGAATATCTTCTAACCTTATTTAAACTGTTGAATATAAATAGGCAATTTTGGTGACAGGGATGGTTCTGCCTTGATATAACTAGAGCTGGTTGAAAAATGGTAACAATTTTTAATGGAAAATGGTGTTGAATTTTCATTTGGTTAAAAAATTTCAACTAGGTCTATAAGCAGGCTGCATAACAGCAAAAACAAAAAGGCAAAACATTTCGACCTCTTGATCAGCTGTAGACATAAGTTGACCCAGGCTCTAAAACTCTCTGCCATGAATGTTTGTTTTGGGGAGGAGTGTCTGGGTTGGCGGGGTGGGAGTTGCCCCACAGCTGGGCTCTGGCAGTAGGGGGTATGTGTGTCTGGCCCTGCAGCTGGGTTCTGGGGGCAAAGGGGAGAGGGTGTGGGTGTCTAGGCTGGAGGGGCTCTATGGGGACAAGGGGCTGAGAAACAGGAACTCTGTTGTCATAGGGGTTTCTTTAACTATGTGCTCCTGAGGGAATCTCTTTTGTTTTCTGTGTTGTTACAGACATAGTTGCTGACAGGTATTTTAAAATAAATTATGAAAATAATTGAAACTCGTATGATTATATAGTGTTGTTTTGACAAAAATTGCAGGATTTTAAATTTTTTGGTATAGAATTCCCCCAGGAGTAATTACTGTTACTGACTAACTATTAGTACCATGGTATAACAGCATCACATACAGTATTCTTCTTGTGTTTTCCCACTCTTTGGCTTTGTTCCTTATCACACAGCCCACCTGTCCATCTTCTATTATACATTTTTTCTCTCTAGTTTGCTGTCTGCCTAGCTATGGACACCTAATCCATCACTTTTAGATCCCTCTGTACAGTTGCCTAAAGCAATTTTGTGGTTGTTGAATCACCCCTACTATTTCATACATATTCTTGATATGCTGCTAGAATTGCTTTTCCTAAAATGTATCCCCGATCATGTTCTTTAATGGCCAGAAACAATATGATGTAATCTAAAGCCCACCAACCCTAAACTTTGTAGTTTGTAAAGTGCTTGAAGCTTGCCAGGTCCTTCTGATTGATGTCATATTTGATTGACAATTGACCAGCTTCCCAAAATTCTCCAGAGAACTGTCACAGATCTGTCTTATAGACAATATAATGGAAGCAATCCATCTGCTCCAGGACCACCTCTTCTTAGTTGTGATGCTCATTAGGATTTGATGTTTGCCTAGATTCTGATGATTTGTACACTAGCACAGAAGCTGGAACAGATGCTACTATGCTTGTAATTATTCTTTACACAAGAGTCAGTACAATATTATGTCTACCAGGCCTCAGCCAATCTTCCCACTCCATCACAATTCTTTGTGTGCATATCATATTACAGTTACTGCACAATCAAGCAGAAACATTGTAGTCTCATAGCTATTCAGTTATTTTTCTGTCTCAAATAGCATCAGGAGAACTTTATATGTTCTAGTTTAAAAACACTTTTCAGTCCTGTTGCATGTGCAACTATATTAGTGAATGCTAAAAAAGATGTATGCTTAACTCTCTACAGTTCTTACATTAAAAAAAAAAACAATTTACGAATAAGTTGATTCTAAACAGATAGTATTTTTGTAAAAAGTATGAGCATTCTAAGGAAGGAAGAGAGCTAACAGCAGTAACATATGGTCAATTCTGAGAGGTTTTGTTTTAATGATGATTATTGATGAGATAAGAGCCAGCTGCCATTCATTATTGCACCTGCCTTGCCTTTCAGCTGAATGTTCAGAATCAATAGAGATCAATGAGAATTTCAGTGAATTGCAGTTAAGGTGTTGTTTTTTCTTTCTCTACCCCCAAAGAATAAGGTCTAACTCATAAACCTCATTCCTTAATTAACCAAAAATGGGCATGAACTATAAAACTTTGAAAATCTAACCATGTCCTCAAATTAAACAGAACTTGGATCCAAGACTTCGGTTTGGCCAATCACAGAGGCGGTGCCCAGCTGCAAAATATGGGTCTGGGTTTGGATACTAGATCCCAACACATTTCAAAGGTCTTCAAACCTGAGGGTTTGTTTCAGCCCATATCAAATTTTTTACCTAATCTCAGTTTCGAAGAGTTATTAGTAACCTACTTGATTAATGGAAGTCTTGTTTGGGAACACTGGTTAGAAAGAAGAATAAAACTATATAAAGCACTGTCAATTACAGATTAAAGAGGATTCTAAAACCAACCATACCTTAAGGTACTGTAGCTGCTTCTATTTTATCATAAAACCCCAAGTGATCCAGACTTCCCCTACTGCTTATAAACTCAACTGCTTCAATAGCTACAGCTTATTTTCTGTCTTGCCTCTGATGTGAACTAGGATGACATACAGTATTCACGTTATGTGCAAAATTAATCACATTATTCTACCACCCTTGCACTCTTCAATACTGCATTCAGTCATAAGCAGAAGCTCAAATCAAATGAATTCAGTACAAATATATTTAGTGCTTTATTAATTTGTTTATTGATAACATAAGAATTAGATCCTGCTAATATATTGCAGGACCATTGAGTCCAGAAAACAGTCACCAATAAAACAGTCAAGAATAAAACACTGTATAAAATGCCATTTTGACAGAAAAAAGGCAACCCAGGAAATATGAAACATAAGACATGACCCAGGCAAAAATCTATGGGCCGGATCCTCAATTTGTGTAAATTAATGGAGCTATGCTGACATGTACCATCTGAGGATGTAGTCCTGTATGACTGGCAGTGCTGAGCCTGGAGGTAGTGTCACGTCTGTTATCACTATGTACAGGGCCGGCGCTTCCATTTAGGCGACCTAGGTGGTTGCCTAGGGCACCAGGATTTGGGAGGGTGGCATTTTGCCGCCATTGGCATCCTTCCGCGCTCCAGGTCTTTGGTGGCAATTCTGCGGCGGGTCCTTCACTTGCTCCGGGACCCACCGCCAAAGTGCCCCGAAGACCGGGAGTGTGGAAGGACCCCCCCACCGCAGAATTGCCGCTGACGACCGGGAGCACGGAAGGACCCCCGCCTAGGGTGCCAAAAACCCTGGCACTGCTCCTGACTATGTATAGTTCACTGTTCATGCTTACATATTTTTAATTAAATAATTGCAGTGCATGAATGTTTATTACATTTCATTAACAAATTTAGGCAGGTAGCTGGAAACATGTACTGAAATACCCTGACTACGACATAACCATACTCTGCAAAAATGAATGTGTCCATATTCTGGTGGAGAACACCCATACATGGCATCCTTCTACTCTGTGCATACTGATAGTAGGAATAATTTGCCCAGAGGCTGTGCACCAAAGCCACTGCTGGGTCAGGATGTGCACCTACATAAAGTGTTGACAAATGCCCAGCCAAAGCTCCAGAGAGGGTCTGCGGACAGCCCAAAAGGGATCAGACAGCTTCCCCTCCATGTTCCTGCCTCTTGTATTTTTTTCTGGTATGTGCCTGCTGTATGAGCAAAGCCAGATAGTTATATGGAGTCAACTGTGTAGGGATTACTCTTACGATACACTTGGAGGATAGACTATATCACTGTGTATTGGATGATCTTTCACTTGCAAGGGCTATGTTTTACAGGATGTAGCATTTGCCTGAGGTGTGAATCAGTGACTTCCTGTGTTTTTGTAAATTCTAAAAGTGTATTTGCATAAATTGCAAAAGAACTTAAATAGCTGTAAATAGCCCTTTGTGAATGTTGCCTACAGAGCAGCAACACAAAGGATTTAACCAAGTTGGGAAAAAGGAGACAAATACTAATTGAGATATAGGATAATTTCAGACCTGATGGGAATATCTTGAGTCTCAGGAGTGGTCTATATTAACTAGTAGTGAAGACAGCTATTTTTGAAGAAGCAAATCCCACAATAAATGTTTCATGCAAAATACTAACTCTTTAAAACTTTTAAGATCATGATGTAATGACAATGCCTATCAGAACTGCATATAAACTAAGGTCAGTTTAGAAACAAGTCTGTCAATGATATATAGGGCCACACCTGGCCAACACAATGGTTTGAACTGCAGAACAATAAAATAGGGTAGTAGAATTGCCCCTAAGGGGCAGCTGGACATTCTCCTACCATAGCACATCCTTGGCTGTTGAGTCACTACAGCCAGGATTCTAAAATAAACTTCCCTTGAACAGGGGGCAGAAGGGTGAGTGACCAGAGTACCTTGCACTCAATCTGCAGCCAGCATACCACAGACTAGAGTCTAATTTACATTGGAAGGGGGAGTAGATAGCCTGGGAAGACTACTCTCCCCGGGTTGTGACCCGCAGGGCAGGTAGCCCACACAGGACAGTGAAAGCCTCAATCCCTTGCCAGGGGAATATTGGCTGGCTCACAACTGAGTGCAATAAAATTATATCACAGTCCTGCAGCATTTCTTTGTGTTTACTTTGCCACATTTCTTATCTGAAAACTATGTCCAATCTGTCTTGATGTGAGGTATTTAAACCAAGGATAAAGATTCAGGGTCATGCTATACCTGTATCATAGAGTCTACCACTTTACTAACTTTCTTAATTCTAACAGAAGTCTTATTTGCTTCCAAGTCTTTGTTAAGTAAAAGGTAACAGCATTTCTTTAGAGTGACTTATCAGCCAAAAAAACCAATCATCTAGAGGATTACCAAGTGGATTTTCTGTAATGAGTTCATGGTCTGGGTCCTGTTGATAGGATAGTATGCAGTGTTGTTGTAGCCATGTTGATCCCAGGAAGAAGAGCTCGTGTAAGCTTGAAAGCTTGTTTCCCTCAGCAACAGAAGCTGGTCCAATAAAAGACATTACCTCACCCACCTTGTCTCTCTGATAGGATGCTATGTCATACATACAGAAACCCCCACCATCAAGGTCTCCATTCTGCAGAAAGGACAAAGGGTCCGGGCTATGAAGCATGGACCAACTTCTCACCCGGAATGATGGCACTGTGCCTTCAGGTAAGGGTAGAGTCACATTAGTGCAAGGTTGTGGGGAAGCTTGTACTTCTGCCACCTATATCAATCTATCAATATATATAGTATTGAGAATTGTTAATATAGTCATATCTGATGCATTAGTTTGGATAGTAAGGCTGGCTCTGGTCTAGTTTGTTTGACATGAGTGAAAATTTGCCTTAAATGACCTTGTTGAGTAAACTAGTTTCCTAACTCCTATATAGGACAAAAGAGGATGTTTAACACAGGATGTGCTTAAATTGATAGACAACATCTACAAAATGTGCTGCCAAAAGGCAATTAGGGAAAAGACAGGTGGAAAGAGACTGAAAAGTCCAAAGCCCCTAAGCAGAGAAATAGGTCACTTTGACTTGGACCAATATACACAATTAGCGTGTAATCAGTGGTAATAAGCCAATTAGAAAAGAGAAATGCTAACACAAAAGCAGGAAGGACAGCAAAAGTTAAGTCAATTAAAGTTCACACACACATACTGTACTTAAAGGTGATTGGAAGAGAACTAATGAATATGTAATTTACAAAAAACACTATCAGATCTGTTTTAAAAGCAGATGCTTGCCAGCCAGGGGAGCTAGTTGTACCAAGTCTTCCCCAGCTGACCTTTCTAGGAGTGGTTGCTGCTACATAGGACCAAAGACTGTTCCCAGCCTGTGGAAGTGTGGGTGCCAGAGGGCAGAAGACCACCAAATTAGGGGAAAACTGTCCAACCCCACCCCTCACGGCTGATACTGAGTATCAGGAAGAAGAGGGAGGCTGCAGTCAGCAGCTCATTTCAAGCCATGTTGTGTAAATATCTGCTTACTATCCATTTCATCCAGGTCCTATGGCAGCTGCTAAGCAGCCAGCTGTTAGAGCAACCATCTGTGGGAGCACATGCAGCCAGTCCAGGGCAAGTCTAAGATGTTTGCAGGCCTGCATTAGAAAAATCCTCCTTTCACTTGCAAAGTGATTACATTTAATTCAGAACCACTGAGACGGGGGATGCATGGTGCCTGAGTGCTCAGAAGCATTCAACAACATTCCTTTATACTGCACATCAAATATACAGCTTGTAGTAGAAAGATGCTATTCAGCTCAAATGCAGAACACTTTATTTAAGTGATAAAAGGATGATGTATGCATATGGTACAGAGATTACCCTTAAATATTCAGCATTTCCCATTGCAGTGATATTTTCTGTACTTAGCACAGCAAACACTATAGTAATGTCAAATGTTGCAGCATGGTAAATGTCAAATGACTACTAATTTAGAGCCAAAGCCCACTGAAGTCAATGAGTGAACTTCTGTTGATTTCAGGGTGCTTTGGATCAACCTCATATACTCTAAACCCACTGGGATACCTATTTCTGTTTAATCTGACTAGCCACTAAATGCACCATCACTCTCCACAAATGCAGCATTGACCCGGCACTCATAAATGTGGTAAAAAAAACAAAAACAAAAAACAACAACAGATCAAGGCAATTGGGTAAATGTCTATTTATGATTCATTTGAATAAATGTATTTTAAAAGCATCCTGTTTGCAATTCTTTAAACTGGATTTTACGTGTTCCTTTGTTAAAGGATGAATTATTTCTTTCTCTCTTCATCTTAGGCTATGTCTATACTACCGCAGTAAGTCGACCTACGGTATGCAACTCCAGCTACAGTCGACGTACCTTAGGTAGAGTTACCGCGGGGTCTACACTACGGGGGTCGACGGGAGAAAATCTCCTGTCGACTTACCTTAGAAGCATAGAATCATAGAATATCAGGGTTGGAAGGGACCTCAGGAGGTCATCTAGTCCAACCCCCTGCTTAAACAGGACCAATCCCCAGACTCTTCTTCTCGGGGTAGAGTCCAGGGTCGACTGGAGAGCGATCTGTAGTCGATTTGGCAGGTCTTTACTAGACCCACTAAATCGACTGCTGGTGGATCGATCACTCTCCACAAATGCAGCATTGACCCGGCACTCATAAATGTGGTAATTAAAAAAAAACAGATCAAGGTAATTGGGTAAATGTCTATTTCTGATTCATTTGAATAAACGTATTTTAAAAACATCCTGTTTGAAATTCTTTAAACTGGATTTTATGTGTTCCTTTGTTAAAGTACGATGTATTTCTTTCTCTCTTCATCTTAGGCTATATCTACACTACCGTGGTAAGTCGACCTACGCTATGCTACTCCAGCTACAGTCGACGTACCTTAGGTCAAGTTACCGTGGGGTCTACACTGTGGGGGTCGACGGGAGAAAATCTCATGTCGACTTACCTTACTCTTCCCCTTGGGGGTAGAGTACAGGGGTCGACAGGAGAACGATCTGCAGTCAATTTGGTGGCTCTTTACTTGACCCACTAAATAGACCGCCAGTGGATTGATCTCAGAGCATTGATCCCACTGTAGTGTAGACCTACCCTTAAGCAATTCCCTATAATATGAAAAAGAAACATGAGGTAAAATATTCATAAATCACCATTACCTTTAATGTTATCCAAGTATGGAATCAAGGGATTTGATGCAGTTTGTCTCATGTTTATTAAATATGGATAAAATGGATGTGCTTCATTATCTGTTAAATAAGCTCTTCAAAGGTAACCTTCATAAATCAAGATACTTTTAGCATACCTACCAACCAAAGAGAGAATTAATGGTGTCTTGACAGTTACATTCGATAGTAAATATATACCTCGCTCTAAATCCTATTTTAATAATTATGAGCAGTACAATGGCAGGGCGTGGGGAAGAAGCTTAGAGCAATTCCAAGGAACCCTATCAAAATTTAAGACTGCAAATCAAACTGGGCTTAACTCTTCAATGGATGAAAAGGACCCCTCACCTTGTGCAGGGGATAGATTTTTTTAAGTGCTCAGCATTCACATTAGGGCCATATTTTCATAGGAACTCAGCTCCCTTTTAGGCACCGAAGTAGGATTTTCAAAAGCACCTAGCAGCTCCTGTTGAGCAGGGTGGATAAAAATCAATGATTTAAAAAAAAAATAAAAATTAAAAAAAAAAAACACGTTTTTTTTATTTAAATGAGATTTTTTGGATAAAATGCTTTTTGAGAAATAAACTATCTAAAGATAGTTTTAATTAAGACACAGTATAGCTCAAAGATATCTCATCATGGAATAGGGATTATAAATTCTAATTTTTAGTATGAGACAAAATATTCATGCAATGTTTAAGAAAAGTTTTGTAAATGAGTTCCAATAGTTCATGGATTAGGGACCCAATCTTATGGGGCTCCAGGGGCTTCTGTATAGATTATTTAGGTTAATCTTTCTATCTACCCAATGGGACTCAGTGCTCAGTCTAGAGCAGGGGTCGGCAACGTTCGGCATGTGGCTCGCCAGGGTAAGCACCCTGGCGGGCCGGGCCAGTTTTATTTACCTGCTGACGCGGCAGGTTTGGCCGATCGCGGCCCCCACTGGCCGCGGTTCGCCGTCCCGGGCCAATGGGGGCGGCGAGAAACAGCGCGGGCGAGTGATGTGCTGGCCGCGGCTTCTTGCCGCCCCCATTGGCCCGGGACGGCGAACCGGGGACAGTGGGGGCTGCGATTGGCCAAACCTGCTGTGTCAGCAGGTAAATAAAACTGGCCCGGCCCGCCAGGGTCCTTACCCTGGTGAGCCGTGTGCCGAACGTTGCCGAGCCGTGTGCCAACCCCTGGTCTAGAAGATACTATCAGAGATGCTTCGTTTTGCACTTCTCAAACTGTGGATTTGTGTCTCCAGAGATTACATGCTTGTTAACAGCAAAAATGTTTTAAATAAATAAATAAATAAGATATAGAGGTGAGAAATAACAGACCTCAACCCTATTGTCCCTCTGCGAATTTGTGTACACAGAGTCAATCCCTTACCTCTCTCTAAAAGTGCAAAGTTTCAAAAAGTTAAATGAATAGAAGATTCTTGGGGGCGGAATAGATCTGGACAAGGAGAAGAAGTCTGGAGATAAATGTGAGAAGGGATGGACAGGCAGTAGAAACAAAAGTGAAACTGTTTGAGCAGCATATTCCAGAAGTCTTGAGGTCTTTCTGAGTGTAGCCTTCATTGATTTGAGATCTACCATACCATTCTCTCACTAGAAGGGAAAACCTATAATGGCAGCAGGCTGTAAAAGAGACCCAGTTTGGGAATATTTTAATGAAGTTCCTCTACCTGTGGGTAAGACAGGCATGCGTGCAAAATGCAAACAGTGCAACAAAGAAATGCAAGGCCTGGTTACCTGAATGAAACCACATCATGAGAAGTATTCCTTCTCAGGAGGAAGCTGCAGTGAAGATGATGCAAGGAACATGTCTGAACATGCAGGATCTTCAGGTTGGTAAACTTTTTTATTTCATACTTCTTTCTTAAGGACTGCCTGTCTTCCTTCTGGACTATTCTTGAATTCTCAGGTTTGAGCAAAAACTAGTTGTTATTCTATGGTACTATCATTTTAGATGCAGTTGTGATAAAAATACATAGCGGAAATAGGCAGATCTTCCTTTTACAATTTCACTTTTAAAGTTGTACTGAGTGTCAGTGAATGCAATGAATAATACTAAATGAGCAGTATGGTAATAATAATTAAATAACTGCATTAACTTATTTTGTTTAGGAGAATCCATCCTCAACCTACAGGATTCTGAAGACTATCCACCTTCAAGATCACCATCATTTTCTATAGTTTCCAAGTTATCTGCCAATGCTAGTGTTTCAGTCACATCATGTATGTCACATAGCCACAGTATAACTCCTGTAGGAAAAAGAAAATTTTTTTTTCCATCGTCCAGAAGACACTGCTTCCCTGAAATTAGATGAAGACAAGTTTCAACTTGGGAGCCTTCTTCCTCCTTCTGCTTTCTCTACTAAGCTCTACTTTTTTGCCTCTTCTGCTTCCCTCTTTCCTTTATCAAATATTTATCACTGCCAGTGCAAGACCACTTTGCCTCAGTGAGGATTGGTTACATCCAGAAGGACTGCTATTTATTCAACCTGGCCCTTGCAGGTGCCAGTTCAGTTCTGAAAAAATAGCAATTACTGTCTGCTGTTAACAAATACATGATCATTAGTGGCTGACTATGTTTTCAGTTCTATTCAAGATTGGAGAATGAGCGACCTTCATCTTCTAAGAGCTTAGAGTCTAAAAGACTGCCACAGAAGGCAGGACACACTGGGAAGTTCAGAGGATTAACTTGGACAGTGGATTTTTGTTTGCTTGTTTTGTGATTGGCTCACCAAGCATAAAAAAGGGGTGGGCATGAGGGAATAAGAGATTCTTTAAGGGGGACTTGAATGCAGTAAGGACAGTGGCTCAGTGAACTATGATGGGGAGGGTATTTCATGCACTGGCTGTGTCAAGAAAGAGGCACAAAGATGGATATGGGAGAAAGACGGGAATGGTGCACTGAAGTATTTTAAAATGGAAGTTGGTTTTCAGAAACAGAGGAAGTCCCATAGAATCAGAATCGAAGGGGTCGGTAATGTAATTGTTTCCTTGGAGAAATCCTAAGGTAAGTTCCTCTGGAATGGAAATCTCACCACACAACTGCCACTCAAAAAGTATGAGTTTCAGATGTGAAGGAACCTGAATCCTGGGGACCACATGGTCAACTCCAGTGTGGGTAAACTGGGCTTCTGGCAATTAACCAAGCATGGCTATTTCTGATGATACCAAAAAGCCCTGAACTCCCCATGGACAAACTCTTATCCTTACACAAGTGCCTAGTTCCCTAGGGCAGAACATCCCCTCCAACCAGCCTTGCTTACTGGGCTGTGGCACTGGAACATTTTTAGTAGTGGGGGTGCTGAAAGGCAGCCACCTTACCTCATCCACCTCGTCCTCCCGAGCTAAGGCTGGGGGCAGGGCTGTGTCTCCAGGAGGGGGGGACTCGGAAGTGGTAAGGGGCCCAAGACGCAGCTGAGACCCAACATGCAGGGCCAGTACAGAGCCCCACCGTGGGGCTGGGCATGGGGCCCCAGGAGTGGAGCCGTGGGAGCAGGGAGCCAGGTGCAGGGCCCTGGGAGCAGAGGCCTAAGAGCGGGGGGTTGGGTTGGGCACAGGGTCCCAGGCCCCGGGCATGGGGCCAGCGGCCAGGATCCCAAGAGCAGAGCCCTGGGTGTGGGTCTCGGAGTGGGGCCCTGGGGACAGGACCAGTAGCTAGGGAGTGTGGTTGGCAGCTGGGACCTGAGCCCCAGGTGCAGGGTTGGGAGCAAAGTGTGGGGCATGGGGCCAGTGGCCAGGGAGCAGGGCCAATGGCCAAGCCCTGGGAGCAGGGCCAGGGAGCGGAGTCCCGGGTGGAGAGCTGGGAGCAGGGCCCCAGGTACGGAGCCAGCAGCTGGAAAGTGGGTTGTGGGACCGGGACACAAGCTGGGAAGTGCAGCCTCTGGTGTGGGGCCAGCGGCCCCGCATAAAACCCATGGGTGCTGCAGCATGCCATTCACCCGTGCTTTCCACACCTATGTTATTGGGCTTTGCACAATCTGCTTGCTATCCTGTACTCCAGATCTGTCTGCACTTAGTTGATGCTATATGTGTTTGGTAGGGTGATCATACATCCTGTTTTGGTCAGGACAATCCTTTTTAAGCCCTGTCCCTGATGTCCCCATTTTTTTGGCAAAACTAGGCATTTGTCCCATTTGCTCTTGCCAACTTGACAAAAATAAATGGGACAATTGCCTAGTTTTGCCAAAAAAAGTGGTATGCGCCCCCCCAGGGGCAAGCAGTGATGTTTGCGGGGGACAGAAGCCTGGCTGATGTGTCTCTGCTATGTTCTGCCCCTCCAATCAGGGAGTGATGGGCTGTCATGTGCTCACTCTGCAGCCCAATCAGAGGGCAGAGCATTCAGGGCCCTAATTCAAACTCATGGGGCCAGTTCCTGGAGCCCTCTCCAGCCATCCCCACCCCAACCAGCTTCTTTCCCTCTCCAGTCTACCTCCAGTCACCCACTTCTGCCACATTCCAGCAGGTGTGCCATTAAGGGAGGGCAGAGGGGGCCATCTGCCCCCCCACAAGTTTTGTTCCACCAGCTGGGTGTGAGCCCCCAGTTCCCCACAATACCAAAATCTGAAATGATGGCCCTGCATCCTGGCCTTCTCCCATCTCCCAGGGCTGCTCTCTGGGGTCTCCTTGGTCCCTCCTGCTACCTGGAGCCTCCTTCCTGCCCCTCTGCTATCCCAGCCCCCAAAGGGGCCTTGCCCTACTAGCTGGATAACAGTCCAATGGCTTCACCTCCTGGCTCTGAGCCCCAAAGTACTCACACTCACACACTCACACTCTGCTTTGCTGCCCACATACCAGCCCATACCCATTCCTCTTCCCCCATCTCTGCTACTTGGCTCAACTGGGGGCGTGGAGGAATGTTTGTGGGGGTGTGGAGGACATGCGGTGACACCAGGCAGCTCAGGCCGCCCCGCATGTCCCATTTTCAGTTTAGGGAAATATGGTCATCTTATATTTGGGGCTAGAGGCTTGGTGCTGCTAATGTTACTGGCTATACTCAGGATCAGGGAAGGCAGAAAGGTAAATTAGAACCACCTTTGCTTTCCACTTAGTTCAGGTGGGACAAGCATGAGCTTGATGCAGCTGAGGATTGAATCCGAAGGTTTAAAAGTGCTTTGGGACTCTTCAGGATTAAAATGTAGGATATTATTATTCATGTCAACCAACCCTCTAAAACTGGGCAGCTTACTTTAATAAGCACCTCAAGAGAGAAGTATCCAAATGCAGAAGATGGAAAAAGCAACTCTGAGAAATCTTATAGCTGGAGGAAGTTTTACTTGCTACTAATGGTTCTCTCATTTCTTAGCTGATAGAATACATTTTCTTTTGGTCTTCTCAGTACAGTACAAATAGGCTTCTTATAGCTTTTGTCCAGGTTTCCCAAAGTAGTTTAAAACAGCATTGGAAAAAATGCAATGCACAGTCTGAATAACTCAAAGAAAGCATTCCCACATCTCATTCCCACTCTACAGAGCAACATCTGAATAGTGCAGCTTACAATGCTGGGTCTGTTAAAGCTTCACCTTGCTGGACATATGTTTTCTGTACATCAGAAGGGACTATTGATTAACTCAAATCCTGGTGAATCCCAACCTTTGTACTTTCTGAAATAGTCCAGTCTCACCAGATTTTTATCAGGAATGTTCCAGCTGACTGAGCATTTGCCAGGTTCCTGCAGATCTCTTGAGAGTTGTACTATCAGAATACATATTCATCACTAAACCAGGACACAGCAGTTCACCAGTTTTAGGGTTACAGTTTAAATACAAAGCTTACTGGGATATGATGGTTGGCTTGCTATGATCTTTTCTGAAACAAGAGATAAATGAATGGATGCTAGCTGATACTAACCTTTCCACAAATTACTGTCGGCCGCTGTCAGTGGCAGATATCATCATTACCATCAAAGACTCAGTCATTAGCTGGTATACGAGCTAGTGCAGAGGATGTTCCCTTACTTTTCTGGGTGGGCCCACATCCAGGTCACAACAGGGACAGGGAAGAGAGAACATTCACTATTAGGCCACTGGTGCAGATACTTGGGAACTAGGTGGGTCAGGGTGGGAGTGGGCAGAGTCTTGGCACTGCCTCCTCAAAGTGCTGGTCAGCACAGCTGATCTGGTGCACTGGGGAAAGAAAGGGCTGGTGCAGCTTTTCCCTTGGGGCATGGTCCCAAGTCACAACCTAGTCCCTACTATGCACTCAGGGCACATTACAAGGTGCCTATCTAACCCCAAATGAACACTTCACATAGACTACTTCACCTCAAGGTTAAACTTAATTCTTATTATAAATACTTTCTGATGTGCAGTTACTGCACCTGGCTCCCAAGTATATTAACCACCTCACCCATTATAATTACAAG
Source organism: Chrysemys picta bellii (assembly GCF_011386835.1). Classification (NCBI taxonomy): domain Eukaryota; kingdom Metazoa; phylum Chordata; order Testudines; family Emydidae; genus Chrysemys; species Chrysemys picta. The sequence goes on from NC_088793.1 coordinate 185,832,127, forward strand.
AACATATCTTCATGACATTCAAAATACTTTTTTCACAAGGCTGGTGTTGAGAAGCTGAAGTATAATCTAATTAAGATGAGTTCAGTCTCTCTAACAAAGAGATAACTCATTCATATTACAGTTTGGTTCATAATGTTAGGATTTCTGCTACCCAAGACAGACGTGTAAAATGATCTAATACATTCAGAATGTCAAAGATTTTGATGGGAAATAGTCAGAAGTGTAAGACTTTCTATAGTCAAAACCTCAGCCACTCTATAGATACAGTTGACTCGAAGCTAGCTGCATAATACTATTATTACACTAGCACCAAGAAGACCGAGCTGCGATCACAGCCCCATTTGGTACGCACCCAGGCTAAGACAGTCCATGCTCCAGAGATCACAATCCAATCAGATAAAACAAAGGAAGAATTGTTATCCCCATTTTACAGATAATCTCCATCTGCCTCAGCTCCCCAAATGACTTGCCTCAGGTCACAGAGGGAGCCTGTGGTAGAGCTGGGAACTGAACCCAGATCTCCTGAGCCCAGTCCAGTGCCTTAATCACCAGGCAATTCCTTCATATAAAGTTACTGAGTCGGTCAGAGTGTTCACTGACCAGTGGTGCACAGCCTTGTAGCTGGGGTTGGAATAGCAAGTTCTATGCCCCATCTGGCATCTTGCTGATAGTGCTCCAGCTCAGTGATGGTCTCTCTTACCAAAACCCAGCAGCCCTCTGACCAGGTCACAATTTAGCCCTACCCTTTCAGGGTAGGAGTCCTAGAAATAAGAGTCCAGGTGTTCTTACAAAAAGGATCCTCAGCCCCAACTTTGGCTAGAAGGACCCAGGCTGTCCCACTACATGGGGTTCCAGTGCAGTGATGCTATAACCAGCAGCCAAGGTCTGCTCCTTCAGACTCTGTGCTGATGCCTCCCTGTACTTCTTCCTACTTCAGCCTGTCAGCAGACCCCTGCCACAGCTTTTCTAAGTTCATCTTTCTCTCGGGGCCAAGACTCTAAGGTCCCTCCCCCAGAATCTTCTAAGAAACGCCCAAACCATAAAGTATAAACATAAGCTCATTTCTGCCCTCCTTGGCTATAACCTTACACCCCCCTGAACTTCTCTCTGCTCTGTTCCCCAATTAAATGTTTCTCAGGACTCGGTCCCTGGAAGCTCAGCTCATGCCCTATTATCAGGATTCATCATAGGTACCTGCTCCAAGTTAAGCAACCTTATCAGTAAACCTGGAAAGCAGCCAGAACTGCATGAAGGAAGCAAGAAGAAAAGAAATAGGGCAGACTTCAAAATAGCTGCGATATCTGTATACCAATGAAAGGAATAGGGGAACAAGCAGGATGAACTGGAATTCATGGTATACAAAGAAAAATACAACTTAATTGGCATTACATAGACTTGGTGGGATAATTACCATGATTGGAGTACCAGCACTGAGGGAGATAACTTGTTCTGGAAGGATAGATATGGGGGGAAAAGGAGGAGGAATTGCACTGTGTGTCAAGAATGTATACACTTGCTCCAAAGTTCAAGAGGAAGGAGTGACAGACCTACTGAGACTCTTTGGATGAGAATAAAAAGGGAAAAGAATAGTAGTGAGGTTATGGTGGGGGCCTACTATATAGATAACCAAATAGGGAAGAGGAAGTAGATGAGGAATTCTACAAGCAGGTAACAAGATTAGCTAACACACATGAACTAGTATTAATGGGGGATTTTAACTTACCTGATGTCTGTTGGAAGACTATTAAAGCAAATCATAATAAATCTTGCAAGTTCTTAGCATGTGTAAGGGACAACTTTCTAATTCAGAAAGTTGAGGAAACAACTAGGGGGTATCCATTTTGGATCTGATTTTGACCAGCTGGGGTGAATTAATTGCAAATGTGAAGATGGTCGGGAAATTGGGAGGAAGAGATCGTTATGGATGATCTATGAATATGGGGAAAGCGATGGATGTGATATATCTTGACTTTAGCAAAGCTTTTGATACAATCTCCCACAGTATTCTTGCCAGCAAGCTAAAAAGTATGGATTGGATGAATGGCCTATAAGGTGGATAGAAAGCTGGCTAGATTGTTGGGCTCAATGGGTAGTGATCAATGGCTCGATGTCTAGTTGACAGCCGGTATCAAGCGGAGTGCCCCAAGGATCAGTCCTGGGGCCAGTTTTGTTCAAAATCTTTATTAATGATCTGGACGATGGGATAGATTGCACCTCAGCAAGTTCACAGATGACACTAAGATGGGGGGAGAGATAGATACGCTGGAGGGTAGGGATAGGGTCCAGAGTGACCTAGACAAATTGGAGGATTGGGCCAAAAGAAATCTGATGAGGTTCAACAAGGACAAGTGCAGAGTCCTGCACTTAGGAAGAAAGAATCCCATGCACCGCTACAGGCTGGGGACCAACTGGCTAAGCGGCAGTTCTGCAGAAAAGGACCTGGGGATTACAGTGGATGAGAAGCTGGATATGCGTCAGCAGTGTGCCCTTGTGGCCAAGAAGGCTAATGGCATATTGGGCTGCATTAGTAGGAGCATTACCAACAGATCGAGGGAAGTGATTATTCCCCTCTATTTGGCACTGTTGAGGCCACATCTGGAGTATTGCATCCAGTTTTGGGCCCTCCACTACAGAAAGGATGTGGCAAAATTGGAGAGTCCAGTGGAGGGCAACAAAAATGCTCTGGGGGCTGGGGCACATGACTTACAAGGAGAGGCTGAGGGAACTGGGCTTCTTTAGTCTGCAGAAGAGAAGAGTGAGGGGGCGATTTGATAGCAGGCTTCAACTACTTAGAATGGAGCTCGGCTATTCTCAATGGTGGCAGATGACAGAACAAGGAGCAATGGTCTCAAGTTGCAGTGGGAGAGGTCTAGGTTGGATATTAAGGGTATGTCTACACTACGGGATTAATCCGAATTTATATAATTCGAATTTGGGAAACAGATTGTATAAAGTCGAAATGTATGCGGCCACACTAAGCACATTAATTCGGCGGTGTGCGTCCAAGTACCGGGGCTAGCATTGATTTCTGCAGCGTTGCACTCTGGGTAGCTATCCCATAGCTATCCCATAGTTCCCGCAGTCTCCCGCGCCCATTGGAATTCTGGGTTGAGATCCCAGTGCCTGATGGGACAAAAAACATCATCGCAGGTGGTTCTGGGTACAGCCTCACCTCCTCCCTCCCTCCCTCCCTGCATGAAAGCAACAGACGGCAGACAACCATTTCGCGCCTTTTTTCCTGGGTGAGCACTGCAGACTCCATACCACGGCAAGCATGGAGCCCGCTCAGCTCAAGACAGCAGTCATGAACATTGTAAACACCTCGCGCGTTCTCGTGGAGTTTATGCTGAGCCAGGACCAGAAAAACGAGGCGAGGAGGCAGCGGCGGCGGCAGCGCAGCGACAAGCATGATGAGGACATGGACATGGACACGGACACAGAATTCTGTGAAACCACGGGCCCCGGTGCTTTGGAGATCATGTTGTTAATGGGGCAGGTTCTATCCATGGAACGCCGATTCTGGGCAAGGGAAACAAGCACAGACTGGTGGGACCGCATAGTGTTGCAGGTCTGGGACGATTCCCAGTGGCTGCGGAACTTTCGCATGCGTAAGGGCACTTTCATGGAACTTTGTGACTTGCTGTCCCCTGCCCTGAAACGCCAGAATACCAAGATGAGAGCAGCCCTCACAGTTGAGAAGCGCGTGGCGATAGCCCTGTGGAAGCTTGCAACGCCAGACAGCTACCGGTCAGTCGGGAATCAATTTGGAGTGGGCAAATCTACGGTGGGGGCTGCTGTGATGCAAGTAGCCAAAGCAATCACTCAGGTGCTGCTACGAAAGTTAGTGACTCTGGGAAATGTGCAGACCATAGTGGATGGCTTTGCTGCAATGGGATTCCCTAACTGTGGTGGGGCGATAGATGGAACCCATATCCCTATCTTGGCACCTGAGCACCAAGCCACCGAGTACATAAACCGCAAGGGGTACTTTTCAATGGTGCTGCAAGCACTTGTGGATCACAAGGGACGTTTCACCAACATCAACGCGGGCTGGGCGGGAAGGGTTCATGACGCTCGCGTCTTCAGGAACACTACTCTGTTTAAAGGGCTGCAGCAAGGGACTTACTTTCCGGACCAGAAAATAACCGTTGGGGATGTTGAAATGCCAATAGTTATTCTTGGGGACCCAGCCTACCCCTTAATGCCATGGCTCATGAAGCCATACACAGGCAGCCTGGACAGGAGTCAGGAGCTGTTCAACTACAGGCTGAGCAAGTGCAGAATGGTGGTAGAATGTGCATTTGGCCGTTTAAAAGGTCGCTGGCGTTCATTATTGACTCGCTCTGACCTCAGCCAAAGAAATCTCCCCATTGTTATTTCTGCTTGCTGCGTGCTCCACAATCTCTGTGAAAGTAAGGGGGAGACCTTTATGGCGGGGTGGGAGGCTGAGGCAAATCGCCTGGCTGCTGATTACGCGCAGCCAGACACCAGGGCCATTAGAAGAGCACACCGGGAAGCGCTGTGCATCAGAGAAGCTTTGAAAACCAGTTTCATGACTGGCCAGGCTACAGTGTGAAATATCTGTTTGTTTCTCCTTCATGAAAACCTGCCCCCTTTATTGACTGATTTTCTGTAAGGAACCCACCCTCCCCCTTCCCCCAGCTTGCTTTCAAATCAAATAAAGTCACTATCATTTTAAAAATCATTTATTCTTTATTAATAGATTAGAAAAAGAGGGAGGGAACCCAGGTGGGATTTGGGAGGAGGATCGGTGGGAAGGAAAAGGCCACTAAAAAAAGGTTAAAAAAATGACAGCCTTTTGCTTGGGCTGTCCACTGGGGTGGAATGGGAAGGTGTACGGAGCCTCCCCCCCCCGCGTTCTTACACGTCTGGGTGAGGAGGATATGGAACATGGGGAGCGGGGAGGGGGGTACAGGGGCTGTAGCGGCAGTCTGTTTTCCTGCAGCCGTTCCTGAAGCTCCACCAGACGCTGGAGCATGTCTGTTTGCTCACGCAGCAGCCCCAGCGTTGCATCCTGCCTCCTCTGATCTTCCTGCCGCCACCTCTCATCTCGAGCGTCTCTCCTCTCCTCACGTTGGTCCCTCCTGTCCTCACGTTGGTCCCTCATGTCCTCACGTTGGTCCCTCCTGTCCTCACGTTCACTGGCTTCTTTCCTATACTTTGAAACCGTTTCCTTCCACTCATTCAGATGAGCTCTGTCACTGCGGCTGGATTCCATAATTTCTGCAAACATCTCGTCTCGCGTCTTCTTCTTGCGACACCTTATCTGTGATAGCCTTCGGGATGGAGGAGGGAGGCTTGAGGAATTTGCAGCTGCTGTAGGGAGGGGAAAAAAGAGAATTGTTTAAAAAGATACATTTTGCAGAACAATGCTTATACTCTTTCACGGTGATCAACACTATTCACATTACATAGCACATGTGATTTCTGTGCAAGGTCGCATTTTGCCTCTTAATACTGAGTGCCTGTGGCTTTGCTGCTAGAGATCACAGGTCCGGGCAACAGAATTTGGCTTGCATGCGGCCATGGTAAGCCATTGTCTTACGGCTTCTGCGCCCTCCTTTCCCACATACCAAGCAAAGCCCGTAGAGTGCTGCGGTTTTTCTGTTAACATTCAGCAGCAGCAGAAAACAAACTAACCACCCCCCCCCGCCATGAATTCTCTGGGATGATCGCTGTACCCCTCCCCCCACCGCGTGGCTGGTAACAGGGAAGATCCCTGCTAGCCAAATGCGAAAAGCTCAGGGCCAATTTCCCATCTGCGCTTGGCTAACTGCAGGGAAGGATTTATTTTCAGCCACAGGCAAACAGCCCAGTAGGAACGGCCACCTCTGTCCCCTTAATTAAGTTCCCGTATTTCAACCAGGTTACCATGAGTGATATCACTCTCCTGAGGATTACACAACAAGATAAAGAACGGATGTTGCTTGAATGCTAGCAAACACCAGGACCATATGCTGCCAGGCTCTGTCAGGCAATGATACCAGATTACTTGCTGCAAGCATGGCGTGGTCAAGTGTCCTACCATGGAGGACGGAATAAGGATGCACTGCCCAGAAACCTTGTGGCAAGGCTTTTGGAGTACCTCCAGGAGATCTTCATGGAGATGTCCCTGGAGGATTTCCGCTTCATCCCCAGACACGTTAACAGACTTTTCCAGTAGCTGAACTGACCGCGAATGCATCCCAAGTCCTCAGGGAAAAGTAATCATTAAAAACCGTTTGCTTTTAAAACAAGTTTTATATTTTAAAAGGTAAACTCACCTGAGGTCCCTTCCATGGGGTCAGGGTCTTGGATACTGGCTTGGGAGGGTTGGGAGGGTACTTCAGTCAGGCTGAGAAAAAGATCCTGGCTGTTGGGGAGAACGGAGTGCTGTGTGTTCTCTGCAAGCTCATCCTCCTCCTCCTCCTCCTCCTCTCCCCCATCGGCAGAATCCTCAGGTGTAGCTGATGAGACTATCCCCGACCCGGAATCCACAATCACAGGTGGGGTAGTGGTGGCGGCCCCCCCTAGAATTGCATGCAGCTCGGCGTAGAAGCAGCATGTCCGCGGCTCTGACCCAGAGCGACCGTTTGCCTCCTTTGTTTTTTGATAGGCTTGTCTGAGCTCCTTGACTTTCACGCGGCACTGATCTGAGTCCCTGTTGTGGCCTCTCTCCATCATGCCCTTGGAGATTTTTTCAAAAGTTTTGGCATTTCGTCTTTTAGAACGAAGTTCTGCTAGCACTGAATCCTCTCCCCATATAGCGATCAGATCCAGTACCTCCCTCACGGTCCATGCTGGTGCTCTTTTTCGATTATCGGCCTGCATGGTTACCTGTGCTGATGAGCTATCTGTGGTCACCTGTGCTCTCCATGCTGGGCAAACAGGAAATGAAATTCAAATGTTCGCGGGGCTTTTCCTGTCTACCTGGCCAGTGCATCCGCGTTTAGATTGCTGTCCAGAGCGGTCACAATGATGCACTGTGGGATAGCTCCCGGAGGCTAATACCATCGAATTGCGGCCACACTATCCCTAATTCGAAATGTTAAAATCGATTTTGGCGCTACTCCGCTCGTCGGGGTGGAGTACAGAAATCGATTTAAAGGGCCCTTTATTTCGAAATAAATGGAGTCGTTGTGTGGACGGTTGCAGGGTAAATTTGAATTAATGCTGATAAAACCGAATTAAAGTCGTAGTGTAGACCAGGCCTAAGAAACACTATTTCACTGGGAGGGTGGTGAATCACTGGAATGGGTTACCTAGGGAGGTGGTGGAATCTCCATCGTTAGAGGTTTTTAAGGCCCGGCTTGAGGAAGCCCTGGCTGGGATGATTTAGTTGGTGTTGGTCCTGCTTTGAGCAGGGGTTTGGACTAGATGATATTCTCTTAAGTAAACTGCAGAAATGCGGGTTCTGCAGAACTACTATTAAGTGGATACAGAATTAAAGAATCACAACCAATGAGTAACTATCAATGGAATGATGTCATATTGGAGGGAGGTGTCAAATGGTGTTCCACAAAGAACTGTTCTAGATCCTGTGTAGTTTAACTTCTTTATTAATGACCTGAATATAGGACTAGAGAGATCAAATTTGCAGATGACACAAAACTGTGTGGGTGTTTGGAGAATAGAGCTAAAATTCAAAGGGATCTTGATAAATTGGAGAACTGGGCTATAGACAACAAAATTAAATTTAACAAAGACAAATGTAAGATGCTACACATAAGGAATGAAAAAGAAATGCACAAATACAGAACGGGGGATAACTGGTTTTGCAACAGCACTGCTGGAGGATCTAGGAGTTGTGGTGGATCACAACATGAACATGAGTTAACAATGTAATGCTGTTGAGAAAAAAAAAAGGAAATGCAAGTTAGTTTGCATTAACAGAGGAATAGCATGCAAATCACAGGAGGTGATAGTACTGCTCTATTTGGCACTGGTTAGGCCTGAGCTGGAGTATCATGTCCTGTTCTGGTCAACAATGTATAGAAAGGATGTAGAGAAAGCGGAAAGGACCCAGAGGTGAGCCACAAAGACTATCAAAGGGACGGAATGCAAGCCATATGAGCAAAGGCTGAAGGAACGGGGTATGTTTAGTTTGGAAAAGAGGAGATTAAGGGTGGATGTGATAGCAGTTTTCAAATATTTCAAAGGCTGACACAAAAAAAGATGGAGAAAAATTGTTCTCTTTTCCACAGAGAGCAGGACAAGAGGCAATGGGTTCAAACTGCAGCATAGCAGATTTAGATTAAATCTCATGAAAAAACTTTCTACCTGAAAGAATAGCAGGACAATGTAACAGACTGCCTAGGGACGTTGTGAAAGTTCCTTCACTGGGGTTTTCAAAAAGAGACTGGAGAGCCATCTGTCTTGGGTGGTTTAGACACAACAAATCCTGCATCTGGGCCGGGGGTTAGACTTGATGACCCTTGTGGTCCCTTCTAACCCTATGATTCTATGATTCACTGTTTATCACAACTGCTTTGGAAGTGTTTCATATAAGTGAACACAGCCTAATAATTAGAGAACATAAGAGAACACAGCAGATGTCCTACCATAGTTATGCCCCACACCAGGAAAACTCAGTGTTCTACTTCAAACTAAAGATGAGACAATTAAAAATCCTGGATCTGAACATCCCTGAACTTTGGGAAGTTTGAATCCAGGTCCACATTTAAACTCTGTGGCTTGGATCTATTTGTACTTGAAACTAAAAATAAACCCCTTTTTCTGGTCTTGTCAGTATTTTAGACAAAGCAATTTTCCTGATCTTGCTGTCTGATCAAGTGCATCAATATTCTTTTTCTCTTTGTATTTTTGGATGGGATCTTCTGGGATTTTCCACTTTTCTTCCAATTATCTCCCCACCCCCAACCTTCCAGCCTTGCATTTCACAACAATCTTCCTTCTGTGCTGAAGCCAGCTGGACATGACTTGGACATGACTTCCTTGGGGGCTTTTAGCAATGCTCCCGGCAGTTGCCAAAGAGGTGCTTCTTTATAGCATTGGATGCTATTGTCAAGCATGTTATGAGTCATCAATGTATAAGAACTCAGGATGAAACTAGCTATAGAAAAAAAATGATAGTGGGTGGGGAAGAGAGAGCGAGAGCGAGAGAATGACTGTGTTGGCACCCACCTTGGCAGGGGGCAGGAGACTGTGGGTCAAATTGTCCTACTCCAATCACTTTTTCTTTAGCTAGCCACAGTGGAACAGCTGCAACAGGAGAAATGGAAGGACTTCTATATCAGAATATCCCATAGCTCAGTCTTTAGAATGCTCTCCCTGAAAGACAGCATACCCCCCATTCAAATCCTCACTCCCTGCTTAGGAGGGAAGGGGGAATTGCAGTTAGGTTTTTTACTGCCCAGGTTTGTGTGCTAACCCCTGGTCTAAAAGTTCTAATCTAGGCTGTACTAGGGCAGCCTGGTTCATTGTCATTTATACATACCCAGTAAGGGGAAATTCTGCCTCCAGTGACCTCTGCAGAGTTATTAACTTTAATCTGAACACAGCAGGTCAACTTCTGCTCTCAATTAAACACATCTTCAACTCCATTGATTTAGGTGGGGGTCACATGTGCCTTAGAAGTCCATTTTAACTAAAAGTTTGCACCTTTTTATATAAACAGATTTAAAAATGGAAAAATCACAAAAAACACCCTCTTCCCATTCCTGTTGTAGCACACTTCTTTTTCAAAGACAGAAAAGTTATTCATTGTGTAGTAACTGTTTTGTTATTTTAATTGGATTTGTTATTAACAAAGACTCCAGTGTTTTGATGTTAAATGGCTGGAAACTGGCCTGCATTTCGGGTACTTTTTTATAGTAAGTACTTTTTCATAGTTTCTTTCCCAGTTCTATTAAACTGGGTTTTAAAAACCCATGTAGAAGGATATCACCTTGGTTTAAAAGCTAAATTAGAGCAATCTATCACTTCAGTCTAGTGATCATAGACTTCTCCTGGAAGATTCTGAAATGTCTGTACTATTCCAGATTTTCAGAATAACAATGAGAATGCAAATTAAAATGTTTTATCACAGTGTGAAATTAAATATTTGCTTCCAAAGGTCCAGTAAAGATTAAAAATTCACTTTAATGCATTTGTTAGCCTTTGCATATTAAAATGTAATATTTCAAATATGCAATATCTAAACATATTAAATGACAAAAAACTTTGTTAATGCAGAGTTAGGGTTCCCGGTGATAGCTCTGCCTTTCCGGAATGTCTACTTCAGCAAAACTCAAACTTGTGAAAACCAGGAAATACAGAGTGAAGGTAAAAGCAACCTTAACTCTGCCCCTTGGAGATGGCAAGAGCCCCATGGAATTATCTGCATGCACTTCAGCTGTATTCATTGTATTAGTGGTAGCTGTAATGAATGGTTGGAATAAGTTGGGGCAGCTTGGAAGTCCAGGTATATTGTGTCCACTGTAATATGAAGAAAACTGGAATTAGGTTGAGGAGCATCATTGAGCTGTAATTGTGATATGAGAAGACCCAGGCCTGAGTGTAATCAAAAGAGAGTGGTGCATGTGTACATTGAGGTTCTAGTCTACATCCTTTCAATATACAATTGTGTATGTTGTGTCAATAGCAGGGCACGGGGCCTTTTTGCCATAGGTATTGCCAGTATGAAAGTAGTCTGTGGATTTAATGAAGGATAGGGGAAAGTATAGACTGAGGTGGTACCCTGAGTGCAAGTGTGAAGTGGTTGTAAAATTTTACAAGTGTTGTAGTCTGTTGATGGAGTAGGCTCAGTGTTGGAGCCTAAGTCCCCAAAACCTGGATAGTTTTATAACATGGTTGTTACAGTAATTTTAAGCATGTAAGAGAAGACTTATGTCTCTCTTCTTCTCCACCTGTGCTCCACTATTCCCTGCAACATGTGTCACCCTCTCACATCAACATTTCCAACTCTTCCTCCATTTCTCATCCCATTAAGCCACTGATTGGCTCATTAAATTCATTAAAATGTAAGATGTTGCTCCTTGCTGTCTCCTGTTCTATGATGCTGTGTACACTTATCGCAGGCAACAGTTTACAGGAAGGCCACATGTGACCTTGGTTACCCAACAACACTGAGCTGGGCCCTCACTCCTACTAACCACGGCTAGCTGGGATTCATGCCCCTATTGCAGCCAGACTTCCTCAGCGATGCCCCAGATTCATCCAATCTGCCCCTCTTCCAAACAAGGCCCCTCCCCCACACACTCTGACCAGTGCCCACTCCTCCTGCAGGGGTGATGCGTGTATCTTAACTATTCATTGTCTGGATTTCAGATGTTTCCATTTCTGTTACCTTCATTCCCCCCACACTGGAATCCAGCTCACATGGATGGGCAAGGAGTGGGGCTCAGACACCTCAAGAGGATCAGGGTCCCATAGATCCCAGAACACAATGTGGACAGGGAGAGAGGCTCAGACCCCTGCAGAGAGGTAGGGCTCCCTCATATCCCAGCACACATATGGAAGGGGAGAATTCAGGGCTGACAGGCCTCCCCCATTCCGTAACCCTTCAACTGCCTGTCCTGTCCCTCATGTTCTCCAACCCCTCCTATCTTCTCTCCTCCCATGCCTCTTCATCCCTTCTGCAACCCTCTTCCCTCCCCTATCACACATTCCTATGTACCCATTCTCCACATTATATCCTCATCTCTTGCTGCAGATGCATGCCCTCCCCGCTTCCCAGCTAGTGAGCATTCACATGTGTAATTTCTTTTCTTTTTAAAAAAAGTTTCGGTGCCTTCTGAATGTTCTGCTGTATTTAGGGCTGGTCTATCCTGGGAACTTAAATAAGCCTGGCTACATCTCTGAGTGGTGTGAAAAATCCACACCCCTGAGAGACATAGCTTTGCTGACCTAACCCCCGGCACAGACAGTGCTAGGTTGATGGAAGAATTCTTTCGTTCACCTAACTACAACCTCTTGGGGAAGTGCAGTACCTATGCTGATGGGAGAACCTCTCCTGTTTGGCATAGATAGTGACTTCATTGAAGTTCTATAGTGGTATCGTTGCAGTGTTTTAAGTGTAGACAGGCTCATAACCTCTGATTACATTTTTTAGACAATTTGACAGAGGCAGATTTTCTCCCACATGTTTACAATTCATTCTCAGATTTCTGCCTAGAGTGTGTTTCAAGCAGCAAAGTTGCAGGCTCAGAGAAGTACTGGGTTTACCATTGTGCCAATGGTTCCATGGGGCTGGGCCCACACTCAGAAGGGGGCCCTAACACCCCTTTCTGCAATGCTGCGAGAGGCCCTGAGAGAGAGCTAGGAGCTGCACCCTGGTTACCATGGCACCCAGCCTCCAGCCCCGGAGAACACCTACTCCCACACAGGCCCGGCCAGTCCCTGGGGCAGGCAGACTGCCACCCTCCCCCCTCCCCACCCAAGCTATACACTGTACCAGGACCACAGGGACCCCACTTCCCAGACCGCATGAGAGGGTAGGGTGAAGAGCTCAGACCTCTTCCAGAGAGACAAGCCCCTCCAGAACTTGGCTCATATAATGAAGAACAGGGAAGGAGTAGTCAAACCCCTGTATATGGGCTGGCAGTCTTCAGATCATGTCGCACACATGGGAGGGAAATGTGGGGCTGACAGTCACCCCTGCTCCTATTCTCCCACAATTCCCCTGTCACTCATGTCCCCCTTTCCAGTGTCCCAAACCTTCCCCCCCACATTCCCACCTACTCTTTCACCCCCTGATCACCCTCCTCTTTCAGCAAGCATTTTCTTTTTAAGAAATAGTTTCAGCATCTTCTGCTGTACTCAGATTACATTTCCCCAGAATAAAAATCCCCCTTTAGCAGAGGCAGATTGGAGCAATAGGCCTGCTCTATTTACTTCCGATTTCTGCCATGGATTTGAACACACAGGGCTTGGGTTGCAGCTCACATTTAATGACCACAATGTAGCCTCAGAGCTAGCCAGCTCCTGTGGTGGAAAGATAAGTTTCCAGATATTTAGCCTCTCTGTCTGCACATGCTCAGTAGAAGCCATTAAGCACACAAGCATTCTCAAGCATCTAACTGGAGAAGCAAACTCTTTTTGAAATAACATTTTAATTTGATTCCCCCCAAAGTGTTGCTGGGTGTCATGCACTTTGGTGGGGTAACCCGTAAGCATCTGAGACCATGGTGTGATGATCTGAGTCCTGCTTGATCTCTATCTGTGAGCACAAAGAGATTGCCAGAATCTGTTAACTTTAAGAAACTGTTAAGGGACTGTCTTGGGTGAAATGGCCCCAAATTAGGGTCACTCATTGAACCACGTACCTCCATGGGGAAACTTGGAGGAAACACCAAACTTCAAGTCAATCAGAGTAACCATGCAGATTTTAGAGGAATCAAGCTTTTAACAGAAAGCTGTTCTTAACCTTAACAGTAGCAGAACAATCACTCTGCTATAATAAAAAGACATGTTCAACATTGGATGACTCCTGAAGTCTTATCCAAGTAAAACTGCTATTGACTTCACTATAAATATTGAGGGAAGACTGTAGGATTTCACCGGATGTTAGCATGCACAAGAGACTTAGGGTATGTCTACACTGCCAAAAAAATACCCACAGCAATGAATCTCAGAATCGGATCGACTGTTTCAGACTCTCGGGGGCTTGGGCTCCGGGGCTAAAAATAGCAGCATTGATGTTCCTGCTCAGGGTGGAGCCCAAGGTCTGAAACCCGGTAGGGGGATGGGTCTCAGAGCCCAGGCTTCCACCCAAGCAGGAACATCTACATTGCAATTTTAGCCCTGTACCGTGAGCCCGGAAGGCCCAAGTCAGTTGACTGGCTTGAAGACCCAGGCTTGAAGACTTGATACCGTGCTTTTGGTATTTATTTATTTATTGCAGTATAGATGTACCCTTAGATAGGGGCTGTAATGTACTTGTGATATATTCTGACAGAGTTTATCTTTCCCCATTGAATCCTGTTGTGATTAGGTATTATAGGACTTTAGGGAAAGCTAGTGATCATACATGTGGGTCAGATTCTCTCCTTACACACACAAACAAAACCAGGGGGAATAGATTCTTCAAACTTCCTCCATATTATCCTGCACCTTATTCCATCAAAACCTTGCATTTACAATATAAGAAACAATCAGTGGGCTTGGCCCTGGTAACAGGGATGTTTTGTATCAGGAAAAGGTGATATTTAGCTAAATTATATTTTAAAAAGATTTGAATGTACTGAGTTTAGAGATCCACCAAATTGCAATTACTACAGCAATCAACTCTGCTGTGAAAGGTGTATATTATATCAAGGACAGAGGTAATGTAAGTCCACAGACAATATGGGTGCAAAAGAAGAGGATATTGGAAATGACTACTAATGTGAGACTGCAATCTGAAGGATATCAGTAGAGAGAAGCACCTGGCTTGGGAGTAAAAGTGAAGATAAATGGTGCTGCATGCTTTATTGAGTAGTGCTTTCTAAAGCAATTTTGCTGACCTCCTGCATTTCTGTCAGCTCTTCAGTGGCTCCTTCACTGAGGTACACATTGCTGAAAATCCAACAGCATAGTTGAAGCAATAGGGAACTTTTCCACAACATATTCATTCAGAAGTGGCTCTATCACAAATAGCACCCCAACGCTTAGAATGTAAACTGTAATATCAAAAATGTATGGTCCCAACACATGCCTACTGTCAGCATGAAAACATTAGGACAACCTTATAAAAATAACCTTATATGAAGTTAATCATTACCAAGGAGCTGTGGCCCAGATACTCAAACATATTTTGATGCCTAACTTTGTGGGAGTTTCAATTGGGAATTAGATGCCTAAATACCTTTGAAGATCAAGGCTTATGAGTCTTACACACCTGCTCAAGACATTTGTCTCTTTTTTTGACTACTTTTGCTAACATAAGTTGTTTTGGGGCCTTTGTAAGTTTAATGATCTCAGTCTAGCTCTCAACATACACATGTCCACCTCACCAAAACTACAAATGGCATCAGTGGAATTCCATGTTGGCAGACTCAGCAGAGACATCAAGAACTGAATGAGCATGCAAGTGAAATGTGAGTCTCTCCTGCTCAGGATTAAGATTCCTATCTTAAAACTTCTAATGGGGCTACTGTTATAGCACCTGTTCCAGTGCTGCCAATTCTCAAGATTTTATCAGGGGTCCAGAGTATTTGGTGTTTTTCATAAAGCTCGTAGAGACGTAATTAAGTGAGAATCACACCTTTCATTAAAAAAATAAATAAAGTTTCTAGTTACCATGGTTTAGAACAAAGGTTCCCAAACTGAGGCGCAGGCCTCTTTGGGGGTAGGGAGCACAGAATGTATTCTGGGGTGTGTGAAACTTTTGGGGAAAAAATTACTGCACACATTGTACCCACAGCAATGAATAGTCAATGCCATGCCAACCTTACTTCTGTGCTGCTGCTGACGATGGCACTGCCTTCAAAGCTTGGTACCCAGCCAGTAGCTGCCACTCTCCAGCCGCCCAGTTCTGAGAGCTTACAAACATGACCCAAGAGCACCCTATGGGCTGAGAAATCAGAAGGCAAAGAAAAACCAAAAAATATTTTTTCAAAAATATTTTTGTAATTTTTAGACCAATCTTATAATTTTCTGAGGCCTAACGAATGCTTGGGGTTTTCTGAGGCCTATTTGAATGCTCGGGGTTGGAAATATAGCTTTTCTATTATTCAATAAAAGATTTCAGTCTCCAGAGCTGCTGATCCAGCACAGTTCACAAGCAATACATTTATGATTAAAGTTAATTTACAAAACTAACACATTTTTATCCTCCTGGAGATGCACAGCCTTTAATTGTTCATTAAAAACAAACTTGAACCACAACATCATTCCTCTGAAGAGATGCAGGTTCTGCGAGAAAAATATTTACTGAAGAAAGAGGAAATTCTAGATCTTTGGTGAGTTAAAAGTAGGTAAATAAAAATTACCCTCTGCGTCCATAACCCAGTTATATCATTGATGTGGCTGATCTGAAAATTATATGCTGTGGAAATAATGTATCCGTATATACAATGGCATCTGTTTGAATTTCTGATTCCACTCATGTACAGGATAATTATATGCTTTGCTGTAGATCTTAATTTGAACTGTTAGAGAAGATAAACCTCCATTTTGTGAAGCTATTTTATCTTAATCATCATCATAATAATAATTAAAAATAATAATAAAGTTTTAACCTATGGCTTCACCTGAAGTCAATGTCTCATTGAGGTGCGGTGAATCTAGTTTTGTTACTGCTGCCTAAGTAATTTTTAATACTAGTCATTGTCAGTAAAAGTTCATATATGCATGATTTTTATTTCTATATTACCATTTCCAAGAGTAGAAATAAAATATTGCCTGCAAATTCAAAATATTTCCTGAACTAGAGGGTGAGGTTAATATGCACAGCCAAAGGAAGTACTGTTTTCTGCAATTGTTTTAGGACTATTAACCCCAGAGCGAGAGAGAGAGAAAGAGCGAGCAAGAGAGTTGGTACTTTGTCCAGAAGAGTGGATTCATGCTTGGCACCCCCCTCAAATTGGGCATTGGATAACAGGCACCCCTTTTTGACAGCTGCTCTGGCCCTGCAGTGGTCTACCTTTTCTCCCTCCAGCCAGTTTATTTATAGTCCCATTCCATCCAGGGTAACAGAGTCCCATGTCCTTGCATCAGGTCTCCGGCCCCTAGTATTTATGTTTTCTTGTCTCAGACCCTTCAGAGTAATCATCCGTTCTATCAGGGGCTTCACACCACACCCCTGATAGCTGGTAGAGAAACCCAGGCCCTCCCTCTCCTCTGGGTTCCAGCCCACAGCCAAAGGACTCTGTAGTGAATAGGCCAAGATTATCTATTCAGACCTACCTCTAGTACCTCCCTGGGCACTTCCTACCTCAGCCTATCAGCAGCAGCCATGCCCACAGTCCTGTCCTGGGCTAAATATGTAGCTATAGTCTTACCAGGCTCTATGATTTCTCTGTCTTTGCAAGCTCCACAGCCTTTGTATGTTCACCTTTCTTTCAGGGCCAGGGCTTGCAGATTTCCCTCTGTGGAGTCCTCCAACACATTCCAACCAACTTTTGCCTGCCTTTCATCCTTCTTTCATTTTCCCTGTTGTGCTTCACACATGTATGTAGGATGGGCCAGGTTGCATCCCCTCTTCCAGAAACTTTTACTGAGGTTCTGGCTGCACTTTTCCCTGCACCGCCTGATCTATGCAGACCCCATTGATAGCTTCAGAAAATGACGCCCAGAAATCAAATAGTGTTTAATCAACTGTTCAGCAGGTGTGTAATTTTGTGCTCCATTTCTTTTAATAAAAAGTTGCTAAACAAAGATTAAGAGCTAGAACATGAGTAAGGGAATCACGGACACACCATGCACTTGTCTGCTGCTTGTTACCCCCTTATTCAATGTGGGGTAATCTGCACCAGCCCTACTCTTGATGCAGTTC
Source organism: Chrysemys picta bellii (assembly GCF_011386835.1). Lineage (NCBI taxonomy): Eukaryota > Metazoa > Chordata > Testudines > Emydidae > Chrysemys > Chrysemys picta. The sequence goes on from NC_088793.1 coordinate 185,849,564, forward strand.
CCTTATCTGTCTCCATGCTGGCTCAGCTGCACAGACCTGTGCTGATGGTGGGAAGGGCAGAGGAGTAGTGGCCCCACGAAAACTGCTCTATCTCCCCCATACTGCTACCAGTAAATCATCCAGAGGAATAAGGGGGAATCCCAAATAAGGGGTGACTATGGAGCAATGAATCATTGCATTTGGCTGTTAACCAAAAGGACAGTACTTTGAGCTCAGGAAGGACATGTCTGCCTTGTTTTAGAGAGGTGGCTTAGTCTAGAGCTAGCGTCTCATTGTCAGGTGTTGGGGTTCTATCCCTGGTTCTGCCGCTGGCCTATTGTGTGATCTTGGACCTGTCACTTTGCTCTATCATAATGCTCTCTTCCGGCCTTAAAATATATGAACCTATAATCTTGCGCTTAGACAGCTTTGCAAAATGTCACTAAAATCTACAAACTCAGAAATAAAACCTACTCACTGAACTTTACCATAACTATTAATAACAATGACAACCAAGTGGTATTGCATTCATCCATCACTTGCCCAATAGCATCATTCAAAATTCTAGTGGCACTCACTGAAGAATAACTAGATTCCATATTATAGGAATTACAAGGCTTATAGAAATTTCTCTTAAAAAACCCAACTAATGATTAATGTAACATTATGATTAAAATGTAATCAAGCACATATATCAAGAAATGCAGAGTTAAGGTTGAAAGCTCAACAATAAGTTGCCCCCTTGGCCTTATTGATGGATTTTTTACATTTCTTACTTGCCAGGTACTCTTACTTAGCCTGAGATTGTTTTGCTTCATTGTCAGAGCCAATTTATTTATTTTACTTTTAAATAATCGGTCACCTTAGTAATTTTCACATGTTGGAGTTTCGAGCACTCTCTAATTGAAATGTCATAACAGACCTTCTGTCCTTGGTTGGGCAACTCAAAAACATTCCTAATTTGGACCCATCCCAAAGGGTGGCTGGAAAAAGAATCAGAGGAGGGCTAGCTCAGTGGTTTGAGCATTGGCCTGCTAAACCCAGGGTTGTGAGTTCAATCTTTAAGGGGGGCCATTTAGGGATCTGGGGCAAAAATATGTCTGGGGATTGGTCCTTCTTTGAGCAGGGGGTTGGACTAGATGACCTTCTGAGGTCCCTTCCAACCCTGATATTCTATGAAGTGGAATCCCAACACCAAAGACTTGTGACAAGGTTCATGGTGCACAGAGTTATTTACCAAAAGAATCAAAGCGATAATGAAAGTAAGAAAGTGGCTGAATCAGCAACTGGACAATTAAAGCAAAGTTTAATGTAGTCCAAGAAAACTCAATGGTGAGTTTTCTGAAGGGCATCTTCCACTGGACCAACCAAACCCAAACTGATTAAAGGGATTGAGCTATTTTGCATCTCCCACCTCTTTCTCCAGCCAGTCTGGGAATGATACCACCTCCCTGCAAGAAAACATCATTGCCCTTTTGCCCAACAGGGTTTGCAGGTGCCTCTTTTGCAACTACATGGATGCTTTACTGTTTTCACATTCACAGGAAAAACCCTAAAGCTAAACAGGGAAGCAAAAAATCTTTACAAACAACAACAACTGAGACCACTTTCCCACAGTTCTCATTCATCAGTGGTTGGCTGTTGTATTTATCTGAACTGTTTTTATTGTCTCCGTTTTTCTTATGGACATTGGGTGCAATTCTTCTATTATCTATGCCACAGGAGTAACTCCACTGAAACCAATGGAGTCACACAGGTGTAAGCATGAGGATAATCAGACACATTCTCCTTTTGTATGTGGATGAACCTTCCCAACTCCTAGTTTATTATTACCAAAGTTTTGTTTCATTTTGTTACCATTTTCTTTGCCCTTCAGTGTTGCTTAAAAACAGTGTTGGCTTTTTACCCTTTAGGACTATTTCTCAGTGACACTGAAATGAACTAAAAACTGGTTTATCTTTCATTTGCTCCATTTAGATTTAACTAGCTTTAGGCTTTCCCTGCTTTCTCTCGGACATAAGGAGTGCCTTCATTTAATATTAATTCCTAATTATTTTTCCCTCAGTTGTATTCTGATGCAAAACCTTTATTTCATTCAACATTTCCCTAAAACACTATTGTTTTCTCGGGTTTGTTTGATTCCTTTTTAGTTCTAGTTTGTTAGCTCCAGGCTCTGGCTGCCTCATCCAGGGAGTGAGTGAAGGCTTGTAGTTCCTCTTTTTTAGATAGTTATATATTATGAATCACCATTTCCTCGCTTTGCCGTAACCTACACTTCTGGGCCACTTGTTTCACACAGCTTTACATTTAAGGAGATGGGGACTGTAGGGAGTAACCTGTGTTATGGATCAGCACTTACATATTGACATACATAGACTAGAATTCAATTATACTTATCATTAGGAGAAATATGTTTCTATGTCAAATGTATTCTACATTTTGTTTAATTTATGTTGGCTGTTACTGATTTATTACCTTGATCATATCTCACTAGGTTTTTAATACTATACCCTTCCCAGTGGTAACTGAGCACATGAGTATGTTAGGTAGAGTCAACACATTGCCCCATTGGAGTTTTGCTATTGACTTAAGTGAGGTCAGGATTTCACTCATTGTGTGGTTAGGAATTGAATAAAGGGTAACAATTCAAAAGTGCTTTAAGTAACTGTGATCTTAAGTTCATTTTCAAAATGGACTTTCAAGGGGATGTAAGGGGCTTAGGTGCTTTTGAAAGTTTTACCCAATGACTTTGATTACTTTTGGTTGTCAAAAAATATTGGGCCAGATCATGCCACCATGATCCATGTTTGGAGGGTACTAGTGAAGCCCTGAAGATATACCCCACTATATTCCCTAATTCTAACCCTTTCTTATGGGCACCATCCGACTGCGTGAAGATTGGAGCAGTCTTCATTCAGAGCATCCAAGGTATCATTGTGACAGCTCCCCGCTCGGCTGACACATCAGGGATTGATCCAGGGACCACTAGTGCTAAAAACACAAATTACTGCAACTGGAGCTATAGCAGGGGGTTATACAACAATATACTGCCATGGATTGGGGAACCTGTAAGACATACTCACCAGTGGGTTATATCACTGTTCAACAATTCCTTGAGTTTTGCTTGGTAGCCTGACTTCTCCTCGAAGGATGAGCACACTCTACCTACACACCTGGTGGCCTGGGGAGCAAGAGTCATATTTTGTTTCATTCAGATTTCAGTATTGCTGTGCATATTTTATACATTCTTTTAGGCAGGAATTCATACATATTTTAGATCTGCTTAATCTGATCCAGCATTCAGAGAAAGGGTCATAGTCTGGATCTAATCAGCTTGTTCTTCACAAAGTTGTCACTTTTACATTTCCATTCTGAATGATTAATTTATTCTATTAATATGGTTTATTTGGTAGTTACAGGTTGGGCTTTATTCTGCTTCTTTCAAGAACAAATCTGAGGGCTGTACTGCCACAGAATATAGCTGTATCCACCTGAAATGTTTAACTGTTCATACTACAGATTAATATGGGAAGCAATGTCTTTACCTATGCTTAGATTCATTAATATAATTTAAGTGATATTAATACATGTGTTGTTGTCTGGTGCAGCTAGGGGACAGGGCCTAGGTGGCTGCCTCCCAAATCTTGTGTCTAGCCAAGGGCTAGTTCAGGCCCAAATGGTATTTAAAGCAGCCTCAGGAATGTTCCTAGATGTGCCTGGCTATATTGATTCCCAAGGGGTCATTCTGGTAGCCAAAGATTGCTGAAGTGCAATGGCACTTCAAGCCTTGTCTTCTCTGACATCCCCAACTCTTTGTCATCTGGGATTCCTATACACAAGGGGAATCGCCGAATACTCTGTTATACTGGCTTCCCAGTTGCTTTGTACCAGTGGGGAAATATGGGACTGAGGAGCTGACATAGTTACTTCAGCACAAACAAATAAAAGATAAGGCTTTGATTGTGTCCAGCTCCATGTGTGTGTGTGCGCGTACATGCCTGTGTGGGTAGTGAGGGAAAATAGAAAAAAGCAAGAAGATTTTTCTTCCTCTCATGCACTGACACAGTTTAGAAATTTTTGTTCGTGTCATAATGTCAATTTATTGTTAATGTCTCTTTAAATTCTGTAAAAAATATCAATGTAAAATCTCCTACAGAAATTCCTATAAACAGATTTTACTTAATAGATTTGATGGTAATTATTGCTTTATTTTCAAGAAATGAGCTCAGATGAAATATGGGGTCCCTGAGGTCCCTTCCAACCCTGATATTCTATGATTGAAGAAAGAAAAAAGATTCTTCAACATCAGGACAGTCTAAGATCACCAATATATTTATAATGAATTTCAGGCAGGATTTTTGTATTGCCCCAGGAGGGCACTTGGGATCCAAAAGAACCACTTACGGAGATACATTTGCAATAGGATGGGAAGAAAGTGCACCAGGAATAAAAGATTTTGCTTAATGAACAACATATTATAAAGTGGAAAGACTGATTGCATTAGCCTGGTAACAGTTAGGGACTTGGGAAAACCTTTAATTGAAATATTAAGGCAAATGCCTAACCTAGAGTTGGCAAGCTGAAGTGACTTCCTTAGCAGGAAGACATTTAATTTCCGGCTTAGTTTCAACAGAAGCCATGAGAAGTGGTGGTGGGAAAAAGAGAAATATTTTAAAATGGCCTCAAAAGTGTCTTTACAATTTTTATCCTATATATTAGTGAAGGGAACTCAACCAAGCATGTAATCTTTCTATATCAGCTTCCATTCAAGTGTCTTGGATGCCATGTAAATATTAATGAATTAAGCCTTGAAATAACCCTGTGAAGTATTACAACCTGCAGTATTTTTAGGGCTGGTCAGCATTTCTCTCACACAAAATGTACTATATTGAAAAAGGGGCCATTTTTTCAAAGAAACAACCAACCACCACCAAAAAAAACAAAAACAATTTAGAAAAAACTAAGTTGACATGACAAGTTTTCCATTTTTTACAAAATGTTCTGTGTTTTCTTTTTAAACCCAGAAACAAAGTGTGCTAGTGTTAGTGGAAATCATGTTTTGAATCTCCTTTATAAATACCTTCCTTACACGGTCAACTCTGTTGTTTTGCTGCTGTAAAGACAGTGGGGTTTGCACATATTTCTGGAAGCTGCCAGCTAGAAACATCCTTAAATGCCTAAACATCTGGAACACCCTGTTTGGTTCTCTTAATCTCTCTCTGATTTTTGCCCAAGTATCTGATATTCAGGTGCCAAATACTGCAATTTATTGTGTTCATTCATACACAGCTCCAGGAAATCCCTGCACTCTCCCCTCTCCCACCCCCAAAAGCAAGCCATACTGGTAGCTTGATAGATAATATTGATCAATAAAGTAACTCAGGTTGGAAACAATGTTCTATTTGTTGTAGCTGTGCACAAGGGAGGTTCTTCCTTCAAACTGTCCATGAAGGCTGGGCTGTTTAGACAGTACACGTGTCCTGAATCTTGCTAAATTATGTTATCAATCAAAGGAAAAACCTGACTCATTTTGCCTTTCTCGCCTATTAATTCAAATGCCTTTCCCACCTCAATTCACAACCCCCCAACTAAAGTTAATTAAAAAACATTTCTGGTTAGCTGTTTTTAATTTTCTTCTAGCTGTGTTTCAATTTCTGTTGTTGCTTCACTGCTGATTCTAGTTTTATAATTATAATTGAACTGGGAAAGGCTTATTTTTCTTTTTAAGTTAATCTTTAAGCACTTGATGGCAATAAGCTATATCAGGTGGTGATTGCACTGAGATTATCTCCATGAGAAAGGGTTTGCAGGATCTGGATCTGTGGACACCTGTCATGTATATACACCTCTACCCCGATATAACGCTGTCCTTGGGAGCCAAAAAATCTTACCTCATTATAGGTGAAACCACGTTATATCGAACTTGCTTTGATCTGCCGGAATGCGCAGCCCCACCCCCCCTGGAGCACTGCTTTACCGCGTTATATCTGAATTCATGTTATATCGGGTCACTTTATATTGGGGTAGAGGTGTATTTAGTTTTAATATTTGGTACTTTTCTAGACTGCTTACATTTTCTAATGATTTTTTTAATTAAGGAAAAAACTTCCCAAATGACAATGGAAATCATTTTCCGAAAAAAAGTAACATTCAGAAATGGGTACAGTTTCCTTGTTAAATGTGGCACATGGTCACATACTACTGGAATAATCTCTCACTGAAAAATACTGCTGTTCAGATGTTTTTCCTATGAAAATGTATTAGGAATACTTGAAAGCTCTAATTTTTTTGTGCCTTGTCATCATCTTCAAGTGATTTCCTATTTCCTGTCAGCATATCTAATGTGGATCATACTGGCTTATATGATAATTAGAACAGACAATAAAAACAGTACACAAGAAGTTACCTGAAATGGGAATGGAAGGATTAGCATTGCAATCATTTAACTAATGGGATTCCTCACGCCTAATAATGTGGCACATTTTCCATATTGCATTGGTTCATCAGAATGACCCAATTACAATAATTTATTACGCAGAATGCATAACAAGAGTCTTGGAAGATAAAAAAGGAAGCAATTAATATTAGTACAAATATGTATTTTTTTTCTCATCAAACCATTTGTCTTTAGGGAAAGTTAACAAATCTTAATAATGCACCTCCTTCACTCTCACTCAAACTAGGTCCAAAGTTACCCTAGTAATATTCATAAAAGTTATAGACCATGGATCTTCCCACTCTAGCAGTGATTACCATGTCAATTAGAATGCTTCATGCATGATTTGTTGACCAAAGATTATTGATATTCCAATTCAAGGCCATGATCCTTCAGACATGTACACATGACTAATGCTATGCATACAAGCTGAATGAGGCTATATATGTATGTAATATCCCACATCTGTGTAGGTGTCTGCAAGATCAGGACCTAAATTTGAATAGGTTTGTGACAGGGCTCCACTCACCACGGCGCCTCCTGCTGGCCATCTTGGGGATTAGATCCACAGCTCAGTATGCCCTATCCCGATGGTGCCTTGCCCACCATCACATCTGCTCCTGGACCCACATCACTCCAAGAACTGCAGCGTCCTCTTCATGACAGCCCTCCAGCCATGTCACAATATGTGCTCCCCACTTCCAGGGGCCCTGCTGTCAACTGTCCAGCCACTTACCCAACAGCAAGTGGGAGGGGACCCGGACCCACCCACTACTCTGGATCCTGGCCCAGGGACCCACATACTGCACCCCCTCCAACTTCTCAGTACATTTCCCTGGGCCACTTTCCTACAGCCCCAGCACCTTCTTTGCCCTTATTTCAGGGCCTCAGCACACCAGTCCTAGCAGCCACCCAGAGCTCCCTCTCACTCCTCAGCATGGCTCTGTCTTCCTTTCACCTGCAAGGCACCCAGTCCTCTCTTTTTGAACTCCCAGGAGTAACTGACCCTACTCTGCTCTGCAGTTCTTTTGCTCTTCACAGCCCCTCTCCTATTGGCTGCTTCTTGCATAGCCTCCCTAGGGCTCTATTAAGCCCTTACAGGGCAGTGTGGGGCCAATGCCCCATCAGACAACCTCCCCCTTGGGGGTAAGGATGTCTCCTATATTGTAGCTGCCTCAGCTGGGCTCGCAGGTCACCCCTCTCTTGCTCCACACCTTTCAGCAGGAAACACACATTGTCCTTTTCCTCTATAGCATACCGGGCCTTGTTCCTCTGGTACGCTAAGCTCCTCTCCACTATTTGCAGGGCCACCTCAGCAACTGCGTTTCTCCAGCAGTTCTTTTACCTGGCCCACTGAATCCCCCAGCACCCTCTCCTCTAGGCAGGGCCGGCTCCAGGCACCAGCCTACCAAGCTTGTGCTTGGGGTGGCACCTGGAGGGGGGCGGTGCAGTGCGGTGCTCCGGCTCCAGGGAGAGCGGGGCCACGGCTGGGCACTCCGCCCTCCTCCCAGGGCTCCGGCCGCCCTCCCCCCCGGAGCCCTCCCCCCTGGCCGCCGGGGAGAGCGGAGCCCCGGCTGGGGCTCGCCGCCCTCCCCCCGGCTCTCTGGCCGCCAGGGAGAGCTGAGCCCCGGCCGGGCACTCCGCCCTCCTCCCAGGGCTCCGGCCGCCCTCCCTTGCTGTGCGGGTGTGTGTGTGTGTGGGGGGGGGGACGGCCGGAGGCTTTTTTGCCTGGGGCGGCAAAAAAGCCAGAGCCGGCCCTGCCTCTAGGGTTCCCTATCCCATCCTGTTCTGCTTCAGTGTGGGTTCCCTTGTCTGTCTGGGTCCTCTCTATCCCAGTCATCTTATTTACCACCTTCCTACCACACCCTGCTGAGTGTGGGAGATGGCTCTTTGCCAGGTCCACATTCATCACTGCCACATTCCTCTTGATGGTAGCTGACCTTGCCTGGTTCCTGGGCACCCTTTCCTATCCTGCCTTTTCCTAAGGGGGCACTGCCTTTTTATATGGCCCTGAAAGCAAGCTCTTTGCCTCTTCTTGGCCATGGGACACCCATTGTCCTTCCCCTGCTCAGCCCCTTTCCCTGAGTGAGGTTTGACTCTACAACTCATGTATGGGCACTCCCTCTGCAGGTGCCCCTGTTGCCCTCAGGCCCAACATTCCCCTCCCCTCCCTGTTCTCACAAGTGGGACTCTCTTGGGCTCTCCCTTCTTCCTGCTCTCTGGGTGAGGCTTCTATCCCCATCCAATAGTTGCACTCCCTCCTCAAGGATTCCTGTCACCCAGGCATAACACAGCCCTATCCCAGCCACCGGCCTCCTGGCCCTGGTAAGTTGCTTCCCCTCTTGCTCTCTGAGGCTTCTTCCTGCAGGAGCTTGAATATATGCAGCTGCTGCTCAGCTAGTTGTGCCAATAGCCTGCAGGTATTCCCGTGCCTCCCACTGTCTGTCTTGGGTTTTGAGTACTTGCAGCAGCAGGGCTTGGAGCCACCCTTGCTGCTTGTCAGCCTCTTTCTGCTGGGGTACTGACCCTGGAATCCAGCTGGGGATGGCACAAGACCCATCAGCAAAGAATGCCTCTGCATAACCTGACTCCATTGTCTCCACCTTCAGTGTCTCTCAGATGGTCTCTCAAATCCCTGTGATGGGCAATCATCCCCACAGTTCTCTATCCTCACCTTTATATCATGGGTGACTGTGTGCCTGCACTCACCACAACATGTGATGGGGCTCCACTCACCACACTGGAGCCTCCTGCTGGTCATCTTGGAGATTAGCTCTGCAAGTCAGTATGCCCTCTCCCGACGGTGCCTTGCCCACTGTCAGGTCTGCTCCTAGAACCACATCACTTCAAGTTCTGTGGCATTCTCCTCATGACATAGCCCCCGGTGTCTTATTTTGTTCCTTTCATATTTTGATATTAATTGATTTGATTTATATTTGTGACAGGGATTTGTTCATTCATTCTCACTGGAATATAATGCAGATATTTCTGGGACTGTTGACTTACAAATCACTCTTAGACAAGACAATCAATCCATTCACTTTCAGAGAAATCTCAAAACAGAATCACTCTGAAGAAGTGTCCTCCAGCCACCACATTTTGAGCAGAACCAGTTACATGTATTTTGCATTTCTCTTCCATCGTGGGATTTAATTTGTACTATTGTATGGTCTTCTATTTGAGTCATGGGATGGGCAGCTGGGATATCCAGAGGCAGATCCTATGGAGTTGGGACAATTTACACCAGCTGATGATCTGCCTGTGGGTTCTGCCCATGAGTTGGGTATTCCTTCCTTGTTCTATGTGGCCTGGGAGATGCACCTTCAATGGTAGTTTTATCATTGATTAATTTTAATTTAATTAATGGAGATATCCTATCTCCTAGAACTGGAAGGGAACTTGAAAGGTCATTGAGTCCAGACCCCTGCCTTCACTAGCAGGACCAAATACTGATTTTGCCCCAGATCCCTAAGTGGCCCCCTTAAGGATTGAATTCATAATCCTGGGTTTAGCAGGCCAATGCTCAAACCACTGAGCTATCCCTTCCCCCAATCAGTTCCTTCTTCAATGGGAGAAGGAACTGATCATCTGTGCTTCAGCTTACCCATCTGTAAAATGGAATAATAACCCTTACCTGTCCCTCAGAAGTGTTGTCAGCCTTAATTAATTCATATCTGTAAAGCATATTAGGATGCTCATATAGAGGGGTCTCTATGTGAACAGTATTCTTATCACAAAGAGAGACAACAGTAAAATAAGAACATGAGAATGATGTGAGCAGCAACAAAAACTAGAACACCCTTAGCATAATGAGGAGAGCTAGAGGGAATAGGAATACATTAAAAAAAAGTTATGTCCTACATCATATGTGAAGAAAAGCAGGATGTTATTAATTTTGTTTGGGAACTTATTTGTCCTCTTCCTTTCATTCTGTCATCTCAAATAGCAAAGTCAAAGGAAAAATGCCATTTTATATTAGATCCCTGATCAGACAACAAGCCAAATTCATCCCTGAGGTGACTTCCATAGAGCTTTACCAGGGATGAATTTGACCCATACCCTTAGATCAGTCCATAAAAACGATAACAATAGTAATTCTGCTATCCCACATGTTATACACAAGAGGGGCTTCAAAGCATTCCTGGTTCACAGTGGTTTGGTGAGATCAGACTCAGACTCTTAGGCTCTTCACTCATTGAAATGAATAGGACAACTACTCCCAAAGAGTAAGTGTGGCAGAATTAGGTCTTTAGTCTTTTCATTCATCCCTTCTATAGCCATTTCATTTTCTCTGTTCTCAAGTGTGAGTTAACCAAGTGAAAATACAAAGGAATATTTTCCCCTTTAAACCATGTTGCTCAGTAATAATATGACCTTTATGATTCCATTTGTCTGAAAAATTTGACAGCTGGCCCTAAATTACACTAGCTCCTGAAATGATTCAGAACTCTGGTTTATTTATACTGAGAACATTCACTGAGACTTAGTGTTGTTATTGTAGTTTCCCTTAGGGATGGATATAACAGTTCAGATCAAATGAGACCCCATGGCCCCAAGCCTACCCTTTGCATAGTTTAAGAACCAAATCTGAACAGGAACTTTTTGAGGTTCTTTGAAATGTTCAATGGCACTAAAGCTGAAAGTGATGGAAACTTCATGCATCTTGATCTGTTGAGTTTTCCAGCTCATCTTTGAAAGCTGGATGCTTTTATGAAATGGAGCCAAGTTTCTAATTTTTGAAGGTTAAGTGTCCCCTGTTCCTATTCTCACACTGAATTAAGTGGACAGTGTTTTCTTTATTTACACCACAATTATGCCTGTACCCCCCCAATGGTTTGGCAGAGATGGATAGATAGAGAGCAGCTGGGTGAATCTGAGTCTTGGGAAGACAGAGGCGATGCCATTGTGGGAGTGGGGGATCATCTTTAAGAACTCACCCCCTCAATATCATGGTCCATGGAGGTCATATAACCTCAGATTGTTAAAATAGCCCTCAGCTTCAGTGTTCACCGGGATTGCTCACTGATTCTGGGCTTAAGCACAAACAATTCCCTTTCTGTCTGGCAGGGAAGACTTCATCCTCTCTTGTTGGGTTTGGATTTAACCAGACCCACACATCTGTGACCTCCACGCTTGATTACTGTACATCTCACTAGATCAGTATGAAACCATGTGCCTTAAAAAAAGCTCCAGTTGGTTCAGGACAGAGATGTACATCTTCTCAGCAGCACAGGCTTCACAGAGCACATCACTGCTGTGTGTGTTCTGGCTGGTTCCCCATTGAATAGTTGATCAAGCATCCCATGGGACTGCCTGAAGTTACATAAGGGACCACCTAAGGTCATTTGAAACAGTGGAACTGCCAACCTCAAGAGTGAGACTCATGTGCTGAAGAGATAGGGCTCTCTCATCAAATATCACATGTAGCCGGGACTCGCTCTCAGAAGAGATCAGGAGAACTAGGTACCTCAGCCCCTTCAGAACAAAATGAAAAACTCACTTTGCTGATGGAGCTTCTCCACAATAACATTATGTTTAAAAGAGAGAGAAGAAAACATCAAACAAATCACACAAAACAGAGAACACACATCTCCTGCTGAGGTTGACTGTAGGGAAGAGAGAATGAGATACATCTCTATGTCCACTTTATAATTTTTGCAGAAAGCTATGTGGGGAGGGTATATAGAAAGCTATGTGTGACTGATAGAGTGGAATAGAAGCCTTTAGAGATCACAGTGAGAGCAGTTGCTGTGGAATGAAGAGAATGGAGAAAATTCAGGATGAGGTTAGGGAACTGTCTGGTTATAGAAGGATAGGGTGACCAGATGTCCCAATTTTATTGGGACAGTCCCGATTTTTGGGTCTTTTTCTTATATAGGCTCCTATTACCCCTCACCCCTTGTCCCGATTTTTCACATTTGCTGTCTGGTCAACCTATAAAAGTGTAAGCAGAGTCAGGATGAGCTCTACCCTGACATCTGGTGATGAATTATGGTGAGTGTGGAAAAGAACTTCAGGGGCTGATCTTGTTTGCATAGGCACACCCACCCCGCCTAGCATGAGCCCACGGCAGCCCAAAATGGTCACTTTGGCAGCTGTGGGATCCCCAGTTTCTCTGTTATTGGGGCAAGAGGATTAAAGTGTTGTTACCCTGCTTATGTGACTCAAGGACAATGAAACTGTTTTATGACAGATGGTCTCACCATCACTGAAGTAGCACTCGCTAGACAAGGGACATGGGTTCCAAAACCCAGTGAATTGAGAGAGATTGGGCATGGGTGGGCTGTCTGGCCTGCCCCTTTTGAGGGCCTGGAACACCAACTGCACTGCCTCTTCTCTCCACTATTGAATAGCAGAGCTAGTTTTGATTCTATTAGGAGTCTAGCTAGAGGCTGCTGAGCTGAATTCACTTTGGACTAATGGTGTACCAGCACTGGGGCTCCCCTGCCAAAACCTGAAATCACTAAAAGAGCTAAAATTACTGAACTGAGATCACTGAGTGCTGTGTTAACTAGTGGGGGAGCCTGAAGATATATTGCTAAGCAGCTAGCAGAGTGGAGCAGTTTGTGGGATGGTTGGAGCGGCCCACGGAACAGTGAGCAGAGTGATTTATGGGGACAGCTGGAGCGGTTCATGGGATGGCTGGTGGAGTGCAGCAGCTGGCAGAGTGGAGCAGTTTGTGGGGTGGTTGGAGCGGACCATGGAACAGCGAGTGGAGCGGAGCAGTTTGCGGGGATGGCTGGAGCAGCTCACGGGATGGCTGGAGGAGCGGAGCGGAGCGGCTGGTAGAGCGGAGCTGTTTGTGGTGAAGACTGCAGCAGAACTCCATGGAGAGGTGGGGCAGTCGGCCTCAGACCATGGAAGGGTGCCCCTTAACACCTCATGTGCCCCCCCCATTTCCACCTGCGCTGGGGGGGGTAAAACTCTGCAGATAAACTTTTGAACTCTGGGGCGGCACTGACTAAAAACAGAGACTTTTGGGTTGTTGGACTTTGGGGTGATTGGACTTAAGACCCTGAGGGGAAAAGGACACTGCCAAACTTACTTGGAGGTGGGTGTTTTGCTCATGGTTTGTGTTATGAATCCTGTTTGTGGTGTTTCCCCAACATAATGCCGCATTGTTTCCCTCCTTTATTAAAAGGCTTTTGCTACACTCAGACTCTGTGCTTGCGAGAGGGGAAGTATTGCCTCCTAGAAGCGCCTGGGGGGTGATATGTAATTGTCCCAGGTCACTGGGTGGGGGCTCAAGCCGGTTTTGCATTGCGTTATTGAAATGGAACCCCTAGATACTGAACCCCGCCCTTGTTGCTGCCAACTCAGAGGGGCAGAAGGATTACATAAGAATGATCAGTAATTGCAGAGGTGAAGGCAAGAGGGAAATGGGGTAATAGTTGGTGAAGCAGTGAGGGTCAAGGGATGGCTTTTTGAGGCTGGGCTGGCAGTGACTAGAGCATAGTTGCATTATGAAGGGAAGGATCTAGAAGAGAGTGAGGGGCTGAGGAGAAGGACAAGGGAGGAAGTGAGAATAGCAGAAAAAAGTAAGTCAGCAGGCAGATGGGATAGGATCACTGGGGCAGAGGGATGGGATAGAGAAGGGGAGCACTACTTTTCATTTATGTGGTCATTTTCTTTTTTTCAGTCCATATGGTGCTAAATTCTGTTCTATTCTAATTGCCCAGTGCAGTGATGTGCACAGATGGGGCTTTGCGGTGGGGCCGTACATCAAAAATAGAATCAGGGAAGAGAAAAATGCCATGAGAAAATTTTGTTTGAAGCTTGTGGAATATTGAAATAAATCCCAGCCCATTGTGCCTTTCTGCTTAGAAATACAGCTAGAGGCAGAGCACAATAGGCAATAAACCTTACTAACCCAATGAGTGTGGGGGGAACAGAAGGATCCCAGCTAGCAAAGACCATTTCTGCCCATCACTTGAGACACACTTTGCAAACAATAACCTTCCTAATAAAGCAAACTTCAGTCTGGATGTAAGATAATAATAAAGGTGATTTGCAAAGTGGCTTCACATAGAGTTTTGCCTCAACGCGTAATGCAAGATTGGCTCTTCAACTTGAAAATTGCACTTCTGCTCATTGCTTTTTACCTACTCTTGTAACAGGTAACATATAAGAGGACTTTTCCTGGTAGAGATTAGAGGGGAAATACATTTCTTTCAGATTTTCATCTTATTTAATTTGTGCATTTGACAGCACTTTGTGTATAGTCAGATTCACTTTCCCCATATAGTCGGTTTCCCCTGTTTGTGTGGGTTTTTCAAATAGTAAAAACTGGGAACACAAACATATTCTAAAAAGAATGACTGGAAAACCAGGCAGAGGGACAAAAGGTAAGTTGGAGCGTAAACTGATCTGAGGTACATTTTTCAAAAGTGTCTAAGAGATTTAGGAGCTTAAGTCTCATTGAAAGTCAATGGGCTTTTGGGTCCTAAAAGTGCATCTTAAGTGCTTTTGAAAATTTTACTCTATATTTCAAGTTCATGGTGTCCTCTTAAAAAATACAAATACCCTATCAAATACATTTTAATACAAAACATTATAAGTCAGTTGAATCTTCACTTCTCTGCCAGGACCTCAGTTTAGAATTGTGTGTCCTATTCAACCCTTTGTCATGCAACTCTGGCAGGGAAACAAAGGAACAGAAATTGGGGTACCAATTGCCCCAAAGGAAGAGCAGAGCTAACACAGACATGCTCAAGTGCCCAAGATTTTAGCTACGCCTCTGATTCTACTCCATAAAGTTGAAAGTATACTGGTTGTTCAGGGACAGAACTTGGCACAGCCACTCTCATTGGCATGATCTCCTCTGAACTCTCCAGGTTTCTGGGTGGAAAATTGTGTGAGGATCAGAGTTCTGTTTGATGACATCTACTAAGCAGACCTCTGTGTGGGCAACCAACAGCAGCACAGATTCAAGGGAGGAGGAAAAGTCCAGGCACCTTTGCCTAAGGAAGAACCTCTCCAGGGATAGCCTGGTTTCCACAACAACCTTCTCAGAATTCCCCATGGGATGTTATGAGTCCAAACTGCTCTCCCTCTGCACTGCTTCAAACTCCATCCCATTTAGAGAAGCAAATTCTGTGAGCTCCAACTCTTTGGATTCTGGAGCAAGTTTTATTGGGTTTGTTAGTGGATGGATAGCCTACAGTGCACAATCTGGCAGAGGTTATGCCACCCTTCCACTGCTCTCCACTGCTGATTGGAAAAAGATGGGTAGGAAGAAATTTTCCTTCCAGATCAAGAACAGCACTTTCACCACCAAAGAGAATTGGAAGCTGATTTTGAAATTTCTGATTTATTAATGAACCATTGCTCTTTTAAAATTTAGAAGTGTGGGACTAAATCTGATTCTTATGTAAGTAGACAAAGTTCCAGTGAAGTCAATGAAGATGTACCACTGCTCATAACAGAGCTGAATTTCAACTTAATCTGTTAAAACGTTTGTATTTTTTTTACTAAATTGATTCCAAATATAGATCCTTCTCAGAACTACAGTGAGGCTTTCATCTTAAAGTAAAATGAGGATCTGAGGCTGATGGCACAGCAGTCACACAACTTGTAGTTTGATGTCTATATTTATATTAAGTGTAGAACTAATCTGGGTCACTATAAATTATGGGATCATATTATTATTTTGATATCCACTTCATATGCTAGAAAATGCTCATGAATTCTGAATGTTTTGTGGACTTTAGCAAGAATGGTTATTCACCTGAAAATTGACTATAAAAAATTAGTTATTTTCCCTGTTCCTTATTCTCCTCATATGACGTAAACAAACAATCACAGAACACAAATGAACAACAATTAATATTTAAAGTTCAGAAATAGCCAATAAAGCGAGAGCTAGGGCTTGTCTGTACAGAGATTTAGTGTGCAGCAAGCTGGGGTTTATTTTTACAGTGCACTAGCTTGCCCCACACTAACTGTCTGAAACAGTAGCAGGTCAAAGCACACTACAGAATTTTTAGTCCAGATGTCTAGTTAGTGCATGGCAGGCTAGTGTGCTGTCAATTTAGACCCCAGCTTGCTGCACACTAAATCTCTGTATAGAGTATTCCTGGGGGAATTCTGCGTCACTGATCATGTGCAGAATTCATGTCCCCTGCAGATTTTTATTTTCTCTGCAGAAAATACATTCTGCTGGAGAGGAACTGCAATTATGCCTTTTGCCCATCAGGGGCTGCTGTGGCACCAGAATAGAGGGCAGCAAGCTCATGGGCCGGAGCAGTCAGCCATGGATAGGAAGGAGGCCCCTACTTGTGCGGCCAAGTGAGTATGCACAGGATATATGGGGCGGGGCAGACAGAGCAGGGCACACAGGACTTCTGGGAGGTCACATGAACTGGAGTTCAGATGGGCTAGTGGAGGGGGACAGACTGGGGTGACGGCTGATTGGGAGTTGGGTTGCTGGAACAGGGAGTGGGAGGATGCATGGGCACAGGGGAGGGGAGTGCAGGAACACATGGGAATGGGGGAGGAGGGTGGCTGAGTGGGGATGCAGGGCCACACAGGGATGGGGGAGGAGTGGGTGCAGGGACACATGGGGACAGGCAGATGTGCCTGACTGAATGGGAGAGGCTAGGGGTCAGCCAGGGTCTGCATGGGGGAGGCCCCCCAACTTCCTATCAATTCCCCCCCAAAAATATGTTCCATAATTTTCCCACCCACACCCAACAACCTTCTAGGTTCACTCCCCGGCTCCTTCCCAGCAATTACACTCCTCTCCCTTAGCTCCTCCATTACCCCTGACTACCCCAAGCCTTTGCACTGCTTCTGAGGGGTGTAGGAAATATGTTTTTGTATTGTGGTTGAAATGAATTATTACTCGAGTTCCATATTAATATACCCAGAAAGGAATCTGTCATAAAACGTTTCCTGAATCTTTTTTGTTGTCTGTATTGTTACAGACATACTTGTTGACAGGTATTTTGAAATAAATTAGCAACATAATTGAAATTGGTGTGAATTTATAGTGTTATTATGATAAATAAAATATGAAGAATTTTGCAGAATTTTAAAATATTATGTGCAGAATTTTAATTTTTTGGTGCAGAATTTTAATTTTTTTGATACAGAACTCCCCCAGGAGTACTAGAGAAGCCCTCTGTTAGCAAAAAACCTATTTGGTTAATTGTTCAGTAATATTTGGGAAAAAATAATATATTCATAAACAAATCATGGTTTCTGCCAGTAAATCACTAACTAAAAAGTGGGCTAAATTTGTAATGAATACTTAAGTCTACTCTCATAACTAAAACAGAGATCCTCACAACTTGAGTTTTTCTGAATGCAGGTTTTCATTGATGCTTAGCAGTCTACGAGAATGTTTGGTTCATTTCAAAGTGGTAGCAAAAGCCAGGCATGTTGAAAATGGTGATCTCTCCTACCTAAACCTCACCCCAAATTCCAACTGAACCTGAGATGAGCATATTTTCAGGGTCCATGTTGAAGATTAATGTTTTGCTCTTTTTTGTGCACCTTTGTACTTCCTGGTTTAGCTTGCAAGTACCAATATTGGATTTCTATGATAAAGCTTTTCTTGTAGTATATCCAATCTATCCAGAATCAGGAATTGCCCAGTCTCATGACAACTTCTTGTGTGCTTTCTAGCCTGATATCAAGATGGAAGTGGTTGGGTATCTAAACTTATCATTGCTTATCAACACAAACCAAATCCCCAGAATTTAGAGGGTTGTCTACTATTAATCATAGAAACATATAGAGTCACAGAACTACAAGGTTAGAATGCACCACAAGGGTCATCTAGTCTAACCCCCTGCCAAGATGCAGTATTGTGTCTAAACCATCCAAGACTGATGTCTATTGTGGCAAAATGTACTATGTTGGTATGGTGGGTCAGGGGGGCAGGAGCTAGGACACCACCCCTCGCTCCTTGCTTTGGGTGCCAAGGGCCCCACTCGTGACCTGGGAAGGTTGTAGAGGAGGGAAGCATGGAAGGGATCTGGATTTACTCCTCACTCTGAGCCCCAGACCCTCTCAACCCTGGCAGGTTTTTTACCCTCTTCTCCCTTGGGTAGGGTTAGCCTCGATCCTTGACAGTGGGGGACAGAGTCTCCCTTCCTCCAGTTCTTTGGTCTTTCAATTGTCAGTAACACACCTCCAAACTCCAATCCTCTCTCCTTCCTCACTCCACCCTGTCTGCCTGAAGTAGGGGATTTTTATTAGGTTCCTTACAGGGCCTTAATTGACTACAGGTGCTCCAATTAACCTGTAGCAACCCTCCCTAGTCTACAGGAAACCACGCCTTAATTAGCCTAAGGTTTATATATCTCCCCTCTCCCACTCCTCCCTGGCCCTGCTGTATCACATGATATAGCCTCTTTTTGAAAACCCCCAATGAAGGAAATTCCATGACTTTCCTAGGCAGTTTGGACTATTGTCCTACTTTTCTTACAGTTAGGAAGTTTTTGCTGAGATTCAATCTAATCTGTATTTTTAACCCATTGCCTCTGTTCCTGTCCAATTTGGCAAGAGAGAACAATTTGCTCCATTTTTTATGGCAGCCTTTCAAGTATTTGAAGACTGTTATCATCTCTCCTCCTTAATCTGCTCGTCCAAACAAAACATCTACAGTTGCTTCAGACTTTGCTCATATGGCTTGCATTCCATCCCTTCAATCATTTTTGTCGCTCTCCTCTGGATCCTTTCCAGTTTCTCTACATTCTTTCTATATAGTGGTGATCAAAAGTCTTGAGATAGTGTTGCCTGTGAAGAGAGTGGGGATTAGCAGTTAAAAGTAAGTAGAAGTAGGAGACTTCAATGATTTATAACTATTTTATACAGGTAACACCAATGGATGGGGAAGTGTTATCCAAACTAGGCTAACATTTTGGTAGCTGCTGGTTTCCCTGAAGAATGTGGAAGATCTAAATTTGTGGATATGATTAAATACAAGTTTTTTGTGAGCACTGCAAGAAGAACATAGTTTACTGTAGACATTATAGCTTCTGCCAACAGCGTAAAGTATTTTATCTGTGTTTTTGATTCCTGAAGACTTACCTTCACTTATTCCACATAATAAGGTCAGATTTGCAGCTTTGTTTGTCATTATGCAGGTCTCTGCAGTTCTTTTGTATTGTAAATGCAGCAATCTCTAAATAATTCATAGACAGCAGAAACACCAGCTGTCAGTGCCATAACCAGGTAAGTTTTAATTCATGACTTTTTTTTTTCTGAGACCACAAGGGGTAGGATATATACCAACTATGCCAAAATGTAGTATATTGCAGGAAGTTTGTTTTTATTTCAGAGCAAATCTGGCTGATGAAGGCAAGAATAAAATACCTAGAGAAAGAATATTGATCAAAGAGAATTTTGCTCTTGATATAACCTGGAAAGTGAACCTTATTTGCGTAAATTAGCATCATATCTGACAGAAAATGTATTGGAAAAACTACTGAGAATATATCTAAAAATAGGAGGAATGTTCCTTTCCCAGGAGCAAGTTCTGGGATCTGAGGAATAGTGAAAATAGATGCAGAAGTATGTTAGGCTGACAGTCTATCAAAATACTGCTATTATTCATTATTTTGCAGCTAATGTGATATAGGGTGGTGTTTATGTGACCATCTCTCATTTGCACTGTAGTGTCCAGGAAGTGGATCTCTTGTGTGGACTGGTCCAGGCTGAGGTTGATGGTGGGGTGAAAATTAACAACTAACAATTTCCGCACCCAGTTAAAACCTCTCCAGCACATCATCAATGATCTACACCCTATCCTGGAAAATGAGCAGGGGGTTGGACTAGATGACTCCTGAGGTCCCTTCCAACCCTGACCGTCTATGATTCTATGATCCCTCACTCTCACCTTGGGAAGTAAGCCAGTCTTCGCTTACAGACAGCCCCCCAACCTGAAGCAAATACTCACCAGCAACTACACATCACACCACAGAAACACTAACCCAGGAACCAATTCCTGTAACAAACCCCATTGCCTACTCTCTCCCCATATCTACTCTAGCGACACCATCATAGGACCCAACCACATCAGCCACACCATCAGGGGCTCATTCACCTGCACATCTACTAGTCAAGGTTGCTGTGGTCCACTCCCAATAATTGATGGGGAGGCATCAATACCAAGAGAGGGAAAATTGCTTTTGTAGTGAGCCAGCCACTCCCAGTCCCTATTCAAGCCCAAATTGATGGTGTTAAGTTTGCAAATGAATTGTAGCTCAGCAGTTTCTCTTTGAAGTCTGTTTTTGAAGTTTTTTTGTTGAAGGATGGCTACTTTTAAATCTGTTATTGAGTGTCCAGGGAGATTGAAGTGTTCTCCTACTGGCTTTTGTATGTTACCATTCCTGATGTCTGATTTGCATCCATTTATTCTTTTATGTAGAGACTGTCCGGTTTGGCTAATGTACATGGCAGAGGGGCATTGCTGGATGTATTGTAGGGCTTGGCTGTAGACAATGGATCGTGTGGTGTTTATGTGACCATCACTTATTTGCACTGTAGTGTCCAGGAAGTAGATCTCTTGTGTGGACTGGTCCAGGCTGAGGTTGATGGTGGGGTGGAAATTGTTGAAATCCAGGTGGGATTCTTCAAGGGCCTCCTTCTCGTTGGTCCATATGATGAAGATGTCATCAATGTAGATGTGGGGCGCTAGGGGGCGAAAGATGAGGAAGGATTGTTCTAGGTCAGCCATAAAAATGTTGGCATACTGTGGGGCCATGCGGGTACCCATAGCAGTGCTGCTGACTTGAAGGTATAAGTTGTCCCCAAATCTGAAATGGTTGTGAGGACAAAGTAAGAAAGCTCAGCCACCAGGTGTACCTTGGCTTCATCAGGGATACTGTTCCTGACAGCTTGCAGTCCATCCTCATGTGGAATGTTGGTGTAAAGAGCTTCTACATCTTTGGTGGCCAGGATAGTGTTTTCAGGAAGATCACCAATGCATTGTAGTTTTCTCAGGAAGTCTGTGGTGTCTCAAAGATAGCTAGGAGTTCCTTTAGCATAGGGTCTGAGGAGAGAATCCAGATAGCCAGATAATCCTGCTGTAAGAGTGCCAATTCTTCAGATGATGGGGCATCCAGGATTTCCAGGTTTATGGATCTTGGGTAGCAGATAGAATACCCCCCGTTGGAGTTCTAGGGGTGTATCTGTGTAGATTTGTTCTCGTGCTTCCCTCTCTTGGTATTGACACCTTCTCATCAATTATTGGGAGTGGACCACCTCCACCCTGACTGAATTGGCCTTGTCAACACTGGTTCTCCGCTTGTAAGGTAACTCCTTTCTCTTCACGTGCCAGTATATTTATGCCTGTATCTGTAATTTTCAATCCATGCATCTGAAGAAGTGGGTTTTTTACCCATGAAAGCTTATGCCCAAATAAATCTGTTAGTCTTTAAGGTACCACCAGACTCCTCATTGCTTAATTTGTTGTGACTGTAGACACCCCTGTATTCAAGACCCTACACGCTACTGCCATGATTTTTGTACAAAATATGCCTTGTGAGATATCATTTGAAAACTAATAGCAAACTGGTCAATAATAACAGTGTAAAATATATGTAACAATTCTGCATGTGAAATTATGTATACTCATTAATATCTTGCTTTAAAGTCTGTGATTAAATGGTGTTTAAACCTGGCATTTCAGGGAGAGTTGGTAAACAGGTTTTCTCTAGACAAAGGAAAGAGGGCTAACAGGTGTGGCCCAAATTCAATGGGCTATTCATTTGTATCGGAATATATAATTTGCATAAAGCAGCAACCACCAACAGGGGCAGAACCAGCAGAGAGTCTCATCTTCCAGACCTCATGGCTCCTTTACTCTGCATGAACAATGAAGTTCAGCAAAATACATTTCAAAGGTTCACTAGACTATAAATGAGAGTGGCAAGGAACCCCAAGTTATCTTTAATCTAAGACAAAGGAACTGAGCACTTTGGACTTTGTCGGAGATCCTGACCAAGGGCGTGGTCAAGCATCTTGCAGGAAGGAAGTGTGGTAAGAGCCTTACCTTGAAACAAGATTGTAGTTTGGTTAAAGCCTTAGTCACTTTTATTTGCTTGTAGCCGTTTCTGACTTTATCCCTTATATTTGAACTCACTTAAAATCTTATTTTTGTTAATACACTTATTTTACTTTTGATACATAATAATGTTTGAATTGAAGTGATTGTTAACTCCAGTTAAAGCAACAAGCTGCTGTACTTTTGTCTCTTTGAAGGACCAACATACCTTATTATTTCTCTAAATGTTCCAGGAGAGGGCTGAACATTTGAAGGTAGACTGTCTGGGGGGAATTTGAGACTTGGTTGCGTTGGTCACTTGGGTATTCATAACCAAGGCTGGTGAAGACCAGAGTGTGACTGTGGTGTAAGAAGCAGGCTGCTGGAGTCAGAGTTGTTGAACTAGGGCTGTTTAACACACAGATACTCTGTGCTTGCTTGTATGCTGACCAGGAGCATCCAGCAGGCACTTATAGCTGCAGAGCATTTCAAGGCACTCCTGGTTAGGACAAGCGGTGACACAACGTCTCACTGGTCTGCGTTGCACCCCAAAAAGTGATGGATGTGTACATGGATTGGCTTGCCAGGCTTTTCATGGTATATAAAAGAGTTTTGGATAACTGCAAGGGCATATCATCATGATGGCAAGAATCATGCTGCTATTCAGCAGTGGCCTGATCCAAAGTCCATTGACGTTAATGGGAGTCTTTTAATTTACTTTAATGGGTATCACATTAAGCCATATAACAGAGCCATATCAGACCTGGAAAGAAAGAATGCTGTCAGTGGGTCAGAGTATGAAGTTTACCATTATTGCTTTAATTTAAAGTTCTCCTACTCTTAAGTCTATACAAGCGTAAAACACAATAAAGGGAACTGGATGGCAATCTGAACAATTTAAATTCTGTTTTTACTTCATCTGAATAGCCGGGAGAGTTTAAAGGCAAAAGTAATTTCCAAATGCTAAGCTTGATTAGCACAGTTTGACAGCAAACTTATAGCAGCAGTTATACAATCCAGGTTTTACATACATTGTGCCTATTTGCTCACAGATTTGACAATTTAATTACCTATCTACATAAAGCACATTGTAAGAAACAAATACCAGTACACTCTGAAAATACGAAGACTCTTATATTCTGTTACTGTACTTCATTCAATATTAAAAAAACCTGCTCTTTTACAGACAAAGTGGACATTTTCTTCCATATAGTGTGCATAGCAATTTAGAATTACAGGTCCTGATTTTGATCTATCACGTGGGATGGAAATCTGAAGTAAATTCACTGAAATCAATAGAGTTACATCAGTGAAAGTCAGATCAGAATCAAACCTATTGAATTTTGTCACATAGCTCATAGTGTAACAATATATACATACGCCAGACGAAGCTAAGTATAAAATAATGGACATAACAGTATAAATGTAAGTTACCACTTTTTATTTGGTGCAATTTATAAACTGAAATACTGGGCCAGATTCTGTACTATACTGAACACGACTGTCACTCAGAGTCAGTGCAGTTGAACCATTTTACAGTGGGGTGCATTTGAAAGGCAGCGAATAAAGATACAAGTTTGGTAATCTCCATGCCTTCAGCTGATCATTAAAACACATAAAATCCTGATCAGTGGGGTCATTTCTCCTCCCACAGAAATTGTATGTTTAGTTTATTCAACTATTTGAATAATAAAGCAGAGATCTTAATCAGGAGTAGAGTCATAACAGACCAGATCCTGCAAACAACTACCTACTCCTATGTCTAAATGTTTACAGAATTGTGGGCCAGTAAACGTAATCTTCAGAGACTTATTTTCATTATGAGTTTCATTTTTGCTCAATAAAGAGAGGGGAAGAAACGATCATGACATGGCATCTTGCAATGTTTTTTTTTATCCTGTAACAGTGTTTGTATGGGCAACTAATTAACAGCCATGGATAGGCTTGGGTTGAGGCCCTCCACTGGCTGTCTGGGGCAGTGTGTCAAGTGTCCCCAGGGTAGAAGCCCCACATTGGTCCATCTGATTTCATCCCCAAGAACCAGCACTACTTTTAACATGCATGGCTAGTATGGAAAACACTCTTCACACCATTGAAATGAGGGCTACAATAGAAGATGTGGCTGGAACAAACTCGGCATGCACAAAAGGCAAAAGGAATTTTACTGTTGACTTCTACTGGGTCCAGAGTAATATCAATATTGATTGCCTTTGAAAGTCTTATGTCAATGCTGTTTGATTCTGAATGTCTCACCTCAATGTCTGTGCTACTTTTATGCAACTCACTTTAATTTTAAGGGTCCTATAGCAGTCCTGATTTTGCAGGGTTGATCGTTTTCCCCATACTAGGCAGTAATTTGGTGGCAAGGCTACTAATATTTTTGTAGGAGAGCATGTTAGGGAGTGGCGGAATAATATTTTGAGCTCACCAGTTCTAGCAGTTTCTCTCTAAATTGTGTGCTACTTTCTGTTCTCTAATTAAAACTTAATATTAGTCTGATAAACAGTGGGAAAAAACAGATGTCTGTAAAACTGGTGAACAACCATGTCTTGGAAATATGAACAAAAAGTTTAGAATAGAGTTTGTGACTTTTGTTCCTCTATATTAAAGGTAATCAGTTTGAAAGTAAAAGCTGCTTTTCATCTAAGCAAATGCCCCACTTATACAGACAGTATAGTTTGGGTAGTGAAAATTACTTCATCAAATGTTTATAGTCAAGGAAAATAATGGTCACTGAGTTTGTGTTCACAGAGTTCAGGCATTTGAAAAATGTAATGGTTTGATTCTGCTCCCCTTGAAGACAATGGAAGTTGGATCAGGCCAGTTGTAAATTCTTAAGTAAGGCTCACCTCACAGAAAATGTACTTCCCAGCAGAAATGTAGACAGGTTCCTCACTAAATTAGCCTTTATGAAATTGTGTCAAGTAGTGTTAACAACAGCTTTTCAGACATACAGTTAATGTGGAGAGAAAGGAATTTAACAATACATCAGATACTTTGAATCTGACTTTTACTTAAAATTAATGGCCCATCTCTTCCTTCGATAATATTTTTACAGTCATTTTGACCAGTTACATGATAGAAATGCTAATATATATCAGCAAAATGTCTAACCAGAGTGAGATGAGCCCCCCTCCCATTTCCCATTCGTTCCTATCATAGTACTGATTTCAGTTAAATGCCATCTAGTAAAGATTAAGAGAAAAAAATAAAGCCAAATTCAGTATAGGTATTAATTAAAATGGGATTTGGAGTAACCAAGAAATATACCTTTTAGACTTACTATATATAAACCTTTAGTTAAGATTAATTTTTATTTGACTCACAAAGATATTCATGGTTATTTCTAGTAGATATTTCTCCATGAGTATGTGTCTGAAATATAATAAACTTACAATAAAACCTTGATGCATAAGTCACTGAGTGTACTGCTACAATCCCATCAATATAGTGATCTGACAGATTTAAAGTTAACATGGGTATGTGGAAAATTTAATTTCAGTATGGGCACTGGGAAATATAATTTTGTCCTATATAATCATGAACCGTTGACAACCACAGGAATAAAAGTAACCAATGCACCAAAAAGATTTTTTTAAATTATCTAGTAGCTCTTTGGAAGGCTTGACAGTTATATAGGTTAGAAAAACATCATTAATATTTATAGTATTGTTCAGAAGACAGATTTAATTAGCTGAAGAGTAGAATTTGAACCCAAAATGAAATTGATTTCATATGAATACACCCCAAAACCAGATTCCCAATGACATCCTAGATATTTAATAATAGTTGTTATGCAATTTTACTTTAATCTAGAAGCCTCCTTTGATAAAAAACTATTTTCTGTCAGTTGTTGCAAATTATTTGATAAGCTTCATAAACTATATGTGTTGAGCTATGACAACTCAGCTCATTTCTTGCATATCAATGAAATTTTTAAGTCTTCAAGATTTGCTAAGCTGGTGAGGTTTTTTGCAAGTCACTCAATTCCCTTGAAAGAGCCAATTTAGCAACCAAAGCAGATCATATTACAAAGCATTAAAATCACAATCTATAGTAGCAAATGATAACATTAAAATATAGCCCTGAATTTCCCACATGATTTGTTTAATCTTACAACCACTGTGTAGCATTCTTTTACTGGAAAGTCTTGTAAAAGTGTAGCTTTGCCAGAGTCTAGCAACCATGATTGCAGCCCAGTATACTATTTTATAGTAGATGATAGAGGGAAAAGGACACACTGTTCAATATTTACATTAATTACTTGGATAATGGACTGGAGAGTATGCTTATAACATTTGAGGATGACACCAAGTTGGGAGGGGTGCAACTACTTTGGAGGACAGGATTAGAATTCAAAATGACCTTGATAAGTTGGAGAATTGGTCTGAAATCACCAAGATGAAATAAAATACAAAGTACTACACTTAAAAAGGAAAATCAAATGCATAACTACAAAATGTGAAATAACTGTCTAGGCAGAAGTACTGCTGCAAAGGATCAAGGGGTAATAGTGAATAACAGATAGAATATGAGCCAACAAAGTAATGTGGTTGCAAAAAAGCTAATATAATTCTGGGGTGTATTTACAGGACTGTCCTATGCAAGACACAGGAGGCCATTGTTCTGCTGTAGTTGATACTAGGGAGGCCTCAGATGGAGTATTATGCCTAGTTTTGGTGCCATGCTTTAAAAAAGATGTGGGTAAGTTGAAGAGAGAGTCCTGAGAACAACAAAAGTGATATCAGGTCTAGAAAACATGACCTGTGAGGAAAGGTTTAAAAACCCGGATATGTTTAGCCTTGAGAAAAGAAGACTGAGGAGGGACCTGATAACAGTCTTCAAATATGTTAAGGACAGTTATAAAGAAGATGGTAATCGACTGTTTTCCATGTCCACTGAAGGTAGGACAAGTAGTAATTGGCTTAATCTACAGAAATGGAGATTTGGGTTTGATATTAGGAAAACCTTTCTAAATATAAGATTATTTAAGCTCTGGAATTTGCTGCCAAGAGAGGTTGTGGAATCCCCATTATTGATAGTTTTAAAGAACAAGTTGGACAAACACCTGTCAGGGATGGTCTAGGTATTCTTGGTTCTGTCTCAGTGTGGGCAGATGGACTAGATGACCTCTTGGAATCCCTTCCAGCCCTACAATTCTATGATTATCATGGTCGGAGTGCTGTGCTGTGCGCTATGCTGACTATACATTCTCTTGTCAAGTAATTTGCCGTGAATCTTGGGTTTTGTCATACTTTTCACAGCTGGACGCCAATATGAGATTCAAAGAAAAGTGACTATACAATGTGTTTACTGTAGTTTAGCTTTTTACTTCAAATGCTGCTGAACGTAGCAGTCCTGTGAATACAGAATGTTAAACATCACATTGATATCTAGAAAATAAATATTGACTTGTGTTTCTGGCACATATGTATAAGCTTACATAAACTTCTGGTTGCAGGGATATAGTTTATGATATAATTTTCTAGGATTTTAAAATATGAATAAGATGAGGTGAAAAGACTGGGAGGGAGACGGTTGGCGCAAATAGCCAGTCATCCAAGGCAGAGAAAGCCCAGTCCATATTACAAGAAAGTCTGAAGGTCCTTGCTTTGGATACTTCTGCAGCTGCTCTTAATGGGTAGAGTCTCTGGCTGGTGCATCATGGGAGATTTGTCCAACCAGGGAGTCTGACCTCAGGTGGAGAATGAGAGCATGAGGCACCTGAACTATAATTCAGGTCATCATGGCAGCATTTCCAAATCAAAACATTTTAGGTTTGGGAATAAATATTTCAGGTTTTGATTTTTCATTAAAAGTTGACATTTTCCAACCAGCTCTCCATAGGATTTTTTTTTTTATAAAAAATATTCAAAAATATATTGAATGGTGATGGGTGGACAAAGCTTGGTAGGAGGCTGAGAAAATCTCCATAGTGAGGGCATGGAAGGGATTTTGTGGGGATGCTAATTAAGGTATGTAATTGACCAGTTTTTTTATTCATGTATACTTTTAAAAGCTTGGCAAATGTGCCCTGAACATTAGTTCTTTCTGGTAGAGTAGTAAAAATGCACAAATAAAATATAGATAACAGCCACACACAGTAATAGCCACACCTCAGAGTAAAAATGTATAATATATTCCCATTGGTGATTGTTGATCTGTTTAAAATACACAGAACTGGGAGTAAGGTGGGAGGATTAGTAAATATCAAGAACATTCAGAAGTCAAAAATACAGATTCAATATGCTGCAGTAGAATGACAAAAATCAGTAGATTGCCTGTGTAAGGATCTTTTTTCAGAACAGTAGTTCTTAGTCAATAAAAAAAATGACTCAAATGTGGAGGCTATAAAGATAACCAAAATCAATCCTTATTTTGGCTAATTTCTATTATCATACACTTTAGTCATTTTCAGCTTGATTTTCTGCAATTCAGAAATTAAAGAAGTATTAGAATCTTATTAGATCTTAAATTACCCGAGACTCATTTCAGTTTTTTTGTCAATATTCTAGAGCACGATTTTAATCTTCATGTTTCAGCCTCTCAGGAGGCAGTGTGTGGGATTCCAACTGATGTTTATATTATCCACAATTAAAGAAACATGTATATGTAACAAAAAATGTGACTTGGATGAGAACTAGCACTTCTTGTACTTTGAAAATCAAAATTTTCATGACAAATCTGTGCCCTCTCATCTGAATTATATGAGGATGTGAGATTGTATTACTATGAAGATAAATTTACTTTCATTTCCACATCCCCAATTACCAGTTTCTACAGCATTTTGAAAATGCAGAGCACTCTATTTGTAAGTGCTAAGTATATTAGTATCATGGACTCTATCTCTAACTGACATTCTAATAAAATAATTTGTGTTTCTCCTACGGCGGCTTCAGCTCTAAATTTGGAAAATGAGTTATTTTCTGTTTCTTTTTTCTGTTATTCTTTCCCTAAGTGATTTTCATAAAGCCAATGAAGGCCCGAGTTAGTAATAGATTTATTGGAAAATGCTCACTAAGAGGATTCAATTTTCACCTATGAGTCACAGATCGTACATTCTCTACAGCCTCCTTACTTTGCTGTCTCCTCTGTTCCTAGCTGCATTGCCTCTCAGGGTACATTTACACTGCAATTAGACCCTGCCACTGGCCCGTGCCAGATGACTCAGGCTAAGGAGCTGTTTAATTAGGGTGTAGACATTTGGGCTTGGACTTCAGCCTGACCTCTAGGACCCTCCCACCTTGCAGGGGCCTAGAGCCTGGGCTCCAGCCTCAACCCAAACATCTACACTGCAATTAAACAGCCCCTTAATGCAAGCTCCGCAAGCCTGAATCAGTTGGCACAGGTGTCTAATTGCATTGTAGATATACCCTCAGTTGTATTTTGTTGCTCTTAATTAGTTGCTTGTGGCCCATTGGTGGTGGTGGGTTGTCATTTTCTTCAGAATTTAAGGTTTCAGAAGGAAAAACAAATGAAGGGTGAGGTTTTTAAAGAGTTTAAATGCAAGATTGTGTGTGGATAATGTATTTTTTGCCATTACAGTCTCTTCTGTCAATGGCTCAGCTACTCCTTCTTACTACCTTTCCTACATTGCCATACCACACTATGACAAACACCAAAATACCCAACATATGGTTCCCTCACACAAACAACATTTCCATGATTTACTAGTGAGGATGAATACTTAAATGCATAGCAGCAGAGGTGAAAGTAAGCCGGTACGCTCCGGTACTGCGTACCGGCAAGAGCTGGTTTGCCATACCGGGGTGGCCCGCCTTCCCCAGGCCTTTTAAATTGCCACCAGAGCCCCACTGCTGGAGCCCTGGGTTAGGGCTGCGGGACTCTGGGGGCTATTTAAAAAGTCCGGGGCTCCCGCTGCTTCTACCGCCCTGGCCCTTTAAATAGCCACTGGAGCCCCACCGCCGCTACTCCAGTGCTCTGACAGCTATTTACAGAAGCAGGGGACCCCAGGCCCTTTAAATAGACCCCAGAGCCCAGGGGTAGCGAGGGGACTCCAGGGGCTACTTAAAGAGCCCGGGGCGGCAGCTGCGTCTGCTGCCCTGGTCCTTTAAATGGCTGCTGGAGCCCGGCACTTTGGATAGTCACCAGAGCCCCGGGCTGCTGCTGCTACCCTGGGGGGGGGGGGGCTTACAGGGTGGGCTGGGCCTGGTTCTGATTCCCTCAGCCACTCCCCTTCCACCCTAGGCCCCGCCCCTTCTGGGGACCAGAGCTGGCCCAAGTGTACCGGTAAGTCACTGGACTTACTTTCACCCCTGCATAGCAGGCAACCTATTGACCATCTGGGAAATGGGAAGCGTCTCAAAAAAAGCCTGAAGACTGTATCCAAGAAGGATTATTGTGGAGGAATGGAGAAATGGAACCTCTCTTTCATAAGTGAAACAATGCTGTTCTTAATGCTGAAAGAATGTCAAAAACAATAATCCATTTTACAGAAATGCTGAAGTCCTTTTTTGTGTTTCACGATATGACTATCATCTACAGTTTTTTTTTTAATTTCTAACACTTAACATATCTTTTTTTACACTTAAATAAATTTGGAGAAAAACCCAACCCTACTTGCATGTGCATGGGCCTATTCAATCACTGATCTTTGCATGGAGCTCCCATTAATCATTGCACCAGGTCACAATTCCACATGAGGAATGGGTGGAGAATATGTCCTAAAACCATTACACATTGATATTTTTATACCGTGCACATGCTCAAAAGCCCAACATATCAATACCCCTAAATCTGGTAAAATTTGGAACCAGAGATGAAGTCTTGGTTCTACTGAAGTCAATGGGAGTTTTGCCAATGATTTCAACAGGGCTAAGATTTCACCCCAGATCTTTAGGGCTGACCGCTATCTATATAAAGGATCAAACCATAACATCTAATCTGGACACTCCCAAATTTGGGGAACTTCAGATCTGAACTGGAATAGTAATTTTGCAGCACTGAAACAAACCACTAAACAAGTGGATTAAGTTCTAGAAATGCTGACATAACCATAACGATAATGCATGGAACCAGTAATGTCATAGTACATCTCTCTCCTTCCTCACTTTTTCTGATTAACCTACTGAAAATGCATGTTTTACTTCTGCTATCTTCTCTTGTCACTCAAGATTATTTCCAAATCGACCAGTCTACCTAATGTTAAACCTTCCTTGAATATTTATGCTTGAAAGAGGTGGTAGGCAGATTGCATATTCACTTTACAATCTGCTTTGAAAGGAATGTGTAAAATAAAAAGAAACCTGAGTCTAAATCAACAGAAGACATTTGAGTGCAAATGCCCTTGTTAGAAGAAGCTCACATTTTACTTATATATTTGTGTTTACTCTAAAGATAGTTCCTATATGAAGCCATTTTGTGATGACGGATTTCTATGTGACTTTTTCTATTCCCTTCCTCACCACCTGTGTTGGTCTAGCAGTGACTTCTTTCTTGTCTCTTGCCACAATTCAGTGGTGCAAGACTAGGCCAACTGCAAAACAAGAATTCCATTCTGCATAAAAAGTCAAGGTTATGACTTTTTTATTAATTTCACATTGTTTTGTTTTTGTGTCCAGGGCTGGCTCCAGGCACCAGCCGAGCAAGCTGGTGCTTGGGGCGGCAGCTTGTAGGAGGCAGCATTCTGTCCAATCCTAGGGCGGCATGGCCGCTTTTTTATTGTTGTTGTTGTTCCGCTCCAGCCGCCCTGTAGTGGGCGGCGGCGCGGAGGAGAGGAGCGCCCTGCAGTAAGCCTGGCAGGGCAGCCCGTGTCCTTCCCTCCCTGCTGACCGGAGCGGCGCAGAGCCCTCCCAGCAGGCGGCAGGCGGCCCAGCGGGAGGGGCCGCGGGGCAGCGCCCCGCTGAAGCCCTGGCCACCCCCGTTCCCTCTCTCCCCCCCGCTCTGCTCCCCCGCTAGCTGGGGAACATCTGCAGCGCAGGGAGTCCCCCTGCACCCTGACTCTGGCCGTGCTGCAGGGGTTTTTTTTTGCTTTTTTTTTGCTTTGCCGTTCTGGCCACCCTATTTTTTTTTTTTTTTTGCTTGGGGCGGCCAAAAAGCCAGAGCCGGCCCTGTTTGTGTCAATCCCTCCTCCCTGGAAGAGAGACACAAAGAGATCAGAATAGCTAATAGTCTGGTGGTTAGGGCACTTGGGATGTGGGAGACCCAGAGTCAAATCTTCAGAGCAAGGACTTGATTCTAGGTCTCCCACATCCCAGGCGAGTGCCTTAACCACCAGGCTATTGACTAGTCAAAGGCAGGAAGTGTGTTCTCTCTCATTTTGACAAAAATTCTATCCATCTCAACAAACAAAGTGGACACATTTCTGCAAAATGTTTCAATTTCAATGAATTAGTATTGTCCAACAAAAAATTGTTGAAATATTCCCAACCAGCTCTATGCAAGACCTAAAACCTTTTTTTTACAGTGTATACCATGTGGAA
Source organism: Chrysemys picta bellii (assembly GCF_011386835.1). Classification (NCBI taxonomy): domain Eukaryota; kingdom Metazoa; phylum Chordata; order Testudines; family Emydidae; genus Chrysemys; species Chrysemys picta. Next base: position 185,882,415 of record NC_088793.1, read on the forward strand.
CTGTTTTCCTACATCTCTTCTCATCAACTTCTCTCATTTCAACTCCTGCTTGAACACATCTTTTCTCCCTTGCCCATACTTCTGTTTCTCTGTCTCCCTCCTACAGTATTGGTTATGTAACTCTAAAGTGTTTTGGGATGTAAGCTGAATTATTGTAGGTGGGATGGAGGTGATGCCTATAGTTAGGGTTGCTCAACACCTTCCATTATGAGATCTTGTTTTCAGTTGCTCATAATACTCTATATAACATTAAGGGACAGACTTTATCTTAAAAGATACATTCATAAATATTTGCTAAATGGATAAAATATTCTAAACATGTAACAGACATAAGTAGTGTGTGTTATAGATTATTCTAAGCATATCAGGAGAATTTATTAAAGATTAGTAGGGGTGGCTGAAAATGTTTTCATTAAAACTGTTTTTCAGTGGAAAATTGAGGGCTTGAGTAAAAAAAAAATTGCCAAAAAGTGTTTGCTTTTTATTGAAAATGTAGACTTTTTGTTGAAAACCTGAGCACCCCAAATGCAAAAGTCTTTCATTTTTTGTCCCAACCCCCCAAATTTTCAATTAAGAGTCATTGCAGTGCCTTTGTGAGAGTTGTAGTTCAGGTGCCTAATGCCTCCCTTTCTCCTCTATGAGCTGGGCTCCCAGTCAGATTACATCTCCCATGATGCATCTCAGTGGCTCAGCAAGAGTGGAGATTGTGGTGCAACATGGGAGGTGTAGTGTAGCTAGGGGTCCTCACTACAGAGGAAGATGGAGCATGAGGTGTCTGAACTACAACTGCTGCAGCTTTTCTGAATAAAAAGGTTCTGGATGAAAATTTTCAGTTTCCAGATGAAGGTTTTCAATTTTTGCCAAATAATTTTTGGTATTTGATTTTTCACTGAAAAGTCAAAATTTCTGAGCAGTTCTAGATATAAGTCATGGTTGTAAGCAACTTATTGATTTTTAGTTTCTGTAACAATTAATCTTTTAATAGCATACCTGTTAGTCATGTATTAAACTTTTATAAACCATTCATAAGTGTACCCTTATAATTAAAATGTGGCCAAATAAATTTACAGAGCATTTCATGAAGTATTAGAGGGTTCATTTTTTCCAGCTGAAATTGCCAAGAGTTTGTACCATTTTCCTTAAAGATTCCTATCTTGAAAGCTTGTTTTTAGACTCTCATTCATCATGTTAGGGCTTCAACTGCTACCTAAAAATGGATAATCCTCCCCCCCTTATCTAAGTCATATTTATTTCTTCTCTCAGCAATGTGCTGAATCAGAAGAATGATATATCAGAGCATGTCCAAACACACACCACAGTAACAATTTCGATGTCAGAAGACATTCAACAGTTGCCAGAAGCAGACAGGAGAACACAGTTTAGATCAGAGGTGTACTAAAGGATGCAAATCTTCCAAAAATGGATAGCTCTAGCATGTCTTGGTTATATCTTCGAACAATGACAACAAAAAGTACTAAAACTGTAAAGGAAGGAAAGGCAAAGTACAGGCTAACAGCTGCCACAAAGTAGCACATTTCAGTGGCAGTGTAGAGGTAGTCTGATCAGTAAAAAGAACAGGAGTACTTGTGGCACCTTAGAGACTAACAAATTTATTTGAGCACAAGCTTTCGTGGGCTACAGCTCACTTCTTCGGATGCATAGAATGGAACATATATTGAGGAGATAATATACACATACAGAGAGCATGAAAAGGTGGGAGTTGCCTTACCAACTCTGAGAGGCCAATTAAGTAAGAGGAAAAAAAAACTTTTGAAGTGATAATCAAGATAGCCCAGTACAGACAGTTTGATAAGAAGTGTGAGAGTACTTACATGGGGAGATAGATTCAATGTTTGTAATGGCTCAGCCATTCCCAGTTTCTATTTAAGCCTAAATTGATTGTATCTAATTTGCATATCAATTCAAACTCAGCAGTTTCTCGTTGGAGTCTGTTTTTGAAACTTTTTTTGTTGCAAAATAGCCACCTGCAGGTCTGTCATTGAATGACCAGGTAGGTTAAAGTGTTATCCTACTGGTTTTTGAATGTTATGATTCCTGATATCAGATTTGTATCCATTAATTCCTTTGCGTAGAGACTGTCCGGTTTGGCCAATGTACATGGCAGAGGGGCATTGCTGGCACATGATGGCACATAGTAGATATGCAGGTGAACGAGCCCCTGATGGCATGGCTGATGTGATTAGGTCCTATGATGATGTCACTTGAATAGATATGTGGGCAGAGTTGGCATCGGGCTTTGTTGCAAGGATAGGTTCCTGGGTCAGTGTTTTTGTTCAGTGATAATAATATATGGAGATATACCTATCTCATAGAACTGGAAGGGACCCTGAAAGGTCATTGAGTCCAGCTCCCTGCCCTCACTAGCAGGATCAAATACTGATTTTGCCCCAGATCCCTAAGTGGCCCCCTGAAAGATTGAACTCACAACCCTGGGTTTAGCAGGCCAATGCTCAACCCACTGAGCTATTCCTCCCAAAAAGTGAAGTGTGGTTGCTGGTGAGTATTTGCTTCAGGTTGGGGGGTTGTCTGTAAGTGAGGACAGGTCTGTCTCCCAAGATCTGTGAGAATGAGGGATCATCTTTCAGGATAGGTTGTAGATCTTTGATGATGCGCTGGAGAGGTTTTAGTTGGGGGCTGAAGGTGACAGCTAGTGGTGTTCTGTTATTTTCTTTGTTGGGCCTGTCTTGTAGGAGGTGACTTCTGGGTACTCGTCTGGCTCTGTCAATCTGTTTTTTCACTTCAGCAGGTGGGTATTGTAGTTTCAAGAATGCTTGATAGAGATCTTGTAGGTGCTTGTCTCTGTCTGAGGGATTGGAGCAAATGCGGTTGTATCTTAGAGCTTGGCTGTAGACAATGGATCGTGTGGTGTGTCCTGGATGGAAGCTGGAGGCATGTAGGTAAGTATAGCTGTCAGTAGGTTTCCGGTATAGGGTGGTCAGTCCATGGGCGAAATCTTGGCTGCAATGAAAGCCATCTAAATTTTGCCACTGCCTTCAATGGAGCCAGATTTTCATCCCTGAGGTTTAATGGTTAAATGATGTGCACTCTCCAGGGCTTGGGGATGTTAGGTGGTTTTGACACCAACTCACTTATCAGTGCTGTTAGCAGAGAAAAAAGAATGTGGAATCATAGAATCATAGAATATCAGGGTTGGAAGGGAACTCAGGAGGTCATCTAGTCCAACTCCCTGCTCAAAGCAGGACCAATCTTCAACTAAATCATCCCAGCCAGGGCTTTGTCAAGCCTGACCTTAAAAACCTCTAAGGAAGGACATTCCACCACCTCCCTAGGTAACCCATTCCAGTGCTTCACCACCCTCCTACTGAAAAAGTTTTTGCTAATATCCAACCTAAACCTCCCCCACTGCAACTTGAGACCATTACTCCTTGTTCTGTCATCTGGTACCACTGAGAACTGTCTAGATCCATCCTCTTTGGAACCCCCTTTCAGGTAGTTGAAAGCAACTATCAAATCCCCCCTCATTCTTCTCTTCTGCAGACTAAACAATCCCAGTTCCCTCAGCCTCTCCTCATAAGTCATGTGCTCCAGCCCCCTAATCATTTTTGTTGCCCTCCACTGGACTCTTTCCACATCCTTCTTGTGGTGTGGAGCCCAAAACTGGACACAGTACTCCAGATGAGGTCTCACCAATGTCGAATAGAGGGAAATGATCATGTCCCTCGATCTGCTGGCAATGCCCCTACTTATACAGCCCAAAATGCCGTTAGCCTTCTTAGCAACAAGGGCACACTGTTGAGTCATATCCAGCTTCTCGTCCACTGTAACCCCTAGGTCCTTTTCTGCAGAATTGCTGCCTAGCCATTCGGTCCCTAGTCTGTAGCAGTGCATGGGATTCTTCCGTCCTAAGTGCAGGACTCTGCACTTGTCCTTGTTGAACCTCATCAGATTTCTTCTGGCCCAATCCTCTAATTTGGCTAGGTGCCTCTCTATCCTATCCCTGCCCTCCAGCATATCTACCACTCCTCCCAGTTTAGTGTCATCTGCAAACTTGCTGAGGGTGCAATCCACGCCATCCTCCAGATCATTAATGAAGATATTGAACAAAACCAGCCCCAGGACCAATCTTTGGGGCACTCTGCTTGATACAGGCTGTCAACTAGACATGGACCCATTGATCACTACCCATTGATCCTGATGATCTAGCCAGCTTTCTATCCGCCTTATAGTCCATTCATCCAGCCCATACTTCTTTAACTTGCTGGCAAGAATACTGTGGGCGACTCTATCAAAAGCTTTGCTAAAGTCAAGGAATAACACATCCACTGCTTTCTGCTCATCCACAGAGCCAGTTATCTCATCATAGAAGGCAATTAGAGTTGGAGAGTTGGAATATTCTTTGGGGGTGCGAGAAAAGGAGATAGGAAGGAAATAAAAGGAAGAAAGAAAAGAGAAGATGGATGAGGAAAAATTAAGTCAGAAGCAGGTTTTCTGCAGAAAAATAGATGCAGTAGGAGATCTATAGAAGTATTCAGCTTTATTGGTAAGAGCACAGTCCAGTTTCTTGCTAAGGGCAGCACAAGGAGATCAAAACTTCTCTTGGATTCTCCCCTCCTTAAAAAAATTGACTGAAAAAAAGATGGCGTCCTTACTCAGGTTTCTACATATAACAGTGTAAGAGAAGACGGTGATTAGAGGCTCATTTCTGATATAATCCATTCATCTGAAATTGCCACCTTTTCCCAAATAATGTGTTATGTTCTTTTCAGCCTGCATAGAAAGAAGCATGGAGCACTAGTTTTACTAATTGACCATGTCCTCTAGTCTTTCAAGCCTGAGACACAACATTATTAAATGATAAAAAGAAACAAAAATGTAGGTATATGAAAAAAATGCACTATAATTAATTCCTTCAATTAAACTAGCAGGTCTGGCTACTGTGGTTTATTGTATTACATTTTAGATCCATCTATTTTTGAATAGCTATTTTAAGTGGACCTAATTCTGATTTTGCACTGTTGTAAATTCCTTGATTTCAGTGGAGTTCCTAGAAATTTATCCTGACATAAATGAAATCAGAATCAGGCCCTGTATTCAGTATCGGAACAAGTGTTAAAGCCTTCAGAGAATAACAAAATGATCCATTATGTTTTGGCAACTGCAGCCTCATTTCCTACCTGCTGTTCACTTTGTGGTAGCTATGAACCAACTATTTTAGATAATGTGGAAAGCAGGCCACTTGTGAGAATCCATTAAGTAATCATTATTGCGCCACTAGAAACAATGTGGCCTTTTTTTTAGATCATTGTAGGGTATAGAGTCAGAATCTGTTATATGCTTTATTCCATCTCTCTCCTTCCCCCCTCTTCCCCACACTGAGTAGAAATGTAACTGTTTCCCCATGACTATCATTACCACTGGCTTTAGAAATGGGTTTGAAAATCAGAAACCTCCATGATCACTAAGAGATGATTACTAAACCATCTCTTAGATTTCCAAAGGGAGGTAGTCACCCAACCTCCACTGGATTGCAATGGGATCTGGTTGCTTCGCTCCCTTAGAATCCTTTGAAAATCCTAGCCCATAGGTATAACTCAGATACATCCTCTTCACCTCCAGTGTGGCTACCTGGACCATTTACATAACTGAGTTACTTTCTCAAAGAGAGATGCTGCCTGTTAAAGCTTCATTAATTTATAATTAATAAATAATAATGTAAACCAGTTGCCCTCAGACTGTAGCTGCATTTAATCACCTTTAAGGCAAGGTGCAACATAGAGAAACCCGAGGCCAAATTGAGAAGACATATGTAAGTTATACCCCCATAGAGTAAGTTACACTCCCTTACAGTGGCGCATTTAGAGTTAGTGGGGCCCTGTGCTCAGCTTCGTTTTTGGGCCCCCCCCTTGGGACACAGCCAAGAAAAAGAACGTTCTCCCTTATCTCCCTCCCCTGCCGTTTTTCATTCTTTTTTTCTTCATCCTCCTCCTATAAATAGGAAGTAAATGAAAATAAAGTGAGGTACTTTGTTTCTTTAGTCTAATTTATTTTTCCACAGACCACTTGAAAATCACTGAGGGTCTCAGCGGACCACTTAATGATCTTTCCAAATATTGTTTGTACCATTAGCTAACTATTGTAAAATGTTTTGGATACAAGCACTTTATAAAAAAAATGTAAAAATATGTTGGGGTGAGGGGTTTGGCCAGGACTTAGGGTGCAGAAGGGGGTTCAGAGTTGGGGCAGGGGGTTGGGCTGTGGAATGCTTACCTGGGACAGTTCCCGTTTTGTGCGAGGGGTGCTGGTGGGGATGTGGGGGGTGCAGAAGTCAGGGTGGACAGGGGGCTGGGGATGCGGGGGGAAGGGGGTGGGAGTGTGTGAGGGGGTGCAGAAGTCAGGAAGGGCAGGTGGAGGGTTGCAGGAGTCAGGGCTGGGAATGTGTGGGGGAGTGCAGAAGTCAGGGAGGGCAGGTGGCTGGAGGTGGGGGGGTGCAGGAGTCATGGCTGGGGGTGTGTGAGGGAATGCAGGAATCAGGGAGGGCAGGGGGCATGAGGGGATGCAGGAGTCACAGCTGGGGTGCAGGGTCTGAGAGGGAGTTAGGGTGCAGGAGCAAGCTGGGGGTTGGGGCAGGAGGTTGGGGTGTGGAGCGCTTTACCTGGGGCAGTTCCCGTTTGGTGCGAGGGGTGCAGGTGGGAATGTGGGGTGGGTGCAGGAACTCCCATTTGGTGTTCAGGGTGGGGGAGGGTGCAGGAGTCAGGGCATGGGGTGTGTGGGGGCTCGGTATATGTGGGGGATGCAAGAGTCAGGGAGGGCAGGGGTGAGGGAGTGCAGGGGGTGTGGGTTGGGGTCGTGGGGGTGCTCCCAGCCCCCTGCCCCACCCCAGCCCCCTACCCTGAGTGGCTCATGGCAGGGCCTGGGGGGGATGTGTAGGGGGAGTGCGGGGCTCCACCCTGCCCTGATTCCACCCCTTCCACAAGGCCTTGCCCCCACCTCTTCCCCACCTCCTCCCCCGGAGCGCACTGCAGCCCCACTCCTCCCTCTCCCTCCTGGAGCGATCTGAGCACTGGCAAACAGCTGTTTGGCAGCGGGGGAAGCGTGGGGAAGGGGTGGGAATGCAGCAGGCTCAAGGGAGGAGGTGGGGGCTGGAGGAGCTTGGGTGCTGGTGGGTGCAGAGCCTGCAGCAGGAACCCCAGGAGCTGGCAAGACCAAGCTTCTGCCCCTGCAGCTCCCCAGCCCTGAGGCCCCCTGTCATTGGGGGGCCCCATGCCAGGGCACCCTGTGTTTTACTGTGAATCCACCCCTGCTCCCTTACACTTAGGTCTTGTCTATGCTACAAATGCTTTGCTGGTCAGAGCTTCCTCATATAGATACATTGTATGCTGACAGAAGGAGGAGTTCTGCCACTATAATAATAACATATACCCAAATCACATTAGCTATGCCAACAAAATCATAGAATCATAGGCTATCAGGGTTGGAAGGGACCTCAGGAGGTCATCTAGTCCAACCACCTGCTCAAAGCAGGACCAATCCCCAGCTAAATCATCTCAGCCAGGGCTTTGTCAAGCCTGACCTTAAAAACCTCTAGGGAAGGACATTCCACCACCTCCCTAGGTAACCCATTCCAGTGCTTCACCACCCTCCTAGTGAAATTGTTTTCCCTAATATCCAACCAAAACCTCCCCCACTGCAACTTGAGTCCATTACTCCTTGTCCTGTCATATGGTACCACTGAGAATAGCTGAGCTCCATTCTTTTTGGAACCCCCTTTCAGGTAGTTGAAAGCAGCTATCAAATCCCCCCTCATTCTTCTCTTCTGCAGACTAAACTATCCCAGTTCACTCAGCCTCTCCTCATAAGTCATGTGCTCCAGCCCCCTAAACATTTTTGTTGCCCTCCGCTGGACTCTTTCCAAATTTTCCACATCCTTCTTGTGGTGTGGGGCCCAAAACTGGACATAGTACTCCAGATGAGGTCTCACCAATGTCGAATAGAGGGGAATGATCACGTCCCTCGATCGGCTGGCAATGCCCCTACTTATACAGCCCAAAATGCCGTTAGCCTTCTTAGCAACAAGGGCACACTGTTGACTCATATGTTGGCATACACTGGGATTTTTGTCAGCATAGCAATGTTGGCTGGATGTGAGTGTTTTCTTCACAGCCCTGACTGACATAGCTACATTGACCAAACTCTGTAGTGTAGATCTGGCCTTAGAAAGATTCCCTTCCATTCACTTAGGGCTACACAGTGATCTGAACAAGGGTCTGGGTAAGATGAAAGGAAGAAAAAATCAGTTTCACACATACAGAATGGGGAGAGACTGTCTAGGAAGGAGTATGGCAGAAAGGGATCTAGGGGTTATAGTGGACCACAAGCTAAATATGAGTCAACAGTGTGATGCTGTTGCAAAAAAAGCAAACATGATTCTGAGATGTATTAACAGATGTGTTGTGAGCAAGACACGAGAAGTCATTCTTCCGCTCTACTCTGCTCTGGTTAGGCCTCAGCGGGAGTATTGTGTCCAGTTCTGGGCACCGCATTTTAAAATAGATGTGGAGAAATTGGAAAGGGTCCAGAGAAGAGCAACAAGAATGATTAAAGGTCTTGAGAACATGACCTATGAAGGAAGGCTGAAAGAATTGGGTTTGTTTAGTTTGGAAAAGAGAAGACTGAGAGGGGACATGATAGCAGTTTTCAGGTATTTAAAAGGGTGTCAGAAAGAGGAGGGGGAAAACTTGTTCACCTTAGCCTCTAAGGATAGAACAAGAAGCAATGGGTTTAAACTGCAGCAAGGGAGGTCTAGGTTGGACATTAGGAAAAAGTTCCTAACTGTCAGGGTGGTTAAACACTGGAATAAATTGCCTAGGGAGGTTGTGGAATCTCCATCTCTGGAGATATTTAAGAGTAGGTTCGATAAATGTCTATCGGGGATGGTCTGGACAGTATTTGGTCCTGCCATGCGGGCAGGGGACTGGACTCGATGACCTCTCGAGGTCCCTTCCAGTCTTAGAATCTATGAATCTATGTCCCCTCTCTAGGAAACCTTGTGACTCAGACATACTTGGGAATCATTCCTCCTTGTTCCCAGGTTGCTGGTGGTTTGTATCAGTAATAAATTACTATTTCACCTATCCTTGGCATTATATCAACTATTCTGGCTAGTGAGTAGGGGGTTGGAGCCAAGGCTTTTTTGAAACAAAAAAAAAAAGGGCTTTTCAACTAAATGGAAATTTTCACCACAAAAATTGATTTCAATTGCAATGTTCCTTTTTTGCCAAAAAACTGAAAAGAAAAAAACATTTTTTTCATTTTTTATGAGAACCCCAAATATTTTGAAGAAAATGTTGATGGAAATGGAAACTTCATAAGAAGAAAAAAGTTTCCCCAATCAGCTCCTAGTGAGCTTGTTTGTGACTGACATTTTGAGGCCCCAAAAAGAAGTCTCTGCCCTGAAGAGTTTACAACCTGCTAGACATGGGGAGGACGTGACACTCTGCAAAGCCCAGAAGAGATAGTTGGCTTGGAAAGGTACTGATTTTTCAGTTTACTTATTTACATTACACTCACTCCTGATGGAGGTTATAAAAGCAACAAGGTTCTAGGAGTACTACTTTGCAGTCCTTTTAGGTGAAAGGACCTGTCTAGGTATAATGTTGATATTAATATTGGTATTTGTTAGAGAGCAAGGTAATTACGCTAAAGGGAAGTGACGAAAGAGAACAAAAACACCATGACAGCTAGTGACAATCTCATAGAACTCAGCTAAGCTTCACAGCTCTGGCCATGGTCTGCTGCAGGAATGCCCCAGTAGCAGCATCCTGCCCTTTATTTATTACATTTGGCTTCAGGAGTATCACAGTGACATTTCACAAGTCCTCCCTTTAAGAATAAAGGCCCTAATCCTACAATCATATCTATGAGGACAGGCTATTTTGGACTCTTGTTGACTTTAATGGGACTCTGCATACACAAAAGGGTCCACCCACAAGGATTGATTGAAGGATTGGGGCCTAATTTTGTATAGTCCATTGAAGGAATTTGCACTGAGTTCAAGAATTGGATATGATCAGCATATAAAATTAAATGATGCACATTTTTGAACTGTAGAATCAATATATTCTCTGTTGTAGTTACACAACTTAGCACCTCATCACTCATATATCATCAAAAAAGAATCATTTAAAATTGTGAATCTTTCTCAAAATGTCATTTGAGAGTATATTATCTAAAAAAAGAATTGTCATTATCTTTCTGTATGATATTAAAAAAAAAAGTGCCATGACCTACAGTTTTTCTCAAAGGTTCTTTTTGCAAGAAGCATTTGCTTTCATTAAGACCTTATTGCTAGGGTCCATTGTTTCTAGAAAGCCATGACCCTTATTGACTTTACTGCTTCAGTCTGATTGATTTTTTAATATCAAAATGTCTTACAGTTAATATGGTGATTAACGATAAAGTGGATTCCTAATAATTGTTAGCACAATGCCCCACATACATGGAGTGGGCAATTAAAAATGTGGTAATGGAGCTAGGTGCCATTATAATCCATAAAAAAGTGTTAGACGTGTTCTTAAACTACTTTAATAATGAAGTGAATAGTGGAAAAATAGAAAAATCTTGTCTGAGAATAAAAGTGGGCTTTGAAAAGAAGCATGAGGTATAACAATAATGCTACATAGATAAAAGTTTATGGTCACAAAGAAATATTCAGTAGTTACCTGCTCCTACAGGATGCTAAATTAAGGATGCTGTAAGATCAGACCAAATGTCTTCATTCTTATTTCCTGTTTTTATTGCAGTAGTAGCCACTAGAAGCCTCAGCCAGGTGGTGGCCCCATGGTGTTAATCACCATACAAACATAGAATAATGTTACTCTCCAAGGAGCTTGCAATCTAAGGTCCCAATCCTACAAAAACAAAACAAAACGTATGCATCCGCTTAACTTTACATATGTGAGTAGTCCCATTGAAATTAACATAACTACCCATAATGTATGAAATTAAGCACTCGTGTAAGCCGTTACTGGACTGGTGCCAAAATCATTGAAGCCAATAGTTACACCCATATTTAACTGGCATAAGGGAGATCAGAATCCGTCCTCTACTCTCTTAGATTTTAATGTGATATCATAAACATTCTGAATGGTTTAACAAACACTGAGGAAGCTTCCATTATTTTTAAACAAGGCTTATTACCCTACTAGGCCTGATCCTGCACACTCTTCTCATGCAGCTTCCACTGAAGTCAATGGCAGTATGACACACAGAAGGTTTACAGGATCAAGCCCAGTATAGTTTCTAAGTTAAGTGTCATCTCAACATAGTGAATAATTAGTGGGCTATATCAGTCATCAAAAGCACGTTTTTTGCTACCTTTGTATGGAAATTGCTGTAGCAATGGGCTTCATCACTAACGTATGCTGTGGCACAACCAGAGTGAATTATTGCAGATGTCTCTGTAACATTCTATCTGATATGATGCTTCAAGGGCTTCAATTAGTACATAATGGCATCATTAAACACTTGCTGATGTTAAATCAAGTCAGTGCGTCAACTCAGTTATTCATTCTGTCTGTAATTGCCTGCCAGTTCATTGATATTTAGGCTAAAGCTTCTTAGGCTACTACTTCTTACCTCTGTTGTGTCCATACCACAGTGAGTTTGCTGCACCATCTTACTCTTGTCAAAGGGAAGCACAGAAGTAGATACTTGGATCTGTATCGAACATCAGTTACAGCTGAACAAAGTGTTGCATCTGATGACCATAGAATTTAATGTTAAATGAGCTTAATTAGGGATCCTCCATGTGTTAATTTAAATTCTTAATTAAGGTGACTACAGTGTAATGGAAAAAAGTGTTAGAGAATTAAGAAAATCAAGTGATTGTACTGTTGCAATGTTTTGAGATTCTGGTTTTTAAAGGCACCATCTTCTGAATACAGAATCGTGGAGGACAAAGTGAGTCAGGAGATTACTTATTTGGATCTCCCCACAATGTTCACAGGTTTAACTCCATTGAGTTTAGTTTTGCAAATCCCGATTTACATCATATAGGTGCGATTGCAATAGCCACTGGCAAGTGAAATCTGTATTGTGTTGCTAATTTCAGTTTGGCATAGGTTAGTTGTTGTTATCTGATGGATGTTTATTCCCCCACGTGATAAGAGTAAGGAATCAAATATCCACAAATGAAACATCATATTTGCTGGAGTTCAGAGCAGAAAGGCCAAGGATTTACAAGGCATGGACAGTAAGCCACCATCTCATTGTCTTTGGTGATCCTTCTAGATCATGTTCGATGCCTTCTGGAAGAACTGTATGGGGCAACGTGCAGTGTTGTAGAGCATCAGAATCGGTCCTAAAGACCCATTCTCAGTTAACATCCTGACTCCCCTTGTTCCCCACAGATCTGTATTCAGAAGGATGTCCAGTGCTGTACTTGTTATGTACCTAGAGAAAAGATTTCAGCTCTCAGAAATGTCAGGTCAACAACTTTTGTAAGCAGCTTCCCAAAATGTTTAAAAATTAAATAGGTATTTATTTTATCACATTATAATTAGAGTCATTAGTGTGTCTTGTGATTCAGGCACTGGAGTGGGTCTGAGGCGATATAAGGGAAAATCACCTAGTCACTCTATGCCTCAGTTTCCTATCTGTAAAATGGAGATAATACTTCCCTTCTCCCATCCTCTTGTCCATGTGGAGGATAACTTTTTGAGACTGTCTCTTGCCATGAATATGTACATTGAAGAGCACAGAGGAACTCCAATCTTAGTTGGGGGTCTGTAGGCATTAATGTAATACAAATAATAGGATATCATTTGGAACCTAATTTTGCCATGCAGTATATTAGTTTACCCTGAAAGATGTGTTAATTAACTCCTGTACATATAAAATATATTTAAAAGCTCAACACATACCAATTTTAAACTAGCAATATCCACATATTGAGGCATAGGAATTCAGAGTAACATTTCATATAGGCAGATATCTCCAAAATACAATATACTGGTAATCTAATATTTTCTTTGTGCTTTCATGGAAAACCTGATCTCTCCAGCACCTCCATACCACATGGAGTGTGTTATAAAAGCATGTACTTGCATCTGCTTTGGAAGATGAGACTAGTCACATATCCCTATAGACTTACACTGCTACGCATGTGATACCTAATGCTATACATTTGTTCCAGTGATGACACCATCCAAAGTGAATGCATTGCTGCTCAATTTTACATATAATTTAAAAAATCTAAAAAGTTCTACCCAGAAAGGCAGCATTGAGGACAGCCTAGACTAAGTATTCTAACACCTCAGATTTCCTCCTATTGCCCCCCCATTAAATTGTTCATTTAAATTATGTGAACTAAAGTTAATATTTAAAACATGATTCTTTGAAGGAGCAAATATACCTAACTGCCTGTGTATAATGAGAGAGCAATATGTGGAGCCAACTGACCCTGTTTCTTCAATCACGAGTCTGGAATTTTACATTTTTGGGGATCACTATTGAGTCAAAAACTTTTTGGGGGTCTCCTAGCTCAGCATATGACTCCCATATTTGGATGTTCTCTAGGGAGCCTGATCCAAGATACCACTGATGACCCAGGGACTGGGACTAATTAAAATAAAATAGCAAACAAGTGAAAACTGGCAACACCTAACCATTCTGGGTATGGCACCACTCAGCACTATGAGTGAAATCCTGCTCTCATTGACATTAATAGGAATTTTGCCATTGACTTCAGTGGGGCCAGGATTTCCCATCCTATAACATTTCAGATCCATCAACAACAGCCAGATTTCCAAAAAAGATAATACACTGAACATTACCACTAGGAGAAAGAAATGAATAGAGAGTTTGAGAACTGACCCGTAGTCAAACATGAAGCAAATCTGCACTATTTGAGACAGATCAATGCATATAAGACACCCAGGAGAGAGGAGGGTCAAGAATTGGTATGTAGCTAATAGCCACCAAGGAGGAAGAGATTCTGTATGCTATTGCTAAGAAATAAACAACTCTTTGGAGACTGGAATTTGACATCTAGGAGCAAAATAAAGTAGATTTATCCAAGTACAAAGGTCTGACAAAAATGTGCTCACAGTAAATCAAAATGTATGATGCTGAGTGGAAAAAACTGTATCTTTGCAATGCATGGTGGAGTGAAACATTGGCAGTGAAGTAGCCTAAAATGTATGGGTGAAATATACTGACAGGCTAGTGAAAGCAGAACAGAACCATCTGGCTTTCTGTCCTTTGTTCTCACTGTAGTTTTACCAACTGTTTTATTTTTAAAAAATTGTATAATATTTAGCAAACTAATTACTTTTCATTCTGCCACTTCCCTATTCCTTCTCTAGCCATAGAAACAAAGGAGTTAGAGTAAAATTCACCCCTGTGCACAAGGCCCACACTAGGTCTGTGAACCGGTTAAGTCCAGTTTTAACTCTGAAAACTATGCTTAAGTCAGACTTCAGTGATGGATTGTGCTGGCCGCCTCAAGTGGTGAATTTCATCTTTCTGCCTTGTCTACACACAAACATTAAACTCCTTTAACTATACTACTGCAACTATACAAAAGTGGTTACAACAGAAAAGCTTATTCCTGTACAGGAAGAGAAATAAACTACACCAGTATAAGGTACCTTTATACCAGTGCAACTGTGTCCATAGTAGGGGTTCTTCTGGTATCAACAATTTTGGTAAACAAATCCACACGCCAACCAAAGGAGATCAGGCCTCAGTTTATTCTGCAGTTACTGCTCATGCTCTGCTCTCCTAGCCTCACCAACACCCATACAAACTAACCAAGCTCAGAAGCAGCTTCTTTTTAAATGTAACTTTGTATCTACTGTTCTTATTGTGCTAAAACTCCCATAAGCTCTGAATATTCTCCTCCATCAAGTCAGCCTTACACTTTCTTATCAGTAACAAGGCCGGTCTTCAAATAATGATTCAGCTCCTCTTTATATTTCTGTGTTCTTTATATTTTAAATTTGACACACTCTGCCTCGTGCCTCCTTCACCCCTATCTAAACCTACTTGCTTTATTGTCCACTAAGCTCTCAGAAAGCATGTAGGTTCTCTTTTCATTTACACCTCTCAGCATCTGCTTTCTCATTATGTTTTTCTCAGTAAAGTTTCTCAAACTTGAATTTAACTAAAATAGCAATTTTCATGTGTGAAAGCTGCAGTTTGGTTTGTGAAGCCATTGCCTCTGGTACTAGTTCTTGAGCCTTAAATAGTCCCTAAGAGCAGCCATATTGTGATCCTTCACTGAGTGCACAAATAGGACAGGAGTGGGGAAGTGGGTATGGCTCCTTACATGTCAATAGCAAAACTCTCCAGGGTGCAGAATTGAACTCCAATGGACCTATAGATAAACAGATTTTGAAGCCAGAAGAGCCTTTTATGGGGATCTAGTCTGACCTCCTGCATAACACAGGCCATAGACCCTCACCTAATAATTTCTGCATCAAGCCCATAAAACAACTCCCATGATGCTTAACTACTTTTATTGTCACCTATGTCTTCAGTTAAGACCCAGTAGAAAAACTAACAGCCAGGTGACTACATTTTTGGCCTGGCCTTCCCTGGGATTCTGTTTTTGCAAATAACTTTTGGAAATCTGGTCCTTAATGAATATTAATGAAAAATATTAATTAAACAGTGTGATTTGGACAAAACTCTGGTACCATAGACCTTGTTGGAGCAGAAGATAGGACTTTTTACAGCTATTAAACCAAGATGTTCACAGAGCTACATGCATTTTTCCTTAGGTAATTCAATGGGATAAAGTTGGGAAATGTACTAATGGGTATCACAGGGTATCACAGCCAGCTGGCAATATGCATTGAATTGCAGCACTTCACACCGTACAAGGAGAAAAT
This sequence comes from Chrysemys picta bellii, assembly GCF_011386835.1. NCBI lineage: Eukaryota > Metazoa > Chordata > Testudines > Emydidae > Chrysemys > Chrysemys picta. Next base: position 185,898,290 of record NC_088793.1, read on the forward strand.
TCTCTCTCAATATTTTGAAAAGAGCAACAGACCAGTGTCCCCCCCTGTAATTACTGTTTGACAAAGAACATTGTGTTTGTCAATTTAATGACTTTCAGCTTTTCAGGCAGATGTAAACAGATCATATCACTCCCAAATTGCACCTGGAATAAAAATATTATCAACTGAACCTATGGAAAAACAAAACCCATCCCACTGTATTGCAACAAAACAATTCAGGTTTTCATCTCTCTACCCTCCTCTGTCATCTGATAACACATTTCTATCTATAAACTGGGGAAACACCCAATACCCATAACACTATGGGTGGATGAGACGATGGTGTAGGGAGGAGGGGTTTAGATTTATTAGGGACTGGGGAAGCTTTTGGGAGAGGGGGAGCCTATACAGGAAGGATGGGCTCCACCTAAACCAAAATGGAACCAGATTGCTGGCACTTAAAATTAAAAAGGTTGTAGAACAGTTTTTAAACTAAGGGCTGGGGCAAGGCCGACAGGTGCAGAGGAGCATTTGGTTTGGACATCCCTTAGGGGAGGTTCTATAAATGGAGATTCCCTATGTCCTAATAAGGAGGAGAGGATGGAAAATGATAAAATACAGGGAGGATCTGATGAGAAACAGTCAAATGAAAAAAAGTCCCATTCAATTACGTCATGCAATAGGGGACAGCCAAATAATGACAAGCTTTTAAAGTGCTTACATACCTATGCTAGAAGTCTAAATAATAAGATGGGTGAACTAGAGTGCCTAGTATTAAATGAGGATGTTGATATAATAGGCATCACAGAAACCTGGTGGAATGGGGATAATCAATGGGACACAGTAATACCAGGTGTCAAGTATCAGGGGGTAGCCGTGTTAGTCTGTATCTACAAAAACAACAAGGAGTCTGGTGGCACCTTAAAGACTAACAGATTTATTTGGGCATAAGCTTTCGTGAGTAAAAACCTCACTTCTTCGGTACCAGGGTACAAAATATATTGGAAAGAGAGAACAGGTTGTGCTGGTGGGGAAGTGGCACTATATGTGAAAGAAAGCGTAGAATCAAATGAAATAAAAATCTTAAATGAACTAAATTGTACTATAGAATCTCTATGGATAGTAATTCCATGCTTGAAAAATAAGAATATAGCAGTAGGGTTATATTATAGACCACCTGACCAGGATGGTGTTAGTGATTCTGAACTGCTCAGGGAGATTAGAGAGGCTATTACAATAAAAAACTCAATAATAATAACGGGGGATTTCAACTATCCCCATATTGACTGGGTACATATCACCTCAGGAAGGGATGCTGAGATAAAGTTTCTTGCCACCTTAAATGACTGCTTCTTGGAGCAGCTAGTCCTGGAACCCACAAGAGGAGAGGCAATTCTTGATTTAGTCCTAAGTGGAGCAGAGGATCAGGCCAAAGAGGTGAATATAGCTGGACCGCTTAGTAACAGTGACCATAATATAATTAAATTTAACATTCCTGTCGTGGGGAAAATTCCACAGCAGCCCAACACTGTAGCATTTAATTTCTGAAAAGGGAACTACACAAAAATGAGGAGGTTAGTGAAACAGAAATTAAAAGGTACAGTACCAAAAGTAAAATCCCTCCAAGCTGCATGGAAACTTTTTAAAGACACCATAATAGAGGCTCAACTTAAATGTATACCCCAATTTAAAAAACATAGTAAGAGAACCAAAAAAGAGCCACCATGGTTATACAACAAAGTAAAAGAAGCCGTGAGAGGCAAAAAGGCATCCTTTAAAAAGTGGAAGGTAAATCCTAATGAGGAAAATAGACAAGAGCATAAACTCTGGCAAATGAAGTATAAAAATATAATTAGAAAGACCAAAAAAGAATTTGAAGAACAGCTAGCCAAAGACTCCAAAAGTAATAGCAATTTTTTTTTAAAAATACATCAGAAGCAGAAAGCCTGCTAAACAACCAGTGGGACCACTGGACAATCGGGATGCTAAAGGAGCACTCAAAGATGATAAGGCCATTGGGGAGCAACTAAATTAATTCTTTGCATCCGTCTTCACTGTTGAGGATGTGAGGGAGATTCCCAAACCTGAGCCATTCTTTTTGGGTGACAGATCTGAGGAACTGTCTCAGATTGAGGTGTCATTAGAGGAGGTTTTGAAACAAATTTATAAACTAAACAGTAATAAGTCTCCAGGACCTGATGGTATTCACCCAAGAGTTCTGAAGGAACTCAAATGTGAAATTGCAGGACTACTAACTGTCATCTGTAACCTATCATTTAAATCAGCTTCTGTAACAAATGACTGGAGGATAGCTAATGTGATACCAATTTTTAAAAAGGGCTCCAGAGGTGACCATGGCAACTACAGGCCAGTAAGCCTAACTTCAGTACCGGGCAAACTGGTTGAAACTATCGTAAAGAACAAAATTGTCAGACACATAGATGAACATAATTTGTTGGGAAATAGTCGCCATGGTATTTGTAAAGGGAAATCATGCCTCACCAATCTACTAGAATTTTTGAGGGGGTCTACAAGCATGCGGACAAAGGAGATCCAGTGGATATAGTGTATTTAGATTTTCAGAAAGCCTTTGACAAGGTGCCTCACCCTAAGGCTCTTATGCAAAATAAGCAGTCATGGGATAAGAGGAAAGGTTCTCTCATGGATTGGTAACTGGTTAAAAGATAGGAAACAAAGGGTAGGAATAAATGGTCAGTTTTCAGAATGGAAAGAGGTAAATTGGGGTGTCACCCAGGGATCTGTACTGGGCCCAGTCCTATTTAACATATTCATAAATGATCTGGAAAAAGGGGTAAACAGTGAGGTGGCAAAATTTGCAGATGATACAAAACTACTCAAGATAGTTATGTGCCAGGCAGACTGCGAAGAGCTACAAAAGGATCTCACAAAACTGGAGCGGGCTTTGCGCTAAAACTCTGGATATTGCAATGATAGTTTAGATCGTTTTCTTTGTCTGCTTTGGGCTACGTCTCTATAGATGAAGACAAAAGTCACAACCCAAGGCAAGGTTTGCACATGTGACTTATTGAAGAGGCACTCTCAGCAAGGTGCATTTGGAAATCTTTGTGAGGACTCTTCTGTGTGGGAGAACATGTTACTGTTGTTTACGCAGAACCCCAAATGTGCTAGGGATGGCATTTGACTTAAATGCCTGAAGTCAGTGGGAGTGTCAGGTGCTCGGCATCTCTGAAAGTCAGGCTGCTTTTATTTAGGTGCCCAAATATAAATTTGAGTCCTTAAACTTAGGCACCTTTGTCCTTCTGACTCTCAAGACATAAATTAAAGACAAGTATGTGCACTGAAGAATCTACTGCAGACTATACTCCTTCTTCGATCTCTTTCCTCCCCTACTTGGCCACCACATAACCATGCATCTGTCATATGAATCACCGTAAGTGTCTGAAGTAGTTGCTGCTCAATAATCTCCTCTTAGTTCTGTTGGCACAGATCGAGACAGCCTTGTCTACATCCTTCCAGAGATCTCTATGTCATTTTAATTATCCGGTCAGCTCCAATGCACTTAAGGCCTGATATATAGACCATTGAAGTCAGTGGACTTTGGATCAGGCCCATATACAGATCTCTCCAATGGTGCAGGGATTTATGGATAAGGCTGTCAGGATCACCACAGCAATTCTTTCAGGAATTATATTCGAAAGGCCATTACCACTTCGAAAATTCATACGCTCATTTTGAGTTTGTCCAACATTGTCTGTGTTTCAGTCTCTCAACCCATTCGATTGACTTGAACTAGGACTCTGACATCCACCTTCCTGGCAGAAGTGCAACAGCCTGTCCCAAGGATAATTCAAATGCTCAGCTATTAATTAGCATTGCTTGAATCTGCTTGTAATCTTTAGGCTGAGAGAACCCAGCTGTGTGCACCACAGCCCAGCTCCCTGGCCATACCTGCACCCACCACTACGTTGCTCGTGTCACCACCGCTGTCAGAACACCTCACAATAAAAATCACACACTGTAATTAACACAAAGGCAACAGTTCCCTCCAGCTGCACAGACCTTCTTTACTGCAGGGACTTATAATCATCAAGAGATCTGCAATCCAAATATAGCACTCTGAATGGAAGGGAGGAATCTACAGGCCCAGAAACATACATGAGGGACAGAACTTTATTGCAATAAGATTGAAAGCATCACTTACGGTAACACCTCCTGATGATTTTTTCCCTTCCCTCGACAGGGCAGTAATTTCTATACAGAGCTTTTCCCAGTCTTAATTTGACTTGCATGGTGTCAAGTATCAGAGGGGTAGCCGTGTTAGTCTGAATCTGTAAAAAGCAACAGAGGGTCCTGTGGCACCTTTGAGACTAACAGAAGTAGTCACTTGCATCTGAAGAAGTGAGGTTCTTACCCACGAAAGCTTATGCTCCCAGTACTTCTGTTAGTCTCAAAGGTGCCACAGGACCCTCTGTTGCTTTTTAATTTGACTTGAACTCCTTTGGATTGGACTCTGTAACCATCCAACATCTTCTACATTTGATTCCTTCCCACACTGTCTAGAGTGCCAATGGCTGGTCAAAATCACAATGAACAACGCCCCCTAATAGTCCCACTTAAGCCTTCAAGTTGAACAATCTTCCTAGTTTAACATGGATTTAAATTTGATTCTAGAATACAAATATTCTTATAGAGTTGAGATTTTCAAAAATGTCTAGCAGGAGTTAGTAGTCCTGTCCTATTGATTTTCAGTGGGACATGAATACTTAACACCTTGTGTTTTGGAAAATCCTCTCCAAAAATTATCATCAGTACAAGCAATATGGCCTCATCCATCCACAACCCTACATAAAAGAGCCTCATTAATATAGTAATTCTCAGTACACTCTAGTAGCACATATACTTCCAAGGAAACTTGCAACTTTTGCTCTCATGTTTCTCTCTAGTAAAATATCTCTTATCAGAAGTAATGGAAGTATTTTAGTGCACTTCTATAAGAAACAGAGGGCAAATGGCTTCCAGGGATTCCTTTCTAAGTTAATGATTTGCAAATTCCTTTTCAAAACTCACTTAGAACAGCTCCCCTTTTTATTCAGAGAAAAATAAATTAAACCCAGGGCTGCTGCATTCCAGCTAGTGCTTCAGTGCTTCTCTAGTGCAGAGGTCTGCAGAGTAATGTAGACTTTCTTACTCTCAGACTCTCTTAGCCTTGCTTACACCCACTCACGAGAAAGGAAGTCTTAGCTTGTATAAGTTACACTCCAAGGAGTTGGAAGGCATATATTAAGGTAGTTCTGATTCTACTCTAACTTACACCTTCTTCTGGCTCCTCGGCTAGTAAGTTTCACCCATTTAAAACCCAAGCTGCACATTGTAAGTGGATAGTAATAGGTCTAGCTAAGGGAGACTAAGGACAGAAAGAAAATTCCCCTTTGCAAAGTCTGCATAAGGGCCAGTTCATGTGCTATGGGGACGGAAGGGGCTGCTCCACCCATGCACCCCTCCAGGATCTAGAGTGATACCAAAGTGGTAGATACGCTGGAGGGTAGCGATAGGATACAGAGGGACCTAGACAAATTAGAGGATTTGGCCAAAAGAAATGTGATGAGGTTCAACAAGGACAAGTGCAGAGTCCTGCACTTAGGACGGAAGAATCCCATGCACAGCTACAGACTAGGGTCCGAGTGGCTAGGCAGCGGTTCTGCAGAAAAGGATCTAGGGGTTACAGTGGACGAGAAGCTGGATACGAGTGGACCGGGGCGGCTCTAGGCACCAGCAAAGCAAGCACTTGGGGCAGCCCATTTGCAGGGGCGGCAGGGATCCAGCATGGGAGCTGAGAACCAACAGGGGGCTCTGGGAGCTGAAATTCCTTGGTTAGCTCCCTGCCTATAGAGCCAGCCCTGGAGCAGGGAAAGAACTACATTTCCCAGCATTCCCTTGGCCACTACCAACAGGAAAGAGGGGGAGGGAGGGAGGTAGCTGAGACCTCAACAGGAAAGAGGGGGAGGGAGGGAGGGAGGTAGCTGAGACCTCATGCTGCAGTGAATGGAGAGCTGCACTGTGAGTAGGGATTCCATATTTTAACATTCAAAAAATAAGACACTCCACGGGGAGGGAGGGTAGCCCCACCCTGCCACTATCCACTCCCTCCGACTGCCCCCCACAGAAACCCCAACACATCCAACCCAACCTGCTAACTGTCCACTGATCACCCCTTCCCGGGACCCCTGCCCCAACTGCCCCCCAGGATCCCACCCCCTATCTATGCCCCACTGGTCCTTGTCCCCAACTGCCCCCTCCTGAGACCCACCCAACTTCCCTCCTAGGACCCCACCCCCTACCTGTCCCCTGACAAACCCCTGGGACTCCCATGCCTATCCATCTGCTGTCTGTCCCCTGACTGCCCCCTCCAAACCTCCACCCCATCCAACCCCCCCTGCTCTCTGTCCCTTGACTGTCCCCCCGGAACCCCTTACCCCTTCTCCACCCCCCCAGCCCTTTACCGTGCCACTCAGACTAGTGTGTCTGGCTTTGCGCAGTGCCAGACACGCTGCTGCATACATGCTGCCGTGCTCCCCTGCGGAGCCACAGCTCCCCTCCCCCCCCCCCCCCCCCCCAGCACCTGCCTTCCAGATTTGAACACCTCAAAATTCAGGAGTGCTCAAGCTCAGTTTGGGCGGCTGTTACTTCATTTCTCCCAAATCAAATATACTGATCCACTGTAACTTGCTGTAGAAAAAGTAGGATAAAATTGAGCAAGAAATGCTTCCCCGTGGTTATTAGGACTGGAATTGCTATTTTCAACAGCCATTGCCTTTTTTGTTCGTTTGTTTGTTTAAAAGGAAGACAGTGATATTGCATTGGCAAATTCCCCATAGAAAGAAAGAGTGGAACAAAAGAATAATAAAGGCACCTCAACTTTTCCTCATTTATGTAGGACAGTCTTATAATATGCATTCAGATATCCTCCAATCACACAAGCTGAAAATTGTTCCACTTTACTGCAGTTCTGTAACCATATGGGAACCAATCCTGTCTGTGTTCTGTGCACATCTAAAATTCCTACTGAATGACCTACCCTGGGAGTGAGTTACCGGTGACCCGGGGCTGCGGTGGAAGGAGGGTGCAGGTTGGGGGGGGGGGGTGAGCCCAGGGCTGGGGCAGCAGGAGATGTGTGTGGGGGGCAGTGGTGGGGGGGTAGGGGGAATCCAGAGCTGGGGCAGCAGGGTGTGTGTGTGTGTGTGTGTGTGAGAGCCCAGGGCTGGGGAGGCAGGGGGGTGCGGATCAGGGGGTGAGCGCCAGGGCTGGGGAGGCAGGGGGGTGCGGATCAGGGGGTGAGAGCCCAGGGCTGGGGAGGCAGGGAGGTGCAAGTGGTGGGGGAGAGCCCAGGGCTGGGGCGGCAGGGGGGTGCGGCGAGGAGCCCAGGGCTGGGACGGGGGGCAGCCAAAATTTTTTTTACTTGGGGCGGCAAAAAACCTAGAGCCAGCCCTGGAGTGGACAGTGTGCCCTTGTTGCCAAGAAGGCTAACGGCATTTTGGGCTGTATAAGTACGGGGCATTGCCAGCAGATCGAGGGACATGATCGTTCCCCTCTATTTGGCATTGGTGAGGCCTCATCTGGAGTATTGGTCCAGTTTTGGTTCCCCCACTACAGAAGGGATGTGGACAAATTGGAAAGAGTCCAGCGAAGGGCAACGAAAATGATTAGGGGACTGGGGCACATGACTTATGAGGAGAGGCTGAGTGAACTGGGATTGTTTAGTCTGCAGAAGAGAAGAATGAGGGGGTATTTGATAGCAGCCTCCAAGTACCTGAAAGGGGGTTCCAAAGAGGATGGATCTAGACTGTTCTCAATGGTACCAGATGACAGAACAAGGAGTAATGGTCTCAAGTTGCAGTGGGGGAGGTTTAGGTTGGATATTAGGAAAAACTTTTTCACTAGGAGGGTGGTGAAGCACTGGAATGGGTTATCTAGGGAAGGTGGTGGAATCTCCTTCCTTAGAGGTTTTTAAGATCAGGCTTGACGAAACCCTGGCTGGGATGATTTAGTTGGGGATTGGTCCTGCTTTGAACAGGGTGTTGGACTAGATGACCTCCTGAGGTCCCTTCCAACCCTGATATTCTATGATTCAAAGGGTGGGCATGAGGTGAGGCCAACACAGCATGTTGCATACTGTGCAACAGGGAGCTCTGCATGGTGCAAACTACCTGAATTATCCCTTGGTGCTGTTGCTCTCAACTCCTCCTCTAACACAGGGCTATGCCTCAAATGCATAATCTAGTCCTAAGTGGGGGGGGGAGAGGCTTCTAATTTACACACCACCTCTGAATTTGGCCCTCAGCATCTGGAATTTACATGAGAATGTCTTTTTATTTCAGGGAGAATGTGCCAGATGAGGGCTGTTCTACCCCAAAGGACACATGGAAAGCACAATATTATCTCAATTAAACAAAAGTGTTTTTCTGAAGATCTATCACACCACATGGAATAGAATGACACTCTGCTCAATGTACATCCCATAATTCAGAAAAGATATTCAAAAATGCTCACTCTAGATTAAATACTTCCCTCCTCCAGCGAGTGTCCTTTTCAATTTATCATAGGGGGAAATAAGAGGGTTGTCATTAATTAATACTGATTAGTCAACCGCGTTCTATTCTCTTGTTTATCTTTCACTAACAATGTAGGGGTATCTGATACAAACACACACTGGAGTGCTACCGAGAATTTTTCAGTTTTGATAAAAGTGATTTCTTTCCTCCATCAGCAAGTCATTGTATTGCTAACGTGGGAGCAAGGAAAGTATAAACATATAAAATGTGATCATGCTGAGCACAGATGGGTGGATAGGTCTCAGCTCACATTTTAAACCACTGTGCTATTTTAACGTGTCATTATAGTAATAGGAGATTTATGCTAGCAATTCTTGCTGGGTTTTTGTAATAGTACAAATCAGCTGAAATGAGGCTATTGATTTAGTGTCCATCTCCCTAAGGTACAATAGAGAAGCTACAGAACAGAAACCCAGGCAGTGTCATTGTGATGTTCTTAGCGAGTCACATGTGGAATTATACTGGAAATGATCAAAATGCCTTTCCCACCAAGAATAAGACATGTCTCACTGCAAAAAATAAGGTCATTCTTTCCGTGTTTCCACGTTGTATTTTTATTATTTGCCCAGCACTTACATGTGTCCTTCATGAAGTAGGGCTAGTATCATTTATAGCATTTCAGACAGTCTGGTAGTGCTCTGCACTCATCATATATCACACACTGAATGTTCTCAAAACAGACCTGAGCTACGCGAAGGATGAAGATCTCTTTTGCAGGGGTTACAGTGAAAAGACCAATGCTTGTGCAAGTAAACGGCTGAAATCAAAGTGAGTTCTACTTTTGTGTGAGATACAGTTTCAGACATTTAAAAGGGTATCTTGAATGTTGGTTGGAGAATGGGGATATTTTAAGTGCTGCCAAATAATCACTTGAAAATTTGAAATTTCATCAAAAAATGAAAACCAAAAATGTCCAGATGAAAATGGCCAACTCTCTTCCTGCCCAAAATTCAGCCCAACCCCTTAAAAATCTGCCAGAAAGAAAATAAAAATCAGTCTTCAGACAGAAACTTCTGGTTTCCAGGGTTTTAGTTTTCCAATGAAAACCTGAAGTATTTTGATGAAAACAAACACTTCCGCAACATTTTGAATTGAAATCACGATTTTCCTTGACAAAGAAATTTGACAGGGATGGTTCAACATTTTCTAAATATCACATCCCTCCAGTTCAACAACATACAGAGGCAACTTTGAAGTTTTCTAGGTGCAATTTATTTTCAAGTGATCTGTCAAAGAGAAAACCTTAGATGTAAACTTACTTGTGCCCTTTATGCCATGTTGGGCTGAAAGTGATTCTTATTGGACATACCTCGCTTTTCTTCTACTTTATTCACTCATGATACAGCTCCAGAAATTAATAGAACAAAAAAGAAAGAGGTTGTGCACAAGTATTTCAGAAGAAAGATGCTTATGCCCATCATCTGGTGTGGGTACATTATGGCATACAGTGCTAATTACCTACACAAAAAGGTTTCAGAGAGACATAAAGAAGAGAACAAAAAGGTTGCCTCAAGCCTTAAGCTTGCATAATGTAGGAATCTCCATTCTCACAAAAATTCAGAGACGTGGCAATCATTATATTTTGTCATATCAGATCAAATTGGATGATGAGAGCCAACGCGATAACGATGAAAGAATATTTTTTAAATAATTTGGAATTTTCATTTTAACCATTGGCAAACAAGTAGAATCAAATAAAAAATGCCCATTGAAGTTACACAGATGAAGGATGGTTTAAGGAGAAGAGGTATGCTTTAGTGAGCAGGACACTGAATTTGGACTCAGGAAAAATGGGCTCATTTCCTAGCTCAGCCATAGACTTACTGTATGACACTGGGCAAGACACTGACTCTACCCTGTGCCTCTCTTCCCCAGCTGTAAAATGGGGATGTTACTTCTGACCCTAACAGGGGTGTATGAAGGTAAAATTCATTAATGATTGGGAGTTACTCATACTCTGGTGAGGGTCACTATACGTCCTGAGATACTTAGATCCCTGTTCTATGCTTTGAGAGCTGGCCAACAAATGCCATATATTTTTCATGGAAAAAAAATTAAAATGAAATGTAAATGTCTGCCTGGACAGGCTTGTGGAGCTGGCTACACACAGAGAGGAGCACAGAAACCACCCATTCCAAAGCAGGCCCTCTCCCCAAACAGGCATACTTCCATAACGTTAAAAAGAAGTAGGGACACACTGCTTGTAGGTGGACAGTCTGACTAAAAAGGTGACTGATTGGGATAGGGGAGCATTTAATGCCAATGATGAAAACTACCTATGACTGATTTTCTGCTGTGAACAATTTAGTGTAGCACAGCTCTTATTAGCTTGGATGCATGAGCCTCTCTTGTGCCTCATGTTGTACAGTTGTTGGCTTTCGGTCCATGAAGACCCTGGCTGAACTTTTGGTTGCTATGCAGGAGACGTATACACAGCAAGTCCAGCCACCATATAGGGACTCTGCTAACCCGTTATATACCTGTGACCATCTGTTGACAAACACAACAGGTTGGAGTCTGCAAAACAATGGACCATATCCTCTACTGGTGTAAATCAGCATAGCACCATTGAAGTAAACAGAGTTATGTCACTCGCACCAGCCAGCCCACTGGCCCTATATGCTATTTTCGCATTTTAAAAAACAGAGTCTGACATTTACCAAGCCATCTAGAAGCAGTCCTGATATTTTTGTCCTCTCTGACCCTCTATACTTGTGAAAAGATGGGGTTGGTTCAGACATTAGAAAAAGGCATCATTTAGACTTGGTCTAAATTCACCCATCCCTCAAAGGGAATCAACTTTTTCCCTCCTGCTATGCTTTTGCCTCTGCATTTTGCCACCTTTAACCAGAGATGGTCCCAGACCAAAATCCCAGAACCAAACAATCTTAAACTTTGGGATTTTGGTTCCAACTCTGGTTTAAAATTTCCAAAACCAAAACCAAAACCCTGGATCTGAACTTTGGAGAAGTATGGAATACGGATAACACCGACCTTCATTTTTTTCAAAAAAACATTGGCACAGGGTGCAAGAAAAGCATTGCCATTAAGGAATGGTTATGCTTTTTTAACTTGTTTATTCTGACAGACATGTTTTATTTAGGGGACACAGGACAGTGTGGTATTTGCTCCCAAAGAAAACAACTTACATTTCAGTATTTAGCTGTTCTGTGTTATTTAAGAAAGAGATCCAGAGGAATGATCCCATGGGAATTGCTATATGACTCATGCTCAAACAGTGGAGAATATTGAAACTTCAATTCCCTGTAGAAGCTGCACTGAATCAAACACAATCTTTTATTTCTTCTCTTAAGAATTGTATAAGAAATTCTATAGCTTGTTCCCTAGTCTGTAGAAAAATCTAAAAACACCTTGGAAGTTTTGTGTGGGAAAGAAGTCCAGAAATTGCAAGGAATACTGTACTATGGAAAAATAATCCTAGAGCCCAGATATTGTAGTGATGAGCATGATTTCAAAGCATATGATTGTGCAAAATTCCACTCTCAGATCTGTACTCTGAATTATTTAATCTTCTATTTTAAGTAAAGTGAATCAAAATTACTGACTTGGTTTGGGTTATGGATTCATGACCCTATCCTTCTGCCAATACCACAAAGCAGTTATTGACTGGTAATATCAGACTTTTCAAGGTTTCAAGGACATGATTTTGAGACTGAAGCCAGTGGGACCCTCTCTGCTGAGTTCAATGGGTGTGGTGTTATCAATGCATGATTTTATAATAAGTCTCGTGATAAACTGTGTTTTTCATAAAGCCACAGGTCCTAAAATCATAGGATTACACAAGAATTTAACCTTTTCTTGAAAAAGAAAATGTCTACAGCACACATAGCTGTGCAGCAAAGCTTGGAACCATGCGCCCTAAAGGCTCAAAGACCAGAAGGCAAATAAAAAGAATCCCAGACTTTATTATTTTTAAAAATCTCTTTTTTTTTTTTTTTTGGTGTCTGACTCATGATTTGTGAATGCTTGTGGTTGGCTGTACTGGGGCTGTAGGATCAGGGCCTAATCCAAGAAGCTGCTCAGAACCTGGGACACCACAGAAGAGATTTTCTTATGTCTCCAATATTTGAGGCATAAAAAGGATATTTTTGCAGTCAAAAGACTCATTGTAGACCAGCCCTCAAACAAATGCTATAATTTGATCCATTTCTCTTATCAAAGTTGGAACTGGGAAGGAAAATAACATACCAGGAGAACACTGAACCCACCTCACACCAACACTAACAGGAGGAAAATACCATTCTAAGCTTATTGGTCAGGCTTTCACTGGTGCTATTAACCCAAAGTAATAGCATGGTTGCTGTGTCTTCACTTCTATTTTTAACATGAATTAGAAGAAAATTTCTAACCCTCAGGGTTGTAAAGTTCTGGAGCAACATCCCAACAGGAGCTGCAGGGGCAAACAACTCATTTAGTTTTAAAAGAGAGCGGGACAAATTTATGAGTATAATTGTATGAGATTGCTTGTGCCATCTGAGGTTGTTTAACATAAGAATCCTCTCCTTTCTTGGTATGTGTGAGCCTGAAAGGTCTTTGAGATCTTTTCTGTTCTAGATTTTTGTTTAAAAATTATGCTTTAAAGTTCAGAGGGTTCCAAATTAAAACCTGGGTCTGAGCACTGCTGAAATTTTGGATCCACTTCCCCATCTGAACTTCATGACCTGGCCCTATATCCATAATGGGCAAGAGGTAAGAACTCCTCAACTTTGAGACCGTTTTCATGTGACTCTGAACTTGTTCTGAATATCACAGCTCCAGCCTGTCTCTAGATGCATCCAAAAAGGTTTCTACACAGTTTGTCCAACTAGTAAAGATGGGACCAAACCACTTAAGACTAATGTTTAAAAACTGCATTTTAAACTCCCCTGTTCTTACACAGTTTGGTCTCATGCACACTAGGTTGCTCAAACCAAGTTAAAACCCAGTTAATAGATTTGTAGATTTTAAAGGCCTGAAGGGAACATTATAATCATCTAGTTTGACATGTCTCATAGCACAAACTATAGAATTGTACCCAGAGGCCAACAAATTTTGCTGCAACTAAGTTCAAATATTTTTTTTAAAAACGGTTGAAAAAAACACTGTAGATGTGGCTTTGAGATCTGCAGAGGAAAGAGGGCCTTATGGTTAAGGCACTAAACTAGAACTCAGGACATCGGGGGTCAGTTCCTGGTCTGCTACACATTTTGTGTGGGACCTTTGGCAAGTCATTGAAGCTCTACATCTCAGCTCCCCATCTGTAAAAGTGGGGTTAATATTACCTTTGTCTGTCATGCCTATTAGGACTGCAAACTTTTTGTAGCAGGGGCTGTCTTTCACTGTGTGATCTGCCCAATCTCGGTTGGGGCCTCTCCATATTATTGTTAATAATTACACTTCATGTGGCAAAACACTACAAACAACAATCTCTGCTTTTAAATATATTGCTGTTTAATACACAAGACATGCTGAGAAACTTTCCTCAGGGAACAAAACTGAGTGGAAGGTAGAGATAAAATTGTGACTGTGTTACTAAAAATAGATTCCTAAAAAAGCACCTGGGTAAGACAGCAAGCAAAACTATAGGCCTTTGGGTCTTAGATTTATTTGCCTTTATTGATTGCATTTTATAGGTGAATGATTCATAAATTTTCCAAGATGTTTACCCAGGAGAATATCCTAAAATGGGGAACAGCCTCATCCCGCTCCCATTGAAGTCAATGACAAAAAAGCCTCACCCCCAAATGCAGGCCTTTATCTTATTGAGTGGAAGAATGGTCTTGTGGTTAAGGCACTAGACTGGGCATTAGGCTGTTTAGATTCAATTCAGTGCTCAGGCAAAGGCTTTCCTCTGTGACCATTCTCCACCTGTAAAACAGGGATAATAATCTTTCCTTTGGCTATTTTCACTATTTTAATTGTACATTTTATGGTCAGGAAATCTTTCTTACTATATGTCTGTATCTAGCCCCATGGAACCCAAGTTTCCATCAAGGCCTCTACAGATGCTATAGTATATGTTATACATAATGGCACAACTTGGCTTTTAAGGTTTATTTTCACAGACCCGAGGCGATGTTTTAAAAATGACCCTCTATGTCTGGAAGGATGCAGGACTACTAGAAGATGCATCAGTTCAATCAACCCTCCAAAATCATTTGGGAAATTATGGAGCTTCATAGAGGGAAAATGGATAAGCTTTGTGTCAAGGCTGCAAAGTTGTTTTAATTGGTTACCATTTATGATTGTTTAATACTCCTGGTGAGCTGAATGTATTTATCTCTTTATGATTATAATGCTGGCAGGTGGTCATTATTTTGTTAATTGTCAAGGCACCTAGAGCTTTTGGTACAGACTTTAAAAAAAATCTACTGCTTAATCTAAATAAATCAACAGCTGTGCTTATATATTTCAGCACACTCTTATGCAAATTTTACCAAATGATTTTGGAAAGCTGCTTATGTTTAATATTATATTTGTGAGTATATATTAAAATCCTTCTCAAAGGACTAATTAGCATCAAGAGGAAATAATTCCTGACATTGATCACCTGGTGAATCTAAGCTACTAAGGCAGCGATGGGCTGCTAATATTTTAACAAAGGGCTCCAACAGAATCTTCCCCTCTTGGGTCCATGGTACACAGACTTTCACCTCGATAGGTGAAATAATCTACTTATTAAAAAATGCTTTTCTCCAAACCATAAAAAAGAAAGCAGGCAGCCCCCTAAGAAACCAACTTAGCAGAGGATTTTGTTCCTGAGAAAAAAAGTATGTTATGTAGATTGATAGTATAACATAGCATTCAATTTGTATAATGCAGAATGGTGACAGGGAATGGTGTGTAGAGCTGTGAGACAAATGGATTTTTTGTTTTGTTGGCAATTTTAAAAAAATCAGGAAAAAAAACCATTTTGGGTTAACCCCAAATTTCTTTGACTTGAAACAAAACATTTCATTTCGTGGCAGCTCCTCCCTCTCCTTTTAAAGATATTTTAAAATAAAACTAAAGGTTGTTTTGAAACAAAAAGTCAAAATGCTTAGACTTCTTTTGATTTATTTCATTTCATTTCATTTCATTTTTTATAATAGAAAAATTTGCCAGAATAGATACATAGTTGCAATTCTGAATATTTTGTCAGGAAAAAGTTTTGGTAAAAAAATTACCCACAGCACTATATGTGTGAATAAGCAGTGTATAAGTATATAAGCCTGATCCATTGTTTCCCTGCACTTTGTTTCATTTACAACAGTGTAAAATTAGTGTAAAATGCTTCTAAATCAGAGTAGTAGTGCAAAGGTGACTAGGGTTACTTGTGTCAGGGAGTGGTTCAGACACATCGACACTGGGAATTCTAAAATATAATAATTTTGCTCTTCAGGAATGTGGTGAAGGCCCCCAGAAGCTGAGAATTTACTCTCAAATTTCCATGTAATTTAGTCATTTTAATACAAGTTTTCTATAACCTCCTGTTAGCTTCCTCTAGTATCTCTGTAGTACAGGGAGAAGCTTTTCTAGAAATATTGGAATGCATCCCAAAATAGATCCTTCAAATCTCAACACTGATGGCTGATCACAAAAAATAAAAAGATTGAGTGTACTGTTTGCAGAGAGAGCAGAAACAGCTTTGTTTGTTGACAGGAATAAAATGTTACATGTCACCAGAGTTGATATATTGTATTAATGGCCCTTTTTGTGAAACATGGATACTATGGTGCTGGCTATTATAGATATTGATGTGATCACTGCATTCTTGTGCTGCCTTTGGAAGCTTGTGATGGATGCACCTTTTTAGAGGGGGTGTTTAATTGTCTTTGGTGCTTCTCTGAGTTGAAAACTAAATATCCCCTTCTAATTGGATCTCACTACATTCATAGCAGGCTAGAACTCTAGCCACCGATGCCATAGAGACAGCAGAGAAATATATCTATACATAGATAGATATAGATATCTCTATATATACACACGCATCTATATATATCTACCATCTATATATAACACCTACATCTGGTATTCAGAGCTGCCAACATTTGAAAAATAAAAATCCAGAGACCAACCTCCAAATGAGCTGGAATCCGGGACCCTCTAGATCCTTTGCTGCAAGTGGGATTCATATATGTTCTGGTGAATTTTAGTTTAGGTTGTATGTGAGTCTCTTAATCATACATTTACACCCACAACTCAGATAACTGTTCTGCTCTTTGCTCCCATAAGGAGATTCCACCACCTCCCTCTTCTCTCCTGCAGACTAAATAACTCCAGTTCCCTCAGCCTTTCCTTGTAAGTCATGTGCCCCCGCCCCCTAATAATTTCCGTTGCCCTCTGCTGGGCTTTTTCCAATTTGTCCACATCCCTTCTGTAGTGGGGAGGGGACCAAAACTGGACACAATACTGCAGGTGTGGCCTCACCAGTGCTGAAGTGAGGGGAATAATCATTTCCCTCGATCTTCTGGCAATGCTCCCACTAATACAGCCCAATATGCCGTTGGCCTTCTTGGCAACAAGGGCACACTGCTTACTCATATCCAGCTTCTCATCCAATGTAATCCCCAGGTCCTTTTCTGCAGAACTGCTGCTTAGCCAGTCGGTCCCCAGCCTGTAGCGGTGCATGGGATTCTTCCTTCCTAAGTGCAGTACTTTGCACCTGTCCTTGTTGAACTTCATCAGATTTCTTTTGGCCCAATCCTCCAATTTGTCTAGGTCACTCTGGAGCCTGTCCCTACCCTCCAGTGTATCTACCTCTCCCCCAGCTTAGTGTCATTTAATGTGCAATTAATCCCATCATTGATAAAGATGTTGAACAAAACCGGCTCCAAGACCGATCCTTGATACTGGCTGCCAACTAGACATTGAGCCGTTGATCACTACCCATTGAGCCCAACAATCTAGCTAGCTTTCTATCCACTGTGACAGGGCAAAGCCAGATGGCTATAGTAAAGTAGTGAGGAACAGGTATATTAGCCCCAGGCTAAACAAATCCCTGGTACCATGGTAACCAAATGGCAGATTCTCCAGGTTAATCAAGACACCTGGGACCAATTAAGATCTTTCTAGAAAGCAGTGGAGATAGCTAGGTTGATTGGGACACCTGAAGCTAATCAAGAGCTGGCTGGAACTAGTTAAAAGCCTCCCAGTTAGTCAGTGAGGCGTGCATGTCAGGAGCTGTAGGAGAAAGCTGTGCTGTTGGAGAGACTGAGCAGTAACAGCCATATCAGGCACAAGGAAGGAGGCCCTGACGTAAGGGTGAAGTGGATCTTGAGGAAGTGGGGGTTGCTGTGGAGAAGTGGCCCAGGGAATTGTACGCATCCTGTTTCTAAAAAGTCAGCTACCATAGCTCATACTATTAGGGTCCCTTAGCCCCCGATTAATCACTGAGACTGGGAGACAACAGAGACTGTGCAAGGGAGGGTAGCTTCTCCTCACCTCCCTTGCTGGCTTATGATGAAAATGGCTCAGTAGGCTGTGACCCTTGCCTCTAGAGAGAGAAGGGCTATGTGGAGGGTCACAGTGAGCCTCTGAGGCTAGTGAAATCTGCCAGGAAACACGGGACCCACGGAGACAAGGACAGAACTTTGTCACAACTGGTGTTAAAAGTGGGATTATCGTTCAGAGCATGGCAGAAGAAAGAGGGTTTTTTAAAAAAAAATGCATGGGAGTTTTGGATTTTGTTTTGTTTTGTTTGTTTGCTTTGTACCACAATGGAGGAGTTGGTAAGAGCTCTGGTACAAGCCACAGCAGCCCAGAAGGCGGCCATCTGGGTTCAGGCAATAGCATATTCTATGTGGCTACAGCAGGAAACCAATCAATTATTAATGGGCCAGGTGACCCAAGATCATGCCCTCTTGCAAGAGGTAGTGGACCAGTTGAAGATCTTCACCACCCAGGCCCTGGGGTCCGATGGGACGCAAACCCTGAGGGCCACTGGTTGTCTGCCAAAGATGATGTCAGAAGATGACCGAGAGGCATATCTCCTCTTATTCGAAAGGACTGCTCAGTGTGAGACATGGCCCTAGGAGCAGTGGGCCAGCATTTTCACCCCTTTTTTGTGCAGAGAGGCCCAGAAGGCCTACTTTGACTTGCCTGCCATGGATGCCATGGGGAGGGATAGCTCAGTGGTTTGAGCATTGGCCTGCTAAACCCAGGGTTGTGAGTTCAATCCTTGAGGGGGCCTTTTAGGGATCTGGGGCAAAAATCTGTCTGGGGATTGGTCCTGCTTTGAACAGGGGGTTGGACAAGATGACCTCCTGAGGTCCCTTCCAACCCTGATATTCTATGATTCTATGCCACTGACTACACCTGGCTGAAGGCAGAGATCCTAGCATGATCAGGGGTGATGGCAGCAGTACGACCCAGAGGTTCAGTGAGTGGAAGTACCAGGAGAACGACCCCAGAGGAGATTTTGGAGACCCTGGTCATGGACCATTATATGCAAGGACTGCCACCAGATCTCTGCAAATGGGTAGGCCAGAATGATCTGTCCACCTATGATGAGATGATCATGCTGGTAGAAAGACGCATGACAGCCAGGGAATTGACCCGACTACCAAGGAAGGCCCCTTTTGAAGCAAGCACCCGACCCCAACCCTGGAAGGTTGGGCGGCCAAACCCCTGGGGAGTCCTAGGTGGAAGAAGGGGGGGGCTGAAAACCAGCGGAGACCCCAAAAGGAAGGGATTGGCCTGAGTGGGGGGAACCCTGGGACCTACATTATCAGTTCTCTTCTTTGGATGTATTGCACTGAAAATATCTCAGAGCTGGACAAGGCCAGGTGAGGAACAAGTTAAGAATGAATCTATCAGTCTGTAGTGAAGTCAAAGTATATTGCTTTGCTCTCTCCTATTTCTTTCAAATTAGACACTCTCTCTCTCTCTCCTGCCCTGAAAATATGAATAATATTTACATTTCAGAAAAGTCCCAGTGAAATCAATGGGAGTTCTTGCATAACTAAGAACTATGAAATTATGAGTAATAGTTTGAAAGATCAGGCTCTATATAGTTCTGTTTTTACTAATTTCTGTAGCACATAATCACCTATTAGGAAAACATATTTAGAATAAATAGAAGGCAAAATTCATCCCTGGTATAACTTCAGGAAAATCAAGTTATTTTGTACATGAACCATACAGATGTTGGCAAAATTTTACCTTCACCAGAGTGGATGAGGTTTTTTTATATGAAGTTGAAGTCAAGGGATTGCCGCCAGGGATGTATTTGGAACACTGTGTGCAAGATTCTTCCATTGGTGTTAAGTTACAAATTGCTTTACTATAACTTGGAAAAAAGTCAGTATGTAAGCTGTCATTCTGTACAGAACAAAGGTCCAGAAGGAATGGGAGTCTTTAGCAATTGTTCATTTAAGATCCAAATAGTAAAAGTTGTGTGTGCAGCACTGAATCCCTATTCCGCACATTCTTGTTGGTTTTACACATGAACACACATATGTGCACACTTGCACCGGGGGACTGAGTTCCTAATTAGCTGACACACATCTAAAAATGTGTGATTTGCTGTACAAAGTTAGCTGATTAATACTAAAAGAGAAAAGGATATAGAGTCAGATCCAAACCCCATTATAAGTAAACAGAAAGATGCCCACTGATTTGAAATGGGCTTTGGATCAGGCCCAAATTAGAGAACTTCTGTAAGGGTGGTTGTACAGTCCAGTGTGTCCCATTTGACTCACATCCCCAAGTGACAGCAAATGCTGATAGGCATGAGAACTTGTTCGTTTTTGCCTGTGATCATTTGGACATGCATACTAAATCTTGGAAACATGGGATTGTTCATTTGTACAGTACTAAAATAACTCACACAAGTCACAAACCACATGTTTATTGGGCTGCTACAGATTAATTAACAGGACCCAAAGACAAATACATAAAAAATAGCCCTTGAACTTTGATTGTCCAGTGTAGATCCAAAGGAAAACAAACTGATGCAGTTAGTACTGCTTCGGCCTGCCTAGGACCATGGCACCGAGGCAGCTAGACAGAGATAATCACATCTTTATTCTTTGGATTTGCTTTGACATAGATTGGAATAGCACCCAGGCTTCAGAGTGAACTTTACTAGCCCTGGGAGCTCCTGGTTTTGGATTTTCAGCATCCATTGGTGGGGTTTCAGTCCGGTTCATGATGAGGGAAGAACAGTCTTACAGAACGGGCCAGTGGCAGAAGCCTACTCAGCTTTCTTTGCAATGACAGTGAGTTATTTGATGCCCAAATGTACACGTCCATGGGTTTAATAATTTTGGGACAGGTTAATCAAACTTACTTAGGGCCTGACCCTGGAAACACTTATTATAAAAATTACAGTTCAGTCCTGCAAGGTGCTGAGCAGTCTGGGCCTAGTCCATCAAAACACCTAAGACCAATATTCAGTGTCCATGCAAATAGATGAATTGACTTCAGATGGGTCTATTCACATACAGAAAGTTAAGCACATACCTTAGGAACTCCATAGGATCAGGGCCAGAGTACTCAACAACTTTCAGGATTGAGCAATTAGCCCTGATCCAGCCAAGCACATGCCTAACTTTAAGCACAGCACTAATCTCACTGAAGTAAATGAGAATACTCCCATGCTTAAGGTTAGGCTTTGCTGGATTGGGATCATAATGCCGAATGTCATAAGAAATCCCTTTGAAATTCTCAGTGTTTTTTTATGGTACTAAGCATTATGCCTGGCAATAAGTATTTGGACGCTTGGCTAACCCTAAAAGACTCTCTATTCAGCTGAAACACATATTTTAATTACACAAAGAATTCCCTTTTTGTAACAAGAAAACTGAGAGAGCAGGTGTGTAGGTGAGCATCTGAACAGTGTATAAAGGACAACTACAGTGCTTGCTAGTGTCGGCCTCTTCAGCTGTAAATTTATGGCTACAGACCTCATAAATATCCTGGTGGCTGTGAATCTCCAAATTTATTATTCAGCTCTGATTTATAGATGGAATAAATCCAAGGAAAACAGAATTGTAAAATGTAGAATAATGGATGGCTTCAGTTAAGGTTAGGGTTTTTGCTAGTTATTTACTTTATTCTTAAAATTAAGATTTGTGAGGAGCCAATTATCCATGGCATCATGTGCTGACAGCTGGAGTTCAACCTATTAACTGCCTTAGACGGTACTGACTCTGAGATACTAAAGACTGCAGTTAAATATATAGGACAGAATCTATATCCAATATATTAAAAAAGGGAAAACAAGTAGTAATCCATTGTGAAGTATAGCTTCCCTACCCCAAAGAGTAGATTAATGTACAATTATCTAACTCTAGGACCAGATCATCAGGTCATGTAAATCAGTGTAGCTCCATTGAAATCATGCTGATTTACATCAACAGAGATCCAATGCTAATGCTTTCATTAAACCATATCTCAAGAACAACTTGCTCTGGGACCTGCACATTTGTGTGATTCATTACTCTGAAAGCAAGCTGACACTTAGGCTTGGTCTACACTAAACCCCCAAATCGAACTAAGGTACGCAACTTCAGCTACGTGAATAACTGAGGCAGGCAGGCTCCCCCGTTGACTCCGCGGTACTCCTCTCGTCTAGCTGGAGTACCGCAGTCGACGGCGAGCACTTCCTGGTTCGACTTATCGCGTCCAGACAAGACGCGATAAGTCGAACCCAGAACTTTGATTGCCAGCCGCCGAATTAGCGGCTGGGTGTAGACATACCCTTAGGGTTATAAAACTGGGTGCAAAATGTTGGAGTTATTGGTGTAGTTATTTCTTTCACATTTGAATGTTCTGTCAAGTCCTGTGCTGACAAATTCTGTCAAATGTCTGCTGGAGATGGAAGCTAACACAGCTTATCTGCCCTCCCACTCCTCACTGGGGAGTGAGCTATAAGATGGAGAATATCTCCTCCAAGCACCACTGGACATAGAGAAGGAGACTTAGAAAATTATAGGCATCTCCAGCTCTCCTGCCTGGAGAAGGTGGTGAAGAGGCTCTCCACTTCCGTGACACTTGGTCCATGATACAACTGAGCTTTCTCTTCCTCTCAGGAGCATCATCTCAATGACCCAGTCATAGGCAGGGAGGAGCAGACACCACTGTGCTTCTCCTCCAGTGGCAGAATCTTCAGGTCCATGCATTGGGGAGGAAGTGGGGTGGTAGTATTTTCACACATCCCTGCATGGAGGACATGGGTGGCATTATGTTCCTTACCACCTCCTCTAATGGAGGGACAGGTGGCAAAATCTTCACCTTCACAATCTCAGGAGGGGGGAGCAGTAGTCAAATACACACACACACCTCCCTCTGCAGATGGAACATGTGGTAGCATCCTCCTTTTGGATGATGGCATTTTTTTGACCTGTGTTCCAAAGCTGTGCCTTCAGGCCCATCCCCTTGGGGAGGTTAGCATCACTGGTGATATTTATTTATTGCAGCTTCTGTGCTACCATTCCTGATTCTTTCCTAGTGTATCCACCTTGGGCCAGGCAGTGGTGGCTGGCCTTAAGTAACTTCTTCCAAAGGTCATGCTGAGTGAATGACAGTCAGGTTGGGAACTCAGGATTCCTGACTCCCAGTCACCTGCCCTAACTACTAGAATATAAAGTCACTCTTAAAAGGATTCTGGCTGAAGTAGTATTTATCCAAACCAAATCATATATTGTAGACTAGATCCTAAGTTAGCTGCTTTATATCAGCAGTTTGTGATTTCCCTGGCATAGGGGGAATCTCTAGGTGTCATGAAGGCACTATATCACCAACCCAGCAGTTGGGGGTGTTCAGGGGCACAGGTGTGGCCAGAGAATGCTATTCTCCAGCAATCGATCTTAGGCTGTTGGAATGGCTCCAGGAATCATAGAATCATAGAATATCAGGGTTGGAAGGGACCTCAGGAGGTCATCTAGTCCAACTCCCTGCTCAAAGCAGGACCAATCTCCAACTAAATCATCCCAGCCAGGGCTTTTTCAAGCCTGACCTTAAAAACCTCTAAGGACAGAGATTCCACCACCTCCCTAGGTAACCCATTCCAGTGCTTCACCACCCTTCAAGTGAAAAAGTTTTTCCTAATATCCAATCTAAACCTCCCCCACTGCAACTTGAGACCATTACTCCTTGTTCTGTCATCTGGTACCACTGAGAACAGTCTAGATCCATCCTCTTTGGAACCCCCTTTCAGATAGTTGAAAGCAGCTATCAAATCCCCCCTCATTCTTCTCTTCTGCAGACTAAACAATCCCAGTTTCCTCAGCCTCTCTCATAAGTCATGTGCTCCAGCCCCTAATCATTTTTGTTGCCCTCAGCTGGACTCTTTGCAGTTTTTCCACATGCTTCTTGTAGTGTGGGGCCCAAAACTGGACACAGTACTCCAGATGAGGCCTCACCAATGTTGAATAGAGGGGAATGATCACGTCCTTTGATCTGCTGGCAATGCCCCTACTTATACAGCCCAAAATGCCGTTAGCCTTCTTGGCAACAAGGGCACACTGTCGACTCATATCCAGGACACACGTACTGATGTAACTTAGAGGATCCCTGTAAATCAAGTCCCCAGAATTGAAAGACCACAGAGGTGTTTAAAAGCCCCAGCTCTCAGCCCTTAAGGCTCACTGAACAGAGCTCTGTGGCTCTTAAGAACATAACTCTGCATTTTAGTTTCTGGTAGTGTTAGGTGAGTAATCTGATGAATTTTACTTCTATCTCAATTTACAAGATATCAGGGAACCAACTGCAATTCCTTATTGGAAGTTACTCCCTGATTAATTCCTGAAAAAAAGATTCTTAGACTGTAGCCTCTTTGAAAACAGTTCAAATGTGAGTATTCAAAAATCATAAATGTGAGTGGTTTTGATCTGACACAGCAGTCATATGGTATGTTTCCACTGTGACTGAATGAGCACAACTCTTAGAATTAGAATTTGCTTCTTGGCACATGTTTTTGATCATGAATTAGAATGCACTGCCTGCAAATAATCTGCAATACGCCAAACAATTGCTGAGCTAGGACCTGCTGAACAGCCCACTGAAGGCAGTGGAAAGACTTCCACTAATGTCAAGGCTATGGATCAGGACCTAATGAACTTTTTTGCCAGTGGATTCTTTCATTACAACATTTCCAGAAAGTTAACACAAAAGGGATGTTCACTATTTAAAATGGGCGGAGTATTTTGTGCAATAATTGCTCAGTCCTAATTGCTCGTGTTTCTCCTTTTCTCTTTCCAAGTGTCTCTCCTTTTCCTTTCTGTAGCTTCCCCACCCCCACTCCTTTAGCCTTCCCTTTCCGTATAATGATTGGCAGCCTAACATTCTTTCTGTTGCCACTACAGTTTGTTGTGTCAGTGTCTCTCAGCTGCCTGAAAGGTGGAAGGAAAATGAAAGCATGGAATTCTTCAGATCGCTGATCAGGCAGCACATGGCTGAAGACATTACAATTCCCAGAAGTGTTATTCTGCAATTAGCTTTCATTCTGTAGAGGCTAATCATCATGACATCATATGTTTGCTGAGTAGGTGATCATTTTGGTTGGAATGTTAGAGTTTTATCCTTATGTATATGTGTTAAACATGCACAGCTAAGGTTTGTAAACAGCCTCCTCCTGATAGGCCTGATTTTGCATCCCTCATTAAAATGCTCATAAATAGACATTTCCACAGACATGGTCTGAGCCCAGAGTTGAATCATAGAAATGTAGAGCTAGAAGGACCTCAAGAGGTCATCTAGTCCAGCTGCCTGTCCAGACGCAGGACCAAGTAAACCTAGACCATCTCTGACAAATGTTTGTCCAAACTGTTCTAAAACAAAATAAAATTTAGTGATGGGGATGTCACAGCCTCTCTTGGCTGCTGATTTCAGTGCTGATCTACCCTTATAGATAGAAAGCTTTTCCTAATATCTAACCTAAATCTCCTTTACTACAGATTAAGCCCATTCCTTCTTGTTCTACCTTCCACAGACGTGGAGAACAATTGATCACAGGTCTCTAAATAACAGCCCTTAACATATTTGAAGACTGGTATCAGGTTCCCCCTCAAGTCTTTTCTCAAGACTAAACATGCACAATTTGTTTTAAACCTCATAGATCAGGTTTTCTAAACCTTTTGTTGTTCTCCTGTGGACTCTCTCCAATTTGTCCACATCTTTCCTAAAGTGTCACACACAGAATTGGACACAATACTCCAAATGAGCTCGCACCAGTGCCAGCTAGAACAGGATAATTGTCTCCTGTCTTAGGCCAGGTCTACACCTGGTGAAGCATTGGAATAGGTTACCTAGGGAGGTGGTGGAATCTCCTTCCTTAGAGATTTGTAAGGTCGGGCTCGACAAAGCCCTGGCTGGGATGATTTAGTTGGGAATTGGTCCTGCTTTGAGCAGGGGGTTGGACTAGATGACCTCCTGAGATCCCTTCCAACCCTGATATTCTATGATTCTATGATACACTACCAACCTGTATCTGTATAACTATGTTTCTCAGGGTTGTGAAAAATCCACACCTCTGGGTGACGTAGTGTAGACAATATTGTAGACAGCGCTGTGTCAATGAGAATTCTCCTGTTGACATAGCTACAGCTTCTCAGGGTGGGTGGATTAACTATTCCAATGGGAGATGCTCTCCCATCAGTGTAAGAGTGTCTTCACTTAAGTGCTACAGTGGTGCAGCTGTGCCGATGCAGTGTTTTAAGTGTAGATCTGCCCTTTCATACAACCCTCCTGTTAATATACCCCAGAATGATATTAGCCTTTTTCACAATTGCATCACATTTTTGATTCTCATTCATTTTTGTTTCACTATAACCCCCAGATCCTTTTCAACAGTACTACCACCGAGACAGTTATTCCCCATTCTGTTGTTGGGTGTCTGATTTTTTTCCTTCCTAAGCATAGTTCTTCAGACTTACCTGTATTTAATTTCATCTTGTTGATTACAGACTAATTCTCTAATTTGTCAAGGTTGTTTTGATTTATAATCCTGCCTCCAAAATGTTTGCAATTCCTCCCATCTTGGTGTCATCTGCAAATTTTATAAGCATACTCTCCACTCCATTATCCATGTCACTAAAGAAAATATCAAATAGTATCAGACACAGGACTGACCCCTGTGCAACCCTACTAGATATGCCCTCCCACTTTGACAGCGAGCCACTGGTACTTACTGAGAATGGCATTTCAACCAGTTTTATGAACCCACCTTATACTAAATTCATCTAGACTGCATTTCCCTAGTTTGCTTATGAGACTGTCATATGGGACTGTGTCTAAATCCTTACTAAAATCAAGATATATCACATCTACTGCTTTCCTTCTCTCCACTAAACCAGTAACGCTGTCACAGAAAGAAATTAGGTTGGTATAGCATGATTTATTCCAAAGAAATCCACGCTGACTATTCCTTATAACCCTATTATCTTCTAGGTGCTAACAAAATTGATTGTCTAATAATGATTTAATAATAATTTTAATAACACTTGGCCAAGTTTGAGGAAAGTCTCTTTGAGACATTGGAATATGAGAAGTTAGGGGTTCATCAAGTGTGGATTATTGCAATACTTTTTGCTTATTGCAATGCTTAGTCCACTTTGTTAGGCCACAGAGTTCGGTCTTGAAACTTCAGTTTGGGTTTATACAAGAGATGTGGAGGAGGGTCTAGCACATTAAAAAAATTTGGAAAGGGAGAATCCATATTTCTGAAGCTACTCAATTATGAACAAAGTATTCTGGCTCCTGAATATATCATAACATTCACCAAAGGTCTAATAGACCTTGTAAAGTCTATGAAAAACATTGAGGACCTGGGTGAGCCAAGGGGGAACCTTGGAAAAGCCTCAAAAGTTCTGGCAGACTTTAACTGTGCTGGAAGCCCTGAAACCAGGGCAAAAATTTCATCCTCGCTCTGACACATACAACACACCATCATCACCTAACCACCTACTAAACACACAACTGCACCACTCATACTCAGGCTTCACACCGATGCTGGGGTTCTCAAACTTGTCCATTCTGAGAGTCTTGTCTAGCTGGTGGACACCTCCCATTTATCAGTATAGGTAGACATGGTCCTCGACACCATTCATGAGCCCCAGGTTGAGGACCCATAAAATAACCCACAAACACAAATGGTTTGTCTAGCTGGATAATGGTATGTATCAGCTTTTCCCACAGCTCCCTCACATCCACTTTCCCTTGTGACACACTGGCTTTACATTTCTCCCTTCCACTCTTTCCTTTGTGACTCTTTTCTATTCTCCTACTATGTGCACAGAGGAGCTAGGGGAAAATGTACTCAGTCTTTACAGATAAAGCCCCAGATTATAACAGTTTTAAATAAAAATAAAAACTTAACATACCCTTCATTAAGTGCTTAACTGAACTCAAATCTTTTTCAGTCCTTCTGGATGTATGTGTTAATGGTGCAGGGCATCATGGTAATTTTTAGATAATTAATAGCTTTTCATACACTGTGTCTACAAATGGAATAGAAATGTCAGACTTATGTTTTGTAGACACCCACGAATCTAAAAAGCAATTATTTTAATACAAAATATATAGAAGATAATATGGCCTTGAGATAGATGAGAGTGTCTCTAAGGAGAGAGTCTGCTTCTAGGAACTGCATTCCCCTTCTGTGGAGAAAAATATTTACATTTCCCGTACTACAAAGCTTATAATATAGTTTCACAAAGATAGCTGCACTTTATAATGATTACCTGTTTACTAAAACTGACAGTAAAAGCACTGAAACTTCCTGTGCTCTGCTGTAATACAAATAATAGGCAGATAACCACTGAACTCCTATAAGAACCACAGTTCATCAGTTAAAATCTTTGTTAGTTTGTTAAAATAACACTGGTCTACAATTTTTGAGAAGTCGTCTGCTTCAGAGATAAAATGTGCTATTTATTATATATTTTGATGTGCTGAATTCAAATATGACAATCAAAACAACTGATTGGCTACTGTTTCTAAGATATTTAAGTTTTTACATTTTATGTCTATGTATATTGTGTAGATAGTAGAGTTTTAATCATAAATTGTAAACCTAGGTCTTTTCATGTGTTTATGGTTGCTTTACATGATAATATTTCACCTGTCCTGTTTATGTAACACTTTAAAAATCAGCAAAAGGGTTATAGAAATAAAATTTATTATGAAACAAAAGGCAAAAAACTATTATGTACATAGTTTAGTCCTATTCAGTGTCTACTCGGCGCTTCTTGGCTTGTCTCTTGTATTCATTAAATGGAGCATCTCTTGTCACTGTCCAGCAATAGTCTGCAAGCATTGATGGGCTCCATTTGCCCTGATAGCGTTTCTCTATTGTTGCAATGTCCTGGTGAAATCACTCGCCGTGCTCGTCGCTCACTGCTCCGCAGTTCGGTGGAAAAAAATCTAGATGAGAGTGCAAAAAATGTATCTTTAGTGACATGTTGCAACCAAGGCTTTTGTATGCCTTGAGGAGGTTTTCCACCAACAACCTGTAGTTGTCTGCCTTGTTGTTTCCGAGAAAATTTATTGCCACTAACTGGAAGGCTTTCCATGCCGTCTTTTCCTTGCCACGCAGTGCATGGTCAAATGCATCATCTCGAAGAAGTTCACGAATCTGAGGACCAACAAAGACACCTTCCTTTATCTTAGCTTCACTTAACCTTGGAAATTTTCCACGGAAGTACTTGAAAGCTGCTTGTGTTTTGTCACTGGCCTTGACAAAGTTCTTCATCAGACCCAGCTTGATGTGTAAGGGTGGTAACAAAATCTTCCTTGATTCAACAAGTGGTGGATGCTGAACACTTTTCCTCCCAGGCTCCAATGACTGTCGGAGTGGCCAATCTTTCCTGATGTAGTGGGAATCTCTTGCACGACTATCCCATTCGCAGAGAAAACAGCAGTACTTTGTGTATCCACTCTGCAGACCAATCAAGAGAGCAACAACCTTCAAATCGCCACAAAGCTGCCACTGATGTTGGTCATAGTTTATGCACCTCAAAAGTTGTTTCGTGTTGTCATAGGTTTCTTTCATATGGACTGCATGATCAACTGGAATTGATGGCAAAATATTGCCATTATGCAGTAAAACAGCTTTAAGACTCGTCTTCGATGAATCAATGAACAGTCTCCACTCATCTAGATCGTGAATGATGTTGAGGGCTGCCATCACACCATCAATGTTGTTGCAGGCTACAAGATCACCTTCCATGAAGAAGAATGGGAAAAGATCCTTTGACGGTCACGGAACATGGAAACCCTAACATCACCTGCCAGGAGATTCCACTGCTGTAGTCTGGAGCCCAACAGCTCTGCCTTACTCTTGGGTAGTTCCAAATCCCTGACAAGGTCATTCAGTTCACCTTGTGTTATGGGGTGTGGTTCTGAGGAGGAGGATGGGAGAAAATGTGGGTCCTGTGCCATTGATGGTTCAGGACCAGAAGTTTCATCCTCTTCCTCTTCCTCGTCTGACTCAAGTGAGAATGATTCTAGTGCATCAGGAACCGGCAGTCCTTCTCTGTGGGGTACTGGGCGTATAGCTGATGGAATGTTTGGATAATGCACAGTCCACTTTTTCTTCTTTTGGCACCTTAGAGACTAACAAATTTATTAGAGCATAAGCTTTCGTGGACTACAGCCCACTTCTTCGGATGCATCCGAAGAAGTGGGCTGTAGTCCACGAAAGCTTATGCTCTAATAAATTTGTTAGTCTCTAAGGTGCCACAAGTCCTCCTGTTCTTCTTTTTGCGGATACAGACTAACACGGCTGCTACTCTGAAATTTTTCTTCTTTGACACACCTTTCCCAACTGGAGGCACCATGCAGAAGTAACAATTGCTGGTATGATCTGTTGGCTCTCTCCAAATCATTGGCACTGCAAAAGGCATAGATTTCCTTTTCTTGTTCAACCACTGGCAAAGATTTGTTGCACAAGTGTTGCAGCATATGTGTGGGGGCCACCTCTTGTTCTGATCTCCAATTTTGCAGCCAAAATAAACGTGTTAGGCTTTCTTAACCAAAGTGGTTATACTGCGCTTTTGTGATGCAAAAGTCACTTCACCAAAAACATAGCAGAAGTTATCTGCACTGTTCACACAAGTAGGAGGCATCTCTGCTCACTTTGGCTAAACAGAAATGTGTCCCTTTGCAAAATCAAACACTGACAAATAAGAGAGCACGACACTGTATGATTTCTATAGCTGATATAGGGCAATTTGTTCAGCAGAGTGATGAAAACTTCGTTACGATTGCATCATCCATGACTTCTAGGAATAACATGATGCAATTCACAGCATGTATGACGCAATACCAGCTTCAGATTGCATCATTCATTGTTTTGCCTAAAAAGCAAGTACTGTCCAAACCCAGTCATAGATTTATTCATAGATCCAGTCAAAGATGTATTTTAGTCATTTCTGGTTTAAATTGAGATCCCTTCCCTTTATAACTCACTTATCCTCCACCCTTCCCAAGTCAAGGGTCGTATATACTGACCCAATAGCATATCTTGAAAACTAGAGCCAATCAACAATTTTAAGCATCATTTTTGTTCTCAGTGACCGACCCAGAATTAGTAAAGTTTGACTACATTTATTTCAGAAGCATTTTGGCTGTAGAGCAGTGTAATAAGAGAACTTTTTACTGTGTTGCAGGAAAGTCCAAACATTTTGACTCTGGCAAATCTGACTTCCAACCTTTGCCAACAACCTGCCTCCACCTGTTCATGTATCTTTTAGCTAACGATGTTTAAATAGGTCTGACTGTATTAGTTAAGACAATGAAATGCATCTCCAGGCTGTACATTGGGATGACTAAACTGGTACCATGTCCTGTCATCCCAGCCAGATTCAGCACTGTTCTTTGGACTCTGTACTCTGTCTTGAAGACACAGGTCCACATTGTGGGAGGGGCAGAGTTACCATACCCCAAGCACAGATTGTGTCTCTGCAATGCCCCGGGTTACTGAAAGGAAGTGCCCAGCTGTACCATCCCTTAGCATGGTGCAGCATACTCTTCTCTTTGCACCCAGCTTTGCTGGTTGGTTTGGAAGGAGGTAGGGACATAAACCACCTTTTCCACCACCCATGTGGGGATGTTTGTTTCCAAATGGTGGTTGTGTACAACTAAAAATCAGCGGTATTTCAGATCCAAGTTTGACTAAATTATCAAAATGTGTGGTATTTCAATATACAATCCTGGTCCCCGATAGCTGACTTATAGTTTTAGAACTGGAATTTTGAAGTGATGGACTTAGATACTGTTGACTTGTTACAAAAGTAATTAATCACTCCACTGTTCAACACACTTCAGATACTATGTTTTGAGCTGGGGTGTGTTTAAAAGGATAATAGAGAACAGATGCAGAATAATCAAAAAAGGCAGTCATGGGTATTTAAATGTACACTTTGATTTCCAAATTTTCCAAGTATTTTTTTTAAATCTAAGCCCAGCCTAGCAGAATGCCTCAGGGTCAGAAGCAATGTGACATTGCCAATTTAAATATCCTAATTTGCATATGCAATCAAGAACAAGTTTCAGCTTCTCTTTCAATAATAAGAACAAGGTTTAACCTGTCTATTCTTAATCCTTACACTGAACAATCAACCAAACTATTTACTCTGCCTGCTCTCAAATGACATTCAATCATGGACTCAGTAGATAGACAAATGAAACTATTTAATATTCTAAAGCAGAAAACCACTTGATTAATTTTGTTTTCTATACTGGAACCAGCTTAGGTGCATGGCACAAGAAATTTTGTCTGCATGTTAGTGCACTAAGAATGATCGTGTTCAAGGTTGATTACTTACTGAAAGTCTATTTAATCAACCCAAGGGAAAAGGCTTTCCACTAAAAGTTGAAAACTCCAAGCAATATCTGTATTATTTAATAGATTTGAATGCAATTTACCAACCTGCTAAGTTCTGTGCAACCCTGGGAAGAGGCCCCATGAGGCCTGTAAAACTGTTCCCATCCACAGCAGCCTGAAGAAGCGGCCCCGGACTGCATAAGATGAAAGCAAAGATTATGATGCAACTCTATAATTTAAAATAGATTTTCTATTTCCACTCCTACAGGATCTCAGAAAGTCAGCAGGAGGCTACTGTATAGATTTTAAATTTAAATATCAATAAGTAGCAAGTTCAAGTGGGCAACTTGAAGTGATTTGTTTCCATACTTAAGGCCAACATGTGAAGAATTGTATCAAAGATTTAGGGCCAAGTTGTAGCTGACCTCTGAGCCAATGTGCAAGTAGGATAGGGAGGTTGCAAGTCCACTGGT
Source organism: Chrysemys picta bellii (assembly GCF_011386835.1). Lineage (NCBI taxonomy): Eukaryota > Metazoa > Chordata > Testudines > Emydidae > Chrysemys > Chrysemys picta. The sequence goes on from NC_088793.1 coordinate 185,931,082, forward strand.
CAGCTCAGTAAGAGGCTCCAAACACCTGAAGAAAGGTGTTTTTCTCTTAAAGCGATATAGACCTTTTATCTGTTTATGGAATGGTGCACCTGTGACCCTTTAATTCCACCAAACCTAAACAAGCTTTCTTAAACTGGTTCAGCTCAGTCCAGAGTCATTTATTTGTAGTTTAAATTTACCAGCAAGTCAAAGGTAGAGGCCTGGCCATGTCTATTCACACATGGTGTCATTGGTGTAATAATGTTCAGCCATAAAAACACAATATTAGCAGTGGGTTATTTTTCCCCTGACGCTAGTCTTCAGTGCAGTTTTTGAAGTTCTTTGTTTCTAAATGGTCATTCCCTTAAAATGAAAAGCGATTGTCAGTCAGAAGGAGGAGGATGGACATTTTGGCATTTGGACTTTAACATGCTGTTTGTAGGAGACAAGGAACATAATAGAAGAGGACGGATGGCTAAGAGAAAGGGAAGGAACAGCTGAAGGGAGAAATGAGTTTTACATGGCAGTGATTGCATTTATCTAGTTCCCTTAAAGGTTTGTTTATTACCACTGCAACCTGAAAGGTCTGCAATATTTCTTTTGGGTTGAACTGACATTACATTTATTGCAAATTTCAAAGATCTTCAGAAAGTACAGCAAGATCAGAGCCTATCCAATATAAAAGAAAACCAGAGAAGTGTATTACTTTTTCTTCTTAATATATTTTCTGTGTCCATGTTAAAAGTCATGGCAGCCAAATTCAAGCAATACCATAAGTCAAAGAGGGGTATATTTCTGGCCATCACATTTTAAATGCCATTATTTTTAACACTGACTTATGTATGAAATATACACAAGAATTCTAGGGATTCTGTCTCTCCCCCTTTTGTTGGTGGCAGCAGGTGTCACAGTTCAGGGCAACTGCACTTGTAATCCCCACCCTATGGTCTGGCAAGAGCACTCACTTTAGAATCCACGCTCCTTAGCTGTCACCTGTCTTGGGTGGAGGGACATCTTCTGCCTCTTGACCTGGGTATTTCCAGGTTACACAGTCCCCTGACTGCCTAAGCAGGCTTGCTTTGCTTTTCTCCTCCTTAGAGACAGTTCATAGTGTAATAGCCACAGTTATAAATTACCGCACAGCTATTTCTAAGCAAGCACTTTTATTCTTACGGTAAAAACAGAGAAAATATATTGAAACCTACACTCCTGTTAATTAGCTTACCAGAGATTACCCCCTAACTTCAACAAGGTCTCTGGTTGTTGATTAATCCTGCAAACCCCACAGAGGATTTTTTCCTGTGGTCACCAGTTCATAACAACTTTCATTCAGAACAAGCTTCCCCATGAGTTAGACAGTCCCTTCTCTATCCAGTTTGGACTTTTGAAGAAATTGTGAAGCGGCAATCAGCCAGACAATGGGTTTCTCTTTAAGACACATCTTTAAAAGGATGGTTTCACAAGTGAGTAATTGGCATTCTCCTTTTCCCAAGTATTTCTGAGAAACTCCACTCAACTGAAAGTTTAATTTTGTCTAGTCCATTGTTTTAAAAGAGACCTTTGAAGCACATAACATTTCCCACTCTTTGCATTAGTCCTCTCTCCCCCTTGGAAGAAGTTACATACCACCCCCAGTAATACAAAAACGTCTGCATTTTTAATACAGTGACATTCTAAGGCACTTTAACTTAATTCAATAAGGTTTGTCCAGGGTATTGCAGGATATTGTGATATCTGTCACAGTGTGTTCTTCAGAAAAGGCCTCTCCCACAGTGTTAGGTACCTTTTGGAAAATGGGAGACTGGTCATTTTCCCTGCTCTGGTGTTCTTTCTGCTAGGCATTGCTGGTGCAGATTCAAATTTACTGGCATCCTGGGCCTTTCTTGGTACTTGTAACCAGAGGAACTTCTCCTTTTAAAACTAGTCTACTCCCAGGCACCAGAGGTCTGTGGTGCTCTCCTGGTCACAAATACTGAGAAGCCCCCAAACAGTCCCCAAAACAGCCATTTGCTGCAACAGGGATGGTAGAGGGCTACCAGGACATAGTACCTTGTTGCTGCTTCTGGTGGGGTGGGGGGAGAAAGAATGTCAGTGGTCCCTTTCTCTTCCGAAGAGGAACTACTGAGAAGGAGGAGAAAAAGCTGTACGAGCCTGTCTTTGAAGCTGGCACTGGAAATACGAGAAAGCCATTTACCTTCAACCCTCAAAACACATCACCCTCAAAACACAGGCTCAAGAGTCCTGCCACTATATGCAACTGAGAAGGAAGCAACACCACTTTATCGTTTACTTACCGACATTTAGAAGTAGTACAGGTTTGGTTCTGAAGATGGATGAATATTCAGGCTGTCTTATTTTCCTGGAAGGATTCCTCCATCCCTTAGACAAAACCCAATGTAATGCTTTGAAAATATGTAGGATTAAAGGAAATGTCAATATCAGTACCTTGGACCGGGTTACAGGTGCCAGCTGCTTCTACTCTGTCTCAAGCATTTAGTTGAAAAACAAAACCAAAAAGCATACACAAAACCCAGGCCACAACCTGATTACAGGTTTGAAGGTGACCAAACTTCCATAAACATGTAGGATATGTTAAGTAGCATGAAGTAACCGACTCCTATTTTTCCACACTCTATGATTATGTTCTGTTGCTCCTGAAGGTTAATAATTAATCAACACACATATTGACATTGTCACAAAAAAGTAAACCTGATAATGGAATATTTATATAACAAGAAATGTACTTGGCCAGTACTTCACTTTGTTGGCTTTGATGCAACTGAGGATGTGTTATCTTCCTCATTGATTACACCAGTTGAAGATCTAGCCCATAAATACTAATTTATTTATTAAAGGTGAACTTCACAATAAAATGCCAAGGACCACTGTCATAGGTTTCACCCCCACTCTGAACTTTAGAGTACAGATATGGGGACCTGCATGTGAACCCCTAAGCTCAATTAACAGCTTAGATTTGGTCTGGCTGTCACCACCCAAATGATTTATGAGTTATTTGGGAAACTCTGTCTTCCCCCAAAAAACCTTTCCCTCCCTGGATAGCCTTGAGAGACTTCTTCACCAATTTCCTGGTGAACACTGATCCAAACCCTTGGATCTTAACACAAGGAAAATTTAACCATCTCCCCTCCTTTCTCCCACCAATTCCTGGTGAGTCCAGACCCGATCCCCTTGGATCTTAAAAACAGGGGGAAATCGATCAGGTTCTTAAAAAGAAGGCTTTTAATTAAAGAAAAGAAAGGTGAAAGACAAACCTCTGGGAGAGATTAGCATACCAGCTACTCTCACAGACAACAGATTCAAAACACAGAGGATGTGCCCCTGGGCAAAACTTAGTTAGACAAAAGAACACCCATTTGATTATTCCCCTAATTGCAAGACAAGTTACAAAAAGAAAATAAACAAAACCTATTTATTCCTTTTTTAATACTGAGTACTCTGATAAGAACTGATTCCCTTCTTTTTCACTTCGGCCAAAACTGAAACTGACCCAGACAAAGGGAACTTTCCTCCTTCCTTTTGAAACATTTTGTCCCCCCATTGGTTCCTCTGGTCAGGTGTCAGCTAGGCTAGGTGAACTTCTTAATCCTTGTCAGGTAAAAGAGGTATTAACCCTTAACTATCTGTTTATGACAGCCACATAAAAGATCCCATACACCATTTAAACTTCACATTAATGGCTCAAGATGGTCTTAAACAATTTTTTTTTGGGTGGGGGTTATGTATGAGCTCTCCACTGTTGTGAATTTCCTCTTTAAAATGCTTCTAGCAGTTCAAGCTTTGGTATGATGGATTTCTGCTCACAATCAGTAAAAGTAACAGAAGACCAGCTATCTCTGTATGGTATCCGGTGATAATTTTGGATCTTTTGTTTTGATTATTGTTACCTTTCTTATATATTCTATTTCTCTTCAGACGTTCAACTGCTTTTCAAATATTCATGATATAATAAATGCAATATTGTCAGTGCATAGAAGTAGTGATTTTGTGCTACCGCAGCATGATAGGGTTTTGAATTCCACTTGGGAGAACATTACTAAGCAGCAGAGAAAAATCGTACACTTTTCACACAAGAAAGATTTTGCAGAGGATAAACACAGCCAGTTTTTAGTTTTTCATGCATATTATTTTTTCAAAATGGCTTAGCATGTTACTTAGCTTTGCAATTATTCTCTGTGATATTGTATTCAAACTAACTGTGAGTTCTGGAGTGTTTTTCAATAGTTAATAAAGTACAAGGTTGGAAGGTTTTTTTAAAAAACGGCAATATCTATTCGTTTATTATCTAAACACTAAGCATACAACATAACATGAGTTAATATCCCAGCATTACAAAAATAATTACTGATTTGCACAAACAGGAGGGGGAGAAATATAAAACATTTCTCTAAATGCATCCAACTCCTGCCTAACACCTGATTTATCATTTTTGTATTGAGCAGAGCTGAGCAAATAATGGGTCGTGAATAATTTATGGAATGTAGGGAGCCAAGGTGGTGAGGTATCATTTATTGGAGCAGACCTGCCGAAGAGCTCTGTGTCGCTCGAATGCTTGTCTCTTTCACTAAGAGAAGTTGGTCCAGTAAAAGATATTAGCTCATCCACTTTGTCTCTCTAATACTGTGGGACCAACATGGCTACAATAACACTGCAAACATTAGTTAATATATCTATTTTTCCACACCAGATCTGACTTTGAGCAGTTTCATTTCTTCAAATACATGGTTCATTCACTGTTTGGGAGCAGTTCATTGTGTATTGGATATTTTAAATTTGGTTACTTTCAATTGGGCGCACCTTATAAATGGTATTGTTTCTGTTCCTTATTGTTCTGAGTGCAATAATTAGAATCTGGAATCTAACTTTCCAATCTATTATCTATCTAATCTAGGCTATCTAATTATTCCCATGATCTGAATCTGAATCTAATTATCTAATTATTCCCATGATCTGAAATTGGGTCATATCTTCCAACACACAGCATTTTCCTTTTGTTTAATTAATTCCATGGTATAGACTTGGTTCAGATCAATACGAGTCAAGACTGGGTTATCTAATCAGAGCAGGGCACCTAAAGTCCTATGGCACCACTGAAAATCGCAAACCTAGTATATGGCCGGATTTTGCTTGGCTCCTGCATGGTTGGGAACATATGAGGCCTCCCACCTCTTTGTACCACCTGTGGAAGAAAAAAGAGTTGCAGTCCCTAGACTCTACTGAATGCAGGGACTATTGTTTTTTAGAGCTATATGGGGCTCTAGGTACTCCAGGGGTGCAGGGAAGGGTTCATCTATCATTCGACATACCATCCACACCCCCAGGTAGTATAGCTAGCTGGCCATAGTGGGAGAACATGCTGCAATCACTGATGGGATGAACAGAATTAGGCCCACTTTCCCAAATTCCAGGCAGCTTGACCATATGTGTGATATGGTCCAGTGACTATCAGGTACAATCTGGCACAATAAACTGTAAAATCATAACCACGTTGTGATCCTTTGACATGATAAACACTTTGTAAATGCAACCCTATCATCACTAAGATTATTGAAAGACAGGAAGGCTACAACTGGAACTTGAGGATTCTAATATACATAGAGGGAATGCCCAAGGATGCAGTCTTTCTGGGACTCAGTGAAAACATACTATAACAATATTTAAACCAGAAATCACTGGAAACATAAACTACCTTTCCTAAGAATCAGCCCACTGCTGAGACATGTTTCATTTGCACCACACAAACCATTTGCAACAGGGTGGTGCTATTCTCCTGTGTCAATCTGCCACTGATGGTTTGCTAAAACCTGGGATATCTTGGTAATAGAGTTTTAAAAAAGTGATTATTCTCCATATTTGAGCACTTGGCTTCTTATTTTATATGCAACAAATATAGACACCGCTGGGAAAACCTGAGCATTTTCATCAAATCAACAGGATCAAAGTTATCACTTACCATTACGGCCTGCCTTCTCTCAACTGAATCTCCCTGTGGCACTGAGAAGTGTAAACCACAACAAGAATGTTTTATTTTTAAAAAGAAAGGTGATCTAAAGTTGGGTTCCTAAATCCATATCTAAATATCTGCAGCCTGATTTACAACAGCACTCATCATCTGCTGCTAGGTGCTCCACATCTCTAGCTGCATGGGTTTTTTTAAATCTTAGCCATAATTTAAAACTCTCTGACCCATCCTGAGTGAATGAGGCCCCTGGGATTAGGAGATACACTGAGCTATACTATGCATCCAGCACCAAATCTAAACAGAAACTCTCAAGTGACTCAGGATAAGGCTCATGACTGAAGCATGAATCTATTGAGAGGGATGGTGGCCTGTTTACTTCTCATTCACTGGGTAAATAATTTGCTGCAGAGTAATTTACCAGGAAAAGAAACAATGTCCAAAAAAACTGCAACACATTTAAGATTTTGGGGAAGAGATCTAACTCAATTTCAAACTACAAAGGGTCAAATTTACAAAGATTTTTAAGTGCCTAAGAATTGATATGAGCTTTTGTAATTCCTACTAGGCATCTAACTCCCATTGGGCTCCTAAACATATTTCTATGTCTGTCCCAAAGTCTCTAGGGCAGATCCTCAATGACTATAAATCAGCATAGTTCCATTCAAGTCAATTGAGCTTTGCCAGCTAACATCAGACAGGGACCTGGCATAAACTTTTTCACCAAGTTGCTTCTTTGTGCAGTATTCTGTGCAGCTTTCTCTATCAGGGACAGTACTATCCTCCAGATTGACTTGACTGAATGCTGGTTAAAAAGACTGCAAGATAACCGGAAACTTCTCAGCTCTATCTTTCCTTTTTAATCAATAAATGTACTGTATAACGTAGAAACATTATTTCTTTAATACCATGAAGATTTAATTCCTCAAAGATTAGAGAGGGTTCAATCATGGGTCAAGGAGGATCTATTGGATGTAGCATCAGAAGAGGAAAGACAAAATATTTTATCATGTTTCAAGCCCAGATTTTCTCATGATTACTATTCAGGAAACATGTAGTTGAATACCTGGAAGATTAGAACTAGTAATAAGTGATGCTTTTTAGAGGAAGAGAAATATTCAGCCACATTATCAATACTAGAATACTCAAGGAGCTAATCGAGCTAATAGAGGAGGTATCTGAGCCTCTAGCTCAGGGGTCGGCAACCTTTCAGAAGTGGTGTGCCGAGTCTTCATTTATTCACTCTAATTTAAGGTTTCGTGTACCGGTAATACATTTTAATGTTTTTAGAAGGTCTCTTTCTATAAGTCTATATTATATAACTAAACTATTGTATGTAAAGTAAACAAGGTTTTCAAAATGTTTAAGAAGCATCATTTAAAATTAAATTAAAATGCTGATCTTACACCACCAGCCTGCTCAGGTTGCTGCCAGCCTGGGGTTCTGTTCACCTAGGCCGGCAGCAGGCTGAGCAGGGCCTATGGCAGGGACCCCAGACCTGGGGGCGGGGTATTTCAGGGGTCAGGGCAGAGGGCTAGGGGAGGGGGTTCAGGGCAGAAGGCTGGGGTGTGTGTGTGGGGGGGTTCAGGGATCAAGGCTGGGGTGTGTGGGGGTGCCGGGCAGAAGTCTGGATGTGTGTTGGGGTGTGGGGGGTGCGGGGCAAAAGGCTGGGTGTGTGTTGGGGTGGGGGGGTTCAGAGCAGAGGGCTGGAGGACATGGGGGGCACAGGGCAGAAGGCTGGGGTGTTCGGCTCGTGGGGGTGCTCCTAGCCCCTGCCCTGAGCGGCTCATGGGAGGGGGCTGGAAGGGATATGCCCTGTTCCACCCCCTTCCCCCAGGCTCCGTCCCTACCTCTCTCTGCATCCTCTACGGAGCTGTGTGCACGCTGCCGCTCTTCCCCCACCCCCTCGCTAGGGCCATCAGCTGATTGGCGCAGGAAAGGAGAGGAGGAGGGGCAGGAAAGCACCACGCTGGGGGAAGAAGCAGGGGAGGGGGGAAGCTTGGCTGCCCCAGAACTAAGCTGCTGCCTCCTGCAGAGGAGAGCGGTGGGTGTGGAGGGCTGAGTGGGGCTGGGGACCGGGACCGCGTCAGGGAGCTGCATGCCACTCAAAATCGGCTCGCGTGCCATGTTTGGCACGCATACCATAGGTTGCCGACCCCTGCTCTAGCTATTATCTTTGGAAAATCATGGGAAACAGGTGAGATTCCAGAAGACTGGAAAAGGGCAAATATAGTGCCCATCTATAAAAAGGGGAATAAAAATAACCCAGGAAATTATACAGACCAGCTAGTTTAACTTCTGTGCCAGCAAAGATAATGGAGCAAGTAATTAAGGAAACCATCTGCAAACACTTGGAAGGTGGTAAGGTGATAGGGAATAGCCAGCATGGATTTGTAAAGAACAAATCATGTCAAACCAATCTGATAGCTTCCTTTGATAGGATAATGAGTATTGTGGATAAGGGAGAAGCAGTGGATGTGGTATACCTAGACTTTAGTAAGGCATTTGATATAGTCTTGCATGATATTCTTATCAATAATCTAGGCAAATACAACTTAGATGGGGCTATTATAAGGCGGGTGCTTAACTGGCTGGATAACCGTACTCAGAGAGTAGTTATTAATGGTTCCCAATCCTGCTGGAAAGGTATAACAAGTGGGGTTCTGCAGGGGTCTGTTTTGGACCGGCTCTGTTCAATATCTTCATCAACGACATAGATATTGGCATAGAAAGTACGCTTATTAAGTTTGCAGATGATACCAAACTGGGAGGGATTGCAACTGCTTTGGAGGATAGGGTCATAATTCAAAATGATCTGGACAAATTGGAGAAATGGTCTGAGGTAAACAGGATGAAGTTTAATAAAGGCAAATGCAAAGTGCTCCACTTAGGAAGGAACAATCAGTTTCACACATACAGAATGGGAAGAGACTGTCTAGGAAGGAGTACGGCAGAAAGGGATCTAGGGGTTATAGTGGACCACAAGCTAAATATGAGTCAACAGTGTGATGCTGTTGCAAAAAAAAGCAAACATGATTCTGGGATGCATTAACAGGTGTGTTGTGATCAAGACACAAGAAGTCATTCTTCTGCTCTACTCTGCGCTGGTTAGGCATCAACTGGAATATTGTGTCCAGTTCTGGGCACCGCATTTCAAGAAACATGTGGAGAAATTGGAGAGGGTCCAGAGAAGAGCAACAAGAATGATTAAAGGTCTAGAGAACATGACCTATAAAGGAAGGCAGAAAGAATTGGGTTGTTTAGTTTGGAAAAGAGAAGACTGAGAGGGGTCATGATAGCAGTTTTCAGGTATCTAAAAGGGTGCCATACGGAGGAGGGAGAAAGCGTGTTCATCTTAGCCTCTAAGGATAGAACAAGAAGCAATGGGCTTAAACTGTAGCAAGGGAGGTTTAGGTTGGACATTAGGAAAAAGTTCCTAACTGTCAGGGTGGTTAAACACTGGAATAAACTGCCTAGGGAGGTTGTGGAATCTCCATCTCTGGAGATATTTAAGAGTAGGTTAGATAAATGTCTATCAGGGATGGTCTAGACAGTATTTGGTCCTGCCATGAGGGCAGGGGATTCGACTCGATGACCTCTCGAGGTCCCTTCCAGCCCTAGAATCTATGAATCTATGTATTGCTTGGAGACCTTGCTAAACTCCGAGTGTACATTTTAGGCTAATGCCATTTTGGCATAACTAGGCAGTAGTCAGCCAGCTGCACATTGGAATAAATCTACCCTGGTTTGCGTTTTTTTTTAAATGTAATTTTAGTCACTATTAAATGGCAATTTGCTTAAACTTTGAAGTACATACAGTACATCTCCAACACAGATAGCTGCAAAGAGAAAAAAGTGTGTAATTTTTGTTTTTTCTTTGTTAGTGAAGTTCAGTGCTGTTTAATTCTGTGGTCTAAGGGTTAGTGTTTGATGTACAAAGTTACAGTTTTAGGAAGTAGGACTATATGGTTTAAGGAAACAGTACTGGAATATGGAACTTTCCACCTGCAGGTTCAAATTCTGTCCAAGTCAGCAATGATGGAAAGTTATTCAAATTGATGATGGCTTCATGAGTCACAAGAAAGAGTTAGGGGTCTAAGAGCCCAGATTTTAGCAAACAGGCATCCATGTCAAAATATACTTTATTGTTGGTATCCTCCACTACTGAATAAGCATGGAGACTTACCCAACTACTGGCCTATAATAGTCCAAAACTAAGGCCAATTACTGAATGGGCATGCAAAAAAACTATTGTGTGTAGAGATAGTCCTTCAGTGCCAAAGTGAAGGCCCTTTGATGGGCAGCATAACTTAGCTTGCATTGCCATTGCCTAAGCTGTGGACAGAGGACTTAATTTTCTTGGTCTGTGTATCTAACGATTTTCATGAGTGCTACACTCACGTAAAGAGAGATCTTACCAAACAAAATTACTGGGTTGGATTCTTTTACTCATGAGAATCAGGAGTAATTCCACTGAAGTCACTGAAGTTACATGTTGTGAGTCAGGAGCAAGTCCAGTGAAGTCACTAGAATTACATGACTGTAAAACTAGTGTAAAGGAGGAGAATCAGGTTTATATTTTTCAAAGTGAAACCTCTTAAAAAGAAACTCAGTGGTGATAGAAACTTAAAGAGGATCATGCCCATTATCAACCTCTGAAAACGTGACATGTGTATGTTAATAGAAACTCATGTTTAGCTGACTTTGTACAATTATTTTTTTGCTCTATTTATTGACTTACACTTTAGTGTGTTATAGTGCATTAGTACACCAAGTGTTTCTTGTCCATTGTAAATTTGTTATTGTTTCCAGTGATGCGTGAAATTAAAGCCTGACTGAAATTCTCTTCAGTACTTCTGCATTGTTGAAAGATCAAAATATTGACAGTCTGATTTTATAATTTTAGCTCAGTCTTATTTCATGACCATGAGCTGTCATTTAAATTTTGCTTTGGGATTATGTTATACTGCTTGTTGCTTTTCTTCGGTGATACAATGATTAAAGTTGCCTCTGAACCCTGTTCATTAAAATTGCCTGAAAGTGTTCCAGTGGAATGTTTCTCATTGACATGTGAGCTTTTTTCATGGGAATGTGTCAATTTGAAAAAAGTTGAAACAAAGTATTCTGTTAAGATCAAAATTGAACCTTTCATCCTATTGGAATGGAATGTTTCAATTTTTCATATGAAGATTTTAATTATTGCTTATATTATAATAAAATAAGAGTCAAATTGGGAATGAAACATTTAAATTGACCCAGAATTACATTTTTTTTGAAAAATTTGTTTTGCAGGAAATTTCAACTTTGTTCCAACACGGCTCTTGAAATTGACATTTTTGAGGTTTACAAAAATTTGATTAGTTTTTTGAGGAAAAAAAAATATGGTTGGGATTTTAAAAAGTTGGCTTAGGTCTGGTTAATTCTGCTCCAACTGAAGTTAGTGGGAGCAAAGTTAGCCAGTGCTGAGTGCTTCTGAAAATCTCAAACATATATTTTGTTTTTCTTCATATCCTGGGTTCATCAAGGTTTGGCAGCAGAAGACCTCAGCGAATGACTGCCCTGTGATAGTTATAGTCCTCTGTCTAAAAGTATGGAGTCATGTTTTTCTGAGGAGACTAGTGGTTTTGGGTGCCTGAATTGAAACACATTAAGGAAGGCTGATTTTCAGATTATGCCCCAGCTCCCTTGCAAAATCAGACCCCTTCAAGTGTTCCAAAAATTTAGACATTCAAAACCACTAGTCACTTAAAAAAAAATTCGCCTGTAAGTGTAAATCAAACAACAACAAAATATTGGGTCAAATTCATGTCTAGATTACAAATAGGCCCTTGTGTAATTCCACTGAATTTCTTTGTCTCTCCACCCTACCACTAGAATCTTATTTTTCTATTTCCTTATCTTTAAATAAAGGGGAAACTGATCCATAAAAGTTACATGATAACACATGAATGCTTTTGAATGTATGCAACTTTTCTTAGCGTTTACAAAATATAAGGGAGTAGAAGCAATTGAATGAAGATCTTTGTGCATAATTTGGATCAGAAAGAGAGATGCAGTATCTGTCTATAAAACCAGCTCTTAATTTAATTGTTTAAAGAAGGAGAGAAAAATTACTTACTACTCTTGGTGAAATTCAGTGCAGTTACCTAAACAATAGCCAACTAACTATAAGAGCCCAACTAATTTTTTGCATTCATAGTTTTGGTTGCTACACTAAGTTAACAAACATTTATCTAAGTTCTCATATTAAAAAGTCCACTGAAGATCTGAGACTAGAATCTGAAGATAATCTAAAACTAGGGCTCTAAGATGTTTGCTCACACACTGATATTCTGATGAGGTGGCTGAGGTAAAAAGTAATTCTCTGGTATAACAAACTGTTTGGTAGTGATCCAAAGTTACAAAGCACTCAGGTTAATTAATACAAGAATTAGCATGTTTATCTGGTCACTTGAGACACTGAAATGTCCAACCTGACTGGAAATGGAGTAGGAATGAGATGTAATCTAATGAAAAACCCTGTTCTCATGCAACTTCTGGTCCGTCTCTATGAATCTCTGAAAACTGAAGTCCATAGGGGACCATTATGATCTTCTAGTCTGACCTCCTGTGTAATAGACCACAGAGGTCCCCCCTACAGTTCTGCATTGACCCCATAGCTTCCAGATGAGCTACAGTGAATCAGCATGTGCCTAATTTAAGCATGTGAGCAGACCATTGATATCAATGGGGCTACTTATGTGCTTAAAATTAGGTGCATGCTTCAATATCTTGATGAAGTGACTAGAATAGGTTCCAAGGCAGCAAGTTAATGATAGGCAGTTTTATTCCTCAGAATACACACAAGTATATTTTTGCTGTACAACCCAGTTGAAGAAAACATTCACCTTCTTTCACTATCATTTCCACCAGCATTTTAAAATGACTATATATATGTATTTGCATTTGAACTAACAGAAACTTCTTAATATGCAGGATCCCTTAGTTCTGAGGGCAAGTTAAGATGACTAGCCATAGGAGTTGTCAGTCTGTCAGATTGAAACTGATATTGGGGAAGTAAAGAATTCCTTTCCCCAGAGAGTCAACAGAAAGGAACGGATGTAAGATGTAGATATAACAAGAAAGATCAATAAAACCACAAGCAATGGAAAGCAAATCAAGGGAGGCAAAACCAAAAATGAACATTTGCTTGACTGATGCAGCTGCTTCTTTTCATATTCTTGTTCCATATCTTATTTCCTGAATATCGAGTATAAGGTAACCTGTATAACTCTCTGTTACTTGCTCTAGACCGACAGTGCTGATCTTTAACTGACACAGTCTACTCCACAGTACAAATTATGGCCCTTCAGGAATATAATGGTATCGTTTCAGTAAGCACCTTGGAATAATTGCAATTGCTTTGTTTCAAAACGGTATGTTTGGAAGCCCAAATAAGTGGCTTTGGTATATCGATAAACCTGGCACTAGGAAACTGCTGGCCTGAAAGGTCTGTGATATGAATTTAACTACAGCCCTGTGTAGAGACGGTGCAGTGCTACCTTGCCCAAGTGAGAACTTCCAAGAGAGATTGTATCAAAGAAGGTATAATGTCTCACAGATCTGCAGAAAACACAATGGGAGTAACTTGCAGTGGTGCAGTATACTCCCCTGTCTACTGCTGCTGAATATGAAGTGAGGTTGTAGCTAGATGTCCTCCCTGAACTCCCCCCCCCCCCCAGGAGGACATGAAAAACTGGTGTCCACGTTTGCCTGTGTGCAGAGACTGCCAATATTCACTCACACAAGGATAAGGAAGTTGGGGGAACTGATGAGGAAAGCTGGTTGAAAAATTCTCTTTGGAATGATTGCCCAACGAAATGGGCTATTTTCTCAAAACCAGAGTTTTCCTCAAGAAAGATTTTGGCAAAACTGACACTATTTCTATCGGGAAAAATATTGAATTGAAATTCTGCCCACCTGGAAGGCTCTTGTCGATTTCACTGTCCATTGACAAAAGCTTTCCCGGCGGCCAGCCCAGACTGAACACACTGACTCTCTGCATCTCCATGTCCTCTTCCAGCTCACGAAACTGGACAGGTAGAGAGGTTCTTTGCCCCTCCAATTCCCTGAACTGCCAGGGAAGGCAGAACACCCTAGTTCTCTGCCTTTCAGGCAAGAGCCTTTTAGCTCAGCAACCAGTTTTGCAAGTGAAATTGACAAACAGCCTTCCAGGCAGGTGGCCGAGAAGCTGAAATATTGTAAGACTGTGTTCCAAGTAGAGCTAGTCAGGGATATTCTTTTGATGAGGTTTCCTCAGTATCAAAGTTTTCCATGGGAAGTGATGATTTTCTAGAATATTGTCCATTTTCTATTCGGTAGATCAAGACAAAGGTTTTATTTCAGGTTAGTCTGATCATAGTGGTTCAGCTGGAGGGAAAGATCACAGCGCATCACAGCAAGTGTAGTCCAGCCAGATTCATGGGGGGAAAAGGGGTATGAGGTCCCTGACCGACAGTTTTTATGAAGCACTGCAGCAGCTTTGGCAGACACAGATTGACATATATGTGTTTGGACATTTTCAAAGTAAAATTTTCCCCAACTTTTCATTTTGCAATAAGTTTAGATGTTTCGAATTTTTGTCCCATTTGGAATGGAAAGAGATGTCAAAGCTCTTCTGAGCAAGGACTGCCTCAGCATGTGCATGTACAGTGGGACCCTGATCTTTTCTGGGGCCTTTTGTGTGCTACTACAATACAAAAGAAATAAATATGGCAGCTGCCATCCAATAATTTTTTAGATAAACTAGTCTGCTTAATTTATTTTTTGCACTGGCTAATGATTAAAATATACAATTACTTTTGAGAACTGGATAATTTTGGAATAGAAGGTAGTTAAATATTTCTATCTGAGCATCTCTTCTCCTATTCACTATAAACAAGGGAGAAACTGACTTTAATCAAATAGCCAAATACTGAAATTGTCATATGAGTGCTAGCCTTTAGCCATTTGATTATATTATTAAGAATGCACTCTATTTGGGAATGACAGTTTGACATTCAGAGACAAAAAGACATATCACTTTCATTAAGAGGTGAAGAGAGGCAGAAAGAGGGCTTACAGGTCAGTTGTAATTTCTCCCTGCAATGACAGTATTTGTGAACTGACACTTGTATTCTGTAATCCAACTACTTACACTGACAAAGATGTGATGTATCTTTTTAATTTATGTGAAAAACTACTTTATTTTTCTTCGATCTCAGATTAGATTGCATTCATATGAATTTGATATTTCCCTCAACAAGATGGTTGACAGAGGATTAAAGTGTGATGACTTCCCCAAGAAAGAACACTGGTTTATCTCAGTTTGCTCATTCTGGTGTCTATTAAAAGCATCCTTCTCCTTTGTGTTGAGTTTCTGATTGTGTCAGTTAAGAAAATACTGAAATTGCTAAAACCATGGCTGAGTGTTTTGGCTTTTTCTACCTGGTAACAGCTACATGTAATTTGGTATAAAGGAGCATTATTTAGCCACAGTGAAGTAGGGTAATGGCTGGATTTTTATAGGGGTTTTAGCTCAACAGGAGGCAAATCATAGGAGTGTTGGAGGAAGGTCAGAGGGAGATTATTTGGTTTAGAAATGTTATTTTTTAGATCAAAGTAGAACAGCTTGTGAAGCCTGCAATAGTAATCATACATGAGAGAATATACTGCTCATAGAAGGGGACTGTCTGAGCACCCATGAGACTGAAATGCTCTGCTTAGCCACATAAGGTACAGGATGGGCCATCAATGTCCTCCAATGCTAAACTAGAAGTACCACCTCTAGAAGAAAGAGGATAATTCAGTTCTCAAGCCCACTGGGGACCCACTCCTGCACCATTGAAATCAATGGGACTTTTGCCTTTGATTCCAATGGAAATAGAACCAAGGCCTTACTCCTTGACTTCTACCTATGTAATGGTGTTCTAGAGATATCTACACTCCAAACATTACTAGACTCAGACCCAAATAGCTATTAGCTAGTAACAATTTTTGGTCACTGCCAACTGGGGCTGGATTTGAACTAGCTGCATTATACAATATAAACCATGAATTGAGACTGGGATGAAATTAATAACCTACATCTGGGAAGAGAAGAGAACAGAACAAGATAAAATGTGTGCATTTCAACTCAGGTACTGAGCTAAAAGGATGTGGGAATGGCACCAAGCCAAGTCCTTTTCACCATCTGTCAAGCACCAGATTAAAATTCAAACCAGCAATGGTCACTATTAAGATGTGTATTCAGGTTGCAATCAGTTTCGCTATTCCCCTAATGTACAGTGTACATAGTGGTTAAGTCCCCTATTGGTCACCGTAATGATGGCGTATCACTATAGCATTCCATCCTGCATTACCATATTATTATTAATAGAATATCCAAGGATGGGTTGGGTGCCTTACAGAAATATGCTGCTAATGAGGAAAGTCTTCTGCCTTTAATAGTGAGGCTGGGGGTGTTGCACCTCCTAGAGGCACAGCACACACAGGAGTAGGGAAGGACAAAGGTAGCGTGTAAGACATTTTTGCACCTTCAGAAGTCTGAGCTTGTTGTGATCCAAAATAACCTCTGGTGTAACTTTGGCAACCTAGGGAGCTACAGCAGCCAGCCTATGGACAGCCCTGTAACCAGGAACTGTCCTGATATCTAGACTGGCATATGCCATACCTCCCCACCTGCCCTCCATGCCAATGTGCACGCTGCTCTGCTCTCTGTTTACAAACGGACCAAATGTAAGACTAATATCCATTACAATCTTTACAGAGTTACTTTTGCAAGTAATTGATGTTGCTGTATTACTGAAGACATTTGGTATATTAAGTATGGGAAATGCCATAGTAACTGATTACTTGTACATGTTCTTAGCACAAAGTGAAAGGGATTTGTTTTCTATTTTTAAGAATTCTGGTGTCTAGGCACATTGTATACATACACATTTCACACAAGCACATCACAGGACAGAAATGTACCTCACAAACCTCATTTCAAAATTAAAGGCATTTTCTTTTCATTTTTCATATGTTCTTCATCTCACTGAAGTCTTATTTCCCCAGCCTATTGCTGGAGAAAGCTTGTCTATAATGAGGCTCAGTCTTAGAAATGTCAAACATAATGAAAAAAAGAGAAAAATACAGTGAAGTTGGCCAGAGAGACTCTTGAAGGTCTTATAATGACGAACTCCAGAGATTGACAGTTTCCCCAACTAAAAAAGGTAATGTGCTGCCAATGGGTAAATAGGGCATGTACCTATGATACCATACATCAGAAGATCACCTTAAGCACTGCATAATGGCAATACAGTACCAAGGTTTGATCTGAGATAACCTGAGATGACCATGGTGCTTTTTACAGCAGATATACAGCAAGATGGCCAAATCATGGACTACAGATCACTCAAACACAGTGAGCAATTTTACAGTCTGTCAGCTGTGCCCTGGCCAAACTTCTCTCAGTCAAATGGTACCAGAAAATACAGAATCCAAAG
This sequence comes from Chrysemys picta bellii, assembly GCF_011386835.1. Lineage (NCBI taxonomy): Eukaryota > Metazoa > Chordata > Testudines > Emydidae > Chrysemys > Chrysemys picta. Next base: position 185,948,545 of record NC_088793.1, read on the forward strand.
TGAAACAGTCCATTCTAGATAGATCTAAATTAAATCCTGATTTGTGCTTTGCAAAATTTTCAAGGCAAAACCAGACCATTTTACAAAACAGCACAACAAATTATTGAGTTCAAGTATAAGTCATACAGCCCATTACCTCTGTGGCTTTTCCTGGCACCTCACACATCATATACCCAGCCCTCTGCTGTTTTTCTTTTCTCACTGCAGGACACACTGCACAGGGAACTCACGAGAGGAAGCGAACTAGAAGGAGGAGACAAAAAGTATTGGCTGCCCCACTTGCCTGCCTCTTAGCCTTCATTAGTGGCAGCATCAGGCCTCTCTCCCTGTGGGATACTTTTGACACCCTAAAGGAAGGAGGAAAGGTTGTAAGCAGGGCCAGCTCCAGCATTTCTGCCGCCCCAAGCAAAAAAAAAAAAAAAAAGCTGCGATCGCGATCAGCGGCAGCAATTGGAAAAAAAAGAAGGTGCGATTGGCGGCGGCAGTTCAGTGGCAGGTCCTTCGCTCCTAGAGGGAGTGAGGGACCTGCCGCCCCCGAATTGCCGCAGGTGCCGCCCCTCTCCCTTGGCCGCCCCAAGCACCTGCTTGTTAAGCTGGTGCCTGGAGCCGGCCCTGGCTGTAAGCATAATTAATGAGCTGTACTGGAATTTTGATGATACTGAGAATAAGTGAATACATCCAGCATTCTTATTATACAGTGGGAGACATTAAGAACTTGACATTTTCAGCCTGCAGTACTTAGAATGATTGGAGTATTTGTGAGTTTCTCCATTCTCAATAAAGGAAATCCCACAAATACCCTGGTAAAAGAATATCACAACGCAGTAAATATAAAGCTTTTAATTATACCTACTGTTTAAACAGATGCTACAAAGGCTATTGGTATTACAGTGCATTTAGTAAAATCAGACCCCATTATGCTAGCACTGTACAAATACATAGTTAAAACAGTTTGCCTTAAAGACCTTAGAGTTCAAACAGAGAAGACAAATAATGGAAGTATTAGCCGAATTCTACACAAAGGGAAGTGAAAAACAGAAACATAAGTGACTCACTGAGGTTCACACTGGAAGTCTGCAGGACAGCGAAGATAGAAACCTAGACCTCCTGAGTCCACAGGACCCTATTTGCATTATCAATCCCTAAAAGGCATGTGACTATACGGAAAAAGCACATTGGTTCTTGGGTTCATGTGTTTAGCAATTCAGTTCCAGAACAGGTATCCAGGCAATGCTGTTTGCAGTGCCTATAGTTTGATCTTGTAATAAACCTGCTTGCTCATTAATGGTCACTGTGTTGACCCTCAGTGCAATGTCTAGCTAGGAGAAGGATCCATAATCCCTATGGCACAGAGTAGGACAATGTTGCCCAGGAGGAAGCTGGAGGCTGCATGTGTGAGCTGGAGCAGCAGACAGTGGGAGCAGCCTGGGAACTGAATGTGGAGAAAAGCATACACTGTTTGGGATCTGGGACAGAGGGTGAGAGCTGGTCTGGAAAGCAACTTGCCTCTGGCAAGGGGGCCACTGATAGCCACACCTGGGAAATACCTAGGAGCAGCCTGCAGACAAGAGAGCTGTATGGATGGCTCTATACATTTAATCCTGGGAATTCTGCAAATTTTATTTGTCAAAATAACACTACATAATCACTCCAGTTTCAATTATTTTGGTAATTTATTTCAAAATACCTGTCAGTAAGTATGTCTGTCAGTAAGTATGTTTGATGCTGTCTATGATGTCTGAAACAATACAGACACACACAAAATTTCCCACAGAAGTAGAGAGTTAAAGAAACCCCTATGACAACTGAGTTCCTCTTTCACTGCCCCCTTATCCGCCCAGCCATTACTCCCCTCCCCCTCGAGCCCAGGAATCAAGAGGGAGAAACAGCCTGATGCTTGGTCCCAGGCTTGCATGGAGTTTCCTGCGCATCGCCCTCTCCTTCCTGGGAACTGCAGCTGCCAGGAGCCCTCTAGCTCCCTCTCCCTCCCCCCAGCATTGTCTTCTATGTGCGAGCTGGGCTCTGCTGGGTCTGGTGGCCTCTAGTGGTGGCTAGCAGCACTGCAGCCCATTTCTGTGCAGGAAAGAAACAACTTTAATTTCTGCAAAATTCTGCATTGTGAAGTGGCACAGAATTCCCCCAGGAGTAATACATTACAGACAAAAGACATGATCTCTGGCTGGGGATTGGCAGACCAGTGTGTGATTGCTGTCTGTGATGCTAGGTTTGAGGACCCCTGACCTCCTACCACCATACAGGACTGCCCTTAGGGGCCAGACTGGGACCTCTATGTGTTGGGTTTCTCTTCATTTGGAACCATTAAAGCAGTCATGCACTGGTTATTTCCAGCAGTCCTATGTGTTGGGTTTCTCTTCATTTGGAACCATTAGAGCAGTCATGCACTGGTTATTTCCAGCAGTCCTAGTAAAGGCTCTTCAGAATTCTTTGCTATTCGTCAGTCTCCACACGTGTTTGGGCATGACTACACCAGGAGCTGGAGGTGTAATTCCCAGCTTGAAGATACATACCCATGCTAGTTCTGATTGATCTAGAGCACCAAAACTGGAATGTAGCCATGGTGATGGGAGCAGCTAACTGCCCCAACTATGTGCTGAGTATCTTGGGTGGGTATGTACTCAGGGCAACTAGCCCAACCCAGTGCTTGTGCAGCTGCAGCCACACTCTCCTTTTAATGTGCTAACACTACCAGAGTTAGCATCGGTATGTCTTCTCAAGCGCAATGTTACATACTCAAGCGCAATGTTAGCCTAGTGCTTGGAGCACCTACAGCCCTTGTCTCATGGCACATGGTACAACCAACACACTTCCAAGACACCCTGGGCTGGCGTACTACACCATTCAGAGATTCTCTGCAGTGGGGATTTCTATTTTCAGTCTTGGATAGAAATACCATTAAGGACAGCCTTTATCCCAGTGTCTCAGCACTTCTGTCCCCAACCCCAACCAGCACACACAGTGTCATGTGACAATGAAAGTCAGAAGTGATCGCTGCATTTTAGACCCTCAAATTGCAGTTCTAAATAGGATGAAATGGTCTGGGATGGTTATTTTTGTCTCAACCATTTCCCCCATCCCCATGTCATATAAACACAAGTATTTATTCATACACATGTTACAGTGTGTGGGGGGGCAGCATTGCCTATTGTTACTTATCAGCTCTAAATAACCAGAAACGTGTGATTTCTTTAACAAAATGTCCTTGGCTGTTTACCAGGCTACTTAATATATTGTGATTAATTTGCCAGGACATAGATGTATACTGAGTAGAATAAAAAATCCTTTCAGACAGGATGAGATCTGGAAGAATTGTGCAAACGTTACTCAGACATTTGAGGTGTCGGTATTGAGTTATCTCTGTATGGTAATTGTGAACAGAATGATAAAACACAATGACTGCAGCCAAGCAGGCTCTTGACAGAAAAGAAGAGATTGATGAATGGGATGTGATGTACACTCGATTGATTTTGCACGTTTGGTGCCATTTTCACAAACGATTTATCTTAATTTTCCATATATTATCAGTACATTCAGCTTGACCAGTAAGATGTCACTGGTAATGCTCATCAAAAATAGGAGGCATTTTTTCATAAGAAATCTAATTTTACCTATAATCCATCACTTGTCCTTAGTAGGGAAAGCCTCCTTTGTTACTGCTCTGTATGTCTAATGTCAAGTGAAAATGTTCAGCAACATTGATGATCCTTTGAAGCCTCATCATTTTGAAATACTAATAACAAACTTTATGAGACACTTTCCAAGGTGAAACTAGATTCCAAATCCATCCATACTGGAACTCCACTGATGACAATGAAGTTCTAGTACAGCAAGAATAAAATGGTCTTACTGCTGCCTCTTTGGAAGAAAAATACCCCTCTCTTCTTTTCTCTTGGTGTACTAGGTCCCTTACTCATTGTGCTAAATAATCTTGTTGCTCCAGGTCATTAACAAGTTTCAAGAGCTGGACTGTACTATCATTTGCTTCTGCATAAGAAAAATAAAATAGTGATGTTTCCATGGATCATAGAATCATAGAATCATAGCATATCAGGGTTGGAAGGGACCTCAGGAGGACATCTAGTTCAACCCCCTGCTCAAAGAAGGACCAATCCCCAACTAAATCATCCCAGCCAGGGCTTTGTCAAGCCTGACCTTAAAAACTTCTAAGGAAGGAGATTCCACCACCTCCCTAGGAAACCCATTCCAGTGCTTCACCACCCTCCCAGTGAAAAAGTGTTTCCTACTATCCAACCTAAACCTTCCCGACTGCAACTTGAGACCATTACTCCTTGTTCTGTCACCTGGTACCACTGAGAACAGTCTAGATCCATCCTCTCTGGAACCCCCTTTCACGTAGTTGAAAGCAGCTATCAAATCCCCCCTCTTCTGCAGACTAAACAATCCCAGTTCCCTCAGCCTCTCCTCATAAGTCATGTGCCCCAGGCCCCTAATCATTTTCGATGTCCTCTGCTGGACTCTTTCCAATTTCTCCACATCCTTCTTGTAGGGTAGGGCCCAAAACTGGACACAGTACTCCAGATAAGGCCTCATTAATGCCGAATAGAGAGGAATGATCACGTCCCTTGATCTGCTGGTAATGCTCCTACTTATACAGCCCAAAATGCCATTGGCCTTCTTGGCAATAAGGGCACACTCATATCCAGCTTCTCGTCCACTGTAACCCCTAGATCCTTTTCTGCAGAACTGCTGCCTAGCCACTCAGTCCCTAGTCTGTAGCAGTGCATGGGATTATTCCATCCTAAATTAAGGATCTTAAATGCTGACAAATTTAATGGGGTCCATAAGCACATCAAGTGGGTAAATTCCCTCAAGGAAAAGAAAAGGATATTGTATAGTACTTGATGCTCATTTAACACATCTAAAACATAATTCTGAAGAGTTATAGCAATGATTCAGCTAGCTAAAATATATTCACTGGCAAAACTGTTAACACTAAAAGCTAAGGTAGTTTGGTGATAGGTTGTCCCCTTGCAGAACGCTGAGTTGAACAAAACTCAAACTTCTGAAAACCAGGAAATGCATAACTAAATGCATTGCCCATGCAATTTTAACTCGACCCTCCTTCAGCAATGCCCCATTATGCCCTGATTAACACACAAAATTGTACTTTGCCAACTTCACTGTTGCTGAAATGTACAGGCTTTTCACCTCCTTTTACAATCCAGGCACTTCCTGGTACATCTGTAGAATCTTTTAAGTCACTAGTTAGAAGTTGCAGAGTGGGCAAAATATGATGCCAGTGCAGGCCACTTCTCTCTACCGAAATCAGCTCATAGTCAGTAATCCTCATTTCATGATGAACAAGGGCAGCAGGTTTGTGTAATTTTTGGTGGTGCCCAAAATGGGTCCAAGTCCTGCCCCCCCTCCCTCCCCACACACCTGCCTAACGCTCTGGGAGGGAATTTGGTTGTGTGTGTGGGGGTGCGGGCTCTGGGAGAGAGTTTGGGTGCAGGAGGGGTGCGGGTTCCGGGAGGGAGTTTGGGAGCTGGGTGTTGGCTCTGTGCTGGGACTGGGAGTTGGGGTGCGGGAGGGTGTGCAGGAAGGGGTTTGGGGTGCTGGGTGCAGGAGGGGGTTTCGGTGCTGGATGCGGGCTCTGGGCTGAGACAGAGTGTTGGGGTGTGGGGGGGGGTGAAGGGCATGGGGCTGGGCCAGGGATGAGGAGTTTGGGGTGCAGCAGGCACGCTGACCCAGGGCTGGGGTGGGGGGCCACAGAGGAGCACTCCCCCCACCCTCTTCCCACAGGCAGCAGCAAGCTCCGGGCCCCCTTCCCCACCCCCCCTGCATGACATTCTCTCAAGCATCCCCTCTGGAGGTCCAGACAGGATAAGCCCCCACTGCCGGCATAAACTTGGAGTTGCCTGCCGGGGAGTGTGGGGGTGTGCCATGCGCCTCTTCCCCTCCTCCCTCTGCAGGTGCAGCAGCCGCCTCAGCCTGCCCCTAGTGCCGCTCTCTTGAAGCCGGCCACGGCAGCGGCCGATGAGAGACCACAGCACGGAGCTGCAGGGGGCAGCTGTCCGCTTCCCAAGGCAGACAGGGATGTTCGGGGGTGGTGCGTGGGGGTGGTAGGCAGGGCCGGGGGATGCTCCGAGGGAGGCATACGGGGGCAGCAGGTGGGGCCAGGGGAGAGACCCAGCCCCGAACATTGGTGAAGCCGGGGCCCCCGGGCCCTGAATTTGCTGGAGCCTGGGCACCATGGGCCATATAACTTGCCACCCCGATAGTGAACTATTTGCTCTCCCACAAGTTTTGGGAACCTCATTACTCAGGAATTGCCAAGAAACCATATGTTGGCAACCCTGGATTTATTTTCCCTCGGTAGTCAAGGTACCTGCGCTGTCATTTCAAAACCTCCATGCTATGTGTCTTTGGAAACACCACATTAATCTGCCCTAAGATCAGGACGTAGCCAATTGCACTCCCTCCTCGCCAAGCACTAGTAAAATTCAGATTTTCTCAAACAACAAATTGAAGGCGTGCCTACCACCGATCCTCATTTCCTGTCCCCTTCACAGACACAATCCCTCTCCCTATTGCTCTCCTATCACCTCCGCTCCCGCCAAAGTCCTGTGGCTTCACCTCCTCCGCATCTGATATAACGAATATTTTGGTTAGACAAGATGGTGCCAATTCTGCTGTGTTCACAGTAAACCTCCCCATATCGTAAAAACGTGTTATAATATAACAAAGACAACTTGTAGCAAGCAACATGAGTAGTTCAATCTTTAGTGTACAGGTGTACAAAGGTTTGGATATGAAACATCTGTGGCAGGGTGTTCACTGGGGGCAGTGGCTTTGGCACATTCCCTTAAGCTACCGTAGGGAAGGATAAAGTGGTTGCATAGAAACCCTTTCACTTTTTTTCTTTACTGGTGCATGCCCCGGTTGGTGGGCATGGTCCCTCAGTAGATGACACACATATAGGGGGCAATGAGATGGGCTCTGACACCTCCAGAGGGGAAAATGCCCCTCTGCTTTCGGCACAGACACACAGGAGGAGAGAATGGAGGCTGATGGCTCCTCCTGCCCCTATTTTGACACAGTCACTCACACCCATATCCCGCCCCCCCCCAGCATCCAAGCCCTCCACTCCTCATAACCCCCACTCCTCCCTCACCTCGGGCTCCAACCTCTTTCCCCTCCCACCCATCCCTATTTACATCCCTCTTCATAACCCCCTGCAAATCCAAATCCTTCTCTTTCTAATCCCCACTCTACTGCCTGTCATACTCCTCCCTTCCTAGGAAGCATTAACATGTCTATTCCTCCCACCACCCCAAATACTTTGATTACATGCCATCCAAAATAAAACTGCCCCCCTTGACTCTCAAACTGTACCAACCTCCAACTTCTCAGTCCCAAACTCCATTTTTTGGCGGGACTGTAACTTGGGAACCCATCAATCAAAAGACCCCAAATTTGAATGACTAAAGCTACCCTGCATGAGACACATCACATTCCAAGTAAGCATTTAAATTTTAGAGGACTTATAAGACTTGAGCCTAAAAGCACATAAAGTGGTGTGAATTGAAACTTTCTAACTATTTTTTTGTATTGGTGCATGTGCACTGTGAACAATGTACATTTTTTAAAATACTTATTCTTAATTTGGGTCTCCCCCGTATTTAGTGGGTACCATGCACTAAACTAGGCTAAAACTTGACACATTGAGACCATTTTGCCCACATCACATCAATAGGTTGACTTCTAGCTCCACCACACCTAGAAACATTTTGAAAAATGGCTATTTTTTAGGGATTATCTCTCTGCAATCCCAAATAGAAATAACCCCACATTTGGATCACTAACCCAACACTGCACCCACTTGAAGCACACCAAATTACAAAGGAATCCAACTATGCGTGTTGATTTTAGAGGATTTAGAAAGATTTACCTTGAAACAGAAGTTGTGATACCACCTTAAATATAGTGCTGCTGACATGCCTCTATAATTAAACTCTGGCTGTCCATTAATTGCAGTTAACTCACATGATTAACTCAAAAAAATTAATCGCAATTAAAAAAATAAAACTGGATACCATCAGATTAGAACTGAATAAAGACTGGGAGTGGTTAGGTCATTACAAAACCTAAACTTAATTTCCTCAGTACTAATTTCTCCCTACTGTTACTCACATCTTCTTGTCAACTGTCTGTAATGAGCCACTATCTTACCACTTCAAAAGTTATTTTTCCTTCCTGGGTAGCCTGCTGTTAATTGATTTATCTCGTTAGACTAACCTCACACTTGTTAAAGCAACCCCCATCCTTTCATGTATTTATACCTGCTCCTGTATTTTTCACTCCATGCTTCTGATGAAGTGGGATCTAGCCCACGAAAGCTTATGCCCAAATAAATTTGTTAGTCTCTAAGGTGCCACAAGGACTCCTCATTGTTTTTACTGATACAGACTAACACGGCTACCACTCTGACACCTGTAATTTTTGTAGATTTGACAAAATGCAAAGAAGGTACCAATGTGAGATTTCTAAAGATAGCTACAGTACTTGACCCAAGGTTTAAGACTATGAAGTGCCTTCCAAAATCTGAGAGGGATGAGGTGTGGAGCATGCTTTCAGATGTCTTAAAAGAGCAACACTTCGATGAGGAAACTACAGAACCCGAACCACCAAAAAAAGAAAATCCACCTTATGCTAGTGGCATCTGACTCAGATAATGAAAATGAACATGTGTCGGACCACTCTGCTTTGGATTGTTATCGAGCAGAACCAGTCATCAGCATGGATGCATGTCCTCTGGAATGGTGGTTGAAGAATGAAGGGACATATGAATCTTTAGCGCGTCTGGCATGTAAATAGCTTGTAACGCCGCTACAACACTGCAATGTGAACATCTGCTCTCACTTTCAGGTGACATTGTGAACAAGAAGCTTGACAGCATTATCTCCTGCAAATGTAAACATTTGCTTGTCTGAGCAATTGGCTGAATAAGAAATAAGACTGAGTGGACTTGTAGGCTCTAAAGCAGTGGTGGGCAACCTGCGGCCTACAGGCTTCACCTGGCCTGTCAGGGTAATCTGCTGACAGGCCACCAGATAGTTTGTTTACATTTGCACAGCCGCCCGCAGCTCCCAATGGCCGTGGTTCATCGTTTCCGGCCAATGGGAGCTGCAGGAAGCGGCATGGGCCACAGGGACATGCTGGCTGCCACTTTCCACAGCTCCTATTGGCCAAGAATGGTGATCCGCGGCCACTGGGAGCTGCGGGCGGCTGTGCAAATGTCAACAAACTGCCTGGAGGCCTACCAGCGGATTACTGTGATGGGCTGCGTGTGGCCCGCAGGCTGCAGGTTGCCCACCAATTCTCTAAAGTTTTACATTGTTTTATTTTTGAATGCAGTTATTTTTTGTACATAATTTTACAAATCTAAGTTCAACTTTCATTATAAAGAGATTGCATTACAGTACTTGTATTAAGTAAATTGAAAAATACTATTTCTTTCATTTTTTACAGTTATCAAAAATTACTTGTAATCAAAAATATAAAGTGAGCACTGTACACTTTGTATTCTGTGTTATAATTGAAATCAATATATTTGAAAATGTAGAAAAACATCCACAAATATTTCAATAAATGGTATTCTATTATTGTTTAACTGTGCGATTAATTGCACGATTAATCACAATTAATGTTTTTAATTGTGTGATTAATTGCAATTAATTCTTTTAATCGCTTGACAGCCCTAAATTAAACACAAAATGACAGAGAAGAGATAAAATCTTACTGCCGGGATTATATTGACATTGGAATGGACAATATTGCCAGTTTGGAGTAAATCACAATTTAGAGCACTTTTTGTCTAAAAGAAGATTTAAAAAACTACTCTAGTTGAGAAAGATTATAGTTTAAATTTCATTAGACTATCTTATGTTGGAGCTTTCGATGGACAAAGAATGCACAGCACATGGATTATGTAGGCCTCTCTTCATTTGGATAAAATGAATATTCCCTGCAGGTGTCACTGTCTACAGTACATCAGAGGGTTAGCGAAAGAGAGCAAAATTATGAGAGATATACTTAATGGATCCATTGCAATTTACATTTGAACTTACCAGGTCTGGTCTCCTTGTGAACTGTAATCAATAAGATGGAGAAATCCACAAAATCTAGAGATTGTGTACATATGGTTTTACTGTAAACATTTCTGAAACACAAACCAGAAGTTTTAATCATCATCAATACTCTTATATAAAGCCTAATCATGTAACGTTTAGTCATATGAGTAGTCCTGTGGAGTTGTTCCTTGATCATTCATAATAAAAATTAAGCAAATCTTGAAGCCCTCACTCAGGCAAAACTACCATTGACATGATTTAGATCACAGGTGTTTATATTACCAAGAGCAACAAAAATGTATGATGGGCAAACTCCTAGCTGCATTGGTATCAATGCACATAACTATATTCAGGTTGAATTATGGGAACATGCTGTGACAATTAGTCCATTGCAGATACACTATTTATCTGCTTCTTCCATATCCATGACAGTATGTTTTCTCAGGCTGCATCCTATGTATGGAATGCCCTTCCAGAGCTACTTCACAAGGCCACTGTCCTTTCTGAGTTCCAATTGAACACTCAGTTCTACCATGATACCTGCAAAAGAGGCCATGTTTATACTACAGGTGGCACAGCAGCACTGCTATGGTGTTGCAGCTATGCTTTTGTAGTGCAGACACTTCCTACAGCAATGGAAGGGTTTTTTCCCCCATCACTGTAGGTAATCCACCTCTCCCGATGGCAGTAGGTAAATTGACATACTAATTCTTCCAATGACCTTCCTATATCTACACTGGGGGTTAGGGTTGGCTTAAATACAGTGCGTGGGGTGTGTGAATTTTTCACACCCCTAAGCACTGTCGTATATAAACCTAACTTTTAAGTAAAAAGAAGAACAGGAGTACTTGTGGCACCTTAGAGACTAACAAATTTATTAGAGCATAAAATTTATTATGCTCTAATAAATTTGTTAGTCTCTAAGGTGCCACAAGTACTCCTGTTCTTCTTTTTGCGGATACAGACTAACACGGCTGTTACTCTGAAACCTAACTTTTAAGTGTAGATCAGGCCAAAGTACTTGACTGGGATAGTCTATGAGCTAGATCTTCAGCTACTGTAAATCAGCTTGGTTGATCACTGAAGTCAGTGGAGTTACATTGCCCTAAAACAGTGTATTTCTTTTAAAAAATCATAAAACATCTGACAATTACATCATCAAATATTGTTACCAAGGCATGGCCACTCTTACTTTTATATTGCACTTCTTTTTCCAATCTTTTAACTGTTAGTCATCTCCTTCACACAAGGACTTTACCTTTGTTTGTATAGCACCTAGGACATTGAGGGTGCTACTGGAAGGAAATAAGTCAGAGTAATAGTAGCACTAGCTTAATTGTAATGTAATAGAGGCAGACTCACCTATGTGATTAAGTATCAGAGGGGTAGCCGTGTTAGTCTGAATCTGTAAAAAGCAACAGAGGGTCCTGTGGCACCTTTGAGACTAACAGAAGTACTGGGAGCATAAGCTTTCGTGGGTAAGAACCTCACTTCTTCAGATGCAAGTAATGGAAATCTCCAGAGGCAGGTATATATCAGGGTGGAGATAACGAGGTTAGTTCAGTCAGGGAGGGTGAGGTGCTCTGCTAGCAGTTGAGGTGTGAACACCAAGGGAGGAGAAACTGTTTCTGTAGTTGGATAGCCATTCACAGTCTTTGTTTAATCCTGATCTGATGGTGTCAAATTTGCAAATGAACTGGAGCTCAGCAGTTTCTCTTTGGAGTCTGGTCCTGAAGTTTTTTTGCTGTAAGATGGCTACCTTTACATCTGCTATTGTGTGGCCAGGGAGGTTGAAGTGTTCTCCTACAGGTTTTTGTATATTGCCATTCCTGATATATGACTTGTGTCCATTTATCCTCTTGCGTAGTGACTGTCCAGTTTGGCCAATGTACATAGCAGAGGGGCATTGCTGGCATATGATGGCATATATAACATTGGTGGACGTGCAGGTGAATGAGCCGGTGATGTTACAATGAGCTACAACATCAGGTTCTTACCCACGAAAGCTTATGCTCCCAGTACTTCTGTTAGTCTCAAAGGTGCCACAGGACTCTCTGTTGCTATGTGATTAAGTGTATTATGACTTTGGCATAACCAGGGAATGCAACATAAAAGGTATCTCCTTTAATTCTGCATTTCCCATGGTTTTTTATTTCTAAGAGGTCAAGTGCCAGCTCTTTAGCTTACAGAGCTAAAAGTTTACACCAGCTAAACAACTTGCCCCATATTCTATAGGAAGCTGCATTCTTGCCATGCAGTTGAAGTATATGCAGTGGCATTTTTATTTATTTTTAAACAAACAAAAATTTAAAAACTTTTTTCAGACTTATTTTGCTGCAACTGCTTGTATTTGTTAATGGAATCAGCAAACATGCCTTCTGTTTAATCTAGCATTATGGAGCTAAAGTAAAGACTATAAAGCTTCTCAGATCTTGTTACAACAGTTTCAAGCAGTTTTTAATATTGAAAATTATTCAGTTTAGGACACAAGTTTTTCCTACAGTAATGAAGTCCACAGAGACTGTCAGTAGTTTCTAATCCATATAAGTATTAGAAACAGTAGGGAACTGAAAGATAAAAGGTCATTACTCTCATTATGAGACATATCATGGTTTATTAAAAACACCAAAGGTTAACAAGTTCAAGTAATGCCATGCACTGTTAATAATCAAACCTCTCCACTTTAGGTATTCTAGGGGGCATGCTATTTATAAAACAGAGCTTTAAAAATGATACTAGCATATTTATATTGTTAAAATCCTAACAATTAATTATTGAGCTAATTTCCCATTCTGTTTTCATAAGGTGTGTTTTGCTAACCAATAATTCCAGATATATAACCTGGGCCAAAAAATGGCCTTTTCACACAGCTATATGAAAATTCCTGCACAAAATACAGCTTTGGAGGTTGAATAGTATTCACAGGGAGAAAACAACAAGACCTTTAGGCACGGCCATATTTCTTGGTGGGCTGGCCATGCCAAGGTCCAGAGCAATAGTAAACAAGAAAACACTCAACAGCCAAGAGATGGGAAAGGAATCCACAGATGGTGTTTCATAAAATCATGCTGTTATTGTTTCAGTGAGACCCAGGGGTGTTTTGTTATTGCCCCATTACTTAAACCTTAAACCAAGGAACAGGGCAAATTTTCAGCATTGTAACCTTAGACGGAGCAGCTTGGGGATTGCAGAGGCAACAGTTTTGGTTTTGCCCAAGGGTAACAGAAAGATTTAATCCTTCATGGCCTTACAGACCATATTTTTAAACAATACAGACTGATGTCCTCCAAAAGATATTATACAGCTGTGCAACTATCTGTCTGGGCACATACGTTTGTTAAACGAATGCTTAATACTTCTTCTTAGAAAAAAATATATCAGGATGGGCCAACCCATAACATATGCTCTAAGATGATGTGCAATGGTACTTGGCAGCAAGAGAAGTCTTTCCAGTCATTGGACGGTGGCACCCTGTCTAAGCACCAGAGGAACAGAACTAAAATGTATTAATACATGTATATCATAAAGGTAATGCCAGCTATAAAAACCTTCTCAAGATCAGCATTCCTAGCAAAGGAAAAAGGTAAAACACAGTTATTGCTACTGTCATGGGAAATAAGTGGTCACTTTTAAAATTATTTGATTCATCTAAAGTTTAGTTTTCTATTATGGGCCTGACTCAAAGCCTTGAAACAAATGATAGAACAGGACAAAAAGTTTCAATTTTTGATTTTACCTCAACCCCCAAAAAACCCGAACCAGAACACTTTTGTTAAATTTCTTTCCTCCTCCCTCCACTATTTTTCAACCATCTCCATTTAATAGAAAGTCTCCCATTAACCCAAATGGATATTGGACCAGGCCCTTATGGAATTAGTTAAACTAGTTGGCATCTTTGGATTCAGCTTTTTCTGTATTACATAAGCCCACAGAAATTGTGGAACATGCCATAGCTGGTCCTGCCTCTGGACCTAGTGGATCCTATATCTAGGATCCTACAGAAGCTTTTGATGCATTTGTGACACTCTGCTTCCCATATTCATGACTATGATATTATTATGACATAATTATGATGCATCTTATGCAAAATATGTCACATGAGGTGTCAGTGGAAATGTTATGGTTTGCTGAATATGATTACCCTATTTGTATGAATGTATCATTTTTGTATCTGGAGTTATGAATATTGACTATGTATCTGTATTTCAAATGTGCTTGCTCCTAGGTAACACCCACAAAACACTACATCCAATCTAGCCAGCATACTGTGAATGGCCTATTGAAGTTGAATGGCCCGTCAACAAAGACAATGGGCCATTGGAAAGGCTTATCCTCACCTGTAGACACTTCAGTCAGCATATGGATAATGGCTGCCATGACTCATCAAAGCATGCAAGGGCTTGTGACTAGGTCATGTGATATTGGACTCCGTTTTGGTACCTGTATTTTTTCACAAACTGCTATGAAACAAAGAAAATTTCCCTCCATATGGAAGAAACTATAAAAGGGGGTGGGGGTGACATCACCATGGGCCTCACCCACACAACAGAACACTTGGAAACACCTCAGGGACAAAGACTGAACTGGGGGAAGTGCTGGTCCCAGGCAAGAAAGAAAGAAGCCTGCCTGTGTATGTAAGTTTGGTGGACTGTTTGTATTATCTTACAGGGTAAGACACTGCTTGATTCAAATCCTATCCAGGTTAGAGAACTTAGATTGTGTTTTTGTTTTATTTCTTATGGTAATCTTCTACTTTGATCTGTTTGCTATTACTTATCATCACTTAAAATCTGTCTTTCTGTAGTTAAAAAAAATTATTCTATATTTTACCTAAAAACAGTGTGGTTTGAGTGAAGTGCTTGAGGAAAAATCTCAGCTCAGTTAACAAAGGCTTGTGCCTTGTCCTGTCCACTTTCAGGGAGGGGCAGATAGAACGTTTTATTATTGGTTTTAATTCCCTTTGCAAGGTCCAAATCTGCTTGGCTTTTGGCAGTTCTCACTTTGCTTTTGACCAAGGAAGAAGAGTACAGCTCTGGGGTCCTTAGCAGGGGAGTTGGCGTATCTTGGTTGGAGCCTCTCTATTGTTAGTTCATGAGTGGCTGAGGAGAAGCATTCATGTAACTGCAGCTGGATGTGTTCCTGCCTGTGTAAAGATTGTGTAAGTGCAGGATCAGGAGTAATCTGCAGCTTGTCACAGCAGCAGAGTGTGAGAGGGAGCCCAGGCTAGTGAGACAAAGAGCTCAGTGGTACCCCAGTTACAGGTTGCAGCCATGGGGGAAACCCATCACAGCATTAATATAGTCTGCAGAGAACTGAGCAGGACTACTTGGCACCCAAATGATTACTATGCCCTAAGAAAAAATAACTAGGAGAGTAAACACAGAGGAAAACTGGAGAGGACAGACAGATGAATGGTTTGCAAACTGAATCCCGCAACCACAAATAATATTTCAGAATGGCTTTTTATAATCAGCTGAGTAATTTTGAATTCTTCATTTGTTTTTCCTCGGTGACTTTAATAAAGCATGCCTGAGGCTCAGTTTCCTGGCAAACTGCATTATTTGTGTTTTAAACCGGTTGTTTGCCAAGGTTTCTGCAAGCTCACTAACAACATAATTATGATTGACAACTGGCTGTCCTTTTGCTGGTAGGATGTCCTTTTGACTCTTTATTACCTAGTTGTGTTTCTCATTTCTGTTGCACAAGAAAGATCCTGAAAAACAACAACAACCCTTCCTTTGCATTACCAATAAGATCAATGGCAAGGACTCCATTTTGTCTCCACAAGTACTATAGCTCACCCTTCTGTAAGGGCTTTTACTTTTTGCTCTGGCAGATACTAATGCTTGCCTTCCTCTTCCTTTTGTTGTACCATTGAACACATGTAATAGCAGTAGCGACAGATGGAAAGCAGGTATAGTACCAGTTTCTGAAGCCTTCCGATCTCTGGATTTTAGTCCATCTTAGTTTGCTGCAAATGTATGCAAAGCAGAGTGAGGTGGAGTAGCAGCACAGAACAATGTAGGGAACAGAGGGCATTGGTGTAACACAAAGAGAGAAGAAAGGAAGTAAAGGCAAAGAAAAGAGTCCATATAAATGGAGGGGAAAGGAGGATGCTTGTATTTTTTTTTAATGATAAGCATATGTTGATTAAGATTCTTAAGGGCAGATCCTCATCTGGTGTTAATTGTCATAACTTTGTGAAGTTAATGTTATCTGCTGGCTTTCCCATTACACTTGCAAATACTGGAGGGTGGGACCTTTTACATATTTATCCCTCTCTGCAAATGGTTTCCAGCATGCAAGTAAAACTGTGTCATGTGATAGTGAATCTTTAAGGAATTAAGTGATATTTTACATTGTTTTTTGGTGGCAGTTAAAATCCATTTTCAAGATTCTCTTAGACTTCTCACCAAGAAATCCTCAGGATTTTTCCCAAGCTCCCCCCTTATCTCCCAATCATCAGAGGACATGAAGGAAGAAACAAGTGAGTCCTTTGAGTTATTCAGCAAGTTCTCTCCTCTACAAATTGAATACCAACCACTGACATTTTAGGTAGATGAACTGCTCTTTTATATGACATCTAAACATGTATGTGCTAAGTTAACATGATCTACAGGTTGTCATGACGTCCTTCTTTTGTTACAAGTATAGCAAATAACCTTGGAAATATCAAGGTTGAAAATGTTCTTTACTGCACATTGACTTTGACTGGGTTGTCACTCAAGTGCAATTGGTCTTTCTAATACTAGCATCTGACCCCATGACCCTTGGCTTTGTTTTTATGGTTTCTTTTAACTCTTTTTAGATGTTTAATATCAGATTTCTTTTCCATCAACTTCTCCCCAGATTCACAGTCTGGGATATGTTCTGGTTTGTTGAATGGAAGAGAAAAAAGAGACTGTTTTCAGGAACTATTCTTTCTATAGACAATACCCTTGTGAGAGTCCAAGTCTAGAGCCTGCATCCTAAGCAAGTTGAAAAAATTCATAGGGAAGACCAAGCTGGATGAGCAAGCATCTCAAATGGGTGATTAAGAGAAAGCAGAAAGCCTACAAGGAATGAAACATGAGAGGGCTCAGCAAAGAAAGCTACCTCTTGGAGGTCAGAAAGTGTAGGGATAAAGTGAGAACTGCCAAAAGCCAAGCAGAGTTGGACTTTGCAAAGGGAATTAAAACCAATAATAAAACCTTCTATAGCCATATCATAGAATCATAGACTTTAAGGTCAGAAGGGACCATTATGATCATCTAGTCTGACCTCCTGCACAATGCAGGCTACAGAATCTCACCCACCCACTCCTGTATCAAACCTGTCTCTGAGCCATTGAAGTCCTCAAATCATGGATTAAAGACTTCAAGGTGCAGAGAATCTTCCAGCAAGTTACTTGTGCCCCACGCTGCAGAGGAAGGTGAAAAACCCCCAGGGCCTCTGCCATTCTTCCCTGGAGGAAAATTCCTTCCTGACCCCAAATATGGTGATCAGCTAAACCCTGAGCATGTGGGCAAGACTCACCAGCCAGACACCCAGGAAAAATTCTCTGTAGTAACTCAGATCCCACCCTATCTAACATCCCATCACAAGCCATAGGGCATATTTACCGCTAATAGTCAAAGGCCAATTAATTGCCAAAATTAGGCTACCCATTATACCATCCTCTCCGTAAACTTATCAAGCTTAGTCTTGAAGCCAGATAAGTCCTTTGCTCCCACTGCTCCCCTTGGAAGGCTGTTCTAGAACTTCACTCCTCTGATGGTTAGAAACCTTTGTCTAATTTCAAGTCTAAACTTCCTGATGACCAGTTTTTATCCATTTGTTCTTGGGTCCACATTGGTACTGAGCTTAAATAATTCCTCTCCCTCCCTGGTATTTATTCCTCTGATATACTTGTAAAGAGCAATCATATCTCCCCTCAGCCTTCTTTTGGTTAGACTAAACAAGCCAAACTCTTTGAGTCTCCTTTCATAAAACAGGTTTTCCATTCCTTGGATCATCCTAGTAGCCCTTCTCTGTACCTGTTCCAGTTTGAATTCATCCTTCTTAAATATGGGAGACCAGAACTGCACACAGTATTCCAGATGAGGTCTCACCAGTGCCTTGTATAACGGTACTAACACCTCCTTATCTCTACTGGAAATACCTCACCTGATGCATCCCAAGACCGCATTAGCTTTTTTCACGGCCATATCACATTGGTGGCTCATAGTCATCCTGTGATCAACCAATACTCCAAGGTCCTTCTCCTCCTCTGTTACTTCCAACTGATGCGTCCCCAGTTTATAACAATTCTTGTTATTAATCCCTAAATGCATGTGATTGAATTTTTCACTATTAAATTTCATCTTATTACTATTACTCCAGTTTACAAGGTCATCCAGATCTTCCTGTATGATATCCCGGTCCTTCTCTGTATTGGCAATACCTCCCAGCTTTGTGTCATCCGCAAACTTTATTAACACATTCCCACTTTTTGTGCCAAGGTCAGTAATAAAAAGATTAAATAAGATTGGTCCCAAAACCGATCCCTGAGGAACTCCACTAATAACCTCCCTCCAGCCTGAGAGTTCACCTTTCAGTACGACTCATTGTAATCTCCCCTTTAACCAGTTCCTTATCCACCTTTCAATTTTCTTATTGATCCCCATCTTTTCCAATTTAGCTAATAATTCCCTATGTGGAACCGTATCAAATGCCTTACTGAAATCGAGGTAAATTAGATCCACTGCGTTTCCTTTGTCTAAAAAATCTGTTTCCTTCTCAAAGAAGGAGGAAATCAGGTTGGTTTGGCACGATCTACCTTTTGTAAAACCATGTTGTAATTTGTCCCAGTTACCATTGACCTCAATGTCCTTAACTACTTTCTCCTTCAAAAATTTGTCCAAGACCTTGCATACTACAGATGTCAAACTAACAGGCCTGTAGTTGCCCGGATCACTTTTTTCCCCTTTCTTAAACATAGGAACTATGTTAGCAATTCTCCAGTTATATGGTATAACCCCTGAGTTTAATATTCTTGGATGAAAATTTTCTGGGCCCCCCGATTTAGTCCTATTAAGCTCAAGAAGAAAACCAAGAAAGAAGAAGTGGGACCACTAAACACTGAGGATGGGTGGAGATTAAAGATGATCTAGGAATGGCCCAAAACTTAAACAAATACTTTGCCTCAGTTTTTAATGAGGCTAATGAAGAGCTTATGAGAAGTGACAGAGTGGCTAATGGCAACAAGGCTATGAAGGTAGAAATTACCACATCTGAGTTAGAAGCCAAACTCAAACAGCTTAATGGGACTAAACTGGGGAGCCGGATAATCTCCATACTAAAATATTAAAGGAACTGTCACATGAAATTACAAGCTCAATAGCAAGGATTTTTAAACTCAATGGTGATACCCTAAGACTGGAGAATTGCTAATATAGTTCCTATTTTTAAGAAAAGTGGGGAAAAGTGACCCAGGAAACTACAGGCCTGTTAGTTTGACCTCAATCCTGTGCATGGTCTTGGAACAGATTTTGAAAAAGAAACTAGTTATTGTTGTGTAACTTGTTTCCAGATTGGCATTGTGAGTCCTAGTTATTTAAGAGTCAAAATTAGAGTTGTTTGGCTAGTTTTGACTAAACACAGGTCACATGCTATTGTTTGTGTTCTCTGATTGGAAGTTCAAGTCAGAATCAAGCTTCGAATGTGAATCCTCATGTTTAAGAGTTCAAAGTTTGCTTTCCAAGCATATTCACTTAAAATTCTCTGCTTCCATGAACATTCTGGCCAGTAAACTCATTCTCAAAAGTGAACTCAGGGGGTATATCTACACAGCAAAGAAAAACCTGCGGCTGGCCTCTGCCAACTGACTCAGGCTTGTAGGGTCCTCCCACCTCGCTGGGTCCTAGAGCCCAGGCTCCAACCTGACCTCAAAAATCTACACTGTAATGAAACAACTTGGCAGCACGAGCCCCGTGGTATGAGCCAGCCATGGGTTTTGTTTTTGCAGTGTATGCATATCCAAAAGGGGCATGAATGCAAATGAAGTGAATTTTTGAATGAAGTCATGGAATGGTGGTGATGGTTTTTTTTTTTTTATTTGCCGAAGTCTAATTTTGATCTCAAGGATTCCCCTCTCTTGCCCCTTTGCTCATCCTTAAGGCTGATTTTAAAAACAGCAGCCAGAATGTTATTCACATTATTTTGTTGAATTGCTCACCCAAGAGTGGATTGTTGTATACTACCTACCAGACAGTTTGTGGCTCTTACACAAAAGCATTGACACAAGTAAATCAAACACTGTTTTAACCTGTGTTTTTAAAAACACAGCCTAAAGCCTCAGGTAATATGGGGGAATACCTGTCACTTAGCGGAGTGCAAAAAGACAGTTTTGATGTAATATGTCCTTTGATGGCCTTAAAAAACTCCCCCAAAAATCATGATGCTACCATCAGTTTGAAACAGCACAAATCTTCTTCATTCTAAGAAGAAAAAATGCTATATGCTTCCATCATTTCAGAAAACTGAATACAGACCCAAGTAATTTCTTTATGATAGGTATTTCAAGATACATGAGGTTTCTCCAAATAAAATATTTATTTGATATAAAAAGCAAAAGATGACATTTTAATGGTCATTTGCTAAAATAGAACTATCATGCTATGCAACTGGTTTGACAGCCATTAGTCAGGAAGTAATACTTTAGGGTCTAGTTTTTAGTCTCTGCCAAAGGCATATACATAGCCTCTGGAAAGAATCTATGAAAGGATATACTATGACAATAAATGACATTCTTCTGGGAACCACATGATTCCCTTATGCATTATTTTGATTGCAACAAGTCAGACATACACCTTTATGGAAAATATCTGTAGCACTTACAATGGCATTACATTGCCCCTTCATCTGAAGATGCAATTCCATATCTTAACTTTTATAAAACCTAAGCAATAAAGTATTGAAGAAATGAACCATAGCAAAGCTGTATAAAGAACAATTCTCTCAAATCACAGCTTACAGTGTAAATTCCAGTATTTTAAAGCAAACATTTGAAATGTAAAATTTGTCTACTTTTTATATTTAGTTTCCTTTGTGTAGTTTGATCAAGTCTTATGCTGGGTAGAAAAATACAGCTATGACATTTTTTGAATATTTGTGTAACCTTTATTGTTTCCTAGGCAATACTGATGTTTCTGAGGCTCTGTATTCTTAGTAAAGTATAGCTTTCTGTAACTGTCACAAGGTGAGTTTCATATACAGTTTCACAAAGAGGGTCAGTTGGTAAGCAATGCTGGTAAGCATTTTCTAAATAAAAACAATGGTATTCAGGGGTATTCATGATTTTTACATGTGCAAGAGGCTGCATGGTTCATAATGGTGCCCAAATTTTCTTGGCCACTGCAAACAGGCTTTCAATATTGCACCCTGTGCTTATAGGGTTAAGGACATTATAAACCATCCCTCTGCTGTGTGCTTCAAAACATTTACATGGGAGGAGATGGATAAAAAAGGATTTGCCCCATCTTCTGGGTTGGGGAGGGAACTCCTGTCTGGGAAGGTAGTGGGAGAGGTGGAGTCACATCATCTGCAGGAACTTAGAAGGCAATAATCTATCATGCCTTTCACCTTAAGTGTAGCTTCAGACATGCAAGAGGGTAACTTTTGTTCTACAGCAATAATAATTCCTGTTGCTGTCTACTTCAATTGCATGGAAGAGAAGAGAGGAAGAGGGACAAGCTTATCAAAAATAGGAGTCTAACTTTAAGTACCTAAGTATAGATTTAGAAGTCTAACTTTAGGTTCCTATTTTTGAAAACCTTGACCCTGGTCAGTCTTCAGTTTCTCTCTATCCACTGCTATGTTGGCAATTCCTCCTAATTTAGTGTCATCTGCAAATGTTTAGACTTATTACTTCCTGCTGTAGATCATTAAGATAGATACTAACCAGTACCAGTCCTAAAATGGTCCTTCACAGGACAGTCTCAGCACCTCTGTATGAGAATTTCTCCTTTAATGAAAATAAGTAGGTGAACAAATTCAGATAAAATAGGAACCAACACAACATTCATATCAATCTAAACTTGATTATTTTAAGTTTTGAAGAAGTTCAGTGAACTTCTCCAGTTTTATTTAATTTTTTGTGCATCTTTACTTCTTTGTTTACAGCTTGGACAAGAACTTGGAATACTGGAATATGGTGCCAAGAGAAAAAGAAATTCACATGGTACAGCTCATCTGGCCCAGACCAGGAGACAACAGAAATCTCATGAGAGATGGTTCTGGCAACTTATCCAGCACAAGTTTTAGACCAGAGAGGCTCAGAATAATTTTGCATAACTGAACAGTTTGACAGAATCAGTCCTAAAGATGTATGTTGCACATGATGCCTGTTGGTGATCAAAGAGCCTTGAATGGAAATGGCAGCAATAAAAGCCAATACAATTTTTCTTTTTTTAATGGAAGATGTGGAAGTACCAGGAACCTCATAGGGAAGGGGTTCGGTCAGCAAACTCATGGAATAATTGAGCAATAGGAACCGTATGCTATATAGGAAGTGAGCAGTGAGAGCTGCATGGTGGAGCTGTAATTAATCCACTTGCTGCAGACAACTATGCAGATATCTCATTTATACACACCAAAGAAGCGGGAACTAGAACTCTGGTTCCCCCCACAGTAAAACCACAAGCCTTGAGGAGAACTGCCATAACTGCTAGCAGGAGGAGGTCCCTCAGTCTTGTCAACCTAGCAAACTCATGACACACAAGCTGCAGTAGGACAAGGTGGTTTGAAGTGCCTATCTCCCAGACAATTCTTGTGTTTCCTCTAAAAGCATGAAATACCAGAACTGCCGTTTGTGGTCTATCAACCACTAATTCCACTCTGCATATGGTCTCTTCTCCAGTTATGAAATTTTTTGGTGTGAAACTTGTTACAAACCTGAAATTCTGGCTGGGTTTTTCCAAAAGGTTTGCTGGCATCTGTCAGGTGGCAAACTTCTCTTTCTTATGGTTTCAGATGGGGGTTTTGTGATTACAGATCAAAACCTGTTTCCAACTCAGTTTTATTTAGAACTAAAAATTCTAAGCATAGCTTGCAAACTTGCTTGGGCCAACACTAAAACCAAAAAGAGTTTTGCATAATTCCCTGAAACCCAGAAATGCCACATTTCACACAGTTATAATGGCATCTGTCCCTCAATAGCATCATTTCCTCTTAAATCTGTCAATCTGTGCCTTTCAGTCATTCAGTCAGCAATGAAGGCCATTCAGACAATGCACTGATCTTGATGTAAGAAATCTTTGGGGAAATGGTGCTGACTAAACCTCTATTGTATTTGATTGCATTAACTTGATTTCTTTATGCATTTACATTTCAACACGTCAACTATTCAGATAAAAGTATTTAACCCTCTGAAATGTTTTCCCGCTTTTCTTCCATCAAAGTCCTATGGCAGGCAGGGTGACATGAAATTTCTAAAATTTAGTACATTTGTTCTATTTTTCTTTTATAGAAATGTACTTTTAGAAAAATAGCTGCACAAACCAGAAAAGCTGTGGGGAAAATGTTTTTGCAGGACTAACTTTGCCAAAAAATACTTTAAGAATTAGCATTTACTGTTCCCTGTAATGGAATAGTTAAGTGGTAGCTTTTGTCCGGAAACTAAAATTGAACTGGAAGCATTGAAATAAAATTACAGTACTAAGCAAAAATTGTGGTAGATCTGTCAACCATTTTAACACCATTGTCCAACCATGAGAAAATTCATGTAATTATGGCAAGTTTTTAGTTTAACCTAGTATTTAATAGCCCACTGATACTAAGCAAAGTTACCAGTAAAAACAGCTTGCTAAAAATAAAGTCATTTCATGCCTTTCTGATCTCTTCCTCACCTGGAGCTCAGCCTCCCATAACTAAGAATTGTGAGCTATTATTACGCAGTTTTGTTCTGTCCAGCAACATTGAGTTTTAGGCATTTTTTAAATCTATTTTTCCACAAATAGATTTTTAAATTCAGCAACAAACTCCCCAAAGCTCTATGTAGCTCCTTGCTAGTGCTTTTCATTCATGGATCTCAAAGCACTTTACAGAGGAAGACAATATCTTTATCTCCATCTTACAGATGGGGAAATTGAGGCACAGAGCGATAATGATCTGTCCATGGTCCCCCAACAAGCCAAGAACACAGGTTTCCCAAGGGCTAACTTAGCGTTCTGTCCACTAGCTAACACTGCCTTCCCATCTACATTAAAAACATACTAAATGCAGCACCAAGAGGAGGTTGATTGCACGGTTTTTAGAACATGACATTGGATAGTTTTAATGTGAGCTAACAAACAACTACACCATTGTTTGAAATTTCTATTTATCCTTTCACATTTGGCTTTTCTTTAGTACCCATTACCTTCTTTTCTATGCACTTCCTTGGGATTCCTTCAACCGCTGCAGCTGACCAGAAGCCCAACTCAGGCCCCAGCTGCACCTCTGCTCCACCTCCTGCTCTGCCCCCAGCCCAGCTCAGGCCCCAGCTTCAGCTCTGCTCCACCTCCTGCTCTGCCCCCAACCCAGCTCAGGCCCCAGGTGCAGCTCTGCTCTGCCCCAGCCCAACTCAGGCCCCAGCTTCAACTCTGCTCCACTCCCTGCTCCACCCCCAGCCCAACTCAGACCACAGCTGCAGCTCTGCTCCATGCCCTGCTGTGCCCCCAGCCCAGCTCAGGCCCCAGCTGCAGCTCTGATCCAGCCTCTGGTCTGCCCTCAGCCCACCTCTGTCCTCATTCCTTCTTTTCCCCGAGGCCAGCTCTGCCTCTAGCCCCAGCTCCTCCCTCATCACCAGTTCTGCTCCAACGTCACCTTCAGCCCAAGCTCCTCTGCTGAGCCAACTGTGCAGTAATGGAGTGGGAGGGATGCGGACACATTCCATTACTAGTAAGGCAGGGGCATGACAAGAAAAGTTTGGGCACCACTGATTCAGACTGTAAGCTCTTTGGATAGAGATTATATCTTACTCTGTCTCTGTGCAGTAACAGAGTAACACAATGTAACACAATGATCCCTGGAGTGCTAGAAAAACACAAATAATCATGAAGTGTTACTTTTTCTTTCATGAAGTATTTTATTAGATGACCAGGGTTTTATTAATGGAGGGTGGGAATGGGAACTACAGGGTCAGAGGACAAGTTATTTTTTACTCTAGATGGTCTAGGTTAGTCCTTCTCCTCCATTTTAGTCGGAAAGCTTAAAAGTAACCCATGATTAGTTTAAAATGAACAAAAAATTGTCCCTCTCCTAAAACCACCTTAAAAGAACAGGTAGGCAGGAGCAGAATATGAAACTAATTAATTCCCATGTGAGGCAAAATGCACATAAATCCTCTACTCCTTCAGCTCAATGGGGTGCCACCTTAATGATTTAGGGTATGTCTACACTATGAAATAAGGTCGATTTTATAGAAGTCGATCATTAGAAAGCGATTTTATACAGTCGATTGCGTATGTGCCCACTAAGCGCATTAAGTCG
The DNA here is from genome assembly GCF_011386835.1 of Chrysemys picta bellii. Taxonomy (NCBI): domain Eukaryota; kingdom Metazoa; phylum Chordata; order Testudines; family Emydidae; genus Chrysemys; species Chrysemys picta. The sequence continues at coordinate 185,974,146 of NC_088793.1, forward strand.
GCAGAGCGCGTCCTCAATACCGTGGCTAGCATCGACTCACAGAGCAGTGCACTCTGGGTAGCTCTCCCACAGTCCCCATAGTCTCCGCTGCCCACTGGAATTCTGGGTTTAGCTCCCAATGCTTGATGGGGCAAAAACATTGTCGCGGGTGGTTTTGGGTACATGTCAGTCTCCCCTCCTTCCCTCCCTCCCTCCCTCCTTGAAAGCAATGGCAGACAATCGTTTCGCACCTTTTTTCCTGGGTTACCTGTGAAGACGCCATAGCACGGCAAACATGGAGCCTGGTCAGCTCAGCGCTGCTGTTGTGAGCATTGTAAACACCTCGCGCATTATCCTGCTGTATGTGCAGAGTCTAGCTAGGAACCTCCAGCACGAGGACGATTATGAGGAGGACATGGACACAGACGTTCCTGAAAGCATGGGATGTGGCAATTGGGACATCATGGTGGCAGTGGGGCTGGTTGTCCTTGGGGACCCAGCCTACCCCTTGCTCCTATGGCTCATGAAGCCATACACAGGCAGCCTGGACAGTAGTAAGGAGCAGTTCAACTATAGGCTGAGCAAGTGCAGAATGGTGGTAGAATGTGTCTTTGGATGTTTAAAAGCTCGCTGGCACAGTTTGCTGACTAGGTTCGACCTCAGTGCAACAATTCTCATTGTTATTGCTGCTTGCTGTGTGTTCCATAATATCTGTGAGAGTAAGGGGGAACGTTTATGGCGGGGTGGGAGGTTGAGGCAAATTGCCTGGTGGCTGATTTTGAGCAGCCAGACACCAGGTCAATTAGAAGAGCACACCTAGGTGCGCTGCACATTAGAGAGGCTTTGAAAACTAGTTTCATGACTGGCAAGGCTATGGTGTGACAGTTGTGTGTGTTTCTCCTTGATGCAAACCCTTCCCCTTTGTTGATTTGAATTCCCTGTAAGCAGTGGTGAGCTGGAGCCAGTTCACACAGGTTTGCAAGAACTGGTTATTAAATTTAGAAGCCGGTGTAGAACCTGTTGTAAAGGGGCCGGCAGGTGGGCAAACTCTGGTCTGCAGGCCACATCCAGCCTGCGGGACCGTCCTTTCTGGCCCGACTGAGCTTCCACCTGGGGAGGCTCCCCTGGCCCCTCCCCCGCATCCCTCCCCCTCGCAGAGCCCCGCCGCGCCTCTGGCGCCAGCGTTCTGGGCAGCTCTGCAGCTCCGGCTGCTTTGAGCAGCGTGGTAAGGGGGCCAGGGCTGGGGCTGGGAGGAGGGGTTGGATAAGGGGCAGGGAGCGGTTGGAGGGGGCGGAGGTTCTGGGGGGGCGATCAGGGGATGGGGAACGGGGGAGGGGGTTGGGTAGGAGTGGGAGTTCCGGGGGTCTTTGGGGTGATGATGGATGGGGTCGGGGCAGTCACGGGACAGGGAGCGGGGGCAAGTTGGGTAGGGAGTAGGGTCCTGGGGGGCAGTTAGGGTGAGGGGTCTCGGGAGGGGATGGTCAGGGGACAAGGAGTGGTGGGGTTGATGGGTTGTGGGTTCTGAGGGTGGCAGTCGGGGGCAGGAAGTGGGTTGGGGTCAGATGGGTGGGTGGGTGGGGGGAAGACAGGCACGTGGGGCTTGTACTCACCATGCGGTTCCCTACCGGGTCTTCGGCGGCACTTCAGCGGGGGGTGGGGGGAGAGGGGGTTTTCACTCGCTCCGGGTGAAGGACCTGCCGCCGAAATGCCGCCGAAAACCTGGAGTGAGTGAAGGCCCCCCCCGCCACCGAAGTGTCGCCGAGGACCCGGTAGGGAACTGGTTATTGGGATTTTGGGAGCTTATCACTGCCTGTAAGCGAATCCCCTTCCCCTCTTCGACCACAGCTGGCAAAGGAAATAAAGTCACTATTGTTTTGAAACCATGCATTCTTTATTTATTAATTTTTAAAAAGTGAGATAACTGACAAGGTAGCCTGGCATGGGGGGAGTAGTGGAGGAGGGAAGGACAAGACCACATTGCTTATTGTAGCCACACTCCAAATCAAAACTGTTTGAATGACAGCCTTCTGTTGCTTGGGCCATCCTCTGGAGTGGAGTGGGTGGGTGCCCGGAGCCTCCCCCCACGTTCCTGGGCATCTGGGTGGATATGGAACTTGTGGAGGAGGGCAGGCAGTTATACAGTGGATGCAGTGGTGGTCTGTGCTCTTGTTGCCTTTCCTGCAGCTCCACCAGATGCCTGATCATGTCCGTTTGCTCCCCCATTAGCCTCAGCATCGCCTCCTGCATCTTCTGCTCACTTAATGCTTTCCTGGCCTCTGTCACTGAATGCCTCCATGCATTCAGCTGTGCCCTATCAGTGTGGGAGGACTGCATGAGCTCAGAAAACGTCATTGTGAGTGCATTTTTTTCACCTTCTAATCTGCGACAACCTCAGAGATGGAGATGATAGGGGGAGCATAAAAACATTTGCACCTGCAGGGGGATAAAAAGGGAGAGTAAAATTTAAGATGATACATTTCTGAGAACAAAAGGGAGACTCTTTCACAGTGAATCAAGCAATTCACAACAGACAGCACATGTGCTTTAGGTACAAGGTCGCATTTTGCCTTTTATATTGAGTGCCTGCTGGTATGGTGACACGTCACACATGGATGAGCAACAGAATTTGGTTTCCAGGCAGCCATGGTAAGCCAAAGGGTACGCGGGATTGGCTTCTTCCACCTTCATAACATGTGGGAATGGTTTCAAACTACAGCACCCTCCTTTCCCATAGCAAGCAATGCTGGGTGGGTTTGCCATTTAAAAGGAGGGGCTGCAGTTTTGGGGTGGATGTGCAGCACACCCCTCGCCCCACCCCACCTTGTGGCTATTCTCTGGGATGATCCCTTCACCCCTCCCTCCACCGCGTGGCTATTCTCAGGGATGATCCCTTTTAGCCCAAAAGCAAACAGCCCAGCATGAATGAGGTCCTTTTACTGTTCCCTTACAAAAATTCCCCTATTTCAACCAGGTGACCATGAATGATATCACTCTCCTGAGGCTAACACAGAAAGATAAAGACTGAATGTTGCTTGAATGCGACCAAAACCCAGGACCATTCGCTGCCATCCTTTGTGCTGTAATGATTACAGACTGCTTGCTACTGGCTTAGCGTGTTAAAGTGGAGGATGAAATAAGGCAGCCCTCCCCAGAAACCTTCTGTAAAGGCTTTCAGAGTACCTCTAGGAGAGCTTCATGGAGATGTCCCTGGAGGATTCCCGCTCCATCCACAGACATGTTAACAGACTTTTCCAGTACCTGTACTGGCCGTGAATGCACCCCAATTCTTCAGGGAAAATCAAACATTAAAAACAATTGTTTTTAAACCCTGTAGTGTAGTTACGAATGTGCACTCACCAGAGGTGCCTTCTCTGGCTTCAGGGTCCAGGAACCCGCCTTGGGATGGTATTGGCTCTAGGGTGATGAAAGGGTCCTGGCTGCCGGGGAGAACGGATTCTCCGCTTGTCTGCTGCGCATTCTCCTCTTCCTCATCCACAAAATCCTCCCCCACGTTGTGTGAGACTCCCCCCTTGCAGCTGTCCTCGGACAGTGGTGGGGTAGTGGTACGGTCCTCCCATAGAATGCCATGCAACTGACCTTAGAAGTGATATGTATGGGGCTCTGACCCGGAGCGACCGTTTGCCTCCTTTGTCTTTTGGTAGGCTTGCCTGAGCTCCTTAACTTTCACGCGGCTCTGCTGTGTGTCCCTGTTGTAGCCTCTCTTCACCATGCCATGTGCGATTTTGACATATATATTAGCATTTCTTCTTTTTTATCAGAGTTTGGCCTGCACAGATTCTTCTCCCCATACAGCAATCAGATCCAGTGTCTCCCGTTTGTTCCACACTGAAGCTCGTTTGCGATTCTGGGACTGCATGGTCACCTGTGCTGCTGAGCTCACCACGCTGACCAAACAGGAAATGAAATTCAAAATTTCCCGGGGCTTTTCCTGTGTACCTGGCTAGTGCATCGGAATTGAAAGTGCTGTCCGGAGCGGTCATATTGGAGCACTCTGGGATAGCTCCCGGAGGCCAATTCTGTCGAATTGCATCTGCACTACCCCAAATTCGACCCAGCAAGGTCAATTTTAGCGCTACTCCCCTCGCCGGGGAGGAATATAGCAGTCGATTTTAAAACCCCTTTAGGTCAACGGAACGGTGTTGGTTGTGTAGATGCATTGCTTATAAAATCGACCTAACGCAGCTAAATTCGACCTAACCTCGTAGTGTAGACAAGGCCTTATTCAATGCATTCTATTTTGCCTAAGTATTGCAGGACATATGGTATGCTTCACACTTCACTGCAAATTTCCTGGCTTTGATTTTTTTCTGACACAACCTTAACAGTCTTTTAATGTCACTTTTTTCACTGTGTGATATTCATAAAATTTCTCATCTTAACAGTTCCATACTTTCAGGCTCCTGTAGCTGGCATAGAGCAAAATGCAATTTTGGGAAAATATTTATACTTCATTATTGAGTAATCATCTGGCCCTTTAATATCTGTCAGCTTGATGAGGTTGAAGCAGTCATTGATGCAAAAGACCTCCCACCTGCTCGATGTGGGGCATAAGTTGAGCTCCCCTCAGAGTTCTTTTTCAAATGTTCTCAACATTGGACATATGGAGAACTTGTTCCTCCCTCATGCATCTTTTGCTGGTCATGTGTTCCCCAAGCCAGATGCTTCTTCTAGCAGAATTTCTAGAACACGTGAAGGAAGAATTGGCACATGATGAGCTGAACTCATCAATAAGTTACACTGCTCTACAGCCAAAATGCTTCTGAAATAAATGTAGTCAAACTTTACTAATTCTTGGTCACTGAGAACGAAAATGATGCTTAAAATTGTTGATTGGCTCCAGTTTTCAAGATATGCTATTGGGTCAGTATATACGACCCTTGACTTGGGAATGGCGGAGGATAAGTGAGTTATAAAGGGAAGGGATCTCAATTTAAACCAGAAATGACTAAAATACATCTTTGACTGGATCTATGAATAAATCTATGACTGGGTTTGGACAGTACTTGCTTTTTAGGCAAAACAATGAATGATGCAATCTGAAGCTGGTATTGCGTCATACATGATATGAATTGCATCATGTTATTCCTAGAAGTCATGGATGATGCAATCATAACGAAGCTTACATCACTCTGCTGAACAAATTGCCCTATATCAGCTCTAGAAATCATACAGTGTCATACTCTCTTATTTGTCAGTGTTTGATTTTGCAAGGGGACACATTTCTGTTTAGCCAAAGTGAGCAGAGATGCCTCGTAGTTGTGTGAACAAAGTACTGCATCACAAAAGCGCAGGATAACCACTATGGTTAAGAAAGCCTATCATCTTTATTTTGGCTGCAAAATTGGAGATCAGGACACGAGGTGGGCCCCACACATATGCTGCAACACTTATGCAACAAATCTTCGCCAGTGGTTGAACAGGAAAAGGAAATCTATGCCTTTTGCAGTGCCAATGATTTGGAGAGAGCCAACAGATCATACCAGCAATTGTTACTTCTGCATGGTGCCTCCAGTTCGGAAAGGTGTGTCAAAGAAGAAAAAGTGGACTGTGCATTATCCAAACATTCCATCAGCTATATGCCCAGTACCCCCATGGAGAAGGACTGCCGGTTCCTGATGCACCAGAATCCTTCTCACTTGAGTCAGACGAGGAAGAGGAAGAGGATGAAACTTCTGGTCCTGAACCATCAATGTCACAGGACCCACATTTTCTCCCATCCTCCTCCTCTGAACCACACCTCATAACACAAGGTGAACTGAATGACCTTGTCAGGGATTTGGAGCTACCCAAGAGTAAGGCAGAGCTGTTGGGCTCCAGACTACAGCAGTGGAATCTCCTGGCAGGTGATGTTAGGGTTTCCATGTTCCGTGACCATCAAAAGGATCTTGTCCCATTCTTCTTCATGGAAGGTGATCTTGTAGCCTGCAACAACATCGATGGTGTGATGACAGCCCTCAACATCATTCATGATCCAGATGAGTGGAGACTGTTCATTGATTCATGGAAGACGAGTCTTAAAGCTGTTTTACTGCATAATTACAATGTTTTGCCATCAATTCCAGTTGGTCATGCAGTCCATATGAAGGAAACCTATGACAACATGAAACAACTTTTGAGGTGCATAAACTATGACCAACATCAGTGGCAGCTTTGTGGCGATTTGAAGGTTGTTGCTCTCTTGCTTGGTCTGCAGACTGGATACACAAAGTATTGCTGTTTCCTCTGCGAATGGGATAGTCGTGCAAGCAATTCCCACTACATCAAGAAAGATTGGCCACTCCAACAGTCATTGGAGCCTGGGAGGAAAAGTGTTCAGCATCCACCACTTGTTGAATCAAGGAAGATTTTGTTACCACCCTTACACATCAAGCTGGGTCTGATGAAGAACTTTGTCAAGGCCAGTGACAAAACACAAGCAGCTTTCAAGTACCTCCATGGAAAATTTCCAAGGTTATGTGAAGCTAAGATAAAGGAAGGTGTCTCTGTTGGTCCTCAGATTCGTGAACTTCGTCGAGATGATGCATTTGACCATGCACTGCGTAGCAAAGAAAAGACGGCATGGAAGGCCTTCCAGTTAGTGGCAATAAATTTTCTCGGAAACAACAAGGCAGACAACTACAGGTTGTTGGTGGAAAACCTCCTCAAGGCATACAAAAGCCTTGGTTGCAAAATGTCACTAGAGATACATTTTTTGCACTCTCATCTAGATTTTTTTCCACCGAACTGCGGAGCAGTGAGCGACTAGCACGGCGAGCGATTTCACCAGGACATTGCAACAATGGAGAAACGCTATCAGGGCAAATGGAGCCCATCAATGCTTGCAGACTGTTGCTGGACAGTGACAAGGGATGCTCCATTTAATGAATACAAGGGACAAGCCAAGAAGCGCCAAGTAGACACTGAATAGGACTAAACTATGTACATAATAGTTTTTTGCCTTTTGTTTCATTATAAATTTTATTTCTATAACCCTTTTGCTGATTTTTAAAGTGTTACATAAACAGGACAGGTGAACTATTATCATATAAAGCAACCATAAACACATGAAAAGACCTAGGTTTACAATTTATGATTAAAACTCTACTATCTACACAATATACATAGACATAAAGTGTAAAAACTTAACTATCTTAGAAACAGTAGCCAATCAGTTGTTTTAATTGTCATATTTGAATTCAGCACATCAAAATACATAATAAATAGCACATTTTATCTCTGAAGCAGATGACTTCTCAAAAATTGTAGACCAGTGTTACAGCTCCTTTATGCTAAATGAAACATACAGCTACTATAATGGCTCCCTGAATAATTCCCCTGATATGGAAGAAGTCTTTGGCAGATGCAGGGCAAGTGTAACTGGCTTTATACCACCACTGCAGGAGTGCCCAGTGCAAGAGGCATGTGGTGGGAGGTGTAGGGCATGGCTATGGAATGTCTATGTCCTGACTATCCCTGGCTCATTAACAAGCCCATAGGAAATGTTGCAGCTGGGTTGCAATGTAGGACATCCCCTCAGAAATGACTCTAACATGCACTGGATGTGCTGATGTGGCCCTTGGCAAGCTCCAGGAAAATGGGAGGCAAAAAACCCTTTTCCTGATTTACACCAGCACAAGTGAAATTAGAGAATCAGGCCCAATGTATATGCTATTCTTTCAGTAAACCTACTTGCAAGGCACACAGTTTTCAAGCAGTGTACATTTGCTAGGAACAAATTATATGGAGAACTGGTAGAAAAAAAAGTGAATTAAAACAATGTGGGTCTTAAATCCCTAAGAATTTCACAATTGCTTTTAAAAGTTCTATGCTTCCACAGACTATGTATGTGATACAGCACTAACCATTAACAGGCTGTTAAATTAAATATGACATTTTACGAGTTACATCAGCTAAGAAGTTGTGTTATAAAAAGTATAGAAAAACTTCGTAAGTCAGCCTATAAAACAAGATACCTGCAAGAAAATAAAAGAGAAGCTATCTCCTTTGCCCACATGGATAATAAACATAAAGAAAGCAATCTGCTGTGTATTCACGCATACATATGACTTACAAAAACATAGCAAAAACCTTTTATGTTACCACTGAGTATTAATAAAACACTCTTTAGTGGATATTGCTGTTTGTATACATTATATTTTAGCTGGTGCTGGGTTTTTGTCTTGTTTAATTTTGTTATCAATAACTGATTGTGTCAAACAAGATGCTTGACAATGTACAACTCTTGATAGTCTGATCTTTTGGGTCTTTGATTTGCAATAAGTTATTCTCAAAAGGAAAACTAGCCAGTTATTATATTTTCTTGACTTTGCAAAAAGTAAAACCCAAAGAAACCCAAAGCGATTGGATGATGCTGCAGCCAGTTTTTCAACGAGCAGCAATCAGGAAAGTGTTTTATATCATAACCAGGAATGAGGCAGCAGAGAGGAAGGGAAAGCAGCTGAAGGTCAGCAAGTACATTATTTTTGTTGTAATATTTGGGATGTGCCTATGCTCCCAGTGTAACACAGGGACCACAGTTGTGGTCCTTCATCAGCTATAAAAACACAGGCTTCTAATGCTGGATCTAAAGGAGTGCAACTTTAGATATGGGCAGTATTAGGTTCCATATTCTCTCTGTGAGCCAATCACTTAAGGGTGACATTCATATACCTGAATCCCTTCATTACAATGAGAGCTGGAGAAGGAAGGAAATATATGCAGATATTTAAACCCGATTCTCTCCCTCTCTCATTCAGACTGAAAAAGTTTGGAGCAAAAGTGAGTCTCTGATGATTCAATGTGAAAATTACAAATCAAACACCCAGAGGTATTGTCTAGCACTATAAATTATAAACAATTGTATTACTGTTACAGAGCTTCAGGACACCACTCATGCCAACTGATGTGACAAGGAGACAAAAATATCACCTACTGTTAAACAAATCTGGTGAAACAGTGAAATCTGTGCACAGACATTTTGCAATTAGAAAAAAGAGGCTAAATTCTTCAAATAAATTCTTTGTTATGAATTATGCCTTCAGCTTGAATGTTCATCCATGGATGTCAAAGTAGTAGGGACAGCATTGGGTTTCAAAAAATCTTAGGTAACAGTAAACCTTTTATTATCAGAGTCCTTAGATATTTAATACTTTTAGATGAAATTACGAGACAATAACACCAACAAACAGACAATAAGAATAATGGGTCATATCTCTCCCTTACTCTGACCTCTTTGTGTCACGCTCATGAGGAAAAAGGGATACATACAATCTTGACCAATTTCCTGTACCAGGGATTCCCTCAGTTGGAGGTGGGAAGGGCAGGGCAGGGGAGGGTAGAATCTCTAGTAAGTATTCAGCTGATATAGCTGAATCCTCCTCCACCCCCTCCCTTCCAACTCTTTCAACAAGAGGCAAATCCGGGGCAGAAGGGGATGTGACTGGAATCCCCTGAGCTCCAACCATCCTCAGGCTGGCTGATGGTTCCATTGGGACAACTGCCATTTGGCAGTTTAGAGCAGCTCCTAAAATACTCTTACAGATGCAAGGGCTAGGACCTTCCTCTTTGTGATGCCCAGCAGAAACAGTACGGAAGAGAATCTCACCCTGTATGAACATTTTGACAAAATGAAACAATACATCTTTCTGAATCTATTTTCCCTTCAATTATTTCCTCTTCAATTATTTCACAATTTACTGAGAAACAGACTGGTAAATTTAATTCAATTAGCTACCTTTGAAGATACCTTACAGTTTCATGTTAACTCAATAACCAGGCAACCAATCATTAACTAAAGAGTAAAATAACAGTCTCACTGCTTTTGACAGATATATAAAAAATGTGTGAGCAACTACCCAAAGAGATAATTCAGCTAATCATCCATCAGACTGCCCTCAGTTATGGCTTTCCTTTGCACATGAACATAGCTGAAGCTGTGTGCGGCTGAAGCTGTGTGCGGCTGAAGCAAAATACATTTCCATATGAGAAAACCTTTCCAGACTACTGAAACTCTTTCAGGAATCTGATTTGTCCTGTATACCCCAAGTTTCACTTCACTGAAAAACTATTTGCTTACAAAATCAGACATAAAAATACAAAAGTGTCATAGCACACTATTACTGAAAATGTGCTTACTTTCTCATTTTTACCATATAATTATAAAATAAATCAATTGGAATATAAATATTGTACTTACATTTCAGTGTATAGTATATAGAGCAATATAAACAAGTCATTGTCTGTATGAAATTTTAGTTTGTTCTGACTTTGCTAGTGCTTTTTACATAGCTTGTTGTAAAACTAGGCAAATATCAAGTTGATGTACCACCTGGAAGACCTCTGCATACCCCCAGGGGTACGTGAACCTCTGGTTGAGAACCACTGCTTTAAAGTGTTGACTTCCATCTAAATATTTTGCTTCTGAATACTTACAGAACAATATGATGATGAGGATATGTATGATAAACGCTCACAGTATTTTTGGAATAGATATTTCTGGTTAATGGAACTAGAGAAAGGAAATGTTAGTTCATGAGTATCTGTACAATGTAGCACCATGCTCCACAAACAGAGCTATAGGATACATGCACAGTATCCCAAACCATGAAAGGGCCTACATCTATGTACAGGTATGGTAGACAATTCCCCCTTGCTACCCATTGAGAAATGTCCCTTACCAGTAGGTGTTTATCATAACATGTTAAATCACCCATGTCTTCTCTATGAAAATTAAGGTCAGTAAACATTTTACACTCCTTTTGTGGCTTCATTAGCCATTGTTGAGAGAACACTCAGATTCTCCTCATGGAAGCTGATGGAGTTTATTTGCGACAAAGATGGTCTGTAGAGGGGAGGCATGGCCTCCCTCAGAGGAAGACATGGAGGGACTGCCACAGCACGCCACCTGGTGGGTGGAACCAGGTAGCCATCGCCCCACCCACCATAAGCAGAGGGGCCAGACAGGAAGGGGAAGTATAAAACCCAGACCCTGCAGCTCATTTGGGAGGGTGTTGCTGAAGGGAACAGACACATCCCACTGACTTCTCAAGCCTGAAGCTGACCCCAGCCATTCTGAGGACACACCCAAGTGGTTGGAGCTGCCGATTGACCATGACGACATTAACTGCCTCTGGCCATTTACTCTGGGGACAGATTGGACACCCACTGCACTGAGGTACCCAACAGGGGGAACATAAGAACATAACATAAGAACATAAGAATGGCCATACTGGGTCAGACCAAAGGTCCATCCAGCCCAGTATCCTGTCACCGACAGTGATCAATGCCACGTGTCCCAGAGGGAATGAACCTAACAGGTATTGATCAAGTGATCTCTCTCCTGCCATCCATCTCCACCCTCTGACAAACAGAGGCTAGGGACACCATTCCTTATGCGTCCTGGCTAATAACCATTAATGGACTTAACCTCCATGAATTTATCTAGTTCTCTTTTAAACCCGGTTATAGTCCTAGCCTTCACAGCCTCCTCAGGCAAGGAGTTCCATAGGTTGACTGTGCGCTGTGTGAAGAAGAACTTTCTTTTATTTGTTTTAAACCTGCTGCCCATTAATTTCATTTGGTGGCCCCTGGTTCTTATATTATGGGAACAAGTAAATAACTTTTCCTTATTCACTTTCTCCACACCACTCATGCTTTTATATACCTCTATCATAGTAAGAAGTAGTCCAGAGGAGCCAGATAACCGTCTGGCTGTAGTGCCACCCGAAACATAGTCAGCGCCTTGTGGCTGGAATCCCCACTGAACCAGTGGTGGAACACTTCACCATTGATAGGGCCCTGGGCTGGGACACGGTGGAGTTGGGTGAGCCCGTGTCCCCCTAGCCCTGTCACCCCACCCCACCACAGTGGCAGTTCTCCCCCTCCTTAGTCCAAGAAGCTGGCTTTTGTTGCTCACCCCTGCCTGAGCCCCTAGACTGCTTTGGGCTTATAGACTGCTACCACTCTTCCTTGACTACAGGATAGAGCCCTAATTGTTTGCCACCGTGCCCTGCTTGAGGGCCTGGGCTTATTGACTGCTACAGCTCAGCCTTGACTGCAGGCCAGAGCCCTAAATGATTGCTCCCCTGCCCTGCTTGAGGGCCAAAGCCCATAGACGGCTGCTATATCTCCCATCTTTTGAGATTACCCCTGCAGATCAGACTGCAAGGAGGTGTGGCCTCCCTCAGAGACAGATGCACAGTGTTGGATTAGCCACTGGGCCGAAAGGGCCAGAGCCCAGGGGCCCTGGCCAACTGGGGGGCCCCTGGAAAAAATCCACCATTGGAACCCCGGATGCTGGGCGTGTGTGGTAGGGTGTGGGAAGCCCCAGCAGCCTCCAACCCCATCCCTGGCAAACGCACCAGGCGGGAGGGGTGAGAGAAGCCTCAGCACCTGACTCCCACTGTGGCCCTGAGACTGGGGGAGCTTTCACTCTCCGCTGCGGGCCCTGGGACCATGGTGCAGAGACAAAGCTTCTCTGACTTGGGGCCATGGGGGGCAGAAAGGAGTAAATGGGTTGTGGGAGCCACAGTGTGGGGGTGAAATGGGGGCACCCTGGTGGAACAGGGGCAACCCAGAGAAGGGACAGAAAGGGGAGGGGCCATGGGTGGGCCACAAGTGGAAGGGGCAGAATGGGGCCAGGACTGCAGGCAGAAGCGTTGAGGAGGGGCCCCTCACTTGCTCTGGCCCAGGGCCCCAAGAAACCTTAATCCATCTCTGCAGATGTGGAGGAACGGCCACACTCTTGGAGAACCCACACTATGTTCCAGTCAAACAAGGTGTGCTGCTGAAAGCTGCCTAGGGAATGCTGTTGTTGCCTTGTGCAAGGGGGTGGACTTCATGTGAGGGAGGCATTATATAAAATGTGCAGATTCTCTGCAGATGTTAAAATACCCTTTAAGGGAGGAAGGGTGATGAACAATTAGGCTCTAGGTTTAAGAACTAGCAGAGAAGAAACAGGATGTGGTGACTCAGGTAAGCATTTTCACTCAAGAGATGTTTAACCATTTCTTACATTCATTTTTTCCAGTGAATAACACTTTGTTGTACAATAAAAATGGTGCATTACAATTGGAATGATGTCATGTTACATAAAAGGCCTGATGCCAGGCATTAGAAGATATTTTTCCCCAGGAGCAACATATGACTCCCTGGCAGACTTACTTGGGCATATTTTTATATAATATATATACATATATATTGGAAGCTTTTCAATTGCCTCTGGGTTTGTCACTTGATTAGACTGCTGATGATTTGTCTCATTGTCAGCAGTCACTGTCTTATCTTCTTGGACACTGGCAGCTTTGGCATCCATAAATTTGTCTCTGGGCTAGACTGGCTTATTATATCTCTGCAAGACTATTTTCTTTTTGACTTTGAATCAGAGGAGTGAGTGGTTACTTGAATTTTGACTAAGAGATCTCAGTGTTGAAAGTCAAAAGAAAAAGCAACTGGGGTAGAGAATGATTTAGAGTGAAATCTAGACTTTTTTCCTTGTTAAATTAAAGACAGTTCATGTGAACCTAAAAACCACTCTGATTTTATCCTTGCACTGTGATAGGATTGGAACTAAAGAGCCTGTGGGACATCAGGTAACTAATAACTAATAATAAATAACAATGGCAATTATTATTTAGGATCTATTATCAATCCAAATTACTCTCAAGCCATTTAAGTGGCTCTAATACAGTGTGGAACACTTCATATTTTTCCAGAGACAAATGACCAGGGATTCACTTAGATGCCTTGGTTTCATCTTTTGTGTAAATTTTTAACAATGACCTCAGTTGTGCAAAGCAGAATCTGTATGAAATCCACTAAGGACTTCACTACTGCTGTTGTTTTTACCTATATGGCACTCCGATACTACAGTGATGGTCACTAATACAAAATCCATAGACAGACAGACTTCCTTAAACTTTGCACCTGTAAGTAGCCCCACTGGAAAGCTGATGAGTTCTCTTGTGAATGTGATGATGTGAAACTAAACAAGGAAGTAAAGACGCCGCATAATCTATATCTACTTTGGGGGTAGATTATGCCATTCTAAGGCTAGATATGAACCTTCAGCACCCCTCCAACTGACATTCTGCTCACTTCACTTCTATAGCAACTAGCACTCTTAGCACTCCAGTTGTTGACGTATGGCCAGGTGCAAGACAGATCCCTGGCCCTGCTTTCTGCCCAGTTCCCCTCTTTTCCCCTTTGCAGTTCTGTGGTCCCCATAGGTGTAAGGTTGGAACAGTCCATTCTCTTGCCTGGGTGCTGGGACTCGGATTTTTGCCTTGCCTTTGCATTGGCTCCTTATGCTATTCCCTGAGTGCACATTTCTGTGATGGCCACACAAAATCTGGCTGTTTATTAAAAATTTTTAGTAATGAATTTGCAATGTTTGTAAATAATTTTTCCACTGTTTGTCCAGTTCTGGTGCTTACTATCTGTTAAACACCGGCAACATGCCTTTTCGAAGCTGGTTATAGACTATACAACAAATAAGGAATGTGTGTTGGAGTGGGATGAAAATTCTCTTCTTGCTCATAGGTTAGTTCTCTTGCATAAATGCTTGAAGATGACTCTACCTCTGTTCACAAACAGAAGTTCTGCCTGTTTTTTATTCATGTGAGTCTGCCTGCATTGCAAAACAGTGGAAATCAAGAAGGTCCTGAGAGGACATGGTTGGATTTCAGAAATCTCACTGTTGGCAAGTGTTGAAGAAAACTGTTTTATAAACTCAGGGCCACATTCCAATGGAGCTATATTGATTAGCACCAGCTGAGAATCTGATCCTGGAATCATTGATAGATGCAGTGCTACTGTAACACTGACAGGCCTCAGTCGTCAGGAAGGATTGAATCTGGGATCTCTGGAGCTTAGTGCATGAGCTTCTACCGCATGAGCTAAAACCCATATGGCGGTTAGCTAAAGCTGTAGAGCAGACTCATTAATCTCTTTCTCTCTCTAATGTGGTCTTGGTGCCACTAGAGATGGGACAGAACACCACACCTAGGATGTGTATGGGTTACACTACAAAATAGACTTTTCCTGTCATTGTACTTGTAACATTACTAAAATCCTGCTACATATATATTGGGAATCTCTGTGATATTTCTTGCAGACTCTTTTCAATGAGGAAGATGTTGAAAAATAAAAGTATACAAAAAAAAAAAAAAAAAAAAAAGGATTTGAAAACAAACTGGAAGGCCCAGAGGGTGGTGCATATTTAAAGCAAAGCATCTTATCCTATTTCAATGAAGGTTATAGGTGAAAATGGACATGAACATCCACAAACTTTGGAGCAATTCACATCTGGATTCATAACTGGATTCACACTTAGCAGTTCAGGGACCTCTCTAGTTATACTAGGTAACAGCTGATCTACTTCCATTGAAGTTAATGAACAACACCCTCCCCCCCCCCCCCATGTGAGCAGGATAAGGGATTGTTGATTTATGTAAAGCCTGGGCACCTCTTACTGGAGGCCTGGTTACTGTTATAATGATACCATGGTACTGAAAATATCTTGATATCCACACTTTGGGGCACTATGAACATATCACTATATACTCCAGTGCTCTACAACAGATATTCAGTTTTTACAGCTAGTATGCAAGTTATCTAAACTGCTAAAAAAGATTATGAATAAGGGAAGTTTTGTGAGATCTGACAAGGTTTCCATGACTACCTAATCCACTTTGCCAGTATGGTACAAGTCTCTCACTTTTTCTGCTGGGTTTTTCCATAAACAGCATTTATTTTGCATGAGGCTGTGAACATACAGAGATCAAGAAACATCTTTAAAAGCCAAGACAATAAATACTAAATAGCTGTGGGCATGGTATCTAAATGAAGGTAATCTTAAACTGGAGGGACTCTTTGATTCTTTTTTCAAAATCTAACAGAATATATGTGATACCTACCCGCAGACTGCAAGGGACTTGGGTGAAATCCACTATGTTTCATTCTTGTCTGAGCAGGCAAGATCTGAAATTCCAGCAATCAGGATTGCAACTGATGAAGTGGAAGCGTAAGTTCTCATCATCAGGTGGAGGTGTCCTCAGGGAAGCTGTCAGTGTTAAAATATTGGTTTTGGAACTTGCAATTTGTGTGTGCGTTCATGCCTAGCTACTTCCTTCTTTTGCACTAATTGGTACATTTGAAAAGTCTGCACCCACCTCTCCAGCCGCTGATTTACACATCAAATGCAAAGAGGGTGGGTCTGACTCTCTCTGACCCAACTGTACAAAAGAAAGCAGCAATATTGAAAAAAATTCTGGGATGTTGCTATTGTATGTGATGAGACATCTTAAATGTTGCGGTGCACACCATTAAAACCCTGAAAAAACTATTCAGTAGATTTTTGTACAGGGCTCAATGCAATGCTCATTTAAATCAGTTGAAAGACTCCCATATTCATTTACATTTCTTTGAAGTTGCCTTGGTTTTGGTCCTGTAGCTTTTCTCATGCATCATTAGCTTTACTGCCAAACCCAAGTGGCCCGGAGCTGACCTTTAATCCAGCCGTGTGAGAGGTACAGCTGTGTCAGCCTTTCAAATTTGACTCTAAACAGGGCTGTGAATTTGTGTGTGAAAACAAGCTCACAGGCCCCAAAGTTGAACAGAGTTGATTTTGCCAAGGCCTTACTGCAAACTCATAAGAAAGATTCCATTTCAGCTTTTTCATGCCTGTTTGCATGACTGATTCATTAGAAGTGGCTTAAGTCTTCAGGTCTAAGGGAACAACAGAATTCTGGTCTCAAGAAAACATTTTGCCTATTATATTAGTCATAAGACTAAATAGCGAGGCAATTCCCACCAAGAAGGAGAATTATGGAGAGCCATTGAGTCCTTTCCAGGAATACACTGATGAGAATCCATTTCTGTAGCAACAGTAGATTTCTGATCTCAGGAAAATGTTCTCTTCTAGAATGGGATGTGAGCCAAACTATAACATAATGAGATAGTCTCAACAACTGTGTTAGCTTGTAAGTACAATTGCAAGCTTCTCCGGGCAAGTATGGTGACAACCTCCAAAACATGCAAAGTTTATTATTATTACTAATGCTAATGCTAATAATACTGTACATCAATGGTAGTTATACATGCCCTAATTCAGTATGTGCAAAACTACAGGAAGTTTCTATGGGTTTCCTTCAGGATAATTGTTCTTAAGGATGCTTGAGAAACAGCTTGTCAAAGCACAAACTCCTGGTGAATTTTTAAAGAAGGAAACTTGTTTTTTTGTGATCAAGTTTACACTGAAATACAGATAATGAAAATGTTTAAGTTATTATATTCATGACAAATTATTTGATACTGTTAGTCAATTTTGGAGAGAGTACGGATATCACAAACCTTTTCTGATAAGAAATCAAACTGAGAAAAAAAGGATTGAGTAAGTTTGAGAAATACAATAGAACCTCAGAGTTATGAACACCTCAGGAATGAAGGTTGTTCATAACTCTGAAATGTTCATAACTCTGAACAAAACGTTATGGTTTACAACTGCTTACAACTGATCATTGACTTAATTCAACTTTGAAACTTTACTATGCAGAAAAAAAATGCTGATTTTAACCATCTTAATTTAAATTAAACAAGTACAGAAAGTTTTCTTACCTTGTTAAATCTTTTTTTTTAAATGTTCCCTTTATTTTTTTAGCAGTTTACATTTAATACAGTACTGTACTGTAGTTTGTTGTTTGTTTGTTTGTTTTGTCTCTGCTGCTGCTGCCTGATTGTGTACTTTCGGTTCCAAATGGGGTGTGTAGTTGACCAGTCAGTTTGTAGCTCTGGTGTTCATAACTCTGAGTTTCTATTGTATATAGAGAGTTAAGGCAGCCTAAAGCAGTGTTTTTCAATCTTTTTGATACAGGGACTGGATGGCTGCCTTCCTGAACTGTGTCAGGAAGATCTCAGGAAAACAACACCTATCCACGGGCTGATCATTGAGATAGGCTGATCTAACACATTCTGGCCACAGGCCCTTAGAACTCACAAGGGTCATCTTAAAAGGAAGTTTGTTGCTAAGCAACTGTAACCAGAAAATGTCATGATCAAATGTTTGTTTATTCTAAATACATGAAGGCTGATTAACACACATACTTAGCAGATGATGAACAAATGTATCAGAAGTATCTGTGTTATATCAAGACTGGGGACAACATTTACAGTTTGAAAAAAACAAGGTGAAATGAAACAAGGTGAAATGAAAGTCTTCAAACCTAGTTTAAAACTTAAACCTAGTCCAAAGTGAGAACGGCCACAGAGAAACTGCTTGATTGGAAGTATGCAGCTGAAGTGTACAACATAGGTCACCTAAAAAGAAAGAAGAAGCAGCTAATGAAAGAGAAGTTAAAGGTGTGATGTTGCACTCTATATGATTTTATGAAAATATGCTAATGAGTGTGAATATAATGTAACTGGAATATGCTTCATTCAAAAGGTTTCTTTAAGGTATCATTACAAAGCTTATGATCTACTGAGTGTGATCATCCTATTTGTATAAATGTATCATTCTTGTGTCTGAAACTAGAAATATGAAATATAACTCTGAGGTCCTATTGTAATTATGCAAAGTGTGGGCCATTAATGGTGGTTTGGAATCTTGATGGCTCCCATCAACTAGGACAATTGGTTGTAAATGGGTCTGTTTACTTGCAAGCCTTCTTGTGAAGGAAGCATTCCAGGAAGAATGAAGGCTTGGGGGGGGTCTCACAGGACATGTGACCATGTCACCTGGTACTGGAATCCATCTTAAACGTGGTGCTTTTCCATTTAGAAGGAGGGGTGAGGACCCAGAGAGTCAAAAGATTCCTGCCTTGTGCCAAAGCTATATAAGGGGGTGGAACAGAACAAAGGAGGTTCCAGTCATGAGAAATCCCCTAGTTACCATCTGAGCTGGAGCTAACAAGAACTGTACTAAGGGAAAGGATTGGGCCCAGACTAGAAAGGAGTCCAGTCCGTAAAAGACGCTTATTGGAACATCTCTGAGGGTGAGATTTTATCTGTAATCAGTTTCTTAATGTATTAGGCTTAGACTTGCATGTTTTGTTTTATTTTGCTTGGTAATTTACTTTGTTCTATCTGTTATTACTTGGAACCACTTAAATCCTACTTTTTATACTCAATAAAATCACTTTTGCTTATTATTTAACCAGAATAAGTAATTAATACCTGGGGGAGCAAACAGCTGTGCATATCTTTCTATCAGCGTTATAGAGGGTGAACAATTTATGAGTATACCGTGTATAAGCTTTATACAGAGTAAAACAGATTCATTTGGGGTTTGGGTCCCATTGAGAGCTGGGTGTCTAGGTTCTGGAGACAGGAGCACTTCTTAAGCTGTTTTCAGTTAAGTCTGCAGCTTTGGGGTGTGTGGTTCAGACCTTGGGTCTGTGTTGGAGAAGACTGGCATGTCTGGCTCAAGAAAGCAGCGTTCTGGAGGCCCAAACTGGCAGAGAAAATGGGCTCAGAGGTAGTATCAACACATCAGGTGACAGTCCCAAGGGGGTTTCTGTGACCAAACCCGTTACAAAAGGTATGCAGTTGTATCATTCTACTAATTCTGAATCAAATTAAGCCTGTTGGAGAATGGATAATTCAAGTAATTAGAGTTTATGAAGCCTCTACACCAGGGGGTGGCAACCTTTGGCATGCAGTCCATCAGGGTAATCTGCTGGTGGGCTGCTAGATATTTTGCTGACATTGACCATCCGCAGGCATGACCCCCTGCAACACAGGCTGCAGTTTGCCATTCCCAGCCAATGGGAGCTGCGAGGGGCCATGCCTGCAGATGGTGCGCTGAAGGTTGTTGACCCCTGCTCGACACACATTCTCTGATGCTGATATAAAGACCAAAAAACTTCATAAGAACTACAGAGCCATTAGTTAACCCTGGAGGTTGGACCACACCAAACAGAAGGACCCCACAGAAGCCTTGGAAGTACCTTTAAAAATAAAATTAAAGAGAATAATAATACAGTCTCAGAAGATGTATTGATGAACAAAAAGGGAACCAAAAAGGCACAGAATAAAGTCATATTCAGGGGTGGAAGGTTTGTATAATTTTTGGTGGTGCTCAGAATGGGTCCAAGTCCTGCCCCCGCTCCACACACACACACACCTGCCTAAGGCTCTGGGAGGGAGTTTGGGGTGCAGGCTCTGGGAGGAAGTTTGGGTGTGGGAGGGGTGAGGGATCTGGTATGGAGTTTGGATGCTGAGTGCAGGCTCTGGGCTGGGTCGGGGTTGGGGTGCAGGAGAGGTGGGGGTGGGGTGCTGGGTGCAGGAGGGGGTTTGGGTGTTGGGTTCAGGCTCTGGGCTGGGCTGGGGATGAGGAGTTTGGGGTGCAGCAGGCAGGCTGCCCGGGGGCTGGGGTTGCAAGCCAGAGAGGAGGACTCCCTCCAGCCCTCTCCCCACCGGCAGCAGCGAGCTCTGGGAGAGAGGGTTAGAGAAGACCCCCCCCCATCCTTTCTGCCGGCATGACATTCAGCCAAGCCGCTCCAGGCTGATGCTCAGGAGGTCCAGCCAGGATAAGCCCCCCTCTACCCCCCAGTGTCAACTCAGAGTCACCTGCCGGTAAGTCTGACCCTATATGAGGCCAGCTATGAGGTCGGGGATGGTCTAGATAATACTTAGTCCTGCCTTGAGTGCAGAAGAATGGACTAGAAGACCTCTAGAGGTCCCTTCCAGTCCTGTGATTCTATGAGTGAATGGAATCATACATTACAGTAAGCACTATATAAGGGGGGAATAGAAGGGCCAAAAAGGACCTGCTCTCTTCTGGTATTAAAGAGGGAGCACTCTCAGAGACTTAGATGTTAGAAGAAGATAATCGATAATTTAAAAAGCACATCACCAGGCCCAGATGGTGCATCAAGAGTTTGGAAGGAGCTGCAGTATGAAGTGGCTGAGCAGCTAACACAAATAGCCAATCTCTCATTAAAAACAGCTAGTGTTCCAGAGGATTGGAGAGTAGCAAATGTTGTACATATGTTTAAAAGCGTTTTAGTGGTAATCTGGGGAATTATAAACCAGTAAACCTTACACCTGTACTTGGCATATTGATTGAACTGATAATGAAATACAGGATAGCAAAGGTCATAATATTATAGAGTCTAATAAGCACGGATTCTGAAAAGGAAAATCAGGTCTCATTCTTCTTTTAGAGGTCTTTGAACATATCAATACAATAGTGGATAAAAGAGTACTGGTTGACATAATTTATTTAGACTTCCAAAAGTCCTCTGACAAGATTCCACACAAGAGTCTGCTACAGAAGCTAACTGGGGATAGGATGACAGGCAAAGTGTTATAAACTGGCCAGGGAACAGAAAACAAAGAGTACGATTAGATAGTCAGTTTTCATCATGACAAAAGGTTAAAACAGGTGCTTCAAATGTAGTGTTGTTTAATATTATAGTGCAGCAGAAGCTGTACAAAACAAAAATGGATTACAATCCTTGGCTAATCATGAACTTTTTGGTGAATGGGTTGTACAATCTGAAGTTCTGGAAAGTTTATAATAAGCTGTTAAAAAAGGTGTTTTTGTGATTTTTCTTGGGGAGTGTCCCACTTTCCTTTGTACTCCGCTTACAATAAATCTAAAACACTGGTATTCATCACTTTTATCCCCAACACTATCCAAAAGCAATACATATCCTAACTTCATTAAACTTGCACTCAAAACACAAAACCTTAATAGTGACCACATATGCTTTTATATCAATTAGACCAACAGCTCAGTACATCTGACTGTAACACATTGCATGCTCTTGGGAAGTTATTTTGCACTACCTGCTGAGGTCACTGTTAAGGTTTTGGGTTAGATAGCAAGTTTGATGAAGTTGGGATATATTTTGCTTTTGGATATCTGTTGGAGAGGCAAATGAAATGTTCCAAAGAACTTTAGATTTCTTGCAAAAGGACTATAAAGCCTCCTGAAGCATTAGAGTGTATCAGGCACATATTGTAGGCAATATGAAGGGGGAAAGGAATGCACAAATCTTTCCCCTTAACTTCTTATTTTAATGATTTTAAGTTTTTGGGTACATGAAATATGTCCTGCTGCAACATTAACTGAGGCTAAACATAGGTTTGTTTGCTACTATTAATAATGGAACTGGGCAAAAAGAAATTTGGGGGAAATTTTTCTTTCAGGTGAAACTGATTTTATTTTGGTGAAAAATGTAGATTCAGTGAACTGAAATGTTTCACAAATTTGTGTCAATTTCACTGAATTATTCATGTTGAAAAGAAAAGTCCTAAAATTTGGTTCAAAATTATATTTTGTTTCAAAATTTCATTTAGTGAAATGGAAAACAATAGAAACCCCCTTTTAAAATTGCCAAAATTGAAACAAAACATTTAGTTCAACCT
The DNA here is from genome assembly GCF_011386835.1 of Chrysemys picta bellii. Classification (NCBI taxonomy): domain Eukaryota; kingdom Metazoa; phylum Chordata; order Testudines; family Emydidae; genus Chrysemys; species Chrysemys picta. Next base: position 185,996,496 of record NC_088793.1, read on the forward strand.
AAAACTATTTTTTTCCAATTTTTTGATTTACCAAGAATTCAGTTTTCAGGTCAACCTAAAACACGTTTTTGTTTGTTTTTTAGAATTTTGGCATTGCTAGTGAATAGGGGGGAAGCGGTAGATGTGGTATATCTTGACTTTAGTAAGGCTTTTGATACTGTCTCACATGACCTTCTCATAAACAAACTAGGGAAATACAGCTAGATGGAGCTACTATAAGGTGGGCGCATAACTGGTTAGAAAATCATTCCCAGAGAGTAGTTATCAGTGGTTTACAGTCATGCTGGAAGGGCATAACGAGTGGGGTCCTGCAGGGATCAGTTCTGGTTCTGGGCAATATCTTCATCAATGATTTAGATAAGAGTAGGCATAGAGAGTACACTTATAAAGTTTATGGATGATATCAAACTGGGAAGGGTTGTAAGTAATTTGGAGGATAGGATTAAAATTCAAAATGATCTGGACAAACTGGAGAAATGGTCTGAAGTAAATAGGATGAAATTCAGTAAGGACAAATGCAAAGTACTCTACTTAGGAAGGAACAATCAGTTGCACACATACAAAATGGGAAATGACTGCCTATGAAGGAGTACTGCGGAAAGGGATCTGGGGGTCATATTGGATCACAAGCTAAATATGAGTCAACAGTGTAATACTGTTGCAAAAAAAGCAAACATCATTCTGGGATGTATTAGCAGGAGCATTGTAAGCAAGACATGAGAAGTAATTTTTCTGCTCTACTCTGCACTGATTAGGCCTCAACTGGAGTATTGTGTCCAGTTCTGGGCGCCACATTTCAGGAAGGATGTGGACAAATTGGAGAAAGTCCAGAGAAGAGCAACAAAAATGATTAAAGGTTTAGAAAACATGACCTATGAGGGAAGATTGAAAAAACTGGGTTTGTTTAGTCAGGAGAAGAGAAGACTGAGAGGGGACATGATAACAGTTTCGATGTACAAAAAAGGTTGTTACAAGGAGGAGGGAGAAAAGTTGTTCTTCTTAACCTCTGAGGATAAGACAAGAAGCAATGGGCTTAAATTGCAGCAAGGGCGGTTTAGGTTGGACATTAGGAAAAACTTCCTGTCAGAGTGGTTAAGTACTGGAATAAATTGCCTAGGAAGGTTGTGGAATTTGCATCACTGGGGATTTTTAAGAGCAGGTTGGACAAACATCTGTCAGGGATGGTCTAGATAATACTTAGTCCTGCCTTGAGTGCAGGGGACTGGACTAGATGACCTCTCAAGGTGCCTTCCAGTTCTATGATTCTATGGTTCTATGAATTGAAAAATCCATTATTTGCACAGCTCCATTTATTAATGATCTGGAAATGTGGTAAATAGTGAGGTAGCAAAATTAACAGATGATGCAGTTATTTAGGTTATTCAGGACCAGAGAAGACTATGAGGAACTTCAGAGGGAACTAACCAACCTAGGTGGATGAGCAACATGATGGACAAATGAAATTCAGTGTTGATAAATGCAAAGTAATCCACATCAGAGGAATAAATTTAAACTCCATATGCGCTTTTTACAGGGTTCTAAATTAACTGTATCAACTTAGTATCGGGAACTCGGCATCATTGTAGACAGCTCAGTGAAGACCTGTACTCCATATGCAGCTGTGATCAAAAAAGCTAACGAGATGTTAGGATGCATAAAGGTTGGTATAGAGAACAATGCAGAGTATATGATAATTACACCCCAAAAATGATCAAAAAAGCTAACATGTGTTAAAAGATCATTAAGGCTTCAAAGTGAAGACCTGTCTTTGCTACCTCAGTTCAGCCCCTTTGTGTGTATGCATTATGGTACTGGAGATGATGTAACAGTGCTGTGCTATAAGCAGTTCATACCCAGTTGATGCTTGGCAGCCTCATAACATTCTGACTTCAGTAAATACCAGAGACAAGTGAGCCTGGAGAAAGCTGGGATACCCTCATTCAAGAACTGGATTGAGGTCTGCAGAGACAGCTATGTGAAGATAGAGGAAGAGAAGTGATAAAAGAGAAGAATAAAGAAAGGTGCCACAAAGGAATCCACAGAGGAGGGACAATGAGGAATCCTGCAGAAAAGGGATTGCATAGAGGACTAAGAGGAACCATGAGGGATCACACAGAGGACTGAGAGGGACCACAAGGGATTCTGTAGATGAATAGAGGGTACCACCAGATTTTAACCATTGGGCAGATATTCACAGGGATGGTAAAAGGTACATCCCTGATTCCAGGGTGACCCCTCTGCCAAATTTCAATCCTTACTCCAAAGCCTGAAGGTGCCAGATATTCTCAAAAAAAATCATTGTAAGAATTTTTAAACACGGGTTAAACAACATATTTCCCTCTTATCTCATTCTCAGAAATAGCTGGTCTTTTTTTAGATCAAAATCTGTCGCACCCCCCCCCCCCAAATGTCTGAGGCAGACACCTGGCATATAAAATTTAAATCTACACAGTTTAAGTTAAGTTTATTATCTATATCTATATCTAGAGAGAGAGAGAGCAAATAGAAAAAGGGGGAAGTTGATAGTAACAAATATAAATTAGAAGCTAGTAATTGCAGAACATTGATAAGGGAAGCAAGGACAAAAGGCGAAATCTATGGCCACCAGAATTAAGGAGAATAAAAAAGAAGTTTTAAAGAGTACTAGAAATAAAAAGAATACTAGCAATGGTATTGTTTCATTACTGGATGAAAATGGTAGAATTTTCAATAATAATGCAAAAAGGTAGAAATGTTCAATAAATATATCTATTCTGTGATTGGGAAATAACAGATCATATCATTGTGAGAGATATGGCAATTTCCTGCAATGTCCTTGAAAAACCATACTGAATTCAGTTTAAGTATCTTTGGAGTCCATTGTATTAAATGCAAAGTTTAGGTACCATTGTGGGCTGGGACTGTATGTAATCTCTCTAGGTGGCAGATATGATGTGAACCCTGGGAAGTGTTAAGAACTTCAAAGGACTGTATTGTGTGTTCTTGACAGACACATTGTTATTTTGGGACAAACAGTGTCAAGTGGTTTGCCTCAGTAGTCTCTTGGTAGAGGTGAATGCAAATTCTACACCTCCCATGGTGCAAAAACCCAGTCTTTTGAAGCAACACCCTGAGGATAGGACCATTGTCTGCTGATCACCTGTTTCTGGAGTGTCAAAATCAAAGGCTCAAGCTATAGAAAGGAAAGGCTAACCTATTCATGAGAGTGTTAGTCCTGAGGTAAGGCTGTTATGAACTTGTAACCACAAAAAAGACCCCAACCCTTTGTGAGAGTTGAGGGTGGAGTGATCTCTGGTAAGCTTCTTAGCATGCATGTAGGTTCTTTTAGTGTTTTGTTAGGTATTTTGAATCAGCAGCTCCAGATAAATTTAATCCAAGAGTTTTAAAAGAGCTGGCTGAGGAGCTTGCTGAACTGTTAATGTTGATATTCAGTAAGTCTTGGAACACTGGGGAAATTCCAAAAGACTTTGAGAAAGCCAATATTGTGCCAATATTTTAAAAGGATAAATAGGATGACGCAGGTAATTACTGGTCTATCAGTCTGACATTGATTCCAGGTGAGATAATGAATGGACTGATATGGAACTTGATCAATAAAGAATTAAAGGAGGATCATATAATTATTGCCAATCAGCATGGGTTTATGGAAAATACATTGTTTTTTTTAATGAGGTTACAAATTTGGAAGATAAAGGTAACAGTGCTGATATAATATATTCAGACTTCTGTAAGACATTTGACTTGGTACTGCATGACAGTTTGATTAAAAAACAGCAAGATATCAAATTAACATGGCACACATGAAGTGTATTAAAAACTGGCTAAATGATAGGTCTCAAAATGTAATTGTAAATGGGGAATCATCACTGAATGGATGTGTTAGTTGGAACCTGAAGGGATTGGTTCTTGGCCCTCCACTATCTAACATTTTAATCAGTGACCTGGACAAAAACATAAAATCATCACTGATAAAGTTTGCAGATGACACACAAATTGGGGGAAGTGGTAATTAATGAAGAGACTAGGTCACTGATACAGAGCAATCTGGGTGGCTTGATAAACTGGATACAAACAAACAATATGTGTTTTAATATTGCAAAATTTAAATCCTTAGATAAATAAACAGGAATCTCAAATAGGAGTAGAGAGGTTATTCCTTCTCTCTGTTTGGCACTGGTGCAGCCACTGTTGGAATACTATATCCAATTCTGGTGTCCACAATTCAAGAAGGACGTTGATAAATGGGAGAAGGTTCAGAAAAAAGCTACAAGAGAGATTAAAGGATTAGAAAACATGCCTCATATTGATTGAGCTCCTTGAGTCTATCTATTTATTTTAACAAAGAGAAGGCTAAGGGGTGACTTGATTACTGACTGTAAAAGTACTTACATGAGGAACAAATATTTAATAATGGGCAATCTAGCAGAGAAAGGTATAACACAACCCAGTGGCTAGAAGTTGAACCTAGACAAATTTGAACTATAAATACGGTGTCAATTTTTAACATTGAGAGTAATTAACAACTGGAACAACTTACCAAGTATCATGATTGGATTAAATCAAGATTGGATTTTTTTTCTAAAAGCTCTGCTCTAGGGATTATTTTGGGCAAGTTCTATGGCCTGTCTTATACAGGAGGACAGATTACATGATCACAATGGTCTTTTCTGGATCTGTGATCTATGAAAAAAAGGTTTGGCAAAGTTATAAGCCATTTGAAATGGCATCTGATAATGGAAAGTGTTGGTTAAGCTTTATTCTAGACATTGTTACTGGTGCAGCCTCTAAACCTTTATATAATTCAATGGTGCAGCTTGAGCTGCAATATTGTGTGCTGTATTGGTCACCCCGTCTCAAAAAGGATATTGCAGAACTAGTGGAGGTTCAGAGAAGGCAACGAGAATGATCCAGGGCCTGGAAAAGCTCTCATACAAAGAAAGATTGAAGACTCTGCGATTGTTTACCTTAGAGAGAAGATGAATAATAGAGGACATGATCAAGTATATAAAAATAATGAATGGACTACACAAGAATAAAGGGACATTTAATGAAACTAAAAGTTGGGAAATTCAAAGCCAATAAAAGGAAATACTTTTTCACACAGTGTGTAATTAACTCTCTGCATGGAACTCGCTGCCACAGGAAGTCACTGAGGCCAAGAATATAGCAATATTCAAAAAAGGGAGTTAGACATTTATAGGGATAGCAGGAAAATCCAGAGCTATAATTAATACTAGAAAAAAATTGTTGGAGGATATTAATCCTTATGCTTCAGGCTTTAAACCAATCTCTAATTGCTAGAGACTGGGATGAGACCTATGAAAGGGGCAGATTATCCCACATTTGCTACTATGGGGTTCTTACACCTTCCTCTGAAATGTCTGGTTCAGGCCACTGTCAGATACTGGATACTGGACTGCATGGACCTTGGTCTGATGCAGTATGGCAATTCCTATGCGTCTACGGACCTGCAGAACTGCAAATGGCACATAGGAAATTCTGGGAAAAACTGAGAGCAGGTGTTTATCAAATGCTTAAACATTTATAAGAAGCAAGAGGGATGTCCCAAGACATTTGCAAATAGAGATTTAAAACTGACCTTAGTTTCTGGGAACAAATCCAACAGTCACAGCATGCAGTTACAAACATAAAGATGCAAAAGAATGCCCTTTGTTCTCATTGAACTGTGAAAAGGGAATAGACGAAGCCCAACCTCTATTCTTATTGGACCACCTCTGCTCTCACTAGTAATCATTGTATTGTGATTGGCACAAACTGGCTTTTTGAAAAGGGGATCAGCCAATGATGAACCACCCATCAAAACTGAATAAAGAAACTCATTACATAAAACAAACTCCTTCCATATGCAAAAAAACACCTGGACAGGAGGAGAGACCAAGAGCTGGATTCTTCAGCTGGCTGCCAAGAATCCCTCCAACTGGTCAAAGCAAAGACTTATCAGAGGGAAGCACCTTGCTAAATCTCTTTCTTTGAAGTTCCTAAGGGAAGACTATCATGGATAGAGAAAAAACAACCCATTGACTTTTCCTTGTGAGCCAGCCTTGAAATTCTATGTCGTGAACACCAACCTGATGCAGGTGGTGGATATTCACATAAAGGGGGGGAAAAAATCTACAAAAAAGGTTTTATGTAGAACATGAAGACCATGAAAATTTCAAGCAAACCACTTCTGTGTCTGCATGTAGGTCAAGCTCAAAACAGGCTGGTTTAGAATTAGAATCCTTTTGCAGTTTTGAGATCAATAAGCTCAGCATCCCTTACAATAGCATGGGCTATGCTAGAAAAAGCCAGACAAGTTCCCAAGCCAAAGTGAATCCTGAAAACCAAAAGATCCAGAACAAAACACAGACGTGCACTTTTCAAGAAAGTACCCTGTCTTGTGCCCACAAGCATGGCTCCCCTTTTGAAAGATTTTTTAACTACATAAGAGCCGAAGAATGGCAATACTGTGTCAGACCAAAGGTTTCTCTAGCCCAGTATCCTGTCATCCGCCAATGCCAGGTGCTTCAGAGGGAATGAACAGAACAGGGAATCATCAAGTGATCCATCCCCTGTTGCTCATTCCCAGCTTCTGGCAAACAGAGGCTAGGGATACCATCCCTGCCCATCCTGGCTAGTAGCCATTGATGGACCTATCCTCCGTGATTTTATCTAGTTCTTTTTTGAACCCTTCACAGCATCCTCTGGCAAGGCGTTCCACAGGTTGACTGTGCATTGTGTAAAGTGTTCCTACATATTTTATGCCTCACCTCAATGGCCACTGGAGTCCAGTGGTTCTCCAATGGTGTAGTGGGGTTCACTTGGGGACAGCAGGCTGCAGCTCAACAGTCTCCCAAGTCTTGGGATGGCCTTGCCAGACAGTCTGAGGGCCTGGTGGCTGAGTTACAGTCTGTCATCCCCCCCTGCTGACAGCTAGGAAGGGTCCTGCAGGCCAATGATGGTCCATTCTGCTTGAGACACGTTGCACTAGACTGATCATCATGGTCAGGATATTAAACATTTCTGGAGTCATTTTCTCTGCAGAACACATTTTATTTAGGTTAGCTTTTCTTTTGCCACTATCTTGAATATAGCAGAAAACCTGCAAGCAACAACAACAACAAAAAGTAGGATATTCAATAGTGGTATATATAATAAAATCAATAATTGATGCTAAGCACACTTAAAAAAACAAAGAATACAACCTAATTATTTTGCCAGTGGGGAAATGGTAAGAAATGAGTGTGCTTGATTAACTTAATTTAGGTTTCTTAGGACTGGGTTTATAATTACTTTATGTAACCGTGTTATTTGTTTTCATTAACTTTAACTGAACAGTAAATATGATACTAACCTATTTTTGTAGGAAAACCCCAACTAGTGAAAATGTAGCAAGCAATTCTAAAACAGGGAAAACTGCTAAAGTCATCGTGGATACAATATACAATACCTGTAGTACTGGCTTATCTCATCCTATTATTAATATTAATTGTTTGTATTGCAATACCCCCTAGAAGCCCCAGTTATGGACCTGGACCCCATTGGGCTAGGTGCTGTGCAAACAACAAAAAGATGGTCCCTGCTCCAAAGCATTGATAACACTGGTCTACAATTCTTGAGAGAGATAAAATGTGCTATTTATTATGTATTTTGATGTGCTGAATTCAAATATGACAATTAAAACAACTGATTGGCTACTGTTTCTAAGATAGTTAAGTTTTTACATTTTATGTCTATGTATATTGTGTAGATAATAGAGTTTTAATCATAAATTGTAAACCTAGGTCTTTTCATGTGTTTATGGTTGCTTTACATGATAATATTTCACCTGTCCTGTTTATGTAACACTTTAAAAATCAGCAAAAGGGTTATAGAAATAAAATGTACTATGAAACAAAAGGCAAAAAACTATTATGTACGTAGTTTAGTCCTATTCAGTGTCTACTCGGCGCTTCTTGGCTTGTCTCTTGTATGCATTAAATGGAGCATCTCTTATCACTGTCCAGCAATAGTCTGCAAGCATTGATGGGCTCCATTTGCCCTGATACCGTTTCTCCTTTGTTGCAATGTCCTGGTGAAATCGCTCGCCGTGCTAGTCGCTCACTGCTCCGCAGTTCGGTGGAAAAAAATCTAGATGAGAGTGCAAAAAATTTATCTTTAGTGACATGTTGCAACCCAGGCTTTTGTATGCCTTGAGGAGGTTTTCCACCAACAACCTGTAGTTGTCTGCCTTGTTGTTTCCGAGAAAATTTATTGTCACTAACTGGAAGGCTTTCCATGCCGTCTTTTCCTTGCCACACAGTGCATATCAAATGCATCATTGTGAAAAGTTCACGAATCTGAGGACCAACAAAGACACCTTCCTTTATCTTAGCTTCACTTAACCTTGGAAATTTTCCACGGAGGTACTTGAAAGCTGCTTGTGTTCTGTCAATGGCCTTGACAAAGTTCTTCATCAGACCCAGCTTGATTTGTAAGGGTGGTAACAAAATCTTCCTTGATTCAACAAGTGGTGGATGCTGAACACTTTTCCTCCCAGGCTCCAATGACTGTTGGAGGGGCAAATCTTTCTTGGTATACTGGGAAGCTCTTGCATGACTATCCCATTCGCAGAGAAAACAGCAGTACTTTGTGTATCCAGTCTGCAGACCAAGCAAGAGAGCAACAACCTCCAAATTGCCACAAAGCTGCCACTGATGTTGGTCACAGTTTATGCACCTCAAAAGTTGTTTCATGTTGTCATAGGTTTCCTTCATATGGACTGCATGACCAACTGGAATTGATGGCAAAACATTGCCATTATGCAGTAAAACAGCTTTAAGACTCGTCTTCGATGAACCAATGAACAGTCTCCACTCATCTGGATCGTGAACTATGTTGAGGGCTGCCATCACACCATCGATGTTGTTATAGGCTACAAGATCACCTTCCATGAAGAAGAATGGGACAAGATCCTTTTGATGGTCACGGAACATGGAAACCCTAACATCACCTGCCAGGAGATTCCACTGCTGTAGTCTGGAGCCCAACAGCTCTGCCTTACTCTTGGGTAGTTCCAAATCCCTGACAAGGTCATTCAGTTCACCTTGTGTTCTGAGGTGTGGTTCAGAGGAGGAGGATCGGAGAAAATGTGGGTCCTGGTCAGGACCAGAAGTTTCATCCTCTTCCTCGTCTGACTCAAGTGAGAATGATTCTGGTGCATCAGGAACCTGCAGTCCTTCTCCGTGGGGTACTGGGTGTATAGCCGATGGAATGTTTGGATAATGCACAGTCCACATTTTCTTCTTTGGCACACCTTTCCCAACTGGAGTCACCATGCAGAAGTAACAATTGCTGGTATGATCTGTTGGCTCTCTCCAAATCATTGGCACTGCAAAAGGCATAGATTTCCTTTTCCTGTTCAACCACTGGCGAAGATTTGTTGCACAAGTGTTGCAGCATATGTGTGGGGCCCACCTCTTGTCCTGATCTCCAATTTTGCAGCCAAAATAAAGGTGATAGGCTTTCTTAACCATAGTGGTTATACTGTGCTTTTGTGATGCAAAAGTCACTTCACCACAAACATAGCAGAAGTTATCTGCACTGTTCACACAAGTATGAGGCATCTCTGCTCACTTTGGCTATACAGAAATGTGTCCCTTTGCAAAATCAAACACTGACAAATAAGAGAGCATGACACTGTATGATTTCTAGAGCTGATATAGGGCAATTTGTTCAGCAGAGTGATGTAAGCTTCATTATGATTGCATCATCCATGACTTCTAGGAATAACATGATGCAATTCACAGCATGTATGATGCAATACCAGCTTCAGATTGCATCATTCTTTGTTTTGCCTAAAAAGCAAGTACTGTCCAAACCCAGGCATAGATTTATTCATATATCCAGTCAAAGATGTATTTTAGTCATTTCTGGTTTGAATTGAGATCCCTTCCCTTTATAACTAACTTATCCTCCGCCATTCCCAAGTCAAGGGTCGTATATACTGACCCAATAGCATATCTTGAAAACTAGAGCCAAACAACAATTTTAAGCATCATTTTCGTTCTCAGCGACCCAGATTTAGTAAAGTTTGACTACATTTATTTCAGAAGCATTTTGGCTGTAGAGCAGTGTAATTTAAGTAAACGTAAGGCTATTTAATTATGTTTTGTTTACAAATATGGGACCAAATTCCATTCAGTTACACACATTATTGACATTAGAAGAGTTGCATGCATGTAACAACAAATTTACACCAATTTTTTTTTTAGTTCTGATCACCAGTTATTCTGCATTAGGTACTAATTGGTGAAATTGTGTGTTTCTTTGGTAGCAAGACACTAAGAAATTCTGGAAAAAACTTTCTCCCCTGAAAGATGCAATTAATAATATCACAGGATATTGTACTCAGGACCACAGGCCAGGTCAGTCCTGATGTAATATTAAATATGATCCCTCTTTCCTCCAAAGCACTGGATAACCATAGACATATAGTGCCATTGGGGCAGGAGTGCAGCAGCCAATTGGCATATTGCACAAAGTGGGAGGAGAAAAAATGTTGGTCAAGCATAAAAATGCCAAGGGGTCTTTACTGACCACACACCACCCAGAACCTTTGCATTTTAACACTTTGTACAAGAGAATCTTGACAGTGAATAAACTCTGTTGGTTTCATTACCTGCAACATGTTTTGGAAAATTAACAGAATCTTCACCCTTTAACTTCTTTGGAGCAAGAGCAGACACTTTCCCTCACTAACTTACATAGCGCTTTGTAGATACTCCAAAGATATATCAGATTACTTCTTCCCTAACCAAGCTATTTTGTCATGACAGGGAAAGAAAGGCAATAGTAGGCATACCTAGCCTAATAGCCTCCTCTCTGTGCTATTCATTTCTGACCTTAAGCAGTAATTTAGGGGTCTCTGCTTTGGGGATTTCATAGGCAACTTTCCTTAGGGGCGCATCCCAAAATGCTAGGGCCAGCTCTGACATGCTGAAATCTGCTTTCTCCCACTCCAGAGCAGTCAGCCTGGGTGGTAGTACCTAACAGCTGTCACTTTAAACCCTTAGGCTAGGTCTACCCTGAGTGGGGGGAGGTCGACCTAAGATACGCAACTTCAGCTACGCGAATACTCGTATCTTAGGTTGATTTACTTGGCTGTGAGGATGGCGGTGAGTCGACCGCTGCCACTCCCCCGTCAACTCCGTTTCTGCCTCTCGCCGCGGTGGAGTTCCGGAGTCTACGGCAGAGCGATCGGGGATTCGTTTTATCGTGTCTACACTAGACGTGAAGAATCGATCCCCGATAGATTGATCACTTCCCACCAATCCGGCGGGTAGTGTAGACGTATCCTTAGTAAGGCTAAATGTAAGGGCTGCAATAACAAGGCAGCAGCAGCCTGCCAGCTGCAACAGTAACCAGTAGTAGGGAAGACATATTGAAGAGCATAGCTTAGGGCTCACTTTAATCATACCACAGCCAGGCCAGGCAAGAACTAGTGCCAAGGGGCCTGGAATTTTAATGGGCTCATTCCAGTGATAAAGGAGATCCAAGCTTGGTCTGAAGTCCACAGTTAAAAGGCAGCAACAATGAGCTGAGGTCATGGGGCACATTTTATCAACCTTAGAAGTATGGAGGGCAGAGACATCTCTGTCAGTGTTTAAGCCATTGGTTCCAGAGAGTCTGGGGGTTTCAAACCTGATCCTTGGATGAGTGCACTCCCCCTCTGGCTGTGTGCTTAGAAATCTTTACAGCATTCAGGGAAGTGGGGGACATTCCTTTGTGAAAGCTTTTATATATGTTTGAAAGAAGTACTGTGGATTGTTCCACTTGTAAAGATCTTTCCCCTGTGCCTCCAGAGTCAGCAAGTGACTAGACAAAATATTTATGTGGCAATCCCCTAGGAGGAGGCATTGACCGTCCACATGAACATACTTAGTATAATGAATAAGCCTAGATCAAAGACAACCAACCAACCACTGATGTGTCCATGGTTTCAAACATCCAGGGCTTGATTCTCCTCTCATGCTAATATAAATCAGGAATAACTCTAGTGAAGTCAATGGAATAACACCTGTGAGTGTCAGGAGAATCAAGCCTTTACTACTCATCAAAGCTTCAGGCACCCTACTTGACTGGCCATTTTTTTCCTATGCAAGAGTTTTTTCTCTTAAAATGCAGCAAACAGATTATATAGCCTCTGGATTTATTTGTGAATGTTGCTTTTTACTTATTAAATAGGGTACGAGAGCTGGCAGTCAGCCCACATGGTCCAACAGCAAAGCATAATGTAAATCAGGACTGACTCTACTGAAGTCAAACGAGCTATACCAGTGTAAAACCTATGCTGGTGAGATGTGAATCAGGCCCAACATCTTTACAAGGAAGGTTTTCTTCAAAAATATTGTTCAGATTTTAGTATTCAGCTACATTAACAAAAACAGAAGAGATGTTTAACAAACAGAAAAATTAACATCCCCATTTGTTCCATGGACATATTCTTTACTTTACTCTCTTTGCACCTCTCTCCCCAGTCCCGCCAAAAAAAATCTGTTATAGCACTGCCTACACAAAGATCTTCTGACTAACTTTCACACAGTCCCCTTCTTTACCCCTGAACTACTAATTGCACCTTGAGTCACCTGCTTTATTACCATACTACCCTTTTTACTCCTGCAGGAGGTTTGAGCAGGGAGTTAACTCAGCGACTGCTAGTGCTCAGGCAGGACTTCTGCACACTTTCACAAGCACTTTAACTGTAAGTGCAGGCAGGATGAGGACTGTGCTCAGATGTAATGGTTCATCATTTTGGAATTAGAGAAAACAAAGGAACATTTTAATTAAACAAAGTTTCATTAATATTTGTCTCCACTGTGATTCTGTCTGCCTTGAAAGAGCTTGGGAGATTTCTCTTTTCCACTCACTGAGATATCATAGATCACAAGAGTCTTTACAAATAATGGTAAATTTCATTCAGTCAACACCCTGGAGTGAAACAGCTCACTCAAAATCACACAGCTGGACAGTAGAAGAGCTGATGATAGAACTCAAGGCTCCTGACTCCTAGTCCCATGTGTTATCTTCTGGGACCATCAGATATAGAGGTACATGTTATGCCCTAATATGCCCTGCTAGCTGATCATGATGTTAAATTGATGGCTTCCAAAAGGAGTCCCCAGTGGTTTGTTTTCTGGAGGACATGCGATAGAGTTGGCTGTATGCTGCAAAAAATATTAATTCACGGGCATTTTTTTCAGATAAAATCCTCAGTCTAGCTTTGCCAATGTTCAGAATCTTGTAATTCATTTTCCCTGGGCAATAAACAAATGATTTTTTTTAATTCACAGAAATCAAAAATTCTCACAGCCATATTGAAATCTCTTTAATTGTTCTCCTACTGTTAATAAAAGCCTGAAAGAGAATCAATAACTTGCAACCAATTACATGCCATAAACAATGTACATTAAGCAAAGACATACTCTGTTCATGAACAACCTGTAGGTGATCAGGTGATTTTAAAAAACAAAACAGTTAGTAAAAGTTAAGCTTATTTGTGGACAATAAACATAAAAAGGAAAAAATAACTTTTGACTAGTTGTATGACATGTTCACCCAGTAGCTAAGTTGCAAGAAGTGTTTGAAAGGCCACTATTAGTGGAGTAACACAGCAGAAAATTTTAGGACACTATCTGGTTTACCCTTAATAAGAGTAGGCATTGACATATGTTGCAAAACAAACAAAACACAAACAAACAAACCAAACGGAAAAAAAACAACTCACAAACCAATCACAGAAAAAGGCAATGCCAATTGATGATTTCAGTGTTTTTCAGGAAGTTCCTCATTGCACTGTTGGAAGCTGAGAACAGCTGGTAATGGGAATTTTAGGAAAAATGGACAAGACTTGAAAACTCTGACTTTCCTGATCATTCATTCTGCTGACAGATTAGTGATGGGTGTGATGCTTCAATCCATCTGCAACAAATAAGCACATTTTCTCAGGATGAAATGGCAAGCTGGGGATTAGAAAGATTCACACTCTTTATCTCCAAATAGTCCTTATTTCGGGTTTCTTACCTCTTCTTAAAGACTTTGTATAAATAACATATTGATTTCCCTTAAAACTTAAGAGTGTGCTCTCAGTTAGAGCATTCAGAGTGCTTGCTTAAAGCCTGGGTTATTTTTCTTTTACACCTGCATTGTATCAGTTTGAAAAGGTGTCTCCATCAGGCATCCAAAAAATTTCAAAAGGGAATTAGAATTTTTTGTCTGCTCCAGTGGGGCCTATTTACCAGCTGCTACTAGAAGTTAAAGTATATTAACACAAATTTTCAGAGACCACACTAAAACTTTTTTTTTTTTTAAATCACTGACTGACAACATAATATGAGCACAGGGGAGTATAGTGGAGAGGACGTTTCTAAAATCTAGATCAAGAGTATAGGTGCTTCCAAGCCACAGTGTTCAGATCCAGATCTAGCCTTTCTCCAAGGAAAAAAAGTCTCTCCTAGGCCCCTCCATTAGATTTACATAACTCACATTACCAAGGGGCAAGGAGGGGGCAGGAGAAGGGGAGATCTGCAATCATCTCTTGTAGTCTATTAGAGTAGAGGCATGTTGCAACAGGCCTCAATTTTCCCAAAGCAGAATCACAATGCATCTGGGCCTAGATTGTGCCCCAGTGCAGGGACAGTGTAGAGGCAGCATGTGTCTCCCCTACCAAAGGATTAACTGTGGGGGCCAATGCAGCTCTTGGAGCAGGCTAGGCCAGCCCCAATGACAGCTCTATATAATGTTGCATCCCTGATGCTGTAGTCGCTATGAAGCTTTGCAGAGGTGTGGAACTGCCAGGGTATAGTTGTGCTCTGGTCATGCCTGCCCCACTCCTGGCCCATCCAGAATGCACCCTGCTATCTGAGCTGCTGAAAAGATAGTACAGATGTCCCCTGTAATGGGGATATTCTCCATGTGAAGAGGAGTCTTCCATGTATTCTCTGGCCCTTTTGCACCAACACAGCAATCCTGAGACCTATCTCTACTTATATTACCTGCAGTAGGCAAGCAAGCAGAGGATCTCCCTTCAACAAGTACTGCTTTGAATAAGAAATTCCCAGGATACCGGTACACAACAAACTGCTATATGATAGAACAGCTATGTATCACCTGCCTTGGGAATAATACAGCTTCAAAATATCTGGTCTGATATTACAGATGACTTGTAACTTGCAATTCTGACTTTTCCTAGCTCCTGCATTTTCTTTCATGTTACTTTTCTGCTAGGTCCTTCTGCAAATGACCTGCCTCAACGCAGACCTATGCTGCAAACAATTCAATTTGATGCACTAAATGGAAAGAAAGACATGGGCAGGCATCATTAATTCTTTTTATCCTTCAAGTCAGATATTTGTTGCTCAGATGCAGACAAACACAATATGTGTTGTGACAAAGTTCTGTCCTTGACTCCATGGGTCCTGCGTTTCCTGACAGATTTTTGCTAGCCTCAGAGGCTCACTCCACATAGCCCTTCTCTCTCTAGAAGCAAGGGTCACAGTCTACTGAGCCATTTTCATCATAAGCCAGCAAGGGAGGTGAGGAGAAACAACCCTCCCTCACACAGTCTCTGTTGTCTCCCAGTATCAGTGATTAATCAGGGAGGGGAGGGGGGAGCCCAGGCCCACCCTCTACTCCGGGCTCCAGCCCAGGGACCCTAAACTTAGCAGCTATGAAAGCTGACTTTTTGGAAATAGGACATGTACAATTCCCTGGGCTACTTCCCCCCAGCAGCCCCCACTCAATATCTTCTTCACAATTACCTCAGGGCACTCCTTCCTTGCACCTGATATGGATTCATACTACTTCATTCCTCCTATAGCTCCTGACACCCACACCACACCAACTAACTGGGAGGCTTTTAACTAGTTCCAGCCAGTCCTCGATTGGCTTCAGGTGTCCCAATCAATCTAGCTGTCTCTCCTGCCTTCTAGAAGGATCTTAATTGGCCCCAGGTGTCTTGATTAACCTGGTTCAACTGCCATTTGGTTACCATGGTACCAGGGATTTGTTTAGCCTGGGGCTAACATACCTGTTCCTCACTACTTTACTGTAGCCGTCTGGCCTTGCCCCATCACAGTGTTAATACATCCTTGGATATAGCTTCTTGATTGTCAAAGATTCTGCTGTAATTATAATACTGCTGCTGCATCTAGAGTTTAATTGTTGCTTGTGAGCTGCTTAAATATTAAATGTTTATTGATTATTTATCCTTGGGAACTCAATAAACTTTAACCAACTACAGTTTCTGTATTAAAAATCTTTGTCCCTAAGGAATCACAAGGTGGTGAGGTTTGGAGAAAGGGGAATGTGGAATGGATTTGGAGAGAAAGAAGTAAACATTACTTGAAGAAAGAATAAGATAACTTTAATCAAAATAGTCTTAAAATCATTACTTATATCAACATGCTGTAATTCTCTTGGGACATATGCTGATTCTACTAAAGTCAACTGGAGTTTTAACATTGACTGCAGTGGTACCAGAATTTGGCTCTTGGACTATTAAAGCTAAAGAAATTCAAATTACATCTTTTAGCCAAGAATAGCTTCTTCTAGTGGTTGTGATTCATAAATGGAAAGGTAATATTTCCTGTCGGCTAAGGTAGAGGACTAGCAGCCAGTTCCTTCAGTTCTATTTCAAACTCTGAGACTTAGTCACTGTGGGCTAAATGCATCCTAATTCCTCATGCACTACACAGGGAAATAAAGGACAGTAGCCTTTCCCCTACACACATACACACACACACACCATTTGGCTAAATTAGGACTGCTCATCTCATACCTATGAGTAAGTGGGTGGGATGAAGATGCCAACCAGAGTAGCTGGTTTGGTGTCTGGAGATGAGTAAGTTGCACTCCCAGCCTGGATAAGATAGGGGGAGCAGGGGAGGAATTGTAACCTTGTGAAGCGCAATAACTTCCCAGTGTGGCTTCTGGGCAATACCGATACATATTGCATCATACTCTGGGTTGAGCCTATTGGCTCAGTCTAGCCTTGTGACCTTGGAGAAATATTTAACTTCTCTGTGCCTCAGTTTAGCCCTCTATCAATGTGTATAATACCTAATAACCACAAGGGGCTCTCTGGGATTTAATTCATTATTGTTTGTAGAGCTCTGGAAGGTCTTCAGATAATAGGTGCAAAGTATTTTTCTGATGTGTAACTCATGAAAGCAGCTACACAGCTACACAGCTAAACAGCTGCACATGCCTGATCAGTAAAAGATATTATACCATAATATTCAGAGTGTTTGAATTGAGTGTGGATGAATAAAGCCACAGTCTCACATATGATACTATTGTTGGGATGGAAAGTATATAATCCTTTCCCAGCTCTGGTACATGCCACAATTTATAGCTGTATATCCGAGACCAGAATTTAGCCTCAGTAGTAACAGTTTAGGATATAATTCAATGAACTATTGAGTAGAGATGAGCCCAAGCTTCAAAGATGGTTCAAATTACTCCAGAGTTCGAGAGTGTTTGCATCCAGGGTTTTGAATTGACCCATCTTCCTTATCCATTTATACTTCACAGATACAGCATACTGAATTCAAGCTAGAGGCTGACTCTCTTCTCCCTCACATGGGCTTCAATGCAGCTGCTCTTGAGTTACACCAGTGTTAATGAGAACACCTGTTCTTATTCTTTGGCAGCATTTTCATTCTATTCTAAAATTTTCAACCATTGTAGTCCTTTTAAAAATGAACATGCAGCCTGCTAATGATTAATTTTCTCTAGCCAACAATTCCTGCTAGCCTGTTGGATTGAACTAATTGTTATTGGGATTACTACATGTGCAATAAACGTTCTCCCTGTTTCAAAGTTGATGTTACATCCCTTTGGCCGCTTATAAAATAAAGGAAAGTGAATTGCCATTGATTCCTTTAGTCAGAATAGCAGGAATGCAACTTAATAGCAACTACAAATCAATAAAGAATTTCTGACCACGAATATAGTATTAGAAATCTATGGAAGACCTAACAGTTATTACCTTACTAAAAACATCATGTATTGAGGGCAGCTAGCTAGGCCTTGCTTCTCAGGTATTGAAAAAGAAATATTTCAAAGGCAAATGCTAGTATTTTTCCTCCTCTGTATAGAACATTGAATTATGATACTTTCTCATATTGCTGACAAAGATTTATTAATATTTTACACACTTTATTCTCTGGTTTGGGGAAAATGTTAAAGGCTATCATAATATTTTTTTACTGTAACTAAATGTATGAGCGATTTTAGTTCTCATGAAAGTGAGGGACTAATAGTGCTACTTTTAACCACAGGACAAAAGCAAGCATACCCTATGCAAGCTTTGCTAAATAGTTCTACTAATGCACCTCCTGCCTGACACTCCTCCTCCCCCCGCTAGTGAAGTAACTGTGTTTAACAGAGAATGTCCACTCACTTGTGCCAGACTATGAAGTAGCCATGGATATCTAGCTGAATACAGCCATACAAGAGTAAGCCTTCAATCACTTCACTTTTTTCTTGCACAATATTGCTGTGTGCTATTAAATTGCTGTCACGTTCTACCTCAGAGGTGGATTTCTGTGATGGACAATGTTAGTCATGTACTGTTTGTACATTGAACATTTCATAAAGCTCTGTGAAATCCTTTGTGGTCAAAAAGTGCAATATAAATATTAGACAGCATTGCAATTATAACCCCTATTTCTCATTTATTATAATAATGATTATAGCAGAACCTAGGGGTCCCAGCTGAAATCAGAGAATGATGTGGGAATAGTAAGAAACAGTCTTGGCTCTGAAGAGCTTTGAACCTAAATACACATAACATATAAAGCAGGGGTTCTCAAACTGGGGGTCAGGACCCCTGAAGGGGTTGTGAGGTTATTACATGGGGGGTAGTGAGCTGTCAGCCTCCACCCCAAACCCCGCTTTGTCTCTAGCATTTATAATGGTGTTAAATATATTAAAAAGTGTTTTCAATGTATAAGGGGAGGTCACACACAAAGGCTTCTTATGTGAAAGGGGTCACCAGTACAAAAGTTTGAGAACCACTGACTAAAGGATGGGTGACAAAAAAATATTATTAACTCCATTCTACAGATGAGGAACTGAGACACAAAGAGATATAAGTGACTTGCCCAAGATCATACAGGAAGTCTGTGGCATAGCTAGAAACTGAACCAGAACTCCTGAGCCCCAGTCCAATGCTTTAACAAGAAGACCATTCTTCCTTTCCTGAGAGTAGCCAAGTCTGAATGCAACTATGTTCCTGATTACCATGATTTAAGGTATAGGACAGCTGCAGAGCAGAATGTGTGAGACTGTGCAATCACTATATCCATGCAAACCACAGTAATGTAAGGGCATGGGAACCAGCTGTGTCTCCATCAACTTTAGAATGTACCAAATGTCTATAGGAATTTGTATCACCTCTTCTCTAGCTAGGAGTTGGACACCCTGAGGGCATGGCCACACTTGCAAATGTAGAGCGCTTTGAGTTAAACCAGCCTTCGGAGAGCGCAGTAGGGAAAGCACTGCAGTCTGTCCACACTGATAGCTGCAAGTGCACTGGTGTGGCCACATTTGCGGCACTTGCAGCAGCATTGGGAGTCGTGCATTATGGGCAGCAATCCCACAGAGCACTTCTTCCAATTCTGGCGCTGTGGCTTGTGGGAAGGGGCCAGGGAGCCTTCTGGGTCCTGTCCCAATGCCCCGTGATGCATCAATTCGCATCCCAGCAATCCCTGTGCTTCTGTCCACATTTAGCGCCATCTTTCAGAGTTTTTTGTACTCTTGTCTTCCCTTTCAGTCTGTGGGAATGGAGCCCGAACTGCTGAGGTATATGCTGATGAGTCTCGCCACCACGTCACATTTGTCAGTCGAGTTACTACTTAAGATCCAAACTGACAGTGAGGACTCCGATGATGATTTTGACTCGAGTAATGCATATGACACGACATTGCTTGTGGCATTCACGGACATGCTCACCACCCTGGAACACCACTTCTGGGCTCGGGAAACAAGCACTGAATGGTGGGATCACATCATCCTGCAAATCTGGGATGATGAGCAGTGGCTGCACAACTTTCAGATGAGAAAAACCACTTTCATGGGACTGTGTGAGGAGCTCGACCCCATCCTGCGGCACAAAGACACAAAATTGAGAGCTGTTCTGACGGTGGAGAAGCAGGTGGCTATTGCATTCTGGAAGTTGGCAACTCCACTGGTCACTAACCAGTTTGGAGTGGGAAAGTCGACCGTTGGAATTGTGTTGATGCAAGTTTGCAGGGCCATTAATCACATCCTGCTCAGAAGAACCGTGACTCTGGGTAACATTGTGGCTGGCTTTGCACAAATGGGTTTTCCTAACAGAAGAGGGGCGATAGATGGGATACATATTCCAATTTTGGCACCAGTCCACCTAGCTTTTGAGTACGCTAATTGGAAGGGGTGTTTCTATATGGTTCTCCAGGCGCTCGTGGATTACTGTGGGCATTTCATTGACATTAGCGCAGGCTGGCCCAGAAAGGTGCATGACGCACGCATCTTTCAGAACACTGACCTGTTCAGGAAGCTGCAAGCCGGGACTTTTTTCCCAGACAAGAAGATCACCGTAGGGGAAGTTGAAATGCCCATTGTAATCCTTAGAGACCCCACTTACCCTTTAATGCCATGTCTCATGAAACCCTACACAGGGAGCATTGATAGCAACAAGGAGGGTTCAACAACAGGCTGAGCCGGTGCCGAATGACTGTGGAGTGTGCTTTTGGTCATTTAAAGGGCCTCTGGTGCTCTCTGTATGGGAAGCTGGACCTGGCCGATGATAACATCCCCACGGTTGTATCTGTGTGCTGTACCCTCCATCACATTTGTGAAGGGAAGGGTGAAAGATTCACTCAGGCATGGAACTCGGAGGTTCAACACCTGGAGGCTGAATTTGAACAGTCAGAGAGCAGGGCTATTAGAGGGGCCCAGCCCGGGGTTGCAAGGATTAGGGATGCCTTGAGGGAGCAATTTGAGGCTGAAAGCCACCAGTAATGTCTGGTGCCCTGCATGGGAGTAAAGTGCAGTGGTTCCAATGTTAGTAGGAACCTGTGTTAGCTACGCTGACTTGCAGTGCCTGTTGCTTTCCTGGGCTAAGGTATCTTTTACTTTATGCAATAATAAAGAATGTGTTCAAAGCCAAAAAATCCATTTATTGAAAAGAAACACAACTGCTTGGGAAATAGAAAGGGCAAGGGGGTGAGGTGGGGAACGGTACAATCACAGATTTGCATATGTCCTGTTATCATACTCAGCCTTCCTGTCTGGAGTGCTGTGCAATGAGTGCAGCACTTCAGGATTAGCATGGTGATGGGGGTTGAGTGCAGTGGGTAAGGGTTATAGTTTTCAGGGCTGGGTGGTGAAGCTACAGGTGTTGGAGGCAGCTGGTGGCGATAAGAACCCGGATGATGGGGAAAGCGGGTTGGAGGTGACATGGGGGCACAAGGGAAAGAGTTTTGGGACAAGGGCTGCAGGGGTCGGGCGCGATAGTGTGCCGCCTGCATGGCTACGAGCTCCTGGATCGAGTCTGCTTGGCACTCCATGATGCTTATCCTCCGATCCGTGCTTTGCTGCCGGAGCACTGCGCTTTTGTGCCAGCGCTCCTCCTTTCACACTCCCTCCACTCCTGCGCTTTTAGATTCTCGTTAAGAGACTGCTCTATTACTTCATGCAGCATGTCTTCTTTGCTTCTATGTGGCCTCTTCCGGCTGAGATCTAAAGGTTGCATCTGTAAAGGCAAAATGCAACACTTTACAGAGGCAGCATTGTTCACACCAGACAGAGCAATGATTCCCCCATACTTAAGGGAAAGCACAGTCTCATAATTTGCCCGTCCCAAAGCGAGCGCACATAACCCACGGGAGCCCCAAAATGATAAGCACAGGGTCAAGGGGTCTAATTGTTTCATGGCCCTACTGTCCTCTGGGTTTCTGTGCCTTGGGGAGAGCCAACAGCTGCAGGGGCCCCTATACTGAACACTGTCCCCACATTTTCCACAGGAGTTCATCCTGGAAGATATCTCGCTGCTGAGGATGACCTAGGAAGCAAGGGAGGGTCTTCTACTGCAATGCGGCTTCCACCCTGCCCCATATGCAGCTCGCCTGTGTGCAGCAATGGTCCTCCCACCCCTCGTGGCACAATGGCATGGACATGTTAGCCTGACTGGGACAAGGACCACAGTGGCTCTCCCAAGAAACCTGCGCAAGCGCATTGCCCAACTTCTGGATGAGACCTTTGAAGAGATCACTGAGGCCAATTACCACGATGTGAGCGAGCACATCAATACCCTATTCCGCTTCTAGGCATGCATGCAGCCCTAACCCCCCTCACCCCAAGACCCCACACCGAACAACTTCCTTCCCAAAATAAAAGCCACTTACTGGGAACCTCCTCTGGTGTTTGTCCTTCCTCAAGCACTGGCCACCATGACTGGCTACCTTCCTCCTGGCTTGAGAACAGCTCCTGGCTGCAGGCATCTAGGGATTCTGGGGTGTCTTCCTCTTCCTCAACACCCTCGCTCCCGCTTTCCTCCTCCTGCTGCCTTGTTGAACTGGGCTCTGAAGTGTCCACAGTGGTCCTCGGAGAGGAGGTGGGGTCGCCCCCAAGTATTGCGTCAAGCTCTTTGTAGAAACGGCAGCTCACGGGGGCACCACAAGAGAGGCGGTTTGCCTCACGGGCTTTGCAGTAGGCATTCCGCAGCTCCTTCACTTTAACCCTGCACTGCCGTGCATCCCAGTCATGGCCCCTCTTCATCATGTCCCTAGATCTCTGCCTGAAGGTATCATAATTCCTATGGCTGGAGCGCAACTGGGACTGGACAGCTTCCTCCCCCCAAACACTGATGAGGTCCAGCATCTTGCCATTGCTCCATACTGGGGATTGCCTGGCACGTGGAGGCATGGTCACCTGGAAAGATTCGCTGAGAGCACTCCACGCCTGGCTGAGCAAACAGGAAGGGGATTTTCAAAATTCCCAGAGAATTTAAAAGGCGGGTCTGATGGTTGGTCACCTGAGGGCAGGGCAGTAGAGTTCAAAGTGATGACCAGAGTGGCTAGAATAGGCATTTTGAGACACTTCTGGAGGCCGATCAGAGCGCATTAATAGACCAAAGTGTCCACACTGGTGCTGCGACGCTCCAGCGGGAGCGCATTAAATGTTATTCCACTCGCCGAGATGGAGTACCAAGAGCGCTCTAGCCATGGAGTCCGAGCACTCTACGTGCCTTGCCAGTGTGAACGTGTCATGAGTTAGAGCGCACGGGGCTGTTATAATGCGCTCTAACTCACAAGTGTAACCATGCCCTGACAGTGCGTGAGCAATGGTACAGACAAGTGTGTGCAAAACGCTGATTGACATCAGTTACAATGCCTTCCTTCAGAAATTTAGCATAGAGATCAATCGGAGGCACTTTACAGTCAATTTCAAATGATCAGACATCACTATCCATTGACTAGCACGCCAAATCTGTGAAAGAATAATGAATTGTGTCAATAACTGTCTAAATGTGGTTTCGACTTCTGTTGTGCATCAGGGCTAATTCTTGCTGCAAATGGAAATATGCATACTATGAAACCCAAGAGAAGAAAGCAAAAGTAGAACAAGGACTGCAGAAACAGAAGTGGCAACATACAGGATTCACCTGGTGCTGTGTTGTTCAGTGAGAAGATGTACTGTGAAAAGCACCCTGAAGTTCAAAGGAAGCGTATGACAGAACAAAGACGTTTTCACAAGACGCACAAAAGGAAATCTATCACTGAACACATTGGCAGCTTGGAGAAATAAGCTTATTGTCTCACTGTCAGTTTGTGCCACAGATATGGTTGCACAAGAAGGATTGCAATGCCATAAAAATAGGGAACATGGAGAATGTCATTTCTAGTGGTGCAGTTTATTTAAAAGATGGCTCTGAACTTGAATACCTGGTCTGCATGCATACCTACAGGAAGCAGTACAATCCAATCTGCTGGAGAACTGGGAAAGGGTAACTGAGGATCTCCATTGTGTTTTGCCTTTTTATACCTGTATAAAGTGTGTGCCCATTGGGTGTCAAACTCCACTCAATCAGAACAGGAGGGCTGGATTCTCAGATGACTTTATGGCATCAAGCTCCATGAGGCACCAGTCCAGCCCACACAGCATCATGTATTACACTGGCTGCCTGCCGTACCCAATGGGAGTTGCAGCAGCTGGGTATAGCTAGGAAATAAGGATATCATAGCAAAGCTGGGAAAAGAACTCCCTACATGGAGGGTGTTCTTCTACCAGCTGTTGCCAACTCTGGAGCGGGGGCTGTGTGCCCCCCATGGCTGCGCCCTCTGCTGCGGCCACTAGAGCCAAGGCTCGGCCTGTCAGCCTCCCCATGGGACTCCATTCCTCCCCCATATCTAGTCCTGCTCCCCGGTTATTTTTAGTAAAATAACAGACAGGCACAGGAACCGTGATAAAATCTTAGTTATTAGGCTTTCAGTGCCCAAACGTAACTCCCACAGTTAAAAATATCCACACCAAATGAATGGGGCCATAAATAAGGCAGAAATAGAGAGAGCCACGCTGACCTTCTATCATTCTTCCAACTCCACGGCTTTTAGTCATAACTAACCTAGTGTGTGAGGCACATGGCATTTGCTTTTCACTGCTTTCACAAGGATGAAAGAAATCACTGTCTAGTGCTGTTGTGGTGGTGGGAATGCTGAGCACAAGAGCACTACTGGGGAGGGGTGAAGGGATTGAACATCTTGTTGTTCTGATTTGAATCAGATGTTGTAGCGGGATGGTCACCCACTCCAGCCCAGAAAGGGTTAAAGCCATCCCTGGGAGAGGGCTGAGGCTGGGAAGGAAAGCCTGGGCTGATTGGGGAAGGCAGTAATAGCTGGGGCCATGCCCCAATCAAGCCCAGCTGGTCCCTATAAGAAGCTGCGAGCCAGGAGCCCAAACAGTCTCTCTCTGCCTTCAGAGAGAGAAGGGCCTGGCTGCTGGGAAGCTCAGAAGCTGGGTACCTAGAGTGAGGCAGGGCTGGGGAGCTCCAGGCTGGCATCTCCCCAGGCTGCAGGGCCTTGTCCAAGGCCCCAGAGAGGCACTGGGTTCCAGAGAGGGGTAGCAGATCCAGACCCAACCTTGCCTATGATGAGTGGCTTATACTGCAGTCTGCCCCAGGGAGTGGGGCTAGATGGTGACTGGCAGTAGCCTTTCACTGAGGCGAGGTGGGATTAGGGGTTGGGTGTTCCCTGGGGAGGGGAGACCCAAAGAGAAAGGGGTTACTGCCAGGGGGCAGCCCCCAGATAAAGGGGCACTGGTTCCGGGAGGGACACGGGGGCCAAGTGGTGAGGCGGGTCACCGGCCTGCAGAGGGCTCTCCAAGGCTGGCAGAGCTAATTCCCATGGACGACCAGCAGGAGGCGCCGCAGGGGTGAGTCCACTCCCTTACAGATGTATATAATCCCACACAAGCCTACAGTTAGGGGGCTGTCAATATGGCATCAAGGGTGTGAGTTGTAGAGCACTCTGATGTGTTGCCCTCTAGCTGCCTCACATAGACCCTGCTGGTGCAAACTAAAGGTACCTAGTACACTTGGATATAGTCCTGGTCAGTGTACAGGAATTTATAGCAAGTATGTTGCCATCACTGCCCTCCTCAGCTGTAAATTTTCAAGGCAGCATAGAATTCCCTGATCCCACTTTTGAGTCTTTTGAAATGTGATGTAAATTTGAGGCTTACTTATCTCCTTCTATACCCTTTATCAAAAGAACAATGAGCTATATAGATTATATATGGGCCCAGGAACACGATAGACTGAGAACCAGGACAATATATATAAAAAGCATGAAAAAAATACAAAAAAAAAGAAAAGAAAAAGAAAACGGACCCTTTCTGATTAGCGGATTCATTCAGATTTTTAAATAATTTCACTTTGGATCTGTTCATGTCCCTTTTGTGTTCATTTCTTATCAATATTCTGACGGAAGAGTTTTCCTGGCAGGCATGTGCATGAAGTGATTGTTGGGGAATATTTTCAGAAACCATATTTCCAATTTGTAATAATAAATATTAGCAACAGAAACCCAATTTCTAAGAGTTACGTTGAACTACTAAGGGAAAGAAACATACCATCTGACTTAAATAGCCAGTGAAAACAGCTTGAATTTTGCAAATACTCTAATGAGCTGCTCTTGAATGAATTACAGACCAAGAATCATTCACCAAATTTATTTGCTGTACAGCTTTAAATACAACTACATTTGAGGTATTTGTCAACTATTCAAAGAATTTGTAAAGAGAAAAGGATGTTAAATTTATTGAGCAAATTGTTCACAGTTCATTATTCATACATTTAGCTCTGGTTTGAAATGAGACACTTTTTGCTGTATTGTTTTGCAGAGACCACTGGAAGCTGTTAAATGTGGGGGTTTTGTAAATACAATTTTTAAGATGTTCTATGATTTGTGTAGTAATGGCAGAAAAACTTTTTATGCATCCATTATGGTTTTCCAAAACAAGACTATAAAAAATACAAGGATGAAAAAGGTACAGCCATTTTGCAGTTTATGGATTCCAAACTGGAATAATTGAGTATGATAAAACAAGACATTTCAATCAGTGTGGCCCTATACTTGGAATTAGTTAGTGCAGATTGTAGGATTTTGCAGAAATCAATCATCAGTGTTCTGAATATTCAGGCACAGATTCTGGTCTCAGTTACACTGATGTAATTCGAAGTAGTTCCAACAAAATCAGTAGAATTACTCTGCATTTATAAAGGTGTAAATGGGACCAGAATACGAATCGCAGAATTTTACTTTTTGTTTGTTTAGAAAGTATTAAAATAACATTCTCTCTTTCTCTCTCACACATACACACACTCTCACATCCCCACCCCTTCTGTCTGCGCTGTGTGGCTAATTGTTAATCACAAGGAACCTTTCATGAATTGGAAATGCAGTTTGAGTTTCATACATAAATGTATAAGAAAAAAGCTCACAGACAAAATCTACACTTCACTGATTGAAGAATACATGGTTAACAACAGTCTCTGAACACCTTTTCTACGAAAAATAACAACCTCTCCCAACTACTGTTCTCCCCGCACCCGATGCTATCGAGTAGATAATTTCTATGTGAAGTTTGCCTTCTTGGCAGCTAGAAATGTGTAAAAGGAACAATGTAAAAGATGTCAGTATATAGATTTCTCTTCCTGGAAGATCCATCGCCAAGATCACAACACATATTTAAGACCTGATCATGGAATTTGTTCTCTCATAAATAAATCTTACACACTTAAGGCCTGATCCAAAACCCATTGAAATCAGTGGAAAGATTTGGATCAGACCCACTGGGCACTCCATTGACAGCAATGTTTTAGAGATTGCTATAGACAAAGCTGGCACATTTTATTTTATTTTTTGCAGAGAAAACTTTTCATTAACACAGTCCTGTTTTCAATGTTTTTTTTTAAATCACAAACAAAACAAACAAAAAAATCCAGTTCTTTGTGAATATTTTCATGATTTTTGAGACTTTTTAATTGAATATTTTAAAATTGATTTTAATAGAATCTTTTTATCAACAAATTATAGTGAGTGGAGGAGACAGGCCGAGGAGGGAGGGAGAATCCCTTGCAGGAGAACACTAGTGGAACTGGTTCCAAAAGTGTCAAAAATTATTGGGTTCCCAGAAAAAAAAAAGTTGTATCTAATCAAGATATTTCAGGAGTTTATGATGTTATTTTTTTAAAAACCTGGTACATCTGGGTCCAGATTCTGATGTCAGTTACTGTGACGCAAATCCATAACAACTCACCTGGCTTGAGTGGAATAACTGAGATCAGAATATGACCCCAGTGTACTACTAGGAATCAAATCCAGTAGTGCAGTAATAATATATTTGTATCCTAACCAAAGTGTCTACAGTATTTGTTCTAATTTGTATAGAATTCTTGTCAAAACAAAGCACAATAGTTGACGTCATTTAAAATTAGGGCCAAATTTTCAGTCCGGCCAGAGAAAGTCTCCATTGTTATAACCACAGTTGTGTGGGTACAAATAAATTGTGGGTTTGATTTGGATTATTTAAATTAGACTACCTGATTTGCAGCTGCACACAATTCCTTAGATACCTAAATTACTTAAACTGCACCTGAAGATAAATGTGGGGATGGGGAAGTTGATTAGTGTTACACAGAATAAACATCTTTGCAGAAAAGAATCAGTATAATTTATTTCCTTGGTATGTGGCTATTGATGAATGTGAACAATAAATATGTGTTTCTGATTTGTTTTTACATATTGGGCCAAATTGTGCTCTCAATTTCACCTATGTAATCCAATTATCTTCAGTGGAGTTGCATACGTGAAACTTGTTAAATTTTTCAATGATGCTAAGATAATGTGAAATATGTAAGCAGAAAATTTGTCTTTGTAGGCCAAACTTTCACAAGAAGATGTCTGA
Organism: Chrysemys picta bellii; assembly: GCF_011386835.1. NCBI lineage: Eukaryota > Metazoa > Chordata > Testudines > Emydidae > Chrysemys > Chrysemys picta. The sequence continues at coordinate 186,024,987 of NC_088793.1, forward strand.
GGAGCAGAAGCAAAAGTATGTTCCTGAATTAGTGTGAACCATTACCACAATAGTAGGTGAAGGCAGCTATGTGCAGGTGAGAAGTCAAGTTTGCTAATGCCCATTTAGACCTCTAACTATCGCTTTGCGGGCACAAATTCTCCAGCAGTGTAATTACACAAATGTAGGAATGCAGTTGTGCATACATTTCTAAGCTCCTGTTTGGAAAATTAGGCTATGTCTACACTCCACTTTCATTGTTAAAACTTTTGTTGTTCAGGGGTGTGAAAAAATGTCCCCCTGAACAACAAAAGTTTTAATGATGCTGTCATAACTATAAAGGGAAGGGTAACAGCCCTCCTGTGTACAATACTATAAAATCCCTCCTGGCCAGAGACTCCAAAATCCTTTTTTCTGTAAAGGGTTAAGAAGCTCAGTAACCTGGCTGACATCTGACCCAAAGGACCAATAAGGGGACAAGATACTTTCAAATCTTGGTGGGGGGAAGGCTTTTGTTTGTGCTCTTTGTTTTGGGGGTTGTTCGCTCTTGGGACTGAGAGAGACCAGACATCAATCCAGGCTCTCCAAATCTTTCTGAACAAGTCTCTCATATTTCCAACTTGTAAGTAAACAGCCAGGCAAGGCGTGTTAGTTTTTAGCTTTGTTTTCTCAACTTGTAAATGTACCTTTTTGCTAGAGTGTTTATCTCTGTTTGCTGTAACTTTGAACCTAAGGCTAGAGGGGATTCCTCTGGACTCTTTAAGTTTGATTACCCTGTAAAGTTATTTTCCGCCCTGATTTTACAGAGATGATTTTTACCTTTTTCTTTAATTAAAAGCCTTCTTTTTAAGAACCTGATTGATTTTTCCTTGTTTTTAGATCCAAGGGGGTCTTGATCCACCAGGAGTTGATGGGAGGTAGGAGGGGGTATGGTTAATTTCTCCTTGTTTTAAGATCCAAGGGGTTTGGATCTGTATTCACCAGGGAATTGGTGAAGAGTCTCTCAAGGCTACCCAGGGAAGGGAATTAGCATTTGGGAGTGGTGGCAGTGGACCAGATCTAAGCTGGTAGTTAAGCTTAGAAGTTTTCATGCAGGCCCCTACATTTGTACCCTAAAGTTCAGAGTGGGGAAGCAGCCTTGACAGATGCAAAGTGCTGGTATGGACAGTGTTTCCTCATCTGGAGATGCTCTCCCAGCAACGAAGCTACTGTTCCTTGTTGGGGGTGGTTTTATTTTGTCATTGGGAGAGCTCTCTCCTGCTGACAAAGAGCAGATACACTGCGTACCTTACAACAGCGTGGCTGTAGCAGCACAGCTGTGCCATTGTAAGGTGTGCAGTGTAGACATAGCCTTAGAGTTTATCCTTCTGTGCTGTAAAGTTTCTCAAATGTAAAGTTAAGCATGCTCCTAAGTGTTGTCTTGAATAATAATAATGTATCTGAGCATGGGCTTAAGGATTTTCCTGAACTGGGAATTAATTCCTGCCACTTCTTCCTCTATGGGTACGTCTACACTTACCGGAGGGTCCGGCGGCAGGCAATCGATGTTCTGGGATCGATTTATCGCGTCTGGTTAAGACGCGATAAATCGATCCCGGATCGATCCCGGAAGTGCTCACCGTCGACGACGGTACTCCAGCTCGGCGAGAGGAGTATGCGACATCGACGGGGGAGCCTCCCTGCCTCCCGCATCTGGACCCGCGGTAAGTTCGGACTAAGGTACTTCGAATTCAGCTACGTTATTAATGTCGCTGAATTTGCGTACCTTAGTCCGAAGTGGGGACTTAGTGGGGACCAGGCCTATTATATGCACCCAGATCTGTATTTTCCCTATTGTTCCCACTGCTAACACCCTCCCCGTCTATGTCTTCCAGTGTGAATACTCTCAGGAACATTTATTCGCAAAAGTATTCACAATGGTTATGCTTTCCAGAAGCCATCTTCAAATAAAAAAAAACACACACGCACACTCTGAAAGGAATTTATTAACAGAGAAAGCCATGGAAGGCCAATAGAGAAGAGACAAGAGGTTACCTGGGATGCTACTCTCCACTAGAGCTGGGTGGAGAATGTACAGAAGAAAAAAATGGAGATTTTTTTATCATTAAAATGTTTGCAATTTTATTTACTATTTTCCAGCTAGCCCTACTCTCATGTAACTATCTTTTCCCTCTGCCAAATGTGTGCATGGCCAAGCAGCCACAATGAAAAATTGGCAGGGCCAAAGGTGATGCGAAGGAGTCATGTTAAGCAGTATGCCCTTGCACCCAATCTGCAGAAAAAGCTGGAGGCAGCACTAAGTCTCACTGCACATGCTGTGACCTCTCTCAGTGCAGTTGCTCCAGGTTTACAGTAATGGTCTATAGGGAGAGAAGTGCTGACCAGTGGAATTATAGTTCAGCTTTTTAAAAATACAATAGCAACTGAGAAAAAAAAGGCCCAGCTGCCTTCTGGCTGTAGACTACTATATTTACAATTAGGCAAAAATAAATTACTTGTAAAGCTGGATTTGATTTTAAAAGATAGCATGCAAGATTGCAGTATGGAGTCACTTTTAATGGGTGAAGTTCATCTGATAAATCAAGTCCTGAAGAACAACAAATACAATTCAGAGTAGATAGGCTTCTTGATGTGACATTCACTGATAGGTTCCATCTACACTGCACTTGGAACATTATAACTGGAACTGATTTGAAACTCAGATCAAAGTGCATTCAGTTAAATATTGTAAGAGTCATACATATCCAATCAGGAAACAGAAAACTATCATGTGACCTTTGGGCCCCATACTCTTCTCACTTACAACTATTTTACCCAGATGTCAGCAACGTAGACTTCACTGCAATTAATACTAACTTACATTGGTGGAAGTAAGAAGAGACTCAGAGTCTATGGCTAAGATCTCCAGCTGGTGTAAATCAACATAGCTCTAGTGACTTCAGTAGGTAGGTCAATTTACATCAGCTGAGGATCTGACTTTATACATCCAGTCATAACTTATCAACCCAGCTCAAGTTTTGAATACTCAAACAGCTCTCACACAATCTAGAATCCGCAATGAGAGCGAAATTCACTTCTGTGCAGGGCCAGTAGAAGGCCTGTATACCACTAAAGTCCCACTTAATCCCTCAATGTATTATTTCATTGGGATTTAAGTGGCATATAGGCTTTGTCCAGGCCTTCTGCACATTGGTGTGAGTGAATAATTATGTAAACTGTTCACAGATCATGAGCAGAAAAATTATTCACTGTGAATTAGTCATCCAGCATATAAAACAAGGATGCATAAAACTACCGTATGTGAAAATGAGTCCTCTAGCATATATCTGTAATAGAGGGATTAATCTTTATGTTTTTGACTGTAAAATGTAATTCTTCACATATATGTGAGTTTGAGTTTAACAGGTTTTTCTAGGCTCAGCCCAGTTGTACACCTCTGTCTCTCCTCATGTGTATAACTTTCAGCTATTTGTGCACATAATTTTCTGCTACTCGTTAATAGTTCTGGAGATTCAAAGTTGTGACTGTTAACCAAAAAATACGGTTCCCACAACCAGCTTCATGATATATCCACTTACTCTGTTCTCACTGCTGTAGAGTCCTTTAAAGAAATAGTACCCAACTCAGCAACTCTTCAGAATGCAATATGATCTTCTCTAGAAGAAACATATAGGCAGTTAGTACCATTAGAAAATCTTGTGCTTGCCAAGAAGATGTCCCTGCTTCTACCGTTCTAATCACAAATATTACAATTCCCTGATGTCATTCCATTGAAAGGGATGAATTTAGTCCAAGTAATTCAATTACAGGATTTCAGAAATTTGAACAAAATGAACCGGAGCAAAAGAAAGCTCACACTCATAAAGGGGAAAAAGCTGACCATTATGTCACATGAAGAATACTTCAGCCTTTGAGAGCTATTCCTAGATCAGAGGGTGTGCTGAAGTTCTGAGCAGGTTCAGGATGGCTCCCCACTGCAATTACTTTTCTTATCTCTTGAAACAATGGTATGATTGTGTTGAGCAGGCTTTAGGTTTAGCATGGCTGACTACGCTTCTGCAATGTTGCAAGAGCTTCTATGGCTCTATGATGCATGCTACAATAATAATTCAGGTTGCTGCCTGTTTGAAATGGCTCCAGTGAATACTCGTCTGTGTCTTCCTCTCATTGGCATAGGCTAGAAAGCAACTTCTGAAGTGGCTGTGGATTCTGCAGAAAGGTCAAGTACACTGTCAATAGATCTTGATACAATAAAACACCTAAACATGTGCTTAATTCTAAGCATTAAAATAGTCCAATTGAAGTGGGACTACTCACATACCTAAAGTTTGAGCACTTACTTTGCTGGACTGGGATCATATTAAAATTTCCATCATCAGTGTGTAAAACACTGGAAACGAAAGTCAAAGTCTCTATCAGATTACATGCATTGTATGCAAAATGAATACATTGTTAGAAATGCACATGTGGAAGAGATCCCACAATAAGATACTGAATATCCTTGCCATGTTGCTACCACATCATACATTACGCACTCCGATGAAGTATTTTATAAAGCTGCATATGTATGTAACAAATGGTCAGCCACTGACACATGAGTAAGTAATCAGGCTACTTCTTTCACCTTTTCCTTTAATAGAGAAACCTTTAGTGGCTTGCTCTTTGGTACTTCTTATTTTCTTCCACACGTCCCCATTCATTCAGGGGCTTCTCTGTGCTGCATTTTCATTTTCAGCAAGTTAAGTGTGAACTTTAACATCCTTTCCCTCCATAGTGCAGGAGCTTTGAACCACTCAGGTTCAACTGTTGGTCTGAACTTTATCCTGCAATAAACCTCCCAAACCCACAAAAACTGACTGATGAGTCTGAGCTATCAGATTTTCAGGGCGATTATGCAGATTACTGTGGTCACACACTGAGAAAGATAGTCCCACAAGCACTGCTATTTCAGGGGACTGGATGACACTTCACACTAAAAATAAGTCCTACCCTTCTCATGCTGGTAACTGGTTCCTCTGATACATACACTTGCTTTTCACATTCTTGAATGTATCCCTTACCATCTGGTACTTAGATGCTCCAAATAAAGACAAGTTTACAGTTACAGTTCCCTTAGAAATACATTATTTTGCCCTTCCACATCTCCTCTCTTCTGATTCACAACATTTACTTTGCATGCAAATATCCTGCTTATTAGTTAAGCTTATTGCTCTAATGTAAGGGGAAAGCATGGAAAAATCAATTCATCTTTGACCATAGTAGAACAATATGAAGGTCTGACACTGCACTGATCAAGTACCAGAGTCACACCACGAAAAACCGTAATTTGTAATATAATTGGAATTTCCCAGGATTTATTACTGTTACAAAGAAAGTCTACTGCAGTAGTAGGCAATGGAATACCATGCCTTCATCTTCAGACTTACTTTTCCAATGCAAGGAGACTAAACTTTCTCTGTTTTAGTGGTGGGCTAATTTAGGTTGTTTAGTAGAGGTGGATCAAATGGTTTGAAAATACAGATAACACATCTATAACATTTTGACATGGAAATTAAATATAATGGGGCAGAGCTTCAGCTACTGTAAATTGTCATAGTTCCTTTAATTTCAGTGGATGGAGCTAGACAATTTACACGAGCCAAGAATGGGTCACAGCTTGCTCTCAGTTATAGTGGTGTAAATTCTGAGTAACTCTATTGCAGGCCATGGAGTCACACAGGATTACACTACTATAAATGAGGGTACATATTTTGGCCCATTGTGAAAATATTCCTCGTTTTTAAAGAAAATGAATGACAAGCAGTTTAGAAAAATCCATGGGCCAAATGTTGCTCGCTGTGATAGTATGTAAGTAGAGAATTAGTCTGGATCCAAATTCAACCACAGTTAAACTGTGCTGCTATCTCTGGAGTTATGCCAAGGATGAATGTGTGTCATGATTTCAGCGGAGCCCTTGCTATCTGTAATCTATGGCAGGGCCGGCCCACAACATTTTGGCACCTGAGGCGGGGAGCTCAAATGACGCCCCCAGTTCCCCTCGCTTGGGCCAAAACTTTGAAAGGTCTCAATTCTGCCTTCTTCCTGTTCTGCTCCTCTCGTGGTACTGCTCTGCTACCTACCCCAATAAAGGAGAACTAATGCCTTGTTCAAAAATTTTAAGTAACACTTAACTTTCAAATGCCTGAACAGCAAATGTAACTTTTCTTGCCTGCATAGTAAACACTGTCAGACTGCAAATTAGCATGCAGGGTGTGTATGTGAGGGTGGGGAGCAGCACCAGAAGGGAAGTTTGATGCCAACCTTAGAAGATTAATTGGACACATCAATTTGGAGACATGAGATTGTAAAAATTTCAATAATTTCCTTGATCAAAGTATTTTTACAGCACAGTTTTCAATCCCATCTTATTTGCACAAAGGTGAGGCATAGATACTTCAGATTAGGTTTGTTCATTACATTCTGGCAACCCCATAGTGCCCTTTGGCATTTTCAAGACAGGGCACCATATTTTAGAAATTATTCATTTCTGAAGTAGAAACTTCAGAAAACTCTATCTGCATTATGCAAACATTACAGGCCTGCTATTAACTCTGGCATAACAAGCAAGATTCCTAAGCACTCCAACAGACTTGGCAGGTTTGCATAACCACTGTTTGCTTTTGGAAGTACACCACAGTTTCTAAAGCACCAGGGAGAAGCAGGTAGGCTTTAATAGCAATTAGCTTTCCATTCTGAGTCCAATATTAACTACTTTCCTCTGTAGTATTGCCTACGCTAAACCAATTCATTTTAAATTTTCAATGTGTGGACCTGTGTTAGATGGGAACAGTTGAATTAGATTTGAGGCAACTTAGACCTGACGTTGGTTAGATATGGGAGTTAAAAACAAGACATTGACAGACATTCTGTCATTTTGGAAAAGCACATTTGAAACCCAGCTTGGGCTAGAAACTCCGTATGTGCTTTATTCATCTCTCCTCTATGAGAAGTAAAGGAGCCGACTGTTTTATTTGCTCTAGGAAAGCAGAAATTGTCTTTTCACCTGTTTTCAAACTTTCCTCTTCTTTTTCTAGTGAGGGCTTATGATCTAGCAGTTAATACCTAAGGCAGGCTGTTTTGGTGCCTGATTCTGATCTCACGTATGCCAGTATCAGACCCATGTTTTTTGTTCCTGACTCACTGTATAGCTTTGGGCAACTCATTCACTGCCACTTCCTTGAATCAAGATGTCATGAAGGTAGAGGTTAAAGTCTGTACATATTAGAGCTGGGCAAAAACATTTTGGTTTACCCTTTTCTTTGCCAAAAAATGCAGAATGAGATTGACTAAACCATTTCACAAATTCATATTGTTTTCATTGAATTTTCATTAAAAAATAACATAACCAACAAAAAGTTCTGAAAAAATTAAATGTTTTAAAATTAAAAATAGAAATGTCATTCACTTTTATAAAAAAAATTAAAAATGTAAAAATAAGGCTGAAAATGAAATGAAATGTTTATTTTGACCCCAAACTATTTTTTTCTATTTGTGGTTTCACCAACAATTTTGAAAAGAAATGGTTTCAGGAGGACCCAAAACTATTTTTTCCACATTTTTTGGAACTTCCAACAAACCAAATAATCTGTTATTTACACAGAGCTACTGTATGTATATTTAAGTATGCAGCTACCACAGTGGGGCATGGGAAAAAACACATTCGTACAGGCAAATGACATGCAGTAGAAATATTCAATTTTCATGGGCAACCATAATTGTGTATGCAGATACAGATTGCAGTTGCACAAATTCTTATCTTTGCACCTCCCCTTCTGGAAATTTTCTCACAGTATCTTATTCTGGCCATCTGTTAAATGGTTATTAATAATCTATCTCACCAGGGTCAGGCTTCCCTAGTTAATGTTTGTAAAGTGCTTTGAGATCTTTGATTGAAACATGCTACGTAAGTGCAAAGTTATATTATTCCTGATGAGCAGGAATTGAAATAATGACAGTTTTTGCTTTTGCATTTTATGGTGGTGATGTACGTACAGATATCCATAACATAAGTCAATTCTAACTGGTCTGTATTTACAAAGAGTTCCATGGCTCTCCAAAAGAAAAAGACATTACAAACTGAAGGTATGAAGGGAAAAGTAGGGTGGTGTCATGATATTACAAAGATGCCTCAAGTCAGGGTTTAGATCTCTTACATGGTACTGTCACTGCATCAACCATGTATATAAATGAGTCTTTGGGTAATAGACAAACAGATACACACTGCATTTTTTAAAAAGATTTAACTAAAGCCTGTGATGAATCCAATTGCTCGTTATTAATTTAAAGGTTGCTCGACTCTGATATTAATTGAGTGGCCTTGGGTAGTTTTCAGAATTGTGTGTCCAGGTGAATACAATATGCAAATGATATAAAACAAATTCAACCTGATGTAATGAGAAAGGCATGCCATATAGATTTATTTTAAGACCCGTGTAATTTGTTATATATATCAGTAATGTGATACAGTGTCTTGGAAACAAGCAGCTTCAGAACCACACATGCTGATGACTCTGACTTGTGCAGTTCAGTCTTTTGTGGAAAAAAAATCGTCTGGAGATTTTGTAAGACACTTGAGGTAAAATTCAGTTAATTAATTAAATCTTAAATTACCCAGACTCAAAGATCCATAAAATTAACTTCGTAAGATTCATCTAATCTTTGCATTGCTGTATGTGAGGTAATTACTTGAATAGTTTTGTCTCTAGGTAATTGATCAGTTGGACTGTACACCTGCATATTGATCATCCTGCCTATTGTACATGATGGAAATAAGAATTGGTTTCTCTGTATAAATAGAATGTATGTTCCCCTGCCACTGAGAAAGCAGTTGTTAAAGGGCATAGAGTGCACCCCTCAAGTACACCAGTATCGTGTTTGAATAGAGGAGGGATATGCATAACACAAGTTGCTTAGTTTATTATATTAATGAAACTCAATGAAACTTTGAGACTTGTTGCAAATACAAAATATTAATTCATCACAGCCATGAATTGCATAGTGCAGACTTGCTGTTGCCAGCCTTCTTTAAAGGTCAGGAAATATTTTATGTTGTAACCTCAGCTGATAAAAATTGCCATACATTCACTGATTCAATTCTTATTTACACCAGTTGAGAAGCTGGCCAACATTTGGCATCTGTATGTTTAAAAAGTTAGGGCTTGGTCCAGCACATTAATTGGTGCAATTAGTTCTTACTCATTCAAATAGTCACACTGAAGATAATGGAAGTAATTACTTCCAGTGAGCCTGATCCAAAGCGCCTTTAAATCAAAGGAAGTCTTTTCATAATCTTCAGTGGGCATTGGATTCGACTTCATGATTCTGACCCATGTCATTTAGTATTGGCAGGATCAGATCCCTTCATACTGTAGTCATGATTTACCAGGGACTTCAGTCCTCCCCCTGGCCTTATGTAATGTGAGTAGCCAGCGTTTTATGTAACCGTTCTTTTAAGTGCACTGAGGATCAGTGTGCAGGTGGTTCTCTTTCAGCCATATATGGCAGGGTGATGTTCCCCCATAGCTCTTTAGCCAAACTGATATTAGGAATCCAAGTCTCCACTTGTGCTCTAGGTCTTCCATTTCTCACTTCAGACACTGTAGATGGGCTCTAGAAGGCAGGCAATGAAATGAAGAACAGAACAAAAGAACACAACAAAGAAGATCAAAGTGAAGCAGAATAAAGTCAGTAATCATAAGAACATAACAAACCATCAAGAGGTTTTTTGCATGCTTTCTATGTGAAAATCCCCAATGGTCGTATTTCATCAAAAAAAGGAAAAATTTGTGAGTGAAAAATCACGATTAACAAAATTGCTCAAATTTTCACTGATATTTTTGCCTAAAAGTTTCTACATAAACCGAACTATGACCTGTTTATTGAGAAAATGCTTGTTTTCCACCCTGCACAATGGAGCTTTTCAAACAGCACCATGGGGCTTTCCACTAGATGGTACCAAGACAGATGTAAGACTCAAGATAAAGTATTCTAACCAGATTCTCAGCTGCTCTAAATTTGCATAGCTCTATTAAAGTCAACAGGCCTGTCTATTTACACCAGCTGAGGATATGGCCCTTTAGATGTGGAGAAGCTCATTTTGTTTTGTTTCAAAATATTATCATATAATCCTAACCCTGTTTAACATTCTTGTTTAAGTACAGATTCCACATCTCCTTTTGGTCTTTCTCCAGGATGTGTGACACATTTGAAAATTAGCATAAAAAGCCCTGCCACTTTACTTGCATGTTTTTATCTCCTCTAACATTCCTGCTGCACTAGAATGTCAGACTAAGCAGGGCTATGTATAATTTTGTACCATTTTATACTGTCACTACATTATGTAAACAGAACCTCCATCACTGAAGCATACAGGGATATACAGGCTCAGCTCCCCCTATTAATTTTCCACTTTTCTCAAGGAAATTATTTCTGTCAGGATTCATTTTATCTGGGCTGTCTGGCAGAAAGAATCAAGGTCATAGCAGACTGGTGCCACAAAAGGCACACTGCAGTTCAGGAGCAGTTTATGAGCATAGCAATTTGGTCCCTTTCCCATATCATTTATGTCAGAAATCAAGTTGGGGCAATATTTATTGGAACAATTTAATTCAGCTTTTGTTAAAAAAAACCCATATACTTACTGTACAATAGTCAGCATACATCTTCTCAAAGCATACATCTTCGCAAAGACTCCAGGATTTGAATATTTTGCGTTCGGGGACTTTTCAGTAAGAACTACCAAATTTTGGACATAACTGAAAAAACTTCTCTCTCTGGGAGAAAATTCTAGTGGGAGTTAAGGTAGAGCCTGGCAGAAATCAGACAAAGCAAACCCCCTAAATCGGAAACATCTCAGGCTTTTCAGAACATTAATACTATATATAAGTAATAACATTTAGAGTGTAAACATTAACATAAATTTGAGAATACCACTGAGAAGTTCAAAGCTGACAGGGGGATTTAGACACACAAGTAACTGAAAGGAATGAAAATCGCAACCGGAGCTCACAAAAGGGTTCCAAACACTTTACATCAGGTAAAAAGTAACAGGGCCTGTTCCTTCACCTTATGTAGTCATTTACATCTATGCAAAGTGAATGTAAATCATGACCACATCAGAGAGGGAGCATTTTACACCCATTTTGCATTCACTTTACTGAAATCTAAGGCCCTGCTTCAGCAAAGTAGTTAGGCTTATAACTGACTTGTCTTCAGAACTGAAGAATATTAACTTTAAAGGACTGCTGGTGGGCTTAAAGTTAAGTGCTTAAGGACTTGCCTTAAGGAATCAAGGCCTAAATAGTCACACCACATGCAAAGCAATGGAGGAAATCAGTCTCTATAATGTTTTAGCACCAGAAAATGCTTTGGGTGCTTGCATCAGTATAACCTGTAGACCTACATATAAGGGACTAGATCCCTAGCTGGTATAAATTTGTGTAGCTCCTTTGAAGTTGTTTTGAGTAAATGAATGGGCACCAGAGTATACACACAACCTCACAATGTTATTGTATCTTTCTTATTAACCATAACTGTGGAAACTTGGCTTAACTGAGTAAAGAAGAACACACTTTGCTGCCTGACAACTCTTAACTGTCCACTTCATTTTAAGTGGTCTCCTACAGCTGTCTCCTATGTGTGAACTCCTTATGCTTAACAATCTGTCCCAACTTGTATTTTGCTTAGACATTCAGGTTACCTCCCACAGATCTGAAGAAGAACTCTGTGAAACTCAAAAGCTTGTCCCTTCCACCAACAGAAATTGCTCCAATAAAAGATATTATCTCAGGTACCTTGTCTCTCATGTATCCTGGGACCAAAATAGCTACAAGAACACTGCAAAGAACCCTGTAATTAGGGTAATAAATGGTCAGAAAATATTTTTTGTCAGTAAAAATTTTCAAGAAAAATGAGAAAACTTTCATTTGTTGTGTTTTCATGAAAATTTTGACAATCATAAAATGTTCAGTTTATGGGTTTTCGGTTGCCTGGAAAAAAAATTGAGGAAAGCAAACCCTTTGTGATAACAAAATCTTCCTTGATTCAACACTTTTCCTCCCAGGCTCCAATAACTGTCGGAGTGGCCAATCTTTCTTGATGTAGTGGGAATCTCTTGCACGACTATCCCATTCGCAGAGAAAACAGCAGTACTTTGTGTATCCAGTCTGCAGACCAAGCAAGAGAGCAACAACCTTCAAATCGCCACAAAGCTGCCACTGATGTTGGTCATAGTTTATGCACCTCAAAAGTTGTTTCATGTTGTCATAGGTTTCCTTCATATGGACTGCATGACCAACTGGAATTGATGGCAAAACATTGCCATTATGTAGTAAAACAGCTTTAAGCATTCGTCTTCGATGAATCAATGAACTCATCTGGATCGTGAACGATGTTGAGGGCTGCCATCACACCATCGATGTTGTTGCAGGCTACAAGACCACCTTCCATGAAGAAGAATGGGACAAGATCCTTTTGATGGTCACGGAACATGGAAACCCTAACATCACCTGCCAGGAGATTCCACTGCTGTAGTCTGGAGCCCAACAGCTCTGCCTTACTCTTGGGTAGTTCCAAATCCCTGACAAGGTCATTCAGTTTACCTTGTGTTCTGAGGTGTGGTTCAGAGGAGGAGGATGGGAGAAAATGTGGGTCCTGTGACATTGATGGTTCAGGACCAGAAGTTTCATCCTCTTCCTCTTCCTTGTCTGACTCAAATGAGAAGGATTCTGGTGCATCAGGAACCGGCAGTCCTTCTCCGTGGGGTACTGGGCGTATAGCTGATGGAATGTTTGGATAATGCACTGTCCACTTTTTCTTCTTTGACACACCAACTGGATGCACCATGCAGAAGTAACAATTGCTGGTATGATCTGTTGGCTCTCTCCAAATCATTGGCACTGCAAAAGGTATAGATTTCCTTTTCCTTTTCAACCACTGGCGAAGATTTGTTGCACAAGTGTTGCAGCATATATGTGGGGCCCACCTCTTGTCCTGATCTCCAATTTTGCAGCCAAAATAAAGGTGATAGGCTTTCTTAACCATAGTGGTTATACTGTGCTTTTGTGATGCAAAAGGCACTTCACCACAAACATAGCGGAAGTTATCTGCACTGTTCACACAAGTACGAGGCATCTCTGCTCACTTTGGCTAAACAGAAATGTGTCCCTTTGCAAAATCAAACACTGACAAATAAGAGAGCACGACACTGTATGATTTTTAGAGCTGATATAGGGCAATTTGTTCAGCAGAGTGATGTAAGTTTCGTTATGATTGCATCATCCATGACTTCTAGGAATAACATGATGCAATTCATATCATGTCTGATGCAATACCAGCTTCAGATTGCATCATTCATTGTTTTGCCTAAAAAGCAAGTACTGTCCAATCCCAATCATAGATTTATTCATAGATCCAGTCAAAGATGTATTTTAGTCATTTCTTGTTTAAATTGATATTCCTTCCCTTTATAACTCACTTATCCTCCGCCATTCCCAAGTCAAGGGTCGTATATACTGACTCAATAGCATATCTTGAAAACTAGAGCCAATCAATAATTTTAAGCATCATTTTCATTCTCAGTGACCCAGAGTTAGTAAAGTTTGACTACATTTATTTCAGAAGCATTTTGGCTGTATGTTTATAGTGATTTTCAGTTGCTTACTGTTATAAGCCTTTTATAAACACTTCTTCTCTCAGTTAGAATTAAGTCATTGAGAGTTACACCGGTATAACTCGGAACTGAATTTGGCCCTTGCAATCAGCAGTACACATGTAGCCCTTTCTAGAACTGCCTAAAATTTGATCTGCCACTTAGATTAGCACGTTGCTTTCTATTCTATAATCCATTCACTGATGTTTTTCCTTCTGATTATTCTTACTTTCAGCAGGTAATTTGACCAATTTTCCCTATCAATCCTACCCCGCTGTGATAGGGTGTTCTTTGGCTGGGTGGCCTAGTAGCTAGATCACTGGTCTTTCAGTCTGTAAGGCCAGAAGGGATGGTAGGGGGACCCAGGCCCTCCCTCTCCACTAGGTCCCAGCCCAGGGCCCTGGTGTAGGTTAACCTCTAAACAGGGGACATAAGTCTCCCTCCCAACGAGTTAAAACCAGCTTCCCTGGGCTACTTCCTACAAGTCTGTTCAGTTTGGGGCATGGCCCCACTAGCCCAGTTACCCTGTGGCTGGGGTTTATATGCAGGCTCCTCTTGGCAGGGGAACCCTTACTTGCCTCAAGTGGCTGCATTCACTGGCAGGTCCCTGATCCATCCCAGCAGGCAGGCAGGCAGGCAGAGAGTTCCTGCTTCCTTTCCAGTCAGCCCCAACTGAGTCAGACTCCCTTCTTTATCCCCCTTCTATGCCTGGCATCGGCTGCAGGTATAGCAGGGCAGAATTAGCTAAACCCAAAGGCTTTCGTTAAATCCTGCTGTGCCAGATGGCAGTTTTTCTACTCACCCACACCCTCATACTCAACCTGCTCTCATATCTTAGCCCTAGTTCTTGGCAATGGATTCAAGTTTTCACAGAATGAGTTAAAATTAAAAGGAAAGTCATCCTATTGGCCAACTTCTTTCCAGCATTCATTTTCTCATTGCCTTTCCGTCCTCATCTTCCCATCCCCTTTTTAATTCTTGAAACAACTCTTGCAAATTAAAAGACAGTCTGTTTTGGTTTCAAAATTACTGAAGAAAGTGATAAAAATATTGAAGGGAAATATTTTGTAAAAGTAAAACATAAGTCAGTTAATTTCTATCAAGAATTTCTACGTAAGAAAGATATTTTGTTCTAAATATTTATTGCCCAAGTTTCCCCGCTCCCAGCTCCTGTCGGTGGAAGGAACAATAATGCACTTGGGCTGGGATTTTAAAAGCACCTAAGTGATTGACTAATTGATTTTCAATGGGAGATAGGTGATGTTTACACTGCAAATAAAAACCGTGGCTGGCCCATGCCCATGCCAGCTGATTTGGTCTCCTGGGGATTGGGTTGCAGGATTGTTTCACTGTAGTGTAGACTGCTGGTCTTGTGCTGCAGCCTGAGCTATGGGACCTTCCCACCTCACAGGCAGTTTTAAAAACCTCACTTTTGGACCTGCCCTCATCCCCAGAAAGGGAAGTGCTGCCTCGCACTGAGCATACTCCCTTTTTAGCAAACTCTGCAGAAGCACTCTCTATGCATTGTTCCCTACAGTCAATAACAGTGGTATAGCATTAACATTTGCATGCACTCCTCCACGTTATTGAGCTCATTTCCCCCCCCCCCCCCACTCACACATACACTAGAATAGCATTGCTTCTTGTGGCATTTTGGTACTTGTAGTGTCTTCATTTCATCAAAAGCTTTCCCTCTGGATGTAGATGAAACTTTGGGATTTTTTTTTTATTTTGTTCAAATGAATTTGCCCATCTCTGAATACAATAAAAGCTGTGTTATCTGGCACAATATCAACCGGAAAGCTCTTTTAACCAGCATTTCTGATATCTCCCAATACAAATCTTCAGTCTTGTAACTGGGTCTAGCATGCTGCCCAGGAGGTTATGCATTGCACATTCTGCACTCTACTTTTATGCAAAAGAGGCAGAAGACAAGCTGATATCAGGGATTTATTCAATAAGGCAGCTTCCAGCATGTGTCATAGGGTCATTACAGATTCAGACCAATTTCCTACACCTTCTACATCTATACTGATAATTGATGTTGAAAACGATGACCCTGAGGCACTGCAAGACCCTGAAGGACCTTCTGAATCATCAAAGAAAGATTAAATTATGTTCAGTATAGGTTTACTGTTAAGTGTATTTTTGGTGATCTGGGTGTATGCCAGGCACTGCCCATAATGAAATGTATTTTCATAAGTAGGACTGCCAGGCAATTAAAAATATTAATCATGATTAATCACACGATTAAAAAAATTAACTGTGATTAATCGTGTAATTAATTGCACTGTTAAACAATAACAAAATACCATTTATTTAAATATTTTTGATGTTTTCTACATTTTCAAATATATTGATTTCAATAACAACACAGAATACAAAGTGTACAGTGCTCACTGTATATTTATTTTTATTACAAGTATTTACACGTAAAAAACAAAAGAAATAGTATTTTTTAATTCACCTCATACAAGTACTGTAGTGCAATCTCTTTACCACGAAAATTGGACTTGCAAATGTAGAATTATGTAGAAAAAAAACAGCATTCAAAAATAAAACAATGTAAAACTTTAGAGCCTACAAATACACTCTGTCCTACTTCTTGTTCAGCCAATTGCTAAGACAAACAAGTTTATTTACATTTTCAGGAGATAATGCTGCCCACTTCTTGTTTACAATGTCACCTGAAAGTGAGAATAGGCATTTGCATGGCACTGTTGTAGCCGACATTGCAAGATATTTACATGCCAGATGTGCTAAAGATTTGTATGTCCATTCATGCTTCAACCACCATTCCAGAGGACATGCATCCATGCTGATGATGGGTTCTGCTCAATAACAATCCAAAGCTATGTGGACTGATGCATGTTCATTTTCATCATCTGAGTCAGATGCCACCAGCAGAAGGTTGATTTTCTTTTTTGGTGGTTCAGGTTCTATAGTTTCCGCATCAGAGTGTTGCTCTTTTAAGACTTTTGAAAGCATGCTCCACACCTTATCTCTCTCAGATTTTGGAAGGCACTTCAGATTCTTAAGCTTTGGGTTGAGTGCTGTAGTTATCTTTAGAAATCTCACACTGGTACCGTCTTTGCGTTTTCTCAGATTTGCAGAGATAGTGTTCTTAAAACGAACAACATGTGCCAGGTCATCATCCGAGACTACTATAACATGAAATATATGGCAGAATATGGGTAAAACAGAGCAGGAGACATACAATTCTCCCCCAAGGAGTTCAGTCACAAATTTAATTAACACTTTTTTTTTAAACACGTGTCATCAGCATGGAAGCATGTCCTCTGGAATGGTGGCCGAAGCATGAAGGGACATACGAATCTTTAGCATATCTGGCATGTAAGTACCTTGTAATACCAGCTACAAAAGTGCCATGCGAATGCCTGTTCTCAATTTCTGATGACATTGTAAATAAGAAGCAGGCAACATTTAGCACTTAGGATGGAAGAATCCCATGCAGCGCTACAGGCTAGGGACCGACTGGCTAAGCAGCAGTTCTGCAGAATGGACCTGGGTATTGCAGTGGATGAGAAGCTGGATATGAATTAGCAGTGTGCCCTTGTTGCCAAGAAGGCTAATGGCATATTGGTCTGCATTAGTAGGAGCATTGCCAGCAGATCGAGGGAAGTGATTATTCCCCTCTATTCAACACTGGTGAGGCCACATCTGGGGTATTGTGTCCAATTTTGGGCCCTCCACTACAGAAATGATGTGGAAAAATTGGAGAGAGTCCAGCAGACAGCAACGAAAATGATCAGGGGGCTGGGGCACATGACTTATGAGGAGAGGCTTAGGGAACTAGGCTTGTTTAGTCTGCAGAAGAGAAGAGTGAAGGGGGATTTGATAGTAGCCTTCAACTACCAGAAGGGGGGTTCCAAAGAGGATGGAGCTCGGCTGTTCTCAGTGATGGCAGATGACACAACAAGGAGCAATGGTCTCAAGTTTCAGTGAGGGAGGTCTAGGTTGGATATTAGGAAACACTATTTCACTAGGAGGGTGGTGAAGCACTGAAATGGGTTACCTAGGGAAGTGGTGAAATTTCCACCCTTGGAGGTTTTTAAGGCCCGGCTTGACAAAACCCTGGCTGGAATGATTTAGTTGGTGTTGGTCCTGCTTTGAGCAGGGGGTTGGACTAGATGGACTCCTGTGGTCTCTTCCATCCCTAATCTTCTATGATTCTATGAACATTATTGCCTGTAAATGTAAACACATTTGTTTGTCTTAGGGCAGGTCTTCACTAGAGGGCGGGGGTCTATTTAAGATACGCAAATTCAGCTACGCGAATAGCATAGCTGAATTCGACTGACTTACCCCGCTGTGAGGACGGTGGCAAAATCGACCTCCGCGGCTCCCCGTCGACGGCGCTTACTCCCACCTCCGCTGGTGGAGTAAGAGCGTCGATTCGGGGATCGATTGTCGCGTCCCAACGAGACGTGATAATTCGATCCCCGAGAGATCGATTTCTACCCGCTGATTCAGGTGGGTAGGGTAGACCTAGCCTTAGTGATTGGCTGAACAAGAAGTAGGACTAAGTGGACTTGTAGGCTCTAAAGTTTTACATTGTTTTGTTTTTGAGTGAAGTTATGTAACTAAAAATATCTACATTTGTAAGTTGCATTTTCATGATAAAGAGATTGCACTATGGTACTTGTATGAGGTGAATTGAAAAATACAATTTCTTTTGTTTATATTATTTTTATTACAAATATTTGCATTGTAAAAATGATAAAAGGAGCACTTTATACTTTGTATTCTGTGTTGTAATTGAAATCAATATATTCAAAAATGTAGAAAAACATCCAAAAAATTAATAAATTTCAATTGGTCTTCTGTTTCTTAACAGTGCAGTTAAAACTGCCATAATCGTGATTATTTTTTTTAATCACAATTAATTTTTCGGAGTTAATCTCATGAGTTAACTGTGATTAACTGACAGCCCTAGTCATAAAATAATCTACTATATAGAAAACTTTACTTATATACACCTAAGTGCTTCAAGAAACCAACCACTCTGCAGTGCAGTACTACTATTGGATTGGTGAGTCCCTGTATACTATTTTATACTTTATTCAGTTTACTGTATTACAATTCTTTGAAAACTGGTATTCCATTGGTAAGTATAACTCACAGTTAACCAGAATTTTTGACTAACCGATACCCTACATTCCACCAACATACCAGATAACAAAGCTTTTACTGTATATGTATTTATTATCTGAGTGTCTAGGATTCTCTCTTGGACTGTAGGTGTTTGTGTTGAGCTAAATAAGGTTAACCCTCCAGAGGGCTTCACCCTCTGCCACTCAGACAAATCCCCAGCCTGCTGCCCTTTGCATATAAAACTCCCCCACCTTCACTGGACTGTCAGCAGGGGTGAAAGTAAGGCGGTACGGGCCGGTTCGGCATACTGGTAAAAAGTGGCCAGTGGTACTGGCCCATACAGCTGATTTTAAAGCTCTGGTCCTTTGCCGCAGCAATGCTTTAACGTCCTTGCCTTTTTTGCCCCCGCTGGGCCGCTGATGGGGGAGGAGGGGGAAAAAGGAACAGCTGCCCCGGGCCGGCGATTTAAAAGGGCCCTACTGCAGCAGCAGCAGCCAGAGCCCTGGGCCCTTTAAATCGCCGCTGGAGCTCCAGGCAGCACCAGCTCTGTAGCGTGGATGGGCTGGTGGGGGACACTGATGCCCGGCCCTGCCCCTTCTGGCCAAGGCCCCATCCCTTCCAGAGGAGCAGGGGGCAGAGCCAGCCCCCATACTAGTAAGAGCTCAATTTTACTTCCACCCCTGACTGTCACTCACACATGGTCTGATTTCCATGGGTTCTGGGAGCACACATGGCTGCCACTGAAGTCAAAGAGAGCTATAGGCATTCAGTACTTTGAAAATGAAGCCAATAAGGGCTGCATGACTGGGGTGTCAGGGAACAAGAGACCAATATCAAGAATTAGGTCCTGATTCAGGAAAGGTGCTTAAGCATATGCTTAAGTTTAAGCACATGTGTAAGATCCATTATAGTCAATAGGCTTTAGGCACATGCAGAAAGTTAAACATGTGCTTAAGCGTTTACCTAAATTGGGATGAAATTAAGAATCTGCTTAAATGCTTTCCTGAATCAGGGACTCTTAGGTGAATGACATGCTTGGAAGGGCATAGTAACACCTGTATGCTACTAAGGGCTTGTCTTCACTAACTTGGGCTCTTACTCAGGTGTTGCCCCTAACCTGGCTCCCATTCACACACAAAAATATCTCATCTCAGTGTGGTAGTCTTTACACCTGGGCTAGCTAGCCCATCCTGGAGTATAGGCTAAAATTCATATCCTTCTTATATTCGGGCTGATTACCTGCCCACTTTGGTGTGATGACATAGGCTAAACCACTTGAATGCTGATGTAAGCAGAGTCAGGATGAGCTCTACCCTGACATCTGGTGGTGAATTATGGCGAGTGTGGAAAAGAACTCCAGGGGCTGATCTTGTTTGCATAGGCACACCCACCCGCCTGGCATGAAACAACAGCAACTGAAAGTGGTTACTTTGGCTGGTGTGGGATCCTCAGTTTCTCTGTTATTGGGGCAGGAAGAATAAAGTTTTGTTACCCTGATTCTGTGAATCAAGGCCAGTGGAACTGTTGTGTGACAGAAGGACTGAGTGAGTCCTTCACCATTACCTAAGTAGCACTTGCTTGACAAGGGGCATGGGTTACAAAACCCAGTGAATTGAGAGAGGATGGGGACAGGTATTTCTACCTGATGGTATGGGCCCCCTCTGAGAGCCTGATACACCAATTGCACCATCTCCTCTCTCCACTGTTGAATGTTGAAACTAACTTTGATTCCATTAGGAGTCTAGTTATAGGCTGCTGAGCTGAATTCACTTTGGGCCAATGGTGCACCAGCGCTGGAGCTCCCCTACTCTGAGCTGAAATCACAAAAGATTTAAAGTTATTAAGTGCTGTGTTAACTAGTGGGGGAACCTGAAGGTATATTGCTAAGCAGCTGGTGGAGCGGTGTGGAGCCTTGTGGGGACGGTTGGAGAGGCCCAAGGAACGGTGAGCTGAGCTGTTTGCGCGGACGACTGGAGCAGCTCACAGGTTGTGGAGCGGAGCAGCTTGTAGAGTGGAGCAGTTTGTGGGATGGCAGGAAGTGGACTGGCTTGTGGTGAAGGCTGTGGCGGAACCCCACGGAGAGATGGCCGGCTGGCCTTGGATCACGTAAGGTGCCCCTTAACACCCTGCGTGCCCCCCCTCCCCCTTTTACTCTGAGGCTGCACTGACCAGGGACAGAGACTTTGGGGGTTGCTGGATTTTTGGGACTTTGGGTGGTTGCTGGACCCAAGAGACTTTGGGGGTGTTGGACTTTGGGGACTCTGGGTGATTTTTGGGTTGCTGGATTCAAGAACCAAAGGGAAAAGACACAGCCCAATTTGCTGGGGTGGGTTTTCTGCTCGTGGTTTGTGTTATGAATCCTGTTTGTGGTGTTTTTCCAATTTAATGCTGATGTCGTTTACCTCATGTTATTAAACATTTTCTGCTACACTCAGACTCCGTGCTTGCGAGATGGGAAGTATTGCCTCTTAGAGGCACCCAGGGGGTGGTATGTAATTGTTCCAGGTCACTGGGTGGGGGCTCGAGCCGGTTTTGCATTGCATTATTGAAACGGAACCGCTAGATACAGAACCCGGCCCTTGTTGCTGCCAACTTAGATGGGCAGAAGGGTTACACTGAGAATCCTCTAATCCCACAGTTCACTCCTTGTTTCTCCCACAACTCACTGGGAAGGAATCATAGAGTGGCTCAGCTCCCTGGTGCACTACAAACCATGTGATGTGCCCCTTGCAGTCTTAACACCTCACATGAATTAATGTAGCACCAGTATGAACACACTGGAGTCTGACTTTTCAGTGTGGCTGCTCACGCCCAAGCTAGGCTAACCTGGGTGCTCAGATCTGGGTGTTGAGCACTCAAATGCAGTGAAGCCCAAACTTTACCCTAAGTTTTATCTTCAGTTATTTCAGTCATCTGAGTTAGATACTTTGCCTTGCAGTGTTTCTCTCTGTAGAATCATCAATGAGCTGTTATTAGGAATGTTTGTAGTCTGACGATCACATAAGTTGATTCCTAGGTGAAACTAACATAGCACTGAACTGCCTTGAAGTCTGCTAGTTCAGTCAGAATATAAAAGCAAAGAGTAAAAAACATCAGACACCCAGCTGTATACAATCAAAAGGTCATCAATGTTATTAATCAGAAGCTGGCATTTTTCATTTTTCCCCATGACCAGTCCTACATTTGTGGAACATTTAAAATCTTTCTAGCTCCAATATTTCAGGATGGCAGAGACTGGCTTGCCATAGGAAACTATTGCATGGTTGATTAATACTTTGATAAATGATTCAAAAGCTATTGTCCTCATATATTCTGTGCTGTCTAGTGCTGTCTGTGTAGTGAAGCCATTTTATAAGTTTGCTGTAGCAGGTCACATTGAGTATGTGAGTTGAGGAATTTTTGTTTTTGATTTTTTACTTTGTGCTAGAATTAATACAAAAGTATTATATCAAAATCAATAAGATGAATTAATGTTTTTGAATGATCTCTGAGAAACTAGATGTGCTCCTGAAGTACTATCTAATTTAATACCATTTTGCAGAAACCTCACATGTCTGAAGTTTGCATAGTGAGGACATAAAAAAGAAAAGAATTGGGATGGCTGGAAAATGGAATTTCCATTCTGCTGGAAATTATGACATTTTGAAATTTGCTTTCATTTTAAACTGGAATAAAAAAGCTGAAATTTTGAAATTTCCTATGGAACAAAACTTCCAAAACATTCAATTTGGAACTCTTGAAACATTTCATTTTGATAATGTCCAAAAAGTATAATATATAATATAAAAATCTAAATGAAATTATAAAGTCAAAATGAAATGTTTTTACCTTATTGAAATAATATGTAGTGCTGTATGAATAAGGAGGCAAAAGATCTGTGCAGTATTATGACAGTAGCTCAATAGTTAAGAATCAGCCAAATTTTGCCTTAAACAAGACAGTAAAACTTTTCTTGAGTTAAACAGTGGCTTGCTTTAAAAAAAAAAAAAAGCAAGCAGAAAGTAGTCTTTGAAGGATCTGTGAATTTTTGCCTGATTTTGATCACTGGGAACTGTTCCTGGAAAAATAAATAAATAGTCAAAAATCACTGCTGGTGTCTCATTAAAGCTTGTATTCCTTTTGCATAAAAACTACAGCACCCACCAGCTTCAAAATTTACACATACATCAACATACCATTCATCTGAACTACAAACCCTTTTCTCCAAAAAACCTTTTAATCTTTCGCTTTAAAAATTGAAAATTTCCATTCTCCATAAAGCAGTCCTTAATGCTTCTTCCGTGTACAACAATGCAATACACATACCATACCAGTCCATCGCACAAGGATGCAGAACTTTAACTCTAACCTCAGATTTCCACATAGGAAAGTAATTCCTCATACAGTTCACTGGCAGGCACTTATATTAATGTGACAGCTCAGAGGTAAGGTATTGCACTGTAGAACTATAATGAGGAATGCCATGTGTTGTGTATTGTGCCAGTGTACATGTTTGTGTGAAAGGGATTTATTTATAAAGAGGTGGAGTAGCAAGGGTGACTGATGTGTGGCATGTTCACATATGTTAAATGAGGAAGCTTTACCTGGATACTTCTTTGTTTTTAAGGTTTGTGCAAATGGACATTTCCCTTAAGAAACCTTAACTGGCTTTAAAAGAAGGTTTCTACTTGTAGGTGTATAAGCCATAGAACAAGTTTGTACAATTTCCTCACCATAAATTAGTAAGTTTAGCTGATAAGTGATAATCATGCACTAACAGGAGTATCTGAATGAACAAGTCAAGACCACATTGTTTTTAATGCAGCCAGAGCCTTTGCCATCTGCAGCCACTCCAACTTATTTGTCCTTAAGTTTCTGTCTTGTGTTCATCTGACCACATCCCTTACAAACACCTGATGGGGGAGGACACTATTATGTGTGCTGTTTGACTGAGAGGGGGCACCCCTCACTTTTAACTACCTCTCCTTAGAGGTTGAGAGGTTTTGTTACATTTGGGGCAGTCTGAGATAAATTACCTATATAATTTAAGACTTGTGTTATCTTATTTAAAACAACAGATTTGTTAAAACGGAGAGAAAATTGTAGAAAAGCAAAAAGAACCAATTTGCAGAGCAAATCTAGATTTGAACATCTAGAGCAGCAGAATACTGACCCTGGACTTCAGAAAAGCAGACTTTGACTCCCTCAAGAAACTGATGGGCAGGATCCCCTGGGAGAATAACATGATGGGGAAAGGAGTCCAGGAGAGCTGGCTGTATTTTAAAGAATCCTTACTGAGGTTGCAGGAACAAACCATCCCGATGTGTAGAAAGAATAGTAAATATGGCAGGTGACCAGCTTGGCTTAACAGTGAAATCTTTGCTTATCTTAAACATAAAAAAGAAGCTTACAAGAAATGGAAGATTGGACAAATGACCAGGGAGGAGTATCAAAATATTGCTCAGGCATGCAGGAGTGAAATCAGGAAGGCCAAATTACACTTGAAGTTGCAGCTAGCAAGAGATGTTAAGAGTAACAAGAAGGGTTTCTTCAGGTATGTTAGCAACTCTCCACTTAATTACAGAATAATGAAAGGATAATTTGTTACATTCACATTCCTATAAACGGTATCCCACCCTCTTTCCCAGAAAGCACCTCTATCTCCTGCTCTCTCTCCAGCGACCTCTCTCCACTCAATCTCAGGAGGACCTTTTTTTTAAATCCCTTGGTCAGTGATTTGGTTAGTCCCAAAGGGGTTAAAGTTCATTATCATATCAGAGTGAGGTTACATAAGCATTTGCACCATGTACTTTTTGATAAGTTGTGGTTTCTGGAAGAAAAGAAATAGACTCTGTACAATGGTCATTGTTAAGAGTCCCATGTAAAAAACTGCACACCGGAAGCCATTTGCAAGACCTACAACTTGTATTGCTCCTAGAAAACCTATGAGCAATGCTGCATGTTCTTTAGTGTAATCTAGTGGCATGGTATCTAGTAATTATCTATCTACACACATACACATACAATAAGTGTTATGAAACTTCTTTTGTAGAGCACTGTCATAAAAGTTATTGTCCCCTCATTCTGCCAACATCCCCCCGTCTATCTCTTGAAGTGCCCTCACTTTCCTGGCTCCAAATCTAGCATTTCAAAGGGCACTTTGAGCTCCTCTGTCTTAGGCATCCTCATAAGGCAAGGTGATTGAGTTCTGATCTGGATACTCATTGTTCTTAGTCTTAAATATTAGGTAGATCCCATAGGCTTTCATGGCTATCATAATGGCCCAGACAGAATGACTCACCAACCATACTTTGCCCTGCAAGGCAATCCCCTACTTGGTGGGTGAGAGAATATGTCAGTTGGCATTCCTGCCTGGCCTTTGACAACCCAATAAATCCTGTGATGATGGGGTAATGCTGAAAGTGACAGGCAATGGACACTGCTGGCAGTTGTGAACCTATACATGGTCAAGTCAAGGCTTTGGTTGCTCTGTATTGACTTGGGATGACACCATAGTTCCAAGATAGTGCCTCTATACTCTGAAACAAAATCTGCACAAGATGAATATTTCTGATTTGGATTTTCAAGCAAGTGGTGACTGATCTGATTGACTGGCATCACAGTGAAGTACAGCATCAGGTACAGAAACAACTAAATCAACACAACCAGGCAAATGGCTCTGTGGTTAGTGCAGTAAATGTTGTTCATCCTGATTGGTCTATGAAGTCATGTGAAGACCCATTAGTACAAATGGTGATTGTTGACTGTTGTCAGTTGGTGTGTGTGTGTGTATGTGTTCTCTCTGTGTGTGTTCTCTCTGTGCAGATAGTTAGTTCAGCAGACCTTGATATTAGTCATACACAGGAATCCTAGAAATCTGTTTGCCACAGAAAAACGTGGAAAAATTCATAATTTACATTTTTATGAGAATTTTTTGGGTTTACATTTTATGAAAAAAATAAAAACATAGAGTAGAACCCTGTTTATCCAAGCCTCCATTATCCGGCTCTCTGTATTAACCGAACCACCAACCGCCTGGGGCAGACAGCTGCAGGTCTCAAGCTGTCAGCCCTGAGCAGCTGTAACTTGGGTGGTCAGCCCGGGCAGCTGGGGCTCCGGTGGTCACACATAAACCCAGTATCTTAGGAGTGTCTCTGTTTTAGCACTGGCAACACCTTTGCCAAGGTCATATATCGGACAGTAAACTTATAAGCATCTGCTTTTCTACATAGCTTGACTTTGGTTCACAGCATGGTCTGACTTTGCTGACTATGGTTCAGGTCTCAGACCTTACACCAGGCCCAGTATGCCAAGCTCTCTCTCTCTCTCCTACATTGATGTTGTCCTCGAAAT
The DNA here is from genome assembly GCF_011386835.1 of Chrysemys picta bellii. Classification (NCBI taxonomy): domain Eukaryota; kingdom Metazoa; phylum Chordata; order Testudines; family Emydidae; genus Chrysemys; species Chrysemys picta. The sequence continues at coordinate 186,051,100 of NC_088793.1, forward strand.
TGTGGATGACTAGTACTACTAGTAGGTAATAGGTCATATAAGTTAAATCTGTATCTTTTCTTTATATTGGCTTCTCAAGGGGGCAGAATAAATCCCTTTGACCAATTTTTCACTTGTTATGAACTACAAATTATTGACAGAAACCAGACCTTCTATCAGAGTCATCACACATGAGTGCCTCTCTTGCCCAGAGCTGGCTAGTAGCAGTACCTTACCCACGAACACGTTCTCTTTCATTTTGCATTCTGTTCTTCCAAACACATCAGCTACCCAGCTACTGGGGAAAAATACTTATTAAATAAAATAAATAAATACATAAATAATAACTACTTAGTTGGTGAATACTGGCTGCAGTCAATTGGAGTTTACCTTTTCAATCATTTATAATTCATCTTTCTTACTCAGCATGCCATAAGAGTATGGGGACACTAATGAAACAGGCTTTCTGTGTGAATTATCCAAGAATAATTTCCATAACCTTCTAAACAACATAGCCCTTTAGGGATGAACCTAATAATTCATGATATTTTATACCCACTTGTGATCCTATGCAATTGTTTTTTCACAGTGTATTCGGTTACACTGGCTTCTATTACATTGTAACTTTATGCAGCTCAAAGCGTCAGAATTCATAATACACCCGCTGGGCTGTTTCATGCTTTTGAAGAACACCACTTGTTTTCCAGAGCAACTAGAAGTGGTTAGGCAGGTACATTATTCCCTGGATGCCCACAGTTGACACTTTTTGAATCTTACTGAAAGTCTGGGAATGGATTTCCATGCCTAAAGTGAAAACAAGTATGTTTTCTTTAACAACTGAACAATCAGAGGCCTACAGGGAGGCTGCTGCTAGAAACAGCAATTATAAGATTACAATAGTTTCAAAGTATTATTAAAAAAACCATAAGAAATAACATAGAATTTATATACTGTAACTGGTAAGCTGAAAGCTGCCTAACTTCCAACATGATGTTAAAAGAATCTTAGTGTGGAGGTAGAGACCACTGTGTATCAGAAAGGGCCCTCTTACTAACAGGGAATAGGGAAACATTCCTCAGCCTAATATTAACTAACTGCAAAAGACATCACACTGGGGTGTGGCCCCTTTAAGGCATAGCCCTTTCCCTAGGGGAGAGTTGGGAGCAGCTGTAAGCAGCACCAGGAGGCAAGTGATTCTCCTGCCCCACACCTTCCAGTGATCCTGACAGCAGTGGTACCACCCTCCCTTCCACTCAAGAGGACAAGGAGATGTGGCCCATAAAGGCACATGCTTTCCTCTGGCAAAGAGACAGAAACCAGTGGCACTTTCACAGCCCCAAACATTTGACACCCGTGTTTTGGATTCAGCAAGCAATTTTTCAGGAATGGGAGCCTCACTGTTTGGTGGGAGGTGGGTGAAGTCCAGCTGGAGAGGTGGCAGTGTGAGAGAGTAGGAGGGATAATTAGAGAGGGCAAAATAAACCAAGCAAGAGGAAGAAAAAGGCACTGTGATAGGCACTGTATTAGACTGCAAAGAGATACATCAAAAGGGGAATGGGTGGGGTTGGACCTCACCTGTGGGTGAGTGAGCAAGTGTTGGAAGGAGAACTATATATGAAATCAGCAGAGGAAAAATACAACTCATGGCCAAAGACTTCACAGGCAGGGGAGGCCACACTGGCTCTGCACCTACTTAGCACTCTCTGAAGAGCTTGTGATAATTTAAGGACAGGGCTTTGGGACTATTGAGGATAGGAAGGAGAACAGGAGGGGAGGAGGGACAGGCAGCTGGGATCAGAGAAGTGGGGGGAAAAGAAAAAAAATATTTTTATATATAATACAAACATTGTGGAACCAACAATATATGTGCCAAAATCACCACAAATCACATTCCCTTTCTTGTGTGTTAGTATCCATTCCCACCATCTCGGATATGCTCTTTGTCAATCTGACTAATTTTCGAGGGAAATGGCATATCTATCTAGGTGGAGAGGCAGTTGGAGAGAGAGAGAGAAAATGATCTATCACTTAGAGATCAAATCCTCAGCTGAATAAATTGGCATAGCTCTATTGAAGTCAATGTAGTTATGCCAATTTATACTGTCTGGGGATCCTGGTCCCTTTAATGTATATATTATACACACAAAAATTACATTAAAATAACATTACTAAAAGTTAGGCAGTGTTAGAATTAAAGTTGCCTGTGCTCCTGTCATTCCCCTTCCCTGCCTGCCCTCTACTCTAATGGTATGTCTGTTCTCCTCCATACAATCATTTTGCTTTCTCTGCTCAACCAGCCCCACTTATTCCTGGTCTTGGTTCTGTCTTCTCCTTTGTGATCTCCATTCTTGCTTTGACTCCAGGGAGCATCTCTGGAGGATATCCTGTGTAAAAAGGTTTTACATATAGCCCAATTGCTGCTTTTTAACTAAAGTAACTTAGTTTCAATATTTTTAAAAGAACAAGCATCTGATTGACACAATGGGATCTGATATACCATGGCTTGTCCCTATACTTAGAATAGGAAATAACTGTGGTATATATTAGTACATAGTGGGTCTTATTCTCATTTACACTAAGGCCTGTTTACACTGCTCCAGTAGTATAAAGGGATGTTAAAGATCCTTTACACCTCCAGAGCCATATAAAGGGGCCTTGGTGGAAAAGAGAATCTGGTCCATTAACTTTATAATGGCACCTGCCATATCAATAGGCACTAATCCACATTAGGAACTGATATAATTCAAAACTTCTGTTTAAAAATCAAACTTGCTTCTGAGTTAAAGGAGCACAAAATAGTGCTTAAGCCACTGAACAGTCATTACGTTCTCATTCTTCTGTTTGTTTGCATTCCTATATCTTAAACTGGCCAAACCATGTTTTCTTCTGTATGTTTAGCCGCCACCCCCCGCCCCCAAATAAAATCGCCCTCGTAAAACTTTACATGCCAAGTATTAACCTACTACTATTGTGGGGTGGGTCTATAAATCACTGCAAACAGGATTAAATGTGAACACTGACATAACCTTCCCCATTTTGGTGCCAACAGTGCTTGTATAATGATAGGAGATAATGAGGATTTACTCAGTAAATAATAAATAAGGCTTTATTTCTTGGAAGTTATTTCAGTCTACAAGTTGTAATTGCCATAGAATAATACACAAAGCAGATTTCCTCTCTAAAGAATTGATTTCCAGCATTATCAAGTCAATAGGTTAAATGCAAGGCACTAAGTTAAAAAGCTCTTTGCCCTGTTGTCAGACAAATCCCATTAATTTTCACCATCCCAGTAACTGAGATGATTATAATTTGCAAGAAACTATCTTACTATATTCTGAAAGACTACACAGCTATGCTAACTTTGCCCTTGGGACTCGACCCATATGTAATTTAAAGGTCTGATTCCAATCATTGCAGATACTGTAGGAGTCTGATTGGTCAGGTGTTTGCTCAGCTGTCACATCACTGCACACTTACAATGAATACAGATCATACAGCCTTGTGAGTAAAATGGTGCTAGAGAAGCGTGAGAGTGAGGCAGGAATTAAAGAAAGGCATAAATGGTCTGAGAATTCATTGTCACATGTCATCTCTGTAGAAGCAACCTTCATTTTTAAGCCACTGCTAGTTACCCATGTGTCCCTTAATACATGTGCAGAAAATGGAAAGCATTCTTTCCTCCCGCACCATTAGTTATTTATTTTTCTGGCCAACTAGATTGTCTTCATGTTCCATGGATTGTAGTGATATCAACTGATGAAACCTGAGCTGATTATTTATAGACATTAAAATGGATGCAGAAAATAGAGAAATTCTAATGTGACCAGAAAAGCATAACAAGAAAAGTAATACAAACTGCAGAGTCCATCCTCATCTCCCATGAACTGATGATAAGAATCAATTTGAGTTCCAGCTTAAATAGCAATGCCATAAACTGACCAAATCAAAGCATCCAGCCCAGATATTAAGAGCTCTTTGAACCAATAGCTTAGCCTGGGTTTCAATGAGTCCCATACAGCAGTTGTTCTGATTAACAGTGGTTAATGTAATTAACCCAATCAGCATTAACCCAATCTAGAGTAGATGGAAGAATTGACAAAGTCCCATTACTGCAGGAACCTGAGGGCCCAATCCTAAAAACACTTATGAATGTAACTTTACTCACACAAGCAGTCCCATTAACTCCAGTGTGTTAAGTATTTGCAGGATCAGGACATGAATGTACAGCAAGATGCTTGATCCAGTACTGAACTTGGGTAGGAACCATCTCCTTTAAGATGGCATTAAAAACTCCTAGAAATAAATTTAAATATAGGTCTCGATTTGAAGCCAGATTTTCAGATTTGGGGCCTTTAAATTTGGACTTGCAAATTTTATGCCCACCCCTGTTTACATGCTGAAATACTCATTTGCATGCACTAATATGCATTGGGGTACATTCAGTTGGCATTTGGGAAAGTTAAATTTGCAAATTGGCTCAGACACTAAAACGGCAAGTGTCTTATAAAAGCCCTCAAATTAAAAATGCCCAGAAATTATTTTTGAAAATTCAAGTTGAAAAAATGGATTATAACTGTAGCCTGACCCTATAATGAATGCCAGTTAGTACTCAATTAATGAGAGGCGTGTACTAAGGTTCTTGTCCCAGAATCAGACACAACAGTCAGAACTGATGAGTTCAATATCTTGTAGGGAATCCCTGGGTGTATGGCAAGGATACTCACACAGAGAGCAAAACATAACCTTTAACCACCTTTATTGATACAATTAATAGAGACAAGAAAGCTCCAAACCACATAAGCAAATAGCAATAATAGAGTATTAGAGAAATATTAAACATTATTTCTTGCATAGCTTATGCTCATAGACTTATATACTCACACTCCTTTAGTGGAGATCTGATGGTAAGAGACAAAGAGACAAAGGACCAGCTCTGTCTCTGGCATGCCACATGTGTCCAGTGGTCCAGATCCCCAATGCTTGAAGATAGAAGATAGATTATAGCACTAAAATATTGAAGGGTGGAGGGCTAGCTAGCTTTTCATGTGGCTTCTTGCTTATATAGGGCCTGGGAATCATAATGAATATTCATACAAACACCCAGTCTCTTCTGTCCATATCCAACTTCCTCACCCTCATAATACTGGGGTGCCTTTATTTGATAGGCTAGCATATTAATCCCTATTTACTCATTACCATATTGCAAAAGCAAATTTGTGGTTAGACATCTGCCAATGATCCTATCGTAAAATATCCAAGTTTAGTATCATTTCAGCATTCCTGCATTTACCTAGTTTCATTTTATGCCAACTTTTCTCTTAATCAAACTGTTCCCAGTTCCCCAAAATCTAGGGTGACCATTGAGCCACTTTATCTATGTTAAAGGTTCTAGGCTTATGCTTCACATATGCTAACTTGCATAGGCCACTGTCTTACAGCATGCCTACTATAGGTTACTTAAATTACTGCTAAGTTAAAAAAAAGGGCTAAACTGGCCATAAGGGCTACATAACAAATGAACTGGGTGGATTAATCCTGCTTTCTCATGTATTTGTCTATCTAATCTATGGTATTCCCAGTTCGGCTAACGGCATTTTGGGCTGTATAAGTAGGGGCATTGCCAGCAGATCGAGGGACGTGATCGTTCCCCTTTATTTGACATTGGTGAGGCCTCATCTGGAATACTGTGTCCAGTTTTGGGCCCCACACTACAAGAAGGATGTGGAAAAATTGGAAAGAGTCCAGCGGAGGGCAACAAAAATGATTAGGGGTCTGGAGCTCATGACTTCTGAGGAGAGGCTGAGGGAACTGGGATTGTTTAGTCTCCAGAAGAGAAGAATGAGGGGGGATTTGATAGCAGCCTTCAACTACCTGAAGGGGGGTTCCAAAGAGGATGGAGCTCGGCTGTTCTCAGTGGTGGCAGACGACAGAACAAGGAACAATGGTCTCAAGTTGCAGTGGGGGAGGTCCAGGTTGGATATCAGGAAAAACTATTTCACTAGGAGGGTGGTGAAACACTGGAATGCGTTACCTAGGGAGGTGGTGGAGTCTCCTTCCTTGGAGGTTTTTAAGGCCCGGCTTGACAAAGCCCTGGCTGGGATGATTTAGTTGGGAATTGGTCCTGCTTTGAGCAGGGGGTTGGACTAGATGACCTCTTGAGGTCCCTTCCAACTCTGATATTCTATGATTCTATGATTCGTTTATCACTGTGAAGTAAATGAAACTTTTGGGGAAAGCATGCAAGATTTTGCCTGCAATCATTATTTTTGACTAATTACTTTAACTTCAATAGTGGGTAAGATATTAAAGGTTAATAAAAGAAGTAATATGATTCAACACTCAGAAAAGAACAATATGGATGGAAGTTGAGCTGAAAATATAATTTGCAACAAAATGTTTATGACAAATTTAGCATCTTTTCTGCTCATGGGATATCAGGATCTAGATAGACATTTTCTGGATTTATACATTAAATCAAATTTATTCACCAAATTCTTTTTCAGAATTTTTGTATTCTATAGATTGTTTGCCAACAGTTTGCCATGTGGGTTTGATAATCTATAGCATGTGAGCTGTGTTGCTTGGTCGTGAGTGCTCAGACACATGATATTTTTTCATCGCTGATTGGGTGACTAGAGAACAATTTACTGTGCAAAATATTTAAGTGTCCACATTTAAAATATTGTTTTCACAGATAATTGTGTATGTAATTTTGAAATTCACATCTCATGAACATATATTCTAGTGAACATGTATTCCAATGAAACTCTTTCTGGAATGTTTGCCAAAAGAAGCATAATAATGGCTGGAAAAAAATCCTTTAAAAAGCACAGTGAACAATTGTGGAAGGTTTTTTTGGGTTTTTTTTTGCAATAGTCACTCAGTTTTACTCATGAGCAACACATGTTCGGAGAGAACAAATCATGCCAAAGAATCCCGACCACTTTCTTTGACAAAACTACCATTAAACAGAATTTAGGGGACTCAATTTAACTAAACCTTAGGAAAGCTTTCACAATTGTGTAATACATGTGAATTAAAGAAATTGGAAAGATGCTTATATGATTAAGAATATTATGCTGTACAAAGTTACTTGACAAGTTATAAACAAAGAAGAATTAATAATAGTACAAAACCATCAGACTCGTTGGAATACAGCAAGGATCACTATCATGTGACCAATACAACTTAATATCTTTATTAATAATTTGGAGAATAAAGTAAATTGTGTATTTATCAAACATGCAGATAGTACCAAATCTGGAAGCAGAGCAAAACAGTGGAGTTTAACTGAAAATAGCGAAATAGTTACATTGAAGTTATGACTGTAAATACATGAAGCAGTTTAGAGATTTGCTTAAGAAGTGGCAGAGTCCAGCAGATTAGGCATGGGACTGTGAAATGGGATGCTTGGGCTGGTAATCAAAGTGAGTCAATGGCATGACTGGGTAGCTTCAGGCAAGTGATATACACATGTTTTCTGGTGCCCTCTAATTTGAGAGAGACAATTTTTGTCCCATTCAATAATGGAAATAAGACACAAAAGTGGAGAAAGAACGAGGACCTTAGAGACTAACAAATTTATTTGGGCATAAGCTTTCATGGGCTAAAACCCACTTCATCGGATGCATGCAGTGGAAAATACAGTAGGAAGATATATATACACAGAGAACATGAAAAATGGGTGTTGACATACCAACTCTAACGAGACTAATCAATTAAGGTGGTCTATTAGCAGCAGGAGAAAAAAAACGTTTGTAGTGATAATCATTTCAAATAGTTGACAAGAAGTGTGAGTAACAGTAGGGGAAAAATTAAGATGGGGAAATAGTTTTTCCTTTGTGTAATGACCCATCCACTCCCAGTCTTTATTCAAGCCTAATTTAATGGTGTCCAGTTTGCAAATTAATTCCAATTCTGCAGTTTCTCATTGGAGTCTGTTTTTGAATTTTTTTTGTTGAAGAATTGCGACTTTTAGGTCTGTAATTGAGTGACCAGGGAGGTTGAAGTGTTCTCCGACTGGTTTTTGAATGTTATAATTCTTGACATCTGGACACTGCATACTGTTTGGTCACCTCTTTGTAGAAAGGAATTTGATATGTTACAGATGATCTGAATAGGATATAAAATGATAAAAGAATTAGGTCTAACTGTTGAAGAGAGGTAAAGGGCAGTATTTCATACATAGATTTTGGGGGGATGCAGACATGGATTAAGCATGGTTGAGGTATCATTACGATACACTAAAAAACATCAAGGCCTAAAAACCAGAGCACCTAATAATTTGTAACATCAGAGGGGCTAGTGGAGAGGAAAATCTTCCTCCATGAAGGGTGTTACACTAAATGAACATCTATCTATGGTCTTATATACAAGGGATACTTCAAACCTAACGTCTATTATTCTAGAATCTTGATTTAATTTGCTGGACAGCTCAATGAAGCCAATATTCCTTAAGGTTCTTTCTTTATGCTCATGAAGTAGGACTTTCCCAGCTAGGGTAAAAGGGAATGGCTCCATTGAAGTCAGTCGAGCTATAGTGATTATAGCAACTGAGGATCATAGAATCATAGAATATTAGGGTTGGAAGAAACCTCAGGCGATCATCTAGTCCAATCTCCTGCTCAAAGCAGGACCAAAGGATCTGGCACAAAGTCTTGGAACAAACAGGACTATCAGTAGAATTTAAAAGTGAGTTTATTCTAAAGCCAGTCATCTTTTCCACCCACCAAATATGTGTCTGAAAAGCTCTGCAACTTATGATTGCCTGGGCACCACACTGATCAGAGTTATCACCATTGGTACAAACAGGCTTAAATTTCACTGGAGAGACTTGTATCAAATGAAAACCACACATTGAGAAGGGAAGGGACTAGAGATTGTTTAGGGCCAGGTCTTCAGCAACAAAACCTGGTGGTAGGTCTGTAAGATGATTCAGAATGAAGTGGACCGAGGAGAGGAAAGGGACATAGCCACCTTATACCCCTGCTATTCTTTCCCACATTCTTTTGGAATAAAACATCATGGAAAAGGCAGCAGATAATGGATGAAATCCTGGCCTCAGAGAAGGCAATGGCTAAACACCAAAGTAATGGTTAGCACACTATATGCACTCCAAGCATTTCTTCACACAGGGGCACTCGGGTAAGTTAAGGCGAAACAGCTGAGGGGTGTAAAGTCAATGTGCATAAGCTAAAGTGTATTAAGCCTGGTATGGATGCTCTCATTCAAGGATAAAATGGTCTTAGTTCACTGTAACTTAATTCAGGAGAAATTAGAAACATTCTGGCTAACTCTTATTACCCAGGTAGCATCCCATCTGATTATACTGGGATGGCTGTAGCTTGGAAGCAGCAAAATTCAGCTTTAGTTCTGTTTTGTTTTTAAATGACAGGTTTACATTTGCAGTTTATTCAACAATGGGGCAAATTTTTCAGATAAATCCTAAAATCTTTAAATCTGCCATATTTATTACCTTTCCCTGATGTTAAAGTAAGAGGTTGTCTATTGGAGAAGTGTGCAACGCAGAGACCTCCACAGTCTGCAGGGTCTTTACTCCTTGCTCTGAAGCAACTGGTGCTGGCCAATGCCAGAGGCAGGATATAGGACAAGATGGACCATGGGTTTGATCCAGTATGAGAGGGGTAGCCGTGTTAGTCTGAATCTGTAAAAAGCAACAGAGGGTCCTGTGGCACCTTTAAGACTAACAGAAGTATTGGGAGCATAAGCTTTCGTGGGTAAGAACCTCAGTTCTTCAGATGTAAGCCATCTGAAGAAGTGAGGTTCTTACCCATGAAAGCTTATGCTCCCAATACTTCTGTTAGTCTTAAAGGTGCCACAGGACCCTCTGTTGCTTGATCCAGTATAGAAATTCCTAGGTTCCTCTGAAATGTATCAAAATGTGCATTCCTCCATACAGGCCTCTGTGCCATATCTAAAGTTTCAAGGTTCACTGGTCTTTTTGTTATCTGTGTGGAGAGAAAAATATCAGCCTTTTTTTAACAGGAAAGTGTATTTTTTCATTCACTCATGCCTTGGAAATGGCTAAGGGGATTTTTCTCAAACTTAAATGAAAATAATATAAAACACCACAAGAAAATCAGCTTTGGGCAGAGACCAAGTATGGAAAGCATATGTTACCCTGAAAGCATATGTTCTGAGTCTTTGAAAACAGGGAGTTCTAATAGAAACTGTTTTGCTACTTTAATTATAGCTCTCAGGCAACTATTACAATACATTGGTCTACAATTATTTCTACATTAAAATATGTAAGATTTAAAAAAATATAACTTGTCAGAACACCATTTTTCTCTGGACCTTGTCTGGTCATTCAAATCAGTGCAAATTGGGTGCATCACCCCACTGTTCTGATTGTGCAGCATTTTACAAACACTTTCAATTCACTTTATGAATGCTGTAAATGACAACACCTGATGCTGGGCATGGAGACTTGGGCCTGGACACATTCGGCCCATTTGTATCTGGCCCTAAACATGACCAGACCCTTTTCCCCACCAGTACCCGATGTGGCTTCCCCACGGCAGAGCAGACTTCATGAGGTTGCCACTGTCCCCCTGAGCAAGTGGGTGAGGAGAGGTGAGGAGTGGGTGAAGCCTCAATTGTGCCCTCCAACATGCTGATGGCTTGGGGAGTAGCCCCTGGACTTGCGGCCAAGATAGAGAATGTCTTGGAGCTCTTTTTCTCCAGCTGGGGAGGGTGATAGGGTCCAAGAAGGGAATTAAGATGGCAGTTGGAGAACAGCGGGTTACAGAGGCAGGGTGTCTGGGGCTCTGGGAGTGATGTGGTGTTGAAAGCATTGGGTAGCGTGTATTAGGACCCACAGGTGTTAAAGCACATAAAACCTTAGCAGCTGCAAGAGCACCGTGCTTGTTTAAATGATGGTAAACCTGGCATGCTACCAGGAACTGTTGGTACCACAGCACTCTAGGACCACATGGAGGGGTGCAGTTACAATAGCACTTTTGAAACTTTTTATATGTTTTATTAATACATTTCAATATTAATGCTGATGCTTGTAAGCTGGCAACAGAATGCACAGAGCACGCCCTTAAATACTGAAGTAAAGAGAAGGAAATAGTTTTCGATAGTAAAGTGAGATTAGAATGCTGGCATGTTAGATAGCTATTACCTGACACTGAACTACACAGCCTTTAGAAAATACTTTATTTAGCAGCTTGAATGAGACCCTTATAGCAAAAGCTCCTCTTCATTGGTACTATGTGGAGTTTTCAGATAGAACATGCACCAATCCGGATACAAAATAAATCCTATTCTTCAAATATCTTACCCGAGGCTATACATAGCTTTGAATTACACAGTGTTATTTTCTGTCAAGCTGCCATGTTAACATGAATAAATCTTTTATTTGTCTTAGTTAATTATCTTACATGTATTTTGAATTTTTTGCGAGGAAAAACTTGTACTTTTCCCACAGAAAATCCTCTGACAAAAGACTCCAGTTGGGTGCATATCAAACTAAATTACCAGTGCAATGACTGATCTCTATGAAAAAAACGAAAAGCAGATGGTCTTGGTTCTCTTCAGAGCACAGTAGTATGTAAAACCTAAATTACAGCATTCTGGAATAGCAAGGTTATTCTAAAAAATTGTGATCTCAGGTTGGATGAAATCTAATCAGTTAAAAAAAAGGAGCGTGAGATAGAGCGAGAAAAGTTGTCACTGTACTACAACTGTTCCTGAATTCTCTTGCCAGTTCTTGTGGTTTTACAAATGCACTTTTCCTATTTTTTTTCAGTTTTTTTCTCACACTGTTGTGTGAAAGACCCACATAAACATAAAAAAGTAGAAAGATGACTACACAAAATACTGTCAAATGTGCAAAATAAACATACTGAAAAAGTTGAGAAAATCATTGTTTTCTCTTAGCTCTTTCAGTTGTAGTAAGAATAGGTGTCACTTGTAAGAGAAGGGAAGTGAAATATTTTGAGAGAGAAATTTGGTTTTTAAGCTGATGATTTTTCTACAAAATTAGACAAATCCTGATTATATGGTGCAAGGATACATAAGCCCCAAGAAACAATAGGTAGACTCTGCACCAAGCCAACCCATCTTGAGCATGAGCAAAGCTGATGTGGCAGATGAGGCCTGTGCTCCTTTATTTGGCTCTACTTCTATTGCCTACACAAACTTCAGCAAGGTTCATAATCTAAACCTTGATCTGGTTACATAATCTGTGATTGGCACCTGTTTATTTAACGGGGTTAACCAACCTCCCAAAATCTGAACACCTTTCGTGTGTGTGTGTGTGTGTGTGTGAGAGAGAGAGAGAGAGAGAGAGAGAGAGAGAGAATGATATGGGGGTGCTGAAATTTTGAGCTGAATCAGAATTATGTGAGTCCTTAGGGACCATCTCTAATACCGGACTGCTGATTTAGGTAGATCTTCACAGATTCTGCCCAAAAGGACGACACATAGACAGACAAAAAATTCTTCGTCTTGTATACAATTTCCCTGTTCTGTGGGGTGAAGTCCATTGAATAAAAAAATTAGTTCCCTAAAAACAAAAGACAGGGCAGATGAAATGGTAATGGACTGTATCATTCCTAGACACCTATTTCTGCAGAGCCTACTCTCCCTCATATAACACTGGTCTACAATTTTTGAGAAGTCGTCTGCTTCAGAGATAAAATGTGCTATTTATTATGTATTTTCATGTGCTGAATTCAAATATGACAATTAAAACAACTGATTGGCTACTATTTCTAAGATATTTAAGTTTTTACATTTTATGTCTATGTATATTGTCAGGTTTCAGAGTAACAGCCGTGTTAGTCTGTATCCGCAAAAAGAAGAACAGGAGTACTTGTGGCACCTTAGAGACTAACAAATTTTTTAGAGCATAAGCTTTCGTGGACTACAGCCCACGAAGAAGATGAAGAAGATGCATCCGAAGAAGTGGGCTGTAGTCCACGAAAGCTTATGCTCTAATAAATTTGTTAGTCTCTAAGGTGCCACAAGTACTCCTGTTCTTCTTTTTATGTATATTGTGTAGATAGTAGAGTTTTAATCATAAATTGTAAACCTAGATCTTTTCATGTGTTTATGGTTACTTTACATGATAATATTTCACCTGTCCTGTTTATGTAACACTTTAAAAATCAGCAAAAGGGTTATAGAAATAAAATTTATTATGAAACAAAAGGCAAAAAACTATTATGTACATAGTTTAGTCCTATTCAGTGTCTACTCGGCGCTTCTTGGCTTGTCTCTTGTATTCATTAAATGGAGCATCTCTTGTCACTGTCCAGCAATAGTCTGCAAGCATTGATGGGCTCCATTTGCCCTGATAGCGTTTCTCCATTGTTGCAATGTCCTGGTGAAATCGCTCGCCGTGCTCGTTGCTCACTGCTCCGCAGTTCGGTGGGAAAAAATCTAGATCAGAGTGCAAAAAATGTATCTTTAGTGACATGTTGCAACCCAGGCTTTTGTATGCCTTGAGGAGGTTTTCCACCAACAACCTGTAGTTGTCTGCCTTGTTGTTTCCGAGAAAATGTATTGTCACTAACTGGAAGGCTTTCCATGCCGTCTTTTCCTTGCCACGCAGTGCATGGTCAAATGCATCAACTCAAAGGAGTTCACGAATCTGAGGACCAACAAAGACACCTTCCTTTATCTTAGCTTCACTTAACCTTGGAAATTTTCCATGGAGGTACTTGAAAGCTGCTTGTGTTTTGTCAATGGCCTTGACAAAGTTCTTCATCAGACCCAGCTTGGTGTGTAAGGGTGCTAACAAAATCTTCCTTGATTCAACAAGTGATGGATGCTGAACACTTTTCCTCCCAGGCTCCAATGACTGTCGGAGTGGCCAATCTTTCTTGATGTAGTGGGAATCTCTTGCACGACTATCCCATTCACAGAGAAAACAGCAGTACTTTGTGTATCCAGTCTGCAGACCAAGCAAGAGAGCAACAACCTTCAAATCGCCACAAAGCTGCCACTGATGTTGGTCATAGTTTATGCACCTCAAAAGTTGTTTCATGTTGTCATAGGTTTCCTTCATTTGAACTGCATGACCAACTGGAATTGATGGCAAAACATTGCCATTATGCAGTAAAACAGCTTTAAGACTCGTCTTCGATGAATCAATGAACAGTCTCCACTCATCTGGATCGTGAACGATGTTGAGGGCTGCCATCACACCATCGATGTTGTTGCAGACTACAAGATCACCTTCCATGAAGAAGAATGGGACAAGATCCTTTTGATGGTCATGGAACATGGAAACCCTAACATCACCTGCCAGGAGATTCCACTGCTGTAGTCTGGAGCCCAACAGCTCTGCCTTATTCTTGGATAGTTCCAAATCCCTGACAAGGTCATTCAGTTCACCTTGTGTTATGAAGTGTGGTTCAGAGGAAGAGGATGGGAGAAAATGTGGGTCCTCTGCCATTGATGGTTCAGGACCAGAAGTTTCATCCTCTTCCTCTTCCTTGTCTGACTCAAGTGAGAATTACTCTGGTGCATCAGGAACCGGCAGTCCTTCTCTGTAGGGTACTGGGCGTATAGCTGATGGAATGTTTGGATAATGCACAGTCCACTTTTTCTTCTGTGACACAGCTTTCCCAACTGGAGGCACCATGCAGAAGTAACAATTGCTGGTATGATCTGTTGGCTCTCTCCAAATCATTGGCACTGCAAAGGCATAGATTTCCTTTTCCTGTTCAACCACTGGCGAAGATTTATTGCACAAGTGTTGCAGAATATATGTGGGGCCCACCTTTTGTCCTGATCTTCAATTTTGCAGCCAAAAGAAAGGTGATAGGCTTTCTTAACCATAGTGGTTATACTGTGCTTTTGTGATGCAAAAGTCACTTCACCACAAACATAGCAGAAGTTATCTGCACTGTTCACACAAGTACGAGGCATCTTTGCTCACTTTGGCTAATCAGAAATGTGTCCCTTTGCAAAATCAAACACTGACAAATAAGAGAGCACGACACTATATGATTTCTAGAGCTGATATAGGGCAATTTGTTCCGCAGAGTGATGTAAGCTTTTTTATGATTGCATCATCCATGACTTCTAGGAATAACACGATGTAATTCATATCATGTATGACGCAATACCAGCTTCAGATTGCATCATTCATTGTTTTGCCTAAAAAGCAAGTACTGTCCAAACCCAGTCATAGATTTATTCATAGATCCAGTCAAAGGCTGGTCCACACTAACCCCCCACTTCGAACTAAGATACGCAACTTCAGCTATGTTGTTCACGTTGCTGAATTCAAACTATCTTAGTTAGAACCCACCGTGGGTCCACACGCGGCAGGCAGGTTCCCCCGTTGACTCTGCGTACTCCTCTCGCCGAGCAGGAGTTCTGGCGTCGACGGCGAGCACGTCCGGCATCGATCCGGGATCGATTTATCACATCTAGACAAGACGCGATAAATCGATCCCAGAAGATCGATTGCTTACCGCCGGACCCGGAGGTAAGTATAGACGTACCCAAAGATGTATTTTAGTGATTTCTGGTTTAAATTGAGATCCCTTCCCTTTATAACTCACTTATCTTCTGCCATTCCCAAGTCAAGGGTCGTATATACTGACCCAATAGCATATCTTGAAAACTAGAGCCAATCAACAATTTTAAGCATCATTTTCGTTCACAGGGACCCAGAATTAATAAAGTTTGACTACATTTATTTCAGAAGCATTTTGGCTGTAGACCAGTGTAATTATTGCCAGTACATTTTTAACTGATGTTTGTCTGTAAACATGAGAAGATGAACCAGCAGGGTAGGAATCTTCAGTAAAGAGCAGTGAGGGCTTTTCTATGAAGAGGTTACACAATATCCATAGCTTTTAAGAAATTTCAAATTCCTATCCCTTGTGTAGATGCCTGGACTGAATTGCTTTTAAAATGTAGAAATTCCTAGGGACATGAAGGGAAAAAAGCACAGCTAGGGAGATAAAATAGATTGGAAAATAAACATACTATTTTAGGCATGAAATAACTGCTTTAACTGAAAGAAATAGAAGTACATATTGGCATGAAGTATCCATGAAGGAATCTTTAGGCTGGTAGCGCTATGTGACCCATCACCATTGTTATCTGGTGGTGTCTGGGAATGTAAGGGCTATACGCCCTCAAAGATTTCATTGAGAATTTCTTGCACTGCGAAAAAGCCCTTGAGCTTTCAAACAGTAAAATAAGTTTAGAGGACTTTTGAAAAATACATGACAATATCTTGTGAAAAATGAGGAAAAAATTGGTTATATATATATATATACATGCACACACACACACGCACACACACACACACACACACATATATGTAACAGGTCTTTGGGTGGGTCAGAGGTTCTGATGTTTGGAGACCCATGGGCACTATTGTACCTACACAAACTGCACACTGCACAGGAGAGTGTCACACATTACTATAAGCTACATTATAACTAGATTTGGTCATGCAGCGATTCTGCCCCCTTATTTGGTGATATAAGAGCTTCCTGGATTGTGGCATTCAAGGCTCAGTGTACAGCAGTGTACTTCCCCCCTGGAGTAAGTAAATAGAATCATGACTCCTCCTGCCCACCCATGCCTGATAGTCCATACAGGGGGCAGTATACAGCACCCCATAAAAGAGTGTCACAAGCTACTTCCCCCCCAGGTAAAGTGAGAAGCTTCAGGAGGTGTTTAGCCTTTGTGGGGTGTCTCTGAGTAACAGTTCTCTTGGTGCTCCCACTGAGTTGGTGCAGTTGTGAACCACCCAGCACTCAGGGCTGTGCCTAAGGCCACAACCTAGTCCTGTTATTTATAACAAATCCCTTTTGTGAGGAAAGGAATAATTTGCTCATATCTGATTAGAGTGGTGGGGAGTTACAATATTTCAATTCTATGTGTTTACCCATGGCAAAGCAAGCATTATTTTCACAAATAATTAGTGAAGATCCCCTTATTTTGGGTTTGGAAGTAATATATTTTCATTGACCATAAAGCCAGTACTCTGAATAATCTCTGGAATTTATCCATACCTTTTCCAAGAAAACTACCTCTGTATCTTCAAAGATAAATCTGAAAAAAGTTATTCCATACTCCACACACAGCTGTAAGCTATGAACACTTTTCCAGTTCTGAATGAATCCCAGTGGTTAATCTTTTAAATAGATACACTCTTGCTTGAACAAACTTAGCCCCTCATCCTACAAAGACACATATATATGTGTAACTTATGTACATAGTAACTGACCACATATGTGAGTATATTTATGTGTGTATAAAACTGTGGGACTGAGGCTTTAGGTTGCTCTAATTCACTACAGAAGGAGAAAGAACTGTCATGGAAGAGAAAGATTGATCTGGCAGTTTTTCATTTCCCTTTGTTAGTTTGACTTTTGTTTCTTGCTGCAGTACAATACTATCAAGCCTGATTTATTCCTTGCTCATTGAGCAGGAAGTTTGTTGATCTGATTGAGTATGTCTGTTTCCTAATCAGTTCTTGTTCTAATTTGTTTGATTATTCAAAGCTTTTGAACTCAAAATCCAGCAACTTCCAATGTAACTGGGCATTAATAGGTTATTCTTAAATCACCCAAAAGGTTGCTGCTGGCAACTGACAATATATTAATTACTCATTCACAAAATGCCTCCTTTACCATAAAACTGGAGGTTGTTTATGTGCTAGCAGAAAGTGTAAAAGGGCTCTGGCCTACTGGATAATGACAACTTGGATAAGACATATATATTTATATTATTTTATATCTTGATCTCAATGTGACCATGGCATCTGTGTTTAAAACTGCAGGTCTGAAAACATCAAAATGCCATTTGACTCAAGGAGCCAAGTTTAAGGTAAGTTACCTCAAGATTGAATTTATGGTTAGCTCTCTACTGTGGCATGGCTATTTCCAACAAGCAGGGAGAGCTGTGAGAAAATAATTCCCACCAATGGCGATACCAGCAAACAACTAAAGTAAGTGTTTATTCTCTTGTGAAAAGTGAGACATTTTTCATTGCCCTTTCAGGCCGAACACTTGCATCAACAAAAGGCAGATTTTGCTTGTGGGAAAATAATTGTTTCTACACGTGAATACAGGTAAAGTGAAAACTGCAGAATGTTTTGTACAGCCCTACCTGGAGAACCATTTGTTATTGGTAAGGCATAAAAGCTCTGGGACCAAATCTGCCTTCATTTTTACCCTTACAACCCCTGTCAAAGGAGGAATCTGAGCAATTTGGCTCATGATTTTCCAGGAGACCACACTTCATAATAAGGTTAATGTAATTATAAGGTAGTGACATCACAGTTACATTACAGTTGACAACATTTTCAAAAATGTAGGTGCATAAGGCTGGGATTTTCATAAATGCTGAATCACCTAGGATCCTAAGTCCTACTGACCTCAATAACAACTGTGGGACTTTGCTCCCAAATCACTTGGATGCTTTTGAAAATCCCACCCTGTAGGTGTCTACATATGGATTAAGGAGCGTAGTTTGGGGCTTTTATTTGTGAGAATATTGGTCATTATGGTTTTGTTTTCCGAATAGAATTATTAATAATTCATATACCTGTAAAGTTAATATGGCCGATTTACTTATTATTATTGCTTTGGTGTTCTGTTTGATACTATTAGAATCCAGGTACATTAACTAAATTGTATTTACCCTTTAATTATTTTCAGTCATGCATTGACTAGAGATGGGTAAAATGATTTGGCCAAATAGTAAATTTGCCAAAAAATGCAGTTTTGATGCAACAATCATTATTTGCCAGTTTGAGTAGAATTCAGTTAATAGTTTTTGGCAAAAAACAAAAAGAAAACAAATACATTCAAAATAGTTTGTTTTGACATCTTTGAAACAAAACATTTCAATTTATTGTTTCAAAACATTTGTTTTGAAATTTAGTTAGATTTTGTTTTTTTTTAATGTAAAAAGTGTAAAGAATACCCAAAATGTAAAAAAACCACAACATTTTGTTGGGTCAAATTAGCATTCCATTCAGAACTATTTTTCCCTGTTTTTTTAGTTTCAGTGAGAAAACTTGAACAATTTCAGTTTCAGTTACAAACTAAAGAAAAGGATTTTTTTTATTTTTTTGTTCAATCACCAAACTGAAAAGTCAATTAGTTTCTCAGCTCTAGTATTGACACTTCCAGCTATATGAATTAGTGGTTAATATGGGTATTCAAAAGTATGATTAAGGTGTAATTGCACTGTGATTACATTAGCCTTTTTATAAAATGTGACTTACTTTCTTTAGTGGTCAGAGCAAAATCATGGCTCTGACATCAGCCATTTGCTTGACTGAGTAATGGACATACATAAGTTCATTTGTGAGTAGGTGAGTCATGGCAACATTAAAGAATTTAATGTAGTGTAAAAATGTTTTCAAAATGAATAGTGTTTACATATGGGGTGGGGCTCACAGGCAGGTCATTGCTAATAACTATTACAATTCAAAAGATTGTTTTCAAAACTTTCACACTGAGTGTTTATTACGGTAAAGAGGAAAAGTAGCTACATTTCTCTTGGTAGTTTTGTATCCATTGCATATTTGGATATGCCATTGCATATTTCTCTGTAATTATCTCAGGAAATCCGTGAACAGAATTTTCAGTGACTTTTTTTAAACCAATTTTCCAACTTGGTTGAATAAGTCATAAGGAAGCTAAGTGATTTGTTCAAGGTGACTCAATGTGGAGTCAGAGAATCATTTAGGATTAGAACCCATGACCCAGATAGCTCCCCTAGTCCTTTTCATTAACTATTAGGGCATCCATCACTTTCATTGACTTATTGCTCCACTAATACACCATTTTTAAGAAGCGACATTTATTCTGTATGTAAATATATCTGCATCTCATAGAAGCCAATCAATTCATGGCTAATTTCAATCCATCTCAGAAGAAGGATAGTAAATCTAACTGAACCAGTCAACGGTCATGACACTGAACACATCTATGATTAATGGATGGAGCTATTTCATTCTGTGCCATAGTATGATGTACCTATTACAGAGGATTTCAGAGAAAAGTCGGGAGGTTGTTGAGCAGAATGTAGTGGGGAGATATCAATTGGAAGAAATTGGTGAGTGAGGACACCAATGTATTGAGTTATGCTCAAAGAATCAGATTGCCTTTGCAGCAGAATAAAGTACACCCTGAATTCTCGGGATCAGCTGCAGAGGGAGCAAAATTGATGGTATTGTCTCACAGAAGGATGGGAAGGCAACTCTTAAATTCACAGTTCTGGGAAAGTGCTGATATCGATTCAGTTTCTCAACTGAGAAGTTCAAGCTTTGCTTGAGCTACATCAACCAATTGCCTCATAACATGGCTGAATTAGCTTCTCCTGTCTCTTTACATGAAGCTATAACATTATCTCTGAACGTTTCTCAAAGTTAGGAAGAATATAAATGAAATGGTAGATGATTGTTAAAATACTGTCTATCGGCATTAACCCACCAGAGGTCAAATACACATATGCTGTAGCATTGGGAGACTATCGGTTGGATTAGAGGTCTTGGTTAGCCCTCACAAACAGTCTTCCAAAGCTTCCCCTCTCTCACACTTTTCTTTTATCCGCCCTTCCCAACCAACTTCCTCATCTTTTTCCTTCCCATCTTTCAGCCCAAACAGATCCTTTATTTAACGCTGTGACCTGATCCCCTTCTCATGCCCTCCCTTCCTCTAAACACAATCAACTGTCTGATGTCTGGATGAGGTCTTTTGCTTGGGGAGTTGTTTTTTCCCCCATGCTTCTCATTCTCTTTAAAAATATGAACATGAGTCAGAATCCTGATTTCACAAAAAGGCACTTAGCCAAACTATTTTGCTATAAAGTGTAGGTGATTCAGATTTACAATTCATTTCTAATTGCTAGCTTTCCCAGAAATATCACCAAATATAATAATACTTCTGTGTAGCCATACAAAATTCTACTCAGCCACCATGGAACTACCACAAGGAATTTAGCTTCTAATTATCACCAATCACCATGGCAATGGCCAAGCAGGTAAACTTGAGTCAGGATTGGTAAGTTTTCAAGCCAGGTTGGTACATTTGCTTTTATGAATACAGGAACATTTTGAACAATTTTTTTAAAAGCAACTAAGGAGCCCAGATCCTACTGAAAGTCAATAGAACCTAGGAGCTTTGGAAGAGGTTACGAGCTGTGATTAAAACACCTATCCCACCTATAGTCAGGAAGTCCCATAACTGTAGGCACTTGACTATTTGCCAGTGTACACGCCTCAACATGAGCATTGTTGGGACACCACAGTCTGCTTAATGTAATAAAGCGAGATTACCTTGATACTGCAACACTTCCATTAGAGTTATCTCTATTGCATTCTTTTCCACTAGGAATTCACGATCTAACCTCCTCTTATAGTTCATCATCTAACAGGCAATCACGGATTTGCAATGTATAATTTATGAACAACATTCTGTTAGACACATTAGGATAGATTCATCCCATTATATGGTTTTTATTACACTATACATTATAAGTAAGGTGCAGAATATAAACACACATAAGTGTGACTGTGAGGCTGTAACTTACTGATTTTAATTATTTACTTATATACTTATTTTTCATTCTGCTGAGACCATTTCTTAGGATTAATTTACAATTAATTTTACCTGTTTATACTGATGTCCAGAGGGAGCCAGAATTCCTTAGGAGAAAATAATTAAGTGATAAAAGGTAGAATAAAAGACTTCTAATAGTTTATTTTCGTATGACATAGTAATAAGATAAGCATGAACACTTCCATACCAATGAGGTCATGTATTCTAGGAAAATATGAATGCAACTGACACGATACATTTATAATGGGATCAAAACCTTTTTAACATACTGAGGCCAATGCTGTGTTTGCATCAGGGCAGAGAGGAGGTATGAATTCAGTCATTGCTGGCTAACATTTTGCAAAGTTAATAACAAGTCATTGAGTAGCAGCTGATATTTTTAAAATACCCATTGCATGCACTTTGGGTAACATTCAAAAGCAACTAAATCATTTAGGTGCGTAGGTCTCATTGACTTTCAATAGGACTTATTTGCCTAGGTCACTATGTATGTTTGAAGATGTTAACCTTTATCTTTGAGTGTAATGCAATGCCGGCATTGGTAGTTTTTGACAAAATTCAGCAAATACACAGATGCTGATCTAGCTCCCATTCCTTATAATGGATTTAATCCTTGGAGAGAAGTCTTATGGTTGCAAAGTGTAGATAAAGTCACCTCTGTTCTTCATAAACAACGGAGATCGACTGGCTTGAATAAATAATTTACTTCAACTCAGTACCTAACAATGGCAAACAAATGATTCTAGCTAAAGCTCTATGTAGTGAAGTTTACTGAAAATCAATAGTTCAGCAGTAAATTCCAGTTTCAAACTAAAGCTGTCCAGCTGTATAGATCAAAATCTTATATCCAGAAATATGTTTGTTTGTGTGTTTTCATATGACAAGGATATAGCGAAACGTAGAGTGGGATTTCCAAAAGCTCTCAGTATTGGCCTTCTCGCACTGCTGTCAGTGCAATTTTAATGTTGAATTTAGTGAGAGCAGAGCTGGGCCAATGCTGCTGACTTTTGAAAATCCCACCTGTGTTGTATATGCAAAAAATTCTGGTTCTTTTGAGACATTGTCCACTAGTGTGGTCCCAAAGTTTGAGCCATTATTATTACTTGTATTATACTATCACCTAGCTGCCCCAACAAGGATCAGGGCCTCATTGTGCTCATGCTGCACATGCACATAGTGAGAGTCAATACCTGTCTCGAGAGCTCACAAGCAAACAAGACAGAAAAAGGAAATGCTATTTTCAACTCTTTTACAAGTGGGAACTGAGGCAAAGACAGATTAAGGTGCTGGTCCTACACCGTTGAAACCACTGAGAGCTTTGCCATTATCTTCAATGGTTGAATATGAGGCTCTAAGTGACTTGCCCAGGGTCACATAAGAAGTCTGTAGTAGAACAAGAAATTAAACCCAGATCTCTTGAATCCTAATTCAGTATCTTGCCTACAAGATCATCCTTCCTCCTAACACATGTTAACATTATGGGGAATAACTTCCAGCATCTAAGGGTACATCTGCTCTTTGAGCTGGAGATGTACATTCCAGTCTGAAGAGATACACCTGCACTAGGTCTGATCAAGCAGTGCATTAAAGAGAGAAAGTAGCTGCTACAGTGTGAATGGTATGTACCTGTGGCTAGCCTCTCCCACTGCTTGTCTTGCGATCGCTACACATTATATATAGCATGTGAGTGTGATCAGCACTAGTGTGGTTATGTCTCCTTGGGTTCAGCGTGAAGCATACACATACCCTGAATGGATACGTGCTTTGTTTTATTTTCTAGCTGACGCCTGGCCTGACATCAGTTATTAACGCCTGGAGGGAGGCCTCATGTTTTGGAAGATAGAATGAGGAAAGTAAATGAATCATCATGTTGAAAACAGAATGTTTCTGCTAAATACGATAGGTAAATAGGTCAGTAGGATAAGAAGACAGAATGTCTGAGTCAACTAAGATCGGAGGGAGAACACGCTCTGAACTATTTATTATAAACTACATAACAACTACATCCCATGCGTCTGACGAAGTGAGTATTCACCCACGAAAGCTTATTCTTCAATACATTTGTTAATCTTAAAGGTGCCACAGGACTCTCTGTTGCTTTTTACAGATCCAGACTAACACAGCTACCTCTCTGATACATAACAAGGAACACAATAAGTTAGGAATGTAGAGATGAGGTAAAGAGGAAGTCAAACAATGGACAGTGCATGCACAGTGCATGCTGCACAGAGATTGGTACCTGCAAAGTAACCAAGCCAATCAAAAATGAGTGATGCAATGTATAGTAAATGCAATGAGAAGGTTTCTGTGTAACACTGGTCTACAATTTTTGAGAAGTCGTCTGCTTCAGAGATAAAATGTGCTATGTATTATGTATTTTGATGTGCTGAATTCAAATATGACAATTAAAACAACTGATTGGCTACTGTTTCTAAGATATTTAAGTTTTTACATTTTATGTCTATGTATATTGTGTAGATAGTAGAGTTTTAATCATAAATTATAAACCTAGGTCTTTTCATGTGTTTATGATTGCTTTACATGATAAAGTTCACCTGTCCTGTTTATGTAACACTTTAAAAATCAGCAAAAGGGTTATAGAAATAAAATTTATTATGAAACAAAAGGCAAAAAACTATTATGTACATAGATTAGTCCTATTCAGTGTCTACTCGGCGCTTCTTGTCTTGTCTCTTGTATTCATTAAATGGAGCATCTCTTGTCACTGTCCAGCAATAGTCTGCAAGCATTGATGGGCTCCATTTGCCCTGATAGCGTTTCTCCATTGTTGCAATGTCCACTCATCTGGATCGTGAACGATGTTGAGGGCTGCCATCACACCATCGATGTTGTTGCAGGCTACAAGATCACCTTCCATGAAGAAGAATGGGATAGGATCCTTTTGACGGTCACGGAACATGGAAACCCTAACATCACCTGCCAGGAGATTCCACTGCTGTAGTCTGGAGCCCAACAGCTCTGCCTTACTCTTGGGTAGTTCCAAATCCCTGACAAGGTCATTCAGTTCACCTTGTGTTCTGAGGTGTGGTTCAGAGGAGGAGGATGGGAGAAAATGTGGGTCCTGTGACATTGATGGTTCAGGACCAGAAGTTTCATCCTCTTCCTCTTCCTCGTCTGACTCAAGTGAGAATGATTCTGGTGCATCAGGAACTGGCAGTCCTTCTCCGTGGCGTACTGGGCTTATAGCTCATGGAATGTTTGGATAATGCACAGTCCACTTTTTCTTCTTTGACACAGCTTTCCCAACTGGAGGCACCATGCAGAAGTAACAATTGCTGGTATGATCTGTTGGCTCTCTCCAAATCATTGGCACCACAAAAGGCATAGATTTCCTTTTCCTGTTCAACCACTGGTGAAGATTTGTTGCACAAGTGTTGCAGCATATGTGTGGGGCCCACCTTTTGTCCTGATCTCCAATTTTGCAGCCAAAAGAAAGGTGTTAGGCTTTCTTAACCATAGTTGTTATACTGCGCTTTTGTGATGCAAAAGTCACTTCACCACAAACATAGCAGAAGTTATCTGTACTGTTCACACAAGTACGAGGCATCTCTGCTCACTTTGGCTAAACAGAAATGTGTCCCTTTGCAAAATCAAACACTGACAAATAAGAGAGCACGGCACTGTATGATTTCTAGAGCTGATATAGGGCAATTTGTTCAGCAGAGTGATGTAAGCTTCTTTATGATTGCATCATCCATGACTTCTAGGAATAACATGATGCAATTCACATCATGTATGACGCAATACCAGCTTCAGATTGCATCATTCATTGTTTTGCCTAAAAAGCAAGTACTGTCCAAACCCAGTCATAGATTTATTCATAGATCCAGTCAAAGGGCTTGTCCACACTAACCTCCCACTTCAAACTAAGATACGCAACTTCAGCTACGTTATTCACGTAGCTGAAGTCGAACTATCTCAGTTCAAACTTACCACGGGTCCACACGCGGCAGACAGGCTCCCCCGTTGACTCCGCATACTCCTCTCACCGAGCAGGAGTACCGGCGTCGACAGTGAGCACTTCTGGGATCGATCCGGGATCGATTTATTGTGTCTAGACAAGACGTGATAAATCGATCCCAGAAGATCGATTGCTTACCGCCGGTCCTGGAGGTAAGTATAGACGTATCCAAAGATGTATTTTAGTCATTTCTGGTTTAAATTGAGATCCCTTCCCTTTATAACTCACTTATCCTCCTCCATTCTCAAGTCAAGGGTCGGATATACTGACCGAATAGCATATCTTGAAAACTAGAGCCAATCAACAATTTTAAGCATCATTTTCAATTTCAGTGACCCAGAATCAGTAAAGTTTGACTACATTTATTTCAGAAGCATTTTGGCTGTAGAGGAGTGATAATTTACAAGCTGTGATGTACCACATCCATTCCCCCTGCGTTTGAGTCTGATCAACTCATCATAGCACTGCTGTATGCTAAATAAATATACCTGAGTGACGAAGGCTGGAGTTGAAATGAATTTTTGGGAAGCTGAGTGGAAAGAGGTCTTGAAGGGAATTCCCAACATATTTTACTCCACCACCCTGTGTCAGTGGAGATACCAAGTACAGAGTTCAGCATATGCTATTCAGGCTCGGTGCTAGAAGGAATTATATAGGCCAATAAGAAACAAGAATGGGGGGGGGGAGATCAGTGGACCAGATCCTTTTCATGTAAATTGGCACAGATCTATTTAAAATTGCAACTACACTGATTTACATCTGCTGAAGATCTAGCCTGCATTTTGCCAAATGGACATTCACAACTTTCCAAGGCATTAGTAATAAGGGAAAATAACACAGCTCCCTCCCATCAAGTATTAAATAGACTTATACAGAGAGAATGTACTAAATGAAATACATCTCAAATAAATCATACCATGTTATACATTCAGGCTTCCATTTACAAGATATTTCAGCACATACCTAAAAAAAAGTGAGTAATCCAACAGTAGTCATTGGGTGAAATCCCGACCCCAGTGAAATGCGATTGACTTCAACAGAGCCACAATTTCATCCAAAGTGTTTAAGGTTAGTCACGTGCTTAAGTACATTGATGAATCAGGGCATTATTGATGTAAAGCACCCATCATTCAGATATCCCAATCTGTGATGCTAGTGTCCTACAAACTGGGCATTTTCACAAATCCTGAGGAATCTTATTAAAAACTGTTAGTACAACCTGGAAGCTTAATTTGGTGAAATTCCATATAAAATACAATAGTCATTTTTCAGAGTAGAAGCACACTTTAAATGTTCTTTTTCTGTGTGGACAAAGACCAGGTTTGTGTACTTGGAACACCCATCCAAGTAGTTTTTCAGAGTAGCAGCTGTGTTAGTCTGTATCCGCAAAAAGAAGAGGAGTACTTGTGGCACCTTAGAGACTAACAAATTTATTTGAGCATAAGCTTTCATGGGCTACAGCCCACTTCTTCGGATGCATAGAATGAAACATATATTGAGGAGATATATATACACATACAGAGAGCATGAAAAGGTGGGAGTTGTCTTACCAACTCTGAGAGGCCAATTAAGTAAGAGAAAAAAAACTTCTGAAGTGATAATCAAGATAGCCCAGTACAGACAGTTTGACAAGAAGTGTGAGAATACTTACAAGGGCAGATAGATTCAATGTTTGTAATGGCTCAGCCATTTCCAGTCCCTATTCAAGCCTAAATTGATTGTATCTAGTTTGCATATCAATTCCAGCTCAGCAGTTTCTCGTTGGAGTCTGTTTTTGAAGCTTTTCTGTTGCAAAATTGCCACCCGCAGGTCTGTCATTGAATGACCATACAGGTTAAAGTGTTCTCCTACTGGTTTTTGAGTGTTATGATTCCTGATGTCAGATTTGTGTCCATTAATCCTTTTGCGTAGAGACTGTCTGGTTTGGCCAATGTACATGGCAGAGGGGCATTGCTGGCACATGATGGCATATATCACATTGGTAGATGTGCAGGTGAACGAGCCCCTGATGGTATGGCTGATGTGATTAGGTCCTATGATGATGTCACTTGAATAGATATGTGGACAGAGTTGGCATCAGGCTTTGTTGTAAGGATAGGTTCCTGGGTTAGTGTTTTTGTTCAGTGATGTGTGGTTGCTGGTGAGTATTTGCTTCAGGTTGGGGAGTTGTCTGTAAGCGAGGACAGATCTGTCTCCCAAGATCTGTGAGAGTGAGGGATCATCTTTCAGAATAGGTTGTAGATCTTTGATGATGCGCTGGAGAGGTTTTACTTGGAGGCTGAAGGTGACAGCTAGTGGTGTTCTGTTATTTTATTTGTTGGGCCTGTCTTGTAGAAAGTGACTTCTGGGTACTCGTCACAGTGAAAGACTATAGTTAAAATGAGATTCCCAAAATGTATGAATTTTACAAATAACTACAATTGCCTGGCACTGATACTAAGAAAGAATGAACATTAACAAACCTCTGGACCCCTGTGGTTACAAAGAACAGCTAAGAGTAAGAGTAAGAAGGGGTAAAGGAACTGGACTGCCAGCCAGAAATGCATTACAGCTAAGTATTATCTCTCTCGGGGCTTGTCTTCACTACTGTGCTACATCGTTGCCACTGCATTGATGTAGCGGCGCTGATGTAGCCAGGGCTGACGAGAGGGGTGGGGGGAAGCCGGTACAAATTACTAGGGCCCGGCTTCCCCCCCCAGCCCCCCGTTGGCCCTGTTTAGCTGGTCCGCCCTTGCTGGGGTGCCTGAAACATTTTTTTCACTGGCAGGGTTTTGGCCGCCCCAAACAGCCAAAAAAAGCCGCGATCTGCAGTGGCAATTTGGCGGGAGGTCCTTCACTCCGAGCGGGAGTGAGGGACCGTCTGCCGAATTGCTGCTGAATAGCTGGACTTGCTGCCCTTCTCCGGAGCGGCCGCCCCAAGCACCTGCTTGCCAGGCTGATGCCTGGAGCTGGCCCTGTTCACTGGGGCCCGAACCCGCTCTCGGCGGCCCTGGATGTAGCGCATCTGGTGAATATAGCTATGTTGACTGCAGAGCATTGTCCTGTTGATATAATTATTCCACCTCAAAGAGAGGTGGAAGCTATGTTGGCAGGAGAGCATCTCCCACTGACATTGTGTGGTGTAGACACTGCTTTAAGCTGATGTAGCCTACATCACTCAGGGGTGAGTGTTTTTTCACACCCCGAGTGATGTAAGTTATATCGACTTATGCAGTAGTGTAGACAAGCCCTCAGTCTTGTTCTTATGTCTGTCTGTCTGCCTTTGTACTAGAGTTCATTGTGGTATATGTGAATGAAGAACAGTCTATTTTTATTAAACAGTGAAAGAATTAGATATTTGTATTTTCAGCCTCTCTGAGCACATCAGAGACTGGAGTTTGTAATTAGAAATGGAGATAAGTTTTGTGTCCAAATACTTCTTTCACTAAAAATGCAGATTCGGGTCAGCCAAAACAATCAATTTGGGTTGATTTTCTGCAATTTTGTTTCTGAATGAAACAAAGAAAGAAAGAAAAAAGAAAAAAAAACCCTTTGGAAATGTCAAACATTTCGTTTTGGCATTTCAGAAACAAAACATTTTCACTTTTTGTTTAGAAAAGTTATTTCATTTTGGAATTTCCCTCAATCTTATTTATAAAAACCATGAAAAACCATTATTTTCAAAACCTCAAAATCAGAATAAAATGTTTCATTTAGATTTCAACAAAACCCAAAACATGGGTGGTTTTTTTTACTTTTTTGTTTTGTGAAAATTTTCATTTTGGGTACATCTGAAAAATGAATTTTGATTTTGTGGTTTTGTGGCTGAACAGAAAAAATCAGTTATTTGCATAGCTCTAGTTATAACATCAAAATAAGCCCTGTTTAGAGTTCACTAAATGCCACTATAAAATCCAGTTTCTCTTGTAGTAGTAAAAGGAACAGGAGTACTTGTGGCACCTTAGAGACTAACAAATTTAGTCTTCTTCGGATGTAGGCAACGAAAGTCGCTAAGGTGCCACAAGTACTCCTGTTCTTTTTGTGGATACAGACTAAAACAGCTGCTACTCTGAATCTTGTAGTAGTGTATGGCTAATTAACACAACAGCTCATCTCATGTTGAGTTTCAGAGTAATAGACTGTAAGCCAGCTACTGAAAATAATGTCATTAACACAATTTCTCATGTAGTAATTAGCTATTGGTCTGTGTCACAAAGCTTGGACTTGGATTTGGAATTTAAACTCATGAAAGTTCAGGGGTATTTGTATCCAGAGTTTTGATTTGGTCTGTTATACATAAAGAGACCAGTCACAAATTTCTGCTCTGGGTCTGTGTTCAGATTACAAACCCCTCTTTCCTTCAAAGTTCTGGGACACTCATGATTCTTAGTTCACATGGACATCATGCCTTCTGCTATTCACCTTAAGGTCAACAAGAGACAAT
Organism: Chrysemys picta bellii; assembly: GCF_011386835.1. Lineage (NCBI taxonomy): Eukaryota > Metazoa > Chordata > Testudines > Emydidae > Chrysemys > Chrysemys picta. The sequence goes on from NC_088793.1 coordinate 186,081,065, forward strand.
TCTCTTCAGGTGAATCTATAATACCTCCCAATTTCCTTTGTGGTGCCTACCACCCACATGGAAGATAGGAAGAGCAACTCCTGAGCCTGAGGAGCTCACAGGCTGCACTTGTGTCTGGTCCCTTCATTAAGGGTTGGGGAGCACAAAGATGGGCAGACATTTTTCCCTCTTCTTTCTTGTGAATTCCCAAAGAGGCGAGGCACAATCTGGCCCCAAATGATCTATGCAAAGTGAAACCCTATTTTGCATTTGAAGAATTTCAATCAAGTTCTATCCCAAAGGATGCTTTCTTTCTACTATAACAAGAAACAAAGTTTGTCAGAAAGAGCAGAAGAGACTACTGGCTACTAAGACCTGTCCTGAATGCTCAGCTGACTCCTTCTACTGAGCAGGAACCACAGCAGATATTATATGTAGCAATTTCTGTATGATTTGTTAGACCAGCAGTTGGGCTCCTGCTGCATGTGCTCTCTCTCTCTCTCCCCAGTAATTAAAGATGAAGAGTGGGCCTCTGATGTGGTAATTAACTTTAAGAATGGAGGATTTACAAGTAGAGACCTTTACAGCATGCCTTCATTATTACCTGCAAAATAATGATGCTATGAGTTTGAGGCTTTTAAAATATTCGTCCTTGCTAGAACTTCCTAAGGGTTTTAAACAAGGACTGGAAGAAAGTTCAAATGGCACTTTTGTTTGAGACAGCAAAAATGCTGTTGCATAAACTAGTTTGAGATAGAAAATAAACTTTGGCAAATTGGAACGGATCCCTTTTTATCATGACACGAGAAACAGAGAAAGGTGACCGCTCACTAACTCTCTTTCTCTCTGTCTTTAGTGTTTTAGAGGCATGGCTGGTAGCATCGCCTATTGTTAAGGTTGACCAACTATTCCCATTATAAGACTCTATTGTAAGTTATTTGTAACTTTGACAAACTGTAACCCTTCCATCTGAAATTTTCCATGCTGGGTGTCTGCATCAGGATGATTAATTAGTTTATTTATTTTGGGAAAAATTCAGCCAAAACAGCTCAGCCATTTCAGAGTAGGGAAAAATATTTTGTTTTGTCCATGTTAAAAAATTCTGCTGACCTATGGCTTGAAATATGGCATGGGAATGGTATTTGTGTCTTTCACCATTCCTGTGAAAATGTACCCAGATTTGGCCAAGATACACGTCTATCAAATATCACAATTCATGCATCATCAGTAGAGACTTGCTAGAGCTTCACAGCTAAATTATCTGAAGATTCTATCCACGATCAGCATGCTGTAGCCCCAGGTCAAACAGGACATTCCCTGCTATTTCAGTTCCCAGCTTGCCTAGGCTATGCCAAGTTTAGGTCAAGGCACCAGAACTAAGAGTAGTGACATTGTCTCTCCTTGCTCTTAATGACCCCCTGCTGGTGCCTAGACAGTGAGAAGAAGGAAGTTGAGGAGACAAGAGCTGGACTTGGGGGTTTCAGGTTTGAAGACTAGGACAATGACCCTGTAGTGGAGAAGACTAAGACGGTATACTGGTGAGCGGGAGGTAGACAAACTGGGCCTGGGAGCTGCAAGGGTAGATTGGAACTGGCTGGGTAAGGACTGGGGTTGGTTGGGCAAGGAGATTGTGACTGGGAGTCAGAGAGGGAAATGGGAAGGCAGGACTGGGAGCCACTAGGAGTAGGGAGTCTGAGATCATAAAGACAGGTTTCAGAGTAGCAGCCGTGTTAGTCTGTATCCCCAAAATAACAGGAGTACTTGTGGCACCTTAGAGACTAACAAATTTATTAGAGCATAAGCTTTCGTGGACTACAGCCCACTTCTTCGGATGCATATAGAATGGAACATATATTGAGGAGATATATATACACACATACAGAGAGCATAAACAGGTGGGAGTTGTCTTACCAACTCTGAGAGGCCAATTAATTAAGAGAAAAAAAAAACTTTTGAAGTTGCTATATTACAACAGAAAAACTTCAAAAACAGACTCCAACGAGAGACTGCTGAGCTGGAATTGATATGCAAACTAGACACAATCAACTCTGGATTGGATAAGGACTGGGAATGGCTGAGCCATTACAAACATTGAATCTATCTCCCCTTGTAAGTATTCTCACACTTCTTATCAAACTGTCTGTACTGGGCTATCTTGATTATCACTTCAAAAGTTTTTTTTCTCTTAATTAATTGGCCTCTCAGAGTTGGTAAGACAACTCCCACCTGTTTATGCTCTCTGTATGTGTGTATATATATCTCCTCAATATATGTTCCATTCTATATGCATCCGAAGAAGTGGGCTGTAGTCCACGAAAGCTTATGCTCTAATAAATTTGTTAGTTTCTAAGGTGCCACAAGTACTCCTGTTCTTTTTGAGATCATAAATGGAGCTCAGGGTGGGGATAGATGAGACTGGCTGGGTAAGGAGACTTGGAATCAGTGGGGTTGGGGGAAAATAAGTGTGCAGGAGGGAAGACAGACCTGATGAGGAACCAAGTTGAGGGCAGAGAACTGGGACTGGCTTGACAAAGTAATCGGGGAAAGCCCTTATTCATCCCCAGATCAGGTCCAGTCTCTGCACTGAATGAGGCAGGAGTCCTGTGGAAAAAATAATATGTGATCATGTTTTTAAAGACTCTATCATAATTAAGGCTACATTTTAGTTACAGGTATTTTTAGTAAAAGTCATGGATGGGTCACAGGCAATAAACAAAAATTTACAGCCTTTGACCTGTCCATGACTTGTACTATGTACCACTAACTAAAACTTGGGCTGAGGGGTGGGGGAAAGGTGCTCGGGTGGGGGCGGTTGGGGAGTGCAGCTGGTGCTGGGGTGGGGGTGGGGCAGTGCACGGCCCAGGACCCCCGCTGGTGCTGGGGGAGCTGGGCAGCAGCGTGTGGCCTGGGAACACTGCTGGTGCTGGGGGGAGGTTGGAGGGGCTGGCAGGCTCCCTACCCAGCTCCACGAAGCTCCCCAGAAGCAGTCGGCATGTCCCCGTAGCTCTTAGGGGGAGGGAAGGCCAGGGGGCTCAGTGCATTGCCCCCACCACAAGCTCCGGCTCTGCAGCTCCCTTTGGCTGGGAACCGTAGCCAACGGGAGCTGCGGGAGCAGTGCCTGCAAGCAGAGGAAGTGTGCAGAGCCCCCTGGCCCTTCTACCTAGGAGCTGCAGGGACATGCCAGCCACTTCCAGGAAGCCCTCCACCCCCAGGTAAGTGCCACCCCACACCCAGCCCCGAGCCCCCTCCCAGAACCAAACTGCTGCTGCTGCTGGTCCAGGGGCTGCCCGAGTGTTCAGGGAGCCTCTGAGCCAGCCACACTGTCACAAACATCATGGAAAGTCATGGAATCTGTGACTTCCACGACCTCCGTGACAGACATGCAGCCTTAATCATAATGCATACACACATGAGGTCAAATTAAGGTTACACAAGAAATCTTCATTCTGGCATTTTGTAACTTTTGAGTGCTTGACTTCACAACCGTAATAATGTTCTTTTCACATAGTTTTGTGTGTGTACAATAATAATATATATTATGGCAAGAACATATATATTATGGCTGAACTGCTTAGTAATAGCAACCATAATATAATTCAATTTAACATCCTTGGTGGGGGGGGGGCACCAATGAAACCCAACTCAGTAGCATTTAATTTCAGAAAAGGGAACCACAAAAAAATGAGGAAGATAGTTAAACGGAAATTAAAAGGTAAGGTCACAAAAGTGAGCTACCTGCAAGCTGCATGGAAACTTTTTAAAAACCCCATAATAGAGACTTAAATTAAATGCATACCTGTGATTAAAAATCATAGTAAGAGGACTAAAAAAAAAGCCACCGTGGCTAAACAACAAAGTAAAAGAAGTGGTTAGAGGCAAAAATGCATCCTTTAAAAATTGGAAGTTAAATCTTACTGAGGAAAATAGAGAGGAGCATAAACTCTAGCAAGTGAAGTGTAAAAGTATAATTAGGTAGGCCAAAAAAGAATTTGAAGAGCAACTAGCCAAAGACTCAAGTAACAGTATTTTTTTAAATACATCAGAAGCAGGAAGCCTGCCAAATAATTAGTGGGATCACTGGACAATCGAGATGCTAAAGGAACATTTGAGAAAGACAAGGCCTTTGCGGAAATGCTAAATGAATTCTTTGCATTGGTCTTCACTGCAGAGGATGTGAGGGAGATTCCCACACCTGAGCCATTCTTTCTAGGTGACAAATCTGGGAAGTGTCCCAGATTGAGGTGTCAGTGGAGGAGGTTTTGGGACAAATTGATAAATTAAACAGTAATAAGTCACAATTACCAAATAGTATTCACGTAAAAGTTCTTGTCATCAGATGCTACTGGTGTGGTGCTCTGCTCTATTCAATGATGATAACAGTTGGCTGCATGTGTGTGTGTTCTCCCTGTGTGCTGTTCCAACTCTGCGCAGATAGATGGCACAGCAGATCTTGAGTGAACCGCCCAATGACCACATATTCTAATAAGGTACAAAGGCACCCGGCCAGGTTTATTGTCAAATGAAACATAGTCTCTAGCTCCCCGGATCGGATGGCTACAATTCTGTAAGTACATATGTGCTCCTTGACAATGGATTGGCTCAGTCAGTGGCAGGATTTGCCACTGCCATCTAGACCAGACAAAGGCATCCACTCAGAGATGCATTCTTATACAGGTACAAACAGGTTACGCATCATTGAATGCATTGAGGTACAGCCCCTCTACGCCTAACTTTGCTTTATGTTAACAATGTCTTGACCATTACTTCAGTTCAGGCCTCAGGCCTCATACTGGACCTCTGATGTCTCTGGGCCTCATCTTACTACACTTCTGAAGGAACTCACATATGAAACTGTAGAACTAGTAACCGTGCTTTGTAACCTATCGCTTGAATCATCCTCTATGTTAGATGACTGGAGGATAGTTAATTTAACGCCATTTTTTAAAAAACGTTTCCAGAGGAGATCCTGTCAATTACAGGCCAGTAAGTGTAACTTCAGTACAAGGCAAATTGGTTGAACCTATAGTAAAGAATAGAATTATCAGACACATAGATAAACACTATGTTCAGGAAGAGTCTACATGGCTTTTGTAAAAAGAAATCATGCCTCACCAATCTATTAGAATTCTTTGAGGGGGAGATCAACAAACATGTGGACAAGGTTGATCCAGTAGATATAATGTACTTGGATTTTCAGAAAGCCTTTGACAAGGTCCCTCACCAAAGGCTGTTGAGCAAAGTAAGCAGACATGGGATAAGGCAGAAGGTCCTATGATGGATTAGTAATTGGTTAAAAGACAGAAAACAAAGGGTAAGAATAAATGGTCAGTTTTCAGAATGGATAGAGGCAAGCAGTGGTGCCTTCAGGGATCTGTAGTGGAACCACTGGTGTTCAACATATCATATAAATGATCTAGTGAAAAGGGTAAACTGTGAGGTGGCAACATTTGCAGATGATACAAAACTACCCAAGATAATTAAGACCAAAGCAGACTGCAAAGTATTACAAAGGGATCTCACAAGACTGGCTGATTGGGCAACAAAATGGAAGTTTAAATTCAGTGTCGATAAATGCAAAGTAAGGCATATTGGAATACATAACCCCAATTATAAATATAAAATGATGGTGGTTTAACTTAGATATTACCATTCAAGAAAGAGACCTTTGAGTCATTGTGGTTAGTTCTCTGAAAACATCCACTCAATGTACAGTGGGAGTCAAATAATATTAGGAACCATTAGGAAAGGGCTAGATAATGAGACAGAAAATGTCATAATGCCACTAGATAAATTCATGGTATGCCCGCACCTTGAATATTGCATGCAGTTCAGTACAGAAAAAGGCAACAAAAATTATTAAAGGTATGGAACTGCTTCCATATGAGGATAGATTAAAAAGACTGGGACTTTTAAGCTTGGAAAAGAGATGACTAAACGGAGATATGATAGAGGTTTATAAAATAATGACTACTGTGGACACAGTGAGTAAAGAAGTGCTATTTACCCCTTCATATAACACAAGAACCAGGGGTCACACAATTAAAATTATAGGCAGCATATTTAAAACAAACAAAAGGAAGTACTTCTTCACATGATGAAGAGTCAACCTCTGGAACTTGTTGCCAGGGGATATTGTGAAGGCCAAAACTATAACAGGGTTCAAAACAGAACATTTATGGAGAATAGGTCCATCAATGGCTATTAGCCAAGATGGCCAGTGATGCAACCCCATGTTCTTTCCTTAGTCTCTGATTGCCAGAAGCTGGGAGTGGATGACTGGGAATGGATCACTCAATGATTGCCTATTCTGTTCATTTCCTTTGAAGCAGCTGACATTGATCACTGTTGGAAGACAGGACACTGGACTAGATGGACCATTGGTCTGACCCAATATGGCCATACTTATGTACTTTTAAGAAGTTAGTTCTATGCACAGCCTGATAGAGAAGTTTTCATTTAGTTCAATGGGAGCAGAATTCAGCCTTTCATTTGACTGTCACAGCCATCCAGCATTTAAGAGGTGGACTATAACAGTGTGCCCAAAAAAATCTATAATGTAACTGAAGGGTTTTTATGAGATTTAGTTTTACCTTTTAGACCATTCTGAATATGAAAAGTTCTATGTGAGCCCTAACAGCTCTAAAGAGTTAACTACTGGGCTACTACCCATCTTTTCCTGAAGTTATTTGGTGAAAAGTTATACTTCGGGGGGAAGTTAGCTAGTCACCCTGCTCTCTTGTTCTGCTATTTCAGAGACAGGCTAGGCCCAATCGTCTTGCTATAAAGCATCACCATGGGAAAAAGTGGCCTTTCTACCTGTCATATCCTGTGGCATATGGGACCAAGAAAAAATCCTGTTGCTCTGATGTTTTTCAACATTAGAGAAAATCAGCCATGATTATTCACAGCATCATTCTTCTTGTACTGCAGACAGCAATTTCAGCAATGATTCTAAGAAAATAGCAGTGGCAGAATTAGAGTGATGTTCAGTACCTCTGTATCATTTCAGTATTGTTCACTCTCCACATTTGCCAGGTGATCTCAGTCACTGTGGCCACACATCATGTCCTTCCCTAATGGTTCCAGCTGTTCAGGGGCAGACAAGGTTGAATATTAAAAGACTATTAGCAGTTGCTACATATAGATTAATGCCAGACCCCTTCCAGTTACCAGAGATGCCCCACAATTAAAAACAATGTAAAAAGACTTCTGACAGATGAAACAAAATAAACAAAAAAGATGAAAATCTAACAAAAATTTGGGAGTCAAGAAAGAATGGAGGAAAGATAATTTACAATGGAATCAATGGATGTTAGAGAAACCATGTAGGGCCAGATTCTCATCTTATATGAATCCAGGCAGCTCCATTGCTATTAATGTATCAATGCAAATTTACAATAACAGAGGCACTATGGTAATAATAATAATAATTAATAACAATAATAATTAATGGTATTGATGTAGCAGAAAATCCCTCTCCATGCCACAATTTGATTACATAACACAAACTGTCATCCATGATTCATGGTCTTACAATATATAAGGGATATATATTGAGGGATTGTTTCCGATGTTATTTGTATCAGTGCAAGTGAGATCAGAATCAGGCCTCAAATCTGCACTCCTAGGACCAAATTCTGGACTAGTACATAAATTGTCCTTTACATGGTCAAAGATATACTGTGCAACGTGCTCAGATTTTTGTTGATAACACCCTCAAACAGAAACTCCATGAAGATTAGTCCTATTACAACTGGGTGTATAGAAGCAATTGATAGGTCATAAGGCATAAGGATATGAACATGTGGCTCAAGACGCCTGATCCATCAGCCTAGCCTCAGAATACACTATTGTTCCTTGTGTCCTGTTCTTCCTCCTGAGTAGAATCTCCATGGATTTTTGTAGGAACAAAAATTGAGTTGGAAAACTTCCACCCAGGACTATGTCTGGGTTTTCTAGTGGGTGTCCATGCCAGAATTTGGCTCATGTTATCAATGAGGTATTTATATGATATGTTTAAGTCTGAATGTGTGTAGTGCTGAGTGCCTAATGTAAGGTGCTGACTGACCTTAGCACCCACTGAGGGCACTCAGTGCTTTGCAGGAGGTATGTAGCACCTTGTAGAATCAGGCCAGTATTTGCTGGTAGAAAATATTGCCAATAATCAACCAAAGTGTTGCTTTGTGCTAATTTGGTTTTGCAGAGCATTTCTAGTACAATTGAAAGGAACATTAAAAAGGATAATGAGCAGTACTAAACCCAGTGATGGTGCTGTCATAATCCCACACTGAAGATCTTTTTCTTTTACATTCATGACAGTCACTCCCCATAGGTTTAGTGGTGTGCAAATCTGTCAAATCTTCCTTGCCTTGTAAAGCTTTAGATTTATTACTTCACTGAAAAAATGTAACATTTTGATTTGAGATTTAAATATGGCACTATATCAGACAAGCTTGATATATGTTTAAATGTTTAACTATTCTTCTGGTAGCGCTCAGACTGACAGTCCAGGGAAAAGCCTTTTTAGGGCTAAATTCTGTCACATTCTGTTATACATCATCCTGGAGAAGAACCACTCATTTCAGTAGGCTTGCTCAAAGAGTAACATATTACCCAATGTGAATACAGGAGGCAGAAACTGGCCCTTAGATATTCAGACACGTGTGTTAAAGGTCCCACATATGAGATTGCTGGAGCTCTAACAGAGAAAAGTAGGGTTTAGAGGAAAGGGGAAGAGCTGTCAGACAGTTTTAAATTAGCTTATTCTTGAAAGTATAGAAAAATGTTCACAGATTATTCCTTTTGAATACTCAATTCACTATGACTTTTTGACAACGGGACATTAAGTAAACATTAGAGTTGGCTCAAGTTTTCCATAAGAGAATATTTTTCTCCAAAACCCTTTTTTTTAAACAAAAAACTTTTTGTCAAACTGATTTGGCCTTTTCAAAAACTTTGTTTGAACATTTACAATGGAAGACGTAAATTAAAAATTTGGCTTAGTGGTTTTCTGTTCTTTTTTTCCCCCCATCTTCATTTTTCCTTTGTACCTTCTTTTTCTTCATGTTCAGCCATCATGATAGTCCTCTAGTGTTTCATTGTTACCATGTTTGGTCAACGTCAATGCAAGTCAGTCTTCATATCCATCAGTTCTTCTTGTTCAGTCCTCAAAAATGTTCTTAATCATGTCTGGTTGCCCAGAATCATCCATTGTCTTTGGGGAAGTTTTTCTTCTCCATTGCCACACTGTGTCAGAGTCACTCTGTTTCCAAATTGAGAAATTTTATTTTCAAAAGTAAAAATGTATTTTGAGATTTGTACTCTTTTCAAATTTGAAAACGATTGGAATTAAAATGCTTTTCTTTCACCAAGCTGTAGTAAATTGCTATAGTACAGTATTCAAATAATTGACAGAGTAAATGCTGGGATGGCCTGTCATTACCCAACACTAAAAGCCTGATCATCTAATCCCTAGTCACCTGAGTAGAGGTGGTTAAAAAATGGGGAGAGGGGGGAATATTTTTTTTTTCAAATTTAAAAGTTTTCCCTCTATCCATGGCACTTATATGGCCCTGTTAACCACAGTATTTGAACTCATCACAATTTTTTATATGTCTCCTCACATCACCCAGTGATGTAGGGAAGTGGTATATTACCCATTTTACAGATAGTCTGTCTGTGCCTATATTCCCTAAGTGACTTGCCCAAGGTCACAGAGGAAGTCTGTTGCAGAGCAAGAAATTAAATGCAGGGTTCCCAAGTCCTCGACTAGTTCCCTAATTTCTGAATGATCCCTCTATTTTCTCAAGGCATTATTCCTTCTTCCCTGTGCCTGACTTGTGCCCGGGGGGAGAGATTTGGCACTGGTCTTTACTGCAGCTGGCTCCTATCACACCCCATACCAAGCCACTTCTCCACCAACTCCACATCCACTTGCTTGGGGAAGGGGGTTTAGCAAGTGTACAAGTATCTAGGGGTAAGCAGGTTCTAGAGAGCAGGTTTTACTCCTCCTTTACTTGCCTACATGACCACATGTCAGGCCATGATCTGTCTCTGAGAGCTTTCTCCTCTAATGCAACGTTGGGATGAGAAGGGCATACAGTGTGTGTTAATGATTTTGTTTGCCTTTCTTCAAGTCTCTCATCCCTTGTTCCCCTCTCCCCACAATGAGAAATGGTAAGTATTAGAAGTCCTACTCTGTTCAAGTAGCTATAGGGATAGAGGCTAATACTGGAAGAAAGTGGGAGCATTTACTGCAGGTTTCTGATACTTAAATTAACTAGAGACAGGGAGAAGAGAGGCAAGGTTTGTATGTGTCCTCGCTTGATCTTTAGAGCCAGAGGGAGTGTAACTACCACATTTAAATGTGATTGTCATTAAGTGTCTCAAATATATTATATACTGTATCCTGAGCATTTTCTCCCTCATTTGCTTTACTGCTAATTGCTGTGCTTTGAAATTGGTCTCCTTTGAAAATCTTTAAAAATGAAAGAAGAGTTTGTACATTTTCCATACAACCTTGGATTCCTTCTCTTCTCTCCCCTGCCCCCACTGAGAACAGGGTGATATACTGTACAGTCCCTCCAAGCAAAGCCCAATAATTGCAGCTTCTTTATTAACACTTTTTGGATGTGAGGTAGACTAAAGGGTCTTGTTCAATCAAAAAGAAGGAAAAAAGCAAATCCTGACACACCAAGCTTTAAGTGGATTCATTATTGTGCAAAATGGCCAGTGAAGCAACTTTTGAAAATGGCTTCACTTCCAATAGTGTATCATAAGTAGTAGAAAATGTCATGGCTACAGCATTCAAGCAAATGAATGAATCCAGATTCAATTTTTCATGTTAATACATTTGATCAACCACAGCAACATAACACGGTATACAGCTTTTGCACAAAGTCTCTTATTTGTATATCCTTTCATCTTAAAGCAGATTTTTAATAGCAGCAGAAGGAACACAGTCACTTTCCTTAATTCATTTTTTTGCGGACTGTTGACTTCACCATAAATCTAGTTATGGATATAATTCAATATAAATCAAGCAGTGTGATTCCTGCAATGACATAGGTCTTTAAATACTAGACTGTTAACTTAACAGCTGCCACTAAAACAGTGTGTAGTTATTAAAGTGGATTACTTTAAGCATTTTATGTAATACTTAGTCTCCATAACCAGGTCAGAGAGTTGTTTCCTAATGTGTTTGTCTTCAAACCCTTACACATTTTATTATCTGTCTTTAGGGTGCAGAGTACCCAAGCCCCAGTACTCATAAAAACATAAGAACGGCCATACTGGGTCAGACCAAAGGTCCATATAGCCCAGTATCCTGTCTTCCGACAGTGGCCAATGCCAGGTGCCCCAGAAGAAATGAACAGAACAGACAATCATCAAGTGATCCATCCTGTCAGCCCACAGAGTGTCATTCTGTGGTCGCAAAAGCTTTTCTGTTCTAGGGGAAATGCTCTAATAACAGAGAGAAGGTGGCATGATATTTCTTCAACTGGAAGGTGATCATCTGTCCATGAATTACTTAATTAATAGTGCTAATATCCCAGTAATGTTCACCAGGACACTGAAATCTCCTGGGAATTATCTATGCTGCAGCAACATGGCCACTATTTCCCTTCAGCCTATCATAATTTTACAGCGTGCCCTGTTGTAATCTGCAAATTCTACTTCCAAGAGAAGGGGATGAATTACAGGTGTAATATGATGGATGGGGATTGAAAACGGATTCTAGTTGGAAGGGCGGGCATGAAGACCGCCTTCCAGATTTCTATTGTAATGTGGTTTGGCAAATAGCATGAGGCATTTGCTTAAATGTTGAATGAAACACAGCCACTCCCACCCACAGAGTAACATGTCCCTCTGTGCATTTTTTTGAGGTCTATAAAGAATCAGTCATCTTTAAAGAGAAAATTTCATGCAGGGGGGGAATGTTCAAATATATCTTATTTAGCATCAATGCCACTTATTTTTCACACATCATAAATGATATCCCTTGCCAAGTTTGGAGATGTTTGATTTTTAAAAACAGGTCTTTGTTCCTTCATTGCCCAGCTTCCCTTCATCAAGGCCCATGATGTGGCTGCATGCAGGGATTATGGGTAGAGCAGAAATTCCCAGAGTCCTCTACATCCCCTGTGTTCAGAAAGGGTCTCTGGGATAGGTTGTCAAGCATACTGATATTGGAGAGACCATGGGACATTGGCTCTACTACGGCGCTCCAGCGGTATGAAGAGAGCTGCAGCACAGCAACCATTTCAGCCCACAGACTTTGTGTAGTGGTTGTGGCTGCACATCCAAGAGGAGGAATCAGGAATGCATGAGTAATTCCCACCCATCATAGGAAAACCCCTGCTTTGTTTTCCCATGACAGACTTTCAGTTAATAGTTGAAATGATCATTTGCCAACTGGGACAGCTCATCTGCCTTTTCTACTTCCCAACTACATCCCCTTTTAGAAACATAGGAAGTGCCAGACTGGAACATCCCCCAGGCAAGGTCCATCTAATCTAGTGTCCTGTGACTGCAGCAAGCACAAGATGCTTCCAAGGAAGGTAGTTGTGGGATGATCTGCCCCCATGAAGGTCTCATTCTAGTTTGTAATGGAGATTATTTTATGCCCTGAAACATGAGGTTTTATATTTCTTCCAATACTCTATTGTTTAGCATTAACTATTACAACTCTGGAGATCTTTGTTATCCATATAAATGTCCAGTCCCTCTGAGTGCCAAGCTAATTTCTTGTCCTCAATGGCATCATGTGGCAATGAGTCCCACAGTCTAACCATGTGAAAAGGAATTTACTTTTATCAGTTTTCAGTTTGCTATCTTTCAACTTAATTTAATGTCCCCTTGTTCTTGACTTAAGAATCAATGAGAACAGAAATTTCAAATCTATCTTCTCTGGACCATTTGTTATTTTATATACTTTTGTCACATCCCTGTTATTTGTCTCCTATCTGAAGTAAAAAGCCCAATCTTTTCAATCTCTTCATAGGAGAGCCTTTTTCTAGATTCTTGATTTTTCTTGTTATCCTTCTTTGAACCCCCTCTAATTCTTCAATGTTGTTCAAAACAGTACTATACACAGTATTCCAGAAGAGCTTATACTATTGCTTCATAAAACTACCTTATTTTTTCCATATTGTTCTCTGTGAGCATCCTCCTCCCACACCTGAAAAGCTGCCTGACGAAGAAAGAATGCGGAAGTCATATTAATATAGATGTTATCATTTCAAAAACTCTATACCAGGGATCAGCAACCTTTGGCATGCAGCTCACCAGGGTAAGCCCCCTGGCGGGCCGGGCTGGTTTGTTTACCTGCAGCATCTGCCGGTTTGGCCGATTGCACCTCCCACTGGCCGCGGTTCACCGCTTCAGGCCAATGGGGAAGGCGGGAAGCGGTGGCCAGCACGTCCCTCACCCCGTGCTGCTTCCCGCAGCCCCCATTGGCTTGGGACGGCGAACAAATGCTCTATACAAATGTCAAAAATTGGAGAGGCACAACATGTACAGTATATCAGATGTGAATAGAGCAAATTAGTATTGGCGCACTGAGTTTCCTGTGACAGTCAGACTGCAAACCCCCATGCTGTATGCAGTGTTGTTGTAGCTATTTTGGTCCCAGGATATTAGAAAGACCTGAAGAAGAGTTCTGTGTAAGCTTGAAAGTTTCTCTCTCTCATCAACAGATGCTGATCCTATAAAAGATATTACTTCACCCACCTTGTCTTTCTAATCCCCATGCTGTCACCTATGCCTTTAGTCTTATAATGAAGTTCTTCTCAGGATGGCTATTCATTAGAAAGATGCTTTGCTATCCAACCAAGTTAGCAGTGTCATACACCAGTCAAAAGCTCATGATTGGCAGACAAAAAAGCAAAGGTGGATTATTTTAAAAGCGGTCAGAGGGAGACCAACTAGTGCAGACTGATGGGGAAGTGATTTGGATTTCATACCAGGGAGGAGGTTTGTTTCCTTGCACAACTTGAACAGAAGTGTTATTACAGCAAACACTTTGGTGGCGTATAAATTGTGTTTAGTAAGTGGAGCTTTCTGGAGGTATACTCTCACCTCTACATCTGTCAGTGTAAGGGAACTGAAACCCTAGTGTCTGGCAATAGCGGTGCAGAAATGGGGAGAGGCATTCTGTGGCCTGGACCCTTTTGTGGCATTCTGTACCTCGGGGGAATATCCTGCACCCCCATATTCATCCTTATAATAGGATTGTGTGGTATCCAATGCAAAGTTTGTCATGTCGGGTGTCTTTGGAAGGCTCATGATGCACTGAGCATTGTTGTTATAGTAATTGTTGTTATGGTAATGTTAAAATAATGTTGTAGGCTGTAATTTCATGCATATAGTTATGAGGCTAGAAATGTGTCCTCATTACTTAAAGCAAGTCCAGGCTACAACTCTCCAAGAGCAGAGGGGCAGTTCACATCTCTTCAAGACATGTATGGGACAAACCCAGCCCAGCCTCACAGGAACAAAGGACACTGGCCTAGGCAGCAACAAAGGATCTGTTGGACTCTTGAGTGAGTCACCCCCTTCCTTTGGTCAGTTTTGGACTGCGATGAGGTAATTCTCACCTGACTCTGAAGGGGGGGGGGAAGTAAAGCCAAGTCGGAAGAAAGAACATGATAAAAGGGAGAGATGTTTCCCATGCTTTTCCTCTCTCTTCCACCTCCATCTACAGATATCACCACCAAGCTACTGAAGCGCTGATCAAAGGGAAGAGCCTGGCTGAAGGGCAACCAGCCAGCCTGTGCTGAGAAGCATCTAAGTTTGTAAGGGCACTGAAAGTGTTAAGATCAGTTTAAAATGTGTTTTGTTTTTATTTAATTTGACCAAATCCAACTTGTTGTGCTTTGACTTATAATCACTTAAAATCTATCTTTGTAGTTAATAAATTTGTTTATTCTACCTGATGCAGTGTGTTTGGTTTGAAGTGTGTCAGAGACTCCCCTTGGGGTAACAAGTCTGGTGCATATCAATTTATTTGTTAAATTGATGAACTCATATAAGCTTGAAGTGTCCAGTGGACATAACTGGACACTGCAAGACAGAGGTTCCTAGGGTTGTGTCTGGGACCGGAGATATTGGCTAGTGTCATTCGGTTGCACAATCCAAGGAGCAGCTTACATGCTAGGGGCTGTGCGTGAACAGCCCAGGAGTGGGGGTTCTCACAGCAGAGCAGGGTAAGGCTGGCTCCCAGAGTCGAGGATTGCAGTGACCTAGCAGATCACCAGTCCATATAACACCAGGGGAACATCACACCTTTCCCTGTCCCCCACAGAAGAACCTAACCAAACGTCCCCCCTATTTCCATCTTTTTGATGAAACAGAATTTATGGGGGAGATTGTTGAAAGTGCTTAAGGGATTTAGGAGCACAAGCCCCATTAAAAGTACTTTTCCAATGGGACATGCCCTCCTAAGTCCCTTAGGCATTTTGGAAAATCTTTGCCTTGGTTTTCACATGTATACTTTGACTGTCACCACTCTTTACTTGGCGCTGAAGAAGAGAGGTAGAAAGCAGCAGCATGCAAATACTAACAGTCCGGGCTGTGAAATGCAGGCATATGACTTGTCATGTAGAATAATAATGATTTATTGATTAAACCACATCAAGTAAGAGAAGGTTACTCACCTTTTGCAATAACTGAGGTTCTTCAAGATGTGTGTCCCTGTGGATGCTCTGCTTCAGGTGATTGTGCATTGCGGCCCTGCACCTCTAGTTGGAGAATTTCAACAGCAATCCCTGGTTGGGGCGCACATGTTCTCTCTCCATCTCGTGCTGGCAGTGGCGGTTAAATAGCACTGTGCGACCAACCATCCCTCAGTTCCAGGACCTTGTGAGAACTTCAAAGTACTGATAGTGATCCTGTCCCAAAACAAATTGGAGGAACTGCCTGTGTTATGGATGTATGGTGACGTGAAAATATGTGTCTTGCAGGCTGAGAGCCAAAAAGCAGTCCCCTCATTTCAGTGTTGGAATTATTGTTGTTAAAGTAACCATCCTGAACTATTGTATTTAGACAAATTTGTTGAGGTTTTTCAAATTGAGAATGGGCTTCCAACCTCTGCTCTTTTTCTGTGCTAAGAAATAATGTAAATAAAAGTCCTTTCCTCTGTGGGATCTTCCCTTTGATCAACGCTTCAGTGACTTGGTGGTGGTGTCTTTAGATGGAGGTGTAAGAGAGAGAGTATGGCAAATGTCTCTCCCTTTTATCATGTGCTTTCTTCGTGCTTGGTTTTGCACCCCCCCTTCAGAGTCAGGTGAGCATTACTTCATCGCAGTCCCAAACTGACCAAGGGAAGGGGTGACTCACTCGCGAGTCCAACAGCTCCTTAGTTGCTGCCTAGGCCAATGTCCTTTGTTCCTGTGAGGCTGGGCTGGGTTTGTCCCATACATGTCTTGATGGGATATGAACTGCCCCTCTGCTCCTGGAGAGTTTTGCCAGGGCTTCTTTTAAGCCACAAGGACACATTTCTAGCCTCATAATGATATACATGAAATTACAACCTATAACATTATTATAACAACAATGCTCAGTGCATCATGAGCCTTCTGAAGACACCCATCATGACAAACTTTGCATTGGATACCACACAATCATATTATAAGGATGAATATGGGGGTGCAGGGTGTTCCCCTGGGGAACAGAGTGTCACAATGATGTCAAATGGTCTGTAAAGGGATAGATGGTAGAAAGTGGTTTCAGCATCTGGAATTGGGGGAGATCTCTCGGACCATCGACCAAACCCTCATATTTGGTGTTTTGAGCCAGGTTGTTGTGACATAGGAGGTTGAAATGGGAGTTGCCTACATCTTGTTAGTCTTTGCCTCTGCCTCTAGTTGTCATACTGCCTCTGTGGCTGAGTGTAAGGTGCCAGTATTGACTGTTGTGATGGGTAATATCTTCCTTTGTTTTTGTTTTTGTGCAACTGTGTAGATGCCTAAAGACAGAAGAGCCAATCTAGAGTCCTTCAGTGTGTTGAGGGTCTCACTGGTCTTAGCTGCAAATAGACTCATAGACTTTAAGGTCAGAAGGGACCATTATGATCATCTGGTCTGACCCCCTGCATGTCGCAGGCCACAAAGCCGTCCCTACCCTTTCCCTTGACTCTGCTGTTGAAGTCCCCAAATCCTGTGGCTTAGTGACTTCAATTGGCAGAGAACCCTCCTGCTAGCAATCCCTGCCCCATGCTGCGGAGGAAGGCAAAAAACCTCCAGGGCCTCTGCCAATCTACCCTGGAGGAAAATTCCTTCCCGACCCCAAATATGGCGATCAGTAAAACCCCGAGCATGTAGGCAAGAGTCTCCAGCCTGACCCTCATTGGCCATTATACTATTTACCTACCAAGGCACGGTATTCATTTGGCTAAAATCATGTTATTCCATTAAACCATTCCCTCCATAAACTTATCTAACTTAGTCTTGAAACCAGACAGGTCCTTCGGCCCCACCGTTTCCCTCGGAAGGCTGTTCCAATAGTTCACCCCTCTAACCGTCAGAAATCTTCATCTTATTTCAAGCCTAAACTTCCCCACAGCCAGTTTATATCCGTTCGTTCTTGTGTCCACATTAGTACTCAGCTGGAACAGTTCCTCTCCCTCCCTGGTATTTATCCCTCTGATATATTTAAAGAGAGCAATTATATCCCCCCTCAGCCTTCGTTTGGACAGACTAAACAACCCGAGCTCCTCTAGTCTCCTTTCATACGACAGGTTTTCCATTCCTCTGATCATCTTAGTGGCCCTTCTCTGTACCCATTCCAGTTTGAGTTCATCTTTTTTAAACATGGGAGACCAGAACTGCACACAGTACTCCAAATGTGGTCTCACCAGCGCCTTATACAATGGAAGCAGCACCTCCTTGTTCCTACTAGATATTCCTCGCCTAATGCAACCCAAGACCGCATTGGCTTTTTTCACTGCCACGTCACATTGTCGACTCATAGTCATCCTACGGTCTACCAAGACCCCGAGGTCTTTCTCCTCCTCTGTCACTTCTAACCGATGCATCCCCAGCTTGTAACTAAAATTGCTGTTAGTCATCCCTAAATGCATCACCTTACACTTTTCACTATTAAATTTCATCCTATTTCTGATACTCCAATTCACAAGCTCATTCAAGTCTCCCTGCAGAATATCCCTATCCTCCTCAGAATTGGCAATGCTTCCCAGCTTTGTGTCATCCGCAAATTTTATCAGCCCACTCCTACAGTCGGTTCCGAGGTCAGTAATAAATAGATTAAATAAAATGGGTCCCAAAACCGAACCTTGAGGAACTCCACTGGTGACCTCCCTCCAACCTGACAGTTCACCCTTCAACAGGACCCGCTGCATTCTCCCCATTAACCAATTCCTTATCCACCTCTGGATTTTCATATCGATCCCCATATTTTCCAGTTTAACCAATAATTCCTCATGCGGTACAGTATCAAACACTTTACTGAAATCAAGGTATATTAGGTCCACCGCATTTCCCTTATCTAATAAGTCCATTACTTTCTCGAAGAAGGAGATCAGATTGGTTTGGCACGATCTGCCCTTCGTAAACCCATGTTGTAATTTGTCGCAATTGCCCTTAACCTCAAGGTCCTCAACTACTTTCTCTTTCAGAATTTTTTCCAGCACCTTGCACACTACAGATGTTAAACTAACAGGCCTGTAGTTACCCGGGTCACTTTTTTTCCCTTTCTTGAAAATAGGAACCACATTAGCTATTCTCCAGTCTAACGGAACCACCCCCGAGTTTACAGATTCATTAAAAATTTTCGCTAAGGGGCCTGCTATTTCCCGCGCCAATTCCTTCAATATTCTCGGATGAAGATCGTCCGGTCCACCCGACTTAGCCCCATTAAGGTGTTCAAGTTTGGTTTCTACCTCGGATATGGTAATCTCCCCTCCTGTATCCCCCTCTGTCACTCTGCTAGTATTCCTAATCCCTTCATTGGTCTCATTAAACACCGACACAAAATATTCGTTGAGATATTGTGCCATGCCTAGATTATCCTTGATCTCCTCTCCGGCTATAGTCTTCAGCGGTCCCACTTCTTCTTTCTTTGCTTTCTTCCTATTTATATGGCTGTAAAATCTCTTACTATTGCTTTTAATTCCCCTTGCGAGGTCCAACTCTACACGGCTTTTGGCCTTTCTCACTCTATCTCTACATTCTCTGACCTCACTAAGGTAAGTTTCCTTACTGATCCCTCCCCTCTTCCACTCTTTGTACGCTTTCTGTTTTTTCCTAATCGCCCCTTTGAGACGGTCACTCATCCAGCTCGGTCTAAATCTCTTGCTTACTAACCTTTTTCCCTTTTTTGGGATACAGGCCTCTGACAGCTCATGCAGCTTTAACTTAAAGTAATCCCAGGCCTCATCTGCCTTTAGATCCATTAATACGTTTGCCCAATCCACTTCCCTTATCAGTCCTCTTAGTTTGTTAAAATTAGCCTTTTTAAAATTATAAACCCTAGTCTTTGATTTAATTCTGTTACTCCTTCCATTTAGTTTAAACCGAATTAGCTCATGATCACTGGAGCCCAAGTTGTCCCATACAACCACTTCCTCAACGAGGTCCTCACTACTCACCAAAACCAAATCCAAAATGGCCTCCCCCCTCGTCGGTTCAGCTACCACTTGATGAAGGAATTGATCAGCAAGCACATCTAGGAACATCTGAGCCCTATTATTGCTACTAGCGTTTGTTCCCCAATCTATATCTGGGAAGTTAAAGTCCCCCATAATTACATAGTTCCTATTAGTATTTACTTCCCTAAATACATTAAATATCCTGGGTCGATCCCGGCGGTCTATAGCACACCCCAATCACTATCCCCGGAGAGGCTCTAGTAGTTCTTTTACCCAGTGTGAGTATTGCCCAGACGGTCTCTGTGTTATCTATTCCATCAATTATTATTTCTTTACAGCTTATCTCATTATTTACATACAATGCCACCCCCCCACCCTTACCTTTGTTTCGGTCTTTCCTAAACAGCGCATACCCTTCAATACCTGTATTCCAGTCGTGACTGCCGTTCCACCACGTTTCAGTTATTCCTACGATATCCGGTTTCAAATCTCAGACCAGGAGCTCCAATTCCTCCATTTTGTTACCTAGGCTTCTCGCATTGGTGTATAAACATCCTAACGTATGTCGTTTAGCCTGTCTCCCATTAGTAACGCAATATGTTACAGGCCTCTTTGTGTTCGTCCCCCCTCTCCTTCTTATGTCCAATCCCATTTCCCCGGCTATATCTCCTCTTATCTCATCACTCTCCTTTTCAATGTTGGAATCTGGCGTGGAGATTAACTGTACATCTCCCAACCGTCTCCCCCAACTTCCTAGTTTAAAGCTTTTTTGATGAGATGAGCCAGCCTACCTCCCAGAAGTCTATTTCCTTCCCTACTCAGGTGAAGTCCATCCCGGGAGAACAGCTGTCTGTCCCCGAAAGCCTCCCAGTGGCCATACATCCCAAAGCCCTCCTTATAGCACCACTCTCTTAGCCAACTATTTATCCTCACAATCCTATCAGCCCTTTGCTGCCCTTCTCTAGGAACAGGCAGAATCCCACTAAAGATAATCTGAGCCTCTATCTCCTTGAGTGTCTTCCCCAGCCTGGCATAATCTCCCTTGATTCTCTCTAACGAGAACCTAGCCGTGTCATTCGTTCCCACATGAAGGATTATCAAGGGGTTCTTACCTGCTCCTTTTAGGATCCTTTTCAACCGCAGGTCCACATCGCGTATCTTTGCGCCCGGTAGACAGCACACCCTTCTGTTCTCCGGGTCTGCCCTGGTTACAGGCCTGTCCAATCTCCTCAGTAGAGAGTCCCCAATCACATACACCTGCCGTCGCCTGGCAACAGTGCGATCTACTAATCTAGTCTCTGATCCCTCTAGTCCTGACCTGTATCTGTTCCTATCTTCCCTTATACTTCCCCTTGTGCCTTCCTCTATCCTCCGGGGGCCCAGGTTTTGTGCTGTCTCCATCAACTCCTCCCCTCTCTCTATAGGGCTAGCTGCTCTTCTCTTCTTCCTCACCCTCCCACCTTCAGTCACCATCTGCTGCCCCTCCATCTCGTTATCCAAACACCCAAACCTGTTCCTGAGTTCTATCTCCCCCTCACTAGCCCTCCTTTTCCTTGTCCTGCTTCTCACTGTCACATGCTTCCACTGCCCTTCTTCTCCCCCCAACATTCCCCCCTTACTTTCCTGTACCTCTGCTTCCACCTGCACCCCTGAGCCCTCCCCTTCAGTCCCTCCTTGCCTGTCCTCCATCAGCTGCTCAAACCCCCGTCTAAACTCCACCAGGGTATCTACCTGCATCTGCAACCCCTTAATCTTTTCCTCCAGTAATGCTATAAGGCGACACTTCATGCATACATACCTCTGTTCCAGCTCCCCTGCTAGGAGTATATACATACCACAGCTTCCACATGCAGCCATCTGCATCCTGTCTGCTGTTGCCTGGCTCATGGCCGCTGCAATCTCTGCCCGCAGCACCTGGGGACACAGAGCACACACCGCGCCATGCCCTCCTGCCTCCCCTTCCACCTCCCCCTGCAAACTCCCATTCAAACTCCCCTGTTAGCCGCCCTGTTTGCTGCCTCCGGTGCCGCTGCTCGCAGCTGTCATAGTTTTGGGTCTTCAAAGAGGATATCCTCTGCCATGAATTGTACCGCCTTTGGGAATCCAGACAAGTGAAGCCAAGAGGCACGTCACATCATTATGGCAGTTGAAATGAATCTTGCCGCCGTATCTGCTGTGTCTGAGGATGCCTGCAGAGCTGTTCTTGTCAGGAGATGACCTTCAGAGATGACTGACTTAAAACATTCTTTTTTGTTTTCAGGGATGAAGTCAATAAATTCAGACATTTTG
This sequence comes from Chrysemys picta bellii, assembly GCF_011386835.1. NCBI lineage: Eukaryota > Metazoa > Chordata > Testudines > Emydidae > Chrysemys > Chrysemys picta. The sequence continues at coordinate 186,102,939 of NC_088793.1, forward strand.
GAGTAATTTGTATGATTGTATTTGGCCATCAATATTTCGTAATTGGCTATTCTAAACTGCAAGGTCTCTGACAAATAGGCAGTGTGACCAAAGAGGTCCAATCTTTTCTATTCTTTATCACAGAAGTTCTCAACCTTTTTCTTTCTGAGTCTCCCTCCCCAACACACTATAAGACCTCCTGGCTTCAGCCACCAGGTATGGGGGAGGGGCCTCGGGGCTTTAGCCATGAGGGGTAGGGAGGGGCTGGGACTTCAGCTGCAAGCTCAGGGGCTTCAGCTGGGGCTCAGGGCTCCAGCTAAGAAGAGGCTGGGGCTTTTGCCCTGCGGGGGTACCGGGGTTCAGGACTTTAGACCTGAGCGGAACGTCGGGGCTAGGGCCTTCAGGGTCATGGCTCTGCTCCTGGTTTCAGCCCCACGAGGGGTGCTGTGGCTCAGGGCACTGGCCTTTATCCCTGCCAAGGTTCAGGAAACCTGGCTTTAGCCCTGTGGGGGAAACCAGTGTTTGGGGCTTTAGCTCCAGGGGAAGTGCCGGGGCTCAGGTTCTGCTTCTGGTTTCAGCCCTGCCAGGGGTGCTGGAGTTTGGGGCTTTTGGCTTCAGCCCCATGGGAAGCACAGGGTCTCGGGGCTTTAGCTACAGGGGGAGTGCCAGGGCTTGGGACTCCCTTCTGTTCTGCTCCTGGTTTCAGCTTTGTGGGGGTGACGGGGTTCAGGACTCCCTGCAGTTCTGCTTCCAGTTTCAGCCCTGCCAGGGGCGCTAGAATTTGGGACACCGGCCTCAGGATGGCTGGCTACAATCCTGCAGATCTGCTTCTGGCTTCAGCCCCATGGGATGCACAGGGTCTCGGGGCTTTAGCTACAGGGGGAGTGCCAGGGCTTGGGACTCCCTTCTGTTCTGCTCCTAGTTTCAGCTTTGTAAGGGTGCCAGGACTTTTAAGCCACAGGGCCCTGTGGGCTCCTGAAACCAGCTTATGGCTCCCTAGGGAACTGTCGCTCCCTGGTTCCGAACCACTGCTTTATCATATGGGGTGGTCCTTCAGTGGTGTTGCCTGTCCCATTTGTTGACCGCCTCTACCACTAATGAGTTTGGTTGGGGGTATGAAAATAGAAATTATAGGCCCTTTGATGGGACATAATGCTTCTTATCCACCCTTTTACAAGTTAGGTGTGGGTCTGCCAGATGGTCTTGGCTGGATCCATGAGTGCCTCATTTATGGGTAGGGCAATTTTGGATGAGGCTGATATATGTAACATGTCCAACAATGTGTGTTGGGACTCAGCAACCTCTTCCAGAGGTATTTGGAACATGTCTGCAATTCTTTTAAACAGCTCCTGAAATTCTTTAAAATTGTCTCCTATTGTGGGTGGTGGAGGCATGATGGCCTCATCTGGGGAGGAGGTGGTTGTGACACTCCGGACCCCATATTCACCATAGTGATATTGTTATAATATAATTATGATGCATCTTGTACATAATATGTCAAGTGAGGTGTCACTCCCATTCTGAACTTTAGGGTACAGATGTGGGGACCTGCATGAGATAACCCCTAAGCTTATTTACCAGCTTATACCTAGTAGCTGCCACCACCAAATAGTTTAAACAAACATTTATGGGAGAGTCATTTGGAAACTCTGTCTTCCCCCCAAATATTTCCCCAGTCTTTATCCCCCTTTTTCTGGCAGGATTGGGATTGATTCACCTCCCACCAATTCCTGGTGAGCCCAGATCCAAAAAACCCTTGGATCTTAAAACAAGGAAAAATTAATCAGGTTCTTAAAAGAAGACTTTTAATTAAAGAAAAAGGGTGAAAGGAATACCTCTGTGAGATTAGCATGCAAGCTACTCTCACAGACAACAGATTCAAAACACAGAGACTGTCCCTCTGGGCACAAACTTAGTTACACAAAGAAACCCAATTTGATTCTCCCTCTTATGCAAAAGAAAGTCACAAAAGAAAATAAACATAATCTAATACATTCCTTCTCTAAACACTTACTACTTTTAAGAAATGTTAGATGGCTGATTCCTGGATCCTTCACTCCTGCACAAGACTTAGGCCTGGTCTACACTAGGAGGTTATGTCGAATTTAGCAGCGCTAAATCGAATTAACTCTGCACCCGTCCACACAACAAAGCTATTTAGTTCGACATAGAGGTCTCCTAAATTCGACTTCTGTACTCCTCCCCAACGAGGGGAGTAGCGCTAAATTCGACATGGCCATGTCGAATTAGGGTAGGTGTGGATGGAAATTGACGCTAATAGCTCCTGGAGCTATCCCACAGTGCACCACTCTGTTGACGCTCTGGACAGCAGTCCGAGCTCGGATGCTCTGACCAGACACACAGGAAAAGCCCCGGGAAAATTTGAATTCCTTTTCCTGTCTGGGCAGTTTGAATCTCATTTCCTGTTTGGACATCGTGGCGAGCTCAGCAGCACTGGCAACGATGCAGAGCTCTCCAGCAGAGATGGCCGTGCAATCTCAGAATAGAAAGAGGGCCCCAGCATGGACTGATCGGGAAGTCTTGGATCTGATCGCTGTGTGGGGCGATGAGTCCGTGCTTTCGGAGCTGCGATCGAAAAGACGGAATGCAAAGATCTACAAGAAGATCTCCAAAGCCATGACAGAGAGAGGATACAGCTGGGATGCAACGCAGTGCCGCGTGAAAATCAAGAAGCTGAGACAAGGCTACCAGAAGACCAAAGAGGCAAACGGACGCTCCAGATCCCAGCCCCAGACATCCCGTTTCTACGAGGCACTGCATTCCATCCTAGGTGCGGCCGCCACCACTACCCCACCACTGACCGTGGACTCTGAGGATGGGATATTGTCCACGCCTGCTTCCTCTGAGATGGTAGTGGACGGGGAAGATGAGGAAGGAGATGAGGAGGACGAGGCAGTCGACAGCGCTTACAACGCTGATTTCCCAGACAGCCAGGATCTCTTCATCACCCTCACAGAGATCCCGTACCAACCATCCCCAGGCGTTAACCCGGACCCAGAATCAGGGGAAGGATCAGCCGGTAAGTGGTTTAAACATGTAAACATTTATTTTGAAAAGAACATTAATATTAACTGTGGGTTTTTCATGATTAGATTGTCCTAGGCACTTAAAGTTCTAGTCTTTGGCAGTGCAACTGCTGCAAAAAAATCTAACAATGTCCGATATATCTTGATTGGTTTGCCCTAGGCGCTCTACTGTTTAGCCCTTGCCAGTGCAGCTACAGTAAAATTCAGTCAATATGTCTGGGGATAGAGCAGAAATCCTCATGGGACATCTCCATGAAGCTCTCCTGGAGGTAATTGGAAAGCCTTTGCATGAGGTTCCTTGGGAGAGCGGCCTTGTTGTGTCCTCCGTAGTATGAAACGTTTCCGCGCCAGGCTACCATCAAGTACTCTGGTATCATTGCCTTGCACAGCATGGCGGCATGCGGTCCTGGTCTTTGCAGGCTTTCCCGAAGCATGCCTTCCTTGTCGCTGTCTGAAATACGCATCAGAGTGATGTCGCTCATGGTCACCTGCTTTGAATTAGGGGAATGTTAGTATTGGGACTGCTTCCCTGTTCCTTTACAGAACTGTAACCGCCGGTTTACAGCCATGCGGTGGAGACGGGAGAGGGGCAGCATAGAGGGATCTTTCCCGGGGACAGCCGCGAGGGGGTGGGACAGGGGCAGAGTTCATGCTTGCCGGATTGCTGGCAACAGGAACTGACCAACGCTAGGAGCATTGCTTTGAACGTGAAAGTAGGGCAGTGCTATTATTAAAGTTTTAAGCTGTCACAAGTCTACGGCTTACCATGTCAGCCCGCTACCCAAATTCCGCTGTGCTGTTCCGATTCTGTGATCTACACTGCAAGACCCCAGGGACTGAATGCAAAGGCCAAAAATTCGACCTTGTCCTGAGTGCGCATGTGATAGGTGCTGTGAATGGTCTTTTTCACAGAGAAAGACTATTTTCTTTGTTCACCCCCTTTTTCCCATCCCACAGCTGTGGCTGTCTCCCGACCTACCCTGTCATCAGACTCCCAGAGGCTGGCGCAGATTAGGCGTAGAAAGAAAAGGACACGGGACGACATGTTCTCAGAACTTATGGGCTGCTCCCGAGCCGAGGCAACCCTGCAGACTCAGTGGAGGGAGAACATGTCCCAATACCAGCGAGCACACAGCGAACGGGAGGAAAGGTGGCGGCAGGAAGACCAGCAGGCGACTCAAACATTGCTTGGACTAATGAGGGAGCAAACGGACACACTGAGGCGCCTTGTGGATGTTCTGCAGGAACGGAGGCAGGAGGACAGAGCCCCGCTGCAGTCTATCTGTAACCACCGTCCCCCGCCACGAAGTCCCATACCCCCCTCACCCAAAGTACCAAGAAGGAGGGGCTGCAGAGCCCATGAAAACTGTCACTCTACCCCTGCAGACTGCTCAAGTGGCAGAAGGCTGTCATTCCCCAAAATTTGATAAGTCCTTTCCTTCCTGCCTCACCCAAGCCCCCATCCCAGTTTCATCCCCTAACTGTCCATTTGCTAATAAAAAATATGTTTCTGTTAATTGCTGTTTCCATCATGTTTTTTTAGAGGACAGTCTGTTTTAAGGGGGGGAAAGGTGGTTGGTACAGACATGGGGGCAGGTTCAGCAGCAGGTCACACACAGTGCAGTCACTAGGCACCCTGGTCAGTCTGGGAGGTGGTTTTCATTGTCTGTGAGGGGGGGGCTAGGTGATTTTGTGGCGGGGGAGGGCAGTTACAGATCTTATGCAGCAGTCCTTATCCTGGATCACAGAGCCACGCAGCCGGGAATCTGTAACCATCCTCCCCCTGCCACAAAGTCACATAGCCCCCACACACAGAGTCCCGAACAGGAGGGGTGGCAGGCTCCGTTCAAACAATCAGTCCGCCAGTGAGGACCACTGTAGAAGCAGGAGCCTGGCATTCCTCGAGTTTAGAAGCATCCTTTGCATCAGTACACTACACCCGCTCCCCACCACAGTCTGCGTCCCAGTTTCAACACTTTACTGCGAAAACAGTAATAAAGAAAATGTTGTTCATTAACAAATTTTCAGTGATTTTATTTTTAAACGTGGGTTGGAAGGGGGTGAACGGGGTGAACGGGGTAGGAAACTGGAGAGGATAGTGAACAGTCACTGGGTAAAGAAACGGGAGCAGGTTCAGCTTCTCTGTAAACAAACAAAATTGTCACAGGTTACCCTGCTCACTCAGGAACCTAGCTTTCAAAGCCTCCCGGATGCACAGCGCGTCCCACTGGGCTCTTCTAATTGCACAGCTGTCTGGCTGGGCGTAATCAGCAGCCAGGCGACTTGCCTCAACCTTCCACCCCGCCATAAAGGTCTCCCCCTTGCTCTCACAGAGATTGTGGAGCACACAGCAAGCTGCAATAACAATGGGGATATTGGTGTCGCTGAGATCGGAGCGAGTCAATATGCTTCTCCATCTCCCCTTGAGACGTCGAAAAGCACACTCCACCACCATTCTGCATTTGCTCAGACGGTAGTTGAAGAGTTCCTTTTCACTGTCTAGGGTGCCTGTATAGGGCTTCATGAGCCATGGCATTAGCGGGTAGGCTGGGTCCCCGAGGATCACTATGGGCATCTCCACACCCCCAACAGTTATTTTGTGGTCCAGGAAGTAAGTACCTTCCTGCAGCCGTCTAAACAGACCAGAGTTACTGAAAACACGAGTGTCATGAACCTTGCCCGGCCATCCGACGTAGATGTTGGTAAAATGTCCCCTGTGGTCCACCAGTGCTTGCAGCACCATGGAAAAGTAGCCCTTTCGATTAATGTACTGGCTGGCCTGGTGGTCCGGTCCCAGGATAGGGATGTGAGTTCCATCTATAGCCCCACTGCAGTTTGGGAATCCCATCGCTGCGAAGCCATCTATGATGACCTCCATGTTTCCCAGGGTCACTACCTTTGACAGCAGTACATCAACGATTGCATTGGCTACTTGCATCACAACAACCCCCACGGTAGATTTGCCCACGCCAAAGTGGTTCGCGACTGACCGGTAGCTGTCTGGCATGGCAAGTTTCCAGAGGGCTATGGCCACTCGCTTCTGGATAGTCAGGGCTGCTCGCATCTGGGTGTCCTTGTGCTTCAGGGCAGGGGACAGCAACTCACAAATTTCAAGGAAAGTTCCCTTCCGCATGCGAAAGTTTCTCAGCCACTGGGATTCATCCCAGACCTGCAGCACTATGCGGTCCCACCAGTCAGTGCTTGTTTCACGTGCCCAGAATCGCCGTTCCACAGCATCAACATGACCCAGTGCCACCATGATGTCCACGGCGTGGGGTCCCGTGCTTTGTGACAGGTCTGTGCCACTCTCAGACTTCATGTCCTCATCGCGCTGCCGTAGCCTCCTCGCCCGATTTCTCACCATCTGCCTCTGGAAAAGGTCGCTGATAAGGTGCGAGGGGTTGACAACGGCCATAACTGCAGCGATGGTCGCAGCGGGCTCCATGCTCGCAGTGCTGTGGCGTCCGCGCTGTCACTCAGCAGAAAAGTGCGCAAACTGATTGCCCGCCGGCGCTTTCAGGGAGGGAGGGCGGGAGTGACGGTTGTATGATGACAATTCCCCAAAACCACCCTCGACACATTTTTTCCCCCAGCAGGCATTAGGGGCTCAACCCAGAATTCCAATGGGCAGCGGGGACTGTGGGAACTGTGGGATAGCTGCTCACAGTGCACCACTTCCAATGTCGACGCTTGCCCCGTTAGTGTGGACTCACACGGTCGAATTACTGTCCTTAGTGTGGAAACACACGTTCGACTTTGTAATATCGATTCCACATATTCGATTTAAGTGACATCGAAGTACTCTCGTAGTGTAGACATACCCTTACTGAACAGACAAAGGACTTTTTTTCCCCTCCTCCCTCTTTGAAAACATCTTGTCTCCCCATTGGTTCCTCTGGTCAGGTGTCAGCTAGACTATGTGAACTTCTTAACCCTTTACAGGTAAAAGAGGAATTAACCCTTAACTGTCTGTTTATGACATGAGGTGTCAATAGCAAAGTTATGGTTTGCTGAATATGATTAGTCTATTTGTATGCATGTATCATTTTTGTAGCTAGAGTTATAAATATTGACTATACATCTGTATTTAAAATATGCTTGCTCCTGGGTAACTCCCACAAGGTAGTCTACATCCAGTTTAGCCAGCACATTGTGAAGGAGCTATTCTAGGCAATTGCTCATCAACAAGAACAATGGGCCATGGGAAAAGCTTACCCTCACCTGATGAGCTTTCCTGTGGAAGCTTCAGCCAATATATGGGTAATCGCTGCTATGACTCATCAAAGGAGGCAAGGGCATGTGACATTGGACTCCATTTTGGTGCCTGTACTTTTCCACAAAGTGTGCTGGGGACTTTGTTTGGGACAATGATGTTCCCTCCACATGGAAGAAGCTATAAAAGGGAGAAGTGGCATCATCACTGGGCCTCACTCCCCTTACAACTGAATACCTGAAAACACTTTAGGAACAAAGACTGAATTGGGGAGGGAGATTCCAGGCAGGAAAGAAGAAAGCCCTGCCTGTGTATGGAAAATTGGTGGACTGCTTGTACTAGCTAACAGGGTGAGACACTGCTTGATTCAAATCCTATCTAGTTTATAGAGCTTAAATTGTATTTTTGTTTTATTTTTATGGTAATCTATTTTGATCTGTCTGCTATTACTTTTAGTCACTTAAAATCTTTCTTTCTCTAATTAATAAATCTGTTTTATATTTTTACCTAAAACAGTGTGTTGTTTGAAGTGCAAAAGGAAATCTGCTCAGCAACAAAAACTGGTGCATTGTCCTCTCCATTTTGAGGGAGGGGCAGACTGGGTAATAACTTACATTGGTCAGGCTTCTGACCAGGGCAAGATAGTACAGCTCTGGGGTCCTTGGCTGTGGAGTGGGGGGGAGGGGAGAGGAGAACTGGCTGTAGCCTCTTTATTGCTAGTTCATGAGTGGCTGAGAAGCATTCATGTAACTGCAGCTGAGTGTGACCCTGACTGGGTAAAGGTTTGTGTGAGTGCAGGACCGGGGGCGCAGTGTGCACAGTGTCACAGCAACACAGTGTGAGAGGGAGCCTAGGCTGGTGAGACAGAGAGTTCAATTGTACCCCAGTTCCAAGTTGCACCCTGGGGAAGCCTGTCACACAGGTGTTGGTTGTTGGAGGGACTGCCTGATCTAGGCCTCCTCTGTTTCCTCAAAAGTGTCCTTCAGAGGTTTGGGGGGCCCTGCCTCTGACACTGATGGGGACTGTCTCTGTCTTTCCCTGGAGGTGCTGGGAATAATGGAATAATGTGCCTATATACAGCCCACCGGTCCCAAGATGGCCACTGTGGTGGAATTGGCATTGATGGTGACATCCATGGATGTCCATACTACCCCTAGGTGTAAGCCCTGGAACTGTGTCCTGGATGATCCTGCAGGTCTGGTCTGACAATTCCCTGGATGGGTGAAGAGTGGTGTGAGGAATAAACATCTTCCTCATCATCATGCTCTTCCTCGCTAGAAAAAGGAGGTGTCATATTTGCTTGTTGGCATGTGTAATAACTCTGCTGAATGTACCGAAGCTATGTTGGTACTGAGAAGCGGTGTTTCCGGTGCCACAGCAACTACTAAGACTTTGTATCGGAGAAACTGCTGTGTTCCAGGAGGTCTTGGTAACAAAGATGATATCGGCAGCAATTGTTGTGGTACTGGGAATTGTTGTGGTACCAGGAGTATCAGTGCCAAAGGTGCTGACGTCTCTGCGCTATGCGCTAGAGAGACAGAAGATGATGCCATAAGCTAAGATGCTGAAGATGTGCTCAGCACTGAATATTTGTTTTTTGCAGTTGGTGCTGTGATAGAAGAGGAAGACATCTCTGCTCTCCGTCTGTGAGACTGCCTGCTTAGGGTCTTTGGCTTTAGCGGTACCGGCAGTACTGGAGATTCCTACTGACTCAGGTACTTAGCTGGATAGGTACTCAGAGGTTGGTACTGATGATGTGGAGAGAATTGGAGAATGCTTCTTGTTCGAGGTTCCCTTTGGAGGAGAGGTGGTAACATTTTTCTTAACCCTTTGGGAGACAAGTCCCTCCCAGGCAAAGTCGGTGATGGAAGTCTGTCAGAAGCCGAAGTAGGCGACCTGTGACCGGGAGGAGTTTGCGGTCTAAGGTTGGAGGCCAGGTGAAGAGACTTCTTCATAAGAATTAGTTTAAGGTCATTTGCTTTCCTGGTGCAGGCCTTAATGTTGTGGTAATGGGAGCACTTCTGTGGTACGTTCGCTTCCCCTCAGCAGTGGACACATTGGGAATGTCCATCCAAAACTGGAATTGTCTCTCAGCAGGAGAGGCAATGTTTAAAGCCCAGAGACCCAGGCATTCTTGGATGAAGTTGCCCTGGGAGGAGTGAACAAAATGTAGAATTAGAAATAATAATAATTAATTTTAATTTTTTTTTACAGGGCAAAGAAAAAAAGAAAAGAGATAGCTTAGTTAATTAGATATTTCCCTATCTACCAAACTATACTGCTAATCCTATATCTAAAGGTGAGTTGAGTAGAGGCACTGCTGGAGTTCCGACTCAGACCTAGAGTGGATAAGAAGGAACAGTGGGGATTGGTCACACAGTACTAGTTAACCGCCATTGCTAGCATGAGACTGGGAGAGCGCATGTGTGATAAATGAAGGGGGAAGGAGAAGCTCCCGTTTATGGACACCCAGCTAGCCAGTAGCTATAAAATCCTTCTTAGTAGCTGTTCTCTAATTGCTCTACCTGTAAAGGATTAAAAAACCTCATTGTTATGCGTAGGTAAAAGGAAGTGAGTGGGCACCTGGCCAAAAGAGTCAATGGGAAGGATACAACTTTTTAAAATTGAAACAAGAGTCCCCTTTTGTCTGTCTGCCATGCTGTAAGAAGCTTGGGACCAGGTATGAAAAACCCTTGGAATCATACCTAGAAACTATTCATTTGAAAACCCAGATACCTGGAAAAAGGCTAATGTAGTGGCCATCTTTTAAAAAGGGAAGAAGGAGGATCCGGGGAACTACAGGCCAGTCAGCCTCACCTCAGTCCCTGGAAAAATCATGGAGTAGGTCCTCAAGGAATCAATTCTGAAGCACTTAGAGGAAAGGAAAGTGATCAGAAACAATCAGCATGGATTCACCAAGGGCAAGTCATGCCTGACTAACCTAATTGCCTTCTATGATGAGATAACTGGGTCTGTGGATGAGGGGAAAGTGGATGTATTATTCCTTGACTTTAGCAAAGCTTTTGATACGGTGTCTCACAGTATTCTTGCCAACAAGTTAAAGAAGTATGGGCTGGATGAATGGACTATAAGGTGGATAGAAAGCTGGCTAGATCGTCGGGCTCAACGGGTAGTGTTCAATGGCTCCACATCTAGTTGACAGCTGGTATCAAGCGGAGTGCCCCCAAGGGTCAGTCCTGAGGCCGGTTTTGTTCAATATCTTCATTAATGATCTGAAGGATGGCGTGGACTGAACCCTCAGCAAGTTTGCAGATGACACTAAACTGGCAGGAGTGGTAGATACGCTGGAGGGTAGGAATAGGATAAAGAGGGACCTAGACAAATTAGAGGATTGGGCCAAAAGAAATCTGATGAGGTTCAACAAGGACAAGTGCAGAGTCAGGACAGAGGAATCCCATGCACTGCTACAGACTAGGGATTGAGTGGCTAGGCAGCAGTTCTGCAGAAAAGGACCTAGGGGTTACAATGGACGAGAAGCTGAATATGAGTCAACAGTGTACCCTTGTTGCCAAGAAGGCTAATGGCATTTTGGGCTGTATAAGTAGGGGCATTGCCAGCAGATCAAAGGACGTGATCATTCCCATCTATTCAGCATTGGTAAGGCCTCATCTGGAGAGCTATGTCCAGTTTTGGGCCCCACATTACAAGAAGGATGTGGAAAAATTGGAAAGAGTCCAGCGGAGGGCAAAAAAATTGGCTAGGGGGTTGGAGCACATGACTTATGAGGAGAGGCTGAGGGAACTGGGATTGTTTAGTCTGCAGAAGAGAAGAATGAGGGGGGATTTGATAGCTGCTTTCCACTTCCTGAAAGGGGTTCCAAATAAGATGGATCTAGACTGTTCTCAGTGGTACCAGATGACAGAACAAGGAGTCTCAAGTTGCAATGGGGGAAGTTTAGGTTGGATATTAGGAAAAACTTTTTCACTAGGAGGGTGGTGAAGCACTGGAATGGGTTACCTAGGGAGGTTGTGGAATCTCCTTCCTTGGAGGTTTTTAAAGTCAGGCTTGACAAAGCCCTGGCTGGGATGATTTAGTTGGGGATTGGTCCTGCTTTGAGGAGGTTGGACTAGATGACCTGCTGAGGTCCCTTCCAACCCTGATATTCTATGATTCTATGATAGATGATCCAGTAGATCAGTAAATGTCTAGTAAGACGCGATTAGATTTATCTCTTTTTATTTCTTTATGGCTTGTGGACTCCTCTGTGCTAACTCCAGGTGCTTTTGTTTTGCTTATGACCTTTAAGCTGGATGTCAAGAAAGTTATTCTTGATGCTTAATCCTTATAGTTGCTCTTTTAAAATCTAGCAATAGCCTGAGTTCCCAGATGTATTTTCTTTCCTTTTTTTATTAATAAAATTTACCTTTTTTAAGAACAGAATTGGATTTTTGGGTCTTGAGAGGTTTGTGCATGTTGTTTAATTAGCTGGTGGCAACAGCTGATTTCCTTTTTTTTTTCCTCTCTCAGCTTTTCCCCAGAAGGGGGGGTGAAAGGGCTTGAGGTTTCCCTATAGGAAGGAATTCTCACATGCGCCTTCCTGGGCTCTCAAAGGGGTTCTGCATTTGGGTGGTGGCAGCATCTACCAATCCAAGGTCAGAGAAAAGCTGTAACCTTGGGAGTTTAATACAAGCCTGGAGTGGCCGGTATTAATTTTTAGAATCCTTGCAGACCCCCACCTTCTGCACTCGAAGTGCCAGGGTGGGGAATTACACTTGACAGCATGTGTGACCCAACCGGGCACTGCTGTCAAAATTCTCCGACCAGAGGTGAAGGGGTGCACAATCACCTGAAGTGGAGCACTCACCAGGATATCACTCTGATGTCGCACTCGGGATATCATTCTCATTCTGGACTGTAAAATATGTAGCTCTTTGAATTTTGGCATTCTGGAAATGTGAATGGTCAGCTTTGTACACCTTCTGCACTATTACTCTTCGGAGCCTATGCTTGCACCACACAGAACTGGAAAAATAGCTGGGAATGGAGTCCGATCTTTAAAACCTGATGCCTGCAGACTCCCAATGCAATGGGAATGCTGTATGCAAAGGGCTTGCAGCCTCTCAGGGTTTGCAATATGGTCTTGTGTGGAATGTAAGACATTGATGTCATTAGAGGTTAAAGACAGGTCAAATAAACCTTTGTTTTGTGGACTTCTATTAAAATGACAAGCACAAATAATCTGTAGAACTCATTCATTTATAAAGAGTTACTTATTTGCAATGAATAGACAGCACATGCCCCTTGAGCAGGAGGCCCTGCCCTCTATTGTTAATAGGCGGATACATTTTATGAGCCAATATCTCTTGAGGGCTCTCTTGAAACTGTTGTATATTAAAGGATTTTCCAACTAATGGAAATATGACTGCTAACTCAGAAATATATTTAGTTATTCAATATTCAGGCCCAGATCCTCAGACCAGTCAAACTGGGTTCAGCTCATGTCTAGAGGAAGTAGGTACTTTAAAGTTGGCCACTTTTGTATTTGTCAAATTGTAAGGCCAGCCTAAGATCAGTTTGGCCTCTTGTGAAACTTAGAGCAGCCTCAGGGTTAGCCTACATTACACCTGGATACAACTAAATGGCTGTTCCCTCAGTAAGCGATTGCTACAGCAAAATGACAAACAAGCCATACCCCCTATTTCCTAGCCCTAATCACTATGCATGGCTCTGAATTGTCAGGAAGCTGGTTAAGCTGGCTTTATAGGCCCTGTGCACTGCAGGAGGGGCTCAAAGGACCCACACTAGGGCCAAGGATCATGGTGATGATGTCTTGATATATTTCTGAACAATTTAATCATCAATCAACAAAAATATCAGACCTGAAACAGCCCCACTACTATAGGAGGATGAAAATTACCCCCTTCAGCATTAACAGGGAATTCAACCCTGAAGGAGGGCAGGCTGCATTTTCATTCTCACACTGGTCCCAGGGGTTCAAAGGGGAAAAGGCAGCTCCATAACAACCTTCCCTCTTATACCACTGCTCTACAGCCAAAATGCTTCTGAAATAAATGTAGTCAAACTTTACTAATTCTGGGTCACTGAGAATGAAAATGATGCTTAAAATTGTTGATTGACTCTAGTTTTCAAGATATGCTATTGGGTCAATATATACAACCCTTGACTTGGGAATAGCGGAGGATAAGTGAGTTATAAAGGGAAGGGATCTCAATTTAAACCAGAAATGACTAAAATACATCTTTGACTGGATCTATGAATACATCTATGACTGGGTTTGGACAGTACTTGCTTTTTAGGCAAAACAATGAATGATGCACCAGAATCATTCTCACTTGAGTCAGACGAGGAAGAGGAAGAGGATGAAACTTCTGGTCCTAAACCATCAATGTCACAGGACCCACATTTTCTCCCATCCTCCTCCTCTGAACCACACCTCAGAACACAAGGTGAACTAAATGACTGGTCAGGGATTTGGAACTACCCAAGAGTAAGGCAGAGCTGTTGGGCTCCAGACTACAGCAGTGGAATCTCCTGGCAGGTGATGTTAGGGTTTCCATGTTCCGTGACCGTCAAAAGGAACTTGTCCCATTCTTCTTCATGGAAGGTAATCTTGTAGCCCTGCAACAACATCGATGGTGTGATGGCAGCCCTCAACATCGTTCACGATCCAGATGAGTGGAGACTGTTCATTGATTCATCGAAGACAAGTCTTAAAGCTGTTTTACTGCATAATGGCAATGTTTTGCCATCAATTCCAGTTGGTCATGCAGTCCATATGACAACATGAAACAACTTTTGAAGTGCATAAACTATGACCAACATCAATTGCAGCTTTGTGTTGATTTGAAGGTTGTTGCTCTCTTGCTTGGTCTGCAGACTGGATACACAAAGTACTGCTGTTTTCTCTGCGAATGGGATAGTCGTGCAAGAGATTCCCACTACATCAAGAAAGATTGGCCACTTCCGACAGTCATTGGAGCCTGGGAGGAAAAGTGTTCAGCATCCACCCTTGTTGAATCAAGGAAGATTTTTTTACTACCCTTACACATCAAGCTGGGTCTGATGAAGAACTTTGTCAAGGCCATTGACAAAACACAAGCAGCTTTCAAGTACCTCCATGGAAAATTTCCAAGGTTAAGTGAAGCTAAGATAAAGGAAGGTGTCTTTGTTGGTCCTCAGATTCATGAACTTCTTCAAGATGATGCATTTGACCATGCACTGCGTGGCAAGGAAAAGACGGCATGGAAAGCCTTCCAATTAGTGGCAATAAATTTTCTCAGAAACAACAAGGCAGACAACTACAGGTTGTTGGTGGAAAACCTCCTCAAGGCATACAAAAGTCTTTGGTTGCAACATGTCACTAAAGATACATTTTTTGCACTCTCATCTAGATTTTTTTTCCACCGAACTGAGGAGCAGTGAGCGACGAGCACGGCGAGCGATTTCACCAGGACATTGCAACAATGGAGAAACGCTATCATGGCAAATGTTGCCCATGCTTGCAGACTATTGCAGGACAGTGACAAGAGATGCTCCATTTAATGAATACAAGAGACAAGCCAAGAAGCGCCGAGTAGACACTGAATAGTACTAAACTATGTACATAATAGTTTTTTGCCTTTTGTTTCATAATAAATTTTATTCTATAACCCTTTTGCTGATTTTTAAAGTGTTACATAAACAGGACAGGTGAAATATTATCATGTAAAGCAACCATAAACACATGAAAAGACCTAGGTTTACAATTTATGATTAAAACTCTACTATCTACACAATATACATAGACATAAAATGTAAAAACTTAAATATCTTAGAAACAGTAGCAAATCAGTTGTTTTAATTGTCATATTTGAATTCAGCACATCAAAATACATAATACAGAGCACATTTTATTTCTGAAGCAGACGACTTCTCCAAAATTGTAGATCATTGTACTCTGGGGGCTGCATTAGATGGGTGAGCAGCAGGGCACCTTGCACCTCTGCAGCCCTACATTAGATGGACATTCCATCATTGAGGGCCCTGCATGTACCTATGGGAGCAATTTTCTTGCAGGGCTGAATCAAACTCATTCTGTTTAAGTTTTACAAAACTGCCAAATTAAAAAACAACTACAATAATAATAGGGAAATACCCTAAAATCAAAGTTGTATTTTATTTACAACACTGTGTAACTCTTACTATTGGATTATACAATACCACAAATACATCATACTTACATACAATATCCTTTCACATATTAGAATCCAGTGTTTCAGAGTATTGCAATAGTAAATTCCTTGCAAGGTCAAATGAGCTCAGAATAGCTGCACCAACTGTTATTGTAAGTAAAAATAATTATAATTTATACTAACTGTTTATTATCAAGATTAAATATCGCTTGTGAAATAGTCATGGACAATGCTGTTATAGTAAAAGCTCTCTGAAATGCTAATAGGTTTTATTATAAGAAAGTTCCAAAGTAATTTGCTGGTGAAGTAATTATGCCAGAAATATTCTAACATTTACAGTATTACAGCACATTAGGCTAATTTTTAGAACAAATCATTTCCCACACACATTAAGTATCATAATATTTTATAATAATTATCTAAACCAAAGTTGCAGAAAATAATTTCTATTATTTATGAATTTCTTGGAATGGGGGCTAAATTCTAGACCCCATTCCGGCTATTTAGTAGAGAATAAAACACTTATTTGTGAGACCAATAAAATAAAATTTGAACTATATATTATCCTTGGACTTTAATAAATTTGAGGCAAAGTTCCCTGATCGATATTTTAGCAAAATATGGTCATTGTTTTGAACAGTATGTTCTATTAGATTTAGGCCAGATTCTGTGCTGTGCTTCCGGAGAGGCACTGTAAAAATGGTGCAGCCAGGGAACTTTATGCTGCCTTTGCACCCTCCAAAATGGACCAAAAGAAGTCATCCTTGAGGCTGCTGTAATTTATAGCAGTCTCTTTGGGGCTGCCAATCCCCATGGCATTCAGCATTCTGGCCTTGCCTCCTCCCATATCCTCCCGCTTACAGCCCCATTCCCAGGTTGTGTGAGGGGAGAATAGCACAGGGAAGCTTACATAAGTCTCATCTGCTCTCCCAGATACCCCTTTGGGGTCTATTATGGCCCTATTATACCACTCCCAATTGTGCCGTGTACAGGACCAGAGAGGTAGCCAGGATTCTGGAAGTCTGGACTTACACTGGCCTAAGAACAAAATTTGGCCCAATATATGACCATATGTGGGTCTCTAAGTATCTTTGTGTCTGCTATATATCTTATTCTGACTATCAATCCAAAACAGGCTTCCACTTTTCTTTTTTTACTACAAATCACATAGACCATAATAGTAAATACAGTTAGCATTATGTAGTTTTGCGAACTCCTGCAATCTTTGTTGTTTAAAAAAAAAAAAAACTTTTGTTATTCTTGTTTTCCTTCTCATGAAATATCCCTTCATTAAAATAGCCAATGAGACTGAAGCCAGGCCTGCCTTCATGAACATGCTTAAATATGTATTGGCCTAAGAGAGGGAGTGAGAATGACTCTACAGGCTGGTGATTAAGGCAGTCAGCTGGGAGGTAGGAGACATGGATTCAAGTCTTCTCTCTGCCTGATTTGGAAGTGGGATTTGAACATGCACCTCCTACCTCCCAGCTGACTCCTTGATCACCATCTTATAGAGTCATTCTCACACCTTCTCTTTGGCCCAGTGAACAGTTAAGTATTTATACAAAATGGAACAGATTCAGCAGAGAGAGTAAAACCTACATCAGAATATCTGATAGCCAGGAAGTTAGGCTTCTCACATGAGAGGAGGAAAGTTGAGGTCATGTCCTTGCTCCAGAGGGGGAATTCAAAACTGTTAATCGTATTAACAATCACAAAATACATTAGCCAATCACAAAATACATATCGGTAACTGGACTCAAAAGCAACCAGTTTCAAACTGTAATCTACAGCAGAAAGAACTTGAGTGTTTTTCTTAATTCAACCAGTGGAGTTCTGTTGTGCTGAATGTAGGTTCAAATATGGTAAGGGAATGGTGATAAAGTCACAGAATATGCCTGGGTAGCCTGGAGAAAGGGAGGGATAAATCTGGTGGTAAGATACCCCCTATACAAGAATCATTTACACAAAATGAGACCTTCGCTGTAAGTAAGAGGTCTCCAAAAGAAAAGGTGTTTGCAAGTTGTTTGATGTTTATTAAAATAGCTAACTACAGGAGTTAGAGTCCAATTTAGAAGATAGTTCCATAAAGCTGAATATCTGATCTAATGATTATTTAATTGTTTCATCATTCCCTTTGGATTGAACAGTTTTCCGCTTTACGCAAAGCACAATTAGATAATGTCTGCATTCTACTTAATGGCTGGTCTCAATAGCTTTGATGTAAAGATTTTAGTTATGATTTATTCCATCTATCTAATAATCATTTCTGAGGGGGAAGCAGCAATATTGGCCTGCAGTCACAGAAAGCTAATATAGCGATAATGATTTCAGAGAGAAAGCAAGGATGTAAGCCTCTAGTCAAATTTGCAAGCAAGTCGAGGTTCCAAACAGCCTGAGAGTGATTGATTTTGAGGGAGCTCAGCCTTCGGTAACTTGCAGCATAACACTGAAACAGTAATTTCAGGGAGCATAAAGATTGATTTGAAGGAAAATGGCTCTCAATCACAAACTTCTCTTGGATTATGGCTAAGGAGACTATAAAATATGATTTTCCTGCAGATGCACAAAGAGGAATGCTCTAACTTTACACAGCTAAGAAATCAGACATTAAGGTCAAGTACCAGTTTCACTTGCTAAAGTATAGTCCCAATCCTGTGAAGTGCTGAGCACCCACAGGCTGGCATTTTCAAAGGGGCCTCAGGGAGTTAGGCACCCAACTCCCATTGAAAATTGGGAGCCAAGCAGCCTATTTCCTTAGGCCACTTTGAAAATCCCTCACACAACTCCAATTGACTTAATTTGGATTTGAGGACTTTTGGCACTTTATATGCTCACACTCCAAATCCTCTTAACTAATTAATAAGAACTAAGAATTGTAAAGCACTCTGGAAGGTTTTACTCAAGCAGGGAACTAGGCACCTGGTTGCAGGTGAAATTAGTTTAAGATCTTGTGTAATGGGACAAGTAATCAAACTTCTCATTAAAACATTGACGAGTGCTGACCTAGCAAAACCCTGTCTTTGTGCCCTTCATTATTTTATATCCTCTATTTTAACATTGTATCCAGCATTTTAACTATTACTCCAGCTCAGGGGAAATAAAATCAGCCTTTGAAGAGCCGCAAGAATGATGAAAGGATTAGAAAACATGCCTTACAGTAATAGATGCAAGGAGCTTAATCTATTTAGCTTAACAAAGAGAAAGTTAAGGGGTGACGGTCACATTTGATAATTACATACATGGGGAACAAACTTTTGATAATGGGCTCTTCAGTCTAGCAGACAAAGGTATAACACAATCCAATTGCTGGAAGTGGGAGCACAAATTCAACCTGGAAATACAGCACAATTTTTTAACAGTGAAGGTGTCATAACTATAAAGGGAAGGGTAACAGCTGTCCTGTGTACAGTACTATAAAATCCCTCCTGGCCAGAGACTCCAAAATCCTTTTCCCTGTAAAGGGTTAAGAAGCTCAGGTAACCTGGCTGGCATCTGACCTAAAGGACCAATAAGGGGACAAGATACTTTCAAATCTTGGGGTGGGGGGGAAGGCTTTTGTTTGTGTTCTTTGTTTGGGTGTGCGTTCACTCTCGGGACTGAGAGGGACCAGACATCAATCCAGGTTCTCCACATCTTTCTAAAGAAGTCTCTCCTATTTCAAACTTGTAAGTAAATAGCCAGGCAAGGCGTGTTAGTTTTCCTTTACAACAAGGAGTCTGGTGGCACCTTAAAGACTAACAGATTTATTTGGGCATAAGCTTTCGTGAGTAAAAACCTCACTTCTTCGGATGCATATGCCCAAATAAATCTGTTAGTCTTTAAGGTGCCACCAGACTCCTTGTTGTTTTTGTAGATACAGACTAACACGGCTACCCCCTGATACTTAGTTTTCCTTTGTTTTCTCAACTTGTAAATGTACCTTTTACTAGGGTGTTTATCTTTGTTTGCTGTACTTTGAACCTAAGACTACAGGGGAGTCCTCTGAGCTCTTTAAGTTTGATTACCCTGCAAAGTTATTTCCATACTGATTTTACAGAGATGATTTTTACCTTTTTCTTTAATTAAAAGCCTTCTTTTTAAAAACCTGATTGATTTTTCCTTGTTTTAGATCCAAGGGGGTTGGATCTGTATTCACCAGGAGTTGGTGGGAGGAAGGAGGGGGAATGGTTAATTTCTCCTTGTTTTAGATCCCAGGGGGGTTGGAACTGTATTCACCAGGAGTTGGTGGGAGGAAGGAGGGGAATGGTTAATTTATCCTTGTTTTAAGATCCAAGGGGTTTGGATCTGTATTCACCAGGGAATTGGTGAAAGGTTTCTCAAGGCTTCCCAGGGAGGGAATCCATTGGGAATGGTGGCAGCAGGACCAGAGCTAAGCTGGTAGTTAAGCTTAGAAGTTTTCATGCAGGCCCCTACATTTGTACCCTAAAGTTCAAAGTGGGGATACAGCCTTGACAGAAGGTAATTACCCACAGAAACAGTTTACCAAGGGTTATGGTGATTCTCCAGCATTGGCAATTTTTAACAAAGATTGGTATTTTTTTTCCTTAAAAGATTTGCTCTACTTCAAAAGGGAATTAATTTAGGGGGGTCCTATGGCATGTGGTATGTAGAGAGCAGACTGGATGATCACAGTGGTTCCTTCTGACCCTCAAATCTGTAAGTCTCTCATCACATGTAAAAACTCATTTCAACTTTTTCATTGCCCATCACTGCACTTTTGCAGGCTCTATTTTATCATTCTTAAAAGACTTTCAAGAAGCTCAGCCTGTGACGTTCACTGCCATAAGAGGTCATCAAGACAAAGTGTAACAGACTTTGCTAAAAGACAAAATAATTTTATCAGCATTTGCGGCCATGCAAACACACAGAAAAGCAAGGACATAATGTTATCATCTCTGGGGGGGGGGCATGGAGGGAATCTCTTTATCTTCCACAGACACAAATAGCAATGCACCATGCTCCAATTCCGCCTCTCCCGAAGCATTTAGATTGGCCATTGCTGAAGGCAGGAGAGTAGTTCACATTCTGTCTTACCCACAGAATCATTTCCTATGTTCCTAAGCACTGGCCAAGTGAATTTCTCTCAGTGGAGGAAGTGGGCTTCACTTAGAGTAGGGTAAATTATCAGCATATTATTTTAGTAGTTCCTCTGCGCCTCACAGAGTAATTAGTACAGGCATCCAAAGCAGAGATTAAGTTTTGTGCTCACACAGCCAAATTGTGCAGCAGTTACACACTTAGGAAAGTGGAGCTTTCTGGGATGGCAATTAACGTACACTAACTCCTCATTCAATTGTTTCATTGTTACGTAACTGGCTCTATTAGAGAACATGCTCGTTTAAAGTTCTACAGTGCTCCCTTATAACGTTGTTTGGAAGCCACCTGCTTTATCCACTTCTTTCAGGAAGTGCATCCCGTTGGAGCTAGCCGGTGGGGGCTTGGAACCAGGGTGGGCTGGAAGGCCCCCCATCAGCTCCCCTAAGTTTCCTATGCCACAGCTGCCCAGCAGGCTATCAATTGCCGGGCAGTTCAGGTGTCCCTCCCCCCACTACTGTGTGCTGCTCCTGCCCTCTGCCTTGGAGCTGCTCCCGGGAGCCTCCTGCTTGCTGTGCGGGGGGTGGGGGGGAAGAGGGGTGCTGATGTCATGGTGTTCCCCTCTCCCTGCTCCTGTCCCCCGCTCCTGTCACCCATGTCCACAAAGTGGGTGGAGGGGACACGACAGGGCTCAGGATCGAGGGAGCTTGCTGGCAGCAGCTGCTGTCTCAACTTTCTGATCTACTTAAAAAGGCAGTTTACTTAGAGTGTGATCAGCGTACTTAAAGGTGCAATATGCGTCTCTCTCTCACACACACGGTGTGTGTCTCTGTCTCTGTCTCTCTCTCTCAGACACACACACACTAGGGTGACCAGATGCCCTGATTTTATAGGGACAGTCCTGATTTTGGGGTCTTTTTCTTATATAGGCGCCTATTACCCCCCACCCTCTGTCCTGATTTTTCACACTTGCTGTCTGGTCACACTAACACACACACACAGTGTATATCTGTCTGTCTGTCTGTCTCTCTCGCTCTCTCACACACACACACAAAGTGTGTGACTCTGTTTCACACACACATGCACCCCCCTGGCACTTTGGAAAGTGGAGGGAGTGGTGTGCTCCGGTGGGATAGCCTGGGTTCATCATCATGTTCAGGTTCCACAGGAAATGTTTGCAGCCACTGCCATGCCTCTCTTGTGTCTCCTCCCTCCATTCATGCTGCCTTGTAGAGTGTGAGGCTACATTAACAACAGTGTGTTAACCCTGGAGGGCTCAGCCAAGTGCTAGTTCATCATTCAGCACTAAGGCATTCCCTGGGAAATATCCCACCCTCTGACTCCAACACCTCAAACAAGCTTCACAATTATCTGCTGCATACAGTATTAAATTGTTTGTTTAAAACTTATACTGTTATACTTATACTTATATGTGTATATATATAAATTTCCCTGGAACCTAACCCCGCTCTTTACATTAATTCTTATGGGGAAATTGGATTCACTTAACATCATTTTGCTTAAAGTAGCATTTTTCAGGAACATAACTACACCGCTACCTTGATATAACGCGACCCGATAATTCGGATATAACGCGGTAAAGCAGTGCTCCGGGGGGCAGGGCTGTGCACTCCGGTGGATCAAAGCAAGTTCAATATAATGCGGTTTCACCTATAACGTGGTAAGATTTTTTGGCTCCCAAGGACAGTGCTATATCGAGGTAGAGGCATACAACGTTAAGCAAGGAGTTAATGTAGTTGGTGTTCTGCAGAATAACTATCAAAGTGTAGGGGAGGGGAATCACCACTGTGCTTACATCACTGATTAAATGGAAGATGTGAATTCTTTCTGTGTTCAGTTAGAGCATCTCTTTCAAACTGCCACAGCCCAAATATGGGCTCAGTGTGTGACAAAGACCCAAAATATATGGAATTAGCAAAATATATTCCTATTAAAATGCCAAGGGAGTCACTTCTTTAGGATGGACTTTTCAATGAAATGTAAGAGAATTTGATATCCAACTCTGTTGAAACTGAGCCTGACTCCTTTTTTGCTGCACTGAAAATCACTGTTTTTCTGTAACCTCAGTTTGTGATTCTTTATTTCTCATGTAAGTTTCAACAATAAAAACAAAGGGAGATATCTGGAGATTGTTGGCAACTTTGGTCATGCCTGTTGAAATGAGGGACAGTTCAGATTAGGAGATTTGTGTAACACAAAATAATAGCAGAAAAGAATACTTGAAAAGCTCACAAGTGAATATGAAAGTTCTAGAGTTGCACGTGATTCCAGCAGAACATTATATGTACATTTACAGGCAAATGTAAAAGATGCCTCAAGTCACCTACTGGTCCTGCAAATTAATTTATTCCCCTTAGTGAGAACCAAAAGGGTAGACTCAGAAAACTCTAATGAATTTATGGTAGGCAATGTACCAGCCTTGTACACCAACAATTCCTTCATAGCACTGACCAAATTAGATTAACTATTTCCTTACCCCGCTGCTTTACAAAAAGTTCTGTGACTCCAGCTGCCCAGAATACTTGCTTTTAATGTGTCTCCTTTTTTATTGTCCTTTAAATTATTTTAAAATTTTGCAATTTGGGAAAGAAATAAAGCTTATATTTTTTATTCTCTGAGATGACTGAAGGAAAAAGAAAGTTATTGAAATATATTTTCCCCTGTAGCCC
The DNA here is from genome assembly GCF_011386835.1 of Chrysemys picta bellii. NCBI lineage: Eukaryota > Metazoa > Chordata > Testudines > Emydidae > Chrysemys > Chrysemys picta. The sequence goes on from NC_088793.1 coordinate 186,126,058, forward strand.
TTTTGTATTAATTATTTGTTCTTTACAGTTCAATATGTATTTGCTATTTCCTACTCTAAGATGTGAAAGACACACACACACACGAATATTGTTACAAATGGCTGTTAAAATACTTCAACTTTAACTTATGGTACTAACCATTGCAAAACTGAATGGCCATGGTCAAACTTAAACACATATTTTACACCCAATTATATTAGATGACAACCATAAAACCATAATGAGAACATGTAGCAGCTATTATTCCATTAGACATAATTTCAATCAGCAACTGTCAAACATCATTAGTTTTGGTAGCTTTGGGATTTACAAATTCATTTTTATGAAATATTGCTTTCCTGCAATACTAGGAGGATATTTATAATTATGTATCAGAATTTTTTAAAATGCAGGAAAAACATTGCATATTCCCAGGTTAAAAAAATGACAAGAAGCAATCTGTATAATAACTCTGAGCACTAAGGAAAAAGAATAGGATATGCAATACAGCCACAAACCTTCTTTAATTGAGATAGCATGAGGCACCTGGAGTATGTGTGTGAATCTGGCATTAGTAGTTTATTTTCTGCCAGAAGCTGGGAATGGGTGACAGGGGATGGATCACTTGATGATTACCTGTTCTGTTCATTCCCTTTGAAACATCTGGCATTGGAACACACGATACTGGAATAGATGGACCATAAGTCTGACCCAGTATGGCTGCTCTTATGTTCTTATGAAACCAAATTTAGTTTGATTTTGCCATTTCTGTTATGGGGAAGGGAGGAAATTAAGTGTTCAGATGTGTTTTACATTCATACAACTAAAGTATTACTTTAGACTAAGTAATACTTAGTCCTGTCATGACTGCAGGGGACTGGACTAGATGACCTTTTGAGGTCCCTTCCAGTCCTATGATTCTATGACAATATCTGTTGTAATCTATTGAATTTTCTGAAAAAAGAACAAAATAAAATAACAGATTAAATACCAAGGTTTGAAAAACAGTTTGCTATATATACATCAGTCAAATAACTCCTTTTTAGTAGTTATTGTTGCTATGTGTTTCACATATATATGATGAATACATTATACATGCTGTTGCAAATACGTATTAGCATGCTAAGGATCTATTCCATAGCTCCGCTATTCAGACTCAACTTCTCTTAAGTCATTAAACATGTATTTACTTTGTAGACTATAACAGCTCCACTGAAGCTATCATGGCTAAGGTAAGGTTTTGTCATGGATATTTTTAGTAAAAGTCAGGGACAGGTCATGGGCAAAAAAGAAAAATTCATGGAAGCCGTGACCTGTCCCTGACGTTAATAAAAATATCCCTCACAAAATGGGGATCTGCTGGGTCTCCACATGCCTTGAAGCAGGGCAGCTGTTCAGGGCCTAGGAGCCACCTGCAGCAGCTGGGGACTGCAGGGTACCCCTGCTGCCTGCAACTCCAAGAGTCCCATGCTGCCCATGGGGGCTGAGAGCTGTGGGGTGCCTCCGCCTCCCATGTCAGCTCGGGGGACCCACGGTGGCTGGGAGCTCAGGGGTTCCCCTGACGCAGCTGGGATCTGCGGGATTCACTGCCTTCCACAGTGGCCTGAAGATTAGGGGTTCCTCTGCTGCCACAGGCAGGGAGTCTGGGGGTTCCCCTGCTGCCACCAGTCAGGAGCTTGGGGGTTCCCCCAGCACTGGCAGATCCCGGGGCCGGGACCTCGGAGGTTTTCCCTGATGCTGGTAGCAGCTGAGAGCTTCAGGGGTTTCCTTGCCGGTGGCCAGGAGCTCAGGGGGGTTCCCGAATGGACCGCAAGCTGTGGGGTACCCCACCTCCCTTGGCAGCTTGGAGTCCAGGGGCCACCAGAGGTGGGGGAGGTACCCCCCAGCTCCCTGCCCCCATGGGCAGTGGGGGACCCTGCAGTTCTCAACCACTGCAGGCTGAAATAACAGAGGTCGCTGGACTCCGGGACCTCCGGGACTAAATTGTAGGCTTAATCATGGATTACTACAGTTGATAAATAATATGCATATTAAAAATAACTGTAAACGCTTATAAACCATAATGCGTCATGGCATAAATAGTCCGGGTAAAAGGCAGAGACCCATATATATGCACGTTTACATGTGTTTACTTGTCATTTATTGGCAAGTAACATCTAATAAATGTTTTAGAAAATTCTTTACAAATATGTATATAATAATGATGATAATGTGTTCCAAAACCTCATTAGGGACAGCATATCTTTACTTATCCAGCACTGTTAAGGTGCCATTAGATCCTTATACTCAAACTGCCACTGCCTTCATTTTGTGGAGTCATGTACACCTGTGCAAAAGGGTGTAAAATGCTGCTTTTCTGATGTGATAGCATTTTGGGTGCACTCTGAACTTGTTTTACACATGGATGTATGCTTACATGAAGTGCAAAACTGAGCAGAAAAAGGCCATTACAATGTACAGATGGAGCGACTGAAATACCAAGTACCAGACGTTTTGCTTATTTTATTTTCCTTAATGCAGCTATAAAACCAGCAAAACCTTACATAAAAAGTCAATTTGTTATGTGAGTTCAGGAACATGCTTGGTTTGATTAGAATTTAAAAATCAAGGTTTATCTTGCATACACTGCCAGTGTAATATGGAATAAAAGCCAGCATAGCTGGCCATTGGACTATCTCTTCAGACTAGGGGGACCTTTCTGGGGGTGGAAAGCCTGCATAATGGTTCATATACCAATGCCACCACTAATTTTGGAATAGAGATTTGGCCTGGGGATCGGGCAGGCCCAAGGATATCTCATGTCCCGGTAACCCTCTCTGCCATATTGAGCCTTTGGGGTCTTTGCCCATTAGTGTCATTTATGCCAGCCAATAGGCCCAGCACACAGATAGTCCAGGATTTAGAGAAAAGCTATTTTTATCCCTCACCTCCTGAGCTGTGTTGTGTGCTCTTGAATTTTAGACAGCAACCTGCCTCAGGCCTACTTTTCTGTTCTTTATTCACCATAGTCCTAGGTACTGAATGTGTTTGTAAATAAGTTAGTGTGCTAAGCAAAATGTCTAACATTAACAAATTGCTGTTAAAAAAAAAAAAAGCCTTTCGTTTTTGCAGCAAATTTGAGGAGACAGCACATTCATTCTTCCTAAATCCTTGAAAGTGGGATTTTTCTCAAATGTAACTGCACATTTTTAATATGGTGGTGCACTATTGTGTGTGTAATTTAGATACCTAAAGCCTGATTCTTAACTACTTTGCACAGATTTCAATGGGTTTAAAATGCCATCTGATAGTATTTTACTCCCACTTTACACATGTGTATATAGGGTGCAAGTCAGCACTGAACAAAGCACAGTCATTGCAACTGCACATGCAGTTCTAGTATTTATATCTTGAAATGGCCAGGTAGATGAATAAATTTGCACACAAAATACTCAATTTGCTTAGAGCTCTGGCCGAGCTCTAAGAACATAAGAATGGCCATACTGGGTCAGATGAAAGTTCCATCTAGCCCCGTATCCTGTCTTCTGACAGTGGCCAATGCCAGGTGTCCCAAAGGGAATGAACAGAACAGATCAAGTGATCTATCCCCTGTTGCCCATTCCCATCTTCTGGCAAACAGAGGGTAAGGGCATCATTCCTGCCTGTCCTGCCTAATAGCCATTGATGGACCTATCCTCCATGAAATTATCTAGTTCTCTTTTGAACCTTGTTATAGTCTTGGCCTTCACAACATCCTCTGGCAAGGAGTTCCACAGGTTGACTGTATGTTGTGTGAAAAAATACTTCCTTTTGTTTGTTTTAAATTTGCTGCCTATTAATTTAATTTGATTATGAAGAGGAGTAAATAACACTTCCTTATTTACTTTATCCACACCAATCATGATTTTATAGACCTCTATCTTATTCACCCTTAGTCATCTCTTTTCCAAGCTGAAAAATCCCAGTTTTATTAATCTCTTCTCATATGGAAGTTGTTCCATACCACTACTAATTTTTGTTGCCCTTTTCTGTACCTTTTCCAATTCCAATATATCTTTTTTGAGATGGGGTGACCACATTTGCACACAGTACTCAAGATGTGGGCGTACCATAGATTTATATAGAGGCAATATAATATTTTCTATCTTAGTATCTATCCCTTTCTTAATGATTCTCAACATTCTGTTTGTTTTTTGACTGCCGCTCCACATTGATGGATGTTTTCAGAAAATTATCCACAAGATCTCTCTCTCGAGTGGTAACAGCTAATTTAGACCCCATCATTTTATATCTGTAATTAGGATTATGTATTCCAATATGCATTACTTTGCATTTATCAACATTGAATTTCATCTGCCATTTTGTTGCCCAGTCACCCAGTTTTGTTAGATCCCTTTGTAACTCTTTTCAGTCTGCTGTGGACTTTAATATCTTGAGTAATTTTTTGTATCATCTGCAAATTTTGCTACCTTGCAGTTTACCCCTTTTTCCAGATCATTTATGATTATATTGAATAGTATTGGTCTCAGAACAGACCCCTGAGGGACACCACTATTTACCCCTCTCCATTCTGAAAAATAACCATTTATTCCTATCCTTTGTTTCCTATCTTTTAACCAGGTATCAATCCATGAGAGGGCCTTTCCTCTTATCCCATGACTGCTTAGTTTTCTTCAGAACCTTTGGTCAGGGACCTTGTCAAAGGTTTTCTGAAAATCTAAGTACACTATATCCACTGGATCACCCTTGTTCACATGCTTGCTGATCCCATCAACAAATTCTAGGAGATTGGTGTGGCATGATTTCCCTTTACAAAAACCATGGTGACTCTTCCCCAACAAATTATGTTCATTTATGTGTCTGACAATTTTGTTCTTTACTATAGTTTCAACCAGTTTGCCTGGTACTGAAGTCAGGCTTACTGGCCCGTAATTGTCGGGATCACCTCTGGAGCCCTTTTTAAAAATTGATGTCACGTTAGCTACCCTCCAGTCATTTGTTACAGAAGCTGATTTAAATGATAGGTTACAAATCACAGTTAGTAGTTCTGCAATTTCACATTTGAGTTCCTTCAGAACTCTTGGGTGAATACCATCAGGTCCTGGTGACTTATTACTGTTTAGTTTTTCAATTTGTTCCAAAATCTCCCCCAATGACCTCAATCTGGGACAGTTTCTCAGATTTGTCACCTAAAAAATATTGCTCAGGTTTGGGAATCTCCCTCACATCCTCGGCTGTGAAAACTGATTCAAAGAATTCATTTAATTTCTCCACAATGGCCTTATCATCTTGAGTGCTCCTTTAGTCCAGTGGCCCTACTAATTGTTAGCAGGCTTCCTTCTTCTGATGTACTCACATTTTTTGCTATTACTTTTTGAGTCTTTGGCTAGCTGTATTTCAAATTATTTGTTGGCCTTCCTAATTATATTTTTACACTTCAGTTCTCTATTCAATGTATATGGGGTGCTGGGAATAAGGATGGTTTTATGCCACCTTTATACCTGCCTAATTTTAGGTCTAGTCAGTGGGCTGAATCTGCTTTGGGTGCAATTTAGAAGCAGCCTCACAACTGCTCTAAGTTGCACCAGCTGGAAGAAATCTAAGCAGTGGTCCAACTGTGCCTCCTTCACTAGGACATGGCCCCTACACCCTTCAGCTGGCTTATAGCATCTTTATGCCACCAGTGTATTACTAAAGGGTCATAGTGTAACCAAGGATCTAGCTCATAGTTATGATACTTTTGCAGACATGCTTTGAAAAAATCAGGCCTAAATATGTCTTTCTTGTCTATTATAAGAGAAAAGGTGGGTGAGGTAATGTCTATTATGATGCACATGGACTTCTTGATGCAAATCTCTCTTCTCCAGCCTCCTGGCAGATGCTCAACATGTCTCTCCCCACTTAGACATGCTCCTTTGCCCACTACAGGAGAACAGCAGTTGGCATAAAGCCAGCACAGATGCAGTGCAGGAATCCTGAGTTGCCTATATGAGGCGGCTTTAAGTGTCTTTTGCACATCTGGAGCAGGATTAAGGGGGCTTAGGCAGGGCAGAGGAGCTGGGGCAAGGACTGCAAAAGAGGAGGATAGAAAGAACATATATTTTATTACTTTAAATATAGCTTTCCCTCTTCTTTCCCTTCCTCATTTTGTTCTCAATCATCTAATAGGCAGCTCGCCATGTAAATACCATTGATTGCAAGACAGCTGCGGTAATTGTGCATGCAAATTAGGCCCAGAACTGTTGCATGCATTTTTCCAGATCAGATCCTTAATGTCTCCAGAGATCTTTTGCTGGATAAGAAATGGCTTAGATTAAAACTTGCTTTGCTTACAATATACTGTATAAACAAGAGAAATTCCATGTCAAATACAGCTGTCCACATAATAACTTCTTATAACTCCCCCCCCCCGAATTCAAATACTCAGCACTTCTCAGACCCATAATTTTGAATAAAGAACAAATTTGAGAATGTCTTGACCTTTCAATGGAAAACTCAAACACAGGAAAATAATATCTTCTAGTAAATGGAATTTTGTGAAGTTTGTGCTCACTTTGGCTGCAGACCCCTAAGTAGTGTGTACAAAGTAGCGAAGAGGGCAGAGACCTTGAATACACAAGAGTGCACAGTCAGAGGTCTAGAAAAGTTCAGAAAAAATCTTTCAAGTTAAATCTGTTCTTAGTTTGAATAGAAGTTCAAGTTGTAACTTGTAGCCTTTGCTACAGTAATAGGTTACTTTAATTAATTATCCACCCCAAGGTGAGGGTCTACAACTACTTTAATCTTTGAGAGGTCAGCCCCAAGATTGACTGGGGTTATCAATAGAAGTGAGAACCCAGTAGGGTGACCAAATAGTAACTGTGAAAAATCAGGACACTTTTTTTGGGGGGGTGAGGGGGATATAATTGCATATATAAGACAAAGCCCCTAATATCCAGATGTCTCATGCACAACAGGAACAATACAGTACTCTTTTTGTAATAATTACTTTTATTAGCCAACCAAATAGCAAATACACACCCTGCAATCTGGTAAAGGAGAGAGAGAACAGTATTAGAACTCTAGTATTTGCATTACTCACACCATCACTGATGGAGAAACCCAAAGTATAAGTCATTATCTTCCTCCTCCTCATCTTCATTGTTATCAACACCACCCTTATGTGTCATCCTGCCCTCTGTCAAGGCATGCAGGCTGGGATGTAGGTTTTATGATGTGCATCACTGACGCCCACTATGCCTAATCCATATTCAGTAGGACTTTCAGCCCCTTTTTCTTATCTGTATTTCTTCACCCTACTAATATTGGGGTGCCATAGGTTACTTGTCCTTTTACCTCAAGGTTATTATCATATACATCAATTAGTTACCATGGCATTCTTGTGATTGGACATTTGCTGATGTTCCTAACGAACTAGCTAAACTGGCATTTTGTGGTTAGCTATCAGCAGTTTAGCAACACTGATTTATAGCATCACTATCTTGTGGCCTCTTGTGATAGAAGGGTCATTATGGGCTAGTTGCTTATGTCAAGCCTTTAGGCTTAGGGCTTTAGTTAGTTTGGCTAAACTATTGTCTTTACATGCTTGGGACCTATAGGCTTTTGCATTACTGCCTTAATCCATACCTATACCTTATATCCCCATGTCTATAGCAACACAGTGGACTACAAACTGAAACTTGAGAACAAAGTCTCTCCTCACACGAGGACTAGTCAATGGGCTTTGGATCAGGCCTATGATCTGTTCAGACAGGCAACCTCCATTGGTGAGTTGCATTATGCAAGATGAGATCCACTTTTGTGATACTAAAATGTAAAGGAAAATGCCCATTTGAAAACATCATACAAAGGTGTTATGAATCATTTGAATCTTTTAAACTGGCACCATGTGCAGATGTAGAAAGAAATTCACCTCTAGATACTTTCTGAGCATCAGTTGGAGCAATCAAATAAAAAAAGCTACATTTGTGAGACTGTTTATACTATTCTGATGCATTGTTTCAGATTTTCCTGCTTTCATATTCTCCAACAGTGGACAAGAGTGCAGAAAATCTTTGTAAATGTGTTACATGTAACTCTGGTTTCAATCAGAATACAATAACAACCTAAAAACTAATTGGCAGAAATGTTGATAGAGCTGCACTCCTGACTGGTCTTAAGGCTTACATGCAAGTAGTGTGTGGTATTACTACAATTCAAAGATGGCTAATAAAGCTCAAATATGTGTTCTGAGGTTCTCCTTCCCTCATTGTTCATACGATTGAACAATTATGTCTCAGGCTTGGAAGCTAAGTTTACTACCAAATACATACCCTACATGGCTCTCTACTTGTCCATGCTGTGCCTCCCTGCTTACACTCTATTTTTAGCAGTGTAGTATCATGTTGTCTCCCACTGCAGGAGTCTTTCCCTGCTGCAGGAAGACTCCGGGAACCTTTCCCTGTTGGTGGAGTGCTTTGCTAATACATATAGCTGTACATCATCACAGCATGGGCGCAACTTGCTTTTAACTGCCGCATATAGCTACACATATACTACATATCACTAAGAGTGGTGTGTAACGTAGATATAGCCTTAGTCATTATTTGGAGGCTCTGTCTCATCACCTAGAGGACCTGATCAAGTTCAGAGCTCTATTGTTTTAGGCAATGAACCAGCATGCAGGGAGCCATGGCTTCTTATGTACATAAATGGGTTCTGGTTGCAAGTGTGATCAAATGCAAAGCTTGTCTAACAAATGAACAAACAAAATCCAATTCACTAACAGAATAGAGGACACAGGCTCCTGGTTGCATAAGAAATATTTGTGCTATTTTATGAGAAAGATGCTGTCAAGGCTGATTCCCCATTCTGTCACTTCGAGTGCAGAATGTGGGGGCCTGCAAGGATTCTAAAAAATCATAACTGCCACTCTAGGCTTGTATTAAACTCCTAAGATTAAAACTTCTCTGACCTTGGCTTGGTAAACGCTGACACTGCTCAAGTGAAAAACTTCCTCTTGCAAATCCTGGAAAAACTCACTTGGGAAATTTTCCCTGAGGCCCCTCGTCTTTTCCACCCCTCCCTCAGGGAAGCGGAGAAAGAAAACAAAGAAAAAAGAAACCCAGCCATTGCCACCAGCTAATTGAAAAACATATGCACAGACCTTTTAAGACACACACACACACACACACACACACAAAAAAAAAAAAAAAAAAAAAAAAAAAATCAGGTTTTTAAAAGAGGTAAATTTTATTAAAAAAGAATGAAACATCTGGAAAATCAGGCTATTGCTAGATGTTATATAGCAACTGAAAAGGGGTTAAACACCAAGAATGGCTCCCTTGGTCTATCTTAATGTTACAAAAGAAAACAAAAATACCTGAGCTTAGCACAGAGGAAATCCACAAGCCAAAATAAAGAAATAAACCTGATCGTGCCTATCATTCTCTGTCCCAATGAATCCTTCTAGGTATGGAAGATAATTTTTCATATCTGATTCAAACTTTACACAGCATTCCTGCTGCCCCTGTCTCTTCAGCCCAGAGAGAACAAGGGAGACACAAAGGAAAAGCTTTCCCCCACCCCCATTTTTAAAAGTCCAAGCCTTCCCATTGGCTCTTTTAGTCAGGTGCCCACTCCCTTTCCTTTACCTGGGGGACTTTGTTAACCCTTTACAGGTAAAGCAAGCAGAGAATAGCCACCAAGAGGGACTTTATAGCTAACTGGCTGGGTGTTCATAAAAGGGAGCTACCCTCCTCCCCTTCATTTATCACAGATGCAAAATAACTGGGTTCCCTGTGCCAGTTTGAAGAAATTACTCACAACCAAAATTTGAAAATACATTTGATATTTTTGAACTTTGCTGTAACACACATGGTAACTTTCAGCAGCAAATCAGTAGAATTTAAACTTTAGATGAGATTTTGTTGCTTAACTTCATACCTTTCTAACTTTCCAATGGACATTCCATTTCCATATGGTGCTCTGTTGAATTATTTGCCATTGGACGTGGTTTGAAGATCCACTGGACACGGAATGAACAGACCCAATGAAGTTAACAGCACAACTCACATTGGTTGTGATCTCCAGAGGGAATAAAGGCTCCACAGGTGGGACCTTCACATTTTTTTCATTTAAGAAAAGGGTTTAAAAATAGTTTTATAACTTGCAGCTTTTCATTGCAGACTTTAGTAGACAGAAGTAGAAGATTCTGCATTTAGGGTGCAGACCCACTGAAATTATTGAAGTGATACCAGTTTGCACCAGCTGAGGACCTAGCTCCTACTAAGCTTTCACTACTACCCCCACCAGACCATTCCAGTTATCCATTTGTGTCTGTATAATGGAGTGAGACTGACTAACAGGGGCTTAGAATCTGCCCCTGTATTTTTAATTTCTGTAAAAAAAAAAAAAAAAAAAAACTAGAACACAATAGAGCTGATCAGGGGGAAAAAAAAAATCAGTATTATATTTTGAAAAAAGTCACCCTTTGAAATTTGTTGACTGAAAAGCTTCAGGATTTCCCACAGATTTTCATTTTGAATTTAAAAAGTGTTTTGTTTTGAAACATTTAAAAACAAAATGAAATGTTTCACTTTAAAGTGTCAAATCAGAATGAAAAATCATTTCCTGTATGAAAGATGAAACCATATTCTCCAGTGGCATAATTACTTGGTCAGGAAATGTTGACCAGTGCATAGGATAAGTGCTTATTACTCTATAGAGAAAGAAATAAAAAGTAAAACAAATGAATAGGCATAGAAACTGAGCTACCCCTTAACCCCTAGAGGTGAGTCCTTCATCTTGGGGTTCAGACACGTTGGCCTGACAGTGTGGGGAATCCGGCATTGCCAAGGCTCAAGATGTTAGCTGTTCTATGGAAAGAAGGCTTCGATACCCAGAGATATAGCTAGATGCTTTTCACAAACATTCAATTCAAATATGAGAAATTCAAACTAGAAATCACAGATCCATATTTGAAATTTTCCAAGTGGAGGACGTGGCTGGGGTTGACTCAGACTCAGACTTTAAGGTCAGAAGGGACCATTATGATCATCTGGTCTGACCCCCTGCATGCTGCAGGCCATAAAACCGTCCCTACCCCTTCCCTGGACTCTGCTGCTGAAGTCCCCAATCCTGTTATTAGTGACTTCAATCGGCAGAGACCCTCCTGCTAGAGATCCCTGCCCCATGCTGCGGAGGAAGGCGAAAAACCTCCAGAGGCTCAGCCAATCTACCCTGGAGGAAAATTCCTTCCCGACCCCAAATATGGCGATCAGTAAGACCCCGAGCATATAGGCAAGAGTCTCCATCCTGACCCCTGTTAGCCATTATACTATTTACCTACCATTGCTTGGTTTTCCTTGACTACTATAATTTACCATTAAACCATTCCCTCCATAAACTTATCTAACTTAATCTTAAAACCAGACAGGTTGAGTTCATCCTTACTTCACAAATATTTGAAAGAGTAAAACTGTCACAGTAAGCATACAAAAAAATAATTAACACTACAAACTCTTCCTGCCACCAAAAAGATTTTTGTCCAGTTTGTCTCGGTCTAATCTGTTGCTGCAGAGTTTTGTTCTTGTGTGGATTTTTAGACAGAAGATCCTTTCTAGGATCAGAGGGAGGTATCAGGAGTGGGACTCTTGAAAAGTAAGGTTGCCAAAGTAAGGTCACCAAAAGCACTTAGTTACCAAAGCACTTAGTGATCAATATTGTCAAAGATATCCCAGTATAATAGAAAAACAAATAGTACAATCATACAGGAAGATGAAAGGATCATATGCTTGAGACTGCAATGTGTATAGATGCTATGTGCTGACTGAGGCTGGGAGATCAAGATGACATTTGGCAGCACTCTGGCCAAACAAGCAAATATACATGTTGTGAATCCCCAGTGGTGATGTGCACCTACAAGATACTCAGCCTGCCAAAGTTCAAACAAAATCCTATTCAAGTTATCACATCACCCACCCACAGCATCACACGAAACATGACTAATTCCTACAAGCAGGGAGGCAAGATTGACAGATTTATTAAGGATTAAATTTTACAGTTGACTGGAAGCAGATATAAAATATTACTTACAATCACACTGCAAAAAAAAAAAGAAAGAAAAAATAGAGGCAATGTTTAAAACCTCAGGAGCCAACATTAAAAATAATATTTCATAATGTACATACTAAAATAAGCAAAATGCAAGAAGAGATTATATGGTTGCTCTCCAGGCATTTCATTCTGCAGATCACTTCATAAGAAATTGATTTACTTATGGACTAAACTGCACTCCCAACACTGCACTTGCAAAACTCCCTGGATTACTAAATAGATCATTCTGCAAACCACTGGGAAGTGCTATGTAGTGGTCCACATTCTGAGAACCACTGCTAGAGCAACAAAATGAGCTTGGTCTTAATATATATATCCCACTGATATCAGAAAAGGGGGAAAATGTATGAAAGAATAAGATCCCTATTCAGTACGGTACTTGAAGTATGTGAGTAGTCCCACTGAAAAGCATGACTTGTCCTAAATACCTTGCTGAATTGGGTCATCATGAGTTCCACACACAAAATAGGAATACAGTTACCAAATTGGAAGCTGAATGTAGACAAGTTTAGACTAGAAATAAAGCCCCAGTTTTTAACACAGTAATTAACCATTAGAACAACTTAACTAGAGACATGGTGGATTCTCCATCACCTGAAGTCTTTAAATCAGGACTGGATGTCTTTCTAAAAGCTGTGCTCTGGCTCAGACGGAAGTTATGGACTTGATGCAGGAATTCCTGGGTGAGGTTATGGCTTGTGTTATGCAGGAGATTAGAGTAGATGATTATAATGGTCCCGTCCATCCTTAAAGATCTATGAATCTGTTAATATAGAGAGGTTTCAGAGTAGCAGCCGTGTTAGTCTGTATCCGCAAAAAGAACAGGAGTACTTGTGGCACCTTAGAGACTAACAAATTTATTTGAGCATAAGCTTTCGTGGGCTACAGCCCACTTCTTCAGATGCATATAGAGAGTGGATTCTCTACTTGGTTGACATACAATAATCAATTGCACTAGTGGTGTATTATTCATTTAGCTTAAAGATGGCTCCTTGTGGCTTCAGGTGAGCAATGGAAAGAGACCTCCTTTTCTGAGGAATTGTTTCCTGAACAAATGTTGGGAAAAATTCAGTTGTCAGTATTGAGTATTTTATCATTTATGGGTGCAACCTGAACAAATGTTGCACTTGCACATTCATTCCCTCAATCTCTCACATGTGCCCCAGGCCTCTGACAATGTTTGTTGCCCTCTGCTGGACTCTCTCCAATTTGTCCACATCCTTTCTGTAGTGGGGGGCCCAAAACTGGATGCAATACTCCAGATGTGGCCTCACCAGTGCCAAAGAGGGGAGAAATCACTTCCCTCAATCTGCTGCCAAAGCTCCTACTAATGTAGTCCAATATGCCGTTAGCCTTCTTGGCAACAAAGGCATACTGCTGACTCATATCCAGTTTCTCATCCACTATAATCTCCAGGTCCTTTTTGGTAGGATTGCTGCTTAGTCAGTCGGTCCCCAGCCTGTAGTGGTGCATGGGATTCTTCCTTCCTAAGTGCAGGACTCTGTACTTGTCCTTGCTGGACCTCAGATTTTTTTTGGCGCAGTCCTCCAATTTGTCTAGGTCACTCTGGACCCTATCCCTATCCTCCAGCGTATCTACCTCTCCCACCACCTTCGCGTCATCCACGAACTTGCTCAGTGTGCAATCTATCCCATCGTTCAGATCATTAGTAAAGATGTTGAACAAAACTGGCCCCAGGACCGACCCCTGGGGCATTCCACTTGATACTGGCTGCCAACTAGACATTAAGCCATTGATCACTACCCATTAAGCCCGACAATCTAGCCAGCTTTCTATCCACCTTATAGTCCATTCATCCAATCCATACTTTTTTAACTTGAATACTGTGGAAGACTGTATCAAAAGCTTTGCTAAAATCAAGATATATCACATCCACCGCTTTCCCCCTATCATAGAAGGCGATCAAGTTGGTCAGGTATGACTTGTCCTTATCTATTTAGACCCTTGCTGAAGTGTTCCCAGTCTATTTCTTACTATGAGTGGACAGTGCCTAGCACAGTGAGTCCTAGATCGGACTCACCCCTGCGCCGCCTCCTGCTGGTCATCCAGGGAATTAGCTCACCAGCCTCTGGAGCGCCCTCTGCAGGCCGGTGATCTGCCTTGTCGTCTGCACTCGCCCCCCATGTCCCTCCCAGGACCCCAGTGCCCCTTGCTCTGGGTGCTGCCCCCTGGCAATACCCACACACGCTGGGTCTCGCCTCCCAGGGGAACCCCCATCCACTAACCCCACCTCACCTCAGAATAAGGCTACTGCCAGTCACCATCTAGCCCCACACCCAGGGGCAGACTGCAGTATCAGCCACTCATCACAAGCAAGGTTGCGTTTGGACCTGCTGCCTTGGCCTACACCTGGGTTGCCCTCTGCAACCCCCAGTACCCCTTGGCCTAATACTAAGCTGCAGCCTGGGACTTTCCAGGCTGGAGCTACCCAGCTCCTCAGCCTTTCCCCAGCCCTGCTCCACTCAGGTACTCTGTTTCTGCTCCCTGCAGCCAGGACCTTCTCTCTCTGAAAGCAGAGAGGGTCTGTCTGAGCTCCTGGTTCCCCAGCCTTTATAGGGCCAGCTGGGGCCTGATTGGTGTGTGGCCCAGCTGCGGCTGTTTTCCCAATCAGCCCAGTAGCTGCTTCTCTCTGGAACAGCCTTCTCCCAGGGCTGTTCCAAACCCCTCAAGGCAGGAGCAGGTATCCACCCCACTACACACCTCCCCCCTCAAAACCCCCACCCTGGGGAATCAAGGGGCCTTCTGGCCTGTGCAGCCCGGAGGTGTCCCGCCAGCCGTGCCTGCTTTTCCTCACTGTCTTTGAGCTTGAAGGCCAGGTCTTCCCTCTCCTGGCAGACTTTTTGGAGCCCCGCATCTGCCATCCGCCTGGCCTGCTCCACGGCCTCTAGCCGTGTCGGCAGGTCCTGGTCCCCCAGGCCGTCTTCCTGACCCCCCACCCTCAGGGTCTGGGTCCATTTGGTGGCCGGATCGTGGACTACTTGGATCCCAGCTTCTTCATGGGCCCACTCGGTATGGGTCTCATCATCGGCGATAAACCCCAGGCCGGTCTGGGTTCCTGCCTCCCACAGGGATCCCTCCACCCCAGTCACTGCTTCTAGCAGTTTTGGCCCTTCTGGCTTCACAGGCACCTCCTCTGGCCTCTCCTCACTTCTTCTGAGGGGGCAGTGCCTCCTTATATGCCCGGGCTCCCTGCAGCCCCCAGCAGGCATTCCGCCTCCGTGCTGTCCCGGGCCTCGGTATTTTTCTTTTGTCCTTCACCGGGCCAACCCTCCCTGGGTTGCCCTGGGCCGTATTCCTGGGGCCGAGGCACTCCCGCTCCAGGTGCCCCCTGCGCCCACAGGCCGAACATGCCCTCAGCCGCCGAGGTTCCCTGCCCCCCCCCCCCCCCGGCCTACTTGAGGGATCGGGCACCGTCGCATTGCGGGCTGAGGTCCTCTTTCTCCAGCCCCGTTGGGACAGTCCCATTTTAAACGTCCAGCCTGACCACAGGCTTAGCAAGCTTTCGCTACGGACCTCCTGGCCCTGGCACTCTGTGGCCCACGCCCTCCACGGTCTCTTTTATACTCCCTCCTCAGGAGTGTTCGCACGGCCCACTGCTCCTCCGCCAACTGGCCGATCTGTGCCTGGAGGGCCCACAGCACCTCCCACAGTCCATCCCAGGTCTCCTGGCCCCCTTCAGGCCATCAGCCCCCTTCCACTGGGCCTCTGATGCTGGACCACACCCAGGGACAACCCCCAGGGGTCTCTGCATAATATACTCCAGTGTATACGGGATCCATTGTCCCATTCCTCAGTTTCCCCAGTCTCAGGCAATAGTCCCGCTGTCCTGCCTTGCCCCTTGTGTCAGGGGCGGACCGCCTGTGCCCGCATTCTCCACCACTCTGTAAGGGGTCAGACTCACCCCTGTGGCGCCTCCTGCTGGTCATCCAGGGAATTAGCTCACCTGCCTCTGGAGTGCCCTCTGCAGGCGGTGATCTGCCTTGTCATCTGCACTGGCCCCCATGTCCCTGCCAGGACCCCAGTGCCCCTTGCTCTGGGTGCTGCCCCCTGGCAATACCCACACACGCTGGGTCTCCCCTCCCAAGGGAACCCCCACCCACTAACCCTACCTTGCCTCAGAATAAGGCTCAGAAGGTGCCAGTCACCATCTAGCCCCATATCCAGGGGCAGACTGCAGTATCAGCCACTCATCACAGGCAAGGTTGGGTTTGGACCTGCTGCCTTGGCCTACACCTGGGTTGCCCTCTGGAACCCCAGTACCCTTTGGCCTAATACTAGGCCACAGCCTGGGGCTTTCCAGGCTGGAGCTCCCCAGCTCCTCAGCCTTTCCCCAGCCCTGCTCCACTCAGGTACTTTTTCTCTGCTCCCTGCAGCCAGGCCCTTCTCTCTCGAGGGAGAGAGTCTGTCTGAGCTCCTGGCTTCCCAACCTTTATAGGGCCAGCTGGGGCCTGATTGGGGCATGGCCCAGCTGCGGCTGTTTCCCCAATCAGCCCAGTAGCTGCTTCTCCCTGGAACAGCCTTCTCCCAGGACTGCTTCAGACCCCTCGGGGCAGGAGCGGGTGTCCTCCCCGCTACAGGCCCTGATCTCTGCTCTAGTATCCTACAAATAATAAGAAAGCTAATTTTTAAAAGAGTTTATCTGTCAGTGTTTATGCCACAAGTGATTGCAAATTAATCCAATCAGGCAATGAATGTCTCCGTGTCTTATCTTCTCAGTCACAAGTAAACACAGGTCAAAGAGCACATACTTGCGAAGAAATGCTTTCAGTCAAATCCACAGTTAATATTTGCAATAAATACATAAAAATAGTTGAATCATTTCACATAATAAATATAAGGAACCACAACCTTCTTTGGGGATATTCGATGAGCAAGTAAAGAGGGTAAATGTATCAAGAAAATTGTTCATTTGGTTCAGTGCTAGTTAAAAAGCTGCAGCTTTAGAGTTGTGGTGCAACAGAGGCATTGGGCCAAATTCAACCTGGGGGTAAGCAGGTGCAGCTCCACTGGATTCTATGGACTAATGATTATATACACAAGGGATGAATTAAGCCCATAGGTTCCTACCTTGGTTTTTCACTGACAGAGCCATAGACCATTTGGTATGGCAGGTGGGGAATAAAGTGGGGTTATCTTCTCTTGTCTTCATTAGAGAGTTGACAAGATCCTGATGTAATTAGAAAACACATGGAGGGTAATGAGCTGACAGACCTTAAAGAGGCTGGTTTTAATCAGTCAGATAAAAATGGATTGGGAATAACCAGAGATGAGGTTAATGGAGACCTTGTTAGTATGATTTTCAATCCTGCCCAATTCGTGTCTGCCCACATATTATTAGTCTTTATTATTTTATTAGAAAAATCAGTGTAATATTAGGAAAGGTATCCAACTTTTCACTTTTTACAGTTCATAGTGTTGTAGTAGAGATTAACTCTTTATATTTTATTCTGATCTTCGACACATACTTCTTATGCCTCCAAAATGAATACGGAATGTCTCCTATGCATATGGAAGAGACAATACTTTACTCTGCATAGTATTCTAGCCTAGGTATCAAACCTCTGAGTTACAGAGGTATTGATGTGTATGAATGAGGGACTCCATTATCATATACTTTCATTCCCACATAACTGAGTGTGGGTTAAAGCTGATTTAGTTCTAATAATAGGCAAAATACTGCCTTGTGTTACGCCAGTGCAAACAAATTTTAAAATTTTTAAATAGTTGAGCCAAATCAGCTGGAAGGAAGAATTTAATCAGGAAAATGAGTAATTTGGAATCATTTAAGAACACTTTACTAGATACACAAAAAGTACAAATGAGGAAAAAAGCCATACTGGTTAAAAAATCAACATGGTTTAGAAGGGAAGTGAAGGCAGCTATATATAGATATATATCTATACACTCACAGATAAACAGAAGAAAGGGAAAGTTGATAGTAATGAATATAAGTCAGAAGTTAGGCATTGTAGAAAATTGATAAGGGAAGCCAAGGGACACAAGGAGACCTCTGGCCAGCAGAATTAAGGACAGTAAGGAGGAATTTTTAGAATATATTAAGAACAAAAAGAATCTTCTAGTATTGGTTCATTACTAGATGGAAATTGTAGAATTATCAACAATAATGCAGGAAAGGCAGAAGTATTCAATAAATATTTCTGTTCTATATTTGGAGGGAAAACAGATTATATAGTCTTATCATGTCATGATAACACTTTCCATTGCATTAGTATCTCTGGAGGATGTTAAACAGAAGCTACTAAAGTTAGACATATTTAAATCAGCAAGTCCAGATAACTTGGATTGAAGAATTTTAAAAGCTGGCTGAGGAGGACTCTGGACCGTTAAGGTTTGTTTTCAATCCATCTTGGAGCAATGGGGAAGTTTCAGAAGACTGGAAGAAAGCTAATGCTGTGCCAGGTTTTAAAAAGTGTAAATGGGATGACCCTGGTAATTACAGGCTTGTCAGCCTGAAATCTATCTTGGGCAAGATAATGAGCAGCTGACATGGGACTCAGTTAATAAAGAATTAAAGGGAGTTAATGTAATTAATTCAAATCAACACTAGTTTATGGAAAATAAATCCTGTCAAACTAATTTGATATTTTTTTTTCATGAGAGTACAAGTTTTGTTGATAAAGGTAATAGTGCTGACATGATAGACTGCATGACATTTTGATTAAAAAAACCAGAACGATATAAAATTGATATGGCACACATTAAACGGATTAACTGACAGATGTCTAAATGTAATGGTAAATGGAGAATCATCAAACTTGTTTCCAGTGGGAGCCCACAGAGATCAGTTCTTGGTCCTATGCTATTTAACATTTGCATCAGTGACCTGGAAGAAAACATAAAATCATCACTGATAAAGTGCAGATGACACAGAAATTGGAGGAGTGGCAAATAATGAAGTGGACAGGATTCAGAGTGATCTGAATCACTTAGTAAACTGGGCACAAGCAAACAATATTCATTTTAATACACCTAAATGTAAATATATGCATATATATCTAGGAACAGGAAATATTCTGTCCGGGGAAGCAGTGACTCTGAAAAAGATTTGGATATTGTAATGAATAATCAGTTGAACATGAGCTCCCTGTATGATGCTCTGGCCAAAAAAGCTAATGTGATCCTGAGATGCATAAACAGAGGAATCTAGAGTAGAAGTAGATACATTATTTTACCTCTATATTTGGCACTGGTATGACTGCTGCTGGAATACTGTGTCCAGTTCTTGTTCCTACAATTCAAAGTTGATAAATTGGAGAGGTTCAGCTCCCAGACTACTGCACTGGCCAGCACAATATGGGGAGGAGGTGACCAGCCCTCTGTGGAGAAAGAAGTGGTTCAGGACTATTTAGAAAAGCTGGACGAGCACAAGCCCATGGGGCCGGATGCGCTGCATCCTAAGGTGCTAAAGGAGTTGGTGGATGTGATTGCAGAGCCATTGGCCATTATCTTTGAAAACTCATGGCGATTGGGGGAGGTCCTGGATGACTGGAAAAAGGCTAATGTCATGCCCATCTTTTAAAAGGGGAAGAAGGAGGATCCGGGGAACTACAGGCCAGTCAGCCTCACTTCAGTCCCTGGAAAAATCATGGAGCAAGTCCTCAAGGAATCAATTCTGAAGCACTTAGAGGAAAGGAAAGTGATCAGGAACAGTCAGCATGTATTCACCAAGGACAAGTCATGCCTGACTAACCTAATTGCCTTCTATGATGAGAGAACTGGGTCTGTGGATGAGGGGAAAGCAGTGGATGTGTTATTCCTTGACTTTAGCAAAGCTTTCTATACGGTCGCCCACAGTATTGCCAGCAAGTTAAAGAAGTATGGGCTGGATGAATGGACTATAAGGTGGATAGAAAGCTGGCTAGATCATCGGGCTCAACAAGCAGTGATCAATGGCTCCATATCTAGTTTGCAGCCGGTATCAAGCGGAGTTTCCCAAGGGTCGGTCCTGGGGCCGGTTTTGTTCAATATCTTCATTAATGATCTGGAGGATGACGTGGATTGCACCCTCAGCAAGTTTGCAGGTGACACTAAACTGGGAGGAGTGGTAGATACGCTGGAGGGTAGGAATAGGATACAGAGGGACCTAGACAAATTAGAGGATTGGGCCAAAAGAAATCTGATGAGGTTCAACAAGGACAAGTGCAGAGTCCTGCACTTAGGATGGAAGAATCCCATGCACTGCTACAGATTAGGGACCGAGTGGCTAGGCAGCAGTTCTACAGAAAAGGACCTAGGGGTTACAGTGTCCAGCAGAGGACAACAAAAATGATTAAGGGGCTGGAGCACGTGATTTATGAGTAGAGGCTGAGGGAACTGTGATTATTTAGTCTGCAGAATGGGAGGGGGGGAGGATTTGATAGCTGCTTTCAACTACCTGAATGGGGGTTCCAAAGAGGATGGATCTAGACTGTTCTCAGTGGTACAAGATGACAGAACAAAGGAGTAATGGTCACAAGTTGCAGTGGGGGAGGTTAAGATTGATTAGTAGGAAAAACTTTTTCACTAGGAGGGTGGTGGAGCACTGGAATGGGTTACCTAGGGAGGTGGTGAAATCTCCTTCCTTAGAGGTTTTTAAGGTCAGGCTTGACAAAGCCCTGGCTCAGATGATTTAGTTGGGGTTTGGTCCTGCTTTGAGCAGATGACCTCCTGAGGTCCCTTCCAACCCTGATATTCTATGATTCTATGAATTGATATCAGTGCAGTTACTACAGTTTAATTACCGGTGTAAATGGGGGTAGAATTTGGTCCACTGAAAAGATACACGTAAACAGACAATTTAGAAGCTACTTTGATCTGCTCCATTTAAGAATCTACCAACTGTCCATATCTTTTATACATAGCAGACTGTGCAGCATATCAGCACTTGTCAGCAGCTGAAGGCTGTGCCAGTCATGATTCAGTGGGGAATAAGAATGCTTTATATTCAGTGATATGGGAAACAGTGTCAGTCCCGTCAATAGCTCTATTTCACTTTATTGATTTACACACTGTAATGTGCTGCTATGATTTGAATCGCAGATGATGCTATAAGGCTCATATTGAGTTACATGCAGAACAACAGACTTTAGTGAAAATGATATTGGGATAGTTCCTGGCGTTGTATACTGGACACACATGCAACAGTTGTGTGATTATGGCTAGGAGGGTTGGGGAATAAACTCATTGAGAAACTAAAGCTGCATACAACCGGCTTCAGCTCTGAGTTTTGGTTCAAGTTACTCATGCTGCAGGAGGGAAAGCAATGCACATGTATTACATGAGGCAGTTTCACCAGTTTTGGGGCCAAGGCTTTGACCCCATTCTGACTGCTTTGTGCCAATCCTTGGGTGCAAGACAGATGGAGATGCAGCGGATCTGCCCTGCTGAGGATTCTACTGGTGTGCGGGAATCCCCAGTATTATAGAGCCAACTAAAGTCACTATATATCACCTTCCCCATTGTGGACACTATGTAAAGGGCATAGCCAGGAAAAAGGGGGAGAACCCTCCTATTCTTTGGAAAAACCCCATGTCATAAATATAAAGGGAAGGGTTACCACCTTTCTGTATACAGTACTTTAAAAGCCCTCCTGGCCAGAGGCACAAAATCCTCTTACCTGTAAAGGGTTAAGAAGCTCAAGTAACCTGACTGGCACCTGACCAAAAGGACCGATAAGGGGACAAGATACTTTCAAATCTGGGGAGGGAGGAGGCTTTGTTCTGTCTGTTTCGTGTTGCTTTTGCCAGAGACAGATTAAAGAAGCAAGCAACCCAACTCCTTTAGAGTTAGTAAGTATTTAGCAAGGACATGCGTTAGATTATCTTTGTTTTGGCTTATGAATTTCTCTTTGCTGGAGGGAATGTGTATCCCTGTTTTTTCTTTTTGTCTCTCTTCAGCTTCAAATTTAGCTAATTCTAGTTTCTGTTGGACATTGCATTTCGCCATCCTAGCTCCTGCTTGCCTAGCTTACCCGAGAGCAAGAAAGAAGGAAAAAAAACTGCTTGTGAATTTCCTGGCTGTAAACTAAGACCTCTGCTTCCAGGCAAAGAGAGAGAAAAACTTCAGGTCTGTGCTTTTGGTTCAAAATGATCTCTAGTTCAAAATGATCCTACCGCTCTGCCACCATGTCAGGATTCCCTCCCCACTCTGAACTTTAGGGTACAGATGTGGGGACCCGAATGAAAGACCCCCTAAGCTTATTTCTACTAGCTTAGGTTAAAACTTCCCCAAGGCACAAATTCTCCCTTGTAGCTTGGATTAGGTAACTCTGCCACCACCAAGTGATTCAAACAAAGAATCGGGGAAAGGACCACTTGGAGTCTTATTTCCCCAAAATATCCCCCCAAGCCCTACACCTCCTTTCCTGGGGAGGCTTGTGAATAAACAAGATGAGCACAGACCAGCCGTGGGTTTTTAGAATACTAAAAAACCCAATCCGATTCTTAAAAATACAGAACTTTATTAGAAAGAAAAAAGGTAAAAGGAGTACCTCTGTAAGATTAAAATGGAAGACAATCTCACAGGCAATCGGATTAAAAACACAGAGGGTTTCCCTCTAGGCAAAACCTTAAAGTTACAAAAAGAAAAAAACAGGAATACACATTCCCCCCAGTACAGAAAAATTCACAAGCCAAAACAAAGGATAATCTAACCCATTTCCTTGCTAAATACTTACTAACGCTATAGGAGTTGGATTGCTTGCTTCTTTGATCTGCCTCCGGCAAAAGCCACACGGAACAGACAGAACAAAGCCTTCCTCCCTTCCCTGATTTAAAAGTATCTTGTCCCCTTATTGGTCCTTTTGGTCAGGTGCCAGCGAGGTTACTTGAGCTTATTAACCCTTTACAGGTAAGAGGATTTTGTGCCTCTGGCCAGGAGGGATTTTATAGTACTGTATACAAAAAGGTGGTTACCCTTCCCTTTATATTTATAACACCCAACTACAATGAGCACAACTTAGGCTAGGTCTACACTGGGGGTGGGGGGTGTCGACCTAAGATACGCAACTTCAGCTATGCAAATAGCGTATCTTAGGTCAATTTATCTGGCCGTGAGGACAGCGGCGAGTCGACTGCTGCCACTCCTCCATCGACTCCACTTCCTCCTCTTGCTGTGGAGGAGTTCTGGAGTCAACGGCAGAGCGATCGGGGATCGATTTTATTGCGTCTACACTAGACGCGATAAATCGATCCCCGATAGATCGATCACTACCCGCCGATCCAGCGGGTAGTGTAGGCGTACCCAGAGTCCCGCTCTGAGGCTGCTCTCCAGCGTGCTTTGAGACAAGACACTTACCAAACAGCCCCAGTACCAGGAAAGAGTAAAAATGGCTTAAAGTCATCTTCACACCATGATTTTGCGAGCTGCACTTCATGCAAAAGGACAGGTCATGAGAATTTGTCCCTTTGTGTTTCTGCTGTCTTTATTTAGGGTGCATGTGCCCCAACTGACATACATAAAAGATTTTTCAAACATCCATTGGGCATCACTTATTCTATTACAGCTTAAATTTCATGGGAAATTTCATGTAAACTGCATGAAAGTGTTATTCCTGAGGGCATTCTGCACCAAAACATTAAAAATTCTGTGCCAAAAAAGTAAAAATTCTGCAAATTTTATTAGTCAAATAAATATGGAGGCTCCAGTATGGCATTGGGGAGCGCAGGCCACTGGCTGCACAGAGGTAGAAGACTACTCTGCAGCTTCTGCCAGGAACGGACTCAATGATGAGGCAGCACCCAACCCTGACACAGCACAAGGACTGGGCCTGCCCCAGAAACACCTCAGTGCCCTGCCACTCCATGCTATCTGCACCAGGTGTGGGCAGGCAGGCTCAGCCAAGCAGGATCCAAGTGTGGATGGGCTTAGTGTGGGGCTATCCAGGTGGGGGATGAGAGAGTTTTGTGTGGGGCCATCTGGGTGCAGGCGGCTCAGTGGGAGGATCCAGGTGCAGGGAGGGGGGAGGATCTGGATGCCCAGGGGGCTTTGTTAGGGGGTTTTGGATGCAACAGTAATGGGAAACTGCAGAAGGGTCCAGGTGAAGGTGGTTGGGGTTAAGTGAAGGGATCTGGGTATGGGAGACTCAGTGGGTGTGTCTGAGTGTGGGGGGCTCAGTGGGAGGTCTGAGTGTGGGGGGATAAAACTCGTCAGGGGGCTCTGGGTGTGGGAGGGTCCAGATGCTGGGGGAGTAGAGCTCAGTGGGGTGCTAATCCAGGTACAGCTGGTTTGGGCTTGGTGGGGTGGGGATCCAGGTGTGGGTGGCTCATCGGGGTGTTCCAGATGCAGGGGGACTGAGACTCATTAGGGGGGTTCTGGGTGCAAGGGGTGTTAAGCTCCACGGGACGGTCTGGGTATGAGGGGGTCTGGATGCACGGCAGTTGGGCAGATGGGGGAGCAGCTCCCCGTACAGTGATCACTCCCCCTGCAGCTGAGGAGCGATGGATGCAGGAAGCGGGGGGAGGAGGGGAGTTTGCAGAGCTCCCTGCAGCTGGGGGAGAAATCTGGGGGTGAGTCTGACCCAGCCCTGGATGTAGGGGAAGAGGAAGTCCCATCCTCCCCAGGCCAGCCAGGACTAGCATCTGAGCCCGGCACAGGGTAGGAGCCACCAGACAGGTCTTCCCTAGTCCTGCCTCCTGCCCTACAGTGATTTACCTCTCTGCCAGCTACCGTGGTCACCCGAAATATACTGCTGGGGAGGGTCGCATGACTGTTCTTGTGGCTTCCCTTTGCTTCCCTGTCAGAAAATCATTTTTCTGCAGGGAAGCAAAGAAATCTGCAGGGGACATTGTCAAGGCTGCTTCCCCACTCTGAACTTTAGGGTACAAATGTGGGGGCCTGCATGAAAACTTCTAAGCTTAACTACCGGCTTAGATCTGG
Organism: Chrysemys picta bellii; assembly: GCF_011386835.1. NCBI lineage: Eukaryota > Metazoa > Chordata > Testudines > Emydidae > Chrysemys > Chrysemys picta. Next base: position 186,151,009 of record NC_088793.1, read on the forward strand.
TCCGCTGCCACCATTCCCAAAGCTTATTCCCTTCCCTGGGAAGCCTTGAGAAACTCTTCACCAATTCCCTAGTGAATACAGATCCAAACCCCTTGGATCTTAAAACAAGGAGAAATTAAACATCCCCCCTCCTTCCTCCCACCAACTCCTGGTGGATCAAGATCCAACCCCCTTGGATCTAAAAACAAGGAAAAATCAATCAGGTTCTTAAAAAGGAGGCTTTTAAATAAAGAAAAAGGTAAAAATCATCTCTGTAAAATCAGGATGGAAAATAACTTTACAGGGTAATCAAACTTAAATAGCTCAGAGGACCCCCCTCTAGCCTTAGGTTCAAAGTACAGCAAACAGAGATAAACACTCTAGTAAAAGATACAAGTTGAGAAAACAAAGATAAACTAACACGCCTTGCCTGGCTGTTTACTTACAAGTTTGAAATATGAAAGACTTGTTCAGAAAGATGTGGAGAACCTGGATTGATGTCTGGTCCCTCTCAGTCCCAAGAGCGAACAACTTCCCAAACAAAGAGCACAAACAAAAGCCTTCCCCCCACCCAAAATTTAAAAGTATCTTGTCCCCTTATTGGTCCTTTGGGTCAGGTGTCAGCCAGGTTACCTGAGCTTCTTAACTCTTTACAGGGAAAAGGATTTTGGAGTCTCTGGCCAGGAGGGATTTTATAGTACTGTACACAGGACAGCTGTTACCCTTCCCTTTATAGTTATGACAGACATAAATTCTGCACATGCGTAGTGGTGCAGAATTACCCCAGGAGTGAAGTGTGAGATACAATGAAAGGCAAACAAAGAGCAGAATTAGATCTTTTCTTCTTGAGTAAAAACTATAGCCCAGAACTGCATCTAGTTGTTTAAGATGATGGGAACAAGAAAAAAAAAACATTCTGCAAAAGAAAGATGTATTAATTTTAGCACAATACTTCAAGTAATCTGAAACAATGACCTTTTCATAAGAGAAGCAGGATGATTTTTTTAAATTAGATTTAATCAGTCTAAGAAAGCAGGGACTATGTAGGAGAAAGCTTATTGTTATAGTGTTGGTCAAAATTGTAACAGGCTTTAAAAGGAGAAATTTCATTTCTGTTGTTAAAGTAGCAATTCTGTAATGTTTTGTTTATTAGCTTTGTTTTCTTGGGCTTTTAACCCATCAGCTATTTTATATCAACTGATAAATAAGGTTTTAACAAACTGGTTAAAACTGGATATAATATTAGAATTTTCTACATTAGAACTGTGCTATTTGAAAACAGATAATTCTTAATCTCAGCCCTTAGGCCCTGAAGGATCACTTTACAGTAATTTGAATGAGTAATAGTAATTCACATTAATATTATGCACACAACTGCAGCTTCCTGTATCAGAAACTTAAAAAAAAACATTTACAGCCAAATTCTCCTCTTTTGCATTAATGTAAAGCTGCAGTTACTCCATTGAAATCAGTTAGGTTTGTTCGTATTTGTAATGGTGTACTTAAGAGAAGCCAGGATTTCACCCTTAGTCTGTCCAGTGAAACAGACTCTGACTTTGGGGAAGGGAATGGAGAGAAGAGATAAATCTGGAAGGGTGAAGGCATCCCTTCCTAAAACTAAATAGACTAAATAGACCTACATACTCCGACCCTCTGCTCCTTTTCCCCCCAGGAAAGACTTATGAATTCTATTTCTTTATCTAGTGCCTGACCATAAGTAATCCTGCTCATCCAACCATGGTCATAATATAGTCATAATATAACTGAAGCAAAACTTTTGTGAATCACCTGACCCCTAAACACCAGAGAAAAGTTGGCCATTACCAGGAGCCACTAAAACATAGGACAGTATCATCATTATTTTGCACGGATATGGCAACACATGGCATCTTATAAACATGAAAGGGCCTAAAGTGGTTAATTTGTCTCTTAGGGTATGTCTAATGTGCAATCAGAGATATGACTGCAGCATGTATAGCTTTGATCGAGCTAGCTCAAACAACAGCAGTGAAGCCCCAACAGCATGTGCTGTAGAAGCCCATCCAAGATCCTGGGTAGGTATGTGACATTCCCCAGGGTACAATCTGGATGGCTGAACAGCTGTGTCCTCTCAACCCTCAAACCTGAGGTGCCTTTCACACTCCTGGCCTGTTCATATTGCCTCCCCCCCCCACCCCAGCATGCAAAAATTACTTGAAGCTGAATGATATGAGCACTCTAGCCAGTCCCTCCTGAATTATATTGCAGAGTGATACCTGAAAATTCTTAGCCCGGACATGTGCATCTTGAACTGCCCAGAACCCTCCTGGACAATACAAGCTCATAGAAAGTCCATCATTTCATGAATAGAAAATGATATATACAAACCCTGCTACCCTAAATGGAGGTTCCAAACACTTCAGTCCAAACACACTGGCGTAGGTAAAACAATAAAACAAGTTTAATAACTACAGAAAGAGAGATTTTAAGTGATTATAAGGAATGAGGAATAAAAGTCAGAATTGGTTACAAAGAAATAAAAGGTAAAATGCAAACTAATATCTAACTTAACTAAGTAAACTTAAAGAAAAAGTTTCTCTCAACATATCCTCCCCCAACCAGGACCCCTCCCCCAAATCAATTATGCTTTCTTTGTCTTTCAAACATTGTTGATGCCATGAGTAGAGATGAGGCAAGAGAGGTGATTTGTGTCCTCTGTTCTCCCTTCTTATAACATTTCTCTTCTTTGAGAATCACCTCCAGCTGGGTTCAGGTGACAGCAAGTCTGTTTGCCAAGATGTAAATTTCCGCTCACACCCCTTCTTTGTGCCAAAGAACAACCGCTTAATCAGGTGATAGTCCATTTGATTTTGTTGACACTTGCCTGAGGCATCAGTTTGCCTTTTGTCTCTGAGGAACTGATTTGGATTATGGCTTAGTAACATCATAGAGTAGAATCTTAACTTTACATATAATGTCAGACATATTTTACCAGGACAATAATGATTAGTTAATTATGAGTTTTCCAATGAGTTTTCACAAGGCACACTTTGTACAAAATTTATCATAGTCTTGTAAAAAAAAGTGGTAAACATGAGGGTACAGACTGTCACAATCTACTCATTCAGCTAGCCCAAGGTACCACCTGTGCTGCCGTGATTTCAATGCTATTGTTATTCAAGCTACCTAGATCAAAGCTACATGTTCTGCAGTCATACCTCTGATTGCTGTGAATGCATAGCATAAGACTCTCTTCATGCATTAATAATGATTGCTCATACTTTACTGTAGACAGCTGACAGATAAAAAAAGTCTGTTGATTTTTATGGTTTCTGCAGTTGAAAAAAATAGAGTTGCAATTAGCTTAGTTTGAGACATATGTATATTACAGGAACTCATTCTGCTTGTGTATATCACTGTCTCAACTTCACCACTACTGCATACACATCTGTGGATTGAGCCTCACTTGCTTTGACTTAATGAAGCTTCATTTCAGTTCAAAAGTCCACTACTTCTTTGAAGACATTCCACGGAGTAGCTCCAGTTCTGGGATGTGTGGCTGAATGATATCAATGCTATCTGCAAACTGAGCGCTCAAGATGGAAATTCACAAGAACAAGTCCCCTCACTTCCTGCTAGTATTGACCTGGTAAGAAATTCCATGATAATAGCCTTTCTTGCTGTTTTCCCTACTTCCTAACCCTTCCAAAGCCAGTTATCACTTCTTTTAAAAAAGGGAAGTTACTAGATTTCTTTGCCTCTCAGAAAGATGAAGGTTCACTCTGAGGGAAGCACAAAGGGTTGAATCATTTACTATCTCCAAGCCAGTTTTCCCCCCTTCTTTATTCCAGTTGTAATGCTCAGGGTCATGCCAAATGCAGAGTCTAATTGGAGGGATGGTATAGCAAGTCACATTACAGACCTGTGGGCAGTTTCCATTCTGTCTGATCTCTCTAATTGGGTTTGTCTACAATCAACAATTCCCAGTGGCAGAATTTTTAAAAGACATTCCTTCTATGAGTGCTCACAGACTGGAAGATATGAGCAATAAAATATTTTATGGAAAAGTCATGAAGATAAGGTGAAGTCAGTGCTCCCCAGAATCACGAGGGTGGGGGGTATTCTCTCCTCCGTACATGTGAATAATCCCTATTAAGATTAAGGTCTGTTAAACATTTTCATCAACAACTGAAAGACCATGCTGTGTTTGAGCACACCATTGGGAAATGGAAAAGATATCAGAACTGAAGATATCAAACAGCAACATTGTACAATGGAGTTTTACCAGCAGCTCTAGGGCAGTGGATAGATCTGAGTCATCCTCTTTTGATTATTTGTGTATGCATCACTTCAGTCTGACTGTAGCCACATCATCATTAGCAAAACTTACTAAAATTTTACCATCTTGCTCTGAATGTTTTTCCTTATAGATGGCTATCCAGGGAAGAGAGTATGGATTTGTTTTCAGCTGAAACACTGCAAGGAATCTGAATGGAATTTTCTGTAGCTCTTTTTCCAAAATATTTCTAAGTGAGGAGTTTAGCCATTCAGTTAGGGGATGATGCTTTAGGAAGGCCACTCTCTATTTCCAGTTCTTTACTGGTCAGTGGCACTTCTGCAATTTTATGGCCCCGCACAACAACGGTTTTAGGGACTGCAGACATGTGCCCCATTTCCTGGTATGTGGCATGTAGATGGGGCCTTGCCAGGCTACTTTTAGCCCAGTCAGCACTGACCGCAGGGGATGGTTTGTGGAGTCTGTTCCACTAATCGTCATTATAGTTGGTTCTAAAAATGGTTTTAAAAAGCAGATATTTTTAACTTGTTGCAGTCAATTCTTCTGAGGTAATAACAAAGGAACAGGATAAATTACTGACTGGGATGAGTTATGTGCCTCTTGCCATTACAATCCCAGCCAGTTACATGGAGGTTGTAGATGAGAGCTGAAAACACACCCTAAACACTTAAAGACTAATGGAATTTTATTTAGTTTTATTGTGTGTGCACAGGTCTTCTAGACAACTAAAACCTCATACTCTGGCCACTTAGGTTGTTTGAATCACTTCTAAACATTCTATTCTGCTTAGAATGTAAATGAAATTCACCCACGAACACTTGCATTTAAAATGTTACTGTGTTCTTACAGGTTCATCATGTTGCTAACATAAATCAAACTTTATTGGCAGAAGAAGAATAAATAATGTGCAAATGCTCAAGCTATTGCTAAGAATCTATCAACAGGTAAGATAAATTACATCAACCATTAACAATGAATCAATGGTGCAGCTAGGGTCTTTCACCTTCCACATGGGAGTACATTACATGCCTAAATAGATGTCATAAAAGGTATCAGTAAGAACTACGGTGTTATAGTGCTGGCTATAAACACACTAAATAGGAAAAATGTAAACAGACAATATTCAAACTGTAGCTACTGAGCTACTTACAGCAAGCAGTAAAAGTAATAAAGGGGTGACACATTAGTTTATCAAACACTTACTATAATAAATCAAGGAGGTCTCAATGTATCTACCTTTGAGCCTTGTCAAGAGAAAACTTATGCAGACAGTTGGCCAAAGATTGCCTTTTAATGTTAAAGTGGTTTCTTTCAGTTCCTTTGGTCTCTTTAACATAGCCATTGCCTTTAGAAGTTGAAGAACTCTACCTCTTGAAAGTTGTTCTACCAGATGTGTGTGGCAGATCTACATGGCTTCCCAACCCTGAAGCAACATCTGGGAGATTTAGTGGAAATATGGAGAAGCATAACAATGCCATGCTTTCTACTAAAATTCAGCAGATTCATCTGGAAATTGTTAATCTCTTGACTTTACAAGTTCTGAAGGCCCTGCTTGCATCCAGAGTATAGGTTCAAAAATGACCCAAGAATAGGGATGACCTCCTAATCTGTCAACAGTGGAATTGCCCTGTGCTGGGACCATTGTACATTGCCTTGCAGCATAGTGACACTTGCTAAACTATATGTACACATCATTTGGGTACCTGGCATCATTATAGAAATCCATTGAAAGGACTTTTGCCCATTTACTTTAATCACGTTCCTCTCAAGAGAGAGCTAGCCTGAGATCCCGTTAGATTCCCGATGGGTTGCCTTAAAATTCCCCATTTTATTAGAAATTTCATCTCTTGGAAAAATACGTACTTTGTGGTACTGCAACTCTTTCAATTATGGGAGCAACATCCTGAAACTCATGGTAGTGGCACCATGCATTTTTAGTATAACCCTTAAATTATTACATTAAAAGATCAAACAGAGGCAACACAAGATGTGTACAGAGTTAGTAACTCACTAGCCCTGCCTGTAGATGGAGCATTGATTGCATCAAGTGCAAGACAAAACATGAAGTACTATCAAAACGTGAATCACTTAACTTATTGGATTACTGCAAAAATATGACAAAAAGTTTCCAGAATGAGTGAATGTAAAAATTCTCCAAACTATGTTAGACTCAGTCTGACACAGCTCCTGAAAATCATGTGGAAATCAAGCAATTTAAGGAAGATTTCAACATTGAACTTTAGAGTGTCAGGTAAGTTAATTTCTTTTCTTAGGATACTTCTAATCAATGAGTTAAGCCTCCTGTCCATGTACAGTGGTCACAATTAAGACGTCAACACAAGAAATGTGCTGTTTTCCCTTATATAAAATTTCCAGTATGCTGAAATGAGAATATATTGCTGATCATGTATTAAGAAGTCTGCACTTTAAGCAATTTACATGAAGGAGGAAGCACTTCTGTACTGGATCAAGTTATGACTGGACAGCTTTACCTTCAAAAAAGATGATGCAGGTGCAAAGTACACTATTTATATGCCAGTGACAAATTCAGCTACATTAAGAAAAACCAAACTTCAGAATTAGCAATAAAATCTGGATATTGTTGATATATAATCTAACTCTACATCTTCTATCAGTGCCTATGGTAGACTTAATCTTTTCAGCATCAAGGAGTAGTCAGCATTCAACATATATATTACCTATATACCTACAGCTTTAAAATGGTATTAGCTTTTGCTTGGGGAAACACCACCACATTAAGTCTTGCTCCACACTAATTGTCCATCTTATCCCACAATGTAACATGCAATAAGATGCACCTTTCATGCACAATTGGAACATAGAAGACAAATCACTACCTGTCCTTTCTCTCCTCAGTGGAATAAATATACAGTCATAAATCCCAAAACTCTTGGCCTCTTTTGGGAAAGAAGAGGGTAGGTCTTGCTTTAGTGTTTATGGATCTTACTATATTCCACTTAGCCCTACTCCCAATGCCTATAAAAGGCTCATTTCTCCCTCGGGGTAAGCTTTTTATAGAAGCATTTCTTGCCCTGGAAATAATGGAGACTATTAGGCTATTAGTAATGGGAGTTAAGCCCATGCTAAAGATTTCTTCACATTGAGTCAAAGCCTCTCCTCGCTCAGACCCTTTTACTCTGTCTTAAGGTCACATTAGGTCAGCTCCCAGACTGCTGCGCTGGGCAACACTGTATGGGGAGGAGGTGAGCAACCCTCAGTGGTGAAAGGACAGGTTAAGGACTATTTAGAAAAGCTGGATGTCCATGGGTCCAGATCTAATGCATCCAAGGGTGCTGGATGATGTGATTGCAGAGCCATTGGCCATTATCTTTGAAAGTTCATGACGATTGGGGGAGGTCCCGGACGATTGGAAAAAGGCAAATATGGTGCCCATATTTTAAAAAGGGAAGAAAGAGAACCCAGGGAACTACAGACTGGTCAGCTTCACTTCAGTCCCCGGCAAAATCATGGATCAGGTCCTCAAGGATTCCATTGTGAAGCACTTGGAGGAGCGAAAGGTGATCAGGAACAGTCAACAGGGATTCACCAAGGGCAAGTCATGCCTGACCAACCTGATTGCCTTCTATGATGAGATAACTCGCTCTGTAGATATGGGAAAAGCGGTGGACATGATATATCTTGACTTTAGCAAAGCTTTTGATACAGTATCCCACAGAATTCTTGCCAGTAAATTAAGAAAGTATGGATAGAATGAATGGACTATAATGTGGATAGAAATCTGGCTAGATTGTCAGGCTTAACGGGTAGTGATCAACAGCTCGATTTCTAGTTGGCAGCCGGTATCAAGTGGAGTGCCCCAGGGGTCAGTCCTGGAGCCGGTTTTGTTCAACATCTTTATTAATTATCTGGATTATGGGATGAATTGCACCCTCAGCAAGTTCGCAGATCACACTAAGCTGGGAGGAGAGGTAAATATGCTGGAGGGTAGGGATAGGGTCCAGAGTGACCTAGAGAAATTGGAGGATTGGGCCAAAAGAAATCTGATGAGGTTCAACAAGGACAAGTGCAGAGTCCTGCACTTAGGAAGGAAGAATCTACAGGCTGGGGACTGACTGGCTAAGCAGCAATTCTGCAGAAAAGGACCTGAGAATTACAGTGTATGGAAAGCTGGATACGAGTCAGCTGGGTGCCCTTGTTGCTAAGAAGGCCAATGGCATATTGGGCCGTATTAGTAGGAACATTGCCATCAGATCAAAGGAAATGATTATTCCCCTCTATTCGGCACCGGTGAGGCCACACCTGGAGTATTGTGTCCAGTTTGGGTTCCCCCACTACAGAAGGGATGTGGACATATTGGAGAGAGTCCAGCGGAGGGCAACAAAAATTATTAGGGGCCTGGGGCACATGACTTATGAGGAGAGGCTGAGGGAACTGGGTTATTTAGTCTGCAGAAGAGAAGAGTGAGGGGGGATTTGATACCAGCCTTCAACTATCTGAAGGGGGGTTCCAAAGAGGATGGAGCTGGGCTGTTCTCAGTGGTGGTAGATGACAGAACGAGAAGCAATGGCCTCAAGTTGCAGTGGGGGAGGTCTAGGTTGGATATTAGGAAACACTATTTCACTAGGAGGGTGGTGGAATCTCCTTCCTTAGAGGTTTTTAAGGCCTGGCTTGACAAAGCCTTAGCTGAGATGATTTAGTTGGTGTTGGTCCTGCTTTGAGCAGGGGATTGGACTAGATGACTTCCTGAGTCCCTTCCTACAGTTCACATAGAACTGTAACAGCCATAGCAGATGATAGAAATTTATCCTCTTATAAGACAGCAGATGAAAGGAGATAAATAGGTTGGTCTCCGTGGAGTAGTCCCTTTTCTAGAAAGGGAGGAAGGCCTCGTGGTTAAGTCACTGACAGGGACTCTGTAGATCTGGGTTTAATTCCCAGCTCTGTTAGATTCCCTTATTGATTCACTTATTCTGTACCTCAGTTTCCTCTATACAAGTTGGGTCTATTAATATGTTCTCTCACACTCCTGCCTCTCTTGTCTAGTTAAATTGTAAACTTCAGTGCAATAACTGTTTTTTTTTTGTAAGACTATAAACAGTGCCTAGCACAGTGGGGCCCTGATCTCCATTGGTGCCTCTTGGAGATCCTATAATATTAATAAATAATAATGAAAGTTTCCTGAACATAATTTTCTCAGCACAGTTTTCTCCTTGTGCGTTGATGAACTAGAACAGTTCTGGCTCTTGAGTGTCTCTTTCATATAGACTGATGGGGGTGAGTAGAGGGGATTTACATGTGACTATGATCTCCCAAGTAGAAGCAAGAGTGTAATGTTTACTCCTACTACTACTAATAAAGGTCTAGCTTTTATATAGCACTTTTCATCCATAGCTCTCAAGTGGTTTCCAAATGAGGTAAATACCATAATCATCCTCAATTTATAGATAGGGAAATGGAGGCATATGGCAGGGATACGACTAGTCAAAATTCTTTTGGAAAGAACAATTTCAAGCTGTGCAAAGAGAGTTTTGGGGAAAGAGAAAGGATCTCCACTCCCTTGGGGAGTGATCAGAGAGCAGAGTCAAACTGCTGGGAGATGTACCTCCATAACAGAGAGCTTGTAATCAGAATGACAAAAAGCCATTAAAAGCAGCTAGATTGAAGGTAGCCTGAAGGGGAGGAGATTGATTAATGGATTTCAATGTGAACATGATTGATTTTGGACATCTACTGCATGTACACTTCACCAATGATTTAGTTTAATTTGCTGGGTATTATTGTGAGTTCAACCAGATATGCACAAAACTATCTATCATGCCCATCATCAGCAGAAGGAAATGTTGCTTTCACTTTATTTTATATTTTATCCTTCTGTTATAACTATAAAGGGAAGGATAATAGCCCTCCTGTGTACAATACTATAAAATCCCTCCTGGGTAGAGACTCCAAAATCCTTTTACCTGTAAAGGGTTAAGAAGCTCAGGTAACCTGGCTGACACCTGACCCAAAGGACCAATAAGGGGACAAGATACTTTTAAATTTTGGTGGGGGGAAGGTTTTTGTTTGTGCTCTTTCTTTATGGTGGTTGTTTGCTCTTGGGACTGAGAGGGACCAGACATTAATTTATGCTCTCCAAATCTTTCTGAACAAGTCTCTCAGATTTCAGACTTGTAAGTAAACAGCCAGGCAAGGCGTGTTAGTTTTATCTTTGTTTTCTCAACTTGTAAATGTACCTTTTACTAGGGTGTTTACCTCTGTTTGCTGTAACTTTAAACCTAAGGCTAGAGGGGGTTCCTCTGGGCTCTTTAAGTTTAATTACCCTGTAAAGTTATTTTCCATCCTGATTTTACAGAGATGATTTTTGCCTTTTTCTTTAATTAAAAAGCTTGGCAGAATCCCGCCTAGGATCTATTTGAAACAATATTCATCTGCATGGGGGTCTTATGCATTGGTGTGGCTCTGACAGACCCCACAGCTCCCTGGCTGCCCCAGGTTTCCTTGCATGGAGGCGAGAAAGGAAATCCACAAAAGCTTAATAGATCTTCCAGCCCTATTGCCTGTTTTTCAGCACCGCCTCCCTGCATTTATCCCTTTTACCATAGTGATTCAAGGGGCTTTTGCCTGAGACATAACTAACTTAAAACTGAGAAGAGACTTCACAGTCTGGTCCAAAGGTTGGAAGCACTCATCCATGTAAAAATATGGTTTCCTGGAAGAAGTGGAAGAGAGTTAGGAAACAGTAAAAAAAAAAAATGAAAAATAGGCAACAGGAGATAGATTAAAGAATGGGTGGGGAGTAGGGAATAATCGGCAGGACGAGGGATAAAACCCCCAAATGTATAACAATGACAAATAGACAGTAGGTGGAGAAATAGTACTAATGGGAAAATGGGAAAGCTTTACAATAAATCTCATATGACATCCCCCCCCTCCATCCTCTTTCTGTTATCTATTAATTCTGCTTTCACTGACAGCAGAATTTGGTCATTATATGTGTAAATTTATGGAGACAGGCACTTCTCCTCTTACATGACTATAAAATTTCTGGTGGGTAAAGAAATATCTTTTATTGGACCAACTTCTGTTGGTGAGAGAGACCAGCTTTCAAGCTTACAAGGAGCTCTTAGAATCAGAGAAATATAGAACTGGAAGGGACCTCAAGACATCATCTAGTCCAGTCCCCTGCACTCAAGGCAGGACTAAGTATTATCTAGACCATCCCTGACTGGTATTTGTCCAACCTACTCTTAAAAATCCCCAATGATGGAGATTCCACAACCTCCCTAGGCAATTTATGCCAGTGCTTAACCACTCTGATAGTTAGGAAATTTTTTCCTAATATCCAGCCTAAACCTCCCTTGCTGCAATTTAAACCCATTGTTTCTTGTCCTATCCTCAGAGGTTAAGAAGAACAATTTTTCTCCCTCCTCCTTGTAACAACCTTTTATGTACTTGAAAACTGTTATCATGTCCCCTCTCAGTCTTCTCTTCTTCAGGTCTGGGGAACTAACTTGGCATGTCACAGCTAAATACACGATAGAACAGATTGTTTAGCACAGGGATCTCAAACTCAAATCACCATGAGGGCCACATGAGGACTAGTACATTGGCCCGAGGGCCGCATCACTGACACCTTTTCATACAAAAGGCCCCGCCCTGCTGCCCTCGGCCCTGCCCCCATTCCACCCCTTCCATGAGGCCCCACCCCTGCCCCACTTCTTCCCACCCCTTCCCTGCCCCCATTCCAACCCCTTTCCCAAAGTCCCCACCCCAACTCCGCCCCTTCCATGCTCCTAATCCCCCCCTCCCTCCTGGAAAGCGCTAAGCACCACCAAACAGCTGTTTGGGGGTGGGAAGCACCTGTAGGTAAGCAGAGGAGCGGGGACGCAGCGTGCTGGGGGAAAGAAGGGGTGGCGGGTGAGGGGAGCTTGGCGGCCACAGGAAATAACTCCTGGGTGACAGGAGGGGCATGGGGAACTTGGCAGGTCACAGCAAATAACTTTGCAGGCCGCTGTGTGTTTGAGATCCCTGGTTTAGCCTAAGTAGTTACCACATATTTCAAGGGACCATTCAAGGTGAAGTGTCCTGTTAACATCCTTGTAGTCATAGGGGGGAAAGAAAGGGGCACGGGTTGTTACTGAGTTATAATACGCTCCCAGACTTGTCTTTTGAAGGTGTTGTGTAGGTTTCCTTTGAGGATGAGGACCGAGAGTTCAGATATAGAGTGACTGCTTTTTGTAAAGTGTTCACACACACATGATGTGGTGTTTTTGTTTTTTATCATTTTTCCTGTGTGAGTTATTTTGAGAACTTAATGATTGTCTGGTTTCACCCACATATTGGGGCATTAAGTGCACTGGATGAGGTGCACCGCATGCTGTGATAAGCATGTGTAGGATCCATGGATCTTGAAAGGTGTGGGGAGTGTTGATCATTGTAGCAGTAGAAATATATCTGCAGGATTTTCATCTGTTGTTCTGGCAGTGTCTGACGCTGATTTGAGTTGCTGTGTCCTGGTCTATGGGGAGCTTGCTTCTGGTGATGACCTTGGGAGTTTTAGTGAGCTTGGAGAGTGTAGGGTGGTAGGTGACAACTAGGGTGTGTGGGCTGAAGGGGTTTTATTCTGTATTGAAGCAAGTTCTCTTGGAGTGTTTGGGTGGCCCATTCCATGATGTGATCTACTTCCCTGGTGGAGTGTCCTTGTTTGGTAAAGGCTGTTTTGAACATGTTAAAGTATATCTATCCCGGACCTTCTCCTCAGAGCATATTCTGTGGTATCTGAGTGCCTGGCTATAGATAACAGATTGCTTGGTGTGTTTTGGGTTGTTACTGGATCCCTGAAGGTAGGTGTGGTGATCCGTGAGTTTCTTGAATATATTTGTCTGTAGGGTTCCATTTTTGCCTCTGATCACAGTGTTCAGGATGTGGATACAGGTGTAGAGTGTTCCAGAGAGTTTAATGGAGGGGTGGTGGTTAAAGTTGTGGTGGAAATTTATGAGGGAGTTTAAGTCATCTGTCCAGAGGATGAACTTCAGAAAAACTGTGGAGCCACTTACTACACCTCACATACTCCAGAAGGGACCACTTCAAACAGGAAGTCACCACTTTTTTCTACACACCTGAAGAGACAAAATCAGGAGAGTTACCTGGAAATCATACAAGAAATCCAAAACAACTATAAAAAAAAAACCTGATTACAGATATACAACACAAAAACACGAAGTGGAACCAACTACAGCTACTCTACATCCCACAGAACACCTCCAGGAGAAACCATAGCACCATTGCCCACCACACAGACATTACACAATACACAAACATTGTCAATTTATCAAGACTATCTCTAACTGGAGCTGAATTATCTGTATTCTAAGGGACTGAATTTCTGCCCTACCACAGAACTGGTTGCCATACTAACATGTGGAGAACTAGATCTTCTGCATGATTATGCTTTGTAAGACTGAATTCATAGAAACACCAGAAAACATTTGGGTTTTTTCCTTTTCTTTTTGCAACATGGAGTTTGATTTCAGAACAGCTATGAACAGTTCTCCCTCTAGACAAGTGCACTTGTAAAATAAGTGATAACTCAGCCAGGCATTATACCTAATTTATACACCTGTAATGCTGTCTGATTGGTTAAAATTAGACATTGGCTCAAATCACACTGTTCAGATTCAAATCTGATAATCTCTAGTTAAAATTATGTGAAGGTAGATAGAAACTCATATTGTGTTTTAATGAAACATCTCTCTCTGCTATCAGATGGCAAATGACATTTTTACTAACTGGCAGTAGGATATTTGTTTCTAGCAATTAAATAGAATTCACTGTCTTGTTTCTGATCTTTACAATAGCTCCACAGGACCAAAGACTTTAAGAAGTCATTATAGAAAAATCCCTAATCTCTTCCTTTGTTAATATCTTTACTTTTAGCATTACGCTGTTTCAGTTCTCTTTAGATTTTGATCTGTACTGGATTTCATCGGTGCCAGAATATTAAACAAATTCAATTCTTCAGTATGCAAATATATTCTCTCTCTTTATTTGATAGCTCTTCCAATTAGGCATCGTCCACTGAGCTGAAAGTCTGGATTTCATTACTGTAAGTTAAGTAATTGACAGTGCTGTTCACTGATCAGTTTCCCTGTCTTGTGGTTAGCACATGGGATCCTGTGTCTGACTTTAATTACTACATTAACAGGAAAACAGAGCAGCTTTTCAGATCACCAGGTAATTATTTCGGTATTGCCACTGGTCCTGTGTTTCTCCACTGTGTGGTATCCTATGGTTTTCCATTGTAGCCAATAGGGAATGGTGCAGGACCCTACCACAAGAACACTTAGTTCCTACAACTAAGAAGGAAAGCTGAGGAACTCTACACAATGAAATCACATGTTTCTGTTAGTGGACAGCACTATATATGGAGGTGATAAGCTGGTATTCACTATCAGTGATCCTTGCAGTTCTCTCTCATTGTGACCTCTTTCCTGCCTGGAGTGTCAGGTGCCAGCTGTAGGCATAAGCTCAGCACTGAAATTCATAGCTGGAAACCAGACCAGCTCACGTGTATGTTAGTATTGTTCAAGATAGGTATTAGGATATGTCTACACTAGAAATGTAAGTCTATTTACAGTAGGTAGGTCCACACTATCCTTCTTGCGTGGATGGTGCTCATCATCATGGTTTGCACTTCCATGGAGCACTTCTACTGACCTAAGAAAGGCAGCATGGGGAGCTGAGAGCCCGGTCTCTCAGCTATGCTGGCAGTTCCCTGCTGGGAGCCTGGCTTTCCTACAAGCTCCCGGGCTTCTGGTGGGCTACCCCATCCTCTGCTCCCTTTTCCCTCCAGGAGTGAGGAAAGCCACCCAGGGCTTCTCCCCTCCCTATTCCCTGCCGGGAGCCGGAGGGAGCCACCCAGGGCTTCCCACCTCCGGGAAGCTGGTTCCAGCTGCCCCAGCTTCTCCCCGCCCCCTGCTCCCCACTGGGAGCCAGGCAGCCTTGTAAATTTCACGACTTACTCAGTGAGCTGTGAAATTGACAAGGCTGCCTGGCTCCCAGCTGGGAGTGGGTTGGGAGCAAGCCACTGGAGCTTCTCACCCTGCCTCTCAGCTGGGAATGGGGTTTGAAGGCTCTGGGGCTTTTTGCCATGGCTTCCAGCAGGGAATGGGGTCCATTCCCCCCAGCTTCCAGATGGAAGCAGGTTCCAGCCAGCCATCTCTCCAGGGGAGAGCCAACAGCTGATGTAAGGGACACAGTGTCTACACAGACAATGTGTCATCCTAACTACACCAACATAAGCCCTACATCTCTCGTGGAGGTGTAGTTATTATGTTGGTGTAGTAGGGCACTTACAACGGTGGAAGGAAGGCTGTAATGTAGACACTGACATAATTAGGTTTACATAAATTGCCTTATGTTGACCTTCTGTGTTGTGTGGATCAGCCCTTAGACTTATGAGAATGTGTTTAGTGTTTGGACTCTATGGAATGCTTGGAAGCTGCCAAATGCATTAATTTCACTTGTAATATCTGTATATATATAATGCTATAAGGTGATACACAGTTTTGCTTTACAATTATAAAAATGCTTACTCTGAACCTAGTTAGGACTAATGGTACACCCTCCATCAAGAAGAGTGATCAAAACTAAATGGGCCATTGTGGAACATCACAATACAAAGGCTGCGTTTATGCCCTCTCACACCCATGAAGGTGCTACATGCAAGAAAGCCCATCTCATTAGCTTGAATGCTGGAAGAAGAGGATAAAACATGAATGCAAGAAAATTTTCTCTTTGTTGTTTGGACTCTCACAGGGCTGGAACTATGCAACAGAAGCAGAGATCACCATAGTCAGTCTGGCTTAGCTCTAAAAGACATTCACTGCTGACAGATTACTCTGACCTTTCGAAACCATAGACTAACTCATTTGTATATATGTGTGCCTGCTTTAGCATATAATTTATTTCTTTTCCCCAGTTAATAAATCCTCAATTAGTTTACTATAGGATTGGCTACAAGCATTATCTTTGCTGAGAGATCTGAGATACAAATTGACCTGGGGTAAGTGACTGGTCTCTTGCAACTGAAAGCTACCCAAATCTTGTGTGATCTTTGGTGTATGGCAACCAATTACCACCAAGTCCGGCTTGCTTGGGTAGCAAGATAGACCAGCATGCCCATGGGGACTGTCTATGGCTCTATGGTAAGAGTGTTATAGTGCTTCAGGAGTTTGCATTTGTTACTGGGTTGGAACATACAGCCAGTTGAAAGTGTCTGCCCTGCTTTTGACAGTTGGCCTTGAAGTTGGCAGTCATGGTTGTGTACCAGTCCAGACAGCATGACAGAGGCAACATGAATGATGTCACCCAAATATTGAGTTGCGGCATTTCACTTGATAAATGCAGAGGTAACAGCAAAAGATGCTGCCCCCACCCAAAATGATAATCTTGTTCAGCTGAACAAGGATCAGATGCTGCTCTCAGATACATGTCTAGGGGTTAGGGCCTTATCCTAGGAATCAGGAATCTATTCCTAAAGTAACACAGCAGATCTGTTTCCTATATTCCTGGGTATTCTGGGTATTCCCAGACATTTAGGAATAAAGCAGTGGCATAATCAAACCATATCCAGTGTCTTCTGGCATAACTGGACAATGACCTCACTGCACATTAAGCAATGGGGGTCACAATCCGGCTTGTCAGAAAAGGAGTGTTGCTCCTTTGGAGGCTAGAGAGCCAGAGAGTTACTTGCTATGGCAGCTTCATATCAGGTCAGCGTGGGACGGCTAATTCATCCTCCTCCCACCCTTTGCCCCAAGGGACCAGAAGAGTGGGGGAACTATTTATGTCCACACCAGTGCAGGAAAAAGCCCTCATACCTGGACCAAGTAGAGCAGCTCCCACCCTCCCACCCATGGAAGTGGTTAAAAATCAGGTTTGTCATGAGTCACTATGGGCATTAAGCTGGTCGCTCCTTTCACAGGGGACTAGGGATGAATTTTTTCCCCTCACCTTAGATTGGGCAAGGAGAGGTAGGTTTTCCTTCACCTGCCCACAACACAGTGGGGGCGTAGTTGGGGCAAAAAAAAATTAAACTGGGTTGACATTCCTGGCTTCAATACAGATGGCAGCTGTGCCACCGTTGCCCTGCAACCTTGGGAGCCTTAGGATATCTTGCTGAAGGAGTTTCCACCTGGGCTGCTCACAAACAGCCGTCCAGCATGCAAACCACATCCTGAGTGTGTGTGTGTGTGTGTGTGTGTGTGTGTGTGTGTGTGTGTGTGTGTGTGTGTGTGTGTAAAATTGTAGCCTGCCAACCACACCTGGGTTAGTGTGGCTGTCATCAACCTCTGTTATAGTTCAAGGTGACCCCAGAACATTTCCAACCTCAGATTTCCCCCCAGAAATGTATGTCCTATACTGCTCAGCCCTCTCCTGGACAATACAGTCCTTTATATCTTTAGTAGAAATCATACGCACACAACTTGCCACCCAAATGGAGTTTCCCAAATACTTCAATTTGAACAAGGTTAAACAAGAAAAATAAGTTTAACTACAAACAGATTTTAAGTGAGTACAAGTCATGAGTCATAAAAGTCAGAAATGGTTACAAAAAATAAAGATAAAGTTCTCACCACATGCTTTCAGACGTCTTACTGATCAAACTTCTTAGGTCAGGATCCCTTCTCCCAGTATCTAACAAAGATTTTCTTTGCCGTTTCAGGTGCAGTCAATGTGATGGGTGGGCGGCGGGGGGCAGGAGGAGTGTGTGTGCCTGGGTGTGTTAGTTCTTCCTTCTACTTCTAGTCCTTCCTTTTTATAGTTTCGGTCCTCCTCTTGAAAAAGTCTATGGAGAAGGATGTTCCCTGCTGCTTTTTTCTCACCTGTTTGGGCTTCCTTTATTTCCCTTCCTGCTTGATGACTCTGTTTACCGCTTAAATGCAAATTAAGCAGAGCACACATCCCTTTGTTTGAGACAGGCCTGTTTGCCAACCTCAGTTTGGAACATATGTTAATAACACCAAACAGTGGAGTCTTAACATCATACATAATGTTGCCACACATTTTATCAGAACAGTGACTGACAGCAAATTATAAGTTTTCAAATAACTCACAAGGCATAATTTGTACAAAGATTGTTACAATAGCATGTAGGGTGTGGACACAGTGGTACATTCTGTCACACAGGGATTAGGCTATGATGTCACAACTCATCAGGTAAATTTGGGGTGGATGTCCAGCACAGGAACTCCATTGTGGAAGGGATATGGTGATCAGAAAATGGATTGTTAAAAGGAAGTATTCTTTAAAAGAATGGAAACAAGGAGGTTTGGGGCTGTATGACTGGTACAGGAGGGAGTCAACCTACCCCCTGCGTCCCTCTTTTGGGGAAGAGGGGCAAGCTCCTAGCAGTGGGTTGGCTGGAGACCAGGAAGGGCAAATGGGAACAGAGGGCAGCAGCCTTCCCCCAGGCATATGTAAATGATTATGGAATTACCTGCACTGTACACTTTTAGCTTTCAGGTACTCCCAGACACTTAAGAATAAGGCTGCAGCCTAATTAGACTGGAAACTCTGGATGTGGTTTTTCTTCCAGCATAGTCAGAAAATGAGCTTTAACTCACTGAATGGCACTCCCTCCAGCCCTCACACCATTTTTGTGGCCCTTTTCTGCACCATCTTCAAGTCTTCAACATCCTTTTTGAAGTGTGAACATCAGAAGTGGCTGCAGTGTTCTAGCACTGGTCTCACCAAGGCCGTATACAGAGCTAAAGTCACCACACACTGACTGCTCCCTGTTAATACATTCAAGGATTGTATTAGCTCTTTTTATCACAGCATTGCACTGGGAGGTCATGTTGAGTTGCTAGTCCACTGTGACTAAATCCTAAATCCTTCTCTGTAGGTGTGTTCTGAGATATCTGAGTACATTTTTAGCTGAACGCTACCTTAATGCCATTGCCAGAAGATGACTGAATATTCTGGAGTTTCTCAACTGAAAACTCTGCAGATTACTACTACTCAGATGTCTGACTGTAGCCTGTGTGTAAATAACAATTTACATGTATAGAGTGCCCATTGTCCAGAGAGATCCCAAAGCAATTAAGAGATTCTAATTAGTGATCACTTCACCCACTGAAGAAATGCAGCCATCTCTGAGGTGCAATGGGGCAGTACCAATTCACAACAGCTTAGCTGCAGTAGCAAAGAACGCATACTTCATTGAAAATACAGGGAAGATTACTAGGTAGAATGGAAATATCCAGACATAACTTGGATAGTGGGCTAACCTTAAACTCTTAGGAAATGTGATAGGGAATCAAAAGGGGCCAAACCAAGGAAGAAACATGCACACAGAGTAAAGGAAGCAGAACCCCCTTTAGCCTCTGCAAAAATACCAGCCCACAAACCCTTTTATTCATTCCCCCTTCTCCCTCACATATAGGTTACTCCACATGGCCTACTTATATACTTGTTTCAAGGCAACTGTCATTCTCTGTCAGTTAAGACAGGACAGGTATTGATCACAGATTATACCCAAATATATTAGCTCTTCCTTATTAAGCAGACCCCTCTTCCCCACCCACTTCCAGAATTCTGTTTTCTCATTGCAGTCCACTAGATCTATTTTTCAGCATGTTGAAACTTCTGTGAGCCCTTCTAGCATGTATTCCTCATTATAACTACAAACTCCAGAAGTTTCTCATTGAATCTTTCCAGCTACAATTGTCACACTTCACAACCAGAGAAACTGTGTCTCTCTCCAGTTTTCCAGAGAGCCTATGAAGTCCTTGGCAACTGTTTCTTTTCTTCTCTTCCCTTCCTGATTGTTTTCTGATTATTCCACTGCATTTTTCCAATCTTGGAAGAGTCCCACTCATCTTCTCAGAAACCATTCCAATGCAGTAGTAATATTTGTGGATCAGCAAACTAAGTGTGAGTGAAAAGGGCCCCATGGTTTATCTTGCCTCGACTCCCAGCTCCATTCCTCAGGGTGGTTTTTTGCAGGAAATGGTCTTCCCCCACTGCGGGAAACCTATTTTTTCATGAACACTTGAGTAGAGAAAAAATGGAAGGGGCTCTATTTTTCAGTATTGAAGTCTTTCTAAGCCTATTCTTTAAGTTTTCCTGCTTATTGATAGTCCAACAAGATTACTACACAATACAATTTTCAAAAGCACCTGAATACCATTGAAAGCAAAAGGGTCTTAGGCACCTAAGTGCTCTTGAAAATTTTACCTTAATTTTCTCTTTTTTCTTGACTTGCTTTCAGCAACTAATTGGAATATACAGTTAACAATAAATATTGCAATCAATCTGTAAAGTCCCAGGAACAATAAAAATGACATGTTTGAATAGTAATGAGCCCAGAGAGGCTTCCTTGGACAAGTTTTTCTATTTCAAAAATCAGTGTAGACTCTTGACAAATTCCTAGATAGAGCACTCTGAACACTCTAGTGAATACCGACGAAAGACTCAGGAACATTTCAGTGACTGAAACATAGAATTTACAGTTATGATTTGACCATTTTGATGCTGCTTTTTGTGAACATTCACAGGATCAAAACTCTGCTTTACAAATGTTCCAAATAATTACCAAATGGAATCCCTGTTGGGAGGGGGCATCACCTTAGAAATTCTCCCTGTGTTTTATGGTCATCTAAAGATGGACCAGAAGCAATATCATGTAACTTAGATGACCACTTACAGAGCTCCAGTGTCAGCTACAAATACAGAATACACATAGGAAAGAGTTACACAGCAATCTATACATCTACATATGTTTGCACAGAACATTTATCAAACAATTTCATACATCAAATAAGCCTGTCAGACTGCAGTCTGCTCACAATTTGTGAACAGGAACAAGGGCTAAATTCATGAAATAAATTGTTTGTTGTGAATTGTTCACCCAACTCCCCTCCGAGGTGCATTGCAAAGAAGTCGTGTAATGTCTGCTTTGCAGGCTATATAAAGACAGGCATTAAAAGGCTGCTTACACCTTTTCCCCTTGTTTCCATCCTTATGAATATTTTAAAACCGTGTCCAGTTCTCTGTGTTCTTCATGATTAAATGCTACTATTCCCTTAGTTCTCCATGAACTGGTATATTCTGATTGAAATAAACAACAGGTAACAGAAAAGACCCCACGGCATTATTAATTACCCTAACTGTCAATTATACGTTACCCACAGGAACAAGACAGATGGTAAGACAAACAGTGGTGAGATAGACTGGTATGGCTGACTGCTTCACACTCACCTTAGAAAGAAAGATGATACATCACTGTTAGTGTGAACTGAGAAAGGATGACCTTCTGTGACACATACAAGACATATTGAGGTAAGAAGTATTAATGACTGGACTTAAGTAGCCGAAACTTAAAAAACAGTAAAAATAGCAAACGGAAACATTTAAGCTTCAGGCCAAAACAGAGCATTATTTGAAAGGAATCAAAGAGGCATCCAAGTCTAAGGAAGGAAATGCATCCAGAACATATGGCAATTATTGCTACTCTGAAACACTATCTCAGTTCCCTACAGTGTCTAGTTACCTCATTCCCTTCATTTTGTTGTTTCCCAGTAGTAGAGAAGGACAATATGTCAAAGTCTTCTAATTTCTTAAAAACTCTATTTGACAATAATTGGTGGCTTGGCATGAAGTTTCCAGATATCCTATTGCCAAGATGATGTAATTTGAGAAGTTTAAAAGAGTATTAGCCAAAATTGTTGCCTCATTGGCCCAAGAAACTAGCTAATATATGGAGCCTTGCAGGGTTTTCCTGAGGATGAGAAATCAGTGATACGAGTTAGGTATATTCTTGGTGCAATCTTGTTTATTAAAAAATTTACACTAAGTCTCATTTTCCTGAATACAGGAGAAACAAACAGCAGGCAGTTTCCTGTCTCAGAAATCCCCAAGTATGTCACTCCATTGAGCTCTGTGTCCAAGAAGATTTGGCTCTCTGCTTCCTTTCAGAGTCACACTCAACCCCTTCTCCTGGCTTTTTCATACCAACCCACCCACAGCTTGCTACCAATGACCTAGTCATAGAATCATAGAATCATAGAATATCAGAGTTGGAAGGGACCTCAAGAGGTCATCTAGTCCAACCCCCTGCTCAAAGCAGGACCAATTCCCAACTAAATCATCCCAGCCAGGGCTTTGTCAAGCCGGGCCTTAAAAACCTCCAAGGAAGGAGACTCCACCACCTCCCTAGGTAACGCATTCCAGTGTTTCACCACCCTCCTAGTGAAATAGTTTTTCCTGATATCCAACCTGGACCTCCCCCACTGCAACTTGAGACCATTGCTCCTTGTTCTGTCGTCTGCCACCACTGAGAACAGCCGAGCTCCATCCTCTTTGGAACCCCCCTTCAGATAGTTGAAGGCTGCTATCAAATCCCCCCTCATTCTTCTCTTCTGGAGACTAAACAATCCCAGTTCCCTCAGCCTCTCCTCATAAGTCATGTGCTCCAGACCCCTAATCATTTTTGTTGCCCTCCGCTGGACTCTTTCCAATTTTTCCACATCCTTCTTGTAGTGTGGGGCCCAAAACTGGACACAGTATTCCAGATGAGGCCTCACCAATGTCGAATAAAGGGGAACGATCACGTCCCTCGATCTGCTGGCAATGCCCCTACTTATACAGCCCAAAATGTCGTTAGCCTTCTTGGCAACAAGAGCACACTGTTGACTCATATCCAGCTTCTCATCCACTGTGACCCCTAGGTCCTTTTCTGCAGAACTGCTACCTAGCCATTCGGTCCCTAGTCTGTAGCAGTGCATGGGATTCTTCCGTCCTAAGTGCAGGACTCTGCACTTGTCCTTGTTGAACCTCATCAGGTTTTTTTTGGCCCAATCTTCTAATTTGTCTAGGTCCCTCTGTATCCGATCCCTACCCTCTAGTGTATCTACCACGCCTCCTAGTTTAGTGTCATCTGCAAACTTGCTGAGAGTGCAGTCCACACCATCCTCCAGATCATTAATAAAGATATTAAACAAAACCGGCCCCAGGACCGACCCTTGGGGCACTCCGCTTGAAACCGGCTGCCAACTAGACATGGAGCCATTGATCACTACCCGTTGAGCCCGACGATCTAGCCAGCTTTCTATCCACCTTACAGTCCATTCATCCAGCCCATACTTCTTTAACTTGGCGGCAAGAATACTGTGGGAGACCGTATCAAAAGCTTTGCTAAAGTCAAGGAATAACACATCCACTGCTTTCCCCTCATCCACAGAGCCAGTTATCTCATCATAGAAGGCAATTAGGTTAGTCAGGCGCGACTTCCCCTTCGTGAATCCATGCTGACTGTTCCTGATCACTTTCCTCTCCTCTAAATGTTTCATAATTGATTCCTTGAGGACCTGCTCCATGATTTTTCCAGGGACTGAGGTGAGGCTGACTGGCCTGTAGTTCCCCGGATCCTCCTTCTTCCCTTTTTTAAAGATGGGCACTACATTAGCCTTTTTCCAGTCATCTGGGACCTCCCCCGATCGCCATGAGTTTTCAAAAATAATGGCTAATGGCTCTGCAATCTCACCCGCCAACTCCTTTAGCACCCTCGGATGCAGCGCATCCGGCCCCATGGACTTGTGCACGTGCCTGCACTTGCACTCCAGGAAAACCCCTGGCAATCTAGCTGGGTTAGGTTTGGTCTGACCTGGCTATGTGGCTAGGCCTCTATTGTCTACAACTGTTACACTACATTAAGGGACTTAATTGTTGCTTCCACTGAACATGAAAGAGGGCTTGGCACACCCTTAGCTTTAGCAGAGTCTGTGACTTTTTATGTTCAAAGAGTCCCTTGGTGGCAGCCATTAGTACCTGTCAGCATAACATTATGGTTGTCATAATCCAAGTGCACCATGGGAGGAGATGATGTAAGGAGCCCCCTCAGCTAGTACTTCCACACAAGAGGCTTCTATGATTTGGCTGCTTAAGCTCTATAAGTGCAGGGGGTGCTGTTAGCCCTGATGACTTGGACAATATGCTGTTTTACTAAACTTCCAGGGACCATTGTACCAGCCCCCTCGAGTAAAAAAAACACCAGTGAACCCAGGTGATATCTGTATGCATAAATAGTTTGAGAATTTCAATGGAGAAAACCATCCCTTTTTTTACTTTAGTCAGAAGGAGCTAATCATAAATTACTCAAGAGCACCTAAGGAGGTGAGAATGCTTTCAATCACCTGCAAAAGGAATCCTTTGAAACAGAAAGTAGAGATAGGTGAACACCTCAAGATGTCCATGAATAGTCACATAAATTTTTTGACTGTGCTCACACCCCTTTAGTGCTTCCTCCCTCTGAATATTGTAGCAAACATTTACTAACAGTGGTGTTGGTAGAAATACATTCTGATACACACATTCAAGAATATACATGGGAAGTGATTTTGAACTCATAATAGTTAGTATTCACACAAGAAACTAGACAGAGCAGACTTTTGTCTGTTAAGGAAATGAAACAATATCATTTGGCCTATACATCCACTCAAAAAACCTAACTGCCACACTTTACCACTTCTCCCCTTTTTCCAATGGAAAAACTGAAATGGAATGACATTTCAAGGCAAAACAAATTACATTTAGAAATTCTGATTTGAAACAAGTAGTTCATTTAGAAATTTCTCATTGGAAGAGAAATTATGCCAACATCAATTTGCCAAAGAAAATATTTTCCTGGAAACCACATTTCAGTTCAGGTAAGCACTAACGATAACCCAAATCAAGTATGGGATATATTGGATATATTTATCTTTAGCCACTGATGGATTTTAGGCAATAGGTAATTTAATTTTAAAAAGCAAACCCCACACAACAACTTTTCACAAGCAATTGGTAACTGAAGACAAATGATCCATTCTTTCTGCATTGAAGTCTCTAAATCGATATTTAGAGACTTCAGCACAGAATGAGCTGATGATTTGTGTTTTATTATGAGCTATTCTGTACAGTTACTCTTCAGCAGCGGTTCTCAAACTTTTGTAGCGGTGACCCCTTTCACATAGCAAGCCTCCGAGTGTAACCCCCCCTTATAAATTAAAAACACTTTTTTATATATTTAACACTATTATAAATGCTGCA
Organism: Chrysemys picta bellii; assembly: GCF_011386835.1. Taxonomy (NCBI): domain Eukaryota; kingdom Metazoa; phylum Chordata; order Testudines; family Emydidae; genus Chrysemys; species Chrysemys picta. Next base: position 186,176,339 of record NC_088793.1, read on the forward strand.
GGCAAAGCAGGGCTTGGGGTGGAGGCTGACAGCTCATGACCCCCCATGTAATAACCTCGCGACCCCCTGAGGGGTCCCAACCCCCAGTTTGAGAACCCCGGTCTACAGTCTCTTAAGCAGCTGGAATAAAAGTGATAGGTGAAGTAGAAGCAATTTAATATCTTAGTATTCCTAACCCATTGGCTAAAATTTAGGTATTTTGAAAGACCTGGATTCCAACCCAGAGAAAGCACAGAGAAGAAAGAAAGCTAAAACACAAATTTGGACTCAATTTTTAACTATGTCAAATTTATACTTGGTGCAACTGAGAATTAGGTGGGTGGACGAGGAAAGGTGGTTCTAAGTCTCCTTTCTGTTCCTGCTGAACAGCCCTTGGCCTAACTTAGATTAGCCTCTGGGCCACTTTATTTTACCCTTGATCCAGCTACGTCCTCCAGTAGCTGAGAATCTAAGGGAGTCCATGCCCATCATCATAGACCTCCCAGATTTGATAGAAAAAAAGTTGTTACATTCCTAGGAACATCCTCACTGTATTCAACTGGTAGCATAGTTCACCTGCCATGTCTATCTGTTCATCTACTGAATTTTCTTGATATTAATAATAGAAGGTGTCTCAAAATGTCCATTTGTACTACTGCGATATTTGAGATCCACTGTGCTTCTTCTAATAGTTCTTACATTTGGGAGTTTTCAATGAAGGGCCTGCAGCTCAGGACATTTTTAATTGACATTGGTCTACATACATATTGGTACATGTTCTTAGGAACTTAATCTGCATAATTGACTGAATGTTCACTGTCCAGGTTTATCTTTGGGATGCCCTGATAGGTAGAAGAAAGAAGTTTGCACAAGTTTAAAATTGTGAGCACTTGTGAAGATCTATACTATTGTATTTCAGAAGTCTGACAAGAACTCCAAAAATGAACTAGATGGATAATGTGATACATCTTAACAGACCAAGAGATAAGATGTAATATAATAGCTCTATAGCTCAAATGTCTTCTTCAGATGCTCAGTAGTTAGTAACCCGAGGTCAAAGAGATCTTTTGTACCTGGTTTTGTATCAGAATCCTCTGTTACTGACAAGTACCTTTCAAGCTATCTGAATCAGCAGTGCTAAAGCATGGAAAAGGAGGCTGTCAGATATTGCTAAGTTCTATGGACCTGAAGAAAGCATCATAAATATGCCTTAGGTGACAAAGAAAGGGCTTTTCTTTTCACATGATGGAGGGTATGTGTTGGAGCCGGGGTACAATTTCCATCTTGATGAGATGCAGTAGCTTGGTAAGAGTTAGCGCAAGGATACTAAAAATGGAGTGTAGCCTGGCAGTGCATCTGGCAGGAGGGATAGTAGCCCTGAGTACTTGCCTAGGGTTTCTGAGAGGCATGTACTTGGTAGCAGACATCCCCTTTGTATGTAAATATTGCCTATAAAGGGATTTTTGAAGTTTTGTTTAGCAGTACTCTTCTTTGAAATCCAGCCCTTTTAAACCTTTAAGTGAACGTTAGTATTTGTGACAACTGATGGATTATCCACAGTAACGACTGAAGCTGTCTATTCACAGAAAGATATAGCAGAAAGGCAGCTTCCCTGACCTGTCTGGCCTGGTATAGGAAGCTTCTGTTTGGTGTAACAATGCAAGCTTCTTCCCTGCTCCAGTGGCTGCTGTTGCCTCTCATACGGCTAGTATCTGCCTGCACACATCACTAGATCAGCCACTCTAAGTTGAAATTTTCAAATTTATTTTGGAAACAAGAAGCTAGTTACCTAGTTACTACATGATTCCAGAAGCTGGAGCTGAAATCATATGACAATGCCTATTTTCATATTTGCCCAGGGAAATGTCCAAACCAAGCTGAAGGAGAACTAACCCTGTGGAGCCCAGCAGAGCAGCAGGATCATATATGAACATCTGCAAAATCTATTGTGAGCAGAGTCTCATTTTGGCATCTGAAAGGGTGGAGCTAGGCTTGTGGATGAGGACTGGGAAGGGAAGATATTTTTCCCCCTCCGAGTCCAGATTGGGAATATCAATAAGGTTGTCAATTAGCATCAGTTCTGATGGTTTGGGGTAAGGTGTGCAGTGTGGGAGGGGGTTGGGACACCTCTTCAGACAGCAGAACCACCCACTTGTTTCACGTAGATTCTAAAACCACCATTAGTTAATAATGACTTTGCTAATAATAACAACAATAGATCAGTCAATATGTGAATGGAGCTAAATGTGGCCCAATAAATGTAATCTGCTACTAAAAGTCACAAAAGCAGGACTGATGCAGAGGCATGTTTCAACCAATTTAATATCTATCGCAAAATGTTGGTTACTTTATGCCCACAATTAGTCCAAATGGTGAAAAAAATAGTTGAGTGTACCTTATCACAAAAAGAATAATAAACAGAAGCATTAAAGTAATGTATGAATATTAATTGGAGCTACTTAATAGAGGTATGGGTAATTGTAAAAACAATATGCAGGTACTTTAATTTTTGGATAGCAGTGGTGGGTTCTACTGCACTGAACAATACACTGATTTATGCATAAAATAACTGACTAAAATCCATCTTTATAAAGGCTTTTCAAAAGTTTCCACAGTTCCATAAACCAGGCAGCTGTAACCTATGAAAAGGCAATTTTTAAAAGAATCATGCTAGTGATTTTGTTTTCTAGAGCTAACACTATCTGAATGGTTATTTTATATACCAAAGTTTGTAACTGAGAGCACAGACACAATAAATTACGAATGCAGAGTTCCAGCTGAAATGGTTCATGTATCACCAAATCTATGATACACCTAAAGCTTTCAGAGGGGATGTTAACACACTGACCAAAAAAAAAAAAAAAAAAAAATCAACCTTTGACTTTTTAATTATCTTGTTAGCCTGCTCTGAACTGAGCTGAGTGAAATATCCAAAATGAAAGGGGCTTTGATTTTCGGTTGAAATGCATGTTTTAGATTTTGCTCCATAGTCACATAGGACTTCCAGTTTCACAAAGTTCTGAAATTCAGTGAAAACACCAAAATATCAGCTGTCAAAATGTTTTTGACGTTCGGATCAATAAGCCAGTTTAAAACAATTATTTTCTGGTGTGAATTTTGAAAGAGGCATTAGAGGAGGCATGTGCTTCACCCACACATGCACAAATTTTGGTCTAGCGGATGAAGTTTAGGGCTGAGAGTCTGGATGTCCTGAGTTCTATTTCCATCTCTGTTATTAGCTTGGGCTTTAATATCCTGCAGTTGTGCAACAATTTACAAACATGCATGTAAATAATTGGAATATTAACAATGGAACAATGGAGTTCTTTTGCTGTAATTCCATATAAATGTATACCTGATATCATCAGATCACTCTTGCAGTATTGTAAGCCTTGAAAACAGAGCGAACATGGTTTATCACCAAGACGTTAAGAAATTGCCTACTTCTATTACATACTATTATTATAATATACTACATCAAAGCCCTGTTTCATTTCCTCCCCTGTTGCTGCCACTCTCCCCTTCTCAATTTACTTCTAAGATGAATATAAAGCGGTTTTCTTTATCAAGTCACTTAGGTAAAGACCCTCAGCCTGTGTAAATTGTCAAGCTCCATTGACATTATGTCAATTTATAGCAGCTGAGGATCTGTTCCTTAGAGTGCTTGGAGACACAGCACTATACCATATTCCATTACTGTAAACTCTGCCACATAAATGAAGAGAAAAGTGGCAATGGAAAGAAATGAGGGAACAGAGAAATAAACTTTCCTTGAACTTTGTAACCAAATTTAACCTCTTTTGCCATTCATAATAGCAGGGCTTCCATGCTACTGTATTAATGAAACACTCTAGTCCAAAACTCTGCTCTCAGTTACACCTGGGCAACTTTGCTGAAAGCAATGGTTTGCACTTGACTGAGCAGAATTTGGCCCACTTAATTCAGCAATATACTGTTTACATTTAATGCTACAGGTGGCACTTCATGAAACAACATATAGGAGGGCCAGAAAAACCCTTTTGTTTTCTGTAAAATTGCTGTAGACCATTTCTGGTAGAAAAGGGTGAGTTTGGCTTTTTCCAGATGACCGATACTGCATTTTTTCAGTTCCCGGGATGTGAAAGGCTCTGGATCAGGGCCACCCAGAGGATACAGGGGACCTGGGGCAAAGCGGGGGAGCTGTGGTGCTTGTACTCACCCAACGGTGATCTGGGTCTTCAGCGGCATTTCGGTGGGCCAGGGCTCACGGGGGATTTTGGCGGCGGGGGGCCCTTCAGTGCTGCCAAAGACATGGAGCGATTGAAGGGCCCCCTGCTGCCAAAGACCCGGACCACCGCCGGGCCAGGACTCGTGGGGCCCCTGCGGGGCCCAGGGCAAATTCACACACACACACACACACACACACACACACATCCTGGGCGGCCCTGCAGTGGGTCAGAATCTGATCACATTTACATCAATATAGCTCCAGTGGAGTTACTCCAGATTTACACTGGTATAATTCATCAGAATCTGGCCTAGTAATCTCTTTTGTCAAACTACAGGATTTCAGAAGAGAAGAGTTTGCTGATATATTGCCTTACTTGGGATTTGAAAAGCACTATTCTTTACTTGTGTATAGGTTCATGCTGGTTTTTTTTATTTGTTTGTTTTTTGGGGGCTATTCCAGTAGTTGTCAGGCATTTATTATATGTTCAAACATTCTGCCCCAGCTAAAAATATCTTGTCAGAGGGATATTATAGCAAGTAGTTTATTCACTTCAGCTCAGTCACAAATTTTGTAGCCTTCATAGAATGAGAACAGTGATCACAGCTTTTTCCTTTCACCCTAGAAGTAATTGACTGTTACATTTTATGGGATACTAGGTACATTTGAGCAGAGGAGACAAACATTATCTTTTCTCTCATGCATTGAAAATGTATCCAGAATAAGGCAAGGCATTTAAAGCAGACTAACTATTATTGATTCAGTCCATGTGTGGATACTTTTTTCCTCTAGAATAGGAGTGCCTTATTCTGAATTAGTTTACTCTAAAATGGAATAAAACAATTAAGAATAGGTACTTTTATTCCAGAAGAAGCATTCACATATGGAGCTAATCGAGAATAGTTCTCCAGACAGACAAGCCCTAACAGGTAGGCATCACATATGATAAGAAAAATTTAGAGAAGCCAAAATGAGCCTCACACTACACTACTGTTCAACTGTATCATATTGTCAAATGGGTGCTTGTATCAAATTCTACTATATAGTTTGATATAATATAAAACTGTTTATGTAGAATATACACATCTAAGTGAAAAAAGAAATCCCTCAAAATTGCACTTTGTTAAATCATTCTAAAATAGAATAGTTGTTTCTGAAGTTTTTCACAAAACACTTTTGAAAAATTTGAAGTTTTGTTTTTTCGGTTGTCTTTTCCTTATTCCCTTCTTTTTCTTTTGATCAATGAATGCAACAGAATGAAAGATGTCCTGCAAATTTAGAAGACACTTAAAAAACAACAACCTAATCCACTGTATGAATATAGGAAGAGACTTACTTTTTTCAAAAGTGTGATTTTTTTGGTAATAGCTTAATTTTAATACATTGTCTGTATGTGTACTGCCCAGCAGATTTGTTAAGATTTCTTAATTAATACAAAATTATGCACCCAGGCTTCCTAAAAAATACCTGTGTATTTCCAAAGCTCTCCCCTGTATTTCATGGGAGCCAAAATTCTCCACATTAGCACCAATGACGTTGTTCTCAGGCTTTTCTATGCAATCAATTTCCTATTGGACCAGAAACTTGATAATCAGCTGAAGAATCCACAGTGTGTTTCTTGACAGACATGTAATAGTTTTTTAAAATATTTTTTCTATTACCTGCCAATTTTACTTAGGGTTGCCAAAAGATTGTAACAGAGCTCCATGCACCTATTTATCTAAGTTAGTTTCCCAATACACCTTGAAAATCAGAGCAAATAAAAATTAATGGAGAAAGTATGGACTGCAAGGATATGTTGTTCTCATCTATTTGTCTCCTTAGCTTCATCTTCATGTAGGCACAGAAACATTGTGTGATTCAAATGTAAAGGAAATGGAAAAATATCAGATAGTCTTAAGCAAAACAAATTACTTTACGGAATAACCTCTATAACAGATGATACTTGTGCAGCACAACAGCAAGAGTCTTTACATATAAAATCACTGAAATAGTTCAGTGTGTGACATTATCACTTCCACTACATTTGAAGACTTTTTGTGCAACAAGATATTATATGAAATTCTACATGGATCTCTATTCTTCAACTCCTTGAGTTTCTGAGAAAGAATCGAGAGATCCAACAATTATATTTAAGATATAATGCTTGCCACTTGTACAATCCATTTTGAGGATTTTGTACATTTATTTTAGCTACCACAGTAGAATCACAATGACAACAAGGCTGGAGACTACACTTTTGATGTTGTGTTACAACACATTTGTCCAGGGTTCAGCTAAAGAAGCATTAGAGTGATTTGTATTTTTTTTTGAGTGAGACTCATTCATTATGCTGTTTGACTAACGGAAAAAATGCATTGAAAGGGATCAAGACTATTGAAAACTGGGCAATCCAAGGGTAGAGTCAAACATTTGGGCTCTATAGGATGCCAATATTTTTTCCAGCCTGCTTGTGAAAAGAATAGCTACTGTACAGGAGTTTTGACAAGCTTGACATTAGCTGAGAAGATAAGCTCCTATCTTCCAAGCTGATGAAGATATATGGCCAAATTCTGACTTCTGTGTGCAACCCATCAGAGTTTTGTAGATTAAACACAGCTACATCAAGATTGCAAATGATTTAAATTCAAAAGAGATTCATTCTCTCTTCACACTTATTTTTAAATCAAAATAAATTAACTCGAGAGCCACCTATCGGAAGGTTCTAGGTATCCTAGGACATTAACAATACAATTTAAATCTCAGTGGCATTAAAATGGTCAGTTTAGCAGCAACTCAGCTAGCCTGGCTTTTTCAACCTTTCTTCATCTAAGAAGCAGACCTTCTTAGAAGCAGACCCTCAGCCCTTCCCAAGAGTCCTGTCAGATAGATGTCATTTGCAGTATGCCTGGAAGGTCATCAAATCCAGGCTATTTCAGACCAAAGTACATGTATCCAGCAAGGCCCAAACCCCAGCTCCAGCACATAGCCTGAGCAACTGGACTGAGTAATGGGAAATTCCTCGGGGGGTGTGCAGCAGAGGTGAAAGTAAGCCGGTCCGGGCCAGTACTGCATACCAGCAAGATCCGGTACACAGCTGACTATATCGACCAACCATCTTGATTTAAAGGTAAATCTTCCGGCTGAGGCCACACCCCTGCCCAGGACTCCGGCGTACCGGTAAGTCCTTTAACTTACTTCCGTCCCTGCCTAGATGTCATGATTAATAATAAAAAAAAATTTGTGCAATGCCTAGCAGCCCCAACTGCAACTAGAGCCCCATTGTACACATGTATATAATAGATAGTCCTTGGCCAAAAGAGCTTATGACCTTAATAGATAAGACAAAGGGTGGGAGAAAGGAAGTTCTATTAGCCCATTTTATAGACAGAACTCAAACACAGATTAAGTTACTTGCCAGAAGTGGGAACTTAAATCAGGTTTACAGAGGTGCAGCCTGGTGCTTTAACCACAAACCCAATCCGTGACAAGATTATGTAATTTTAAAATATTACATACAATTTAATACCCTATACACTTTAGGAGTCCCAAAATATGTAGAAAAAACAGCACTTCCAGTTCTCTGCCTCTACAATTGCTGATCACTTGTGTGCCAGCAGTCACTCCCTCTGCCATGCAGACTAAGATTTGGACTGCTGAAAGATAGGGACAGGTTCTTTTAAACTAATCATTCTGCAAAAACCTCTTTTCTTTTTTGTGAAATAGTGATTAGTTTAAAGCAACCTTCCCTGTTTCCAGCAATGTCTGTTTCCATGACAGCAGGAGCAGCAGCCAGCAGCTTCGTTATCAGAAGAACTAATAAATTTCAGAGGCAAACTGCTAGAAATTACTTTTTTTTTTTTCAAATTCACCTTCAGACCTGAAAGAGCCAACAGGCACCTGAAGTCTATAGCAGTTTAACTTTGATTGTTAAAGTGTTTTCCTTTAATTTATTTTACTTATCTAGGTATAATGGTTTGATACAGCTTAAAATGTAAGTGACTAACAATTCCTGACCCATGTGGCTAGATTGTGGTGGAACCTGCTCCATCTAGTTAGATGCCTAACCTGCTATAACCTGCTTCCATAGGGCTACACTGTCATTTAACAACAGCCTGTAGCAGCAGGTGGAATGGAGATGTACCATCTGAAGGGGAGGAATGCATGCATCTCAGGAGGCACAGTTCTTCCCCAGTTCTCTGCAGGGGTGATACACTAGATGGGATGGGCATGTCACAGGGGTGGGAACAATGCTGAGGAAAAGCATGGATTCACCCTTGCCCCAATGAAATATCCAGAGGCTGGGTATTTGTCACTGTTAGAGTTCCCTGGTTCTTGTGTGACTTTTGACTTTTACAGGACCTAAGAATATGCTTTAAGCTAAGTGTGTGCCTAAGTGTTTTGATGAATGAGGGTGGTTTGTATGAATCAAGGCCCAGGAGCATAAGAAACATGATTATGCAGGAGCACAAGGAGGTAGCAAAGGCTTGTTATACAATATCCCATCTCGTTTTGCATATAGGCAAAAATCTAGCCTTTCATATCAAAGATTTGTCAGATCTTTCTCCAGCACACGTGCAAACAATTTAATCCAGATCTCCCAAGTGGTATTACACTAATGTGTTTTATAGATTTAAGAGGGAAGATTTATAGTATGTGCATTTTGAACTAAATTAGGCCTTTCAGCACTATGATGCTCAAATTTGTATAATCTCAAACACCTAAAATTGTTCTTATTACCTCTTTAGTATCTTCCAGGTTGAGTCACTTTTGGGGTGTGCATTTTGTTACTAGGCTATTGATTCAGTGGTTAACAAATTGATTTTGTGTACTATTATAACTGATTAAGTGGTATTTACAATGCTGTGAAAAGCAACAGAAGAAAAAATAGATTCTCACAAGTTCTGAATTAACTGCAAAACGTAGGCATTATCCCTTGTGCTGTCTTAATTATCTTAATGTCAACCTGTATTACAGCAGACTAATGTATGTTGTGTGTATATTCCAGGGATATCAATAAGATTTCAATACTTAGGAGAAACTAAAAGCAATTTTCAGATGTCTAAATGGGAGGTACAAGGAATATCTCTAGATAAAGAAACAAAATGGGGAAAGTTCCATTCAGTAACACGCAGGCCTCATGCTAAATTCTAGTAATCTGTTTGCTAGGAATGAATAATTTTGTTTGTGGTTGATCAAACTATCATTTGTCATCATATCAAAGATGATCAAGTCAACATTGGCTATGTCTACACTACCACTTATGTCAGTATAATTTATGTTGCTCATGCTTATGTAAAAACCACCCCCCTGAGCAACATAAGTTACACTGACATAAGCACCAGTGTAGACAGTGCTATGTTGGTGGGAGAAGCTCTCCTACCAAAATAACTACCGCTGCTCATGGGGGCTGGAGTAATTAAACTGGAGAGATCTCTCCCATCAGCTTACAGCAGCTACATTAGAGAGCTTACAACAGCACAGCTGCATCAGTGCACCAATGCAGCTGTGCTGCTGTACACTCTCTAGCGTAGCCATAGCCTTTGTGCCTGGGCTAGACCATTTTCATATTACTTTTGTGAGGCAGTCCTAAATGAGGAAGGCAGCCCACAGAACTGCCATTCTTTTCTGCCTTTATCTCCTGATGGCGCAGCAAACCTCCACAGCCTGTCCTCAGCTCTGTTGCTGTGGTCATGCTACCCTTCACTGCTGAACACCCAAGAGCCAGTAAATAACTATTTGTCAGGTCCCAGTCACCCACTATTCCTTGCAGTACATTTGACTCACCAACTAATCTTGTTGTCTGGCTGATCACTCTATATAGTGAATGTTCTGCCTACTGAGTGACCAGCTGTTAAGTTAATTGCTCAAGTGATTCTTTCTTCAATACCATGATTGCTTGATTTATGTCCACCTCCAATCCCTCCACCAGGTCCCTCAACCCAGCCGCATCCCAACTATCATCTCTTTCATCCCTTCTTTCTCCCTTCCCCTTATACTCTTACACTTCTGTGGCTTGTTCCCCACAAATACAAGTATGATCTGGTATCCCTCCCCCTAAAAATTTGATCCATAATACCTTCCTCTCCTGGCTCCATATCTGCATGGCAGAAGGAGTGACTGCTGGCACACAAGTGATCAGCAATTGTCAGAGGCAGAGGACTGGAAGTGCTGTTTTCTACATATTTTGGGGCTCCTAAAGTGTATAGTGTATTAAATTGTATGTAATATTTTAAAATTACATAATCTTGTCATGGGCTTGTGGTTAAAGCACCAGGCTGCACCTCTGTAAACCTGATTTAAGTTCCCACTTCTGGCAAGTAATTTAATGTGTTTGAGTTCTGTCTATAAAATGGGCTAATAGAACTTCCTTTCTCCCACACTGGCTCCACATTGTGTCCTCCTGTCAATATAGAATGCAACTACAAAGATGATCTTCCTTGATGGCTGACTTGACCATGTCACCCCTCTTTGAATCTTTCCAGTAATTCCTCCTCTATTGCATCAATTTCAAGTTTGTCTTTGCATTTAGGCCCTTCACAACTCTGTTCCTCCTTACTTAGCCACGTCTTGCATTCTTATACCCTTCCCTATGCCAAGGACATGTATGTTACTAGGCTATTGATTCAGTGGTTAACAAATTGATTTTGTGTACTATTATAACTGATTAAGTGGTATTTACAATGCTGTGAAAAGCAACAGAAGAAAAAATAGATTCTCACAAGTTCTGAATTAACTGCAAAATCTAGGCATTATCCCTTGTGCTGTCTTAATTATCTTAATTAATTAATTAATCTTATCACATCCACTCAAATATCCACCCCCTCCAGACATGAAGCATGCAGCAACCCCTTGGCTCCACCCTCTAGCCCAGGCCTTGGAGCAGGACCCAAGGGGGGCATTGGGAGCATGCTGCTGAGCTGGTGCTTGGCCCTCCTCATCCCACTTGGCAGTGGAGGGGGATGACTGGCCCCTTTATTCATTTTATTCATTGACCCATTTCTCCTCTTCTCCTACAATGGTCTCAACACTTCCACACCACTTCCCCATGAGTAGAACTCTTTCCCTGAGAGAGTCTGTAAGAGTCACTACCCTCTTCTCATTCAAATCCTTCTTAAAGACCTAATTCCACTGCAGTTCCTAGAAGAAATTACCCAATTAATAATAGTTAGGGAGAGGTCTAGACTACAAGTGTGTGTCAGTCATTCTCGTCACCCCTTTCCCTATATGTTATGAATAGGTCTTCCACCCTTCCTATATTTGTGAACTCTTGTAAGGATGTTTACTTTTGTCTATACAGTGTGATGTATTGAAAACCATGTTAAAATTGTAAGCTTCCACTTGAAATCTCAGGGTCTTTTCCTGGTCCTGCATGCAGGCTAGAAGGCTCTGTAGGAAAGCTTGTGATCAGGACCAACAGCAGTCAGTCTGCAGAAAGACACGCTACAGTAAGCTGGGGTGAGTTGTGCCTCAATTTTAGTGAGCAGCCTGCTTGGTGTCTGTTTTGGGGTTCTTGTGCATTATCATTTTTAATTCTAAGAAATAAACCTTCTAGCAAGAATATTTATGAGTTTTTTTGGGGGGGGGTCTAACTTCTGTTAGTATGCTGTGAACATGACATATAGCTCCATGCACATTTTGACCATAATAAATACTAAGTTATGGGACTTTGTATTGCAGTATGAGCTGCAAACTCCAGTCATGGATCAAGTATCAGGGGGGTAGCCGTGTTAGTCTGAATCTGTAAAAAGCAACAGAGGGTCCTGTGGCACCTTTAAGACTAACAGAAGTATTGGGAGCATAAGCTTTCGTGGGTAAGAGGTTCTTACTACAATACTTCTGTTAGTCTTAAAGGTGCCACAGGACCCTCTGTTGCTTTTTACAGTCATGGACCAGTACCCCATTCTGCTAAGCACTGTATGAACACAGAACAAAAAGATGCTTCCTGTCGCAAAGAACAGATAGCCCAAATAACGGGTACAATAATAATAAAGGGCAGTTCATCCGTAAATGCCATTGGATCATGGGAATAAGTGTTCTTAAAAAGGTAATTGCTTAGTTCTATTAGAAAAAGAAACAAAACAAAATAAAATAGCATGAAAGACCCTGAGCAGAGTTTCTAAACGAGGGAAGGTGCCCTCTCTGGAATTTTGTCTTAATAGTTCAGTAATTTAAAAAAGAATTGGATTCAAGTTCCTTATTTAAATCACTAAGTTAAAATTATTACATAATACTATAGGAGTATTTGTCAATTTAAAATAGCTAAGGCCAAATGGGTGCCTTTTTGAGGCTCAACCTTTATTTGAACCTTTATTGGTCCATTTAAAAAGGCCTGCTGAAGGCGGTATACTTATGAGCGCATGAGAGAGAAATAAAGAAGGTGGTGGAATGAGACAGCTTGTTATTGTCTAATCTAATCAATTAGATGGACTAATGAGACCTGCAGAAAGACTATATGGGGCAGGGGTGGAGACTGGTATATGACTTGTGAAGCCCTTTGAGGGATATAGCTGCTAACTTTTAAACCACCAGAGAGGTTAAAAATCTGTCTCAGTTTCCTAGGCTCATACTGCATTGTCTGCATATTCATCTATTTAGGGGTTATGCATACAATTAGCAAGGACTCAAAGAAGTCAAAGCCACCTATATTCCATTTTCATAAAGTACAGCACCTCTACAGCAGCAAACTCCATTTCATTCACCAAATGCTTAATAAAATGACTGCAGAGAATATGTGCTAAACAGGAATAATTATAATTCATTTTACAACCATCATGTTCTCAGGTTTAGACATTAAAAGAACAAATAAAATGTGTAAAGGGTATTATCTCCAGTCAATAAGCAGCATGCAATTCACTCAATTTGCTTAAACTTTGTGGAACAGTCTAGAATTTTAATAAACTGAAGTATCTGTGCAGCAGCTATTCATTTTGGAGTGTTTTTTCCAAGCTGGACTTTTGCTACTGACACTGAGCCATCTCCACAGAGATACAGGGCCCAACCTAAGATACCAGGGCAGCCCTATTTGCAATGGCAGAATAGCTGCGGCAGGAGGTGACATGCAAATAACGTAGATGGTCACATCCACTCAAATATCCACCCCCTCCAGACGTGAAGCATGCAGCAACCCCTTGGCTCCACCCTCTAGCCCAGGCCTTGGAGCAGGACCCAAGGGGGGCATTGGGAGCATGCTGCTGAGCTGGTGCTTGGCCCTCCTCATCCCACTTGGCAGTGGAGGGGGATGACTGGCCCCTTTATTCATGTATTTACATTGAATACATTTAATCAAGAATGATGTTTATGTTATGGCCACCCTAATGGGCAATGCACCAAGAAATGAACCAGCCACCACTGGAGCTAAAAGTATGAGCGGCCACACCTAAAGCTCTGAAGATGAGGGGTTTAACAATTCATCCTCCGTAGACTGGCACAGAGGGTTACACTCACCAGTGGGTTACACTAACAATCGTAGAAATGTCAGTGCAGCAATTCACTACAGTCATATTCAGAGGCCAGTACCTCAGCCCAAGTACCTTGGGGATTGTGCTGGATTGTGGGTGGGAAATGGTTGCTTGGAGGCAGGGTGTCTGATGCTGTATACCAGGCTGACTGTGCTTCTCATCTCCCCGGTCCTCTCTCCTTGCCTGACAACTCAGTGCTGAGACAGTGCAGCTTGCCAGCTCCTCAGCCTCGCACGAGGATTATTCCCCTATACCAGAGCTGAGCTGTGTGTGTGAATGGATGGAAAGAGAGCCACAGTGGATGAGCTTGGGGACACAATAGGGTGGAAGTTATTACTCCAGGACGGGGCAATAGTCACTCCTTCTGAGTCCTCTTTGTCCCACCTTTTTGTGTATAGCTGATGAGTGAGGTGAGACCCAGCCTGCATTTCATTGGGAGCAATTTAAAAGGCTGTTTCAGTCTGTGGGGTGCAAGAATAGAAAAGGCTTTGAGCAGTTGATATCAAAAAGTAAGTGGGTATGGCTTCCTGCAGCCCAGAGTCCAGGGTGAGAATTGGCTGAATAGATCTCCCATGTCTTTCCCATAAGCCTTCAGAATCCCTGTATTCTTGCCTCATTATTGTTTAGGATACCAAATGAATCACTCACTGCAGCTCCTAATGCCTCAGAAAGACTTGCTACCATTTTATTCCCAGCAGCAGGTATGTTTGACAGGATGTAATCTGCTTTCCAGTTATAGCATGGGACCCATCTACACCATCAGAAATATTCAACCAACTCATTACTGTGTGTTCTCTAATGAAAACACAAACTCATTGTATGTTTGTTATCCATCAACATTTATCATCAATGCAAATGTTAATTGAGATAGTTCATTGCTCACTGCTGTATGTGAGCATTAGAATAAGAATTCACACTTAGCTCTAGAAATATATACATTTATATCTCATTATATTTCACTACTGTAGCAAATGCTGCATACTCAAGGAAACTTCAAGTACTTTATTAGTCATTAAAGGAGTTTTTAGGGTGCCCCCCCAAAACTTGGGATTTCTGTTAGCCCAACTTTTTCTTGTGTCAGCCAGTTAAATAATTGGGAATTTGATAGTAAGTAGAGTATTACAATATTCCATTTTGTAATATTACTTGAATAGCAGCAATAACTGGTGAATTAGAACAGCCTATAGTACTTAGAAGGTTTGAGAATGCTTCACTTGCAGACGACAAGTATGTGATATTTTCCAAGAATCTAGGTCTGTTGCTCTAATTATTTCACATTATAATTAATATGATCAGTTTACCTTTAGCTACTAATGCAGTAGGTCATTAGCAGTGTGAATGTGTTTCTGCTCAATTAGAATGGTAGCTAATGTTTAAGTGCATATTTCAGGTGGACCTAAGTATTAAACGTTGCCAGCTCCTGATACACTGGAGCAACTTTTCAAAGCCCTAAGGGATCTAACTAACAGAGAAAGATTAACTGCTTGAAATTGAAGAGTATGATTGGCAGATATGACTAACAGTTCACATATGAATATTAGCACATTGGAGCAGAAGGAATGAGAGCCTGACACTTTTCATGCACGGGGACGAAGTTTGCAATAACTTTACTAAGGGTATGTTTACACTGCAACAGGGAGCGTGCTTCCCAGATGCGCTGGACAGACAAGCGCTAGCTAACATGCTGAAAGCAGTGTAGCTGGGGTAGTATGGGCAGTAGCTTGGGCTAACTGCTTGAGTACAAACCCACCTCAAAGTATGCTGAGACTAGCCCCAGTTACTGCCCACACTACCAGGGCGACATGGCTATTTTTAGCATGCCGGCTTGAGCAGAGCTAGTGCTGTCTGCCTACTCAAGCTGGGAGGTATGCTCCCAGTTGCAGTGTAGACAAACCCTACAGAGCAAGCCAAGACTGTGGTTTCTGCCTTGCCTGAACGTGAATGTTTTGAGATGTGTAAATACGAGTTCAGTAGGTTTTTTAAACCTCTCCTTACCCCCCCCAAACACATACACAGTTCTTACACCAAAATGGAGCTAGGGGTAGGAAGACAAAATTTAGGATGGAAATAGCTGTCACTGAGAAGTGCCTTTGAGCACTCTAGTGAAAGCTTTCTTTTGACTGAGTTGTCAGCCTTTGTCTTGCATCTGAAGAAGTGAGGTTCTTACCCACGAAAGCTTATGCTCCCAATACTTCTGTTAGTCTTAAAGGTGCCACAGGACCCTCTGTTGCTTTTTACAGTCTTTGAAAGACCATATAATTGGGACAGTTGTTAGCATTGTTAAGCCACATTCAAAAAGAATATAGCTCGCACTGAACATGTATTGATGGCTAATGTAGCTGCACTGTGGAAAAAAATAAATGACATATAGAGTGAATGAAGGATTTGGTTTCCCTCACATGAACAACAAGATGATGACTCCTCATCGTAGTTCACATCCTAAGGGTTAGATTGTGGCTTTTAAGCCACTGGCCACACACCTCTCCTCCCAGAGGAATTCTAGCTGACTCAGCCAGAATTCTTTCTGGGGCTCTAGCACAGTGAATGGTGGAGAGGCAGCTCCACCATCCATAGAGAATCTGTAGCATGTGCCTCCTTAATTACCAGGATGTATTGTGTATTTAGTCCCTGTCCTCACCTTACACACTTTTTTGTTCTCTTTCCTGAGCTTAATTCTATTAGCTGGGAGCAATGCTGCTGTTCCCTGGTGTGATCACTCCCCAGTGCTCTTCCCCTTTCCAGTGGCCTAGAATGAGGGGGAAAGCTCCTTGAGAATTAATGCAAGACCAGATACACTGTACCCCTAAAGGCCAAATTTATAATGCTTTACGCAGTAAATTGATCTCATCCAATGTCCTAGCATTAGATAATATGATAAGAATTCCACTGGACTGAAATCTTTTCAGTTCTCATTTAGTGTGACTTAAATAAGGTTAAAGCATCTCATACTGCTCTATTAATGTGATCATTTTGCATTAAGATAATAGCTACTAACAATTTTGAATTTAATCTGTAGAAAGGTAGAGACTATATGAAGCAAATATATACAGTATAATTCTCTTAGCAGTATTTCTCAACATTATTCTTGGTATCTACCTAGAAGACCACATTATAGATCAAATTCTGCCCATTACTATGCTCCTGCAACTCCC
Organism: Chrysemys picta bellii; assembly: GCF_011386835.1. Taxonomy (NCBI): domain Eukaryota; kingdom Metazoa; phylum Chordata; order Testudines; family Emydidae; genus Chrysemys; species Chrysemys picta. Next base: position 186,193,117 of record NC_088793.1, read on the forward strand.
TTGAGATCTGACTAATGGTATCTAGCAGTAATACTATACATTTCACAAAAATCTTGATAGATGACAATTTTATAGGGTGCTTGTGACAATGCACAATACAATTCTTTATGACTGGCGGCACCAGAGCTAGGCAAACTGTTTGCCATGGACAGTTTTTTGGATGAATTTAGCTCTTTTCTCTTTGTAGATTATTTGTGAAGCAACTTCAGTTAATCTTTTTACAAGTTATTCAACCAATGCTTCATGCAAAAGCATTTCAACTTAGGGATCTTTTGTAAGTTATTTACTGCCATTGCTGCTCCATTATTCATTGTTTGCACTGTATGATTTGTCAGCTAAGTCACATGGCAAGACTGCTGCTCCCTGAGTGGGTGAATGACATTTTTATAATCAGAAGCACATAAAAAGAACATTCACACAGACACTTATTCGCATGAATAGTCACAATGGTCCCAGTGTGATTACTCAGTTCAGTACATCTTTTCATGAGTGTTTATAAACCTTCATTTGTGCAAACAAGTTGCTCATCTGCTTGCACTGAAGAGTGTTCAGAGCATTTATCCAAGTGAATGTCCACAAATACTTTTCCCCAGCATTTACTGATCTGTTTGAAGTTTCACAGAAAATGAGTGTAAATACCAGAGCAATAAATATCAGGAGACAATCCTGCAACTCAGTGGCCAAGATGTTCTTGGGATATCAAAAGATTGTGTGAGAAGCCACTCAGAACTCTCAGCTCTACATTGTCCTCCTGGAACTATTCCCCTTCCCCTGAATTACAGGCATCCCCTTTAAGAATACAAGAAACTCCCACTGACTGCAGGGATGGGACAGACAGCTTTTGAGACATCTCTCGCTTCCTGATAATACTTGGATTTACTTAACTGACAGGCTCACGATATGGAATAGCTTCTACTCAGTTAAAACAATATTACAGAGCTGCTGGCTAGGGATAGGTATCCTTAATACAGTAGTTTCATGTCTTATTTGATTCTGTACAAACATTTTCCATGCTTTTATTCTATGTGGCTTCTCATCTTGATTTGCCTCTTGGGTTTACAAAACACAGTAAGAACTGTTGAATTTCACCTTAAAAATGATAAATTGCAAATCTCTCATTGTTTCGGTACAAAACCATGAATGGCCACAGTTTGCAGGAATCTTAAGAAACTTTTCTGAATTTCACATTTCCATCAACATCTGGAACCAATCAAGTACTGTGTAGCTTTGGATTTCATTGGAAACATCGTGCATTGTTCTACTGCTTTTATTTTCCTTCCTCCGCTCACTCTCCCCCCCCCCCCCCCCACACACACACACATACATTTAGGAACCACATGGAATTATGATATTCATGTGTTATTCTGATCTATGAAAGAGAAGCAGGCAAACTAAAAACAGTGTAAAGGTTGTGTCAGACTTACCATCTCAGAACAGTCTGGCATTTCAGCAACTCTGCCTTACTCTCTCTCTCAGGATTTCAGTAGTTTGGTATGGTGGTGACTAGGTTAGTTCCAATCCTTCTGAGGTACCAGTGTCCCAAACAAATAATAACCAATAAAGTAATTGTAATCAATGTATCTTCCACCCTTCCTGGGCTCCTCTGAAGTCTTACTCTTCTTCCACAGCAGTGGCTACCAGGGCTTCCCCACTCAAGTCCCTCAGCAAACCCCCCAAACCAGACAAAAATAAAACTAAGCAATTTCTGCCTGTTTTAGCATCTCCTTCTTCTCCACCCTTTTGCACAGCAGGGCTGCCTCCCTGGAGTCTGAATCCTTTTTCAAGGCCCACCACAGGAGCTAACTCTATTCCTGTAGCTTTCCCTCAGTCCTCCCTCTATATGGTTCCTGTCAGGCCAATCCCACAGACAGGGAACTCCAGACCACCACTTTCCTATCTCTCCTTCCTCCAACTGCTCTGAAGTCCTTCCTTTTAACTCCTGCCTAAGCCATACACACCCTCCAGGTGTAGCAAATTTGAGCTAAAAGAGCTCTTAGGCTCTAGTTAACCTGATCTTGGCTGGTGTGGGATTTATACACCCCACCACAGGCTGCAGTACCATGTAAGGTGCAACTTTAGAGGTCAAATACAGTCCAAAAAGCATTGAAAGTAGTCATTCCTGAATACACAATGCGTGAAAGCCTACTTCAGCTGTGATACCTACAAATTACTACCATCTGAGATGACTAGGCTGGCAATCACTTGTGACTTCTTTAACTACTATGACTGCATGCTTATGTAAACATATCCATCTTTATGGTTACATCATCCCCCGCCCCCCACATCACCCTGACCTACCCCTAGTATCTGTTGCTCTTGGTATCTGTTTGTCTGATTTTTGCACCTTGTCATAGTCCTAGACCAGTGGTGGGCAACCTGCGGCCTATCAGGGTAATCCACTGGCGGGCTTCCAGACAGTTGGTTTATATTTGCACGGTCGCCCACAGCTCCCATTGGCCATGGTTCACCGTTCCTGGCCAACGGGAGCTGTGGGAAGTGGCCCGGGCTGCAGGGATGTGCTGGCTGCTGCTTCCTGCAGCTCCCATTGGCCGGGAGTGGCGAACCGTGGCCGTTGGGAACTGCAGGTGCAAATATAAACAAACTTTCTGGTGGCCCACCACTGGATTACCCTGACGGGCCGTAGGTTGCCCACCACTGTCCTAAACTGACTTCATTTTACTCATTTGTCCCCCTAACCTATTGAATGGGACTATTTGTGTGCACAAGCATTTATCAGGATAAGGCCTCTGATGGGGCCCTGATCTTTGACTGTGTCCTCAAAGTGCTACTACAATGTAAATAGTAACTTATGATCATACTGTCAGTGCTAATGTTGGATTTAGGCACTTTCTGTAGTAAGGTGCTAATGAGGCTGACTTTCAAGATGTGGAATAATTGTGATTTATAGTGCTTCTGTTTCTTTACCAGCAGAGCTGACATTTAATCAGACAGAAGGGACAAACAGAATGTACATGTTGACATGTTGACATACAGTAATCTAGTTTGGTAGAAATGACATAGTGTGCATCCTGTGAATAAAGTTATGTCTTTGCCACCTCCCTTCAATATAGTTTTTGTTACATAAATGCTTGTGGACCGAAAGAAATGCTTAGTGATGTGCACTTTTTTGGGTACATTTGTCTCTCACTGTATCAAGATAGATCCGTACGTAGTATAAAAAAGAATCCAGGGAGGTTCAAGAAAGAGTAATTAAAGATCATGCTCTATTTCAGATCTGACAACTTATTGTTCAGATTTATTGTAAAATGTGTTTCAAGGGTACAAGTAACTAGTGAATAACTCTAACTGCAATGCATAGTCTTTTTAACATTAGACCCTATCCATTTAAGGATAAGATTGAGTCTGGTAAGTTGGGACGCATGTAATTGTACCATTGGGTGTAATTTATCTAACCTAATAATACCTTACATTTATACTAGTCCCTTAGCAATAATCTATGTTGAGCTAGCCAGATAGCATAGTCTCCCCTGCATAATTCAAACAAATGAATAAGATGATTGGAGATTTCCTATGGGTAATATTTAGAACTAGGCATAATATCGCTAAACTCTGTGCTCCATTGCAGGAGCTTCTGCCATATATAACAGTTACAGAACATCTAGTGATCTACTGTAGTTGTTCCTTTTGCAGTCTGGACTCTCTGCTTTTTCTATTTATTATTATTAGAGGGATTGTGAAATAAAATGATTCAATTAAGTAAGCTCAGGAACCCACATTAAGCATCACATTCAAATATGTGGATGAAAGACATATTCATATAAGTAATTCAATAGTGAAGTGCATATAGAGTAGCTGATTAAAGTTCGGATCCTCTTGTGAATTACTCAAATTCAGAATTAGTTCCAAAACTATTGTACTCCTCCTTATTCCTTTACATTCAACAAGCACTTCAGATCTCAACTTACTTTTATCTGAAGCCATGTACATCCACATGCTTAAAAAAACCCCAGTTAGTTAATTTTGATTGCTTTTCCTCTTAAAGTAATATCATTACTATATATAAGTGAAGATACTTCCCAGGTTTACTGGTAGGCCCCAGCTTTTCATACAATGTCCTGACCTAGAACTTCTTTCAAAATGTCCCAGTTTTTCATTTAATCAATCAGAGTGTTTTGGGTGCTTCAGCTTGTGCTTGTTCAAGATATGTTGCCATTGACAAGTAGAATTTAACTGTTATCAAGAACACACAGTCCAGTGGAACAAGCCTTCAGTGATTAACAATATTTGGAGTAAAGAGAAGAATCAAATGAATGAAGATATTATCACAGATGTTCTTTTGCTCCAAGTGAATGTTAATGACACTGTTCAATGTTTCATGATAAATTCATTCAGAAAATTGAATTAGGGAATAAAGCCTTCCACTCCAAAAAACACGCCCATGTCATTATTGAAACAGAAGCTGAAAATAGACACACCACCACAACACTTGTTAAGTGTATTTCGTGTGACTATTTTGTTGTCCTTAAAAAACAGGCCTCAGAAAAGTGTCACGGTTTTTTATTTTGATAATATGGTCTCCTTATGTATACATGAGGCAGAATGAACATTTCTCTCCTCTTTATGTCCCTCTTTTCTAGTTAAATGTTTGGAGCTTCCCCTGTACAATTTAAAGTCTTGTTTGTATTTTGGTCACAGATGCATTCTCCAGAGTTAAGTTTGTTTGTTAGTTGTTCTATTTATGTTTAATGCTACAGTATGCTGGTTTCCCTTTTGTTAAGGAAAATCTTTTAACACCTCAGTGTAAGTAAAGCTCAAGGTAGTGATTGGAAAACCTCAGAAGTAGGGCTGCCAAGAAATTAAAAAAATTAAATCACAATTAATCATGCTGTTAAACAATAATAGAATATGATTTATTTAAATATTTTGCATGTTTTCTACATTTTCATATATTTTGATTTCAATAACAACACAGAATACAAAGTGTACATGCTCACTTTGTATTATTTTTATTACAAATATTTGCACTGTAAAAAAGATAAACAAAAGAAATAGTATTTTTCAATTCACCTAATACAAGTTCTATAGTGCAATCGCTTTATCATGAAAGTTGAACTTACAAATGTAGAATTATGTACAAAAAACCTGCATTCAAAAATAAAACAATATAAAACTTTAGAGCCTACAAGTCCACTCAGTCCTACGTCTTGTTCAGCCAATCACTCAGACAAACAAGTTTGTTTACATTTGCAGGAGATAATGCTGCCTGCTTTTTGTTTACAATGTCACCTGAAAGTGAGAACAGGTGTTTGCATGACACTGTCATAGCCAGCATTGCAAGATATTTACATGCCAGACACCTTAAAGGTTCATATGTCCCTTCATGCTTCAACCACCATTCCAGAGGACATGCGTCCATGCTGATGACAGGTTCTGCTCGATAATGATTCAAAACAGTGCAGACCAATGTATGTTCATTTTCAACATCTGAGTCAGATACCACCAGTAGAAGGTTGATTTTCTTTTTTAGTGGTTCGGATTCTGTAGTTCCCTCATCAAAGTGTTATTCTTTTAAGAAATCTGAAAGCATGCTCCACACCTCATCCCTCTCAGATTTTGGAAGGCACTTCAGATTCTTAAACCTAAGGTTGAGTTCTGTATCTATCCTTAGAAATCTCACATTGGTACCTTCTTTGCATTTTGTAAAATCTGCAATGAAAGTGTTCTTAAAATGAACAACATGTGCTGGGTCATTAGTCAAGACTGCTATAACATGCAGATAAAACAGAGCAGGAGACATACAATTATCCCCCAAGGAGTTCAGTGACAAATTTAAGTAATGCATTATTTTTTTTAAAGAGCATCATCAGCATGGAAGCATGTCCTCTGGCATGGTGGCCGAAGCATGCAGGGGCATATGAATGTTTAGCATATCTGGCAGGTAAATACCTTACCATGCCGCTACAGCAGTGCCATGAAAATGCCTGTTCTCACTTTCGGGTGACACTGTAAACAAGAAGCAGACAGTATTATACCCCGTAAATATAAACAAACTTGTTTGTCTTAGTGATTGACTGAACAAGAAGTAAGACTGAGTGGACTTGTAGGCTCTAAAGTTTTAAATTGTTTTGTTTTTGAGTGCAGTTATGTAACAAAAAAAAATCTACATTTGTAAGTTGCACTTTCACGATAAAGAGATTGCTTTACAGTACTTGTATGAGGTAAACTGTAAAACACTATTTCTTTTGTTTATCATTTTTACAGTGCAAATATTTGTAATAAAAATAATAATATAAAGTGATCACTGTACACTTCATATTCTGTGTTGTAATTGACGTCAATATATTTGAAAATGTAGAGAAACATCCAAAAATCTTTAATAAATTTAAATTGGGATTCTATTGTTTAACAGTGCAATTAAAACTGTGATTAATTGCATTTAATTTTTTTAATCGTGATTAATTTTTGGAGTTAATCGCATGAGTTAACTGCAATTAATCGAAGCCCTACTCAGAAGAGTCAAGACCCAAACCTCAATTGATGTAAAAGAAAATAGTTCCATTGACGTCAAAGGAGCTATGCCACTTTATACTAGATGAGGATCAGACCTTTAGAAGTTAAGACCAGATAAACCACTAAAGTCTGAATGCTAACGCAAAGTACATCCAAATCATTGGAAGTGCATTTCCCAGGATGTTGATGATTCTGGTCCTCCCATAAACCACCCTTAACTATCTCATATTAACATTACTGAGTTGCTAATAGAGATCAGTGTTGTCTTGTAGTCTGTGCATGATATTGGGATTGAAGAACTCCCATGGTCTAATGCTGGCTCTGTTACTCACTATGTGGCAAACTCTTCATCATATGACCTCTTTCACCATCTCCAAAAGTAGAGGGAAGTTGCATGGTTCTTTCTACTGGCAACTCTTTTCAAGGGTCTTAACACTCAGTTCCTCATCAGAGGAACACAAGAATTGCCAAATTGGATTAGACGCAAGATCCATCTAGTCCAGTATACTGCTGTCTGCCACTGGCCAGCACCAGATGCTCCAGAGAAAGGTATAAGAATCCCACAATAGACAGACATGGGATAATCTACCTGACATGAAGGTCTCATCATGGTCTTGACTCTATTTGTTAAAGATTATCTTAAGCCCCGATGCATGAGGCTTAATATTTTTTGCAAAATGTTTGTTAGAATTAACTATTACAGCTCAGGATATTTTGATAGACATATAAATAACTAATCCCTTGTTTTATACATTAATTAATATATTAAAGAACACGGGACCTTGAGGCCCCTGCTATTAAACTTTTGCCATGAAAATTGACCCTCTTCTTTGTTTCTTGTCCCTTAGTCAGTTTTTGTTCATGACAACAGTTTACCCCTCATGCCATGAGTACTTTTGTGGTAACCTCTTGTGAGGGATATGTTCTCCTTTATACATTACTTTACTGATCCACAGAAGTAATGTGAGTAGATTAGTTAGATATGATTTTCCTTTGAAGAAACCATTCTTGTTAAACCCTATCAAAAAGAATAAGAATGGACATAAATGGTACATATCCAAGTTGACCCAGAACCACAAAAAATATTAGGACTTATTTCAAGATATGAGCATCTGTTTGAGATGGTTCTTTATCCAATATTGATTCTCTTGTTCTTTTATGAAACACTAGCCTCTTCTGTCATTTTTTAGAGAATTCTTTTTCATTTATATTAGCATTTTCTATGTGCTTTCCTAATATAGTAGTAAAATCTGAGTGTTATTTCTATCCTCTCACACCTTGAATTCTACAGTTTGCTCATGCAACTATATCACCTTTGTCATCTTTGTCTGGCTTGTCCTCATCCGTCCCTCCATGAATGCAAGTCGACGCCACACCATTCCGTTTTGTTGTGAAAAACTATATGCTAAGCCATATTCACACGCACAGAAGCTCTAATACCTTCTCTTGGATCTGCTTCTTCTTACCATTTGTATTGCATCTTTTCATAGAATCATATAATCATAGAATATCAGGGTTGGACGGGACCACAGGAGGTCATCTAGTCCAACCTCCTGCTCAAAGCAGGACCAATCCCCAAATAATCCTATGTTACCTATGATGGTCTTGTCAGACTTGTTTTCTTTTTTTTAACTCTATTTGCAGCTCTCACTGATCTTGTCAGGGAGAAAGCTAAAACATTTAAAATGTTTTAGGCTTCAGATTTAGTTCAACTGGAGTAGAAACTGGTCATTTTAAATAATTGATACCTGGTGTCATGCTGTCAAGAGTGGCTCACAACCAAGAGTGAAACCTCAGGACAGATTATCAAAAGCAGGATGGGCACCTCCAAACTGGCAGTATGTTCTATAATTAGATTTCACCAATCCAGTAACAAATGTGAACTGGAATTAGTGATAAATGGTCACTTACACCAAAAAAAAACAAAACTCAAAATATTCAGGTTGCTTCCAGATCCAAGAGACTAGTCACTTACCCCAGGTCAATTTGTACCTTAGATCTCACACCAAAGACAATGCCTTTAGCCAATCCTGTAATAAACTAACTAAAGGTTTATTTCTTTTTCCTAGTTCCTAAGGCTGGGTCTACACTACCCACCTGAATCGGCGGGTAGAAATCGACCTCTCGGGGATTGATTTATCGCGTCCCGTTGGTGGGAGTAAGCGCCGTCGACAGGAAGCCACAGAGGTCGATTTTGCCGCCGTCCCTACAGCGGGGTAAGTCGGCTGCGATACGTCGAATTCAGCTACGCTATTCACGTAGCTGAATTTGCGTATCTTAAATCGACCCCCCACCAGTAGTGTAGATGTAGCCTAAGAGAATTATTTACAGGTTAAACAAGCAAGTATATACACACAAATGAGTTTCAGTCTGCGATTCAAAAGGTGACAGAGATGTAATAATCTATTAGCATTGAATATCTTTTTAGCGGTTAACCCAGGTTGACCCTGGGGAATCTCTGCTATTTTTTTCTTAGCTCCAGCCCTTATGAGTCCAAACAACAAAGAGATTAAAAAAATCTTCATGTTGGCTATTTTTAATTCCCTTTTCCAGTATTCAAACAGATGGGACAAGGCTTTCTGCAACTACTTCTCCATGGGTGGATGGGGCAATCAACAAAGCTTTTGTCATGTGATGGCCCACTTAATTTTGATAGTCCTCCTGGATAGGCGGGGTGGGAAGAGGACACCAATTTTTCCCATCTGAGTTCACAAGTTCAGAGCAGGCATTTTTACAATTATAAAACAAACATATTTTGCCTTGTGACATGCAATACAGACATTACAGGTAAGATGAATGCATGCAGCAACTTATAAACATTTTATAGAGTCTAAACACTAAACATAGCTTTACAAGTCTAACTTCTATCTAGAACAATATTAACATATTGTGAGCTTGGTTTCCAGCTATGAATTTGTCAGTACTTAGCTGATACCTACATACTTGGCAATAGCTGGCACCTAGTTTACCAGTGTCACACCTGGTATACCTGATCCTAAGGAAGTCAAGATTGGTGAGCTATTTTATAATTAAGATATTAATGTGGGGGTGTATCTGCTTGTGTAATGGGCATTCATTGGGTGGAGAAATGTGTGTTTAGGGCATTTCCATAAAATTAGTGTAGGTAACAATCATCTAGATTTTTAAACATTGTTCTGCCATTTTAATCCTTAAAAAAAAGAAGAAAATCTCTGTTTCAATATTAGAGATGAGATTTAGGCAGTAATGTCAAACATTTACAAACATTTGGAAAGTTCACATCCGAATCCAAAATTTGCAGCTGCCACACACACTCACACACGGTTATGTCAACAAAAAACTTATCTTAACAGCACATTAAGGTTGCAAAGTCAAGCACCAAAAGTTGGGAAGTGACAGAATTAACATTATCTGGGTAACCTTAATTCAGCCCCCTTATGCATATGCCTAATGACACAATCTAATTATAGAGAGCACATACTATTTTTTTTCCACAGGACCCCAGCTGCATTCAGTGCATAGGATTGCTGGTGCTCACTGACTGAGCAACTACTCAATAGCTTGTTTTATCTGCAATCTTCGGCATGTGTGGCCTTAGGCACTAATCAAATCCTGCTTTGCAGACAGAATTATTCATTTGCTCATGGGCTTTTCTATGGTGCTCCTCACTATAATATCAGATTTTAAAGGTAGTTAGCTATTACTCCACTCAGTGTAATACAAGTTACAAGGAGAAAGGACTAGATTTTTAAAGATATTTAGGTGGCTAAAGATTCAGATAGGTACTAGTGGGATTTTCAAAGGTGGCTTAGCACCTAACTCCCAATGATCTCAGTTGCAATTGTGATCTATTCATCAGACCTCAGGTGTCTCAAAATTGGAGATCCAGAAAATGAGGAATATAAAAATTAGTGGCCACCTGTAACAAGTTTGGTTTAAATGACTTGACCAGCATATATTAAAAATATAAATTAATGGAGATATCCTATCTCCTAAAACTGGAAGGAACTTTGAAGGTCATTGAGTCCAGTCCCCTGCCTTCACTAGCAGAACCAAGTACTGATTTTACCTCAGATCCCTAAGTGGCCCCTTCAAGGATTGAACTCACAACCCTAGGTTTAGCAGGCCAATGCTCAAATCACTGAGTTATCCCTCCCCTGTACAGCATCACAAAGAAACTGTGGCAGAGGAAGAGCAAGAATCCAGGTTTCATGGTTTCAGAGTAGCAGCCGTGTTAGTCTGTATCCGCAAAAAGAAGAACAGGAGTACTTGTGGCACCTTAGAGACTAACAAATTTATTAGAGCATAAGCTTTCGTGGACTACAGCCCACTTCTTCGGATGCATATAGAATGGAACATATATTGAGGAGATATATATACACACATACAGAGAGCATAAACAGGTGGGAGTTGTCTTACCAACTCTGAGAGGCCAATTAATTAAGAGAAAAAAACTTTTGAAGTGATAATCAAGCTAGCCCAGTACAGACAGTTTGATAAGAAGTGTGAGAATACTTACAAGGGGAGATAGATTCAATGTTTGTAATGGCTCAGCCATTCCCAGTCCTTATTCAAACCGGAGTTGATTGTGTCTAGTTTGCATATCAATTCTAGCTCAGCAGTCTCTTGTTGGAGTCTGTTTTTGAAGTTTTTCTGTTGTAATATAGCCACCCACAGGTCTGTCACTGAATGACCAGACAGGTTAAAGTGTTCTCCTACTGGTTTTTGAGTATTTTGATTCCTGATGTCAGATTTGTGTCCATTAATTCTTTTGCGTAGAGACTGTCCGGTTTGGCCAATGTACATGGCAGAGGGGCATTGCTGGCACATGATGGCATATATCACATTGGTAGATGTGCAGGTGAACGAGCCCCTGATGGTATGGCTGATGTGATTAGGTCCTATGATGATGTCACTTGAATAGATATGTGGACAGAGTTGGCATCGGGGTTTGTTACAAGGATAGGTTCCTGGGTTAGTGGTTTTGTTCAGTGATGTGTGGTTGCTGGTGAGTATTTGCTTTAGGTTGGGGGGTTGTCTGTAAGCGAGGACAGGTCTGTCTTCCAAGATCTGTGAGAGTAAAGGATCATCTTTCAGGATAGGTTGTAGATCTCTGATGATGCGCTGGAGAGGTTTTAGTTGGGGGCTGAAGGTGACAGCTAGTGGTGTTCTGTTATTTTCTTTGTTGGGCCTGTCTTGTAGGAGGTGACTTCTGGGTACTCGTCTGGCTCTGTCAATCTGTTTTTTCACTTCAGCAGGTGTGTATTGTAGTTTTAAGAATGCTTGATAGAGATCTTGTAGGTGCTTGTCTCTATCCGAGGGATTGGAGCAAATGCGGTTATATCTTAGAGCTTGGCTGTAGACAATGGATCGTGTGGTATGTCCCGGATGGAAGCTGGAGGCATGTAGGTAAGTGTAGCGGTCAGTAGGTTTCCGGTATAGGGTGGTATTGATGTGACCATCGCTTATTAGCACAGTAGTGTCCAGGAAATGGACCGCTTGTGTGGATTGATCTAGGCTGAGGTTGATGGTGGGATGGAAATTATTGAAATCATGGTGAAATTCCTCAAGGGCTTCTTTTCCATGGGTCCAGATGATGAAGATGTCATCAATGTAGCGCAAGTAGAGTAGGGGCGTTAGGGGACGAGAGCTAAGGAAGCGTTGTTCTAAGTCAGCCATAAAAATGTTGGCATACTGTGGGGCCATGCGGGTACCCATAGCAGTGCCGCTGACTTGAAGGTATATATTGTCCCCAAATTTGAAATAGTTGTGGGTGAGGACAAAATCACAAAGTTCAGCCACCAGGTTAGCTGTGACATTATCAGGGATACTGTTCCTGATAGCTTGTAGTCCATCTTTGTGTGGAATATTGGTGTAGAGGGCTTCTACGTCCATAGTGGCCAGGATGGTGTTTTCTGGAAGATCACCGATGGATTGTAGTTTCCTCAGGAAGTCAGTGGTGTCTAGAAGATAGCTGGGAGTGCTGGTAGCGTAGGGTCTGAGGAGAGAGTCTACATAACCAGACAAGCCTGATGTTAGGGTGCCAATGCCTGAGATGATGGGGCATCCAGGATATCCAGGTTTATGGTGGCATTCAACTGCCTGAAACATGAAACCCTCCTTTGTCTTCCTGCCATCCCCTGCCCCATTCACTACATACTTTCCACTTGGTGGCTCCTTCAGGGAGTCATGAGCACGAGCATGCACCTGGCATGGTTCATGAACCTGCCCCTTTTGTGGCAAGAAGGAGATCCTGGTGCACATCTATGTAGGGGGCTTCAGGTTGCAGCCCCTCTTCCAGCTCCTCCAGAACCTCTTGGTGAGGTTCTGGCTGCACTTCTTTGAGCACCTCCTGATCCTGGCATACCCCATCTGTTGCCCAAAAAAGTCACAGGACCTCCTCGTCAACTTCCACCAGCATTGACCAAGAAGGCCATCCATCATAGGAGAAAGAAGCTATATGGGGGGTGCTCGGCAAATGTGGGATTTATTTCTGTTTCCTTGTACTGTCACACCTAGGCCTGGAGTTCCTCTGGGCAGTGTCCACTGACACCCTAGATGCCTTTGAGGAGCAGTGGGTGCTGCTGGGGTTCTCTGCTTGGTGTACACCTCTGGATCCCTTGTTAGTAATCTTTGACCCCACTCTTGATCCTGTTTTCTCTTTCATTGTCTCCAGAAATAGCTAGTGTCTCAGTGGGCTCAGTGGTTCCACTCTCTATAGCCTTTTGTTTTGGCAGGTCTACAGCCGCCAAACCCCAGTCCTACTTATAATACACACTTTCCACCTTCTGCAAGAAATTGGTCAGGAATCCTACATGGAACACCTTCATTCATTATACAGCCCTGATTAATCCCTGAGTATTTCCTAACTTCTGAATTCTTGACTTTGCAGACTTAACAATCTTTTATAGTATTGTTTTTAAGCAATTCCATAGGGTTTTTAAAAAGCAAACTTAAAACAGATATTCAATTACATGGAATTATATTGACTCCCACAAGGTTCATCACCTTTAAAGCACAACCTCTGCCACATAAGCTAACAGAATAACTGATGGCAGCATTAGGTTATCATCCTCTACATGGGCTAGCCACTGGAGGGAGATGAGGCACATATTTTTCCAGTGGGTTTCACCAATATTTGCTGACAGCAGAAGAATGTCAAGAGTCAGGAATCCTGGATTCTCTTCTAGGTAGACTGTGCTCTAGTGGTACAGACACCGCTGTACCAAGACTGACACTCCTTCTCCCCAACATCTCTATCCTGTCCTTGTCCCAGTCCAGTCTCCACCCTGCCCCCCATTTGTCTCCTCATTTCAATGCCATTCTACCTCTCCACCCCCATTGCTGCCTCATCCCAGTTCCAGTCCTCAAACCTCAGCTCAGCAACCAAGTCTCTCCTCCACTCTTCATCCCAGGCTCCCCACCCTGGCCTCGCCTTTTATCCAAGACTCTCCTCTCACCACCATTCCAGGCTCTGCTCCTCACCAGTTTCCATTCCATTCAGGCTGAATCCTCCTTCTCCTCAGTGCTTGGGTAGGAGGGGAGCATTGAGAGCACAGGAAATACAGGTGTTCTATTCACAGTTCCTCTGCCTGGTGCCACAGTAGTACTGCAGTGAAAGTCCTGCTCAGATCCTGAAGTTCTGGGCTGGAGCATGCTCAGCACAGACTCAACCTTTGGAGAATTTAGCTGGCAAACATTAACAAGTCTCTACTAAGTGTGTGGTAGCTGAGGTTTTCAGAAGCTTATAACATAGTCATATTTGGGCAGATTATCATGGGGACAGCAAAGGCTACATCCCTGAAACCTGGGCTATTTCAAGTCCCTGCTCCAAACCATGGCGATGGTAAAGCTTCCCATTGAAAGAGTTTTAACATGTGTAAAACAACTTATTTCCCTTAATAACAGAGAAAATGGCTGAGAAATGGCTGAACAATTTTTGCTGAAAATTTCTAAAAAAAATTAATCCTGACACAGACACTGGCATCTTTAACTAGCACGGAATATTTCTGCCCAAACTGTAAAAGTTTGGCAAAATTATAAGTGACTGAAAATGGTCTTATAATGTAAAGTATCAGGTAACCTTAATTAACTGTAGGCACTGCTATCTGCATCACCCACAATTCAGGCTGTCATTTAATCACAGTTAACTCAAGCAATTAACGCAAAACAAATTAACTAAATTTTAAAAAATGGTCGTGATTAATTGCAGTTTAATTGCACTGTTAAACAATAATAGAATACCAATTTACATTTATTGTAAATATTTTTGGATATTTTTCAACATTTTCAAATATTTTTATTTCAATTACAACACAGAATATAAAGTATACAGTACTCACTTTGTATTATTATTTGTATTACACATTTTTGCGCTGTAAAAAAGTTAAACAAAAGAAATAGTATTTTTCAGTTCACCTCATTCATGTATTGTAGTGCAATCTCTTTATCATGAAAGTGAAGCTTGCAAATGTAGAATTATTTTTACATAAGTGCACTCAAAAACAAAACAATGTAAAACTTTAGAGCCTATAAGTCCACTCAGTCCTACTTCTTGTTCAGCCAATTACTAAGACAAACAAGTTTGTTTACATTTATGAGAGATAATGCTGCCAGCTTCTTATTTACAATGTCACCTGAAAGTGAGAACAGGCGTTTGCATGGCACGGCTGTAGCCGGCATTGCAAGGTATTTATGTGCTAGATATGATAACGTTTGTATGTCCCTTCATGTTCCGACTTTTAGATTTTTTATCTTTTTTATAGTACAAATATTTGTAATCACATGTATTGTATAGCAGTGTGTGATGAGCTTGCTCTTCTGCCCTTTAATAGCATACAAAGACCCTGCTTGGGTGTATTTATTCTACTAACTGCACTTATGGAGTGATTTCCTTAGCTGCTATTGCTCAGTTGCTGCTACTTTTGGCACCCTATGTCAGTGGTTCTGAACTAGGGGTACATATACCCCTGGGGGGACGCAGAGGTCTTCCAGGAGGTACATCAACTCATCTTGATATTTGCCTAGTTTTACAACAGGCTACATTAAAAAACACTACAGAAACTAAAATTTCATAGACACAATGACTTGTTTATACTGCTCTATATACTATACACTAAAATGTAAGCACAATACTTATATTCATATTGATTTATTTTACAATTATATGGTAAAAATGAGAAAGTAAGCAATTTTTCAATAATAGTGTGCTCTGACACTTTTGTATTTTTATGTCTGATTTTGTAAGCAAGTAGTTTTTCAGTGAGGTGAAACTTGGAGGTACACAAGACAAATCGGACTCCTGAAAGGGGTACAGTAGACTGGAAAGGCTGAGAGCCACTGCTCTATGTCATGCTGCACCTCGTCACCTCTTATATTGATATCATTGCATAACCCCAGTTAAGATACTAAGGGACATACTCTGTACATGAAGTTCTAAGTGTTTCCTATGAGGTTCTGAGTGCTTCACTGAAGACAATGGAAGCAAAGTCTGTTGGAATAATTGGGCCTATACTTTACCCTAAGTGTGAGCTCAGGTATGGAAACGGAATGAAATTTCATAAAATGTCACAATAACCTATAACAATAAATGTTGATTGGGAAAGGTGCAAAAATGAGACAGAAAGACTTAACTAATATCCAAACAAAAAGACCTACTGATATAATTAAAGGACCATGTTAAAATCATGCCTAGAAAAAAAGAAAAGTATAGGACCAGAAATCAATGAACCAAAATTGGTGTGTTGCAGCTTAGTCCTAACTGGTCAACAAAATAACAAGGGGTTCCGCTATTCTGCCCATCACTTCCTTTTGTGGGTCCTTAAAAGAAAAGATTTTTTGGGGGGGTTCAAGAGGCAGATGTTTGCCGACAACCACTAATTGAGAGATGGCCAGGATAAGAACAGGAAAGAAGCAAACTTCACCATCATGGCTGCAATGCCTGCCATTGCCTGAGACCTTAGGATCTACTGTGACACCACTGGGCCTTCATCATCCTGATCCAAAAAAATGTTTTGACCAGACCAGGCTAAGTGACATTGTCACCAGCTCTGGCTAAATTTCAGATACCACCAGTAATCTGAGCTGTTGTCACTCTCTGCCTCCATTCCTCCGTGTGTCCTTTTCCTTCCTTGATTTATTTCTTCTCTTTCCTCTCCCTCTCTTTTGCCTTCTGTCTAATAATAGTCTGGCTTAGACTGCCAAGCCTGTATACTTTGCAACATTGCAGTAAGCCTGTGACCAGAAAGAGGCTGTTAAAAGCAATGTCCTAACAGCCTACTGCTGGTACAAGTTGCCAGGTCTTGAAGTGGCTAATCAGCTCATGTTTTATGTCTGTGTTTCTCCAGCAGTGAAGTTGCAAGTCAACACCAGAGACAGAAGCTGCATTTTCTATCTTTGTTGTTGTCTTCTCTTCCCTTTTGCATGTGTTTGGCTTGTCTTCTGGGAAACAGGATCCAACTTTAACAACAAATGCTCCAGCTCATCTCAATTGATTTTCTCTCTCCTTTACCCATGAGGACAATTGCCACCAACTTTAATACCATCTAAAAACTGTCAAATAAAGGTGTTTCCTTCTAAAATATCTCCCCAGCTAAAGAAAATGGGTACAAGGGATGCTATTAAAATGAAAGCCTTATATAATACTTTACATTTCAAATGCTTTAACTGTTTTTCCTTCTTTTTTGTATCTCTAATAAAAATAGTAAAACTATTTTTAACAGTGTGTTTGTCATGGTACTAAATAGGCCAAGGTCTCTGTATACCAAACCCCAAACCTGGTTTAGCTCTGTTTAATGCTGGACAGTGACAGGGTCATGCTAACACTTTTGACTCTTTGGGCTCATTTAGTCCATTGAAATTGACACTATATCTCTTTGCTGGGTCAGGGCCCCATCGTGTCTTGTTCTTTACACAAGAAAAATAATATGAAGAAACTAAATGAGCACAATTGGGTCCCAAATAATGGTGTTTACTTCATCAGCATAAACATACAAGGCCTGCCTACAGTCAGATAGCTGCTCTGGCTGGTTTCTGGAGATACTGGCCAGTTGGGTGTTTGGTTATGATATTTAATATGTTAAATAGAAGAACAGTTTTTTAGAGCTATAAATGTCTGTGCAGGCAGTACCATAACAAACAGACACCCACTAAAATCTTGATTTTTTTCTTCTACCCACAGAGGAAGAACAGAACAATGGTATAGACAAGACATGGATTGAAGACTTGCTCCAGTTTAGCCTGAGGATGTCACACATGCACCTCATCAAGTCCACTCTCACATTGACAGACGGAGGCTTGGTGGATGATTGGTTGCATCTGACGAAGTGGGTATTCACCCACGAAAGCTCATGCTCCAATATGTCTGTTAGTCTATAAGGTGCCACAGGACTCTTTGTCGCTTTTTGGTGGATGATGGTGACCCCCCAACCCCATAGGTCTGCATGCTGTGGGATTGACTCACATGGCAATGCCACATTGTTTCCTGTTCATTAGCGTTGAGAATACTATACTTTAAATAACAAATGTTGAGATCCTTCCTCCAGGCTTCTCTCAGCAACTTTCCATTGACTGCAGTAGGTGTTTTCCCAAATAGGAGCTTTGTCCTCTCTGCTAATATTTCCTAACTCTTTCATGTGTTTTCCCACTTAGGAGTCTGACATGGGTGAAGTAAGGGCCCAGATTCAGGGATAAGGGTCCCCCTGGCTGGGGTCTGCAACACAGCCAGTTTCCTCTGTTCCCTTGCCCCTGATATGACAGATGTGTTAGGGACCCTGTTATGCTACTTCTTGTCATAAAACCCCATTAGTTATTCAAAGCTATGCTTTGTTTGTATCATCTTAGTTTCAAAGTGTAATTCACAATTAACTCAAAAAAAAATCATGGTGCACAAAATTGGCCAAAAATTCAGCATGTTTGCAAAGTCCTAACTTGTAGGCTCTCCTCCATAAATCATGTCATTGCTAACTCAGAAAGTAGTTGCTTATAGATGCTTGGAAGGTTCAGATTGCCAGGATTTCAATAAGCAAGAACTACAGCAGGAGACTGCCATTCTATATATAGTGAAGGTTTCTGTTACAACATGTATTTGCATATATTAAATCAAGATGCCCTAATTAAGCTAGCAAATTCAATTGAAAGCATAATAAAGTAACAGTCATGAATAATCTTTTCACTATACCCAGTACTGAGGAAAGAGCCTGACAGAAATAATTTAACACTTTTCCTGTGTTTGAGGAAAAACACCATCATATTCTCAGTGGCTTGATATAAATTACTAGCAGTGAAAATGATAAGGGAACAAACATAAATCTATTAATAACATTGACTAGTACAGGACTTGCAAGCCCTTACTAAACATCTTGCGTTTTCATAATTGCAATCAGCTAAATAGCTTGTTAAGTGAGTGGTACCATTTAAATTATGAAATTAAAATGTTTGAATTATTTTCCTGCAGATTCAGAACAGCTTCTTAAAGGAGATAAAGTGCCAATTGAAAGCCAGGATTGTCCTGTCGGTGATTGTCTGCTGTTTGCAATCAGTCTGCAGTTTGTCATTCTACCTCCAATAAATATGAATGTAATCAGATGAAGCTATTTTTCCTCTAGCTCCACAGTTTGGTCTGGTGTCCAAGTTATGTTTGCGTTCATTGTAAATGTTCACTATTAGGGCTTGATCCTCTGCAGCACAGGTGCTCAGTGGTATGTGTAAAAGCACTCAGCAAGCCAGGAAATGCAGGGGAACCCAATACCAAATTGATAAGAGTGCAGCTGGGTAGCTACCATGCTACTCCTACAGCATACCAAGAGTAGAGCCTAAGTGTGGAACACACAGAAAAACACCACTCTCTGATTGCTGACATTATCTATGTGTGCTCTTGAGAGTAATCGACTGAGCATGCTAGTGGCTTGAACCTTACTCCTTTTCAGGAGGGAGTATTATGACTTATGCTTATCCTTATTTGTCTCCATTATTGTTTCTTTGGCCACACTGACATTGGAGCAGAATCATAGAATCATAGAATATCAGGGTTAGAAGAGACTTCAGGAGGTCATCTACTCCAACCCACAATCATCTTGTGGTCACTACTGCTCTCTGAAGAGCGACTTGCAGAATGAAGCCTATACACTAAAGTAAAGTAACCTTTGTGTTACAGTGTCTAGGAACCATGGGGGGTTCCATGAAGGAGACATAGGTGTTGCAACACTAAGCATCATGGTGCCTAACTTTGTGCCTAGAAAATCCAGGTACAACACTGCGATCCACAAAGCCTGAGTTAGGTGCTTAGGCTCCCTATACAATGAATGGGAGAGACAGGTGCCTAAGAATGTCTTCTGCAAAAGACAGCACACTAGGCAGGGAGCTGCCTAAGCTAGCCAATGGGAGAGGGGTGTATGCCAAACTCAACTTTTTCGCGGAGATAGATGCCTAAATCTGGACTGCACTTGGAGGGTTGCCAATTTTGGTTGGACTTATTTCTGGAGGTTTCATAACATGACATAATTAATCTTTAATTTGTGGAGATGCCAGGACAATCCTGGAGTATTTGCTTTATACTCACCAGCAACCACACATCACTGAACAAAACCACTAACCCAGGAACCTATCCTTGTAACAAACCCCGATGTCAACTCTGTCCACATATCTATTCCAGTGACATCATCATAGGACCTAATCACATCAGCCATACCATCAGGGGCTCGTTCACCTGCACATCTACCAATGTGATATATGCCATCATGTGCCAGCAATGCCCCTATGCCATGTACATTGGCCAAACCGGACAGTCTCTACGCAAAAGAATTAATGGACACAAATCTGACATCAGGAATCAAAATACTCAAAAACCAGTGGGAGAACACTTTAACCTGTCTGGTCATTCAGTGACAGACCTGCGGGTGGCTATATTACAACAGAAAAACTTCAAAAACAGACTCCAACGAGAAACTGCTGAGCTAGAATTGATATGCAAACTAGACACAATCAACTCCGGTTTGAATAAGGACTGGGAATGGTTGGGCCATTACAAACATTGAATCTGTCTCCCCTTGTGGGTATTCTCACACTTGTTATCTAACTGTCTGTCTGTGCTGGGCTAGCTTGATTATCACTTCAAAAGTTTTTTTTCTCTTAATTAATTGGCCTCTCAGAGGTGGTAAGACAACTCCCACCTGTTTATGCTCTCTGTATGTGTGTATATATATCTCCTCAATATATGTTCCATTCTATATGCATCCGAAGAAGTGGGCTGTAGTCCACAAAAGCTTATGCTCTAATAAATTTGTTAGTCTCTAAGGTGCCACAAGTCCTCCTGTTCTTCTTTTAGCTGTTCTTAGTGAGCCACGAACAAGAACCAGCTGCCTGGAGACAGCTTAGGCATCTCAGAGTTTCTTGAAGGTGTGACTTAGATGCCTGCTTGGCTCCACACAAAACAGCTGGAAGAAGTCAGTGGTGGTGGTGCCAGCCCCTCTTATAACTTTTAGCCCAGTGGTTAGAGCATGCACCTAGGATAGGGAGACCCACGTTCAATTCCTCCCTTTCTGCCAGATTAGCCTGTTGAGGCTGATTCACTCTGGATAAATAATGAAAGAGTGGCAGGAACAAAGGGATGGGACCCAGGGTTACAGAGGGCTGGACCAACTTAGCCAGAGTCATTCCTTCTCTCTCTGACCCATTGGTTAGTTCAATATTTAGTCACAGTGGAACACTCATGGGGGGAGGTGCATGCGCATGCGCATTTGAGCATGGGAATGATGCTGTGGTCATGTGGCTAGTACATTCACATGGGAGGTGGGAGACCCAGGCATCCAAATGCCTAGAGGGAGATGGCAGTACACATGCCCAGAGACTGAAACATGGGTGCCTACGGAACTTTTACCCTGAAAACTTAGGCACCAAGTAAGGTCCCTACAGGATTTGACAGTTTTGTTGATTGCAATGGAGCCAAAACTGTGACTCAGGAGCCTGAAACAGGGATTTAGATGCCTAAGTGTGGGGTATAGGCACCTAAATACTTTCACGAATCCCAGTCCATATTAGCTGGTGTACTGTTGATGCCTGGAATCCCATACTCTTAGTTTTCAATAGTCTTAATCTTCAATTTCTGGGATGGGATTGCTTTCTTAAAGCTATGAAAGAAAGCATTCCTTTCGGGGGGTTTTTTCTGTTTCTTAAATTTAGGAGGGGGGAGGAACAGCCAAAGCAATTCAGTACTCACTTCTGGGCAAACCTCAGAAGGTTCGGTTAAATTAAGCACCCACAGATTTGGAGACTCATCTGAATCTTTTCCAAAGGTCCTGAATCTGAAAAATTGGACTAGGAATAACTCACCTTGCTTAGAGTATATTTACATTTCTGCTTCCCAGCAAGAACTACATTGGTGGAAATTCTAGTTATAAATGTTCAACTTGTGCCTGCTGGTTCCATTTGGCAATTAAAATTTGTAAAAATGGAACAGGTCTATTCATCTACTGATTTCTGGAGCTAATTGCCTCCTGGAACTAACCAGCAGAGAACAGCTGCTCTAGACCCACCTAGCTCTCTGCAGCTCCAGCCCCCATGATCCTCTGCAACTCTACACCCACACTTAAAAAGTTCTCTAACACCCTGGCTCCTATTGCTCCAGAATCCCACCCCCGGCACACACCCCACATCAGCTCACCAGCTTCGTCTGCCCCCTCTTTGCACTCTCTCTGCTCCATCTTTAGCTCTCGCTAGGCTTGCCCTTGTAAGTATTCTGGGAGGGGACTGATGACTTTTAGCCCTGCTTCACTATTTTCTAGGGGGTGACCAGCTAGCCTGCCCTCACCTTCTTTCTTTGGGTGACTTTCAAGGAGGTCCACTTCCTTCTATTCAGTTATGGTGCTTTTCTCAGGTGAAGGACCATTCAATCTTCTGCTTGGTCAGCTCAGCTGGTATCTACACCAAGTCAGCGGATTGCTAGGACTTGCTTTTTAGGGTGTGGCTGGCCTGTGCCAGCTGACTCGGGCTTGGGGGGCTTGGGCTAAGGGACTGTTTTATTGAAGTGTAGACATTTAGGCTTCAGTTGGGGCTCGGGGCTCTAGGACCCTGAGGGATGGGAGGGTTCCAGAGCTCAAGGCTGTAGCTCCAGCTTGAATGTCTATCCCACAATTTAACAGCCCCTTAGCCTGAGTCAGCTGGCACAGGCCAGCCACAGGTTTTTAAGTGTAGTGTAAACACACCCTTAAAGGCAAAGTCCTGGGTCTGAGGACAGGCTCCAGAGGCAGTTCGGTGGAGAGGAAACCCTGACTCCTTACAGAGCAATTAGAGAGAAATGCTGCAGGGATCTCCTCACAGAAATTTTCTGCAGGTGTTACGTTGGGAGGGAATTACTCTAGGCCATTACCAGAAGTTTGATTTTACTCAAACATTTGCTTGTTTCAATGGTGAGTTAATTAGCTGCAAGAAATCTATAAAGAAAAATAAATGGTCTTAGCATTGTAGTAGCATGATTAGCCACAATTAGCAGAACTATAAGTTGTATCTGATTAACAGACAGATATAAACAGAAGAGGGTAGATTTTCCTAAAAATGTATCTATTACAAAGATCTGACCTCTTACAGATTAGACCTGAATATTAATCGAAACATGCTAATTGAGTTAACTGCGACAATGACGTTTCAGATTCGATTGATAGTAAGCTCGGGGACCAAACAGAAAGGACTTGCTGTGTGACCTCAGGTGATCAATTAAACCTTTCTTCACCTCTAAAATGAGGATAATACTTGCTTACCTTTGCAAAGGTCTTTGAGATCTTTGGTATGTAACATATGTTTTATTTATATATACATCTCCAAAAGCATGAGTCAGCAAGAGAACTGTTTTCATCTCTGAGCCTTAAGACTAGCATAAGCAATATGTTTATTTTAACTATACTTAAAATATAGCTTTAATATGAAAATCATTCCAGATTATCTGATAGGGGTTTGGATTTTTAAAAGCAGAATTGCAAAATCAATCATTAAAAATTCAGGTGCTTAATTCTTTTACACATGAATAGTTCCACTGAAGTCACTGGGACTGCTCACATGGGTAAAGTAAGGTATGCAAATATGTCTTTGCAATATCAGGGCCTCAGTAGATGAAGGAAATGTACAGTTCTCTCTCATGACCTGTCTATATGCAACATCTCTGCCTCCACCATATCCTGATGGGAATCTGCCCTCTGAAATGTCTTTTCGGGGGTCTCCCCTAGCTCCCATTGAAATCCATGGGAAGATCCAGCTCCTACTGACTTCAGTGGGAGCTGGACCAGGTCCTACATAAATTGCTTACAAACTGTGGCTATTAACTGAATGCAGTGTTTCGAAATGGAACCTGAGAAATTTCTCGTGCATTTCAGAACTGTTACTAGTTCTCATTCTACTGTATTTATTGTAAATGGGTGAGCTGTAAAGAAGTGTGATATCTTTGAATTAGTCCTGCTGGCAGGTGACCAGACAGTAAGTGTGAAAAATTGGGACGGGAGTGGGGGGCGGAGGGAGGGGGGGCGTAATAGGAGCCTATATAAGAAAAAGACCCAAAAATCGGGACTGTCCCTATAAAATCGGGACATCTGGTCACCCTAATTATAACACGACTCATTTAAAACAAAATAAAAGTGAAAAGGTGTAGGCATTAAATAAGCAGCCCTGTTTTAGATGCTATCCTAAACAGATATCAAATTAATTTCACCCACACAAAGCTCTGCAAGCACTGCCCTGTTTCTAAGGGACCACAATATCCTAATTACCTTAAGTGACTGAAGGAGGAAGATGGCATTTAGCAGCAAAGTTCAGGGCAAGAGAAAACTGCCATTTTTTTTAGATAAGCAGCATGACAGTGCAGCATCTGAGCTAGTTGATATAAAATGTATTTGTCTAGCTGCAGGAATGTCATTATAGGTTCCTGGGTAAGGAGCACTTTAATGACAGAAGAAAGTCAGGGTAGTC
Source organism: Chrysemys picta bellii (assembly GCF_011386835.1). Classification (NCBI taxonomy): domain Eukaryota; kingdom Metazoa; phylum Chordata; order Testudines; family Emydidae; genus Chrysemys; species Chrysemys picta. The sequence goes on from NC_088793.1 coordinate 186,217,516, forward strand.
ATTCACTCAATTCCATGCAGGAGACCACATAATAAGACCTTCTATAGACGAGGATATTAACACAGGGTAAAGCTTAGTTTGTTTGTTCTCTTTTAACGTTTCTACTTGAATATGAGGTAGAGAATGGCTCATATTTTAAATACTAATTTAAAATACTCCAGCCAGACTCCCTGACTTGGGGTAATATTTTCAAAAATGCCTATGGGCCAGATTTTTAATGGCATTTTAGGTGCCTAAAGATGCAGATAGGCACCTAGTGGGATTTTGAAAAGCACCTGGATGCCTAATTCCATGGGCTCATCTGGTCCCAGGTGAACTAGAAGCCAAAGTCCCAGTTTCAAAAGTGACTTAAACCCTTGGGGTTAGATTTTCAAAGGTACTTAGGTGCTTACAGATGCAGATAGGTACTTTTCAAAATCTCATTAGGTGCATAGGCACCAGACTCCCATTGAAATCAATGGGAGTCAGGCACCAAGGCATTTTGAAATTCCCTGCATCTTTAAGTGCCAAAATACCTTTGTAAATCTGACCCTATATGCTTGAGGTTTTGCATGCTGATAGTCATTTCTCAGTTCTGTCCTGAGGACAGGGTTTGCTCTCATATTGCTTGAAAGATGCAAGAACAGTGTTATATCTCTCCTAAACCACCAATAGGATTTTGACTACTTTGGTGAGGAGAAGAGAGTGTTCTCAACAAAGAAGATGTTCTGGGCAGTCAAGGTTGGTTTGAGACTTTTAGTTTAACATGCCTACATTGATATTGATGTGACAATCCATTTGTCACAGGGATCTTCTGTGAATGAGTAACTCCAGCTAAGGGGTGAGATATCGTTTTTTATTCAATAAGGTATTTTTTTCAACACATTCTGAGTCATATTTATAATATAGTGGGCCAAAAAATGTCATGTCCTTCTTGAAGTCTATTGTGGGACAACATGCACATGTCCACTGTGAAAATCCATATCTGAAACCTGAAAGCATCTGAAGAAGCCGTATTTCTGCATTGAGTTGAAAGTAGTCATCATTCAAGCCACTTATCTCAGATCCGCCCTGTAGATCTACTGGGAGGATTTTGCTCACAGACATGTAAAATTTAAAATACAGATGTGACAGCCTCAGTGCATTCCTCTTCATGGAGACCTGCTTCTCCCACACACAACGTGCACATACTGATGTAAAATAAACCAAAAGACTGATTTATCTGAAGTTTGGATTATCATCAAGAGAACCTTTAAAGCTTTTAAGACATTTGCAACATCTCTTCTCTTTCTCTAAAGTCCACTGCCTTCCACTCCAGTTATTAACTATATCGCAGGGATCAAGAGTTGCTAGATGTCTGGCAGTCCTCTACCCCACTGGAATTATCAAACCATTGCAACATTTCTGACTGGTGAGCAGCCAGGATGTTCAGAATTTGTAAATAAAGAATTTATATGAAGAATTTTGTTTGTAACATTTGTAGGTGAAATCTATTCAGGATGAAAAATTTTAGCTGTTGAAAACTTAAGTGTTTTAGACTTAGTCATAAAATTTGCAAAACAATAAGCTTAAAGAAAGCCTGGTCTTTAAAAACAGAGTTGGTCAAAAAAACAGATCAAAATGTTCATGAAAGTTTTGTCCAATTTTTTGCATTGAAATCATTTTTTGACCATTTGAAAGAAGGAAAGCCAAGAGTGTGCAATTTTTTTATCACTGTTCTAGTTGACTCACCGGTGTTGCTCTTGCAGTTCAGTACAAGTGAACAATGACACATTCAGTCTCTACCAACAGTAATCTAATCTTAGGGACTCCTCTGAATTTGTCTACATTACCGAGTCCTGGCCGTATATGCAGCAGAGCCATTATTGAGATAGAAGATTCTTGATCAGACATGAGGTAAGAAAAGTTTGGGAAGGTTGGTCTGAACAAACATGCAGAAGAAACCCAGTACCAAAGTTTTAGCACTTGTGTGTCTGAAATGGGAATAGTGCTGCCTACAATCTTGTCTACATTCAGAGTTGCCTCAATTTACTTAATGGTGTGATTTTAAACCCATGCAAAAGGCTGTTTGGACGGACATTCTTAGTTTTGCTTATACCAGGCTTATTCCAGTTTAATTTAAGTCCAGTAGGAACAGAGTCACAATAAACCAAAATAAGCCACTCAAACTGAAATAAGAGTTCACCCAGGAGTTTAAGTGGGTTAATTAAATTGGTGCTATTAATACCAAGTCCAGCCTGATATTGGTAGACAGTGTCCTAGGACACTCCATGTTGACAATGGATAGTTTAAGTCATCTATGGGATTTTCACACCAACCACAAAAGCACTTCACAAACTGGATCTTATTTCAGTTCAGACTGGTTATGTAAGTCGGGTGCTGACTATCACAGCAGCCTTGTGACAGTCAGTTTAACATCTCCTGCAGGCGATTTGCCCTTGTGCTTGTCTGCCTGGTGCACCTAACTGGGCATATTTTAGAAACCTAAGGAAACAAATATAAATAAATGAATATGGAGTCAGAAGAATTAACAAGTAATAAAATGAAGAAGAAATAAAATGAAGGGTAAAAGGACTAATATAAAGTTTTCCAGAAAACTCTGAGAGCTCCTGGACATGTATGATTATAGGAAAGGAACCATGTAGAATATCCTCTCACCCACATTCATTAGCTACAAATTGAGGAAATACAGAATTTTAATTTTGGAAAGTAGTTAATTGATTCCAAAATCAGTGATGTAAATTATCTTAATACTCCAGTGGAACTCACACTTTGCTAGTCTGCAAACCTAAAATAAAACAACATAAAGTATCATCCTACTTCTTAATATATTGGGCTAAATTTCAGCTATCCCTGTGCATGTGCACCAGGGTGAAGAAGGACATTTGCTTTCCATGATCATTCTACAATATTTATTTTACTAGTTGAGAAAACATTCCTTCCAATAATTTCACAAAAGCAGAGAAAAACAAAAGGGTGTGGTCACAGTCCAAGTGAATTCATATACAGTTGTGAATGAATATTCATGAATAGTTCTGAGCAGTATTTGCCTAACTCTAGTGCAGTTGCTTTCCCTATCTTGATAGCCATGCTGATTTTGCTTTATTGCATCACTGGATTTAGCACTCTATCCTACACCCATAGACCTTGTTCTGAGCATTGATTTTAAAGGGTGCATGATCAAGCCTTTTGAAAGTACATTTAACAACAACAGGAATCTGCTAAAGACGCATGATATAAAAATAAATTATAATCAGTAAGATGAGTGATGGTAACTGTGACTGGGCGCAGGCAGGGTGTTACCTGGCTTCCAGCACCAAAGGAGTGAACTCCATCTTTCCTTTCCACTCCTTTTGCAGTGATGCTGGGCGTGCTGCCGCAGGATACAGGAAGGGGAACTGGAGAGACAAAAGAGGGAGAGGGCCTGTGGGAAGACTGGGCTTCCCAACTATGCTTTGGAGGCTGAGCTGATCCTGAGCCCAGGAAAGATTTTGTTTAATATTATTTGGGTTTGTTACCTTTTTTTATTCATTTTTATGAAAATTCTCTCCAGTTGAGCAGGACTCACTCCCTCTTGCTGCATTTGTGTCTACTCAGTAATCCCATGACTTTATACCCATTACATCTTCATCTTAGCAATTACATATTTGGCAGATCAATTTTACTTCACTGAGATCTGACAATTTAATATAGCAAAAGGTCTGTTCCTATGCAAACAATATCCATAAGGCAGGAATAAAACACAGCAATAAAATTAAGAGAATGAGTTTCATACATCCCATTGGCCTTGTCATTTCCTTAATGTTTATATGAAGCATAGATAATCTTTGAACTGGTTTACTAAGATGCACATGCTCTAAGTACTACAGCAGCTCATCATTTCTGGACACCAAGGACTATGAGAACTAAATCATAAAATGTATGACAACATAAAGCCCCCAAGAACATGGATACATTTCCCTGTGACAAGGCAATTTTGTCATAGGTGATGCATACTTTATCTAGGAGGTCTGCTGTGATTTCAAAATGTCAGAAAAAAAAGTGGATTTAAGAGAAGTAGGAGGGGTGAAGCAAAGTACCCCATCAGCTGTCATTTAAGGATATGAATCATTTAGTTTTGCCAGCCCAGATATTGTTTGCTAAGCAGGAAAGACTGACTGCTGGAATGATACATTTTGGTTTCTGAGGCAGCATGGGTTTTTTGGGTATGTAAATGTCTTCAGCTGTAAATAAGTTTAGAGCTGAACTATTCAATCCTAAATGCACAAATAAAAACTATTAGATATCAGGAAAACCACCATTTTCTTCAGTAGAGTCATTCAGTTGGAATACAGCTCACATGGGCACCTTACAAGGATGTTCAAATGCCACTTTTGGTCACACAAAATAGCACTTCGGTGCATAAAGCAGAAAATTATGTGGCTTAGTGCCAAATGAAGCATCCAAATGCCAGATTTTGACATCCTGTTAAGGTGCTCACACTTGAAAATTACACTCTGCCACTGAAGACTTTCACTATGGGAGAAACAGCTTTGCCATTGCTTGTGCGTGATTTGCAAGTCGCAAGAATTTGAGCATCTTTTTCACACTACTTGAGATTCATGGGTGATGTCTGAAAACTGACATGACTTCTTCCTGCCCAGGAGTGTAAAGTACTACTCCACTGGGACCAGTAAAACTGCGACAAATGTGGCAGCTCATGAAAGTGAAAAATAGCGGGGGTGGGGGTTAAAAAAAGGTTAAACATAATTGAATCTACAACTTACCTTTCATTTGGTTTTGGTTCTAAATTAGGACTCAGGCAACAGAGGTGGACATTAGAAACTGGATATTTACCACCTGAGCTAGTTAAATGTATTGTATTTGTGATATACCCATTCTATATACAGGAAGTATTGCAAATGTCTTAGGAAAGCTTAAACACTGATGCAGCAAGCCAATTTTTCATGGCACCTGCTGATCTTATTTTCCAACCAATTTGCATATTCCTAATTGCTGCTGGTAATAAGCAGCTGAGAGCAAGCTTATTCCCCAGCTAAATTCTGTTATTTGAGTGGGTGTGTCTCCTCATTATTTACAGTGACTTCCGTATATGACATTCACTCTCTTGACATACCCTATCCCCCCAAAGTATAATGAGCCTCATATTTCAGGATCTGGCTTCTCCTGAATAAACAAAAGGTTGGCAATTTAAAAACAGTAGGATGATTGGTTTGTCTGATTTACCTACAATAGGACAGCCATTAGGCTGTGACTATGAGCAATGATGTCACCAAAATATAACTTATCTGCTCTAATTGTGATGATTCAGCTGATCTGGTCTAATACGTTTGCTAATGGTTATTGTGGCCTTAGTATTTCCCCACTTTAAAATGTTCAGTTGGCTTTGATTAAGTTTACCTAAGGCTCAAACCTGGGAGGCAGCAAAGTTTGAAGGAAAGAAGAGAAAAAAGAAATTGAAATAGAAAGAGAAAGGGAAAACAAACATGTATACTAATTGGTTTTCCCTAGGGTGGGACAGTTTCCAGCATTCATCCATACCTGAACCAAAGTGCCTATACACAAATGCAAGAAACCTGGGAAACAAGCAGGGAGAACTGGAAGTCCTGGCACAGTCAAGGAACTATGATGTGATTGGAGTAACAGAGACTTGGTGGGATAACTCACATGGCTGGAGTACTGTCATGGATGGATATAAACTTTTCAGGAAGGACAGGCAGGGCAGAAAAGGTGGGGGAGTTGCATTGTATGTAAGAGAGGAGTATGACTGCTCAGAGCTCCAGTATGAAACTGCAGAAAAACCTGAGAGTCTCTGGATTAAGTTTAGAAGTGTGAGCAACAAGGGTGATGTCGTGGTGGGAGTCTGCTATAGACCATCAGACCAGGTGGACGAGGCTTTCTTCTGGCAACTAGCAGAAGTTACTAGATCGCAGGCCCTGGTTCTCACAGGAGACTTTAATCACCATGATATCTGCTGGGAGAGCAATACAGCGGTGCACAGATAATCCAGGAAGTTTTTGGAAAGTGTAGGGGACAATTTCCTAGTGCAAGTGCTGCAGGAACCAACTAGGGGCAGAGCTCTTCTAGACCTGCTGCTCACAAACCGGGAAGAATTAGTAGGGGAAGCAAAAGTGGATGGGAACCTGGGAGGCAGTAAACATGAGATGGTCGAGTTCAGGATCCTGACACAAGGAAGAAAGGAGAGCAGCAGAATATGGACCCTGGACTTCAGAAAAGCAGACTTTGACTCCCTCAGGGAACTGATGGGCAGGATCCCCTGGGAGAATAACATGAGGGGGAAAGGAGTCCAGGAGAGCTGGCTGTATTTTAAAGAATCCTTATTGAGGTTGCAGGAACAAACCATCCCAACGTGTAGAAAGAATAGTAAATATGGCAGGCGACCAGCTTGGCTTAACAGCGAAATCCTTGCTGATCTTAAATGCAAAAAAGAAGCTTACAAGAAGTGGAAGATTGGACAAATGACCAGGGAGGAGTATCAAAATATTGCTCAGGCATGCAGGAGTGAAATCAGGAAGGCCAAATAACACTTGGAGTTGCAGCTCACAAGAGATGTTAAGAGTAAGAAGAAGGGTTTCTTCAGGTATGTTAGCAACAAGAAGAAAGTCAAGGAAAGTGTGGGCCCCTTACTGAATGAGGGAGGCAACCTAGTGACAGAGGATGTGGAAAAAGCTACTGTACTCAATGCTTTTTTTGCCTCTGTCTTCACGAACAAGGTCAGCTCCCAGACTGCTGCACTGGGCAGCACAGTATGGGGAGGAGGTGACCAGCCCTCTGTGGAGAAAGAAGTGGTTTGGGACTGTTTAGAAAAACTGGAAGAGCACAAGTCCATGGGTCCAGATGCGCTGCATCTGAGGGTGCTAAAGGAGTTGGCAGATGTGATTGCAGAGCCATTGGCCATTATCTTTGAAAACTAATGGCGATCGGGGGAGGTCCCGGATGACTGGAAAAAGTCTAATGTAGTGCCCATCTTTAAAAAAGGGAAGAAGGAGGATCCGGGGAACTACAGGCCAGTCAGCCTCACCTCAGTCCCTGGAAAAATCATGGAGCAGATCCTCAAGGAATCAATTGTGAAGCACTTAGAGGAGAGGAAAGTGATCAGGAACAGTCAGCATGGATTCACCAAGGGCAAGTCATGCCTGACTAACCTAATTGCCTTCTATGATGAGATAACTGGGTCTGTGGATGAGGGGAAAGCAGTGGATGTGTTATTCCTTGACTTTAGCAAAGCTTTTGATACGGTCTCCCACAGTATTCTTGCCAGCAAGTTAAAGAAGTATGGGATGGATGAATGGACTATAAGGTGGATAGAAAGCTGACTAGATGGTCGAGCTCAACGGGTAGTGATCAATTGCTCCATGTCTAGGAAAAATGTTTTCCTACAATTTGTAATTACATTTTTTAAAAGTAATTCTAATATAAGTGCTGCCTTGTCTCATCAGGTTATACGCTGTAGTTTTTAATGGATACAGTTGGATTTTGTAATTTGTGTTTAATTGATTTACAGTCTCTCTTTTCCCAGCAGTGAAGAGTTCTATGAGCAAGCAGAGTGTAGTGCCTGTGGTTGACAGGTTGCTAATGAGGGTAGGATGAAACTGTGGGTGTTAAGGTGTTTTTTTACACTAGGGATGAAATGTGCAATGTGAATAAACAATATTTTCTGAAATATCATCCCAATCAGATTGTAAAATAGAGGTAGGCCCACTGATCATTGTGCTGTCCATGGGGAGCAGGAACATTTTACTTAGCCCCACATAGGCTGACCAGACAGCAAGTATGAAAAATCGGTACAGAGGGTGGGGAGTAATAGGCGCCTATATCAGACAAAGCCCCAAATATTGGGACTGTCCCTATAAAATCGGAACATCTAGTCACCCTATCCCCACAGAACTATAAATTAGATTTAATGCCCTTGCTCATGTTGAGAAGTACTTTGCCCCAGGTGATCCCATTAACTTCAATAGATGACTCAAGTTGTAAGATAGTATTCAACGTGAGTAAGCATATCTCACTGCCAGGTTCCAACACATATGTCTGTAATCTAGCAACAGTTCCAAAAAAACAACCATGTGGGAACGCACTATCCATCCAACACATATGTCTGTAATCTAGCAACAGTTCCAAAAAAACAACCATGCGGGAACTCACTATCCATTGACTTTACTCCCTTTTGTCAGTGGCTTGACCCTTTCTTACTAGCAGGACATCTCAGATCAAATTAAATCTATGCATAGCAGCCAGAGGAATTTCAGTTGTTAACCACAGGCTACAGAAAATTACTTGGGGTCTGAAATACAACATGAAAGCCATGAATGTTCCAAAGCACACAGATCTCTGACATATTTTTTCTGCTGTGTCAAAAAGTAGCTCTGATTGCCCAGTGGCATGTGTGACTAGTATTATGTTTGTTGTACAACAGGGACAGTTTCTGGTATTACACAAGAAGTAGCAATGCTGTTTGAGAAGAATGGTATTGAATCTAGGCATGGTTACTTTGCTTTCTCCCCAAGTCACATTGGTTTTATAGATTACGAAATATTCCCTCTTCCACTAACATTATATTGAACATATTTCAATTAATTCATAATTCTCCCCCAGCTGGTATTGTCAAGTCACTGAATGTCATCAAAAATGTGCTTTATATAGCTCCCTGTTGTTTACAGTGTTGTTGTAACTGTTTTGGTCCCAGGATATTACAGAGACAAGGTGGGTGAGCTAATAGCTTTTATTGGACCAACTTCTGTTGGTGAAAGAGACAAGTTTTGAGCCACATACAACTCTTCCTCGGGTCTGGGATAGGTACTTAGGTTGTCACAGCTAAATACAAGGTGGAACAGATTGGTTAGCAAAAATAATTAACACATATTCTAAGGGACCATTCAAGATGAAGTGGTCCATTAACACCCTTGCAATCCTAAAACAAAAAAAAAGAGGGGTTTGTGGGTTATGGATTGTTGTAATAAGCCATAAATCCAGTGTCTTTATTAAGACCATGATTTTTAGTGTCTAGTAATGTTTTGAATTTAAACTGCCAGGCTCGTGTTTTGAAGGTGTTGTACCCATTTTCCATTGAGGACGAGGACTGAGAGGTCAGACATGGATTGATTGTTTTGTGAAAAGTGTTTGCCCATGGATGATATGGTGTTTTTGCTTTTCATCATTTCTCTGTATGAGTTTCCTTCAGGCACTCTGCAATGTTAATAACCTCCCTCGGAACACCAGCCTTGCCACCATGGATGTCAATTCCCTATACACCAACATCCCTCACAATGGCAGAACCTCAGTCTGCCTCAAATATCTACAAGACAATGAACAACACTCAGATATCCACCCCAAACACATTGCTATATTCATCCATTTCATCCTCACATATAACTATTTTACATTCAACAACAAACACTTTGCCCAAATCCTGGGTATTAGGAGGGTTTGAATGGCCCCTTAGAATATGTATGCAGTACAGTTGTAGTCATGTCAGTCCCAGGATATTAGAGAGACAAGGAGGTTGAGATAATATCTTTTATTAGACCAACTTCTTTGGTTCAATAAGAGATATTATCTCACTCACCTTGTCCCTTAGAATATGGGTAAACTACTTATGCTAAACACTTTGTTCCACCTTGTAGTTCGCTGAAACACTCTGAGTACCTTTCCCAGACATGAAGCAGAGCTCTCTGTAGCTCAAAAGCTTGTCTCCTTCACCAACAAAAGTTGGTCCAGTAAAATATATTACTGTTTTCTCTCTATAGTTTCCTACTATCAGGCTGATGTACAGTTTATATTAGGAATATTATGTTGGAATTGTAACTGATAACTGGGAAGGCTGAACAAAACCATAGTCTAATACAATGTTGCAAAAATGTTCTATTTATTCCCAGAGATGCAATTAAATGGCAAATTAAATGTCAATTGGTCCAGGTCCTCTTACCTCAAGAATGATGGAAAATTGTGAGCCATGAGTCACTGAGCCATTTCTGCATTAGCCCATTTAGTTATGTAGCACTAAGCAGGGCCGACGAGAGGGCGGGAAGCCAGTACAAATTACCGGGGCCCCGCAATCCGGGAGGGGGCCCGGGGCCCTGTTTAGCCGGTCCGCTCTTGCTGGGGGGCCCAAAAATTTTTTTTCACCGGGGCGTGAACCCGCTCTCGGCGGCCCTGGCACTAAGACACAAGAAGATATGTCACACTGGGCCACAAAGACATACGTTGGATAGATGACGCATTGTAAATGTGTATGTCTATTCTGTAGCTCCTCCTTCTAGACAAGTATGGCTCTGCACTGGCTTGCCTCAGTTTCTCCTTCAATAGGGAAACAATGATGTCACTTGAACAGCCCAATCAAGGAGAAGCCAAACTCTCTAACTCCAGTATATCTCCATTTAATAAAGCATTCACAAAGGAGCACTTGAACAATGGTTTAAAGGCTGTTACCTCACAGCTCAGGCAAAATTTAAGAGGCCCAAAACTTAATTTAAAATTTAAGAGGACCAACATGTAAGAGGTCTCTGAATCTGCTCAGACAACCCTTCAAGGGAGGTAGGTGAAATCTCCCTTGCCAGTTGTGCAGCTTCTTGAGTAGTTAGTCACAGCTTCCTCTAGCAGCAGCTCCTTCTGCTTTAAGGCCCAAGGCTTCTCCATTGCCTGGATAGCTCTGTACTCTCTCCCTTGCTTGGTCAGGGTTTCTCCCAGGCCCTTCTGGCTGGAGAGTGCTGTAATGTTTAATTGCTTAATTAATTAACTTACTTTTCTTCTCTCCTGCCCCCCAGCCTTGCAGCTTCCTGCTGCTCTCTTACCAGGCTTAAGCCAATTGGTGTTGCAGGCAGGCTAATTAGATGGGATTAGCCATTTACACTGCTCTACCTCTTATGGGGCAGGTCAGGCCATTACAGGCATGAGGTCAGAGTCCCATGGCTGCATCCATCCAAGAAGGCTATTAAATTGCTCAGAAGTAAATAGAAGAAATGCAGTAAAAATAATCTGCTACTTTAAAATGATTTTAAATGTTTCATAATATTTTGGGTATTTTTTAAAGTTGACACAATTGCCTTTTGCTTTTCGATCCTCCTGTTCTTAGCCTACCAAGATCTAGTAAAAAGCTGCAGTCAGATCTGTTTAATGCCAACATTTTAGCTGGTCTTCATTTATTTAAATAAATAAATAAGAAAACCTAAAAAAACTCAAGTCTGAAGCAACAACTTTACTCCTGCTTCTGCTTTAATTCTGTTGTGACACTGCACCCCATATTTTTCACAATGATATGATTTATGGCATAATTCTGATGTATTTTATGCAAGATAGGTCATGTGAAAAATTATTGGAAAGGTTATGATTTACTGAATATGATTATCCTATTTGAATGCATGTATCATTTTTGTATCTGAAGGTAGGAATATTGACTATCTGTATTACAAATGTGTTTACACGTGGGGAATGCCCACGTGTAAATTAGGCAAAAGACTGTCAGTATAGATGGCTGGCTGGGAAGGGGCTTGTGATGTTACACTCCATATTCTTCATAGAAATATTGTTATGATATGAACATGACATAACTAAGATATGTTTTATGCAAGAGGGGTCATATGAAGTATCATTGAAAATGTTATGATCTACTGAATGTGTTTATCCATTTATATGCATGCATCTTTTTTTATCTGAAGCTAGGAATCATGTATCTGTATTTCAAATGTGCTACTTTGGGTGACACCCACAATAGCCCTTCAGGCTTAAAAATGAAAAAGTCAGACAGGGCTGATGGCCCATTAAGAAGAAACAATAAGACTATGAATATACTAATCTCTCACCTTCCTGAGAGGCATCTTGGGACATAGCTCTGACATTACCAGGGCGGGTGGCCCTGTTACCAGATACAAAATTCCACTTTGGACACTACTGGTACTTTTCCACTGTAGGAGGATGGGGATCAAACAAAGGATTCCCACCTTAGGTAAATCTTTTCTGGGAAGAAGTTGATCTGGTCTCTCCTCCATTGCCTACCCAAGAAGAAGGACTGCTGAAAGAACCTGAAGGGACAAGGGAACTAACCTGAAGGGAAAGGCAGGGGTGAATCCAGACTGAGACAGGGGTCCAGTCTGTCAGAAAAATAACTGGAACTATGAGCTACAGAAACTCTGCGTCCTGCCTAAATTCAGCATTTAGGGTGAGAAATTACATTTTGTAACCTGTTTATTTAGTGAATCAAGCTTAGCTTGCGTGTTTTGTTTTATTTGCTTAGTAATCTGCTTTGTTCTGTTTGCTATCCCTTATGATCACTTAAAATCTGCCTTTTGTAGTTAATAAACTTATTTTTTGTTTATAACATAACCCAGCTTGTGCAATTCAAATCAGGGGTGTGGGAGGGGGTGGGGGGGGGGCAAGAAGCTGTGCATATCTGTCTGCACATTGAGGGAGAGGGTGAATTTTTATGAGATTGCTCTGTGCAGATCTTTCTATACAGCACAAGACAGTATTATTTTGGGTTTATTCCTCAAAAGGAGTGTGCACGTGAGTGCTGGGTGAATCCTCTCACACAGAGCTGACTTCAGTCTGTGTCTGCAGCTGGGTGTGGCCCTACCTGTGTGTGTGTGCTGCAAGAGGCTGGTGGGCCTAATTTAGCAAAACAGGGAGAGGGAATCCAGGATTGTGGAGCAGGAGGGGCTCTGTGAAACCCCAGTACATCAGATGGCATCCCAGAATGGGGGTCCAACCAACCAGTCATAGGGCCCATTCAGGTTAATGAGTCATTAGGAAAACAATAGGCCTTAGAAGAAGCTTATCTTCCTGAACCTGGGGAGTCTTCCTGAGGATGCTATAAACAGCCTCTGAGTTATGGCTGCTATAATGTTACAGGGACATGTGATCAGGTCACTTGGTGCTGGACTCCCTCTTGGGTTACTGGTGTTTTTTCACAGACTGGCATGGGAACCAAGCTTTGAGACAAAGGGTTCCCATTATATGCAAAAGCTATTTAAGGCAGGGGAGTAACATCATTGTGGTTCTTCACTGACTCCCTGCCCAAGGAGACTCCTGGAAACACCTGAGGAACAAGACTAAACTGGGAAGTGCTGGACCCAGGCTAAAGGGATTTTTAGCCTGTGAATGAAACATCTGGGGATTCCAAACTGTAAGTTAGTGCAGCTTGCCCTTACGAATCTGCAGCCTACTTGAATCATCATTTAGGGTAAGAGTTTGCTGTTCACATCCAATCTATGTGGTATATTAAGCTTAGTTTGTGTGTTTTGTTTATTTGCTAGGTAATCTGCTTTGATCTGCTTGCTATCCCTTATAATCACTTTAAATCTATCTTTTGTAGATGGTATAATTTTGGGTTTACACCACTGGGGGGGAAATGTACCTGAGTAGCTGGGAAGTTCCTTAGCTGAAGCCTCCCCATGAAGAGCTCATCACAGCATCTGTATGTAACTGCAGCTGGGTGTGTCCCTATCTGTATGTGTGCTGGTAAAAGTGCAGGCTGGAGCCTGGGAGAGGGCTTGGCCAGCTGGTCACAGTAGTACAGTGTAAAGGTGTCCCAAACTGGTGGGTCATGGGGGCTCAGTGGTACCCCAATTCCAGGTGGCACGCTGGTGGGGAACCAAGCACCCCTTCTTGATTGCTCAAATGCCAAGCTGCTGCTTCATCATATGTTTCTTGCAGAAAGGGAAGACTTTCAACTCCAAGAGTTTATTAAAAAAACTAAATCAAAACTTGAACTGAACAAGGGCTGAGAGACAGGATTAAAGGGCAGGTTTTAGATAAAATTTTCCAGAAACATTCAGCCTGAGGTAGACACCTTGCATGGAAAATTTCAGCTGAAAATGTTAAAGTTTGACAAAGTTATAGATGTAAGCAGAGTCAGTATGAGCTCTACCCTGACATCTGGTGGTGAGCCATGGAAAAGGACTTCAGGGACTGATCTTGTTTGCATGGGCACACCCACCCTGCCTAACATGAGGGACTGCCTATGCCTAGCCAATGGTCACTTTGGCTGCTGTGGGATCACCAGTTTCTCTGTTATTAGGGCAGAAAGAATAAAGTAGTGTTACCCTGATTATGTGACTCAAGGACAGTGGAACTGTTTTATGGCAGAGGGACTCGCCATCAACTAAGGAGCACTCGCTAGACAAGGGGCATGGGTTCCAAAACCCAGTGAATTGAGTGAGCTTGGGGACAGACATTTGTGTCTGGTGGAGTGGGCCCCTTCTGAGGGCCTGAAACACCAACTGTACCTTCTTCTCTCTCTACTGTAGAATATCAGAGCTATTCTATTAGGAGTCTAGTTACAGGCTGCTGAGCTGAATTCACTTTGGGCCAATGGTGCACCAGTACTGAGGCTACCTTACTACAAGTTAAAATCACTAAAGACCTGAAATCACTAAGTACTGTGTAAAGTAGTGGGGGGGGGCTGAATATATATTGCGGAGCGGCTGGCAGAGCAGTTTGTGGGATGGCTGGAGTGGCTCACGGGATGGCTGGTGGAGCAGAGCAGCTGGAAGAATGGCTCGCGGTGAAGGCTGCAGCAGAACCCTATGGAGAGGCGGGTCAGTCAGCCTTGGACCATGTAAGGTGCCCCTTAATACCCCGCCCCATTTCCACCCAGGTTGGGAGGTAAAACTCTGCAGATAAACTTTTGAACTCTGGGGCTGCACTGACCAGGGACAGAGACTTTTGGGTTGTTGGACTCTTGGGACTTTGGGGGATTTTTGGGTTGCTGGACTTAAGACCCTGAGGGGAAAAGGATACTGCCAGACTTACTTGGGGGTGTGTCTTTTGCTTATTGTTTGTATTATGAATCCTGTTTAGGTGTTTCCCCAACATAATGCCGCATTGTTTCCTTCCTTTATTAAAAGGACTTTGCTACACTCAGTCTCCGTGCTTGTAAGAGGAGAAGTATTGCCTCTTAGAAGCGCCCAGGGGATGGTATATAATTGTCCCAGGTCACTGGGTCGGGACTCGAGCCAGTTTTGCATTGTGTTATTGAAACGGAACCCCTAGATACCAATCCCGGTCCTTGTTGCTGCCAACTCAGAAGGGCAGAAAGGTTACATAAGGAACTAAATAAAGGGTCTTATAATGAAAAGTGTCAGGCAACCTTAATAACAGGTGGTACTATCTGCCCTGTCTATAACATATATTTTTTGTATACAAACAATTTCTTTAGATTTATACATAATGAAAAAGTACAACTGTCCATGTACTTCAGGTGCCCTTTGATGTAACTTTGGGTAACTAAACTGCAGCAGTTCCAGCCCATGCAATTCCCAAATCAGGCAAGTTAAAAATTGACTAATCTCCATCCCCCCATCATAATGCCCTTACACACAACTTTTCAAATGCTGGCAACAGCATTCCACTCTTATAAGGTGATGTGGTCGCAAGGCCAGTATATGGGGATTTAGACATAGGTATGAACTTAGAAAGTTATGGCACTGGACAGATTGGCAAAACAGCTATTTCAGTATAGTTTCAATGGGTTTACATCACACTGAATTTGGTCCTCGGTGTTCATAGCCCTAAGATCTGTCTACGGCTCTTCCCTTACATATAAATCACAGATATCAATCAACCTGGGGTGTTTAAACTAATTGCCCACTGTTAGTAAATTGCTCTTTTTTTCAGCACATTCTTTGTCAATTCTCCACCTTAGTTTGAATTTGTCCAGATGGACGTCCTACCCACTGAAGGGATCGCCACCGGATGAGTGATAAAACAGACCATTTTGATTTTCACCACTGTAAATCAAGGGCACAGTTGTTTTGCTCCCCCCAGTGTTATCTAGAAAAACAACTAAAGCTGCATTTCATATCTAATATATTGTTTTCCAAGGAGTAACTGACTGTATATTACTGATTAAATAAATACTCTTGGCCTCCTGAGGAGACTTGTATGCAACTGCTGTTTTTCTATGAGATTTAATAAGAGAGAGGGAGAAATGATTAATTACAGTGCATGTGATGTAAACCTCGGGAAACAAAGCAAAGCAAAAACAACAACAACAAAAGATTTTTCCTTATGCAAATTTGATCCCTGGTCTTTACATGGGTTTTCTCGTGAAAACAAAGAGCCAGATCTACCTAATATATACATGCCTAGCTTCTCTTGGTTTCAATGAAAATTGCAGAGTATGTGGTGGAGGACACATTGGGACCCATAGTCTCTTATAGACTATAAGTTAATGAGGTTGCACAGGTGTCATTGACAGCCAAATTTCACCTCCTTACTGTGCCTTCTGTCTCCATTAAAATCTATCACAATCTATTCCTAGTTATCCCAGTACAGCCCTACTGAATTCAGTGGGTTGTATTGATGTAAATGAGAGCAGAACTTTGCCTTGCAAGTATTACAGCAAAGCCAGCCAGAGTATAGGGGTCCTAAGTTACATTAGTTCAATACCATGGTCTTCAATTAACTTGAACTGGTGTGACTGAGAGCCAAATGTTGTTAATGTTGCAGTTTTTTCTTCAAAGCCTACAGGGCAAATTCTCTCTCCAGCCCTTCAGTGCATTCTTGTGCAGCCATAGGAGTAGACTGGAAGACTGCCATGTGGGAGAAGCACACTGTGCCAAGTCTATGTATGGTGCAACATACTTCCCCATGCACGTTGGCATTTCTAGGCTAAGGTTTCAGTGGTAGCCATGTTAGTCTGTATCAGACAAAAAAAAAATGAGGAGTCTTTGTGGCACCTTAGAGACTAACAAATTTATTTGGCATAAACTTATGCCCAAATAAATTTGTCTATCTCTAGGCTAGTGCATTTTGAGGGCAGAGCCAAGGCTCCATCTTTCCTCATGTTCCCACCCACGTGTCAGGGGGAGATGTACAGGCCTGTCAAGGCCCCTGTGCTCTCCATGCAGCTGCCCACAGTACAGATATCCATGTACTTCTCCATGCAGGCTATCTGATAGCCCACTTACTCACTGCCTGGATGCATAAGCTGCAATTTGGCCCACATTGAATAATATATTCTAGTATGCACACTCGTGATCAATGTATCTAGCTGCATTCAGAATAAATTGTGAGCCAAATTCTCCATTGACTTACATCCCTAACATTCAAAGGGGAAATGTAGAATTTGGCCTTCCACTTTTACTCTTGACAATATTTGGTAACACTTAAAAAATGTGTTGGTTCTGTTCAGATAAGTCTCCAGTGTTTTATAGGCTTATCTGTATTCTTTGAAGTCTTTCTGATCTGTGATGAGAGAATTCATTTGTTTAGGGTAGGAGCTGACAACAGCCTTCACTCAAATAGTTCTTGCTGTTTGAAAATTTTCAGTACATTTTTCTTTTCAGTATTTTCCATTGCCATGCTTCTAGGAACTTTCAATTTCCACCAGGAGACTGAAGGCAGAATTACAACCAGAAAGGCTGTCCTCACATTATTTATGGCCTGACCAGAAGCAGACAATACTGGAAATGTCACACGAATAGGTCCTCAGCTAAGATTTCTAGACCAGATTTATAAACCCAAGAGGCTTAGATAAGGTTAGAGAAAGCATCTGAACTTTACAGCTACAGAAAACTCATGGTCATATCCTCAGCTGGTATAAATCTGGGTAGCTACACTGAAGTCAGTAAGAGCTACACTTATTTCTAATCCAGTCATTGCTGCCTCCCTCTTTCCCCCTCTTCCATCCCCCAGCACAGTCAGATTCTTCTATTCAAACTGGAACAGGGGCAAAGAATAGCTCCTAGGATGATCAGGGCAATGGAGAGATTATCTTGGCCATGAATAAATTTGGTCTAGAAATTAGACAGTTTCTAACCATCAGAAGAGGTTCTGGAGCAGCCTTCCAGTAGGAAGAGTGGGGGCAAACAACTTACCTAGTTTTAAGATGAACTTTATAAGATAAGTTTATGAGCAGGATTATATGATGCAGTTGCTTATGATAGCAGGAGACTGGACTCAATGACCCAAGAGGTCCCTTCCAGTCCCGTGCTCCTGTGTCCTACCTTTGCCTAGAACATCACCATCTTACCCACAAATATTCTATAATATTTGCTTGAAAACTGCTGTTTCCAATGTTGGATAAAGGTTGAATATTAGGAAAAACTATTTCACTAGGAGGTTGGTGAAATACTGGAATGGGTTACCTAGAGAGGTTGTGGAATCTCCATCCTTAGAGGTTTTTAAGGTCCGGCTTTTCTTGGGGTTGGTCCATACATAGACTTTGAGCAGGGGATTGGGCTAAATGACCTCCTGAGGTCTCTTCCAACCCTAATCTTCTATGATTCTATGATTCCCATCAGTGAACTTGCATGCTATACAGAAGCCAACACAAAAGGGGGGGAAAATCAGTGTGAGCACAGAGATCCAGATAGTTACAAATTACTGAGGATTTCCCTACCTCAAACTGCTCTTATAGGGCAGCTTTTTATCTCATTTGCATTGTCTGAATAGCACAAAGCAGTCAGAAGTGAGGCTGAGGGTCTGATCTCTTGTGTTGTAATTACAGCACTGATAACTTTATAAAGAAATCAGATTTGTATTCTTCAGTGAGCGTTCTCAGGAAGAATCCACTGCATAAAACTGAGTATCATGGTGAAAATGAATCCAAAAATCAATATAGTTCTATGCATTTCTCCATAGCAAACAAAAGAAAAAGAAGGCTATCTCATAAGCTCAGTGATGTTTTTCTCAACTGAATTTCAAGAAAGCTATTTTGTGTATTTACAAGGAATAGAACATCTGTTAAAGAGGGAGAAAAAACAAACAGTTGGAACGCATATAGGAAATTCTATCTGTTTTAGTCATCATCCGTTTCATCTATCACAAAATTGAGTATTAAGAGGAATTTTCAAAACAAAACCCTCAAATGTATTTGAAAATTTTTAAGCTTTTCACATCCCCTCTACCCCTCCCCTCGCCCCGGCAAAAAAAAACCCAAAGCAAACAAACCCCCTTTCCTTAAATTTAGCAATTTAAAAAAAGTGAAATAGAAGACTCACCACATCAAGACTGATGGATGAAGGGTACCTGCAACCCATATCCAGGGCAGCTATTTTGCTATTTCTCTACTTCTAGAACTGACTACAAGAAGCAAAGTTATGAGTATTCTCGTGAAGAAAAGCTATGGATTGGCATCATCAACTTTCATTTTCCATGAACGTGTAGATGTGTGATTCTTTCCTCACAAGAATCTTCATGGAACATGAACGTTTTATAAATACTTGTGTAAATGTGTGTCCACACCCAGGTTCATGCTCAAAGTGTTCACGTGACCATCTTGAAATCTCACTCATTTCCCTCTTCCTGTTTTGAAAAGGTTCCTTCATCCAGTAAGGGAGCAGAAATAGATAATACCAATTGACTGAGATGACCTGTCACACAGCACATATAATACATTATGAATAACTGTAGAAGAATATAATAGTCTGAGAATAGTCTTCAAGAATGAAATATTTTTATTCAATGTATTTATCAAAGTTGCAAAAAAAAGAACAAATTTGTAAAAATGTAAGAATGTTTGTGGATAATATACAAAAAAGGCAAAATATGGCAAATAATCTTTTGCTACACACTGTTCACCCTGCTCCACACATCAAGTTAATTCTTTAATTTACACTGACACAATGATATTCTCCATCATTTCCAAAATACGTAATCACCTCAGAGACATTCCTTGATGTGATCTTTTTAGGAGTAAAGATGCTGATCTGCTGGTATGACAGATTATTTCTGGAAGTACTGCAGAACTGATCTATCAGAACATCAGGTTCTCAGGTAAATATGCTGCATACCATGAAGTCAATCTGTTTTATAACCATGCTTCTCTACACATGCACACCTAATTTATTGTGTTCAATTACCCTAAGCAAGGCAAAGCTTAACTGTACCATCTGAGGTCAGGGCCAGCTCTAACTTTTTTGCCGCCCCAGGCAAAAAAGAAGAGCACCGTCTCCCCTCCCCCCCCTGCGAGCGCCACACCACCGTACCCCCCCCGCGAGCGCCGTGCCACCGTACCCCCCTAGTGCAGCCAAAATCCCCACCCCCCCGAGCACCACGCTGCCTGAAGCCCTGCCCCCCACAGCGCCATGCCACCCGAAGCCCTGCCCCTCCAAGCACCGCGCCACCCGAAGACCCCGCCCCCCTCCGAGTACCGTGCCAGCCCCCACCCCCCCCAGCACCGCGCCAAACCCCCACCCCCCCGAGCGCCACCTGCCCGAAGCCCCACCCCCGCCGAGTGCCGCGCCGCCCGAAGCCCCGCCCCCCCGAGCACCGTGCGCGGAAAGAAAGAAAAAACCCTCCAGAGCTGCCCCAACAAACCAATAAATAAATAAAAACCCGAGTGCCGCCCCGCCCCAAGGTGCCACCCGAAGCACGTGCTTAGTTGGCTGGTGCCTGGAGCTGGCCCTGTCTGAGGTCACAATTTCATGGAATTAAACTTCTTCCAAGAACATTTGGAGTGAGATCCTGGCTCCACTGAAGTCAATGGGAGTTTTGACATTGACTTCAATGCGGCTAGAATTTCAGCTAGCTAGCTGATATATTTGCTAGCCTTTGATTTTGTGTAAATCAGGGTCTTGTGTTGCAAAATTCCGCTTTTACTACTTCTTTTCATTGGTAGTTCATTCAAAGTCTCTGTTAAGATGATCAAGATAGTGCTTCACTATCATATTATTTCATAAGGTATAATTTGTGTTTGCAAGGCACTACAGACCCACTTATTTTGAAACGGAACCTAAATTATTTCTACTCTTGTGGCTTACCCACTAAAGATTGGTCAGTTATCTAGCTATTAGTGGAATTCTATGTACTCTATATAGCAGCTGATTAGGTATTTAAAGAAATAGTTTCTTTATGTTTTGACTTAGAAGTATCTGCAATTAACTTTATGGCAAACTCGATTGTACTGTCATATTGAACTCAGTCTCAAATGACATAGATTTTGACTATTGTAGCCAGAGAGAAAAGCAATGGAAGATGGACTGAAAAAATAACTGCATAATTTGACGGACTCCATTGATATGGAAAAATATAGTTTACATGAGCAAGTAAAATGAATTTGGACTGCTACACTGGAAACATGTTCTGAACAGTTGGCTGTAAAACTGCCTCCATTTACACTTCACATGGAAGAAGTAAAATAATATAATGAAAACTAACTAATCCCTTGACAAAACCAATGAACTTACAGTATTTACTAATTATGCATAGTCTCTAAAACCCATTGTGCTTATTAAACTGGTGTTTTAGTGGATGCAGCTGTAAATTAATTATTTTAAACTTGTTTTAAATAATTTAGCCAAAGGATTACTTGTGCATTTTGTGGTTTCTTCCTCGTAAAAATATAGGTATCTCTTGTCCTTCTCAGCTATTCCCAACATGTTTTAAAGGAACAATGTGAGGAGACAGCCCTATCTGGGGTGCCCTCTAGCAGCAGGCTGTGGCACGACCTGTGTCTGCCTCAGTTTCTCCTTTCTTCTGGATTCCTCTCCACATATAACTAGTTCTTGGAAGGTTAATTTATTACAGAAGTCCCATGTATGAAAATCATAGCAAAAGTCCCACAACCATAATCCAAAATTTTCCAGAACAGTCCAAATAGTACCTTCACTCTTTCAAGTTCCAACACTGCATCAGCACCCCCGGTATAGTTCCAGCTCTTCTCACCATGTTCCAGCTCCAGTACAACTCTGGCATCTCCCACCATGTTTCAGCTCTCCAGTATCTCTCATCATGCTCCCTTTCTCAGGTATGGCTCTCACCATGCCTCACTCCACCTTCTCTAGCTGGGGTGCCTCTCCATCTTGTTTCTTTCTCCGGTCTGATTCTATCTCTTGCCAGGAGACATCAGCAGGCTAACCCCTCCATCATTCCTCAGCCCAGCTCGCTAGCTCAGAGAGCCGGCAGGTTTTTCCCTCTGTTGCTTGCAGCCTTCAATCCTCTCTGGCCATGGTTCTCAGGTCTAGGGAAGTTTGGTAACTCCTTGACTGCCTTCCACTTTCACCAGCCTGATCTGGCTCCACTGTCCACTAGAGAACTCTCACCACGCCCTCCTTCAGGAACATCTGCTCACTGAACCTCTCAACCCAGCTCTAGTCCTCTTCTGAGCTCATTCTTGCACCCTCTCTCACACCTTTAAGCTGTCTTTCATTTCTAACTCCTGGGGAAGAAGCCCCACCCCCACCCTCCTCCTTACCAAAATGAAGGCGCATCTAGCCTGGATCAGGACAGCTGGGCCTGATTTCATTGAAGGGGATAGCTACCCTGTTACAGATGCTATTTACTATTACAGTCATCCTGAGAGAAATGAAATATGTGTTTGCATGTGTCATTGATGTGCAAAAAAAGTGTGCTTAGCATGCTGGGATTGCAGCCGCCAAAGTAATTGCTGTGGTGTCTCCAGAAATGAAACATTAGAAAGGATGTGGGGCAACTAAATCCAAACAGAAACTATGGAGACATAGGGTTGCCAACTTTCTACTTGCACAAACCCGAATACCTTTGTCCCGCCCTCCTCTGAGGCCCCGCCCCTACCCCGCCTCTTCTTTGGATTGTGTATAAAAGGGATACTGTAGTTTATGAATAGTTATAAGAGCAATCATAAGGTTGATAATTAGATTGGGGATGGGGGGGCAAAGATGACCTGTATGGACTTATGAAACAATGATACCTTTGTTTTCTGTGTGCTCCACCTTTAAATTTCTAAGAGTCTGCCTATTTGCAGAGACAAAAGCCATTTTGTTCTCGGGATTACTGTAGTCTTTGATAGAAGATGGAACCAGGGTGCTCTCTTATAGTCTTTGCTTGTTTTTCTTTTTTGAAGTTTACCCCAAACTAAATGAAAAGTCATTTTTAGACTGACAGCATGTGGTTGTTCTTTGTGTGTGGCAAAAACATAACAAAGGTCAGGTGTAATTATATATTTTGAAAATGATTTAAAATAAAAGTAATCTCACATCAAAACCTCAAAAAAGAATATAAAATTTGTCAGATCTCCAAAACCAAAGATTGAATCCTTTGTGCCAAGAAACAATGGAGCACCCCTCAATAAGTATAATACACAAAAATGCAGAATAATAGGTATTTTAGAGTAGGTTGAATCCTCACCTTTCATTTTCCTGCTACCATAAATTTGCTGGTTATGGTAAGAACATAACCTTATTGCTCTTTTAATATATTTGGGGGGTGTTTCATAACCTCTGAATAGTCATTTATCCTGTAGTTTAATATTTATTTAGAAACTGAGCACTTGACAGAGCAAAAAATCAGGAAGGTTGTTAATTGATGTTCCCACTTTCACCTACAAAATCCATCAGTATTTGCATTTCTTGAGAAAGAAAAAAAAAAACTGCATAGGCTGCCATTTTATTGCTTCACCCTGAGAAAATAAACCAAGTCTTCATCCCTCCCAACTCTCAGGTATGGCTGTAAGTAGCTTGTGTGGTTTTTCCTTTAGAAAAGAGAACATAAACTGAATAAGGTAATTGGCATGACTTGGTAATGAACCAGAGTGTGAAATCAAATGACTTTTAATCCAATAAACAGACTTAACTAGCTGATGTTTGCCCGACTTGTGCTCTTCTGACATCAAGTAATTTGAGACACTGAAAAAATGAATTATGAGCCTAGCTAAATTGACCTTTTGTTGTGAGTATTGCTAGGATGAAGTTTTATGTTTTGCAAAAATAATACATTGTGTTCATTCTTGTCATTTACTTGGTAATAATTAGGTCTACACTTCCTCAAAAAAAAATGACCAATAAAAAACATCAAATTACTTAATAAAAAATAAAAAATACTCTTATATTATTAAAGGTTTTATGGAACACTAGAGCACTTGCCCTATTACATTTTTAAGAAATATATTCCTGGATGATATGGTTTCTGGTTGGTCTTTCTTGATAGAGAATCAAAACATACTATTACCTGTGACAAGTTATATTTATTTTTCTTCTTCTGGACAGCTGAGTTTTTAACTCTTTAAAAATATTTTTAAAACACCAGAAGTATCAATTTGATTTTTAATGAAAACATATATAAGGTACTGTCTTGTGGTTCAAATTATGTAATGAAATGAACTACTGTATCTAAGCAATCAATATTAAATCTTTAATATATCTATTCCCGTATGATATTTTAATAAAGATTTCTATATATCAGAATATTTGCTATCTGTATCTACATTCAGCATAACTTGCAATAACCTCTGGTCAACTTTACTCTTGGGTCATTCATGGACAAATCACATTCAGGTGCCAGCACATATCAGAGCTGTTGCAGAAGAGTAAAAAGAGAGCAAGATTAAAATAATCCAGGTTGACTGTAGGTACTCAAAGTAAATGTGTAAGACTGGAATTTAGAAAAATACTTTTTTTTTTACCTGTAAACTAAGCTATATTTGATACAGAAATCAGTAAGACATAATGAATGTGGAATCCCACAGTGCTATTTTTACAAAGCTATTTTTCTGGATAGAACCATATTTGGACCTGAGCCAAAGCCCACTAAGGGAACTGTAATCTTTCCATAGAGTTCACTGGGTTTTGGATCAGAATCACATAGTCAATGCAGCTAAACTTGCTGATACAATCAGTGGCAACTTTGTCAAATATCTTTGATTAGCAGGGAGAGGGTGACCATTTTCTTTTTTTGTGTTTCTGTTTGCATATTTTTATTGATGTTGATCTACTTGTGTTTTTATTTTAAAATAATAAAATCTGTATTAAAAATATTCAGTGGAAAAAGTAGAATGTTGTGCTCCCATTCTATTTCCCAACCATCAGCTTGGATCTGTTCCCTGGGTGTCTTACACTACACTACAGCTGACAAATGATGAAACAGTACAAGGCTCGATGGTATGATGCTTATTTGCCAAAAAAATCTGAGGGGTAAACAAACCACATCCAATAAAATAAATTTTGAACCAAAAGAGAACTTTTTTTTGGAAGTTTGTAAACAGTCAAGATTTTTTTTCTCCCATTTATTCATTCTTGTCTACTTCCTGGTTTCAGATAAAGTCCCATTGTCTTCTCTTTCTGCCCTCATTCCTCTCCCCCCACTCCCAATGCTATTTTCTTGTAGGGAATTGCAGGTGGGCACCATTTGGCCTTCAGGGTCTTTATTATTGATTATGAATGGGAAGTCAATAATCCATCATGACTGTCAAATCTAAGTTTGCAGGGGTGAAAGAAAAAAAGTCCTTTTATTTGTAAAGCAAGCACATTTGATATGGATAAATTGTGGCAGAATAAACATGGATCACCACAGTGCCACTTGTTTCAGCATAGAACCACACATTAGCTACAGCTGCTAATTAAAACCGGGTAAAGTTAAGGTAGAGATTAAAATACGGTTTTTGCTTTACAAAATCAAGATACCCCATAACACATATCAGGCATTTTTCGCATTTGAAATACAACCTCGTTTCATCATTTTCCTAATTTTGCCATAATTTTAAAATAATTGTGCATATTTGCAAAGTGATAATGTAATCTGCCTTGATTGTGCAGCAACCCCTCCCCACAAACCACTTAAACTGAACCAATAAGAGAGATTTTATAAAGTATTTGAATAAATGAGGCACTAACAAAAATTCAGTACATTTCACTTTATATGCAAATAGGATCTAATAAGCTGTACTCAATACATAATCTTTATGGCATTAACAGTAAGTGGTAGCTTGAATGCTAAATGATCAACTTCTTTATGGTGGCTAATACTATCAATAGCGAACTGTCAGAATTATTTCAGATAGCCTGGCCCATCTCTGCTGAAAACTTTTAAAATTATAAATAAACTCCCAGCAAAACTGTCCTTCGTGACCTGTTTAGTACGTACTACTTTATAATCTTTGGCAGTGGTAACAACAAATTTATAAAAGAAATCTCTTCTGGTATACTTGGCACTATAAATTGTGTATATCTGAAGATGATACAATACAGTATTTTGTAAGTAAGTACTCCCAAAATAATGTCTGTCTTTTCAGTGTATGTAACAATGCCTAGGTTTTCATCTAGGGGTTTTGGGTCAAATTTTGGTGTCAGAGACATCCCTATAACAGTCCATGTGCACTTGTTACATCTGAAAAACCCATATTTCTATGCAGAAAAGGGCACTGCATGTGGAAATGTCAACTGCACATACAAGTTGTTAGTCACGTGCTTATACAAATGCCTGTTTGTACAGAACAATGCTGATTATTATGGGCACAGGAAGGGCATGTATTTGTGTAGGTCCACACCTCCTATCAAAGGTATTATTGTTCAAAAAGATGAGACATGAAGGGCACACACATTATACATGTGTGTTTCTATGCCTATTTTGGGTGTGTGATTACAGTGATAGCACATAAAAACTGGATACTATGGGCATGCATGCATACCTTTATTTTTATCCATTTGAGTGCACAACTGGATAATTTGTTTGCTCGCTTGTGATAACTGGACCTACAAAGTCGACACACAAGTCCACATGTACCTCGGGCCTCACCTTTCTAAAAAGGAGACCTAACAATCTTTGCAGTGAGGGCAGATGCATTTATAATAAATAGGTGGAAAAGTGCCTTTTTACCTGGGTATACCACAAATGCTCCCCCGAATGGAATTTTCCTACTTACCCCCAAAAAGCATTTTACACAATTCCACCTCTGCCTTAGAACATCTGCATATAGGCTTCCAAATTAGTGTTCACAATCAAGTTCTCTGGCCTTGATGCCTCATTTAATGATAATGTGAGCGCTTAATCCTGCAAGTTGCTAAGTGACTTTAGCATTGAGCCAGCACACAGAATCTTATAGGCAGTCCTCAGCGTCATGCAAGATCACAGATCTAGTGGGAAGTGTAACTATTTAACATTCTGAAGAAGCTCAAGTCAAAATGTAATTCATTGCCTTCCTTTGTGACGTGATAATGTATGAGATTGTCGTGTTGGATGGTATAAATCGCTAATATTTTAAATGTGTTTTTCTAATTAGAACAATTTGTTTTAAAAATATCTATAATCAGAATGGAATAAATTCTGAGTATTGCTCTACTAGAATGTTTACCCCATGGGTTACTTGTTATAAACAGCAGACAACTGCAGAATAACTTAATGAGATTTAATTGGAGTCCTGGTAATTCTATTTGAAAGAAGCCTGCTTTTGCCTCTAGTTGTTTTTGTATTTAGAAAACACACTATTCTCTAGGTCTTAAATTTTGATAGTCGCAGGTAGAATAAATATTTTGAAATTCTTGTTTTTTCCTGGTTAGAAGGAAATAAACACAGGATGTCAGATAAGTACTGCTCAGCTGAACATCAATCTTTTGCTATTTGAAAGCAGCCTGCCACCTCCGGGAAATATATAATAGCAAGAAAGTTATACATAACTGGGCACCACTAAGGGACCACAATGCAGTATCACTACGTGTCCAAAGTGTTTGATGAATATTGACAAATAGTAAATACAAAATCAAGTGGCTGAGTTAATCACTCAATAATATTCATTATGATATTCTTTTATGTGCTCCTTGGTGGAAACCTGGCAGTGTCTGTCTTACTTTTACAGAGAGCACATGCTGCCTTTTTTCCTGATGATCATTTGATTTCAATTATTTAATAAGGGGGAGAGAGGAGGGGAAAAGGGAGACACATACAGAAAGAGTGTGAGACTCAATATCAGCATCAGTGTTTGGCTTGGCTCCCCTTAGACTCATTCTGTCTCCTACTCTATGGTTATTATGGTTATATTGCATTTGATGACACAACAGTTGTATTTATCAGCATCATTTTGTACTCATATAAGATCTTCAAATGAGCAAGTGAGAGTATCCCACATTCTAATGAAAAATGCAGATTGGGCATGCAAAGCTAAAGAAGAAGTAAGCTTCCATGGGATAAAGGTCCCCAAAACAAGATGGGTGGGAAATGTGTGAGACATTCTCAGGTCATTTCCCATAACTAACATTAATGAACTTTTGAATAATTAATGAGAGGGAAGCAGCAACTGGTGCTGTAGACCCAGAACTTGGTGTGATTACAGTTAGATTGACTGTTAACATTAACAATAGCAATTAACCAGCACCTTAAAGGGCATTATGTTCTGCTTAAATGGCAAAGTTGATAGATTTTTGTCTCAGAAGCCGTTTTACATGCCTCTAATAATTGCCCTGTGTAAAGTACATCTCATTTAACTTTTTTAATGACTAAAACATAAAAGTCTAAAAAGTACTGAAGTTCTGAAGAAATGAAAAAGCAATTTGTGTTGGCTTTTATTAGAATGTCATCATTCTTGGTTACCACGCTGATTATATTAATATTAGAGATGGGAGGATATTGAAATGCCTAATCCAGCTTTCTACAGTTCTTTATTTTATCACATAGAGACAGAAAATACAGACTTAGACTTAGATCTTCTGAAAAGAGAGAAAAAAATCTCATCCATCAATTCTGGATAATAATAGGTGTTTAGTTGAGGACAAGTTTCTCAAAGAGGACTAGTCATTGGAGAAGGGGGCTGAATCGTGACTCTCCCACATCCTGAGTGACCTAACCTCTAGACTATAGGGTCATCCCATGCTTATGCTCTCACCAGGGCCGGCTCCAGCCTTTTTGCCGCGCCAAGTGGCGGAAAAAAAAAAAGCCGCGATTGGCGGCACTTTGGCGGCAGCTCTACCACCGCTGCTTCATTCTTCGGCGGCAATTCAGCGGCAGGTCCTTCCCTCTGAGAGGGACTGAGGGACCCGTCACCGAATTTCCACTAAAGAGCTGGATGTGCTGCCCCTTTCCGTTGGCCGCCCCAAGCACCTGCTTGCTGCGCTGGTGCCTGGAGCTGGCCCTGGCTCTCACTCTTGAACTCTCTCGCCCCCAAATTTATCTAGGATGCTAAAGTTTAAACAGGAGAGGTTGAGGGAGTTCCCACATGAGAATATCCTATAGCCCAATGGTTGGGGCACTCACCTGAGAAGTGGCAGATCCCTGTTCAAAATCTCTTCTCTCTCTCTCAAGTGTACACGAACTGGAGGTCTCCCACATCTCAGGTGAGTGCCATAACCACTAGCCTAAAAGCCAGGGGGAAAGTGCTTCTCTTCATTTTTCTGTCCCATCCCTACTGTTTGGGGTGAACTTGCCTGAGGGGGCTGATCCAGTAGGCATGCTTAGAGTGTGCCTAATGGATTGGGCCATGTACATGACTTAGGTGGTCAAATGCCTAGTTTGTGAATTACTCTTAGACTTAGATGGAAGATTAGTGTCCAGATGACTAGAAGGAGGCAGCGGTGTAAATGCTCAGATGGAGAAACATAGGCCTAGGGAACTTTATACTGCAAAACTTCAGCACTGAATGAGTTTAGGCACCTCCAGGGTTCAGTGGGAGTTCTGTGTCTCACAGTAGTCCCCAAACTGGGACTTAGGTGCCTAAAACAGAAAAATTAGATTACCCTGAGCACCACAGTTAGGTCAACCTAACCTCCAGTGTGGATGCAGCTAGGTCGGCAGAGAAATTCTTCTGTATACATAGCTATTGTACCCACAACCAAACCAGGGCTGCTCACTCAGCTGCCCCTCCAATGGATTCTGACAGCCTCAATAGTTGCCTCTCCAATGGAGCTGCGGTGAGTCATGACTGAGGCATGTGACAACTGCTCAGCATCAATAACTTATTCTTCCCACAGAGCCTGCTGTTGCTCAGCCTTCAGGCATGTGGCAGCAGCCTACCCCGGGGTAGAGCCTGGGTCAGATGTCCCCCAGGCCCAGGTATTTCCCCAACCCCAGCAGCACTGCAGATCAGTCTGTTCAACAGAACTATCTGGGCAGGAACCCTCCGTCAGCCTCACAGTGCACCAGACTCTATAGACTGCAAGCCTGCTCCTGCTCCAGTTCCCATTCCTGCCCCAGTTGTATCCATCCCCTATTCTGACTTTGCTCCATACCTGTTACTGATCTGCTCCAGCCTTGCCTCTGCTCCCTGACCCTTCAGTGTCTGACTAACTGGCTTTGACCTCTGGACTCTGGCTACAGTTCTTATTTTGGCTTGTCTATGAAGTCTGATTTTGGTTCTGACACTGGCCTGTCTCCGGATCTCAGTTCCAGCATTACCCTGTACTCAATCCCGACCCTATGTCTAGTCTCGATTTTGCTTCAACCACTAGGCCTGGAGGCAGCACCTGACAAACCACCTCTTAGAGAGTGGATTTACTATATAGAAAGACAAAAAAACACTTCAATCAATGTAGGAAGTGTCTACACTACAGCAGTGAAGCTACAGCACTGCTGATCTGCAAATGTAATACTTGTAGTGTAGACAAAGCTTCAGGCCTCCTTTTATGGATCCAGGCCTTGGTGTCTGGACAGATCTCTGATGTGACAGTGGCAGAGGAGAGGGCAACATAAGGGGGAAGAGGTGTCCTGTCATGGCCACAGTTTCTAAAGCTGTGAGACCTCTGAGCCAAGGGTAACAAAATGATTGAAGTGTGTATGAACTTCCTTGTATAGAAAATGCCCATCCCTTCTGCACCATATGGAGTGCTGCAAGGAAACACCTACTGCAAAGATGCCCCATAAACAGAGTAACTTGGGAATCCCAGGGATATGCAAAATTGATTAAGTAAAAATATGGGCTTTTATTAATATACTACCAAAAAGTTTGTAGGTGCTTTACATACAAGAAACCCTCTTGCAAGGAAGCAAATCTATATGATTAAAACCTAGATTTTAACTGAAATTAGGACCCATAAAAATAGATGAAGACAGCTGGTGTGACTTATGTTTCCCCTTTCAGTTGCTAAAATACCAGTAGGCATCTAGGCTAGCAGAAATAATATGTTTAACAGTGCAAGATCTTGCACAGACAAATAAATGCACTATACTTTAGGAATAAAGGGCTCAAACCTTAGAGGTAGTCCAGTTTTGCTAAGCATAGATGAGCATGGCAGAGGGATGGAGAGATAGATCTGTGACGGGTTGCCCCCCCCCCTTCTGGGGTGCCACCTGATGTACTGCGGTACCACTGAGCCCATCTATTCCATCAGACTGGGCTCCCTCACCCTGTCCTGCTAAGCCAGGCCCTCAAGCCTCCTCTAGCACAAACACAGGTAGGGACATACTGAGCTGCAGAAAGACACAAACACTGAAATCAGTACTGCATGGGAAGGCTTTCAGCTAAGGAATTGCCCAGCATTCAAGTGCACTCCACCTCTGGAGAGTAAACCCAAAATTGTATTGTCTTGCGCTGCACTGAGAACTGTACAGCGTAAGCTCATTGAAATTGAAAATTGAAAGATGTGGAGAGAGATATGCACAGCTTTTTGCCCACCCAGTTATGAATTATACAAACTGGGTTTAAAACAAAAACAAGTTTATTAAGTACAAAAGGTAGATTTTAAGTGATTATAAGGGATAGCCAACAGATCAAAGCAGATTACCTTAGTAAATAAACAAAAACCACCAACTGAGCTTAACACATTAGATAGGTAGGATATAAATTAGCAAATTCTCACCGTGAGCGATAAACAGGCTGGCAGACTCTAACGGCACATGTTGCCTTGGCTTTCTCAGGTTCTCATACACAGGCTAACGATCCTTCTAGCCTGGGACCATCACTTCCCACAGTTCAGTCCTTGCCTCTCAGGTGTTTCCAGGTGTGTTGTTGC
The DNA here is from genome assembly GCF_011386835.1 of Chrysemys picta bellii. Taxonomy (NCBI): domain Eukaryota; kingdom Metazoa; phylum Chordata; order Testudines; family Emydidae; genus Chrysemys; species Chrysemys picta. Next base: position 186,249,078 of record NC_088793.1, read on the forward strand.
AGGGAGAGTGAGGTCCTCCCTTTACGTCATTGTCCTCCTTTTATATCTTCTTCCCACTTGCCGGAAAGTTCTTTTGCTGTGACCTGGGTCAAAAAATTCCCATTGTGTAATACAGTCTCTCAGAGGTTTCCATTGTACACAGTTCCTGGAGAAATCCTTGTGCTTATGTGCGTTTCCACAATAAGCCATTAACATTGTTTGTCCTGTTTACTGTTGTACCTGAAAGGCTGTTTGTGTGTGTGTTTTCAACCTCACAACGTGTTTCAGTAACACATACATAGCCAAACCTCATAACTTCACATATGACAATACCACATACAATCCAATGAGATATTAATGTCTAGCAGATCAAGACTTTTACAGTGATTCCTTACAAGACATAGTCTGTACAAAACATATCCTAATTACATGACAGTAGTGAATATTGGGGTGTAAGGGTGTCACAATATCCAAGGCACCTTTTTGGAATTTCCAATACTGTCACTGGTTGGGGGTAAGTTCAGGCCCTAGTGCAATTCAGAGCAGCCTCAAGGATGCTCTAAATTGTGCTAGCTACAATCCCCAGACCAATCTCCTGGCAAGGAAAATACATGGCTAGAGATCAGGTACCACACACTTTGGAAGACAAAAGAGTAGGCCTCTGGATCTGAAGGGTGGGGAAAGGTGGTGTCAGGAAGGAATTGAGTGCCAAGTGAACCTGCAGGAGCAGGTTAGTTGCCACCTCCTCTGAATTGCTTTTCAAAGTAGATATCACATCCCATGTTTTAAACATATGATCCATACCCCCATTATTACTCATCCACCAGTAACTGTATCATCATAGATATTAATTTAGGTCAAGGTTTTCAAAAGCAAGATCTAAAATTAAGCTCCCGAGTCCTTATTTAAGAACCTAAATCAATGGCTTGATTTTCAAAAGGGCTGAGAAATGAACAGTTCCCTCTGAGCCTGTTAGGTTTGTTTTTTGAAATTCTTACCCTGTGAATACATAGGAATTACTTGAGGGCAGAGAAACTGGAAACATATTTCAAACATGTCTAACATATCTGTGGTTTCTCCTTTTCTCCTACACAATGCTCTACATAGATCTCACATATCAATTGACTATTGTTTCCTAGTTGTAGTTTACTTAATTAGCCAAATAGGAACTATCCGAATAGAAAGAGTGGTTTGGTGAATACCTGTGAACACAGACAACTACAAAAGGTTCATCAATCTCCTTAAAATGGTTGTGAAAAAGGAACAGGAAAGCCTATACATCCTGCTGGTTGGCAGGCAATGAGGCACTCCTAAAGGAGTACAGGACAGCAGGTGACCCTGTTGCTGCAACTGCACTCTTGAAATAACTGAAGCCTGCTAGACAAAAGCGATGGGCAAAAACTAATCAGAGCATAGATTTCACCCTTTCAAGCAGGAAAGACTGGATCCTTCTCCATAATCTTGACCTTGTCAATTGAACAACAGACTCCCATAGGGATATGTCTTGATACCATTTCTCTTTATAATTTATATCAGCAATATGGCATCGACACAGTCACAGACATCTGGATACCAGGTGATCTTGCACTTGTCATCCAAGTGAACACCTTTACCCAAGCAGAACACATCCTCATGTAGAGAGAATTTTTCAAAACAGCATTTTATTTGGTTATGTTGTGGTTTGCCCACCATTTTGGTATCCCTTCTTGTTGGGCCAGTTGGCGCCTTTTTTTCAGTTAGGGTGAGAAGGATGGTGTCATGTGATCTAAGTAATCTGCCCAGTAAAAAGAGGGTATAAAAGGTCTGTGCACCCAGGGCCGGGGACTGTCCATCCTGGTGGCACTCCAGCGTTTAGGTTATCTTAGCTGAGACTATGTCAACAAAAGAAAAGATCTGCCTACTGTTCCTGTTCCTGATCCTGAGTGTGTCCATTCCTGAATCCTGGTGTCATGTGGTTGTATGTCTCTGGTTCCTGATGTTGTTGATGATCCTGTTGTGACCTGGATCCGTGTGTGTGTTACCTGTCCATGATAGCCTCTGATCGGGTGACATACTGACTTACTTGATTTGTTTGTATACCTACCTTATGTTTGTTTGGCTTTCTTAACCATAGTGGTTATACTGCGCTTTTGTGATGCAAAAGTCACTTCACCACAAACATAGCAGAAGTTATCTGCACTGTTCACATAAGTACGAGGCATCTCTGCTCACTTTGGCTAAACAGAAATGTGTCCCTTTGCAAAATCAAACACTGACAAATAAGAGAGCACGACACTGTATGATTTCTAGAGCTGATATAGGGCAATTTGTTCAGCAGAGTGATGTGAGCTTCGTTATGATTGCATCATCCATGACTTCTAGGAATAACATGATGCAATTCGTATAATGTATGACGCAATACCAGCTTCAGATTGCATCATTCATTGTTTTGCCTAAAAAGCAAGTACTGTCCAAACCCAGTCATAGATTTATTCATAGATCCAGTCAAAGATGTATTTTAGTAATTTCTGGTTTAAATTGAGATCCCTTCCCTTTATAACTCACTTATCCTCTGCAATTCCCAAGTCAAGGGTCGTATATACTGACCCAATAGCATATCTTGAAAACTAGAGCCAATCAACAATTTTAAGCATCATTTTCGTTCTCAGTGACCCAGAATTAGTAAAGTTTGACTACATTTATTTCAGAAGCATTTTGGCTGTAGAGCAGTGTAATTAGCCACCAACCCTACAGACTCATGCTCCCTCCAATATCTATCACCGGGGGTGATATCCACAGGAATGATTCAAAGCAAACAGGATATAACATATAAACAAAGTCACATTTATTAAACAGAATTCCCAACTAAATAACAGTTTACCTAAAGGGATAACACAAAACACTCAGTTGTTAACTCAAATGAATTGGCCTGAAGCCAAGGACCCCAAACAAACATAAGGTAGGTATACAAACAAATCAAACCCTAAAAAGCTTGCTGTCTCTGCATTCCACCTGAGCAACCAGCAAAGCAGCACCAAATGTCACCTTCTGAAAACTCAGGCATGAGGATTTCCCAAAATATCTTGGAGTGGATTTGGATCATAGTCTTACATATCATCAACATTTGACAGAGACCACTACCAGGATAAAGGCTAGACACTATATATTACCGGGACCAGCTGTGAAGCAGATGCTCACACCTTGCAAGGCATCCCCCACCCCCGCCCTTCACCGTCTCATCAGATTAATATTGTGTGCCAGTATAGGCAATAGCAGGCATATACAAAACTTTTCTAAGTGCAACTGAACACTGCTCTGAGAATTTTCACATCAGTGCTGAAGTCAGCACTGACAATCTGGCTCCCTGTTTGTGTGCATCTCTTACCACCATCTCTCCAAAGAGAAGCAGAAATAATACAAGAAAATGAACCCAAATCTGCCCATCTATGAAGATCTCCAAAAAAACCCTTAAGTCCAGGAATCCCCTTCTGGTTAGCAGCCAAAGCTCTCCAAACCTCAGGACTATCACTAAATTCAAGTGGCAGAGGCTGTGCAAAAGGAGCAGAGTCAAGAATCAAGACTGGATCATGGATCCTACAGCCCAACCACCTGGCTTCACCATGCCAAGTAAGATATGGATCACATTGAACCATATCAGAAACTTAAATGAGCACTGCAATTATCTGCTAAACAGAAGGTGTTACCCGGGGATCTTTCAACCCAAAGCTCTTGGTAACTTTTACTCCGTGCGAGGTGGTGTAAGGAAAAAAATCAAGGGAGACACAGCCATCCGACCGATAGATGGCTGGCACAAACATGACAACACAAGAGTGCTTTCATTTAAAGCGAAACTTTACTTAGTCTCAAGCACGCACACGTCTGCAACAGGTTAATAAAACACCCCCAACCCTTGATAATTACCAAAGCTGAGTGTGGCTCTCGAGTGACACTGCGCAGACTTCCGGTGGCCAAATTTTCCGTCTGCCAGTGGGGACCACAAGATGTATCCAGAGGGTGAGTCCAAAAAGAGTCCAACTATCTCAAACTTTTCCCCTTATTTATACATTAATAAAATACATGTAATAGAATGACATGTCCGTTAAAGAAAACTTGTTAAGCAAGCAGTTTCAATGGGCAAGCAAGAGGTTCCTTCTGATTACTGGTTAACCAGGTGTGGGTTTTTCCAGAGTTTGCAGCCTTGAGACCCCAATAGACATTCCTGGGGCACATCCTGCTCTTTTAAAATGCATGTATCAGAAACTTCCACACAATTCTTATCAGGAAGGACGCGGGGTCAAGCTGCCCTTTCTGTGGCACCCAAAACTCCCCCTGTCCTGCCTTGGTCAAGCTGAGACTGCTGAATGGCCAATTTACAGCTTGATGACTAGGCTGTCTTTAACAATAAGCCATAGTGGTTTCAGGCACTTTACTGGCTTGCCAAAGTCTCCCCGTACAAAGGAAAATGAAGGATGCCCAGTATGTGACTATGGAGAAGATATCCAAGCCATGGACCCTCCAGCGAACCACTGCCCTCTAAAATCTTTGTCCAGAGGAACAATCTTAATTTATTCCATGTCACCGGAAGCCATAGTGTGGATGACAAACTATTTAAGTTGCCATGCAAAAGAAGAATTAGCCAAAGTGATAAGTATGGCTTATATATACAGTTACCTTATTTCATAGATTCATAGATTCTAGGACTGGAAGGGACCTCGAGAGGTCATCAAGTCCAGTCCCCTGCCTGCATGGCAGGACCAAATACTGTCTAGACCATCCCTGATAGACATTTATCTAACATACACTTAAATATCTCCAGAGATGGAGATTCCACAACCTCCCTAGGCAATTTATTCCAGTATTTAACCACCCTGACAGTTAGGAACTTTTTCCTAATGTCCAACCTAGACCTCCCTTGCTGCAGTTTAAGCCCATTGCTTCTTGTTCTATCCTTAGAGCCTAAGGTGAACAAGTTTTCTCCCTCCTCCTTATGACACCCTTTTAGATACCTGAAAACTGCTATCATACCCCCTCTCAGTCTTCACTTTTCCAAACTAAACAAATCCAATTCTTTCAGCCTTCCTTCATAGGTCATGTTCTCAAGATCTTTAATCATTCTTGTTGCTCTTCTCTGGACCCTCTCCAATTTCTCCACATCTTTCTTGAAATGCGGTGCCCAGAACTGGACACAATATTCCAGCTGAGGCCTAACCAGAGCAGAGTAGAGCGGAAGAATGACTTCTCATGTCTTGCTCACAACACACCTGTTAATACATCCCAGAATCATGTTTGCTTTTTTTTTCGCAACAGCATCACACTGTTGACTCATATTTAGCTTGTGGTCCACTATAACCCCTAGATCCCTTTCTGCCGTACTCCTTCCTAGACAGTCTCTTCCCATTCTGTATGTGTGAAACTGATTTTTCCTTCCTAAGTGGAGCACTTTCCATTTGTCTTTATTAAACTTCATCCTGTTTAACTCAGACCATTTCTTCAATTTGTCCAGATCATTTTGAATTATGACCCTGTCCTCCAAAGCAGTTGCAATCCCTCCCAGTTTGGTATCATCTGCAAAATTAATAAGCGTACTTTCTATGCCAATATCTAAGTTGTTAATGAAGATATTGAACAGAGCCGGTCCCAAAACAGACCCCTGCGGAACCCCTCTTGTTATGCCTTTCCAGCAGGATTGGGAACCATTAATAACAACTCTCTGAGTACGGTTATCCAGCCAGTTATGCACCCACCTTATAGTAGCCCCATCTAAATTGTATTTGCCTAGTTTATTGATAAGAATATCATGCGAGACCGTATCAAATGCCTTACTAAAGTCTAGGTATACCACATCCACTGCTTCTCCCTTATCCACAATACTCTTTATCCTATCAAAGAAAGCTATCAGATCGGTTTGACATGATTTGTTCTTTACAAATCCATGCTGGCTATTCCCTATTACCTTACCACCTTCCAAGTATCAGAGGGGTAGCCGTGTTAGTCTGAATCTGTAAAAAGCAACAGAGGGTCCTATGGCACCTTTAAGACTAACAGAAGTATTGGAGCATAAGCTTTCGTGGGTGAATGCCCACTTCATCATGCGTCTGATGAAGTGGGCATTCACCCACGAAAGCTTATGCTCCAATACTTCTGTTAGTCTTAAAGGTGCCACAGGACCCTCTGTCGCTTTTTACCCATTCCACGTGTTTGCAGATGATTTCCTTAATTACTTGCTCCATTATCTTCCCTGGCACAGCAGTTAAACTAACTGGTCTGTAGTTTCCTGGGCTGTTTTTATTTCTCTTTTTATAGATGGGCACTATATTTGCCCTTTTCCAGTCTTCTGGAATCTCTCCCGTCTTCCATGATTTTCCAAAGATAATAGCTAGAGGCTCAGATACCTCCTCTATTAGCTCCTTGAGTATTCTAGGATGCATTTCATCAGGCCCTGGTGACTTGCAGGCATCTAACTTTTCTAAGTGATTTTTAACTTGTACTTTTTTTTTATTTTATCTGCTAAACCTACCCCTTTCCCATTAGCATTCACTATGTTAGGCATTCCTTCAGACTTCTCGGTGAAGACCGAAACAAAGAAGTCATTAAGCATCTCTGCCATTTCCAAGTTTCCTGTTACTGTTTTTCCCTCTTCACTGAGCAATGGGCCTACCCTGTCTTTGGTCTTCCTCTTGCTTCTAATGTATAGATAAAAAGTCTTCTTGTTTCCCTTTATTCCTCTAGCTAGTTTGAGCTCATTTTGTGCCTTTGCCTTTCTAATCTTGCCCCTGCATTCCTGTGTTGTTTGCCTATATTCATCCTTTGTAATCTGTCCTAGTTTCCATTTTTTATATGACTCCTTTTTATTTTTTAGATCATGCAAGATCTCATGGTTAAGCCAAGATGGTCTTTTGCCACATTTTCTATCTTTCCTAGCCAGTGGAATAGCTTGCTTTTGGGCCCTTAATAGTGTCCCTTTGAAAAACTGCCAACTCTCCTCTGTTGTTTTTCCCCGCAGTCTTGATTCCCATGGGACCTTACCTATCAGCTCTCTGAGCTTACCAAAATCCGCCTTCCTGAAATCCATTGCCTCTATTTTGCTGTTCTCTCTTCTACCCTTCCTTAGAATTGCAAACTCTATGATTTCATGATCACTTTCACCCAAGCTGCCTTCTACTTTCAAATTCTCAACGAGTTCCTCCCTATTTGTTAAAATCAAGTCTAGAACAGCTTCCCCCCTAGTAGCTATTTCAACCTTCTGAAATAAAAAGTTGTCTGCAATGCAGTCCAAGAATTTGTTGGATAGTCTGTGCCCCGCTGTGTTATTTTCCCAACATATATTTGGTTAGTTGAAGTCCCCCATCACCACCAAATCTTGGGCTTTGGATGATTTTGTCAGTTGTTTAAAAAAAGCCTCATCCACCTCTTCCATCTGGTTAGGTGGCCTATAGTAGTCTCCTAGCATGACATCATCCTTGTTTTTTACCCCTTTTAGCCTAACCCAGAGACTCTCAACATTTCCGTCTCCTATGTCCATCTCCACCTCAGTCCAAGTGTGTACATTTTTAATATATAAGGCAACATCTCCTCCCTTTTTTCCCCTGCCTATCCTTCCTGAGCAAGCTGTACCCCTCCACACCAACATTTCAATCATGTGTATTATCCCACCGAGTTTCAGTGATGCCAACAATGTCATAGTTGTATTTATTTATTAGCACTTCCAGTTCTTCCTGCTTATTACCCATACTTCTCGCATTTGTATATAGGCATCTAAGATACTGGTTTGATCTTGCCTCCCAGTTTTGTCCTGACTCTCCTTTCTCTCTGCCAATATAGCCCACACTCCCTCTTGTTTCCGACCCATCTCCCAGGTCTCCATGTTCCCCACTTACCTGTGGGCTTTGCTCACCAGTCCCCGTCAAACCTAGTTTAAAGCCCTCCTCGCTAGGTTAGCCAGTCTGTGTCCAAATAGGGTCTTTCCCCTCCTCAAAAGGTGAACTGCCTAGCAGTCCTTCCTCGAATAGCATCCCGTGGTTGAGGAAGCCAAAGCCCTCCTGGCGACACCATCTTCGCAGTCAGGCATTCACCTCCATGATTCATCTGTCTCTGCCCAGGCCCCTACCTTTGACAGGAAGAATCGAAGAGAATACCACTTGCACTCCAAACTCCTTCACCCATACTCCCAGAGCCCTGTAGTCACTCTTGATCCGCTCAGTGTCACACCTCACAGTATCATTTGTGCCCACGTGGATGAGTAGCATGGAGTAGTAGTCAGACATCTGGATAATCCTCGACAATGCCTCTGTAACATTTCAGATACGGGCTCCTGGCAGGCAGCATACCTGCCGAGATGAAATGTCAGGGTGACAGATGGGCACCTCCGTCCCCTTCAGCAGAGAGTCTCCGACCACTACTACCCTACGTTTCCTATTCGCAGTGGTGGCAGCAGACCTCCCAGCCTTACGGGTACGAGGCTTCTCCTCCTTTACTGTAGGGGGTGATTCCTTCTCTCCTGTATCAAGAAGAGCATAACGGTTACCTATTAACATAGCAGGAGGGTTTGGAGCAGGGGTGGAGCACTGCCTGCTGCCAGAAGTAACCAGTTGCCAGTGTCCACCCTGAGCTATCTCCTCCTCCACCAGTGGTGTATCAGCAGTCCTGTGAACTGGGACAGCTACCTCAGCTGTCTCCATATGGACACTGTCCAGGAATTTCATTTATTTGTGTTACTGCAGTATCTAGACATCATAGGTATAGACCAGGATCCCATTGTGCTAGGCACTGTACAAACACAGAAGAAAAAGACTCTCCTCCAAAGACCTCTCTGTGTGCCGAGCTCTGTTAGAAGCTATGGCGAACATGAATAAAATAGCCTGCTAATAACACTATATTCACCACTCCGATAGTCCAGTTTTACACCAGTATGGCTCCATTGATTTCCATGGAATTACAACAGTGTACAACTAGAGTACAGCAGTGATTTATAAGGCCCACAGTACAGAGTAGATGTATTGTTAGTAGCAAACTTGCACAGGCAGAGGGATTGGATTTTGCCCGTTCTAAGGTGACTTTTTTTTTTGGACATCCAATATACAATATACATCCTATATACAAATTAATTGGGCCAAAAAAAACCCCTTTGCCCTTGAACATTTAATTAGGAGATGCTCTTGGCAGTCACACCATGGGCTGCAAATTTTCTGGCTCTCTATTTGGCTTTTTAACAAGCCATTCGCTGTAAGAGGGGGAATAAGCAAGCTGCATTAATTGCTTTTAAATGTACAGCTGGCTTTGTCAAGTTGGCATCCAGCAGTGATATTACCTTGTTCTTCAGGAGATTGTTTTTCTTCAAGATGGCTCATTTGGAAGGGATTCTCTTGCCCGTGAAGGGAAGGAATGTGTGTCTCCTAAATGGAAGTCATGTGTAATCTGTGCACCAGCAGTTTGGTTGTGTTGATAGTAGCAAGACAGACCAGCTGAATGAAAGCTACAGAAGTTGAGCAAGCCAATGAAAAGCAAAGTAGTGAACTTGCACTACAAAATCAGAAAACACACAGGGATTTTGCCAGACAAAGTAAATGAAATGACAGCATATAGCGAGAGAGCAAGTGAAAAGAGAAGGCCCAGTCCTTGGGTCCTGATGAATTTTGGAGGGCAGGATCTAAAGTGCGAGCTTCAGAGCTGCTCTTAATTGCATCCATTGTAATGGGTCTCAAATGGCCATGCAGGCAGCCTGGACTCACTAAGGCACATCAAGACTTTGACCACACCTTCTTCCCCCAGTGACAGCTGTTAAGCCAAGGGATGGAAGAGGAGGGGTTTAGAACGTCCATAGCTGGTCCTTTACCATTCAATGATTCCCTCAAACAGGAAGAGAATCCGCAGCTGACTGTGGGCCTTTTGTACCTGGAGTGGAGCAGCTAGGTTGTGGTGGGGGCCAAGTTCCTGCCCAAAGATGTATTGTAGCTAGAGAGTAGGGAGGGAAGGACCAGAGATAATAGAAGGATATATAAGTAAAATAGGGAAAAATAAGAAAGAACGAGAGGGAAGAACCCATGAAAAAGTCCCTTTTCCCCTTCACTAGTTTTTCATGCTTATCTTACAATTTAAATTGCTCTTTGCAAAATCTACAGATCAGTAAATAAAAACACCTAGCATGTGGTACCTTAGTAGCTATGTGAACCTGATAGGGAATTGCTTTAAAGGAACCCTTATTCGTGTGGGGGTGGACTTTGTCATCTCTCTAGTATACTTTATTTTAGCAATTCACTTCTTTTTCGGATAATATGTTAAGTAGCTCTGGGTCTCTCTAAATCACAAGCAGTACTAATTAATTATTCTTGAACAAAACACTAATCTGCTTACTTGTTAATCTAATGTTGCCCCCTAGTGCATTTCCTATGATGGTCCTGCTCCTACCCCTATTAAAGTCAAAAGTAAGCACCTGTGATGTAAGACAGTGTCCTTTTGGTTTAAAAAAAATATTGAGGATTCATGCATAGGCAGAGTATGACATTAGGGAGAATAAGGCCTGGTCTATGCTACACGGTTAGGTCGACACAAGGCAGTTTACTTTGACCTAATTGTTCATGTGTCTTCACTTAAATTTGGCTCCCACCAACATGAGTGCCCCGCTATGCTGACTTAATAATACCACCCCCCAGAGCAGCATTGAGTCATGGTTAATGTAGTTAGGTTGATGCAGTCTGAGTGTTACTGTGTTACTTACCTCAACCATTACTGGCCTCCAGCAGCTGTCCTACAATGCCCTATATGGACTGCTCTGATCACCACTGTGAACTCTACTGCCCAGGGGACAGGTAGACTGGAAGCCCCTCTCCGCTTTAAAGCCCAGCGGATTTTTTAAATTCTGTTTCCTGATTGCCCAGCTTGGCAAGCACACCTAGCATCTCTCCATTGTTAAGTGCCTGGAGTAGACAGGAGGTATTGGATCTCCTAGGCCTCTGGGGAGAGGAGGCTGTGCAGGCACTGCTCTGAACCAGCCATGGAAACATGGACATCTACAAACAGATTGCTCAGGGGATGCAGAAGGGCTATGACAGGGACCACCAGCAGATTCACATGAAAGCAAAGGAGCTGCAGCAGCTGCAGAGAGGCCAACAATTGATCCAGTGCCTAGCCACAGACCTGCCACTTTTATAAAGAGCTGCATGACAACCTCAGTGGAGATGCCACCGTCACTCCCAACAGCACTGGATCCAGCTGCTCAGTGTTTTTTATTCCAACACAGTCCTGCCACCTGAGTCCGATGCAGGGGAAGAAACCTCGGGTAAGTATGCAGTTTGCTTTGAAATTACCGGGATGCACCCTCATTTTCATTTGTGCCAAAAGAGGTGGTAGAACAACCCCATAGAATTGCTATCTACTTTTCATTCCCCTCTACGGTTAGGCAGTTAATGTAGTTAGGTTGCCATGTATACTAGCTTGTTTATGTGCCCCAGGATGTCCCATGAATACTCCATAGAGATCGCAATGAAACTTTCATGGAGGTACTCTGAAATCCTCTGCTGAAGTTTTCTGGGGAGGCCTGCCTTATTTCTACCACTGTGATAGGACACTTTCCCATACAACTCAGCAATAACTTCAGCAGGCACCATTGCAGTACACAGGCCAGCAGCATACGGGCCTGGGTGACATTGGGACACCAGCAACAGTTGTGCTTTCTCTGCCTCTGTTACCCTCAGGAGTGAGGAGATATCAGCTCAAATCACCACCAGTATTCAGTTCCATTGCCCTATACAACTAGAATCATGCAACTGAACTATTCCCTCCTCATTTCCCCAACCCCCAGAGGGACATACTCATCAGGGCTCAATCAGTCCCAAGAAGAAATGAGAATGTAGTGCTTACAACTTTTGGGGAGCAGGTGAGTGAGTTCAGCATCTTAAGCTTTGATATCAGCAGGGCCAGATTTACCTTACGCACCCCTAGGCACGGCATCTTCAGCCCCCCCACACACACATCCCCATGAGGACCTGCCTGGAACCCCCCTTTCCACGTCCCCAGGTGGCCCTGTGACACTTCCACCCCCCAGCGTGTGGCCCCATGTGGCCCTGTGTGGCCCGCTCTGCCTCCTAACCTGGCTCTAAGAAGGCTGCTGTGACTTTTTACTTGAGGAAAATATGCACCTGTCACGTGCCTGCTAGCTGTTTGCTGCTGTAGATCAGCCAGCTCAGGCTGTTCTGGCACCATAATGGCCTCTGGTGGCAAAAGGCAGAACTGCAGCACATTTTCTGTGGGGAAAAAAAGTCGACCTCCTTCAGACAAGAATTCTGCGCATGCTGCAAATGTCACCTAAGGAGAGGGGGCACAACGTGAGTCATATGAGGTGTCTCAGCATGGGGTGGGGTAGATCAGGAAACTCCTTCCTTCCCAAGAACTCCCGAACAGTGTGGCCAGTGGCAGCAAAGCAGTGAAATAGCCCAAAATACTGCAACTCACAACTGTTAATAAACCCCAGCAGCTGACAGCTAAAACTAATCCAATTGGGCTAGAAAGTCGAATACTGGCAATGCCTACTGTGCCTAATTAGAAATCTGGCCCTGGATATCAGTCATGAATACACTGACAATGGTACCTCTGTTGTATCTAGTATCAGAGGGGTAGCCGTGTTAGTCTGAATCTGTAAAAAGCAACAGAGGGTCCTGTGGCACCTTTAAGACTAACAGAAGTATTGGGAGCATAAGCTTTTGTGGGTAAGAACCTCACTTCTTCAGATGCAAGTCTGACTTGCATCTGAAGAAGTGAGGTTCTTACCCACGAAAGCTTATGCACCCAATACTTCTGTTAGTCTTAAAGGTGCCACAGGGCCCTCTTTTGCTTTCTGTTGTATCTGCAGCTGCTGCCATTGCAGCATTCAGGGTCTCCCTGCACACTCGTGGAATGCCTGAGTCAGATAAGGAGGAGAAAAGAGAGCTCAGGATGACCTGCAAGCCAATGCTGCATCAGAGAATGAGCGCAGGGCCTGGAGGATCACCCTTGCAGACAGCCTGGAAAAGATCATAGCGTGGAGAGGAAAAAGGCACTGGAAAAGGGGTCTTCTTGCAGCCACGACATTCTTGTGCTTCCCTAGCAACAACAGAGCTGGTCCAACAATCCCATCTTCTGTAGCCCATTGAAAAAACTATATCAGGATCTCCCTAAACCCTCACCTCAACATACCACATGGTATCAGGTGTCAGTGCATGACCCTTACCACTCCACCCCGGGGAATATTACAGACAATCACAGCTTCACATACATGGACCCTGTGAAAGCCATGGTTGGTGTATTTCAGGTAACCTGAATATGCATGATTGTTCTTTCCCCTGTTCACTTAATTTAGTAACATGTAAAGCTTAATAACATTTTAATTGTCGGTTCAAATTACAGAATAAAATTTTGGAAAAAAAATATCTTTATTAGTTCATAACATATGCTGGCTGGTGCTGAGCAATTCTAACAGCTAACGATTACCTTTTACTGCACTGTGTCACACAACTCATGACATCATTCACAAACAATAGGAATAGGTGCATTGACAATGTTATACTCCTACATACACAGCAATCACTACAAGAGTCATATTGGGCCTCAAAAGAGCAAGGCCAGGTAGAGCACACTACAGCAACACTGCTGGCTCACCATTAAAATGGTTTTTCAAAGCCTCCCTGAGCTGTATAACTCCATGTTGAACTCTTCTAATGGCTGTTCAAATTCATCAGTAGCTGCTCCACCTTCCACGTACTTCCATAGAAACCCCCCCTCCCTTTGCTTCACAGATATTATGCAGGACACAGCAGACAGCTATAACCATTGGACCTCACTGAGAAAAATATCCCAATCCTGTAATTAAACAATGCCAGCAAACCTTCAAATGATCAAAGGCACATTCAACTGTCATTTTGCACCTGCTGAGCCTGTAGCTGAAGTTCTCCTTCACCAGTGTACGGCTTCGTGAGCCATGGGAGCAAGGGATAGACTGGGTCACCCAGTATTACTATTGGCATTTCAACATTCCCAATGTTGTCTGCTAGCTGGGAAAGAAAGTCCCTGCTTGTAGCTTTCTAAAGAGTCCACCTTCAGGGACCAGCCCACACTGATGTTGGTAAAGTGGCCCTGGTGATCCACCAGTGCTTGCATAACCATAAAAAAATCAGCCCTTTCTGTTGATGTACTCTGCAGCAAGGTGGTTTGGTGCCATGCCATCTATTATCCAACCACAGTTTGGGAACCCCATGCTGTATAACCATCCACTATGTCCTGCAGATTGATGAGAGTCACAGTACTGCATAGCAGGAGGCGATTAATTGCCCTGTACACTTGCATGACAACAGCCCCCGTGGTGAATTTTCTGACTGCAAATTGATTCCTGATTGACTGGTAGCAATCTGGTTTTGCAAGTTTCCACAATGTAATTGCCACTTATTTCTCAGCTGTCAATGCAGCTCTCATTTTGGTGTTGCTGCACCAAAGAGCTGGGGCAAGTTCAGCACAGAGATCCAGAAATGTGGCCTTGTGCATCCGAATGTTCTGCAGCTACTGCTTGTCATCCCAAATCTGCATTACAATATGATCCCATCAGCCAGTGCTTGTTTTCAGGGCCCAGAACCAGTGCTCCACCATCTCCAGCTGCTCTCTGTGAATGCCACCAATAACCTTGAATTGTTTATTTCTATGTCCCATAGTAACCTGTCCTCCAAGGAATTGTCATGTTCCCTGCTGCTCCTCTTGCAGCTCTTCAAATGCTGCAGGATCATATGTAGGGCCCTACCAAATTCACAGCCACGAAAAACGCATCATGGACTGTGAAATCTGATATCCCCCGTGAAATCTGGCTATTATACCAGCGGGGCAAGGCTGGGGACGCCCCAGCCAAGAGCTTTTATGGTGGGCCGAGCTCCAGCTAGTCACAGCCTGGGCTGGGGAGGGACCGGAATTCCTCTTCTCCTGTAGGGGCTGCTCCCAGAGCTGGATCAGACCCACCTCTGGGAACCTCCTCCAGCTTTAGGAAGCACTAAAGCCGCTGGCTGGGAGGCCAACACTGAAGGTAACAAAGTGGCTGTCAGCCCCCGACCCAGGCAGGGAGGCTGCAGCTCCAGCTGTGAGCGCCTGACCCACGTGGAGAGGCTGTGGCTCCAGCTGTCACTCCCTGTGCAGAGAGGCTGTGGCTCTAGTTGTCACTCCTCTCCCACCTCACAGGAAAACTTGGATATATGGTAAACCACCCCTTATAACCTGTGACCCTCACTTCTGCGCTGCTGGCAGTAGCACTGGCTTTAGAGCTGGGCGCCTGGCCAGCAGCCGCTGCTCTCCAGCTACCCAGCTCTGAAGGCCGTGCCTCCATAGCAGCAGTGCAGATGTGAGGGCAGAAATCCCATGACCCCCTTACAATAGCCTTGCGATCCCCTTTTGGGTCGGGACCTCCAAGCTTACAACAACCAGAAATTTCAGATATAAACAAGTGAAACCATGACATTGATTTTTTAAAATCCTATGACCGTGAAATTGACCAAAATGGACCATGAATTTGGTAGGGCCCTAATCATATACCCTGTGCTTTCAAGGCTCATGACAGTAATGCAGAGCTGTTCAGGCTCCGTGTTTCTGTCAGCAATGGCAGACAGCGAGGAGGGATTCATGAGTTTGTGGGATTTTGAATAGAAGGCGTTAAAATCATGGAATGCAGATCAAATTATGGGATGGAGAACATGGCAATATGGGAAGTTGACCCCAGGCTCCCAAGTACCCTTGTGCGACTCGTTTTGGCCCCCTCAGGCATTGCAAACACTTCCCAAAAGACCCCGCGCTGGATGGTGGCAAGTTGCACAGTGAGATACCTACCCTATGTGTATTGCATTCTGCACTGATACAAGCTCTCCTGGTGAGAACATGCACTGCCAACAGAAGGAGACAAGTATGCATGTGCACAAGCCACGTACTAACTTTGGCTTAGGTTGACATAACTTTGTAGTGTAGACATGGCCTAAGTACTATGGCATTCAGTGATCTCTCAGTGCTTAAGGTGCTAGCAAGAGCTCTGCTTTATTCTGTGTCTCGTTCAAACAGGCTGTTCTGGGCATCACAACAAGAGCTGCATAGTGCCCTGTCCAGACTCTATGTCTGGGAAGCTGAGTCTTTAAAGGCACAGATCCTAAAACCATAAGTACAAAGAACGAATGGTACAGCAACATGTCCCCTGCTGGATCCTTGATGTGAAGATTAATGCTTATAGGCAAAAAATTTTTGCATGTGTTTGGAACATACTTGCTTTGCCTCAGATGTGTGACCCTTTGTTCCCCCATCAAGAAGGCACCAAAAAAACTGTCATATCCCATTATGAAAAGCATCCGGCTCAACTGACGTGAAGGAATGCAAATTTTTGAAGTGGCTGCATTTTCCACTGGGTATAGAAGTTTCACTGCAGGGTGCTGATTTCTCAGACTACTTGTACATACTACGGTATATAGTGCTTGGGAGAGCTTTGCTGAGCTTTTGCATCATTTTCAGGTGCTGCATCTAGATGCCTCTCAAGTTAATATTCATTATTCATGTCCTTTATCAGTCATTACCCTTTCTTTGTCCTCTGCTTGATTTTGATTCCAGATTCCAAATTCCCTAGTGTCTTTCAAGCATAAATGATCAAATGATATTCAAGGCACATTTGTAGATATTTGACTCTTGCTAACAACTTCATACATTCCAGCACTTTAATATTAATATTTCCTACAGACAAATTAGAAAAAAAAATGTATTATGGTTGTTTTGTCCTCACAAAGAATAGTCTGCATTCTTTCTGCTCGGTTGGAGCTCTGACATTATTTCAACACTTTTAAGTCTCAGATATGCAATACAATGTGATAGCTCAATAGTTCTTTCTGCCTTTTATTTTGATTATCAGTTTGTAATAATATACTTTACTCTGTAATGCCCATTAACTACATGGATAGCATATTGTAAAGCTTCCTATAATTAAGGAATTATAATATGTTCGGGTTTTCCTTTGAAAATTGCCTTCAAAAGTTGTATACATGAGAATTTTCTCTTATTATCTTAGAGTAATTTTTTACTTATCAGCTGTTTCTTAATGTATATGACTTTAATCCTGAAAATTAATCTTATAGGACACAAAATACTAGCATTAAAAACTACACTTTACTGGTAATTAGAGATGGGGTAGAACCCATTGCCCTGTGGACTTCCCTTACCAGTATTGATAAGCAGATAAGTAATCTAATTTACATTATGCCCTAAAAATAGAACAGATTAGTGCCTGGTAGATCTGCAGCTCACCTGAAAATAAGTAGCAGCGAATGGAGCACGAGTATCATATCATCACCACTGTCAAAATATGTATTAAAATAGTATGCTGTGCCATGTGATTAATTATTAGGAAAACAAACAAATAAATGTGAGTGAAAATACATACTCCTTTCTATAAAGGAGATATCTGCATGCTATTTAAGCTGTAGAAAGTTCCATCATTGCAAAGGACCTGCTGAAAGTTAGACACGTTTATTATTCCACCACTACTTGTTATGAAATGCTGTCTGGAGCAGGAAAGGATTCTGCATGGTCTAAATGGAAATCAAGCAACTTTAGTCTATCATTATTGTAAAACAGAAAAGTAAGCATAATAAATGCTCTACCCCTTCAAAGACCAAACTAGTTCTTCGGGGCTTCCCTGAGGAAAAGTCCAAAGGAAAGGTAGAAGATATAGCTCAGTTCAGCCAAATTTTTGAGGGTGGAGGAGGGAAGATGAAGCTTCTTCTAAGCCTTTCTCATTTGTTGGTGGGTCAGCAATGGTGCTGATGTGGAAAAATAATAATATGCACCCTACCCATTGACCATGTTTGGAACTACCTGAATTGTATTATTGTATGGAACACCTTCATTCAACTACTTTTACCATCATGTATTAGACATGTAGGGTCATGTAGGGCCATTTACATGGGGGGAGGAATAGCTCAGTGGTTTGAGCATTGGCCTGCTAAACCCAGGGTTGTGAGTTCAGTCCTTGAGAGGGCCACTTAGGGATCTGGGGCAAAATCAGTACTTGCTAGTGAAGGCAGGAGGCTAGACTCAATGACCTTTCAAGGTCCCTTCCAGTTCTAGGAAATGGGATATCTCCAGTAATTTATCAGCTTTTGCGAACAGGGAGTTTGGAATGGGAGCAGGAAGGGAGCGCGGGTCCCTTGCCGGTTCTATCTTATACCCTTTATTCCCCTTAAAACCTATAGCCCAAACTACATTCAAAACTTCTTGCTTTAAACAACCCCTTCATGAACTAGGAGAAAATGCAGGCAGCAGCCCAGCTGCAGAGGGGGGCTATCCAGTTTATTGCACTGAGTGTAGCATGTATGATTACCTGCCCCGTGGGCGGGTGGCGTATGTGTGCATTCGGTGCAAGGAGCTTCTGGCCCTCAGAGACCACGTACAGACTCTGGAGGCAAGGGTGGCAGAACTGGAGGAGCTAAGGGAAGCAGAGAAGTATGTTGATGAGGCTTTCCGGGACACTGTAGAATTGTCCCACCTCCGGTCAGACAGCCCCTGTGCTGTTGAGGAGGATGAAAGGCCCAGGGAAGCAGAGCAGTCAAAGGGAGCAAAGGGAAACCTTCCCATAGTTGGGACCCTCCTTCCAGATGGTGCTGGGGTTGCCTCTCGCACTGAGGTTACCTCTCCAGGGGAGGGAACTCCAGTTGCTAGGAAAAGGCAGGTATTAGTATTGGGAGATTCGATCATTAGAAACGTAGATAGCTGGGTTTGTGATGACCGGGAGAACCGTATGGTGACTTGCATGCCTGGTGCGAAGGTTGCGGATCTCTCAAGGCATCTAGACAGACTTATGTGTAGTGCTGGAGAGGAGCCGGTGGTCGTGGTACATGTAGGTACCAATGACATAGGGAAGGGTAGGAGAGATGTCCTGGAGGCCAAATTTAGGCTGCTAGGGAAGAGACTGAAATCCAGGACCTCTATGGTGGCATTCTCAGAAATGCTCCCAGTTCCACGCGCAGGGCCAGGTAGGCAGGCAGAGCTTCAGAGTCTCAATGCATGGATGAGACGATGGTGTAGAGAGGAGAGGTTTACATTCATTAGGAACTGGGGAAACTTCTGGAATGGAGGGAGCCTATACAGGACGGATGGGCTCCACCTAAACCAAAGTGAAACCAGACTGCTGGCACTAAACATTAAAACGGTTGTAGAGCAGTTTTTAAACTAGGAGATGGGGGAAAGCCGACTGCTGCAGAGGAGCATGTGGCTCGGACAGAGACTTCTCTTAGGGGAGAGTCTAATGATAGAGAATCTCCAGGTTATAGTCAGGAGCAGAGGATGGAAGAGGATAAAGTAGGGGCCAGATCAGATGATAAACATTCACATAAAAAAGAAGCTGATACATCAGAAAAGGGCAGACAAATAAACAGTGACAAGTTTTTAAAGTGCTTGTACACAAATGCTAGAAGTCTAAATAATAAGATGGGTGAACTAGAGTGCCTTGTGATAAAGGAGGATATTGATATAATAGGCATCACAGAAACCTGGTGGACTGAGAGCAATCAATGGGACACAATCATTCCGGGGTACAAAATATATTGGAAGGACAGAACAGGTCGTGCGGAGGGGGAGTGGCAATATATGTGAAAGAAAATGTACAATCAAATGAAGTAAAAATCTTAAGCAAATCCGCATGTTCCATAGAATCTCTATGGATAGAAATTTCATGCTCTAATAAGAATATAACATTAGGGATCTATTATTGACCACCTGACCAGGACAGTGATAGTGATGATGAAATGCTAAGGGAAATTAGAGAGGCTATCAAAATTAAGAACTCAATAATAGTGGGGGATTTCAATTATCCCCATATTGACTGGGAACATTTCACTTCAGGATGAAATGCAGAGATAAAATTTCTCGATACTTTAAATGACTGCTTCATGGAGCAGCTGGTACGGGAACCCACAAGGGGAGAGGCAACTCTAGATTTAGTCCTGAGTGGAGCGCAGAAGCTGGTCCAAGAGGTAACTATAGCAGGACCGCTTGGAAATAGTGACCATAATACAATAGCGTTCAACATCCCTGTGGTGGGAAGAACATCTCAACAGCCCAACACTGTGGCATTTAATTTCAAAAGGGGGAACTATGGAAAAATGAGGGGGTTAGTTAAACAGAAGTTAAAAGGTACAGTGACTAAAGTGAAATCCCTGCAAGCTGCATGGGCGCTTTTTAAAGACACCATAATAGAAGCCCAACTTCAATGTATACCCCAAATTAAGAAACACAGTAAAAGAACTAAAAAAGAGCCACCGTGGCTTAACAACCATGTAAAAGAAGCAGTGAGAGATAAAAAGACTTCCTTTAAAAAGTGGAAGTCAAATCCTAGTGAGGCAAATAGAAAGGAGCATAAACGCTGCCAAATTAAGTGCAAGAATGTAATAAGAAAAGCCAAAGAGGAGTTTGAAGAATGGCTAGCCAAAAACTCCAAAGGTAATAACAAAATGTTTTTTAAGTACATCAGAAGCAGGAAGCCTGCTAAACAACCAGTGGGCCCCTTGATGATCGAGATACAAAAGGAGCGCTTAAAGACGATAAAGTAATTGCGGAGAAACTCAATGGATTCTTTGCTTCAGTCTTCATGGCTGAGGATGTTAGGGAGATTCCCAAACCTGAGCCGGCTTTTGTAGGTGACAAATCTGAGGAACTGTCACGGATTGAAAAGTCACGAGAGGAGGTTTTGGAATTAATTGATAAACTTAACATTAACAAGCCACCGGGACCTGATGGCATTCACCCCAGAGTTCTGAAAGAACTCAAATGTGAAGTTGCGGAACTGTTAACTAAGGTTTGTAACCTGTCCTTTAAATCGGCTTCTGTACCCAATGACTGGAAGTTAGCTAATGTAACGCCAATATTTAAAAAGGGCTCTAGAGGTGATCCCGGCAATTACAGACCGGTAAGTCTAACGTCTGTACCGGGCAAATTAGTCGAAACAATAGTTAAGAATAAAATTGTCTGACACATAGAAAAACATAAACTGTTGAGCAATAGTCAACATGGTTTCTGTAAAGGGAAATCGTGTCTTACTAATCTATTAGAATTCTTTGAAGCGGTCAACAAACATGTGGACAAGGGGGATCCAGTGGACATAGTGTACTTAGATTTCCAGAAAGCCTTTGACAAGGTCCCTCACCAAAGGCTCTTATGTAAATTAAGCTGCCATGGGATAAAAGGGAAGGTCTTTTCATGGATTGAGAACTGGTTAAAAGACAGGGAACAAAGGGTAGGAATAAATGGTAAATTCTCAGAATGGAGAGGGGTAACTAGTGGTGTTCCCCAAGGGTCAGTCCTCGGGCCGATCCTATTCAACTTATTCATAAATGATCTGGAGAAAGGGGTAAACAGTGAGGTGGCAAAGTTTGCAGATGATACTAAACTGCTAAAGATAGTTAAGTCCAAAGCAGACTGTGAAGAACTTCAAAAAGATCTCACAAAACTAAGTGATTGGGCAACAAAATGGCAAATGAAATGTAATGTGGATAAATGTAAAGTAATGCACATTGGAAAAAATAACCCCAACTATACATACAATACGATGGGGGCTAATTTAGCTACAACAAGTCAGGAAAAAGATCTTGGAGTCATCGTGGATAGTTCTCTGAAAATGTCCACGCAGTGTGCAGAGGTGGTCAAAAAAGCAAACAGGATGTTAGGAATCATTAAAAGGGATACAAAATAAGACTGAGAATATATTATTGCCCTTATATAAATCGATGGTACGCCTTCATCTCGAATACTGCGTACAGATGTGGTCTCCTCATCTCAAAAAAGATATACTGGCACTAGAAAAGTTTCAGAAAAGGACAACTAAAATGATTAAGGGTTTGGAACTGGTCCCATATGAGGAGAGATTAAAGAGGCTAGGACTCTTCAGCTTGGAAAAGAGGAGACTAAGGGGGGATATGATAGACGTATATAAAATCATGAGTGATGTGGAGAAAGTGGATAAGGAAAAGTTATTTACTTATTCCCATAATACAAGAACTAGGGGTCATCAAATGAAATTAATAGGCAGCAGGTTTAAAACAAATAAAAGGAAGTTCTTCTTCACGCAGCGCACAGTCAACTTGTGGAACTCTCTACCTGGGAAGGTTGTGAAGGCTAGGACTATAACAGAGTTTAAAAGAGAACTGGATAAATTCATGGTGGTTAAGTCCATTAATGGCAATTAGCCAGGATGGGTAAGGAATGGTGTCCCTAGCCTCTGTCTGTCAGAGGATGGAGATGGATGGCAGGAGAGAGATCACTTGATCATTGCCTGTTAGGTTCACTCCCTCTGGGGCACCTGGCATTGGCCACTGTTGGTAGATAGGATACTGGGCTAGATGGACCTTTGGTCTGACTCGGTACGGCCTTTCTTATGTTCTTATGTTCTTAATTTCATCCTTCATTTCATGAGATGTGAGACCCTTTGGTTCACATATGCAAGATTTCAAAGTCAGGTGACATGTAGAAATAGTGTGATGACCCATCTTAAATACATGTTAGAAGTCATACAGCTCCCTGTGTATTCTCCTTGACCAAATGGCAAGCATGAAGAGCCAAAGCTGATGTTCAAATAGGTTTTCTTTAATGTAGTTATAAATGGAGAAAGCAGGAATCATTATACATACATTGGATGCACAATTATTCATATTACTAAAAAAGTATAAAGATTTATACATGTATCAGGTACTGCCTAAATTTTCTCTGAACAATGTATCTAATTTGACTCATTCACCATGAATATAGACTTATTTGAATGAACAATAGCAAATGAAAGATCCTTTACCTAATGCATCATTTAGGTGTACTTTCCAAAAAATCTACTGCTAATATTTTACTAATATTAGCCATGTCAATGTAAAGACATAAACAAGAATAGGGTGCACAGCTTGGTATTATAATAATGTGCTATAAATTACCAATTAAATGTCATAATAATGGAAATAGACTCTTAAAGGATATATTGTGCTGATGGCTTTGTGAATGATCACTCCTATGTATATTATCTTTCCTATGATGTAGAATGTGCTACTTTAATTTATTATACAGTCTCTTGATCTCATTTTTGCACTGAGCCTCATGACAATACACTTATCCAAGCTGAAACCCATTTTCTAGTCCTGATCTGATCTCTGGATTTAGTAAACCTGATCTTCAACTGGTGTAAAGCGGTCCATTGACATCGGTAGATTTATGCTTATTTACACCAGCTGAGGATCTGTAGTAAATTGACCAGCTGTGGACCATGAATTATGATAAAATAAATGGGCAAGGAAGAGATCTGAGTGGCCAGGGAAAGATGCAAAAAAGATTAATGAAAGTGCCTAGGAGTAGAGCTGTGTGGCAGTTTAATAACACAATTTACAGTCAGGTGAATAGCACTTGGTTTAATGTTTCATTACAAAGCTCAGAGCAGCTTTGCTAAGGTTCACAAACCTTGGATTCAGTTTTGAGCTTATGATCTGGGTTGGAAAACAGCATATGAAACTTGGTGGTTTGCTAGGGTAATCTTAGGGGGTAGAAACCAGAATGGAAGAAGATTAATCTCCTGTAAAACAGAATTACTAAGAGATAGGAGATACTTGGAACAGCTTACAAGGCAAAAATGTGAGGAGCACACAGTTCAATGCAAAAGGCAGGAACTGGAGAAACCTGGCGTCAGGTGAAGCTAAGACATTCTCATGACACCTATGTCTTTACATGTGTAAATAGTTCTTAGTAATAGGGAAGAAATTTCAGAATTCCCCAGGCTAGATCTTTGGCATGAAGGTATGCAGACAAATAGCAAGATTGTTTTCTTTTATAGGGTGTGAATCTGAGCCCTAAATTTAGGTCGATATACTGACCTATTCTAGGTTTCAGAGTAGCAGCCGTGTTAGTCTGTATCCTCTAATAAATTTGTTAGTCTCTAAGGTGCCACAAGTACTCCTGTTCTTTTGACCTATTCTAAACCATATCATAGCTGAGGGCTGGTCAAACTATTATCACTGGCTTCCATATCTGTGGCATTGAGTGGGGGGTCTGGAAGAACAGAGAAACAAAGGCAAAGATCTGGAATTTGAAGGGCTTATGGTAACCCGGTGTGAGGAAGGACTTAAGTGAAAAAAAAACAACCTCTTCAGGAGGCAAAGATTAAATGAGACTGAGTTAAAAATGGAATACCTCAGTAGTGGTTATAAGAGACAAGGTAATATGTATACTTTAACAAATAACATATTAGCAAAAGGGGAGATAGATAACTGGGGCCATCTCTCCTGGTCCTCTTTTATATCTGTCCATATTAGGGTAATATTGGATTTCAGAACCGTAGACAGGTATTAGTAAATAATGATGCCTAAATGTCTAATCTGATCTGAGAACACCTGGAATGAGAGAGAAGAAAGGTCCAGAGATTAAATGAAATGACAAATTGCAACTTCATACTTAAAAAGCAACAGAGGGTCCTGTGGCACCTTTGAGACTAACAGAAGTATTGGGAGCATAAGCTTTCGTGGGTAAGAACCTCACTTCTTAAGATGCAAGTAATGGAAATCTCCAGAGGCAGGTATAAATCAGTATGGAGATAACGAGGTTAGTTCAATCAGGGAGGGTGAGGTGCTCTGCTAGCAGTTGAGGTGTGAACACCAAGAGAGGAGAAACTGCTTCTGTAGTTGGATAGCCATTCACAGTCTTTGTTTAATCCTGATCTGATGGTGTCAAATTTGCAAATGAACTGGAGCTCAGCAGTTTCTCTTTGGAGTCTGGTCCTGAAGTTTTTTTCCTGTAAGATGGCTACCTTTATATCTGCTATTGTGTGGCCAGGGAGGTTGAAGTGTTCTCCTACAGGTTTTTGTATATTGCCATTCCTGATATCTGACTTGTGTCCATTTATCCTCTTGCGTAGTGACTGTCCAGTTTGGCCAATGTACATAGCAGAGGGGCATTGCTGGCATATGATGGCATATATAACATTGGTGGACGTGCAGGTGAATGAGCCGGTGATGTTGTAGCTGATCTGGTTAGGTCCTGTGATGGTGTTGCTGGTGTAGATATGTGGGCAGAGTTGGCATTGAGGTTTGTTGCATGGGTTGGTTCCTGAGTTAGAGTTGTTATGGTGCGGTGCGTGGTTGCTGGTGAGAATATGCTTAAGGTTGGTGGGTTGTCTGTGGACGAGGACTGGCCTGCCTCCCAAGGTCTGTGAAAGTGAAGGATCATTGTCCAGGATGGGTTGTAGATCACTGATGATGCGTTGGAGAGGTTTAAGCTGAGGACTGTAGGTGATGGCCAGTGGAGTTCTGTTGGTTTCTCTTCTGGGCCTGTCTTGTAGCAGGAGGCTTCTGGGTACACGTCTGGCTCTGTTGATTTGTTTCTTTATTTCCTTGTGTGGGTATCGTAGTTTTGAGAATGCTTGGTATTATTTAACCTGCAGCCTGAAGCCCAACTAAAATGGCTCCTTATTTTCATCAGTGCAGGGAAAGAGACAGAGGTTTAGTTACAAAGTGCTAACAAGTCATCCTCATAGAATTCCTCTCTTCTCACTGCTATTCCCTTGACCTCCTGAGAAGTGTATAGCGTCACAGACAAATGTTGAATAGGTAGTTCAAGAAAAGCAGACATGACCCTGGGTAGGATCTGATGAGTCAGTTAAGAAATCTAAGATCATGTACCAGTTAACACTACCACTGCCCTATAGATGCTTCTAAAGCAGTGGGGGGATGGGCTTGCAGTTGAAGCATTGGCTTAGAACTCAGGGAATCTGGATTCAATTCCCAAATCTACAAGGAATTTCTTATGTTACAATCTCTCTATGCCTCAGGTCTGTTAATGGGGATAATGGTGTTTCCCTAGCTCACAGGAAGTGTCGTGAGAACAAATTCATTGATGTCTGTGAGTGGCTGAGATACTATGGTAATGAGGACCATGTAAATATCTAGATATAGACAAATCTAAATATTTAAACAATTTAGAAATTTAGAAGAGACCTTTCATCAAAATAGAAATGAAACAATAGTATATTTTTTGTGAGGATTGACTCAAATTAACAACCTAAGATTCCAGGGAGTGCATTTAATGTTAAGGTCCTCCAAGCATGGATTTTAGTCCAAACTCTCTCTCTTATTTTAAGAGGGCAGTGGTGTCTGGGAGTTCTTAGCTTATGTATGAAGTTCCAATGAGCAGGCCATTTATCTCATCAGTACTATTCCTTTATTAGAAAAAAGTTAGTCACTTTGAATTAGTTCAGGCCAATAAAATGTTTAACAAATGTGTTCCCTCAAATCCAATTTAAATAAACATCAGTTTTCAGAAAGGCCATCATTAGTCAGTCACTCTGGTTTGTTCTAGCATTAACCAAATTACATTTTTCATGGGCCAGAGGGATAATTCCCAAACAGGCTTATAACTCCAGCTGGGTGTCCATGTCAAAATTCTTTCTCAAGGAGGATATCCCTCTCCTAGACAGACTGCCTGATTTTAAGAAGAAAGTACAGAATTATAATCTGTTCCAGTTGAACCTTCTCAGTGTCCACATTAACCCCTCTCTTGGTGCTTGGGCTTGTGGAGTATAGAAACCCCATTACTTTCAGAAATACTCTTTTTCCTAGAATCAACAAATGCAATGATACTTATTGTAGCAATTTCAGTCCAGGAAGCTTCAGTGAAACTCAAACTTTAAGAACCATTTGCCTCTTTGGTAACTTTATATACATTATTGATTTTTTTAAACAATACACTGCACAAAAGGCTGCCTGCTCCAAGAAATTCTAGGAACAAGAGCTAAGTGGCAAATGTCTCTGAAGCACAAGATAAATGTCCCTATCTGACAGATGTCCTCCCTTTCCACTACAAAACAAGCTGAGTCTTGCATTATTCAATTAATGCACAAACATGACAAAGAACATACTTCAGTGATCTAGAAACAAAATAATTGTTCTTTTCTTTTATTATGCCATTATATATGCTGGATGATCATTTCAAGTACAATACTTTGTTAATCAAAGATGAGGCAGTTGCCTTTCTCAAGGTCATTAAAGTTTAATGCATCCAACTGCTGATCGGGTAGCACCATCTCTTTGATGTTTTACATTTTTTCCTTATATTTGACAATTCATCAGCCATTTGTTTACATTGTTTCTCTCAGTAAGTCATTGAATAAGTTTCAAAGTAACTTAATATGTGTAACCATACACATGAAAAAGTTCCTTGCATTATTAATTAAAAAAAATCTCATTGACCAGTGATCATCCTTTGATGGATATGTTAAATAAGCATCTTTTTTACAGCTGCTGTTCAGAAGAGTTGTGAGCTCCTGAATTTCTCAATGACCACAAATACATTGTTATTAATTTGATAAGCTTATTACTCTGAGCTAATATGTACTTTAAACTCACTATTATACATACATAACTGGTCAATAATATTCTTCCTCAATGGACAAAGCAGTTCAAAATATGAAAAAGCTTAGTTTAGAGAGACATGATTTTCCTAAATTTGGCTAAATCCCCTCTCTCCCTAATTCAAAACAGGATTTAAAAATAAATCTAAGTGTGCATACCTAAACCAAGTTCATTAGTTACATCAAAATGCAGCTCTACTTTGACAAATGTTTATGTAAAAAACGGTTGTGTATGTACCCATATCTGTCTCTCGGTGACTTCCATATCACATATCCTAAAACAGCTTTGCAAAGCTAATCTGGATTCTGAAGCTCAAGATGGATTCTTTTCTGCTCATACATGTTCATCAGTGATTTAACATCTGCAGGACATATTAAGCCTTTGCAAACCCATTATCTCCAAATTATGTCCTCAATGATAGCTGTGAAGCCCCCTCGCTTTTAATAGGAATGCACAGATGAAACTGATTGGAACTTAGTAAACAGTTTTATTGATGGTATCAGATTATCAGCACGTGCAGGGGTGGAGAGTTATATGGGCCTGTGGTGCCCATGCTCCAGCAAAATTCAGGGCCTGGGCCAGGCTCCACCAATGTTCAAAGCCAGGTCTCTCTTCCAGCCCTGCCTGCCACTCCCGCACGCCTCCCCCGAGCGTCCCTGCCTGCACCCTGGGCAGCAGGCAGCTGCCCACTGCAACTCCACGCTGCACTCTGCTCTGTCGGCTCCTGGCATCAACTGCCACTGTAGGGTCCTAGCACCCTCCCAACCACTAGTGCCAGGACAGGCTGACCCAGGCTGACCATGACCCTGCCCTTCTGCCTCAGATGGACTGACCCTTCCCTTTTCTGGCAGGACCTCCACCAGCATAGACCATTCCTATCCTATGCTGGGCACAGGGCAGCCCTATCCCCCACCCCCAGTGAGGCTACAATGAGGGGCAGCAGCAGGGGAGGAGGTACACACATGATGGCAGCCCCCTCCCCCCCCAGCACCCACCACAGGGGAGGCAAGGGGGCTTCCTGGACCTGAGAGGGGCCCTAGGAGCATGTGCAGGTACAGCAGTGCAGGGTGAGTGTGCTGCTGGGGAGGAGGGGAAGGAAGGGGACCCCCTCCCTCGGAGATCACTGTTGCCAGTGGGGAGAGGGCTGGGGGGAGTCCTCCTCTCTGGCCCCAGCCCTGGGGCAGCCTGCCTGCACCCCAAACTCCTCATCCTTGGCCCCGCTCCGCCCCAGAGCCCACACCCCCAGCCAGAGCCCTCACCCCCCATCCTAACCCTCTGCCCCAGCCCTGAGCCCCCTCCTGCACCGTGAACCCCTCATCCCTGACCCCTCCCCACAGCTATCACCCCTGCACCCCAACCCTCTGCCCAAACCCCTGCCACACCCCAAACTCCTCATCACCAGCCCCACCCCAGAGCCCTCACATTTTTACATTATTTTAAAAAATATATATTGGCTTACAAGGCAGGTGTGTGTGTGTGGGGGGGGGGGGAGGAGGGCAGGACTTGGACCCATACTGGGCACCACCAAAAATTATACAAACCCGCCACCCCTGAGCTGGTGTATATCAGAAAAACTCCATTGTGTGGGATCTGCAGTGCTAACAAGAGTAAAAAGTACTATTTTAAGCAAACATAAGCAAACACGATTCTGAATACACTTAGGAGGCAGATTTGTGCCATTTTGACAAAGCCACTTTTCAGAGAAGTATTGCAGTTTAAATTCCACAGAAATTTCATCTTTAGAAAATAGGTTACGTAAGATTTCTGAACTCTGTTAAACAAAAGACTATTATAATCCATCATCATCATTTGTGCTACACCAGTAGCCAAAGACTGCAGTCAGGGGCACAGTGATGGCTCAGAAAGATTATCATAGTAACAGCATTTTGGATGGACAAATAGCAGAGGTCAGGAATAGGAGAAAGAAAGTGGCTGCAGTAGTCAAGAATGGGGACCATGAGGGGCTCAATTAGTGTTTTAAGCATGGGAGAAAAAGAAAAAGTCAGATTTTAGAGGTGTGGTGGA
Organism: Chrysemys picta bellii; assembly: GCF_011386835.1. Taxonomy (NCBI): domain Eukaryota; kingdom Metazoa; phylum Chordata; order Testudines; family Emydidae; genus Chrysemys; species Chrysemys picta. The sequence continues at coordinate 186,278,459 of NC_088793.1, forward strand.
GGAAGAAGCAGAAATATTTGGACTAGAGTTTGGTTGTGTAGGGCTAGTGAGAGGAGAGGTCAAACACTAGCACCCAGTTTATGGGTCTGAGTACCGAAAACCAAAAAGTGTATAGAGTGTATTTCCCAAAGGACATCACACTGCAATATACAAATCAAAATTTCTAATTCTGGATTGCTTTCTGCACTTTCAGAATGAACCCTTTTCTTCTCTTCTGCTTTTCTTTGGAGAGTTTGGAGACTTTTTACAGGCATCACAATCAAAGCACTAAGCTAATAATGTTAGGTATACTATTTCCTTCCCCTTTTCCTGCACCTCAGCTTAGTTCTCTGCTAGGGTATAGACTAGAGTTTAATCTTCTCAGGACTTTGATCTCTCTCCATACCATAAGAGTTAAATCTCTGAAAGAACAAAAGTGACACAATGTCTAAAAGCAAAAACATTACTAAATTTATCTGTGTATTTGTGACAGACCCAGACCAGTGGGGTACAAGAGTCTGGTAGAGGGCAAATATACTGGTCACTGGATGAGTAGTTTTCTGTTCCCTGAGTGACCAGAGCAGGGGCTGCACTAGAGTAATCAGGAATGTGCTAGAACCAGTTAAGGCAGGCAGGCTAATTAGGACACCTGGAGACAATTAAGAAGAAGCTGCTAGAATCAATTAAGGCAGGCTAATCAGGGCACCTGGGTTTTAAAAAGGAGCTCACTTCAGATTGTGGTGCAAGGGTGAGGAGCTGGGAGCAAGAAGCTGAGAGTGAGAGGGTGTGCTGCTGGAGGACTGAGGAGCACAAGCATTATCAGACACCAGGAGGAAGGTCTGGTGGTGAGAATAAAGAGGGTGTTTGGAGGAGGCCATGGGGAAGTAGCCCAGGGAGTTGTAGCTGTCATACAGCTGTTACAGGAGGCACTATAGACAGCTGCAGTCCACAGGGCCCTGGGCTGGAATCCGGAGTAGAGGGCAGGCCTGGGTTCCCCCCAAACCTCCCAATTGACCTGGACTGTGGGTTCTTCCAGAGGTCTCTGGGCTGTTCCCCAACCCACATGGTGAATCTCTGAGGCAAGAAAATCTGCCAATAAGCGCAGGACCCACCAAGATAGAGGAGGAACTTTGTCACACTGGTGTTAGAAGTGGGATCTTGGGGTGCACAGCGTGGTGGAAGAAGGAGGGTGATTTAAAAAAAACAAAAACAAAAAGGGAGAGGGTTTATTTTTTTTCACCACAATGCATGACTTAGTGCGGGCACTGATACAAGCTATGGCGGCCCAGCAGGAGGCTACACGTGTCCAGGCAGCCACCCAACAGGAGGCAGTGCGACTGCAGCAAGAGACTAATCGCCTGCTGATGGACCAGGCTGCTCAAGACCGAGCTATGTTGTGGGACCTGGTAAACCAGGTAAAGTCCCTTACAGAGCTGAATCGCTGCCATGATGGGACGTGGCTCATACGGGCCAGCCATTGGCTGCAGAAAATTACATGGGAGGATGATGTAGAGGCATACCTTCTGGCCTTTGAGAGGACAGCCCTACGGGAGGCCTGGCCTTGAGATCAGTGGTCTGGCATCCTTGCCCCATTCCTGTGTGGGGAGGCCCAGAAGGCCTACCATGAGCTGACTGAAGAGGCTGCGGCAGACTACCCCCAGCTGAAAGCAGAGATCCTGGCCAGATCTGGGGTAATGACAGCAGTGCGGGCCCAGCAGTATCACGGTTGGAGGTACCAGGAAGACAAAACCCCGCAGTCCCAATTGTATGACCTCATCCATCTCTCACGGAAGTGGTTGCAAACAGAGTTCCGGAGTATGGAAGAGATACTAGCGGTTCTAGTCATCGACCAATAGATGAGGGGACTACCACCAGACCTTCATGCCTGGGTAAGCCAGAACAAACCCACCACCTATGACGAGGTTGTCGCCCTGGTAGAGAGGCGAAGGACAGCGAGGGAGCTGACCCGACCAGTTAAGGAAGAGGCACCCCGGGTTAAACTAGCAGCACCAAGCCCTAAAGTTCGGGTGACTGGGCCACCAGGAGGGCCCAGGTGGAAAAAGAGAGAGGCTGAAGGCCCATCAGAGTCCACAAAGAGTCAGAGCACTGAGGGAGAAGAGGATCGTGATGTTAGACTGCCCAAACCAAGAGACCGGAGAACGCCTAGGGCTCCATACAGATGTCATGCCTGCGAGGAGTGGGGACACATAGCTGCACAGTGTCCCAATGCTGAGGAGCCTATGCAGTGTAACCTGGGGAACTGGGCAGATCCATGCTCCCTAATCCACTTTGTGGAGGTCTCACTAACCCCACATATGTATACCAGACCAGTGAAACTAAATGGGGTAGGGACCACGGCACTGGTTGATTCGGGGAGTGCTATCACGCTTATCTCAAGGAATCTCGTGATGCATAGTCAGCTGCTACAGGCTAAACGTATGGGAATAACATGTGTCCGTGGGACAGTTAGTTACTACTCCACCATCTCAGTAAAAATTGAGATCCAAGGGAACACTACTGAGGTAGCAGCAGGTGTAGTCCCTAAACTCCCATACCCGGTGCTCATAGGGAGGGACTTCCCAGGGTTTGGAAACTTACTCCCATTAGGGAGATTGGGGAAAGATGGGGACCCTAAAATTGGTGAGGCATCTACAGCAGACTGTCAACCCCCAATATTCTCTGAAATATCCCCAGATTTGTTCTCCACTCCCAGACATGGTACAAAGACAAAAAGGGGAAAGAAGGGCAGCTAAGGCCTTGGGAACCCGAATACTGACCCAAAGCCAGAGGGTCGCTCTTGTAGGTAGGTAGACCGACGCAGCTGAAAAGGAGGCCACGCAGGAGAGAGAAGCACCTGAGTCTGACCCTCACCCTAACGCTTCTGAACCAGTAGAGGCAACAGAGACTGGGCCCCTAGATCTTGGGCAGATTAGCCCTGGGAGAGGAAATTTTGGACGGAACCAGGCAGAAGACCCAAGGTATGAGAAAATTAGGAAAGAGGTGGCTGAAATAGATGGGGTCCCCGTGGAAGGGAAAACACAGGGACCAGGACCCTACTTCATAATGAAGAAGGATCTCTTATACCAGGTTGCACCAGTACAGGGGCAGAAGGTACAGTAGATCCTAGTACCTCAAAAACACCAAAACGCTGTATTAAGTCTTGCTCATAGTCATCTTTTTGGGGGGCATTTGGGGGTAGAGAAGATCCTGGCATGAGTCCTACGACGGTTCTTTTGGCCCGGAGTACATGAAGAAGTGCGGAGGTACTGTGCCTCCTGCCCAGAGTGTCAGCTGCACAGTTCCCATCCCCACTTGAGGGCACCTTTAGTACCCCTTCCCATCATAGAGGTCCCCTTCGAGCGAATAGCTATGGACCTAGTGGGACCCCTGGAGAAGATGGCTCAGGGCCACCAATATATACTTGTTGTTTTGGACTATGCTACTCGCTATCCAGAAGCCGTCCCCCTGGTGGGGATCTTTGCCCGAATGGGGCTATCGAAGGAGATATTAACCGACCAAGGAACCCAATTTATGTCGAAGCTAATGAAGCACCTCTGTACGCTGCTCCATATACATACCCTGAGAACTTCAGTCTACCATCCGCAGACTGATGGGTTGGTCGAAAGGTTTAACTGAACCCTCAAGGCTATGATAAGGAAGGTGGTAAGTCGGGACGGGAAGGATTGGGACACCCTACTACCCTACCTTGTGTTCGCTATCCGGGAGGTACCTCAGGCCTCAACTGGGTTTTCCCCCTTATACGGGCATCACCCCCCACGGCATACTAGATATCGCCAAAGAGATCTGGGAAGAGAAACCCAATGAGGGGAGAAATATAATAGAGCATGTAATGTAGATGCGAGACCGGATAGCCCGGGTTACCCCTATTGTACGGGAACATTTGGAGAAGGCAGAGGAGGCCCAGAGAACCCATTACAATCGCCAGGCAAAAGTGCGACAGTTCCAACCAGGGGATCGGGTTATGGTGTTGGTACCCATGGCAGAAAGCAAGCTTCTGGCCCAATGGCAGGGGCCCTGTGAGGTGGTTGAACCCGTGTGGGAAGTAACCTACAAGGTGCGACAGCCAGGATGCAAAAAACAAGAAAAGATTTATCACGTTAATCTTCTGAAACCCTGGCATGCACAAGAGGCATGCACAAGGGTCCAAAAAGACCTAACCCAGGAAAACAAGCCTTCCAAACAGGTAAGAGTGTCTCCCGATTTAACACCAGACCAGAAGAATGAGGTGTCTGAGATGATCTTCCGGAACCAAGATGTGTTCTCGACAAAACCGGGTCGAACAACCAAGACACATCACCACATCGTCACAAACCCTGGGGCCAGAGTAACAATGAGGCCCTATCGGGTGTCAGCGGCAAAAAGGGAGGAAATAAAAGCAGAAGTAAAAAAAAATGCTGGAGTTGGGGATCATCGAAGAATCCCACAGTCAGTGGTCCAGCCCAATCGTGCTGGTGCCCAAACCTGATGGCACCACAAGATTTTGCAACAACTTCCAGCGACTAAACAAAGGATCCCAGTTCGACGCGTACTCCATACCTCGCATAGATGAGCTAGCGGACTGTCTGGGAATGCCCAGTACTTGACTACCCTAGACTTGACAAAGGGGTACTGGCAGTTTCCCCTTGCAGAAGACGCAAAGGAAAAGACTGCGTTCTCTACACCAGAGGGTCTTTTTCACTATACTGTCCTCCCTTTTGGACTACATGGGGCCCCAACTACCTTCCAGCACCTCATGGACAAGCTATTACGCCCGCATAACAGTTATACTGCTGCCTACTTGGACGATGTGGTCATTCATACCCCAGACTGGGAAAACCACCTGGAGAAGGTTGAGGCAGTCCTTGATACCTTTAGGCGAGCTGGCCTTACAGCAAACCCTGCCAAGTGCGCTGTAGGGTTTACAGAGGCCAAATATCTTGGCTACATTGTGGGAAAAGGTCTGGTAAAACCCCAAGTGAACAAGTTAGAGGCCATCCAAAATTGGCCCCGACCAAGTCACAAGAAACAAGTCCGGGCGTTCCTAGGTGTGGTGGGGTATTACCGACGATTTATCCCCCACTTTGCCACAAGGGCAAGCCCCCTGACAGACCTAGTGAAAGCCTGTGGACCTGATCTGGTGAGATGGTCTGATGCAGCAGAGGAAGCATTCACAGACCTACGGACTGCCCTCTGCAGTAACCCCGTACTGATAGCCCCTGATTTCACCAAGGAGTTTATCCTGCAGACGGATGCATCGGAAGTAGGGTTGGGGGCCGTTCTATCACAGATGGTCAGGGAGGAGAAACAACCAATTCTATACCTCAGTCGGAAACTCCTTCCAAGGGAACAAATACATGCAGTGGTGGAAAGAGAATGCCTCACTGTAAAATGGGCCATGGAAACATTGCGCTACTACCTGCTCAAGCGCAGATTTGTTCTCGTGACCGACCATGCCCCTCTTCAATGGATGCAGCAGAACAAGGAGAAGAACACAAGGGTGACCAGATGGTTCTTATTCCTCCAACCTTTCCAGTTCCGTGTGCAACACAGAGCAGGGAGCCGTCATGGCAATGCCGATGGCTTGTCACGTGTGCACTATCTGGCGTCCCAAGCTGCCCAACTCCTTGGCGTTGAGCAGGGGAGGGATATGTGACAGACCCAGACCAGTGGGGAACAGGAGTCTGGTAGAGGGCAAATATACTGGTCACTGGATGAGTAGTTTTCTGTTCCCTGAGTGACCAGAGCAGAGGCTGCACTAGAGTAATCAGGAACCTGCTAGAACCAGTTAAGGCAGGCAGCCTAATTAGGACACCTGGAGACAATTAAGAAGCTGCTAGAATCAATTAAGGCAGGCTAATCAGGGCACCTGGGTTTTAAAAAGGAGCTCACTTCAGTTTGTGGTGCGAGGGTGAGGAGCTGGGAGCAAGAGGCACAAGGAGCTGAGTGAGAGGGTGTGCTGCTGGAGGACTGAGGAGCACAAGTATTATCAGACACCAGGAGGAAGGTCTGGTGGTGAGAATAAAGAGGGTGTTTGGAGGAGGCCATGGGGAAGTAGCCCAGGGAGTTTTAGCTGTCATACAGCTGTTACAGGAGGCACTATAGATAGCTGCAGTCCACAGGGCCCTGGGCTGGAACCCGGAGTAGAGGGCGGGCCCAGGTTCCCCACAAACCTCCCAATTGACCTGGACTGTGGGTTCTTCCAGAGGGGAAGGTCTCTGGGTTGTTCCCTAAGAAAATCCGCCAATAAGCACAGGACCCACCAAGATAGAGGAGGAACCTTGTCACAGTATATATAAAAACAAAACAGTTTATTTCTAGTTCATGAAATGATTGTGAATATGTCAACAACTGTTTTAAGATAATACTTCTAGGGCTTTTTCCTCAAGTTTTAGTTCTGGTTACTACCACAAATTCAAAATCAACATGCACATGCATAGATTCTCTTAGGCTCTTCTCTTGGAAGGTTTCCTCTTCTTATCTCTGTGGAATGGTGCCCAAATCCTCTGATGGGCATGCCAGTGCCTTTAATTTGGGGAACAAGTGACAATCCCAGAGTCTCCTTAAAACTTCCCTTGAGTCTCTGCAATGTCAGGTTGCAGTTTACACAGCCTGCAGCAATTCTAGTCATCTTCTTCTTTCAGTGGGATGAGGGAGCCTGAAGTCTAAATCCAACAAAACTGGTAAAGTCCCTGGAACACAATTCTTTACAGCAAATCCTTCTCATTCTTGCACTGCTCCACTGAGCTTCCAGTTTGGCGCCCACTCCTTCTATTTATAAACGTCCTCCCTCCCCTTGAATTCCTATTGATTCCATTCTCAGAGAGTGACTGTGGCTGTCCTGTCAGGTAGCTTGCCCACAAAAGAAATCACTTACATGGCTTCAAACAGCTAATGAGCATGCCTCTTGACAATCACACCCAATTTCTGGATGGTTCTGGTCCATCCAGCAGTCAGTCCAGCCAACTCTGGCAATTCTGCAGGCACAAAGTGCCTCAAAACAAAACAGGAAACTATGTATCCTACCCACTGTTTATTAGCCTATTTATACCATTACGTACAATAGAACCTCAGAGTTATGAACAGCAGAGTTACGAACTGACCCATCAACCACACACCTCATTTGGAACCGGAAGTATGCAATCAGGCAGCAGCAGAGACCAAAAAAAGGTCAGTACAGTACTGTGTTAAACATTAATTACTAAAAAAAAGGGTAAGTTTAATAAAAAAAGATTTGACCAGGTGAGGAAACTGTTTCTGTGCTTGTTTCATTTAAATTAAGATGGTTAAAAGCAGCATTTTTCTTCTGCATAGTCAAGTTTCAAAGCTGTATTAAGTCAATGTTCAGTTGAAAACTTTTGAAACAACATTTTATTCAGAGTTATGAATGTTTCAGAGATATGAACAACCTCCATTTCTAGAAGTCTGAGGTTCTACTTTACTGCAGTGAAAGATTATGGGTTACACCAACCTTAAACTGCAAGGGCAGCAGATTCCTGGGTATTGCAGAAAATCCTCAGGGTGTCTGATGTCATTTCTTGAGTTCCTCCAGCATACATATGCTTTACTGTACTTGGCTATGATCCCAGCCTGTTCCCTGCCACTGCTCCCCTTTAGCTTAAGGGGGATTCAGCAGTGCAGTGCCATATCCACAAAAAGTTTGTATTTTGATAAGCAATACTTATGTGGACTGGGACAATATGGTCTTTTGAGAGAGATAAGCTTTGAGGGAATGATTGAGTTTTAACACTCTGTATGTAACTCTTTGGGGGAATTTAGCCTCTTGGTTGTCTATACAGATTCATCCTGGCATGTCAAGACTCACTATCATACAAGTTCCTAGAAAAAAGAGAGGCCAGGAAAACACAAATGTGTTTGCAAGTGCTTTAGTTCTTTCATATCTCCAGTTTAAAATGCACAAAGGAAATATAGTGAATAAAGTCTTTCAGAAGCATTTCTTCAATGTAAGACCAGGTAGCCATCAACTATATACAGAACAACTGAAGGAATATTTGCTTCTTGTGAACTTCAAGTTATTACACAAAGTAACTATTTTCTAGAAATTCAGCCAGGGTGGTATTTATCTTAAAGTGAAATTCAGTTGGTGTAGAGTGAGCCCTAGGCCCACATGCCACTTCAATCTCACCCTATTTTGAGGACTATAATATGGGACTGGAGGATTAGATAGGCCTTGCTCTAGCCCTATGCAGAGCGGTGCATTCCACACTTCAGTGAACAGGACAGGGTTGTCTCTTGATCACCTGCAAACATCTTAAGATCTACCATGGTGTGCAATGCATTTTATGGGCCCTGAGTGCTGGGCTTACTTACACTGCTAGTGAATAAAATGTCTGAGTTAAGAATTTCCATTGAAGTCAAGACTGTGCCGTTACGTGAAACGTCTTTAAAGCTACAACCCTTTGTGAATATTAAATAATTTGTTGCCGAGAGCATTATAAATAGAAAAATAAATTAACTGGTATTTAAGTGTTAAAGGCCAAGACTACTTGAGTGATTTAAGCTCTTAAATAATTTCAAAGATTCTTTTAAATATTGAAAATATTGGAAAACTCTTCCAAAATATAAATTACAGACCTTGTTAATTAGGAAGCTAGAGGAGACACTCTTTTTATTTCCAAATTATCCTACAGCCCCTATTTAGACTGTACACTTTGTTACAGAGAGTCTAAATAATTCAAACCCACTGCTAGAGCTTGGCCAATACAGCACAAAACTATTTGTGAACACTTGTTTAATCATTAAGCTACTTTCCTTGGTTGTCTTCATTCAGTATCCCAAGTGTATACGTTTACTGGCTGGAATGTTTCAAACAGGTAATTGTAAGTAAATAGTGAATAATATTTGTAGAAAACATTTTTCAAATTTGTATCACTAATATTTGCACAAGAATCTGATTCTGCACCAATTTGGCAAGGGAACAGAAATATATAATAGCATATCATCTGTATAGTCAGAAAACAGAAACCCACACTATCACACGACACAGATCTTAATGTGAGCAGGTGAGTGGCAGTACAGCACACTGGCACTTCTCTCCAGCTGCAATTATGGGCTTTAGTATCCCAGCTTTCATTGGTTGCCAAGAAAATCTGACCTATGAAACAACTATAAGCAATGCAGTAACAACTCATTCACCTCAATAAACTAACTCAGATGCCCAATTATAATAATTTAAATGTTAATGTTGTTAACTCTTTCACTGCTCATGAAAGCAGGCATCAAACAAGCCAAATACAAAACAAAACATGAATGAAGTCAACTTGTGCCCGGCTTTTGGTTGAAACAGTGTGGAGGAATAAACGCTAAGCATTTGTTCAGTTCTTCACATGGCATTTATGAGGAGAACTCAAAAGTCAGCCCTGGTTCAGCTTAATAGTCTGTGGACCTTTGCCCTGGAGAGCTTACAATCTGAATAGACAAGACAGAAAAAGGCTAGGAGGGAGAAAAGAGGCTCTGAGAAATGCAATGTCTTGCCCAAGATCACAGAAGAGGTGAATGGCAGAACAAAGCTTAGAACCGAGCTGAATGGTCTCCTAGCCAGGTGCCCTCGCCACTAAATCAATCATTCACAGTGCCAGCCTTGTTTGCCACAATCACTTGAAGGACACAATTGTTTATAGCTCCCATTCAGTGTTAGTCCATCTTTTAAATCAGTGATAGCACTCACATACCAATTCCTAGGAACCCCTGTGGTGATATCCCACAGAGTTGGCTTTTCAATATCTTTATAAAACAGACCATAGGGTAACTCCTGATTTCCTTTAAAACTGTTCTTTTACTTAATCCCTGATGGAGCAAGTGGTAGCAGTATAAGTGTCTAAAAAACACTTAATTTAGATTTAATAGGACAGTTAAAATATCACTGGGCTTGAAAAGAACACTTCCTGCAGTTTAATCAGTACATGGGGTACATCTAGCTGAGAAGTCTGCTAGCAACACAACATACTGCCCCCTTTTCAGAATTCATTATCTTTAGGAAATGTATTTGGGTTTACATTTGTGATTAAATTTGTGATGTAAATTGCACTAGATCTTTGGATTTGTTACTCCCAAAGCAGGTGACCTGTACTCATTGTGGTGACATAAGGCAAATAAGGCTGCAGGAGCTCAAGCAGCTGCAGGATATTGCCTCTCACTTACCAGATTGATTTACTGTTGTTTCCACACAAATGATTCACTTTAATCTCCAATGCAGCCCTACAAGTCTTGCCAGTGTCTCACCTGCCCCTCTCCACATTACTCTAATATTCCTGGTCATCTCCACTGTAATCTTCCATATTGCGTATTCCTGGCTTTTTTCCATGCTTCTTAGCGCTTTCCAGTCTCTGCTTTTTAGTACTGGTCACTAAGTTTGGTCCCAATCCGGTGACTGCTGTGCACACAGAGCTTCTGCAGAATTAGCCCTGGTACTTCCAGTAGTGCAGGGCAAACTATGGCTGTAGCAAAGCTTTTGTTAGCTGATCAAACCAAATGACAAAAGTACTCTTTAGCCAAGCTATATACAAACCTGGACAAGCAGGAAAGAGAACAGGTGGAAAAATCAGAAAAGTTATTGTAATAGTATTATATTAATCTATTGTCAAATGACTCACAGTGTATCAGTAGTAATTGCCAGATAAGTATAATTATCCATTCGGAGCCAAATTCTGCAATCCTCACTCACATTGACTAATGCCCTACTTCACGAGGAGCCCCACTAATTACTCAACAGGAGTAAGGAGAGCAGAGCTTGACTCTAACTACATAATCAGCCCCTTTGCTGGGACACTTGGTAGAGCACCTAAGAAGTGGTTGTGATTACTCTGAGATGTAACAGTATGATAGACGCAGAATGCTATTTCACCACACTGGCAAAACGAGCTAGGAGTCAATGACCATGTTAACATGAATGACAACTTTGTATTGACTGTTATAGAGGAACTGAGACTGAGATTTTATTACAGCATTTTCCTCTGCTAGTATAGAGAGGTGCATTATTTAAGCGAGATTTCTCAGTGGCTGGCTTGATTTTGCTCTGTTGTGAATGACATTTGTCTAGCTTGGTTTGTTCTGCAAATCTTAGTATGGCAATTCTGAAGCCACAGATTGTGACCTAGGGCACAAGCCGTAGGAAGCAGCAGTGTGTTGCTACCAAGGGGCATTCGGGGAGGAATTGTGGCCCATGGACATTTTTCTCTGTATGATGTCTTGAAAATCATCATTAGGATTTACCATGAACATCTCTGAGAGTGTCTCATCTTAGATGCCAAAAAGGGCCACATTTTCAAAAGTGCTCAGGCCCCAATAGCTCCCTTTATGATGCCTACCGCCAATGTACTGAATTCTTTGGACAATCTGGCCACTTATTTTGTTGCCTAAATGGAATCTGAGCTCTTCTGAAAAATTAGCTTATATTGTAGATGCTGAGCACTTTTGAAAACTCAGGCCTTCCAGCCTAATTTGCCAGTCATTTACACTGGAGTGATTCCACAGAAGACAATGAAGCTTTATACTAGTACAGAATTGGTATAAGTGAGAGTGGAATCAGACCCCCCTACCCCAGTCTCTTTGTGATTCAGTTTCCTTATCTGTAAAATGGGATTAACAGCACCTAACTCAGACAGGTTTTGAGATGCTACATGTGTTAATATATATGCAGCACTTCCAGATACTTAGATGGATAGCACCATATGTGCACAGCAATCTTATGAATTTTGCTGTTTTGCACTAACATTTAATGCTTCCCCTGCTTCTCCTATCTCTATTTTTGTTTTAAAACAAATGATAATTGGATGAAACCTCAGGAAATAAAATGCTTGAGTAACCTTGGAGATTAAGATTCTTATAATAGAGTACATTTATTTCCGGGGCTAGTACATGTAAACTGGAATGTAAAAAAAAAAAAAAAAAAGTATGTCTACTAAATAATGGTTTCCTGCAGAAAGAGGAACAATAAATATTTAATCAAAATGCAAATATAAAGCCATCTGAGGTGCAACTCCTGCTATAATTTTACAGTGAAAGACCAAGTGCAGCTGTGTTAATGTTCTAAACTTACTTCAGGAACTAGTCCTTCCGCAATTCATTTCCCATCACCTAGAAAGGAGAGACAAAGATCAAACTGAATTATTTATGTTTTAGAATTCACTGGCGTTCTGTATTCAGCACTCTGACAGAATATGTACAGTTGCAGTGTATTGTTCTAGCTGATGTTTCTGGGCAATGTGTCACCCACACAATGGAACAACAGGATGAAGCTTACATATACTTTGCTTATCACTTTTTTTCAGCTTACTCAAGTATATACTTACTTCCATAAATGATCAGTTCAAGTGACTGAATCTGTAGGAGAACAAAGCCTGAAGGAAAGGAACAAAACCAGGAGAAGGGGGATAGCTGGTTTGATGCTTACTATCTGGGGAGCAACTGTTGAAGAGTTATGTTCAGAAACGTACAGAGGGACCTGAAGACTTTTAGTGGTATGTTGTTCTTTTTGGCGCTCACTTTTTGGGTCACCCAAATGCAGGTGTTCTCTGAAGAAATTAAATAGCAAAACCTACAAATGTGGTCACACCTGCAAGCAGCTAACTGAAATCATGTGTTGTTATATTACCCTTTTATTAATGAAAGCCCATTTGTTGCTTAGCTGCCTAGAGAAACTAGGTTAGAACAAGCTTGTATGTACAAATGGACCTGATTTTCATTGTACATGTGAAGGATGTTTTATCTTTCAGGACACAGGTATTACCCTTATCATTTAGCAAAAAAAAATCTGATGAGGTTCAACAAGGACAAGTGCAGAGTCCTGCACTTAGGACGGAAGAATCCCATGCACTGCTACAGACTAGGGACTGAATGGCTAGGTAGCAGTTCTGCAGAAAAGGACCTAGGGGTCACAGTGGACGAGAAGCTGGATATGAGTCAACAGTGTGCTCTTGTTGCCAAGAAGGCTAACAGCATTTTGGGCTGTATAAGTAGGGGCATTGCCAGCAGATCGAGGAACGTGATCGTTCCCCTTTATTCGACATTGGTGAGGCCTCATCTGGAGTACTGTGTCCAGTTTTGGGCCCCACACTACAAGAAGGATGTGGAAAAATTGGAAAGAGTCCTGCGGAGGGCAACAAAAATGATTAGGGGTCTGGAACACATGACTTATGAGGAGAGGCTGAGGGAACTGGCATTGTTTAGTCTCCAGAAGAGAAGAATGAGGGGGGATTTGATAGCTGCTTTCAACTACCTGAATGGGGGTTCCAAAGAGAATGGAGCTTGGCTGTTCTCAGTGGTGGCAGATACCAGAATAAGGAGCAATGATCTCAAGTTGCAGTGGGGGAGGTCTAGGTTGGATATTAGGAAACACTATTTCACTAGGAGGGTGGTGCAGCACTGGAATGCGTTACCTAGGGAGGTGGTGGAATCTCCTTCCTTAGAGGTTTTTAAGGTCAGGCTTGACGAAACCCTGGCTGGGATGATTTAGTTGGGGATTGGTCCTGCTTTGAGCAGAGGGTTGGACTAGATGACCTCCTGAGCTCCCTTCCAACCCTGATAGTCTATGATTTTATGATTAAGATGAATAGTTCTAAATGTGGGAGGCAGATCCAAAGCCATTAACTTACAATCAGAGCTCCTCATGAGGAATGCAGAATGTTTTGCACACACACTTTCAATCACCTGGATTGAAACATCAGGGCTAATTGTGTAAGATACTGAATAACTTCTTCAGCTGAACCTGCCGCCTGGGGAATGAAGGTGTGCAAAACATCAAGCATGGCACAATTCATGTACAAAGCTGCTGCATTGTGCATTAAATTCAGGAAAACCTGGAAAGTCAGTTAAAGCTGAAACTCGAAAATGAGCTGCACCACATCCATGTCAAAATATTGCATGTCATTCAATGCTGTACGTAAGTTCTTGAAATATAATGTCATGACTAATGCAGCATAGTAGCCTCTGTAATAAGTTAGGCAGAAAGAGAAAGAGACTTGCTGTGAGAGCTTGAAGTCACTTAATCCCTCTGTGCCTCATTTTTCCCATCTGTAAAAAACAAAAACAAAAAAGTTAAAACATGGGTGAGACCTTCAGAAAGAAGGCAATATAAAAATGCATTATTATTGTCATTCCTATTTAGGCATTTCAGGTCAAATTCTCAGCTGGTGTAAATCAGCATAGTTCCACTGAAGTCAATGGACCTACCTTGATTTACATCAGCTGAGGATCTGGCCCTTGGATCGCAAAACAGATACTTTTCAAAGAAAAACTAACCCCACGAAGAGTGGCTCTCTAAAAATTGCATTTTGCAGTTTGTATTCTCTCTCTGAGTTCTTCTAAAGAAAGGGATGATGTTCTAACTGCCACTTCTGCAAACTCAGCCTGACATCTGAAAGCAAAGCTGTGATATTTCTAGCTTGTATATCACTGCCAGCAACAAAGACTCTGCATGTGAGACACTTAGTTAACAATTCTGTTGATCATGTGCAAGCCAGAAGAGACCCCAGCTCAGTCTTCCAGAGCTGCATTGCCTCTGCAGGAATAAAAGAATAAATGGTGGTAAAATCTTATTGGTGTCAATAATAATAATTACAAATAAAAGATTACATTAAAAGAACATTCTTGTAGTGTGATGACATAGATATAAGGAACCTGCTTTAAGCAGCTGCTAAAGAACTCCCTCAGAGGGAAGTTCCCCTTTTATTAAGGTCCCTGCTGCAACACATTCTGGTCTTCTCTGGTAACTGTGGAGGACCAGGAGCTCTATAACCACTCCATATTACCCTTAAAATTAAAACTTAAATTATAAATCAATGCGTGTGTGTGTATACACACACATACACAAGTTCAACATAAACTACAAATTCCATCAAACTGTTTACACTTCTGTGTCTCCTTATCAACTGCATTTAAATCAGTCCTGAGCAGTATTCAAAAGATCAAGTCTTTTGAGGGGGTCTGATCTATCTTCCAGACCATGTTCTTACTAGTGTTGAATTTCCACGTGGAATTCCCTGTGGAGAGGCCTCACTTCCTGACAGAGTACCCATAGGTCCTGGATCCTCTCTTCATTGTTTTGGGAAATATTGAAGATGAACCTGATTCTTCCAGAAAAGTCCACTAAGTAGAATCTGAGAGTTTCTGCCAAGTTCTGAACAGTTCTACATGTTTGGGAGATTTTGAGCCAATTTTTTCCCCCTGTTCTCAATTCAGGCAGTGCTTTTGCTCTGTACCGAATATTGAAATGTTTTTATGGCCGAATTTTTATTTCAGCATTCTGTTTTTGAAATTCCTTCAGGTCCGGCTGCACTTTAAACTGTATTGGTGCCGCAAGTTAAGGCATATTAGTTGTCTTCCCACGAGAAGATCTGCTGGAGATAAGCCAGATATAAGCAGTGCTTTATGAGTCCACTGATTTTTGCAGAAGTCTTTTCAACGACTGCACTGCTCACTCCACCTCCCTGTTCCTCTGGTAATGTGGACTTCTAGTATGATATTCAATATCAAAGTCCTGTGCAAATGCTAGGACTGCTAGGAATGAAGTAACTTGAGGCCCATTACCAGATATGAGGACTTCAAACTCCATGTCTTGTGAAGATTGAATTTAGTTGTGTAAGTATAGCCAAGCCAATATATCTGGAGAAGTAACCAGCTATAATAATATGTGTGTGTCCTTTCCAGAAAAACAAACCCGTGGCTACCTTTTGCCAAAATCTGTCAGTAGCTATGTGGGCAGCAATATTTTTCCTTGTTACATATCTGCATATACCAGGCCACCATATAGATTTTTGTGCTCATGCCCTGTACTTATTTATACCTTGGTGTCCCTCATGGATTTTGGAGAGCATCTTTTTATGAAATACCATATGAATAAGAATGTATTATCCTTTGAGAAGTGGGCCATTGGCCACATGAAGGTCATTTCAGTCCCGCCAATATGGTAGTAGGTCTGTTGGAAGTTAATTCCTTTGCTCCACTCTCTTTGGTAGAGTTGTGTCAGTTTCTGGCAAATCTCATCCTTCAGTTTTATCTCTAATTTGCTGAAGTTGGCTGGCAGATGCTGGAATTGCTACCAGAACAAGGTGTGGTATGTTAGAGAGACAAGGTGGATGAGATTATATCTTTTATTGGACCAACGTCTGTGAGAGCGACAAGTTTTGAGCTTACACAGAGTTCTTCTTCAGGTTTGAGAAACGTATTCAGATTGCCACAGCTAAATACAAGATGGAACAGATTGTTTAGGATAAGTAGTTAACACATATTTCAAGGGACCATTCAAGGTGAAGTGGCCTGTTAACATCCCTGTAGGGGGAAAGATAGAAAGGGGGGAAAAGTATCAGAGGTGGTGGTTGTTAGTGGGTTACAGATTGTTGTAATAAGCCATAAATTCAGTGTCTCTGAATATTGTGCATGATTTTTAGTGATTATTAAAGTTGAAAGTGTGGTGCACGTATGGATTCAATGTTGAAAGAAAATCATATCAGACATAGTCAAAATCTTAGAATTCTAGGTGGACGGTCATCCAATAGTTTTGGACCCAATAATGTCACTAAGGACTTGTGGTCTGTTTCTGTGAAGATATATCTGCTGCTACTCTTCTCACACCACTACCCCCTCCCACCTACCTCCTATTTCCCACAAGGCCACCACCTCACCTTACATATGCATCTTCTCCAGGGTCCAGGCACCTAATTAATCGAGCCATACATGCATGGCTCCACTAATTAGGTGGGTGGCCCTTCATTTTCTCATGTGCAGACCACCTCATAGACTCATAGACTTTAAGGTCAGAAGGGACCATTATGATCATCTGGTCTGACCCCCTGCATGTTTCAGGCCACAAAGCCGTCCCTACCCTTTCCCCTGACTCTGCTGCTGAAGTCCCCAAATCCTGTGGCTCAGTGACTTCAATTGGCAGAGAACCCTCCTGCTAGCGATCCCTGCCCCATGCTGCGGAGGAAGGCGAAAAACCTCCAGGGCCTCAGCCAATCTACCCTGGAGGAAAATTCCTTCCCGACCCCAAATATGGTGATCAGTAAAACCCTGAGCACGTAGGCAAGAGTCTCCAGCCTGACCCTCGTTAGCCATTATACTATTCACCTAAATGGAGCTCGCGGACCTCTGGTGGTTCACAGACCGCAGATTGAGAACCTCTGAATTAGAGAACATGCTCGTTTAAAGTTGCGCTGTGCTCCCTGATAGTGTTGTTTGGCAGCCACCTGCTTTGTCCACTGCTTGCAGAAAGAGCAGCCCATTGGAGCACTAGGGGTGGGGGCTTGGAACCATGGTGGGCCGACAGCCACCCTATCAGCTCCCCTAAGTTCCCTGTGTGGCTGCCGCCCAGCAGACTATCAATTGCTGGGCAGTTCAGGTGTCCCTCCCCCCCCACTGCCATGTGCTGCTCCTGCCCTCTGTCTTGGAACAGCTCCTGTGAACCTGCTTGCTGTGCAGGGGTGGGAGGGGGAAGAGGGATGCTGTTGTCAGAGTGTCCCCCTCCCCCGTTCCTGCCCCCCCATCTCCACAGAGCAAGGAGGGACACAACAGGGCTCAGAATGGAGGGAGCTTGCTGGCAGCAGCTGCTGTCTCAAAGTCTCTCTCTCACACACAGGGTGTGTGTCTCTGTCTCGCTCTGCCATGCTGTCTCCCACCCCCTCATTCGTGCTGCCTTATAGAGTGTGAGGCTGCATTAACAATGTGTTAATCCTTGAGAGTTCAGCCGAGTGCTAGTTCATCATTTAGCAGTAAGGCATTCCCTGGGAAATATCCCACCCTCTGACTCCACCACATCAACCAAGCTTCACAATCATCATTGCTGTGTACAGTATTAAATTGCTTGTTTAAAATGTATATTGTGTGTGTGTATATATATATATATAATATAGTCTTTTGTCTGGCAAAAAAAAAATTCCCTGGATCCTAACCCCCCTATTTACATTAATTCTTATGGGGAAATTGGATTCACTTAACATCATTTCACTTAAAGTAGCATTTCAGGAACTACAATGTTAAGTGGGGACTTACTGTATTTTTTTAAAATAATGTAAAAATGTGAAGGCTCTGGGGTGGGGCTGGTGATGAGGGATTTGAGCTGTGGGAGGGGCTCAGGCAGAGGGCTGGGGTGCAAGGGGATGAGGGCTCTGGCTGGGTTGTAGGCTCTGGTTTGAGACAGGACTGGGGATGAGGAGTTTGGAGTGCAGACAGGCTGCCCCGGGGCAAGGACCAGAGAGGAGGATTTCCCCCCAGCCCTCTCCCTGCAGGCAGCAGCAAGCTCCGTGGAACCCCCCCCACACACACACACACATACACATCCCCCTGCATCACACTCACTTCATACCACTGCCACTGCACATGCTCCTAGGGCCCCTCTCAGGTACAGGAAGCCACCTCGCCTCCCCTGTGGTGGGTGCCAGGGGGGCGGCTGTCATAACATGTGCGCCTCCTCCCCCGCTGCTGCCCTTCACTGTACCCTCACTGGGGGCGGGGGGTGGGGCTGCCCCTTGTCCAGCATGGGGCAAGAGCAGTGACTGTGGGCGGGGGGGCCACTGTGCTGGGGTACCATTGGAAAATGAAAGGGTCTGAGGGGGAAGGGCACTAGTCAGTTTACCCTGGCAGTAGTGGATAGGGGGCATTAGGACCCTGCGGTGGCAGTTGATGCAGGGAGGCAGCATGGAGCTGCAGGGGAGAGACAGGGACGCTCTGCTCTGGGGCCCCAGGGAGATGCACTGGGGCAGCAAGTCCAGGCCGGGGGACACTCGGGGGAGGCACACAAGGGTGGCAGGTGGGGCTGGGGGAGAGACTCGGCCCTGAACATTAGTGGAGCCGGGCCCCTGGGGCCTGAATATTGCTGGATCCCAGGCACCACGGGCCCATACAACTCGCTGTCCCTGACTGTGCGGCACCTTTTGGAGTCCGTTTACAGTGACATAACCAAGCGCAGTGCCTACACTGACACTTTGTCCATATAACTTTCCCACAAAAAGCTCAATGCCTCTCGTCGAGTTGGTTTTATTTTGTCAGCAATGCAAGAGAGTTTTGTCGGTCAAAGGAGCATTATGGTGTGTACACCTCCACTGTTTTGTCAACCAAACTGTGTAGTGTATACAAGCCATAGTTGCTTATCATGTTCATTTTAATCTCTCCATATCTGAACACATCAGATGCATGGCAAAGTATGCCATTCAAATCTGATATATTCTGAAAGAATCTTTTGAAAATGTGCTGTTGATGAAGACATACTAAATGGAACATGATTGAAACAGTACCTTACAAATGCGGTGACGAACGTAGTTAATGGTATAGATTCTTTAGCAGAGGGATTTACCAGAAGCCTGCTGTAGCAACTAACTTCGAGAAGACTTTGGTTCTGATAACTAAACTAATGTCTGGTCAACTGCAGGAAGGATGTGTCTTTCTTTGTACATGCTTTTATTAAGTTGTTCAAGGTCCACACAAATCCAGATTTTGTCATTGGGTTTTGGTACTACAACCATTCCTGTACACCAATCAGTGGATTTTTCTATCTGGGAAAGAACCCCCATACCTTCCATTCTCTTGAATTCTTCTTAGACTTTTCCTAGTAAGGGTATAGGAATGCAGCACAGGGCTGTGAGAGCAAACAAAGTGGCTGGTGGCCACAGTTTTATTTTGTACTCTCTTGACAGCTTTTCTAGCCCTGTGAAGACATGCACATACATCTCCAGTATAGTTTTGCTTTTTTTCATTACAGTTTTTCTATTAGGCATAATTCTTGTGTTGGTGACAACCATAGTAGGGGAGTTGTCAGTCCTTGTATTACAATTTATTATTTGTTGAAGAGTTTTCCGTTCTTTCTCCACTTTCCCAAGGAACAGGCCACAAACTTCCAATGTAGTGCTACTAGCCCAACAGAGAATCTTATTTGGTCCTTACAGATCTCCATCCCATGATTGATTATCAATTGCGGTGTCTAGTGCCCCAGCATCAGTTTTAAATTTAAGGTTTCAACTGTTTAGCTTCATAATTGTGTACCAAGGTGTTGTCTGTTCTATTGAGAATATAGTACCTAGAAGCATGAACTCATTGTCATCTGATGATAACACTCACTCTTGGATTGCTTCTGCTACTCATGGTGACCTGCACACTATTACAAAATGTCCCATTTTGTGGCATCTCCTACATTCTGCCTCTTTAGCTGAACACTATTGCCACAGGTTTCAGAGTGGTACCCGTGTTAGTCTGCATCAGCAAAAACAATGAGGAGTCCTTGTGGCACCTTAGAGACTAACACATTTATTTGGGCATAAGCTTTCATGGGCTAGAACCCACTTCATCAGATGCATGAAGTGAAAAATACTGGAGCAGGTATAAATACATGAAAGGATGGGGGTTGCTTTACCAAGTATGAGGTCAGTCTAATGAGATAAATCAATTAACATCAGGATAACAAGGGAGGGAAAATAACTTTTGAAGTGGTAAGAAAGTGGCCCATTACAGACAGTAGACAAGAAGGTGTGAGTAACAGTAGGGAGAAATTAGTATTGGGGAAATTAAGTTTAGGTTTCGTAATGACCCAACCACTCCCAGTCTTTATTCAAGCATAATCTGATGGTATCCAGTTTGCAAATTAATTCCAGTTCTGCAGCTTCACGTTGGAGTCTGTTTTTGTTGTTGAAGAATTGCCACTTTTAGGTCTGTTATTGAGTGACCAGAGAGATTGAAGTGTTCTCCTACTGATTTTTGAATGTTATGGTTCCTGATGTCAGATTTGTGTCCATTTATTCTTCCGCATGGAGACTGTCTGGTTTGGCCAATGTACATGGCAGAGGGGCATTGCTGGCACATGATGGCATGTATCACATTGGTAGATGTGCAGGTGAATGAGCCCTGGATGGTGTGGCTGATGTGGTTAGGTCCTATGATGGTGTCCCTTGAATAGATATGTGGACAGAGTTGGCAGCAGGGTTTGTAGCAGGATTTGATGTATTTATTTCATGTATTTATACCTGCTCCTGTATTTTTCACTTCATGCATCTGATGAAGTGAGTTCTAGCCCATGAAAACTTGTGCCCAAATAAATGTGTTAGTCTCTAAGGTGCCACAAGGACTCCTCGTTGTTTTTTATTATTGCTACATGTGCCATGGTGTCTTGCCACATCTTCCACAGCTTTTCCAAGCTTCCCTCTTGTTAAGGTTCTTTAGTCTTCCACTCTTTAGTCCCACTCTTTAGTTGGGCACTGTTCTTATGTTGTAAATTTGTCTGACTACTCCTGCCACACTTGTGTCTTTTCTCTTTACTGTGTCAATATTGTCTCATGCAGTCTCCACTGGCTAAGTCACATTGCTGTTTCTTCATTGTTTCTTGCATTCTCACTTTTGCTACAGCTTTTGCTAGTATGAGATCTAGGTCTAATTGAAGCCGTGCTGATAAACTGTGGTTTCTCCAGCGAACAGCTATCCTGTCTCATTAGTTCTTCTTTTAAGATCTGCAACACTAAGAATTGCAGTAATTCAAGTCTCAGCTGTTCCCCTTTGTTCCTGGCAGATCCTATTAAATTTGGCTCTTTCATATATAATACTCTGTCTGCCTATGAAATAGGCACCACAAGCTTCTTTCACACTGGAGTATTCATAACTGTACAACCATTCCTCCATTAGTGAAATTGCAAAGTCAAACACTCAGAAGTTAGGAAATGCCAGAATTAAGATTGCCAGTGCAACTTTATGTTTACAACACCGCTGAGAGAATAAGGGATATTGTCATCCCCAGTTTACAGATGGGGAATTGAGGCACAGAAAGTTTAAGGTCAAAAGTATCCACTAATTTTGGATGCCTAATTTGAGAGGCTTAAGGCCTGATTTTTTCTGTGCACTTAGCTTGATATAGCACTTTATGTGCTAAAAACACAGCTTCCTTTGACCTCAATTGCAGGTGTGAGTACTCATCACTTCTCCAAATGACACCCCAGAGCCCCCTTGCCCTGCCATTTCCAGTTCCCAGTTCTCTGCACCCTCCAGCTCCTTGTCTCACTAAACCTAAGTTCTCCCCCCACACCCTGGCTTCTCATCAGATCTGTCTCTCCTCCACCCCCACCTCTTTCCTCCAGCCCCACTGGTTCTCAGCTCCAGTCTCCATGCCCAGCCAATCCCAGTAATTTTTCAATTTAATGAAATGATAGCACTAGACCAGGTCAATTATTTGTATTTTATGCTTCCTCTATTAACTACAGTGCTTTAATAGCCTGCATACTGAAGTTTAAATGGCATGTCAATTATACTAGGTAACTTCTCTTATATTTTGGACTCTATCACTCACTGTTATACACAATCAAAAGTATTTTTTTCATTTATTTATTTTTAAACTTTCTTTTTCTATGTTGATTTGAAAATTCACATGGGGGAGTGACTTGTCATTGTTTGTCTCCCACATGACCAATGTCTTCTGTTGTGAGACACATCTAGTTAAAATTAGAACAGGGTTGATTGATTCCCAACCAATTATTTATTCAAAGAAACTTCTTCTGTTTGCAACCAGACGACAAAATTCTCAGATCTATTTGTCATTCAAAATTATTCATGGATTTCCTCAGTGACAGATACTTGCTCTACTGGATGCACTTTTCACAAGTTTTTGCCTTCAGAAAGCTTGAGCACTCAAATGCTTCAGAATATGACAACTTAGGTGATGAGAGACATAATATTTGACTGGCAATTTGTGACCAAGAGGGTAAAGAGACCCAGGAGGCAGTAAATCTGTCTAGAAATAGCAAATCATTATCAGGTACTCAGTGAGTAAACTGCTGAGCAACCTGTCTCCAGAGGAATGGAAGAGAAAACTACAGGGGACATACCTGATAGGCATTCTTGCAAACAATCACCCTTGGTGACCCCATGCTAAGAAGAGTGGGCAGAGAATTCAGCAAGGGACATAAGGGCGACAAGACAGTGTGGTGACTCTCTGGAGTAAAAATATGAGGTGTATCCCAAAGATTAGATGGGATAATGAATTTATCTGGCAAATCTTCACTGGTGAAGATACACCTTGGAATCAAGGACATATGTTGCCTGGAATTACACAGATTATAGAAGACTAATTGGGAGAGGTAATATTCTTTACTGGAGCAACTTTCTGGCTTACGCAGAGCTCTTCTTTAGGTCTGGGCCTGAAGATTATACAAGGCTTCTGGGACTATGGAAAGGAGCTGAAGAATAGAAATGTCCAAATGATATTTTTGAGATCCGTCTGGTCCCACATGTGAGAAGAGAGAAGGAAGAAAATGCTGGAAGTGAACCATTACATTATGGTGTGAAGCTGGAGGTTTTAGTTTTATGGAGCATGGAGCTACATTCTAGTGGCAGAAAGTGATTTATGAATGAGATGTCCTATATTTCACAGGTGGGGGACCTGATCTTCTTGGTCAGAAAGTAGCTGAACAGCCAGATGGATGTTAAACTAATAATACAAGAGCAGGTTGCTAACGGTGATTCAAACTCAAATTCAGTGTTGCAAACAAATTGAACCAATATGACACAGAATGTGAAGAGAAGAATTTTTTCAATTCTTTATGTACCAATGATCGTACTCTGGATAACAAGGAAGAGGAATTGGAAATTCCTATTGATGAGAAGAAATTTTATATAATTGTCAGGTTTCAGAGTAGCAGCCGTGTTAGTCTGTATCCGCAAAAAGAACAAGAGTACTTGTGGCACCTTAGAGACTAACAAATTTATTAGAGCATAAGCTTTCGTGGACTGCAGCCCACTTTTTTGGATGCATATAGAGTGGAGCATATATTGAGGTCAGACTAGGAGGTCAGACTAGATGGTCACGATGGTCCTTTCTGACCTTCAAGTCTATGAGTCTATATTGCCAGTCAGCATGGCTTTATGGAAAGCAAGTCTTGTCAAACAAACCTGATTTAATTCTTTGATGAGATTGCAAGTTTGGTTGATAAAGGTAACTGCGCAGTTTGCACAGCATTCTGATTTTAAAAATAGCACCATACAATATCAATAGATCACATATTAAATGGATTATCTCAAAAAGTAGTTGTCAAAATGGAATCATCGTTGAATGGGGATGTTTCAAAGGGGGTTCTGCAGGGATTGATACTAGATCTGATTTTATTCAACATTTTCATCAATAATCTGGAAATAAATATAAAATCACTGCTGTTAAAATTTGCAGATGACACAGAATGGCAAAGTGGTAAATAGTGTTGAGGACAGTTATTCAGAGTAATCTGGATCACTTAGTCAGATGGGCCCATTCAAACAAAATGCAGTCAAATGTCATGGAATCACAGAGTTTTAGGCCAGAAGGGACCACCATATTATTCAGTCTGACCTCGGGCATATCATGGGCCACTAACACCACCTAGCACCTGTGCGCTAAACCCAACAACTGAAATTAGACCAAAGTATTACAGCCCACAGGAGATTAGACTATTATGTGCTACAGGCAGAGAATAGGGGACTGAGGTGCAACAGTGCCTGAGGCTCCCACAATGGCAGGGAAATGATTGAGTGAGATATAACTAGATAATCCTAGAAAGTGACCTGAACCTACACAGTGTAGAGGATGGGAAAACTACACAAGATTATTGCTTTTCTGACTTGGAGGAAAATTTCTTCCCGATCCCACATATGGCGAGCAGTTACACCCTGAGCATGTGATCAGAACCGAGCCAGCTAAGCACCTGAGACAGAGAAGCTTGTTTCCACTTCAGAGCCCTGGCCCACCCTGCCCAATGTCCTATTACCAGCCATATACATCTAGATGCAGGTCATACTTACAGAATGGGGGACTGCATCCTGGAAAGCAGTGACTCTGAAAAGAATTTTAAGGGGCCCTAGTAGACAAGCAGCCCAACATAATGTCTCAGTGTGATGAGTGACAAAAAGAGGCAATATTATCCTTGGCTGTACCAACAGGGAAGTAGTGAGTAGGAGTAAAGAAGTGATTTGATGATGGGAAAGATTGCTCCCTCAGCAAGTTTGCAGATGACACTAAGCTGGTGGGAGAGGTAGGTATGTTGGAGGATAGGGACATGGTCTAGAGTGACCTAGACAAATTGGAAGATTGGGCCAAAAGAAATCTGATGAGGTTCAACAAGGACACATGCAGAGTTCTGCACTTAGGAAGGAAGAATCCCATGCACCGCTACAGGCTGGGGACCAAGTGGCTAGGCAACAGTTCTGCAGAACAGGATTTGGGGGTTACCAAATGGATGAGAAGCTGGATATGAGTCAGCAGTGTGCCCTTGTTGCCAAGAAGGCTAATGGCATATTGGGCTGCATTTGTCAGAGCATTGCAAGCTGATTGAGAGAAGTGATTATTCCCCTCTATTCAGCACTGGTAAGGCCACATCAGGAGTATTGTGTCCAGTTTTGGGCTGCCCACTACAGAAAGGATGAGGACAAATTGGAGAGAGTCTAGCGGAGGGCAACGAAAATGATCAGGGGGCTAGGGCACATGATTTATGAGGCAAGGCTGAGAGAACGGGGCTTGTTTAGTCTGCAGAACAGAAGAGTGAGGGAGGCTTTGATAGCAGCCTTCAACTACCTGAAGGGGAATTTCAAAGAGGATGGAGCTCGGCTGTTCTCAGTGGTGGCATATGACAGAACAAGAAGCAATGGTCTCAAATTGCAGTGGGGGAGGTCTAGGTTGGATATTAAGAAACACTAGTTCACTAGGAGGGTGGTGAAGCACTGGAATGGGTTACCTAGGGAGGTGGTGGAATCTCCATCCTTAGAGGTTTTTAAGGCCTGGCTTGACAAAGCCCTGGTTGGGATGATTTAGTTGGTGTTTGTCCTGCTTTGAGAAGGGGTTTGGACTAGATGACCTCCTGAGGTAATTTCCAACCCTAATCTTCTATGATTCTATGACACCCGGATCAGATCCCAAGGGGATCCTAGACCCTTACCAGGTGACTTTTTTACTAGTTGACCTGTCCCCTGATACACCAGTTCTCCTGTTTGGGTTGGGAGCCAGTCTTTTGTCTAGTGCCATTACATTTTAATTGTCAGGCACTTAAGTCAACAATCCTCTTTTTTTACACTTTTGACACCAGCCTCTGGAATTCTAGTCCAACATGGATGTAATAGGACAAAGAAAGTAAAGAATCTGATAACCAAAATGGATTCTGTAGTCTGGTAAAGATACATACCAAGAGTTCATAATATCAAACAGAATTCATAAATTGTACATACCGATTCCCCAAATCGTCACACGTTTGTGTTAGGAATTTGCATTAGGAAATGCTCATAAGCTATGGTCTTAGGTACTAATTATAGGTCATAGTCCTTTCACTCTGGAGTTAATTATTTCCTTCTCTGGGAAGCTTTTTCTGATATCACACTAGCTTCGCCCCCTCCACACCCCCATCTTCTATAACGCCGTGTGATTTTTTTCTTCAGCTGTTTGACTAATCTTTTATCATAACAGTCAAGTGCTTATTGACTCACATTTGCTGCTGCCTGCAGCACTCTATCAACCTCTCTAATTTTCTTCCTACAAATTATAGGTTATAATAATATTAACCCAGTAACTGTATATTAATATTCATCTTATGTTTGGTTTACAGAATTCCAGTGCTGATCTGGAATCTGTTCTATTTCAGGTTGGGATTTTCAAAGGTACTCTGTGTTGGCCTAACTCTTCTCCTTCTGAAAATTACTTCACTGGGAGCAGAAGTAGGCCAACGCTGATCACTTTTGAAAATGGCAACCCAAGTCCTTATAACTTTGTTATTTCAGACATAAACCACAAATCAGATGTGTGAGGATTTCCAAATATCCTGATTATTGAACCCTGAGAATGAAAAAAGACAATTTGTAGAACAACCACCATTTATGTCACTGCTTATTTGGGATAAAAATAATTTTAAGTTCTAAGTTATTTAGGAGTCTAAGTCCCATTTTCAAAAGTGACTTAGGCAATTAGGGACAGATTTTTAAAGATGGAATTTTCAAACGCATCTAGGTTCCCAACGCTCATTGATTTCAATAGGAATTAAGCATGCAGGTTTTTCAAAAAATCTGACTGCGTCTATCTGCCTCAGAAGGTGCCAAGATACCTTGAAAAATATGGCCTAAGTGTCTTTTGAAAATGGAGCTTAGGCACTTTTGAAAATGTTACTTCCGCCCTCCTCTTTAACCTACTGGAATGGTAAGTAGCATATGTTCTATTATCTTAAATTCACCCTCAAGTGGTGATAATGCCACTCTACTTTTTATGGCACGCAAATGGTGCATAACAAAAGGAACCAGCATAGCTGCCTCCTGAATGCTACATATCTACTCCTCTCCTTCTTAAATCACATGTTCTTCCCTTGCATCTTATCCACTGCCTTCTGTTTTCTCTTTGCCTTACATTCCCACCCACAACTCATTCAATTTGCTTTCTTTCCTGCTTACTTTTTCTTTTCCCTCCCCTCTGTACTGTCCCTTTCTTTTCCTTTTCTCAACATGCAACAGGAAC
The DNA here is from genome assembly GCF_011386835.1 of Chrysemys picta bellii. Taxonomy (NCBI): domain Eukaryota; kingdom Metazoa; phylum Chordata; order Testudines; family Emydidae; genus Chrysemys; species Chrysemys picta. Next base: position 186,305,877 of record NC_088793.1, read on the forward strand.
AGTGGCAGAAGCGACTTTAGCGGCAGTCCATGGGGCTCCATGTCAGGTTTGGCCTATTCACCCCTCTGTCATTATGGAGGGGCAGCAGGGCCAAATTTGATTGAGTGGCATTGTGATTTGGTGCACAGGGTCATTTAGGTTTGGTGCCTGCCATTGATTGCTCCCTGCACTATCACCTGCCTCAGATTAGAGCCCAGATCACTGTTGCCACAACTGGCATCATCGTGCCAGGCCTGAGGTGACCTATCAGGCCAAGAGCCCAGATATAGAAGCAGGGTTGGGGGTCAAAGATACTGCTTTCACTGGGAGCAGGACAGGAGCTCAGGAAGAGGCGGACTAGGAGTGCCTTCCCCGCTACATACAGGGCTAAGCCCCCATCCCCCATCCCCACAGAGAGGATAGTGACCCCAAAGGCCTGGGCCCTATCTGACCCTCCCATCCAGTCAGCTCTTGAATCAGGATTCTACACTTGCCCTGGAGTGTCAGTCCAAACTGTAACCTCTTCCCTTTGTGAAGAGTTGGTTTAATGAATCAAAGGAATCACTGGAAGAGATTAGTGATGTCTAGAATATATCAAGCTGCCAAATTTGGATGGTCTTGGCTTTGAACTGTTAAACTAGTTCTATATTTTTAAAAAAGCCAATCTGTGGAGATTACTTAAGTAATGAAGATTGTCAGGCATTTGAATATCCATTGATTAAACATGTGATATGCTGACAAAGTAAATTATTGATCTCTACCGCCAAATAGGACCATATACTGGACTAAGAGATAAAGAAATCCAACATTCTTTATCTACAAGCTCTGACTAGTTTCAAAACTGAAGACAATCAAACTACAGTGCTTAGAATCTGAGCCCAAAGAGCCAATGGAATGTGCAAAGTCCTACCACTTGGAAGGCTAATGTTCAGCAGTAACTTCAGCAATCTCACCCTTCAGATCTGCTGGCTGGGAGCTTCTTTGCAGTGATGATCTGTGCCAACATGTCATCTGCATACAGCTTTCGCTCCCTCCTCCCCCAGGTGGGCTGGATACAGCTCAATATTGCATTTGCTGGGAGCTGGTACCATATACTGGAGATAGAAAATGGCAAAAGTCCTTTGAAAATATTTTAAGAGATTCTTTTATCCTACACAATTATGTAATTAGAACTGTGATTAGGGCTCAGACTATAGGCTTGATCTGATCACAAATATAATACACACTCAAACACATTATGATATTACAAAACTTTTTGCCCTGCCCACAGTGATGCCTGCCTATTTATAGTAATAGAGAGCAGAAAAGGATACTAAACTGCCATTTGCATGTTCTCCCATCCTGCTGATGTGTTGGCATTTAACAAATTTGTTCCACATCATGCTATGTAATAGTGAAAGGTGATGTGTGGTGATCATAGTCCATACTAGAAAGGCTGATTAGATTTTAAAGATTTTTGGAATGGAGAAATATATCTGACATTCCTTTTCTTTCTTCCCCTCTCCCTCCCCACCCCCCAAAAAGAAGGTGCATCAATGCAGGAAGAATTTGACTCTTTCTGAAGGTGACATTTAAGAAGAGAAATATAATACATGGATCAAATGAGAAGGCAACCCCAGAAATCCATCATTCAGTAAAGGATAAGTATAAACTGTACAGAAAAGAAAAATAGTGTTAAAGTGCATGGGGGTGGAGGCAGGGCCGGCTCCAGGCACCAGCAAAACAAGCAGGTGTTTGGGGCAGCACATTTCTAGGGGCGGCATTCTGGCGCCGGCCATCATAGGCGCCGACTCCAGGGCATGGGGAAAAAGTGCCCCCGCCGCCCCAGCTCGCCTTCACCTGCTCCCCTGAGCATGCCACCGCCGCTCTGCTTCTCCCCCATCCCTCCCAGGCTTGCTACATGCAAAACAGCTGTTTTGCACAGCAAGGCTGGGAGGGAGGAGAAGCCAAACGGCGGGCGCTTGGGGGAGGCGGCGGTGGTGGAGCGGATGTGAGCTGGAGCGGGGAGCGATTCTTCTACCCCCCCCCATTACTTTCTGCGCCCCCCCTCACCCTAGCTCACCTCCGTTCCGCCTGCTTCCCTGAGAGGGAGGGGGGAGAAGCGGAGCGGCGGCACGCCTGGGGGAGCAGGCAGAGCGGAGGTGAGGTAGGGCGGGAGGTCGCGCGGGACCCGCAGGAAGCAATGGGGGGGGGGATGTGGCATGCCCGAGGGAGGAGGCAGGGCTGGGGATTTGGGGAAGGGGTTCGTAAGGGATGGAGTTGGGGCAGGGCCGGGGGTAGGGGGGCACGAAAATAAAGGGGGGGCGGCCAAAAATTTTTTTGCATGGGGTGGCAAAAATCCTAGAGCAGGTCCTGGGTGGAGGGTAGTATATTAGTGCTGGGGTGACTTTAAGAGGTTCAGAGATTCCATTCAGAGTTGCCCACACCTGTACAGGAACAACTGGCCCTGGATGCTAATCTAAAATCATTCTAAGTGTACCCCAAACTCTCTGGTCCAGTGAGTGAGTAGAAAAATCTCCCGGGAACAGTTACCTGAGTTTGGCAAGATTTCTAGGACTGCCAAGCTTCCTGGCCAAAGAGTGGTTCTCACAACGATATTTTTGCTGCTTGTACAAACCAACAACAGAAAATGTCAGAAAATGTATTTGTTTAAATAAAAACTGATTTTTGAATAATAAAAAGAGTTAAGTTCCATGAACCAAAGTTACAGAGTTGGTGGGAAGTTTCAATTTTTTTATCTAAACCAAAGGGCTCATGCCTAGAAAATTGTTTAGAACAAAAAAATAGTAGAAAACCTGAGAGCTGTGACAATAGCCAATAGATACTATCTGCCAGCATGTCAAAGGCCTGTATTGAGCCCAACCAGAACAGAAAGAGGTAATAAAGGTTAAAATGGGAGATCTGGGGTTCATCCCCAAGCAAATTGTGAAGTACTACACCAGGTGCAACTGCCTGCACTTCTGAAGTTTTTTGGACAAAGAAAGGAAAAAAGGAAAGAGAAGGCTACTTGCTATTTGGAATTTAGCATAAATTGCCTTTGGCAAATAAAATACTGTTGCCTCCTTTATTGATACCAGTGTTCCAGTCTGACACCAGCGTTACTCCTCTGGTAAGTGAATTCTGGGGCCTCCCAAGTTGGCTTTCCACTTGGGGGAGTAGTCAATGATGTGGAGTCTGATTGTATTGTTAATGTAATTTGCTTTATTGACTCACATGCGAGTCCTGGAACAGGGATGATCCCAAACAACATGTAGGCAATCCCCACACACACCAATGCTTGATTCTCAGAAAACTACTCAAAATAGACTCCAAACATAAATGATAAAGCATAGTGCAAACTGTCTTCTATCTGTTACAGCTTCTCTCACACAACTACTGCAAAAACAATGCAGAATGTCTTCAGATACTAACAACTTGCTTACATGCTAAGAAAAAGAACTTGTAAGACTATGTGTAACAGGGCCATCTGGTGAATTCTGCCATAACAATACTAATAAATGTGCACCAAAAATCCTGGGTTTTTTCTGAAGCATTGTGCAGTCCCCATCAAGCACAGAAAAAAATAATAAACAATTTTTTAAAAGCGGTTTCAGAGTGGGTTTTATATGTCTTGGTTTCAAATAGTGTAGGTTCTCCACTTTCCCACACCCACTGACTGTCAATCAGGCTTCCATGACTATCACAGACAGGCATGTCACCCTCATCCCACACTAACAGGTGCTATCTTCAACCTGATATAATTTATTGCCAAACTTTCTGTTACACAGGTAAAACAAATTTAAAACATAGTGCACAAAAGCCTGGCCCCCTGAAGTCAATCGGAATTGACTCTAATGGAGCAGAGATTTCACCCATTAGGTGTCTCTTGTTTTTGATTCTTCCTCTTTCTATTTTTCCACTCAGCTTTCCTTCCTCTTAGCTCTCTTTTCTCTATGTCCATTGTCCTGTTTTTCCTTTTTTTCCCATTTAAAATAAAATTATGTGAAATTATAGAATCGCAATTTGAGATTGTCACGTATTCTGGTCCATTTTAGCTGTCCCCAAATTTTGAGGCACCACTATATGGCATGGATGCTTCTTTTTCTGAGACTATAATCAGAGCTGCAGGAAATACTTGGCATCAAATTCCTAGCTCAGGCAAGTGATACCTAGCAAAGCTTTCAATAAAAAATAAGCACGAGGAATACGTGCAGCACCATGGGTAGGTATTTTCAAAGCTTGTAGGTCTCTTTTCTTACAGAAATAGAGTGATCTGAGGAAAGCCCGAGACGTCTGTTGAATATCAGTATTTATATTCCATGTAGAGACAGTCCACCCTTGGGAGTAATGAGAGAAACAGTAGTTTTGCCATTGGTACTGCTGAGCAGCATCATTCTACCTGCTTCTTCTTCCTCCTCCTCCACTAGGCAAACAGGAATTTATGAGTGAAATTGGGTGATTGCTTCTCTAGATGCCTGTTTTGTGCATGCCAGTGCTGATTTGTATGTTCAAATAAGTGCATACATAACATCTGTGGACCAGATCATGGCCCCTTTATCACTCTTTTGTGCTGCTTTGTGGATAAAAACAGGTCATACAACTATCCTATCTGTATAGAGGAATCCCTAAATTATGTAGCTTGCTCTACACCACAACCCCTGAGCCTCACCCACCAAGATACATAGCTTATCAGAGGCTTCTCCTGTAGATGGGCCGGGTCTGGAGAGCTGCAGTGCTCCAGCAATTCCCTGCTGTGATAACACTCAGTTTGGGAACTATTATCAGCCATCATAAGTTATAATAACCCTGAGGCTGCTTTAATTCATCCTAGAGGCTAAACCAACCTTGACAACTCCAGGACATAATGGAGCATAAAGGTGGCATACAGTCTATGTTACCTTGGCCTAGTGGTATTCTTTATCAGTATTAAAAATATGTAATTCTTCCTCCTTTCTTCACAGTGATTAATACATTTCTTTAAAACACTAAATGGGAAATACAGACATGTGTATGATGTTTTTTTAAGTTTCTCCATTGCTATTTTTGATGATAAAGTGTAGTGAATCATTGTACAATACTATTATAGTGCAACAGCAAGACACTCTCTTCTTTAGTTCCTAGTTTTCAAAGGACAATATTTAGTTACCTCTATCATAGTGTTTTTTTTTTAAACCTAAGAACAAATGTTCTTGATAATCAAGTTTTACATCTCAAGCCAAGATGAGTATATATAATGGATATGTGGAATTATTTCTTTGCTGTCTCTGGAAAATATGTACATAAGCCATCTTGCATTCCTTGTACCATCTAAGAACAAGCACTATTATCCTTTGCCTCACACCAAGTGATCTCATAAGTTAGACATTCTGCATTATGAGTCTAAGCAGACATAGATATAGTTCTCAATTATCATGGGACAGCTGAATTTCTCAGACTCATTAGCTCTAACGGTGGGAAGAACATAAAAAATGGAACACATTAGGGAGAGTGAAAAATGTAATGTTATATATGTAACATCAACATTTTGAATGCTGATCTTGTTATATCAACATCAGTGTAGCTTGTAGAACTAGCCTCTTAAAATAAGTTGCTTATACTTCTTATTCCTCATTCATTAAAACTCAGTAGTTTGGACAGTTCCCTGTTCCTCTGGAGAAGATACCTTGGCAAAGCAGCAATCTAATTGTGTGAAAATGTTCTCTTTCTGTAATGAGATTTAATCAGCATCAATACATTTCTTATTCACTGAAAAGGCATTAGTCATGTTAAAGACATTAGGTATTAATTTGGATGTAATGTGTGTAATTCCATCAGAAATGCATTGTATTTTACCATTCATGATAATACAGGTAATGTGTCCATTCCATACAAGCCTATATCTTCTAGAGATTTCTAATTGACCCACAAACATTTGCTTTGTGCTTTACCTAAGAAGATTTAAATATGAGCACAAGCCTAGTTTTTTATCATTTTTGCACATTGCCACCACTTATATATTTTTAACCAGCTATTTTCCATCTGCATGGGTCAATAAATATATCTATTTTTTTCTGTCATCATTCCTCCAAAACTGAGCAGGACTAGAGAAAGCATCTGGACAAATTGGAGAAATGGTCTGAGATAAACAGGATGAAGTTTAACAAAGACAAATGCAAAGTGCTCCACTTAGGAAGGAACAATCAGTTTCATACATACAGAATGGGAAGAGACTGTCTAGGAAGGAGTACGGCAGAAAGGGATCTAGGGGTTATAGTGGACCACAAGCTAAATATGAGTCAACAGTGTGATGCTGTTGCAAAAAAAGCAAACATGATTCTGGGATGCATTAACAGGTGTGTTGTGAGCAAGACACGAAAAGTCATTCTTCCGCTCTACTCTACTCTGGTTAGGCCTCAGCTGGAGTATTGTGTCCAGTTCTGGGCACCGCATTTCAAGAAAGATGTGGAGAAATTGGAAAGGGTCCAGAGAAGAGCAACAAGAATGATTAAAGGTCTTGAGAACATGACCTATGAAGGAAGGCTGAAAGAATTGGGTTTGTTTAGTTTGGAAAAGAGAAGACTGAGAGGGGACATGATAGCTGTTTTCAGGTATCTAAAAGGGTGTCATAAGGAGGAGGGAGAAAACTTGTTCACCTTAGCCTCTAAGGATAGAACAAGAAGCAATGGGCTTAAACTGCAGCAAGGGAGGTTTAGGTTGGACATTAGGAAAAAGTTCCTAACTGTCAGGGTGGTTAAACACTGGCATAAATTGCCTAGGGAGGTTGTGGAATCTCCATCTCTGGAGATATTTAAGAGTAGGTTAGATAAATGTCTATCAGGGATGTTCTAGACAGTATTTGGTCCTGCCATGAGGGCAGGGGACTGGACTCGATGACCTCTTGAGGTCCCTTCCAGTCCTAGAATCTATGAGTTTATGAATCTATGAATAAGCAATCCCCAGTGGGCTTTGCAATAGGCTGACCACCATCTGCAATGATAAAGAACTTGCTAAGGCAAAAAATTTCATATTTCAATGGTTCATTGACTCTTCTGAAATTGTATGTTAAATGATCTCTGAGGATCTGAGTGGTATCTGGTTGTTTATTTGATGTATGAACATGCTTTTCATAATCTTACCTGCTCCTGTTTCAGCTTTTGTGTAGTTAAAGTTACCACTCAGTTATCACTGAACTACAGTGTGCCACATCCTGAGCTGCTGTAGATCAATGTAGCTATATTGACTTCAACTGAGAATCTGGCTGTAGGGAAGAGACCTCAATATTGGTGCAAAAATCATTATTAATAAAATTCTTATAATTTATTCTTACAATTTTACATTATTAAAATCTTCCCTGTGCCTTTTACTGGATTTTAAGAGAGTTATTATCATAAACATGAAGCTTGGAGAAGATGATAACTCAGATACTTATGTTTGACTTGTTTATTTAATTAGGTGAAATGTTCAAGCTAATTAAGGAGATTCCTTGGAAATCTCTGCTTTCTGTCAGCCAGTGACAGGCATCAAACATCAAGGGGGAGGACATCTCCTTAGCCATAAAACCATATTTATTACCTCCATACAGACTCTGGAATGCAAAATAGTTTCTATTTTGCTTTAATAGGCTATACTATTTTGAAAAAAAATGTTACAGTTATTGTGATTCATGCTTTGTGCAGAGTATTTGACAGGAGTCTTTAATTTCACATTGTAAATGTATTGCAAATTGTAGGTTATAAATCTAGGAACTATTTGGTCAAAAAGGCAAACAAAGCAAGAAGAGAGTCTTCTCAAAGAGCAGGACACCTTGTGAAAGACACCAGTTTGGTATGAAGATGACTTTTATCTCAAGAAAACAAACTTCTTAGGTGATTTGTATTTTAGAAAGAGACCTAGTGGTGTAAAAGAATATGAGGATGTTCATCATTCCAGATATTCCAAAGAAGCTTGATATTGGTGATGTGTTATCAGAGCTATAAGCTAAGTCATAAAGTCAGTTTATTCACCCCTATTCTTTGCAAAAAGAAAAACCACTAGTTTTAAACCCATGCAAAGAATTCTAGAAACATTCTTATTGAAATTGATTTTTTTATAAACACTCTAAAGTTTCAATTCTCCAAAAGTTAAGAACACTTATGGCTGGGAAATGTTTTACAGATGGTACTTGTTACTTCTAACTCATGTTTCCACTTAAAAGTGACACCTTTTGTTGTCCCTTGAATGTTTAATGTGGTAAAAGTTTCTTTGGAGACGTATATTTGCAAATACATTGTATCTAAATGCAAGTCTTCATGTAATAACTGCCAGATATCATTGTTATGTGAATAGTAAGATGGTTCATGTACAAATATAGCAAGGTCATTTGATGCTATAACTGGTTAATAATGAAATATTTATATTAATTTGGGAATTAATTAGTTATCTGGCGATGCTTAAGCAACTCCTCACCAAAATGAGGGTACGTCTATACTTACCCGCTGGTTCGGCGGTAAGCAATCGATCTTCTGGGATCTTCTGGGATCGTCTAAACGCGATAAATCGATCCCGGAAGTGCTTGCCGTCAATGCTGGTAATCCTGCTCCGCAAGAGGAGTAGGCAGAGTCGACGGGGGAGCCTGCCTGCCGTGTGTGGACACGCGGTAAGTACCTTTAAGTTCGAACTAAGATACTTCGACTTCAGCTACATTATTCACGTAGCTGAAGTTGCGTATCTTAGTTCGAACTGGGGGCTTAGTGTGGACCAGCCCTGAGAAAGACAAGAAGAAACACTTTTCCAAGGACTAGTAAGAAGAAAGGACAATAACTTCTTTAATGATCATTTAAGTTTGAAGACTTTCTTAAAAATCATTTAGTTTAAAGAAGTCTATTCTAAGAGGTGAAAACTTTTATGTCACAATAGGAATGTTTGGACTCAAGAACTTCAACTCCTATTAAATCCTGATGCAACAAATGACATATTTCAGAAAATGAACTGAATAAAAGAGAATTAAAACTCTAAGCATATTTTCTTGTGATTTCTTACCACAAAGACAAAGAAAAAATAAATATAACCACAAAGTTGAAGAACAAAAGCCCTGCTGTTTATGTATTAGCAGATGCTTATTCAGGAACTGAAGATACTACCAAGACCTCCCATTAAGTTGTTGAGCCAATGAAAGGTGACAGTGGCTGATATTAGAATCCAGCCAAGCCCCTGAAAGGTGCATCTTTCACCTTCAGTGAGACTATGGAGTTAGACGTATAAATTCCTCTGAACTGAGACTTTCACTCTCATGTTCATTCTGACACTCTGCTATACACACTTACTCCACTCTTACTCCTATATAGTCTTACACTCACTCTCTTTATACGCTCTTACACTCTCAGCTCAGTCTGCTCATCTCAGCTCTACAAGCTAGCAAACAGCAGCAGCAACAAGATAGCTAAGAAGACCAAAGAAGCCACAACACAGAATAAAAAAAGGCAAGCTTCCAACTCAGCACTGTTTCTGAAACATAGCATCACTGGCTGGAGTTTGCAAAAGCACTACCACAAGTTGAGATTTTCATTTCCTTGTAATAAATTTCATATTGAAATGTTGTAATTTAAGGTACTAACAGCTTCTTCTGTTTAACACCAGATTGTTCAGGGTATTCACCCCCTCTGTTGACCTAGCTGCATCTACAGTGGAGGACAAGTTGACCTCAATATGAAATTTTTCACAGCCTTGAACGATGTAGGTAGATCAACCTAAGTTTTAGGTGTAGACCGGGCCTTACACTGTGTGTTCACAAAAATGATACACAAGATAAACTTGGCAAACAGACAGAAATAGTGGTATTTAATATTCATTAATTTGCCTGTGTGAGGACCACACTTTGAATGGCTTCTTTTCAGTAACTGAAAAAAAATTCTTTGGTTTCATGGACCTAGCACATGGCTACACTGAAATTGGGAGGTGTGACTGTGGCATGTGTAGACATACCTGAGCTAGCTAAGATTTAGCTAGATTAAATCTGGATCAAGTAACAATAGCAGTGAAAGCTCTGACAGCATGGGTGGTAGCATCGACTAGCCCTGCCCAATAGCAGAGCTAGAGTGTTAAAATGCTTGATGGTTTTGGCTTTTTATTATTGTTTATTATGTATTAGGATCAATATTTATTTAGTTATGTATTAATCTTTTATTAATTATTATTAATTTATCTGTTTATTTATTGTAGGCCAGGCATAGAACAAAGAATAAGTGTGCTGATAAACTCAAAGAGCATGGTGCCATGATTATGGAGGACTTCAGGACATTTCTGTTTGAGCAGAATTACCAAGTTATGTTATCTGTATGTCTATATAATGTAATGCAATGGGATTCTCAGAGGAAGGGGTGTGGATTTGTTGCTTGCTTTGCCTTCATGAAGACTCTGCACTGTTCAGTAGCCATGTTCATATTACACCATCCTTACTCTAGTTACATTGACTGCATATAGAGTTGAGGATTTATTCTTATGGTAGGTCTACACTTACCTCCGGATCCGGCGGTAAGCAATCGATCTTCTGGGATCAATTTATCGTGTCTTGTCTAGACGTGATAAATCGATCCTGGATCGATCCCAGAAGTGCTCGCCGTCAACACCGGTACTACAACTCAGCGAGAGGAGTACGCGGCATCGACGGGGAAGCCTGCCTGCCACGTCTGGACTCGCAGTAAGTTCGAACTAAGTTACTTCGAATTCAGGTACGTTAATATTGTAGCTGAATTTGCGTACCTTAGTTCGAAGTGGGGGGGTTAGTGTGGACCAGGCCTTAGATGGCTCTGTTTTATACTGGCTATATTTGAAACTTTCTCCTTAAGTTGCATCTCTGGTGTTATGGCATCACAATCAACAATAAAAACAACAAAACAACAACCAACCTGAAAACTGACATTTTTTTCATTGGTTTCAGAGTAGCAGCCGTGTTAGTCTGTATCCGCAAAAAGAACAGGAGTGCTTGTGGCACCTTAGAGACTAACAAATTTATTAGAGCATAAGCTTTCGTGGACTACATTTTTCATTGTTTGCTTTATCTGAAATCTGTGAAACTGAAGTGACTTTTTTCATTTCTTTTTTCATTGAAATTACTTTCCTTTTCTGACCCTCTCTAATGAAGGCCTTTAACTCTGTTTTTATTTGGTTAAAACTGAGGCCAGTAATCAGCAGCTATTTAAACATATGAATACTGAAGTTAGTTGTGACTTTTTTGGGAAGATAAATAAATCAGTCACATTCTTGTACTTTGGAGATTGTTTCTCATTTCAGTATCACATGTAGCTGCTTCTTCCATGTGCCTTAAAGCCTTAATTTTACATTTTGAAACAATGACATTAATCAGAATGAGACTCTCATAGACATGATTGTTCCATCCCATGGGAAATGGATCTCTTTCATGAAGTGCTACAGCCCACAGGGTAATGATTAAGGGGCAAGAGCCTTTGATAACATTTAATGACTCAGCAGTTAAATCTAATCCACAGGTGTCCTCAGGGCTGGCCCACAACATTTTGGCGGGGAACTCAAATGACGTCCCCATGCCCCCTCGCTTGGGCCAAAACTTTGAAAGGTCTCAATTCTGCCTTCTTCCTGTTCTACTCCTCTCATGGTACTGCTCTGCTACCTACCCCAATAAAGGAGAACTAACAACTTAAAATGTCCTGTTCAAAAATTTTAAGTAGCACTTAACTTTCAAACACCTGAACAGCAAATGTAACTTTTCTTGTCTGCATAGTAAACACTGTTTTTTTCATCTGTTTGAATAATCAAAGTGGTGCTTTCTGTGGCTTCTTGGTTGCAAAGATTTGAACTGCTTCCTGAAGGTCCCCATTCTGGGCCAGCTCATGCTCTATTGAGATGCTTGCAAGGCCTACCAGCCTCTCCTGTGTCATTGTGGAGTGTAGATGTGTTTTTATTAACTTCAGCTTGGAGAAGCTGCATTCTCCACTGGCAACTGTTACAGGAAGTGTTAGAAGTATGTACAGAGCAACAAAAGCATTTGGAAAGAGGGTGATTATCTTATTTGTGCACATATATTCCAGAACAGACTTTGAAGTTGATCCTGCTGAAATGTATCTTGAAAGGGCTTTCAGTTTATCACCTAAATCACTTGCATAAGTATTGTGCATGTCATCATGTGTCAAAACTGTCTCTAGTTCCCTGCATTGCTGGTGTAGGTCTTCTTCAGGTATAGTGAGGAGTTTTGGAATATCATACAACATCCCAAATATACTGCTGTGTTCCTTGAGCTGCATGAAACGTTCTTCAGCTGAGTGTATTGCACAATCTAGCACCTGGTTAAAGAATTCAACTTTGAATTGTTGTTTGGGGTCTCTTATGGGATAATCCTGTGCCTCGTAATCTTCTGTGACTCTTGTATTCTTGAATGGGTGGGAAAATAGCTTCAGTGTGAAGTTCTTCTGCCAACTTCTGTGCACTTTTCAGAACATTTTGAAATCCCTCATCTGTCTGGTAAGACTGTAGGTATGAGTTTGCTTTGTCCAGTTGTTCCATTGCTCCAGATATATCAAGGTCAACACCTTGGAGTCTCTTGCTTACAACATTTATTTCAAACAGTATGTCATGCCACAACACTAAACCACACAGAAATTTGAAGTTATGTATGGTTCTGGTGATTCCATTTCCCTCTCCCACTGTTCTCCCACGAACAGTTCCTGTCATAGCATTATCCTCCATAATGGCAACTATGGCATCATCTATCTTCCCAATTTGGTGTTTGATAGGCTTTATCGCCTCCACTCGATTTTCCCATCATGTGGTACTTTGATGCAATCTTCTCTTGATGCTGATTATCTATGGTGGCCTTTAACCTTAGTCTCATCTCAAGCTCTTTCCACCTATGGAATGCCCTCTGGTGATTTGCTGTCTTCTCATGGCATGCCAGATTTCTAGCCAGATTTTCCAGTCCTTTGTTCCTGTAGAACCTAATGTGGTTGGAACATTAGACTGGAAGAGTTTGCAACAAAAACAGTATTCAGCGTTCTGGGTTTTGGGGTACATAAGCCATGGCCTCTCCACTTTGTCACCATTGGGATTTCATGCTGTTGTGGCAGCTGACAAGATGAAATTATCACCCTACAACTGTGTTAAGTCATTGGTACCTTCTTAACCCCAGGCAAGAATTAAGTAACAGTAATACGCAGCTGATGCAGGGTTTTCAGTTACAGCCAATTAAGAAGAACCGGTGAATTATTACACACATAGGCACCAACTTTTCCCGGTTTCAGTGGGTACTTGACACACACACCCTTCCCCCAGCCCTGCCCCGCTTCCACCCGCCCCCATTCCAACCCCTTCCCCAATGTCCCCACAGCAATTCTGCCCTCTCCCTAACTCTATTGGTCTCTTTCCCCAAATCCCCGTCCCGGCCCTGCTTCTTCCCCTAGTGCACCACATTCCCTCTCCTCCCCCCTCCCTCCCAGCGCTAGCTGTTTTGCAGCGGCAAGCACTGAGAGCTTGGGGGAGAAGCAGGGACATGGCGCACTCAGGGGAGGAGGCAGAGGCAGAGGTGAGCTGGGTTGGAGGGTAGAGAGGGGAGCTGCTCATGGGTGCAGAGCCTCCACCAATTTTTCCCCATGGGTGCTCCAGACCCGAAGCACCCACAGAGTCGGTACCTATGATGACACATCATTGCCATTTGGTGTCATTACAGAGTCAGTGGAGCAAGCAACCACTGGTAAATTATTGGCTGTTGTTGAAAAATACCCCTCCAGAAAAATGAGAAAATACCATTTACAAATAAACAGTTTTTTTGGTAGATAATCAGTGTCCCGACTTTTATTTTATGATTCTTCTTGTACAAAGTCTATGATCATTCAGCTCTGCTAGTGTTTAGAAAGAAAGCAACTTCTACTTATTCCTCTCCATCTATACCACAATAGGAATATATCCAAACCTGCTTGCCCTGATACAACTTAGAAGAGTAAAAGGGTTGAACTTAACTAATGGATCAAGTCATTTTACTTCAGGAAACAGCAATATTTCGGTGCCATAAATTTTAATAGTTACAAAAACTAAGTTTTGGCCCTCTAAGCTATGAGCCAACTTTAGGTGATATGTAAAGTGATATAAGCTAGATTCCCTTCAAACTAATTTATACTACCTTACACTTAGACTTCCCACTCTGTCAATGTGAAAGGGTATCTATGCTGGTCTAGATTACATGGTGAAGAGCTAAAGGAAAATGCAAATTAATATACCTAACTCCAGAAGCCTACGCCAACTTAGTCTCACTTCTGTATCAGTAGAGTAGATGTAAGGAAGTGTAATTGAGCATAATGGGGCTGATGGAAGGCAGTCTGACTAATACACTTTCACACATCCTATCAAACCAATGAACTATATCGACATACTTATTGTTATTGACATACATATAAACAATGATACATAACCCATTTGCAATATACAAGTGAGACCTTGAAACTAAGAATACTGATTTTCCTCTGCAAGCTTTGATCAGCTTTTTATAAACCATTCCCAGTTCAACTATAGGAGCCCAAAAATAAATACATTAAAGATAGAGGGAGACAGAGAGAGGAACACAACAAGGGATAATAGCATATGTATTCTAATTTCACCTTCTTGAACCATATTGTATGTAATCTTTAATCCATCACTGATTAAAGAATGACTATATACTTCTATGAAGATGGTAATGTAATTAAATGTCCTACTCTACTTGACAGTAATGAGGCTTTGGAAGGAGTATTGTATCCAGTTTTGGACAGTTTCAAGAAAGATATGGACAAATTGGAGAGACAAGAACAGGAGAACAAAAATGAATAAAGGTTTAGAAAACCTGACCTATGAGGAAAGGTTAACAAATCTGGGCATGTTTAGTCTTGAGAAAAAAAGACTTGAGGGGGGACTAATAAGAGTCTTCAAATATGTTCAAGACTGTTATGAAAAGGATGGTGATCAACTGGTCTCCATATCCACTAACAATAGGACAAGAAGTAATGGGCTTAATCTGTAGCAAGGGAGATTTAGGTTAGATATTAGAAAAAAAATCTTTCTAACTATAAGGATAGTTAAGTACTGGAATAGGTTACTGGGAGGCTGTGGAATCCTGGTCAGTGGAGGATTTTAGGAACAGGTTGGACAATGCCTGTCAGGGAGGTTTACATACAATTGGTCCTGTCTCAGCACAGAGGGCTGGACTAGGTTACATTTTACCCTGTTATTTTGTGTCGACATTTGAATAAGTCCTTTTTTAGAGGAAAAGCCAGGAGAACAGCATGAACAGAGCAGTTTAAAGTTTTTTCCCATCACTGAGGGCTTTTCTTTGTTATGGGGGTAAGTCCACCTAAGTTACACTACTCCATTTGGAGTCGATGTAGCTAGGGTCGACTTACCCCGGTGTCTTCACTGCACTGCATTGATGGGAAATGCTCTCCAGTCGACTTCCCTTACTCTTCTCGGAGAGCTGGAGTACCGAGGTCGACCAGAGAGCACTCTGTCTTCGATTTTTCAGGTCTTCACTAGACCTGCTAAATCGATCCCTGCTGCATCGATTGCAGCAGTGTTGGTCTCCCCATAGTGAAGACCACTCCTAAGTCTCCAAACCTTCAATTGACCTCTGTACGGGCAGTTCCTGGCACTTGGATGGGATCCCCCAGACTTCAGTGGGATTCCCCAAGTGCATAAGGGCCCGTCCACATGGAGTTAACTACAGGGCTGGTGCCTTAAACTGTGACAAGGACTCAAAATACTCCAATGCTGAGACTTTGATCTTGTGGTTCTCATGGGATGCTATATCTTGAGTATCAGAGGGGTAGCCGTGTTAGTCTGAATCTGTAAAAAGCAACAGAGGGTCCCACGAAAGCTTATGCTCCCAATACTTCTGTTAGTCTTAAAGGTGCCACAGGACCCTCTGTTGCTTTTTATATCTTGAGTGTATTCAGAAATGAAACTCTATTACTTTACAAGTTGCATGACGAACTATTACTAAAATGCTAAAAATCCAGTGACATTTAACTAACAAGTGATCATTCCAGTCATTATATGTGTCACATCCTCAGCAATATTTTTTAAGGGATGACAGAAAAAACCAAAAGACGAACCCCTGGGGGTTCGCAGAACGTTACAGGGGGATCACCAGAAAAATTTCACTAATGGCGGACAGAGGACCCCGGGCATTGGAGACAGCAGGTGGGACCCGGTTGCAGGGCAGACACCCCGAACCCCAGGGAAAGCGGGGCTGGGCAGTTGGGGCTGGCAGCCCTAGCCCTACCCCTGTCAGCGGGGGAACCGGCAGCCCGAACCCCAGCCCGAGCCCCAGAAAGAGCGGGGTGGGCAGTTGGGACATCCATCACACTGAGGAAATTTAAACTTAAATTCCTGAAAATATTCATTTTTAGGAGGGGGTTCATGAGATTTCACAATTTAGTGAAAGAGGTTCGCGGGCTGTTAAAGTTTGGGAACCACTGCCCTAATGGAAACAGCTGACTGGCACTCAGCATCTTCCCAAACATTAGAAAGCCAACAGCATTCAAAAGGGGGGATTATTAAAAGCATCGGAAATGATGGTTGTCAGATGGGAAAAAATCGCTCCTTTGATGCTTGGAATAGCTCCTGTTACAGCCCATTGTTTGCTTTAACTCCTTAAGTCAAATGCCTCAGAATGTGTAGTGTACTCCTCAGAAAGAGCAAATCTACGGCCTCTGTCTGAGCCTCATTCTTTCTATACATCAGATTAAATTCATTCTAGCAATCCAAGTATGTTTGTATGTGGACACAGATAAAGATATATGTATGTATATAATCTAGAGGGATATTTAAATAAATGCACACACCCATAGAAAGAAAGAAAGAAAGAAAGAAAGAAAGAAAGAAAGAAAGAAAGAAAGAAAGAAAGAAAGAAAGAAAGAAAGAAAGAAAGAAAGAATTATTTTAATATACCCTATCCCAGCCATTGAGCCTTGGGAAATAGCTATTTTAGCAATAATATAAAAAGAGCTGGTCATTTTAAAGATACGAGTTTTAATAATGGGATTTGATATGTCAGAGGCCAAGATCCAATCTCCTTGTAGGAGGTCAGGGAGGCAGGTATGGGAAATCATAAAATAAGATCTGGATAAGATTTGCTAAGTTTTTTTTAAACTTTCTTTTCATTGAATTTTCACACGTATTAATAAACCTTCTAATGGGAGCAGCAACTGCGTTAAACCTTTCTAAAGCTGTTTATTTTAGGTATTTCTAAGAAGCCTGCCACAGTGATATTTAAGTGCCAGACAACAACAATTAAATATGGCACTGAGCATGCTAAAAAGGCCAATATTATCACAATCACTCTCTGTTCCCAGAGTGTTATGTGTTTTTCCCCTTCTTCCTTTTTGCCTGTTATTCCCCTGGCACCACCCCAGCTGTGGGTTGATTTGGGAGAGAGGAGTCACAATGCATCAATCAGCATGAAGAAATCCATGGATTCCCTTGCACAGAGTATTTCTTCAAGGTGATCTTGAAGAAACAGACCGGTGTTTCTATTTTGGCTATCTAAAACATGAATGTCAGCTTCTCCAAATTCACTGGTGAACCCCTAACCATAACCTGAGTCCACCAGAAACTGGACTGCGGCCATGTGTGAAATCCTCACCTGTGGCTGCTTTGCACCATGTAAAATGGCCAGAGTAGCATAATAACACTATAAATGCCCTGGTTGCAGTCAAGGACAATTTCTGCAGCACTGGAACTGTAGAGACAGCTTTAAGGCTAACTTCAGAGGACCCCTTTGCAAGCCCTGGGGAAGGGGTGATCTGAGGTAGGGGAGGCATGATGGATGTGGAGCATTAGGATGCAGTGCTGTGAAGATTCTGGGCAGTGCTTGAGCCCATAGGGCACCCTCAGGAGTCTGCCATAACTTGGACAGGCCCGTAGGGCTGTCTACATTACTCTGGAACAGCTCAGGATTGGGAGGGTACAAAGAGGGCTTAAAACCACCTTAGTCCCTCTGGGACATGAGCGCTGTGCCTCTTAAAAGTTTCACAGAGGATTTCAATCCATGAGTTTATACCAATAAGTCATTAGCCAGTTATTATATAGTTAAGGGTGTGGAGTCACTGCAACACCTTGGGTAGAATTTTAACTAGTAATGCAGAGATGAAAGGCACCTTCACATTTTCCACAGCCCGTCTCCTGAGCCATCCATACTCCAAATCTGGAGGTCTCCATATAATGTCAGTATGAGTTTATCTATGCAATCCACAGATATTTCTTTTCTAAAGATGCTTGCAACATATGAAGCAAATCAACAAGTTCGAAATCAGAATGTGTTTTGCTCCATGAGATACCAAAGCACAAGTGCTTTTCAGCTAGATGACTTGATTTCTTTTGAGTCTACCAGAATATAATTCTATTTCACAAGCAGACAGCTTACACCATAAAGTGATATTCATCATGTCAGAGTCCTCTATGGTTCTTTATTAGAAGTCACTAATATATATTGGATATCATAACATCTAATACATACCAGGTATCATATGCTGGGGGCCTGTTACATTCACTGTAGCAAAGCCCTTTGCACAGGTGTAGCAGGGACTTTTTAATGATCTAACAAAATCACACTAGTGATACCCTCTCCTGCCTCATAAAAATATTATATTGTATATATACAGTATACACCATTGGATATAAAAACAAAATTAAATGCTCAGATATTGAAAGATTGGGTTCAATTATTTCCTTAGTAAAAGAGAATAATCATAACACAATGATAATTGTTTTTATTTTCACTTACATTATCAGATTATGTAATGTTAATTACTGCTAAAATTTGGTTAGGACTTTTCTCAAGTACATGTGGATTGTATCTAAAGATAGAATTTCCCTAGAAGCAATAGAGAGCAACAAAACTTTTTTTTATGGAAAAGAGATCTTCAGAATCTAAAGGATTGGACTCCTCTCTCTGTTCTGCAAAATGTTGTACAAAGGCTCAGCACACAGGCTTTCACACTATACATTTGTGCATACAGTCTAATTATAATCCAAGGAGATCAATTATAAAAAAATGTATTAGCACAATGTTATCTTACTCAAGTCAACTCCTACTATACTTAATGGGTGGTTGCTTGAGTTAGATACAGCTAAATCCATCCCTGGCATAACTCCACTGAAGTCAAATTCAACAGGGCGGAATTTAGACCCAAAGGCCTGATTCAACTTCCATTAAAACCAAGGAAAAGATGATAATTGACTTCTGTAGTATGGTAGTTGGATAAACCCCAGGGAAGGGATGGCAGGATTGGTCCCTGAGGAATATTTGACCTATTTCTTCAATGGTAGTGTTAGTCAAAGCCTTTATATACTTTTAAATTAAGGAAAAACTATTCATCAGCTCACACAAAGCTCTGTGAGCTTTGCATTTTGGAAACATTCACCTTCAACATGAATGTATGAAATGTTAACATTGTCAGTGATGCAAAAATGTAGATGGGCCAGATTGTGCCTTAGTGAAATCCAAATTTTGGAGATCCTATCTCCTCACAGAAAGGAGGTGGGTAAGCCACCTCCACTGTCCCAGCCTCCTGCCTCCCCATCCTATTCCTCACAGGACATTCGCCACAGGCCTCGAGACATGTAAGTGGGAAGTGAAGTAGAAAAATTATTTTTGTTATGGGAGTTATATATAAAAAGATATAAATATGTGTGTGTGTGTGAGAAAGAGAGAGAGAGAGAGAGAGAGAGAGAGCAATCTATTGGCTCATAAGAATGTGTGCATTGTTCATAACTTTGTAGGACCAATAAAGTTGTTATTGTACTCTGCAGCATCTTCCTAATTATATATCTCTTAACAGTTCCCCTCTGAACCCAACAGAAACAGCAGAGGCTGTATTAAGCTTTCCTCTGGAGCTCTCTCAATACAAGGGAGGTGCCTTAAAGGTGGATTCCTGATTGAGAGTCTCTGGCAACGCTGGGTAGAGGTGCAAGGGAACCAGAATTGATGCACTAACATAGAGCCACCACATGAATAGCCCTTAATGTATCTCCAAGATCTGCATTGCTCTCAGTGGATCCATGAGGTTTCTTCCATAGGGAAAGCAAACCTCATCCTCACGATAAAGGAATTCACAGGAAATGCCTTGATTTTCATGGCATGTACAAGTTTTTCCCCACACACTGGGGTCACTATGTGTCCCAATGTTTTTAACTGTTCCTTATTGCAGACAAAAGGACTCAGCAGGTCTGTTCACTGTCAGAAATACTGTAATCCCTCCTCACTCAGGTAAGAAAGCATCTGTCAGCCTTAAGTCTGTGGCTGCTTGTAATGAGTTTGAACATCAAAGAGTTAAACATTTCTGCAGCCCAGTTTCAACTATAATGTCAGTCATTGCCTACATTGTTGAGAGGCAGGCATTTACCAGTGATATGCAGGAAATAATACTGTGTGTATCTGATTATTCCTGTGCTCTGGATACTACACTATTATACTCAGACATTTACATCCAAAGTTTTCCTACACTTATGCTGACAAAGATAAACACAACTGTAACAAAAGAGTAAACTATTGATTTCTGGGTGTTTAAATGCAGTTCTCAGCTCACTTTAATTTTGCAAAATGCAATCAGTACCTTTATAGTAAGGCTGTTAAGAAATTAACCCCCATTCATTCCCACAAACTCTGGACAGATAACAAAGGTATCTTTTATAGAAGTTATCCACTTATAAAAAAACTGGAAGGGAGTTTTTGAAAAAGAAATTGAAAAGCTAGAGATGGAACTGGCTTTTTCCTAATCTCTCTGTCAAAGGAAGAGTTCTAGTGTTTAAAAATACAAAACAAAAACCAAGAACAAGTTTAACCTATGTGATGGAATAGACTTGTGTGTCCAGCTCCTCCCTGAGTACAAGGAAAGGAATTTGGTACAGTACACTTGATTTCTCTTACAGTAAGAATCAGTGGTTAAGAGCTGTAGTTTGATAGCTTCCACCAGATGACTAATTCTAATTACTGTGAGCATCTGAGGCACAATATTGTCTCACCCAGCTTCTCAAAGGCCTTTAACTTGATCTCTTCGGAATCAGTGGGAATGTTCCCATTTACTTCAGTGGGAAAGCACATAGGCCTTAGAATCATAGAATCATAGAATATCAGGGTTGGAAGGGACCTCAAGAGGTCATCTAGTCCAACCCCCTGCTCAAAGCAGGACCAATTCCCAGCTAAATCATCCCAGCCAGGGCTTTGTCAAGCCGGGCCTTAAAAACCTCCAACAGCCTTTCTGTCTACAAAAGTTTATTCACAGAAATACTCACTGGGGAAGAGCTGTCTCAATGACTTCATAAGGCCCAGTTGCAGAAGTAAGAATATTCAAAAACCTCAGAATAGGCTGGCTTAGCATTTTGTTTCATGTTTGTAGAAATGGTCCAGTTTTGAGAAAATACACGTTATTTCAGTTTTCACTATCCAAATACAATAATCTTTAATAAAATGAGGTCATGTAATTGAAAACCATATGTTTGTCAGGTGAGAAAATCAAAAATCATTAACTCAACATTTCATTCAGACATAGATCAGTTCTTGTTTTGGAAGAAGCAAACAATCCAATTTTTGTATAAACCAGTGCACAAGCAACCATTTCCTGAAAATGTCATGCTAAGGTCCAGAACCCAATTGTGACTTGTTTTACTACTTTTCACAACCTCTCCATTCATTTGAATCTTTTTCACACACCACCAGTTTGACAGACACATATTTCTAAAACGTTTTAATAATTTAGAGGACACAAATTTGCCTGAATGAAATTGAGGTCTATTTAAACCTTGTAAACATTGAAGATCACAAGAACAATTGAATGTGTGTGTAGTCTTAGTCTTTTTAATGACGCTTTTATTTTATTTCATTTCAAAAACAGCCCAGACATTTTACCAAATTATACACATTTTCTTGCACAGACACAGCAGTAGTTATTTTTATTAATTACTGTTATTTAATAATGACCAGTTAATACTACTTAGCATTTTCCATTTTCATAGTGCCTTAAAAAAATAGCTAATGAATCCTTCATCCTTTCAGAAAGAACTAACAGTATCTTCTATCTTTTCTTGAGCTGTAAGTGGCTTAGAATTTAGTCTCTCCAGTGAATCAATAAAAATCATGTTTGACCAATTTCAATTTAGCTACCATTTTCAGAAAATTATATACTTACTTGTATGTATATATCTGTGCAAGTAATTGTAGTCCAAAGAAGCAGGACAATATCGACTTTTTTCCTTTACTTTTTACCCTGTGCTCGTTTTCATCTTCTTGTTGATTTTGAAATTACTTATGCTATCCACCTCTAAGCTAATGCAAAGGTTTTAAGCAGACCTACACAACAGTGGCATTGCTTACACCCTGTAAAATACTGAGAAAGAATAAACAGAGATGCTGAGGTCAATAGAAAATTAAAAATAAAGGTAGACAATCCCGTGTTTGTTTGAGGGCATCATTTAGGCACAAGGACATTTTAGATCACATGTTTAACATAACAGAACTTATATAGCAAAAAAGACTCAAAAGTAACGAATACTACTTCCTATCATTCAAATCCTATAATATTCCACTAGTACATTTCACAATACAGCAAAACAACAACTTCTTTATGACAGAAGTAGGCATATTAGTAGCCTAGATGTGAACCAGATGATGCATTCTCTCATGATTCACCCACAGTCATGTACAGTAGAATTTCAGAGTTATGAACTGACTGATCAACCACACACCACATTTGGAACCAGAAGTATGCAGTCAGACTGCAGCAGAGACCAAAAAAAAAAAAAAAGGAAATACAGTGCAGTACTGTATTAAACGCAAACTACTAAAAAAATAAAGAGAATGTTTAAAAAAAGATTTGACAAGGTAAGGAAACTGTTTCTGTGATTGTTTCATTTAAATTAAGATGGTTAAAAGCAGCATTTTTCTTCTATATAGTAAAGTTTCAAGTTGTAAACTTTTGAAAGAACAACCATAATGTTTTGTTCAGAGTTACGAACATTTCAGAGTTACAACAACCTCCATTCCCGAGGTGTTCATAAGTCAGAGGTTCTACTGCAGCTTCTATGATACACCATCCAGCTTGGCTAGAGGGAAATCCTTGTTGTGTCATGGGAGATGGTACTCAAGTGAGTCCAGCCCATAGAAGAGAATGGGAGTTCAAACTACAACTCGCTTAAGGCAGTGTGCCAAAACAGGAAAACACATTTGAATGTTCAACTGACTCAAAATAAATTATTTTGGTTCAATTCAAACCAAATAAAAATATTTTGTTTAGATTTTCCCATTTTTTTGGCAATGGTGAATTTTTTCCATGGAAAATTTTGATTTTGCAGAAACTGCATTTTTCATTGAAAAAAACCTTTGGATGGAAAATTCCCAACCAGCTCTACTACCTAGATCCATTTAACACTCACAAGTGCTACCACAAGCATCTCCTGTTCTAATTACAGGCACAAGCTCTGGCACTCTCAATCGCCATTCTATTGACAAATACTGGCTTTTTAATGATGACCTCTGCAGTTTGCACCCAAAATATGGAATTTAATTCCACTATATTATGCATATACCCCTCCAAGCTGGAAAACTCATTTTAAACCCTCTTTGAAAATTCTCTAATGAAAGAACCAAAACGTTGTCTCACTGCAAAGCCTTAAATCCCTTTTCTTTATTTGCACTTTGAAAATTCTGATTGGAATTGGCATTCTGATCATGTAAATTTGTATTCACTGTTTAAAAGCTGTTGACTTGCATGACACAACACGGTCTTCATCTTGACATGCATGGCTTACTCTGGATAGCCATGGGATAAAAGAGTCACTTTGGGTTTGTGAGTCACTGACTGGATATAATTAATGTATACTTGCATATTCACAGTGTAACCCAGTGAATGTCAGAGTGACAGGGTGACATTCTCATGTTGTGCCAACAGCATTTCCTGTGAAATTGTTGATGGCATCTCTGTGCTCCAGAAGTTACTTCTGCTATTGGAAAAGTGACAAAATGGTCAGCAACAAATCAGTATGCTTTGTTTCCAACTGCCACTTGATAGCATCTCACTAAATTCTGTTTGGCAATGTGCCCAGAAGATCTAGGGAAAAATTGTCAGAGTAGCAGATCTGTTGAAAGTTTCAGTATGTTCAAATTTTAATTTGTTAAAGATAAGAACAGAAGCATGGTCTGGTATAGCTGTTAGGATTTTTCTTGCTTTCTTAATTTCAGCTCTGGTTCTTCTGACCATATATATTGCCACTCATAACCATATATAGATAATATTCTTAGTATTTTGATCCATTACTATGCACTATTCATTCTATTCATTACTATTCATTCAGATCTAAGTATTTCTTGCAATCACATTCTATTCTATCACTTTGGATTTTGGGACCTGTACTTTTCTTGGGGCGGGGTGGGAGTTTGGAGGCAGCTAAATTTTGCCTTCAAGCATGTGACGACAGATAGCAAATGTTTAATTTTTAGTGGTTTCTACTTTATGTTACAGATCTGTTATCAACCTCATTTTTTTTTCAAGTGGACCTTAGCACACAAGCTCTTTCTGCAGCAACAAACTGTATTTTTGGAGTTACATGTGAAACAAAGAATTAAGTTTATTTGCTTCAGAAGCCTTTGATTTAATTACCTTGATTTTTTTTAGATTAAAAATAGCTTGACTACAGCATTTGTTTTAAAGCAACACATTGTATACAAAAAAATCCATTGCATTTTCCTAGATTTTCTTTTAGGGCCAGATTAATACCAATACTTAGGTTATTCCACATGCACATTGGAAACACTCACAGAGTAAGGTACCCAGCATGAATAAACGGTGGCAGAATCTGCCAGAGAATAGTTAGAAAGAGCTTTTCTACTCCATCAGGTACAGATATATCATAGTGTGGGTTAAAAAAACCCCACCATTAGCCCATAATTTCACAGTAGTCAGTAGCAGCATGCAGTATGTAATCTTAGTTTTCTGATTCAAATTCACTTACACCATTTTTAAAAGAAACTAGATAGCAGGCATTTGATATCAAACATTCCCATATAGACACCAATGAAGTATGGTTCTACTGTAAATGCAAACATTTCTAACAAGGAGGCTGACAAAACAAAGCTTAGTCTTTTTTAAAAAAGCTTTGTTTTATATCACACCACCCACATCTCATGCATATTGCATTAATCTGGCCAAATTATTTTATTTCTTTGATGCAGATGCTGCCAAACCAAGAGATGTTCTTGAGAAATCTCCTACCTTCTTCCTTTAGAGACCAATCGTCAGGCCATGGCAGTCTCCTTTGATGTGCCCTAGCAGCCTGGAGTAATGGATGGAAGGACAAAAAATGCCTAGATGTGGGCAATTAAAATGATTAGGAGCATGGAGACATGTGTAAGAGGAGACTTGTAAAAGATTGGGACAGTTTAGTTTAGAAGGAACATGATAGAAGTATAGCAAAGGTAAACTCTCATTTAACCTTTTGTATGATAAAAGAACGAAGTGTCATTCAAAGAAATTGCAAGGTCACTCATTTAAAACCGATAAAAGGAAATATTGCTTTACATGATGCATGTCTAACCTGCTAAAATCTTGTCAAGAGCTTAGCAAGACTTAAAAATGGATTAGATATTAATGTGGATAATAAGACCAGCTACAGTTATATTAGACAGGATCTTAGAAGAGTGAGCGAGTCCTGGTAGACCGCAGGATGACTATGAGTCGACAATGTGACGCGGCGGTGAAAAAAGTCAATGCGGTCTTGGGATGCATTAGGCGAGGTATATCTAGTAGGGATAAGGAGGTGCTGCTTCCGTTGTACAAGGCGCTGGTGAGACCTCATTTGGAGTACTGTGTGCAGTTCTGGTCTCCCATGTTTAAAAAAGATGAACTCAAACTGGAACGGGTACAGAGAAGGGCCACTAGGATGATCAGAGAAATGGAAAACCTGTCGTATGAAAGGAGACTCGAGGAGCTCGGGTTGTTTAGCCTGACCAAACGAAGGCTGAGGGGGGATATGATTGCTCTCTTTAAATATATCAGAGGGATAAATACCAGGGAGGGAGAGGAATTATTCCAGCTCAGTACTAATGTGGACATGAGAACGAATGGATATAAACTGGCCGTGGGGAAGTTTAGGCTTGAAATTAGACGAAGGTTTCTGACCGTCAGAGGGGTGAAATATTGGAACAGCCTTCCGAGGGAAACGGTGGGGGCGAAGGACCTGTCTGGTTTTAAGATTAAGCTAGATAAGTTTATGGAGGGAATGGTGTAATGGGAACATGATTTTAGTTAAAGGAATAGCGTGCCATCGCTGGTAAATAGTATAATGGCCAATGAGGGTCTGGCTGGAGAATCTTGCCTACATGCTCGGGGTTCTACTGATCGCCATATTTGGGGTCGGGAAGGAATTTTCCTCCAGGGTAGATTGGCAAAGGCCCTGTAGGTTTTTCGCCTTCCTCCGCAGCATGGGGCAGGGATCGCTAGCTGGAGGATTCTCTGCTAATTGAAGTCTCTAAACCACAGGATTTGGGGACTTCAACAGCAGAGTCAAGGGGAAGGGTTGGGACGGCTTTGTGGCCTGCATCATGCGGGAGGTCAGACTAGATGATCATAATGGTCCCTTCTGACCTTAAAATCTATGAGTCTATGAGTCTATGAGAGATAAACCCTCATGCTTCAGGGCATAAACTAACCTAAGACTGATAAAGATTAAGAAGAAACTTCCTCTTTGAGCAGGTCATTGCTAATTTCCCATTGTGGGGTTTGTTTGAAGGCAACAAAAATGATTAGGGGGCTGGAGCATATGACTTATGAGGAGAGGCTGAGGGAACTGAGATTGTTTAGTCTGCAGAAGAGAAGAATGAGGGGGGATTTGATAGCTGCTTTCAACTACCTGAAAGTTGGTTCCAAAGAGGATGGATTTAGACTGTTCTCAGTGGTACCAGATGACAGAACAAGGAGTAATGGTCTCAAGTTACAGTGTGGGAGGTTTAGGTTGGATATTAGGAAAAACTTTTTCACTAGGAGGGTGGTGAAGCACTGGAATAGGGTACCTAGGGAGGTGGTGGAATCTCCTTCCTTAGAGGTTTTTAAGGTCAGGCTTGACGAAACCCTGGCTGGGATGATTTAGTTGGGAATTGGTCCTGCTTTGAGCAGGGGGTTGGACTAGATGACCTCCTGAGGTCCCTTCCAACCCTGATATTCTATGATTCTATGATTAATGTGATGTGGTGTACTCAGCAGTTTCTATGTCCTGTCCTAGCCTCCATGGCCCTGTGCCCTCAATAACATATGAAGGGATACACTGGATCTGAGTGTGGATGATGAGGTCACCTCTCTTTCTGTCTTTCCCAGAGCCATTGTATGGAGCACAATAACAAGAGCAGGCAACATTTGTCATTCTTTGTGCTGCTGATGCTCTATTATGTCTTAAAAAACAAAAAAGGGGTCTGTCGCTGACTACAATTTGGATGGAAGGACACAGTAGGAGTAAAACACTATACAGAGGTAATAGACTGATAATTTGGTGTAAAGATCCATGGAAATCTTATGTAAAGTGAGCACGATTTTTCTGTAATACTCATTTTGTATGCTCATTGCAAATGTTTATATTTATAGTAGAGCCGTACTTTATATGAGCTGGAAAATGCAATACAATCAAGAGTGTAGGAACAGATTCTGGGCTAAATGACACTGGTGTAAAACCACTGATGTCAACAGTTAGTTTGGATTTACAGCAATGTCAGTGACATCAGAATCTGTCTCTGAAGCTCCATCCCTAATTTACCCTGTTGTGAGGAACTGTGGGATTCACAGCATCATTGTTCTCCAATTTGTTTATTAGAGCCAGAACAGACAACGTAACTAAATATATGAGCTCACTATTTTCAATTAGGATCATACCTATTTATTCCAGTGATACAGGCATCCTTGCTTAGTTAGCAGTTAAATTGGCTAATAATACAAATCTCAGTCCCTACTGAATGAAGAAATGTTCCATTCTCTTCTGTTCTTACCCCTAAAATGCATGCATCTATCAATTCACTTCAAATACCAGCTACTACATTCTCTAGGACATCACTGTCTAACTCCTTTAACTGGTTCTCAGTTTCCCCACGTGCTCTTATTATATGGGCCTGTTCCTGCTGCCAATTAATTCAATATCAAACCCCTCCTACCCGCCCCCAACTTCTTGCCTTCCTTGGAGCTATATATTTACAATAGTCCCTCTTAGATGTGGATTGTCATACTATTGTTCTGAGATACTACTATATGTGATCTTATACATTTATCACAGACCGTGAGAACACATACTATAGGTATAAGGGCGAAGTTATTTTTTTCCAGATTGTCATAACTTTAACAGCATCATTTTTGTGCTTAAATTTATCTGTTTAGTATTTTCTAGAAGAAATTAGACATGATATTTTTCCTCTAAACATACCGTCAGCAGCCACATATGGGTTCTGCTGTTCTGAATAGCACTTTGATGCAAGTTATAATATAAGCTACATGATGGAATTGGGAAATAAAATGGAAATGATAATTTGGCTTCAGGTACTTACTCCAGCTGTGAAATTGTAAGTCAATTTAACTGTAGACTTTTGCTTTTAACTTTTATTTGACAACAACAATTTAGTCACCAAGAAACATTTTATGGATTGTCATTGCTAATTTTTTTTCTTTTAGGAAAGTGGATTTGAGTTTAAAGTAATTCAAATCGAGATTCTCTTATCTATCCCCAGAGTACAC
Organism: Chrysemys picta bellii; assembly: GCF_011386835.1. Classification (NCBI taxonomy): domain Eukaryota; kingdom Metazoa; phylum Chordata; order Testudines; family Emydidae; genus Chrysemys; species Chrysemys picta. Next base: position 186,334,544 of record NC_088793.1, read on the forward strand.
TAGTTCACAGAAGTTCCAACTATCATTTGGCATGAGTAAAGTGTGCAGGATTTGGCTCAGCAGAGGCACAGCATAACCCATAGAGGTGTATGTTTCCCCACCTTGGCCCATCAACATGCCTCAGCCATCTTCTGGAGATTCTGCCTCTAAAACCATGTGTTACATCCTCCCATCATCACCCTTGCTACCACCGGTGAAGCTGTTCTAGTGGCAACAGTGACTTGTGTTGAAAAGCCACTAACATTTTTACCACTGTCATCTTACCCTGCTCAGAGCAGGTCTAGATAACACAGTGATATAAATGCTGAGTGCCATCAGCAAGTGTTCCACATGAGATCTCCCTTTGTTGCTACCACTTACGGTGCTGCACCATTGGCAGTGTAACAGTGGGACATTTTAAGAAAAATGCCAATGTACCCCAAGCCTAAGGGTGCTAATGTAATTCAGTCTCCATACCCATTAGGGCTGCCAGAGCCTTTCCCCACTGCAGGGAAAGGCCATTGTGCTCTCATCAGAGACTGCCAATAAGAATGCCAACTTTGAGGCTGATTTTTGTGATGTGAAGCTCATCTGCAAATCTCACTTCATTCACATGCAGTACAGTAGACCACTCTGTAGTAATCTGTTGGAAACAGTTTTGTTTAGGTTGATACCAGTGACCTAAAATTAAAAGGCTCCAAAACCCACTATCCTCCTCTGAGTTCAGAACTATCTTTAGTCTTATCTATTTCTATATGCAATTTCACTTACAGAATTACCAGTTTTCATGCATTAACTGTATCCATTTGCACCACTTGTACCACTGGATCTTTTAATGTTTCCATATGACTTCCTCAGTTCCAATCTTACTATAACTGTACAATGGCAAATGCTACTAATATTTTCCTACCATCTGTGAGGGCTTCAAGGATGGCTTTTCAATGTCAATAATTATGGACTGCAAGACACCTATCAAATCTGTTCTTGAAATGATAAAATGCTCAATGAAGAGAATAATAGAAAAGACATTTTGTCAGTGCACTCAAGGATGAAGAAAATGCATATGGAAACACTTTGGTTAAATATATTACTAGAAAATCTTAAAGTACCATCCTGGAAATGGTTCTGTTTTAAAAATATATATGTGTGAGACAATCACAGAGACTTGAGATATTCTGTACTGTGTTCTTAACCAAAGAAACTGAAGTTGTTGAGCGCAATATAACGTGACAATCATACAGATCAAATATTGTTTCTTTTATAGCTTTGGCTATAATTTTGTTATATTAAATTCCAAATGACTTAATACTTTTTTCTCTGTTCCAATAACACATTTTAGACTTTACACATTTGTCTGTAGGAAATATATCTGAGGCTCTGGAGTTCATCTTGTGTATTTTAGTGTGATTGTGAAGAATTGGATTTGTACACTGTGTTTCCATTATAATTAAAAGGGACTTTCTTGAGGAACTGATGAATGCATTAATTTGTTTAGGCATTATGTTTGGCTCTTAAGCCATCTGCCAATCACTCCTTTTACCAGTGCCGCTCTCTTTCCCCTGCCTGGATCTCCTCCTCTGATCTTATTTTCCTTTTGTGGTTGACTGATGGTAGTGTAATATATGCACCAATGAGGTGGATAGTATGGTTTCCTTTTTACCCAAAGTGTTCATAACTCTTTACGAGGCTTCTTCTATGCAGATGTTCATTCCCTTTTCCACATAAAATTGTTTGCCTGAATTATTCACTCTTCCTTGATTATCACTTCAAAAGTTTTTTTTTCTCTTACTTAATTGACCTCTCAGAGTTGGTAAGACAACTCCCACCTGTTTATGCTCTCTGTATGTGTGTATATATATCTCCTCAATATTTATTCCACTCTATATGCATCCGAAGAAGTGGGCTGTAGTCCACGAAAGCTTATGCTCTAATAAATTTGTTAGTCTCTAAGGTGCCACAAGTACTCCTGTTCTTTTCACTCTTCCTATTCCACATTTTATATATGTCTTAAAACTCACAAAAAAGTGTGGAGTTTTTTTAAGCATAAAATTGGCTTATTGGTCCTGACATTCCACTCTGGTACACAGGTGTAATTCTAGAGTAGGGAATGGGGTTATGGCAGGGGAGTGGAGAACTGGGCCCAACAACTGTAAAAACTGTAAAAAAAACAACAACCTGCAATGATATGGAGTTGATCAAGCATTCAACAAAACAAACCTGTGATGAAATTTGGCTGTTTTTTTAAATTCATAATTCATTCATGAAGCAACTTCATTAGCTGTAAATGTATGCAATATTTGTAAGTACTTGCCAAATAGTTTGTATAAATGTCACTCATGAACTCTTCACATCAAATACATGCTATGCATTTTCATTTTTTCTCTGTGATTGTCAGATAATATAATTTCTGTTCCTTGGTTGCCTAACTACAACTTTTTAAACAGGAGAATAATGAACAATAAATTATGAATAGCAGATAAGAAATATGATTATGAAAACAGTACAAATTCATGAAACTTTGGAGATTTGCAAACAGGAGTATCCACTGGAATTTCAAATATTTGACACTTTGTTCTGATCCAAAGCCCACTGAAGTCAATGAAAAGATCTGGAGTGACTTCAATGTTTTTTGGATCAGACCTATAATGAACAATCTAGGTTAAGCCTTGGCCCACTGAAATCAATAGGAGTTTTGCCATTGACTTCACTGGAACCAGGATCTCACCCTGTGATTCCACAAATATTAGCAGATTGAATTTGAGATCATTCTCTAGTATCTGTGTGTGTCTGCTTTCTCATTGTTTGACCAGCTCTAGGCAATAGTAAAGAATACATGATAAATTGGAGTGGAAGTATATTTATGATTCTTTACTAAATAATCTCATAGTAAAAAATGTATATATGAAAAATGTTAGATAAAAATAATGGTAAAAGAAAAAGTTTGCAAAAGTTCATAGGTGATTTTCTGTAATTGCTCTGTTCTAACCAAACATTTAGAGAATATTAGGAGCTATTGCCTGACTGGACAATTTGTAGCATGAGCTCTCAAACTCAGTAATTTCTTAAATTGAAAATAATAGGAAGAACAACAAGCTTCGTAACGTGCACTTTGGACTACTACTGTACACGTACACTAGGGGAATTTAAAAAAGACCAGGAACAAAGAAACAAGCAAATAACAGAAAGAATTTATTGCATGTCATCCTTTTGGTTGAACCAGGCAAACCCTTTCAATATGCCACCTTCATAGCAGCAAACTTTGTTTTGATAAATCAATGATATAATATGTTTATGGATGCACATGAATCAGGATTCAGAACCTTTAGCATTTTATTATGGGGAAAATAAATATATTTGTCATATTTATCCATTAACAGTACAAGGTTGGCAAATCTGTAAACACAGTTACCTAAATTGCTCACTCGATGAGATAATGGACATCTATTCTATTAATAAAAGTCTGTATGCAACATTTGTATGCAACATGTGTGTACACATTATAGCCCAATTTGCATGTTTACTACCATAATTTGACACAGTAGCTGTTTTCATCCCCACATGCAATAAAGGTGTGCTGCACACACATTTTACAGGCAAACTTTTAACAACTTTTTAGCATTCATTTGAAAATTTTGCCCCTAAATTATATTTTCAAGTGGCTTTTAATTAAAGGAGGTTTTAATCAGTTTGATGCATCTCACCGATTCTGTCTGTGATATCTAATGCTCTCCGAATAGACACAGAATAGTAACTGCAACATATATTTGTGAACAACAATGTGTGTCTGGATGCAAGAGTCAGGGAGAAAGAAGGAAACAACATGACTGTGGCTGCTTCATTTTTGAGAGTTTCCTTGAATAAGGAAACTAACTAGCTTCTTTCTTTCAGTGGGTGTCTGTAAAAATCCAACATTCACCAATCTTGGCCATACACTGTAGTACGAGATTGTGATAAGGATATGACTATATTTGGAGCAGTGTGTGTGATTCACAGCTCATGCAGATATACCCACACTAGCTCTGTTTGAGTTACTGCCTAAAAATAGCTGTGTGGGCACAGCAGCATGGTTGGCAGCTGGGGCTAGCTATCAGAATACATGCCCAGGCGTTATACTTGGGGTGGCTAGTGCAAGCCACTCCCTAAAGTGCACTTTGGCAAACCACTGCCAAGCAGAGCTAGTCGGGTACAGCTACAGAAGCTGGGAATCACACCCTGGTTCCAAGGGTAGACATATCCTATTTTTTTCTAGGGGAATATTGTACAGCAGTACCTCAGCCATCATTCTGAACTACTTGATTTTTCAGTGGTACCCACTGTTTCAGTCCAAATGTAACCCTGCCCTTATTTTATTTTTGTAAAGAAAGTTTCGGATTTGATATTTTGATGACTCAGGCTAATAAACCTCGAACCAATCAGTTTCTCCCAGAATGAATAATAGTATTCTCTGAATAGTACAAATGAACATGATGCCAACTACAGCAGCATGGTCTGAGTGACACACTAACAATTCTGAATGGAGCAATGCCAGATGACACCAGCTGATGGTTTGGCCCCATGTATATGGCACTAATAAAAAAAAACAATGACTCCCAGTACCTGGTGCACACTAATGGAATGCATATTAGGCTTAGAAGAATTCCATATAATTACATGGTTAATTAAAGTTGTTGACTTCCATGTAGGACACTATGTAGTCTCCAGAGAGAGAGAGAGAGAGTGTGTGTGAGAGAGAGAGAGAGATTCCCTTCATTCATAGGAACTGAAAGGATATCCCTGAAGTAGTCTTAAGCCAGGCAAGGTAGGAGAGTATCAGGCAGTAACTTCTTTATTGCATTTTTAAAAAATCTTCTATAGTTAATTAAATAAAAGTGTTAATCTATGACCAGCCACAGTGCTGACTGAAACAGTGCAACAGTCCTGCTCCATTATTGCTACAAGTATTACAAAGCTGGGTGAAATATATATAATAATGCAATGGTCCAAGTACTGTCCCTTGATGCTTTGCAAATTGCCTGTCTAAAATAGTTTGGGGAAATGGAACAATGGAGTTAGCTCCTGCCTTGGCCATTTTAATGCTCAAACAGAAATCATTTGCATAGTGACTGATTTTGGCTCATAAACAAACATAAATTTAATTAACTAATGACATTATTTAAGAGCTAGTTACGTTTTGAAAATGAATGGCATTCCAGAAGTGAACCTTAAAATTATGAAAATTGTAACTGATCTGAGATAAAATAAGGTCTTCCCATCCCCCCATGTTATAGCCCCTCCAAGCTTCTTGATGGACACATTGGTAGAAGTCAGATCCTTCTTGTCCAAAAGCCGATGCCCTAACACTCAAGTTAAAGGGGAATCTCCACTAGGTACTAGTAGTATGAGGCCTATGACATATAGTCAAGCAATTCTGTAGAGGTCAGGGGCACACATATACATTTCCTTTCCTAGTGTATTATCAACTGGTCAATTATATTTTACAGGAAATTTCTGATTTGACCAGAAGAAATACACTGCTACCTCGATATAACGCCCCCAGATATAACACGAATTCGGATATAACTCAGTAAAGCAGTGCTCCGGGGGGGCGAGGCTGTGCAGTCTGGTGGATCAAAGCAAGTTCAATATAACGCAGTTTCACGTATAACACGGTAAGATTTTTTGGCTCGCAAGGACAGCGTTATATCGAGGTAGAGGTGTAGTTATTTCCACAATGATAAATAACACTAGATAACATGGGTGCCAAATTCAATGTTGCTGACAAAATGGAGCATGAACAATATATAAACATACTGATGTTCTATTTGAGCTAATTTTTGAGCTGGTTAAAGATAGAAGTGGGCCAAAGCTGGAGATTTTGGGTTTGAACTCTACTAAGTCCTGGAGCTGGTTTTGTTCAATATCTTCATTAATGATCTGGAGGATGGCATGGACTGCACTCTCAGCAAGTTTTGAGATGACACTAAACTGGGAGGAGTGGTAGATATGCTGGAGGGTAGGGACAGGATACAGAGGGACCTAGACAAATTAGAGGATTGGGCCAAAAGAAACCTGATGAGGTTCAACAAAGACAAGTGCAGAGTCCTACACTTAGGATGGAAGAATCCCATTCACTGTTACAGACTAGGGACCAAATGGCTAGGAAGCAGTTCTGCAGAAAAGGACCTAGGGGTTACAGTGGATGAGAAGCTGGATATGAGTTAACAGTGTGCCCTTGTTGCCAAGAAGGCTAACGGCATTTTGGTCTGTATAAGTAGGGGCATTGCTAACAGATCGAGGGACATGATCATTCCCCTCTATTCAGCATTGGTGAGGCCTCATCTGGAGTACTGTGTCCAGTTTTGGGCCCCACACTAAAAGAAGGATGTGGAAAAATTGGAAAGAGTCCAGCAGAGGGCAACAAAAATGATTAGGGGGCTGGAGCAAATGACTTATGAGGAGAGGCTGAGGGAACTGCGATTTTTTAGTCTGCAGAAGAGAAGAATGAGTGGGGATTTGATAGCTGCTTTCAACTACCTGAAAGGGGGCTCCAAAGAGGATGGATCTAGACTGTTCTTAGTGGTACCTGATGATAGAACAAGGAGTAATGGTCTCAAGTTGCAGTGGGGGAGGTTTAGGTTGGATATTAGGAAAAACTTTTTCACGAGGAGGGTGGTGAAGCACTGGAATGCGTTACCTAGGGGGGGGGTGGAATCTCCTTCCTTAGAGGTTTTGAAGGTCAGGCTCGACAAAGCCCTGGCTGGGATGATTTAGTTGGGAATTGGTCCTGCTTTGAGCAGGGGGTTGGACTAGATGACCTCCTGAGGTCCCTTCTAACCCTGATATTCTATGATATTCTATGATTCTATGATTATAAGTTCAGGAGTGTTTGATTCAGGCAAATCTCTAATACAAATACAAAAATGACCTTATTTGTTTTCAAAATAATTCATGCAATAGCTTTGAAAGTTCTACAGGTAGTTTAGAAAGTACTGCTGTCAACCACAAAGAATAGTAATGTTAAGTGTAGTCAGAGCTGCCTTGAGTAGTAGATGTTTGAAATCCTTTCTGTTTTGTAGATATGGTAAACAAATCCCGCTGGCTGACTATTTCCAAGCATTCATATTATCAGTTCCCTCAGCATTAAGAAGCCACTCACAAAAGAGGGAAGAGAAAAGCAATCTCAATATTGACTGAGTTTTCCCCAGTTCTTAGCACCCTGATGTCACAGGGCACAATCTGATATTTAATTGCTATACAGTATCATTGCAATAAACAGAAGAAGGATGCCACTGAATCATTCCTTTAGCGCAAGTGGTAGAGGCCTGCGCTTTGGGTCAGAAGGAGCCAGCTGTTCTTTCCTCATGTATGATTGCCTCAAGGTAGGAGGGTTCTTACAAATTAGGGGACCATATAGAATGGAATTAGAACTCCTGTGAACCTTAGATCCATGAGACAAGGGTCACAATTGATCCTATATCCCTCTCCTGGTTTAAGGCTGCTACTGTGACCAGCTATTCCATTAAAAGAGAAAAAGAAATGAAACACAAAATGAGTCTTGAAATTAATAGTGCTCAGCAAATAATGCATAATGAATCGTTTACTCAATGAATGTAATCTTTTTTCTATTTTTGAAATATTCATCAGCAGCTTCATAAATATCACAATGTATTCATTATTTGAAATTCTTCAATTAAATATTTCACAAGGTTTATTTACTGTCTGGTTTGTATTTGAAATTTAACATTTAACATATATAAGTCTAGATTGTGCCTTGGTGTACATGCCTATACTGGATGAAGAACCCCCTTGCTTAAGGCCATGACTAAAGCTACAATCTAGCCCTTAGTTATTTTGAATTATAAAAATGTACTCATTCTACACACTTGGCATATGTACAACTATTAATGCTATATACAGCAGCTAGGGCCAATGTCCAAAAAACTAATTCCTTCTAGATCTCCCTCTTCCCTCCAAATCTAGACTTCCTTACCCTTTCATGAAAAACCTGTGTGAGCCATCTCTTCTTGGATTGCCTACTCCAGACTTGGTTTTTAATACCCCTATTATAAAACCATAAAATAGCTCTTTTGTTAGCAAGCCTTGGGTAATTCCTCACAAAGAAATATGCTTACACTAAGATGTAAGGCTATTGCCAATCCTCAATAGAGACTAATTTATGCATGTAACCCTTCTGCCCCTCTGAGTTGGCAGCAACAAGGGCCGGGTTCAGTATCTAGGGGTTCCGTTTCAATAACGCAATGCAAAACCGGCTCGAGCCCCCACCCAGTGACCTGGGACAATTACATTCCACTCCCCAGGCGCCTCTAGGAGGCAATACTTCCCCTCTCACAATCACGGAGTCTGAGTGTAGCAAAAGCCTTTTAATAAAGAGGGAAACAATGCGGCATTATGTTGGGGAAACACCACAAACAGGATTCATAACAGAAACCATGAGCAAAAGACCCACCTCCAAGTAAGTCTGGCAGTGTCCTTTTCCCCTCAGGGTCTTAAGTCCAATCACCCCAAAGTCCAACAACCCCAAAGTCTCTGTCCCTGGTCAGTGCCGCCCCAGAGTTCAAAAGTTTATCTGCAGAGTTTTACCCCCCCAGCCTGGGCGGAAATGGGGGGGGGCACACGGAATGTTAAGGGGCCCCTTATGTGGTCCGAGGCCGACTGCCCCACCTCTCCGTGGAGTTCTGCTGCAGCCTTTGCCACGAATGGCTTCGCTCTACCAGCCGTGCTGCGCCACTCCGCTCCGCTCCTCCAGCCGTCCCTGCAAACTGCTCTGCTCTGCTCCCCATTCCGTGGGCCGCTCCATCCGTCCCACAAACTGCTCAGCTCTGCCAGCTACTCCACTCTACCAGCCATCCCATGAACCGCTCCAGCTGCCCCCGCAAATGGCTCAGCTCTGCTCTGTGCCACTCCACTCTCTGTTCCATGGGCCACTCCAACCATCCCACAAACTGCTCGGCTCTGCCAGCTGCTTAGCAATATATCTTCAGGCTCCCCCACTGGTTAACACAGCACTCAGTGATCTCAGCTCAGCAATTTTAGTTCTTTTAATGATTTCAGCTTGTAGTAGGGGAGCCCCAGTGCTGGTGCACCATTGGCCCAAAGTGAATTCAGTTCAGCAACTTCTAGCTAGACTCCTAATGGAAGCAAACTTAGCTCTGCTATTTAACAGTGGAAGGAGAGGGTAGCGCAATTGGTGTTCCAGGCCCTCAAAAGGGGCCCATATCATTAGGTACACGTACCTGCCCCCAGCCTCTCTCCATTCACTGGGTTTTGTAACCCATGCCCCTTGTCTAGCGAGTGCTACTTAGTTACTGGTGAATCCCTCTGTCATACAACAGTTCCACTGGCCTTGATTCACAGAATCAGGGTAATAACACTTTATTCTTCCTGCCCCACTAACAGAGAAACTGGGGATCCCACACCAGCCAAAGTAACCACTTTCAGTTGTTGTTATCCCAGGCTAGGCGGGTGTGTGTGCCTATGCAAACAAGATCAGCCCATGAAGTTCTTTTCCACCCTCGCATAATTCACCACCAGATGTCAGGGTAGAGCTTATCCTCACTCTGCTTACATGCATATAGAAATTGTAAGGACTCTAAGATGCAACAGACTCATACAGCCAAGGAAAAGCATTCAGAAATTACATTAAAGGTGGGATTTTCTAAAGCACTCAGCATTGGTTTAATTCTGCCCCCATTTAAGTTAGTGAAAATTTTATCATTGATTTAAATGTGTGCAGAGTTAGGCCAATGCTTTTGCAAACTCCCCCAGAAGTGTTATACAAGGTGATTGATCAGATATCTGAATTACCAGGATGATAGCTACAGCACAATAGCAGATTTAGGGACAGATTCTGAAATCCTTGCTCAACTTGAGTCGTACCTGACTCTGTAAGTACATATATACTCACACTGTTCTAATGCAAAGTACCAGAGAGTCATATCAGAATGAACAGTGAACACAACACATGGGAGGCATTGCCCAGCAATCTTCTTCCACATTTCACAGCTTTCACACAGCATTGAGAAGCACACCACACTGCATCCTGTCCAGTCAGCTATATCATCAAACCACACTTTCCACAGGCATCCCCTTTCTCTGGCACCTGCAAAACTTGTTTCACCAATCTTCCTCTGCTCATCGGACCCTCATGTCCCACAACTCAAGTTTTCTTTGTCTGATTGTCTTGATGATATCTGGTATCACTCCAGTTATGTTGTAAATTAGAGTGATTACTACCTTGTTAGTCATGTGTGAGGATAGCTAATATGCAGCAATTGCCGGTAGCATTTTATTTCAAAGGCAGAAAGCTTCCTAATGTCCCCTTTTCTTAATGTCAGTGTCTCACAAGCATATAGCAACATGCTGAAGACAAGAGATTGCAGCAATTTCTTTTTACACTTCACTTTACGCTTCTCCAAATACAGCAAAGTGTGACTACAACAATAGCTATAACTCCAATTCTACGATGGATCTCAAAATGAAGTTTAGCATCTCTTGTAGTCATACTAACCTGTTATTTGATGTGCTCACTGCACTCCAACTCCTCAGATTTGGTTAGAAATATCTTCATTTTTTCAATACTTAGATATTAACATTATCTTTGTTTTTCCATCTGATATCTTTAGATCAAATTTCTCTCCTTCCATTGCTACTCTTTCTAGCAATTTTTGCATCTCTTCGTAGCACAATCCAGTCAGATCAATATCAGCAGCAAAGGCCAGGTGACTAATTTTTCATCCAACAATGGGTACACACTCCTGTAGGTTTCCATCAGTGACTCTTCTTAAAATTCCTTCAAGATAACAGTTGAAGAGGGTTGATGATAGCATGCAGGCCTGTTTTATACCTATCCCCAAAGTCAAACCAACTACTTTGCTCAGGCCCCACAAACCCCTAAGATGTCACACTTCCATAGAGATTTTGTATCAGCCATATTATGTTTTTACCAACTCCAACCAGACGCAGGATCGTTTGTGCCATATGCTGTCAAACATCTTAGCAAAATCCACAAAGACATGGACCACTTTCCCATCATTCTTCAGCTAGGAATTTCTCAGTCTTTGTCACAATTCTCTTCAGGATATGCAGCTGTATTTTGGTAGGGTGTTTCAAAAATGAGATTGTGCAGTAATTTCCACAAAAAGTAGAGTCCCCCTTTTTATGAACAGGAATGATTAGGGACTGTGTCCAACTCTTGGGCCATCTTCCAGAATCCCAAATGACACTGACAAGCTTATGTTATGCTTGTATGAGTGTCTCACCACCACTTCTAATTAGTTCCGCTTCTATGTTATCCACTCAAGGGACTTCATTGTTTTTCAGTGTCTATAGTGCATCAGTGGAACTACTTCTGGCATAAAGTACTATTCCACGTGGCTTTGGAAGGCAGAATCTGGTTCTGAGATTTTTCGTCCTAGTCTGAATTTGCCTGCCCTTTTTGCTATTAGAAAAAAATCAGGAACTAAATGTGTTATAATATTCTCATGCAGTAGGTGTTTCACTAGAGAATTGCACAATATTATCATAACCATTCACTGCTTTTAAATTGCAGCTCTCTTTTCCTCTGCTCCATCTCCATAAATCATTTTTCTTTCTGCCAATGTGACAGTCATTGTATCAATTTTTGTAAAGCATTATCTGCTCTTTTCCCTGCCTCTCCACGGCAAAGCACTGTGTGATACTTGTCTGTAGGATGCTATGCAAAAATTAATTGCATTGTAAAAACTCCTTGGACTCTCATTCTACTCTCCTAGTGACTCTTGTCCTCATTTGGCAATTTAACTGATGCTTCATATAGTCCTTCCTTTTAAAGAGAATAGTAAGACGTTATTCCCAAGGAGCATCTAAAAGCTTTTCTATTCTTTTGTTTTTGTAATTTTTGCTTTCTATTTTTATAGCTCTTCCCAGTGTGTATTACTTTATAGCTGTCACTGTTGTACTTGCTTTGCTATATGTCAGCACAGTTACATAGCAGATTGAAATCCATCTATGTTTTATTGGCTGTTTCCTCTGTGTCCTCTTCTTCTCCACAATTTAGTGTCATCAGTAATTTGAACTAGTTCACAGATGTTTCCTTCTTTCAAGTCATTTATAGTGATTAAAACCAGCAGAGGTCCAAGTACCAATTCCAATGGGAAGCCAAGTAACATTTGCCCAGCTGAACAGATAGTATTTATTTATTACTGAGGCGGTGAGGTTAGCTGGTAGCAGAACCAGATCTAGTTGAATGACTAGCAGAAAGAGAAAAAGGCCCAAATATTAGGCATGTATCACAGGCCTCCAGCAGAAGAGGAAAACTCTTGAGTTGGAACAATAATACTTGGGAGAATAGTTCAGATAAGATTCGTAAGCCTGAGTTCCTGAATCTGCTCTCATTTACACCAGTGTAAGTCAGCAGAATTGACTTTGTGAAACAAACAGCTTTAAGTCAGAGGAGAATTGAGCCCTGAATGCTTTGAATACAGCTGAACTGTATTCAAAGTATCCAAATCTAATAGCCTGATTCTGCGATTTGCTGAGTTTCTCCAACAAGGTGCTGACTTCATTGGAGTTGAGGGTGCCTGAAACCAAACAGGGAGCATGCAGGATCAGGTCCTGAATAGACACACAAACTGTCTAAATGAACAGCCACATCACCCATAAGGAATTGTATGTCCAAGCCTTTTGATCTTTGCCGTTAGAGTATGTTTCTGGCACTTTTACTGTTTCTAAGTTCTCCACCAGTATGTCTAACATGCGTATGTGACTATGCCGAGTTTCTGAGCATTGTTTTCATTATTACATATTTTCATAAACTCTAACTTCACCATCCCCTACCCTTGGCCCAAGTATACTTCTGCTTTTCAGTCAGTGTCACTATTCAACCTGGTAGTGGGAGATGGCAGAGTTTACCTAGACTCAGGCTCCAATTTGGTGTATTTTATCTGAAGCAATTAATGCCAAACACAAAATGTATTCTCACTTGGATATAGCTTATGAGTTTGCTGACTAAAGGACTTGTTCTTCTCTCATGCTTGTGTAAACCAGGGAGAACTCCACTCAAGTCAGTGGAGTTACACCTGTGTAAGCAATGGCTAACATACATTGAAACAATTGGAGGAGCTTTTGCCACACCAATGCAGGAGGAACTGTGGTGCAGAACTGCTTTCCCAAGCCAGGGAAAGGGGACAGGCTTCCCCATACTTGAGCGTAAATGAGATTTGAGTTAGGCCTTAAATGAAATCAGCACAGTGCATGGGGTTTAGTGATGTGATTCATGTTAATGACAATTGGATTCAAGTTCCCCTCACCACTTTAACAATTTGTCACTACTGTTTTGATTCAAAAAAGATCAGCATCCAAAAGACAAGGTTTACAGACTCAGAGATGTGGACACATTTGCAAATGGTGTCAGTTTTGCTTCTATTCTCTTTTTGAAGAGATCTCTTGGATTTTCACCAGTGAGACTGGCTCCTGCATGCCAAAGATAATTAAGGAGCTGATGGTCTCCTCTCAAAAACTTTTGCTGTCCACATGCAGAGAATAACAAAACATATTTCTCTCCATCCACCAGAAGGGAAACAATGAGGTTCCCTTGAAGGCATCTCCTTCTGTGAGGATCGGGGGGGCTGTTGGGGCAGAGAGGATCCAAGGATTTGGATGGGCTAGTTCCTAGCTCTATAATGGGCTGAAGTAAAATCCCAGATCCAAATGCCTCAGAATTTTAGGACAGTGAAGATCTAGACTCTCATGCTTGGGCCTATCTGTAACAATAACGTTTATTTTCCCTGGTTTTACAGTGGAATTGGTTTTCTTCAGACAATATAAATTAGTGGAGTCCTAGCCTGACAGAAGAGTTGTTGGTCTCATCGCACAAAATTTTTGCCACCTTACTCCATGAGCAGTAAGCAATTTACTCCCCACATAGATTTCAGTAGGGCTACTCATGGTGTAAGGTGCTACTCAGCATGAGTAAGGGCATCAGATCTGTCTACCAGTGAACATTTCAGTAGAACATTTATGAAACACAGAAATTCCTGATTTGCTCAGATATCCAACATATGTTGTAGAAATACTGTCTCCAGTGTTCCACTCAGCTCCTATGGGGCATATAAATCTTTAAGCAACACAAAGGGCATTATTCTCACCAGTGTCAGAAAAGCCGAGGTTTGTCCTATTGACTTAACAGCATCTGCATGAAATTGCTGATTCCATATTTCCATAAGTGGCCTTTTAACATTTTTCTTCATCTTCTTTTTTGTTTTAGCCAGGATACTTCTGTTTCTTCACTCTCTCCAAGGGCTGTTATTTTTTACAATTCCATCCTCAATGCCATGTTTTTCTCCTTACATTTTCCACTCACAAAAGAAAAAACATGCAAATTCAGTTCTTATTATGCATTTATTTGTATTCCAGTAGCACCTATCGGTTGCAACTGAGGTAGAAGCCCCATTGTACTAGGTGGTTATACATAATAGGAGACAGTCTGTGCCCTGCAGAGCTTATAGACAAGACAGAAAAGAGCATAAGAAAGAAAGTATGATTATTCTCCTTTTTACAGATGGGGAACTGAGGCACACAGCAATTAAGTGACTTGCCTAAAGTTGCACAGGGAATCTCTGGCAGAGCTGGTAATTGAATCGCGATCTCCGGAGTCCCAGTTCAGTGACCTCAAAAAAAAGATAGAACCATCAAATATTAAAGTGTGCCATATTAGAAAGCCACAGGGATCTCACTTTTGGCTAAAACCTTGTTTGCTTATTATGTAAACTATATATCTTTCTAAGGGACTTATATGGCCGCTTATGGCAGTCTATCTGAGCACCTCACAATCTTTAATGCATTTACCTTCACAGCACTCCTGTAAGGTAGGGCAGGCCTATTATACCCATTTTACAGAGTGGGGACTGACACACAGACTGACTTGCTTAAGGATACATATAAAGTCTGAGGCACATCAGGGAACTGAACCCAGGTTTCCTGAGTCCCCTACACATCTTATCTACCTTACTCTTTATCTGCATTGGGTTTGTTCCACAATCCATTGAAGAGCACACCCACAGCGCATATTTATTTCTTGCAGTGAATTTCTTTACCTCGGGTGGTCCATAACTCATGTCACTTTATATTATATTTTCCCAGCTAAGCTTTCAAATTGTTTAATAAAAAACATGCAGATATTTGAATACCCAGTATTGATAAATGATAAGTGACATTAATGCTAACCACTAGTCTATTTTTAAAAATTATCACCAGTTCATTGAAAGGCATTTTGTGAGAGTGGCAAAAAATCCTTTAAGAACTGGGTCAAAATTTCAATCTTTCTACTAGAAGACTGCCTCAGTAAAATTGTTTGCAGTGGTAATCTTTTCAGCACTGCCTTTAATAAAAACAAAACAAAAAAATGCCACTTTCATACAATAGCAAAGAATCCAGAGTTTTAATCACTTATTACAAGTTGAAGGTGATTTGAAAGTGAGACAGCTCAAAGTGGAGAATTTATCCTGTTTATGAATAGAAGGCAGAGGAACGGTGAAATGCTACACTTTGCTAACACAGGTATTCCCTTTAGCATTTGCAATCTGTGGAATCCTCATGAAATCTGGAAAGTCAACCAATTTTTGAACTCCTAAGTCTAGCAAAAAGAAGAACTAAATGTAACAATAGACTGAATGCAAATAAAGACATTCCAATTTTTTTTTTTTTTTGAAAATAGCCTTCTAGCCCATTTACAAGCATTAGGGGATTCTTCCCCCAACTCCTATTATAACAAAGTCCTTTTTCACAGAACCACAAGCACATTTCTGGGAAAACATGAAAGACTCATTCCGATTTACAATCATTTGAGATTCATTATCAGAAGTTTTCATAGTCCATGACAGTAGGTTTTTAAATAGCAACGTAGACTCACGCTTAGTGACCTCAGGAGATAATCCAATTTGTTTTTCCAAATGGCTATATAGTAATTGGCCATGGAATATATTTCTTTTGTCAGTGGATGTCACAGTTCATTTCATTTATCCACTGGTTATGTTCTTGAGGTAAAAATATAAGTATTGACATGCTGGAGCTAACATAGCTGTAAGTGCCAAGTGGAGAAAAGCTAATTGACATTAATAAAAACTTCTGTGTCATCTTCTCAGAGTGTTGAGAGTGAGGCTATAAATAGAACAAAAACAAAACCACACACTCTTCTGGATCTATACTCCAGAAGAAAATGTGCCCCTTCTGGCAATGCATGTCCAAGGAGTCTCAGCAGGCAATGAACTCTCCCTGTAACTGTGGGCTAATCACACACTAACCCTTTTAAAATACAGGAAGCATGGAAGTAAACATGGAAGCAGTGTGATCAGATTTAAAAAGCATGCTGGGAAGTCTGTGAAGAAGCCCCCCAGTTTTTTCATATCTGCCAAGTTTGACTTTTAAAGTGAATTAATGTACAAATTGATAAAAAATATTTCTAGCGATTTCAGGCACTGGATCATGACAAGTTCCTGCCACACACACCTGACTATGGTGCTCTTTTCACCAAATCAAAATTAGCTCTATAAATTCCCTTGGCTTGCCCTGTACAGTTACTCTATTAAACAGAGTTGGATGTGGGCATTAGGATAAGATAAGTTTATCTAAGCTCTGGCAAATTTTGTAAACAAGATACAACTAGTGACAGACCAAAACCAGAACCATCCATCTGAACCATCTCAACCTATGGATGGTTGTTCCCAATGGAATCAGGATCTGAATCATATTTTGACTTTGCAAAACAAAAAGCAACCAACGAATTTAGACCAACAAAATTTAAAGACTCCAAACCATCCCCAAGGTCCACTCATCTATGGATACAGGTAGATAGAGAGAGACTGCAAATTGAGAAAGGAAGATTTTCAATTTTTTTTTTAAATAATTTAAAAATTAAGTGCCATGTGAAAAGTGGGTGCAAAACTCTATAATATCAGACTAGTACTGTTTTATACCCACACTACACAGGTGTAGATGACCACCTAAGGTATAAGGCAGTGGAGAATCAGGTCCTTAAAGTTTGATACTTTTTCCACACTATGTATTTCTTTGTCTTTATTTCAGTCTAATCCTCTCACCTTTTGTGTGTGTTGATAATGGTGTACATAGGATTTCAAAGCATTTCAGAGTTCAGACTAGGTCTAGTACAGAGAAATATTTCATCTTAGAAGCTTTGATCACAAAAACATATGAAGCTCCAGATGAAGCATTGCTACCAGATAAATAACTATAGTAACATGAAAGCTGTAGACACTACAGCAGATTTTGTAGTTTCATTCCCTTTAATTTTTCCTGACTTCAACTTAGAAATGCAAGTTGGGGCAGTTTTGCCTTTTCAAGTGTATGGCCTTAAATGAAGCTCTGTGGTGGCCCTAAAACTGCAGAACCCAATTCATTATGGTATTTATATGCAACTAGTTGCCTTGAATTGGGAGAACTAGGAGCTAGCTTGTTGCCAGGCAAACTACTGTCAAGGGTTCAGGCTGTATAATTAGTTACATTGAGACAGCGTGAGCAGGGAATGCTCTGAAGCTTTCAATTCCTCATTCAACTTGGTATAGTTCAATGATGGAAGTTTTTGGTGCAAGCTTGGAGAGTATGCCAATTCTCAGAGGATGAGTGTCTGTAGCAGCACATCCTTTTATCTCTAAATGCCCCTGGTTCAATCTCTGATGTGTCAGCCAAGATAATGGCCATCATACTTGCAGGTTGAGGGAAAAACAGTTTTCCTGTTAAGGTGAAATGGGAATCAGAGCAAACGCAAATAAGCTAAAACTAGTAGTCAGCAAGGAAACTACTGGCTCCATCTGGTCTGAAGTAGATGATGCAATGGGTACCTTGTCATCAGAGATGTGAGAATGGGCTTTGGGAGAATAAAGAGCTGTACTCCATTTAACAGCAGTGCATATGACATGGAACATACTCCACTCAGTTGTTTTGTTGTTGTTGTTGTTAGGATATGGGGTGGCTCTATGTTTTTCGCCACCCCAAGCATGGCAGGCAGGCGGTTTTCGGCGGCGCGCCTACGAGTGGTCCACCAGTGCCACGCCATTGGCGTCCCCACTGCCGAATTGCCGCTGAAGCCGCGGGACCGGCGACCTCCCGCAGGCATGCCTACGAAAGCCGCCTGCCTGCCACCCTCACGGTGACTGGCAGGCCGCACCCCATGGCTTGCCGCCCCAGGCACGTGCTTGCTGCGCTGGTGCCTGGAGCCACCCCTGGTTAGGATGTTTGCTGTTCAAATTGTATTTACTATAGAATGCCATTCTCCTGGGAGGAGTACATATCAGCTCTGAAGTTGGTAAAAAACTGGGGAAAGTATTTCAAAACAATGAACAGTTTTCCTGTTTGTTTTTCCTAGCTTGTAAATGTCATCAACATTTCAAATTTTGAAAAATGTTGAACAGCTCTATCCAAAGGCAATGCAGGTAAAAAGCTTAGTTACAAAGGAGCAAGGGACACATGGACATGTTCCTGATTTTATTGCAACCAAGGGTGGAACATCAATGGATGCCAGGTTGAATCCTGTATTATTAAATCTTACATCCCTCTCTCTTTGAGAGCTCCTCTAGAGCTCTGTGGTTCAGGAGGTCTTTGTGGGAGGGAGGGTGAGTGTTCTGACAAAAGCCACCTTGCCTCCCTTTGATATAGAAAGGTACCAACCTTTTCCCCATTTCTCTGAACAACTTTAACAGGGCATGTGATGCCTCTGTAGGCATTAATTAACTCTGATTAATTTTAAATCACCACACTACTAGTAGCAGAGTGGATTACACACAGACAGAGAGAGAGAGAGAGAGAGAGAGAGAGAGGAGTCAAATCCCATATTTATGGATTGCAAACACAGTGTTCCAGCCCTATGATAACTCATTACTCTCCTTACCACCACTTTGCTCCCTTTTCTCAACATTTTTTTCATTTTTCAGCCAGCACCAGAGAGAACTGAGGTCTGGTGCATCTCCCCTGGTAATTCAGGCACTGGCAACAGTGTATCAATGCAAGTTCTTGAGTGCCCTAAGATTTCATTAGGCTCTTTCTGATCTTCGTTTAATTTTCAGCCATTGCTTGTTTTTAGCTTCATATGCCTTAGCCTTAAAATCTGGGTGAAAAGGTAAATGAGACAGCAGTGTCATTTACTTGGTATTACCTGCTTGGAGACTGACCATTTCCCATTATGATTTCTTAGTATGAAATGCACAATACACCATGGCTGTATGTATATGTCTTCTCCGGTGTCCATTCAGCATAAATTACTACTTAGCCATGTGGTACTGCTCTAGTGAAAGCCATCATACCTTGTACCCTTCTATTGCCTTGTGAATCTGTTAGGTGAAACAAACATGTGAACCCAATTAGAGTTTACTGTGACACTATATTAAAGTGCTAGTGTTTGGGAGATAATGTTGCCACTTGGCAGCACTTTAAATGATGAGGACAGAGTTGGAGAGTATTATAATTTGTTAGAAAAAATTAAGGTGCACCATCTCTTAGGAAAGCATTTGCAACAGATACAGTAATGCAGAATGTAAAATAGGGACAGCAAATAGATAGGGAAAATGAATGGATAAGCTGTGTAATTTGTGAATATTTTACCGTATATTGCACAAACAGCTGCACATATAGTTGAGCAGTGCTGTTAGAATGCATTAAGCATGCTTGCAAATATGTATTACAAATGATCTTTTTACATAGCTTTTGGGGGCTATTTAGATTTAAATATGGTTGTTAACCATATAGTCTGTCCAAGATTAATGTCCAAGGCTGGGTTAAATGCAGGTGAAGGCTCATTTGTGTCTCTTAATTCTATTCAGTCTGAGTTTTGACACCATTTCAAAAGAACCTGGTTCCAAATGAGTAAAAAGTCCTATTCTATTAAAAGTTATCATTATTGTTCAGGGAAAAACTCATTTATACCATTAAAAATGGAAGAATACTTTAAAAATAAATGGCAGCTTTCCTATATATTGTCATAATTGCCAAATAATGACTCAAAAAGACTTTTATCCAATTTCCTAATATTCATGAGGTCTGATTTAATGAGATAATTAATTCAGAGGAGCATGATCCATGACTAGATTCTCATAGCCTGATACTATTTTTTTTTCCTTGTTCAAGTGACACTAGAAATGAAGTGTTCATCATTTCAGATTTGTCAATGGAGGAGCTTATATTAGGGCTTGATCTATTAATCCTGACTCAGACAAGTAGTTCCACTGACTTCAGGTAAGATGCTGACTTCAGTGAGAAAATGGACATTATAAATGAACTGTTCATATACAAGATTGCCAGCTATGAACCTGGAATCAGGGGGCATATTCCATTCAACCCTTTCTCACACATGTAGACCTAGTCACATTAGATAAGTAGTTGACTTCAGTGTGAATACTCATGTGTTTAAGGGTTGCAGGAAGTCCTTTAATTATCAATTTATGCCCCAGGCCCACATACAGATATCCTAGAGTGAACACTTAAACACACATGAAGTCTCATTAGTGTATAGAATCATAGAGAATTAGGGTTGGAAGAGCTCAAGAAGTCATCTAGTCCAACCCCCTGCTCAAAGCAGGACCAACACCAACTAAATCATCCCAGCCAGGGCTTTGTCAAATCAGGCCTTAAAAACCTCTGAGGATGGAGATTCCACCACCTCCCTAGGTAACCCATTCCAGTGCTTCACCACCCTCTTTGTGATATAGTGTTTCCTAATATCCAACCTAAACCTCCCCCATTGCAAATTGAGACCATTGCTCCTTGTTCTGTCATCTGCCACCACTGAGAACAGCCAAGCTCCATCTTCTGTTCACAGATCAGATTCTTAAGTCTG
Organism: Chrysemys picta bellii; assembly: GCF_011386835.1. NCBI lineage: Eukaryota > Metazoa > Chordata > Testudines > Emydidae > Chrysemys > Chrysemys picta. The sequence continues at coordinate 186,355,341 of NC_088793.1, forward strand.
AGAAACTCTTTCAGAATTTTACCCTATAGAAATTAATACCATTAGTAACTGGCATTCATACTGAACAGTAATATTTATGTTTCTAGCCATTTACAAACATTATATTAGAGATCCTCACAACCCTTTGAGATAGTTTAGTGAGTAGGCGTTATAGTTGACATTATACTCAATTTCTGTGTTTTTGCACTGTAAGAACTGGGTGGTCGGTGAGAGTCGTTATGGCTCAGAGAAATGCATATGCTCTTCCAAATAGCTTGCTTGACTGAAAAGTTAAAGCAAAAATGTCTGCTAGTCTAAAGACAACATGTCTCATAACAAACCTACTTCGCATTGTGAGGCTGTAAACTTTAAAAAATAACCTGAAGTAGTAAAATATGCTTCAGGGATTTTTCAAACAATGTCATGCTTTCTTACTAATTAGAAGCTTGATTTAGTGACATTTAACTTCAGATCATTATTTCCATAATAGCAAAAAGTAGCCACCTGTAGTGTTATATTTAAATAGAAGGATTTTGGTCAACTTAACTTCATGATGTCATGGAATCTAGTTAGCAGAATTAATCCAGGCATTTTTGATATTCTATTCTTCTTTCTATATTTTCAAATATATTGTTTTCAGTTACAACACAGAATACAAAGTGTACAGTGCTCACTTTATATTTATTTTTTATTACAACTATTTTCACTGTAAAAAAACAAAATAGTATTTTTCAATTCACTTAATACAAGTACTGTAGTGCAATCTCTTTGCCATGAAAGTTGAAATTAAAAAAGGTTTAATTAGGTACAAAAAAACCTGCATTCAAAAACAAAACAATGTAAAATGTTAGAGCCTGCAAGTCCACTCAGTCCTACTTCTTGTTCAGCCAATCGCTCAAACAAGTTTTTTACATTTGCAGGAGATAATGCTGCCCGCTTCTTGTTTACAATATCACCTAAAAGTGAGAACAGGTGTTCTCATGGCATTGTTGTAGCCAGCATCCCAAGATATTTATGTGTCAGATGCGCTAAAGATTCATATGTCCCTTCATGCTTCAACCACCATTCAGAGGACATGTGTCCATGCTGATGACAGGTTCTGCTCGATAATGATCCAAAGCAATGTGGACCAACGCATGTTCATTTTCATTATCTGAGTCAGGTACCACCAGCAGAAGATTGATTTTCTTTTTTGGTGGTTCGGGTTCTGTAGTTTCCGAATCGAAGTGTTGCTCTTTTTAGACTTCTGAAAGCATGTGCCACACATTGTCCCTCTCAGATTTTGGAAGGCACTTTAGATTCTTAAACCTTGGATCAAGGAATGTAGCTATCTTTAGAAATCTCACATTGGTACCTTTGCATTTTGCCAGATCTGCAGTGAAAGTGTTCATATCATCTGAGACTGCTATAACATGAAATATATGGCAGAATACAGGTAAATCAGAGCCAGGAACATACAATTCTCCTTCAGGGAGTTCAGACACAAATGTAATTAACACATTATTTTTTAAAGAGCATCATCACCATGGAAGCATGTCCTCTGGAATGGTGGCTGAAGCATAAAAGGGCATACGAATGTTTAGCATATCTGGCACATAAATACCTTGTAATACCGGCTACAAAAATGCCATGCAAATGCCTGTTCTCACTTTCAGGTGACGTAAATAAGAAGAGCACAGCATTATCTCCTGTAAATGTAAACAAACTTTTTTGTCTTAGCAATTGGCTGAACAAGAAGGAGGCCTAGGTGAACTTGTAGGCTCTGAAGATTTAAATTTTGTTTTTGAGTGAAGTTATGTAACAAAAAAAAATTGACATTTGTAAGTTGCACTTTACGACAAAGAGATTACACTATAGTACTTGTCTGAGGTGAATTGAAAAAATACTGTTTCTTTTATCATTTTTACAGTGCAAATATTTGTAATAAAAAATAATGTGCACTTTGATTTCAATTCCAACACAGAAAACCATATATATGAAATTTCAATTGGTATTCTATTGTTTAACAGTGCAATTAAAACTGCAATTAATCATGATTAATTGTTTTAATCGCGATTAATTTTTTTGAGTTAATCACATGAGTTAACTACAATTAACCAACAGTCCTAATAATAAGATAAAATTAATAGAATTGCAATTTGTATTTCTTACATATAACAAATTCTTCTGTCTGTATTCTATATTTTCAGAAAACTGATTTTTTTTAAATGCACAAGAAATAAAGTGAACATTGCTTTTATATTAACTTTATTCACTTTGAGTTAGTACTGGTTGTTAAAATAGAGTTGCAGCATTCCAGCCACATTTTCATCTTTCAGACATTGGCATCGAGCACAGAAAAGAACCCCAAATTTGCTGAAACTTCTTTCCATTTCAGCTAAATTTACAGTCGGTTGGAGGAGAACTACTGCATGGTTTGCCATATTGGGAACTGTAGCAGGGTGGACACCTGCTCCGGCTTGGAAGGGCCTGAGATAGCCCAGGGAGCAGGTAGCATGAAGGCTGAGCCGACTGAGGGAAGTGGCTGCAGCTGGGGCCACGCCCCAATCAGGCTTCAGCTCGCCTATATAAGAGGCTAGGAGCCAGGAGCTCAGTAGAGTCTCTCTCTGCCTTCAGAGAGAGAAGGGCCTGGCTGCAGGGAGCTAGACAGGGTACCTGAGTGGAGCAGGGCTGGGGAAAGGCTGAGGAGCTGGGGAGCTCCAGCCTGGATAGCCCCAGGCTGTGGCCTGGTAATAGGCCAAGGGGTACTGGGGGTTGCAGAGGGCAGCCCAGGGCTAGGCCAAGGCAACAGGTCTGAACCCAACCTTGCCGATGATGAATGGCCTATACTGCAGTCTGCCCCAGAGAGTGGGGGCTAGCTGGTGACTGGCAGTGGCTTTATCCTGAGGTGAGGTGGGGTTAGTGGTGGGGGGGGTTCCCCTGGGAGGGGAGACCTAGCATATGTATGGGTATTGCCAGGGGGCAGCACCCAGAGCAAGGGGCACCGGGATCCTGGGAGGGACACGGGGGCCAGAGAAGAGGAAAAGTGGATCACTGGCCTGCAGAGGGCGCTCCAGAGGCTGGTGAGCTAATTCCCTGGACGACCAGCAGGAGGTGCTGCAGGGGTGAGTCCGGACCCTCTTACATATGGTGGAGAATGTGGGCATAAGCGGTCCACCCCTGACACAAGGGGCAAGGCAGGACAGCGGGACTATTGCCCAGACTGGAAGGTGGAGAAACTGAGGCAGAGGATGATGGACTCTGGGTACGTGGGGGTTTATTATGGAGAGGCCTCAGGTACCATTCCTGGGTGTGGCCCGGAGGCAGCGCCCCATAGAAAAGGGGCCGAAGAGCTGCTGGGATTACGGGAGACCCAACAGGAATTGTGGGAAGGAGTTAAGGAAAGACCGCGGAGGGCGGGAGCAGCGGAGCGCCGAGGGCAGGAGGCCTGTAGGAGGGCGCAGGGCTTACTACACCTGTGGCGTGAGAGGACATATAAGACGGGACTGTCCCTATGGGGTTGGAGGCAGGGTGCCTCGCCCCGAACAGGGAAAGTGGCAAGTCCTTCAAGTTGGCTGCTGGGTGAGGGAACCCAGGCGGCTGAAGATATGTTGGGCCTGTGGGCGTGAAGGCCACCTGCGATGGGCATGCCCAGGCCTGAGGCAAAGGGTCCAGGTCAGCCCTGGCGAGGGAGCGGGACCTTGGAGGGATCCTGAAAGGCCCACGATAGCCAAGAAGCGGCAAGTTTGCTGGGGCTGCCGGAAGCCGGGCCACATTAGGAGGCATTGCCCTCTCAAGGGATTTGAGGGTCGGCCGGTGGAGGTGCCTGGAGGCCCAGGAGGGGCCACACCGGACCTGGGAAAGGTGACAGAGGCTGAGGTGGAGATGGCGGGGACCTAGCAGGGAGTCGGGACCCAGACCATCACAAAGCCGGTTGCCAATGGGGAAACCCAGACCAAATGGGCCCAGCAAGAGGCTGGGACCCAGGTGGTCGTGGGACAGGAGACCAAATGGACTCAGACCCTGAGGGTGGAGGCTCAGGGGGAGTCTGATCTGCGTGTGCAGCTGGAGGCTGCAGAGCGAGCCCTCCGCAAGGCTCAAGCGAGTGGAGTGGACCTCACAAAAGAGTATGAGGCCGTCGTCGAGCAGGAGTCCCATCTGCAGAAACAGCTTGAGGACTCAGAAAAGAAGCGGACGGCTCTGGAGGCGCATGGGCGACTGGTCCAGGCCAGGAGACACCCCTACCCCCAAGGGTGGTGATCTTGAGGGGGGGGCGGGTGTAGCAGGGTGGACACCTGCTCCGGCCTGGAAGGGTCTGAGATAGCCCAGGGAGCAGGTAGCATGAAGGCTGAGCTGATTGAGGGAAGTGGCTGCAGCTGGGGCCACACCCCAATCAGGCTTCAGCTGGCCTATATAAGAGGCTAGGAGCCTGGAGCTCAGTAGAGTCTCTCTCTGCCTTCAGAGAGAGGGGCCTGGCTGCAGGGAGCTAGACAGGGTACCTGAGTGGAGCAGGGCTGGGGAGAGGCTGAGGAGCTGGGGAGCTCCAGCCTGGATAGCCCCAGGCTGCGGCCTGGTAATAGGCCAAGGGGTACTGGGGGTTGCAGAGGGCAGCCCAGGGCTAGGCCAAGGCAGCAGGTCTGAACCCAACCTTGCCGATGATGAGTGGCCTATACTGCAGTCTGCCCCAGAGAGTGGGGGCTAGCTGGTGACTGGCAGTGGCCTTATCCTGTGGTGAGGTGGGGTTAGTGGGTGGGGGTTCCCCTGGGAGGGGAGACCGAGATTATGTATGGGTATTGCCAGGGGGCAGCATCCAGGGCAAGGGGCACCGGGGTCCTGGGAGGGACACAGGGTCCAGAGAAGAGGAAATGCAGATCACTGGCCTGCAGAGGGCACTCCAGAGGCTGGTGAGCTAATTCCCTGGACGACCAGCAGGAGGCGCCGCAGGGGTGAGTCCGGACCCAATTACAGAAACATGATATTCAACAGCCATCCAGAAGTAAATTAGATCCGTTTAGGAGAAAATAAATTGCTGGTTGGTTATTTTTTAGGTTGTACTGTCTCAGTTTATCAGCAGTGCTTTGAGCAGCTGTAGATCCATTTGCCTTATCAATTGATGATGCAAGATGCTCCAGCCATGATTTTAAATCCAGGACAATGTTGTGCACTTTGTGTATTTGATGTTTTGGTGACAGTATAATGTCCAGTACTGTCACCAGGGGTCTGCAGTTCTTTGCAATGTATGTCAGGTCAGCATGCATGTCTTCTACCACTAACAGATTGGCTATATCTCCTTGTTCCATTTGTTCATGCTCCATGAACCCATGGTACAACTAGTAGTACTGTACATGGTACTTTACACAATTGAACCATGTATTCCACCTGGTCACAACTGGTTTAGGTGGAAGTGTTGGTGAATCAACACTCTGTTCATTCAAGTATCTCAAAAACCATGCATGACGACCTGGAGCTTTCATTAAAAGTTATTTCATCATCAAAGCGACAAAGCATCCACTTGCTTAAAGGTATCTCTCCAAGTATTTCCTGCCAGAGTGATGACACTAAACTGGGAGGAGTGATAGATACTCTGGAGGGTAGGGATAGGATACAGAGGGACCTAGACAAATTAGAGGGTTGGGCCAAAAGAAACCTGATGAGGTTCAACAAGGACAAGTGCAGAGTCCTGCACTTAGGACAGAAGAATCCCAGTCACTGTTACAGACTAGGGACCGAATGGCTAGGAAGCAGCTCTGCAGAAAAGAACCTAGGGGTTAGAGTGGACAAGAAGCTGGATATGAGTCAACAGTGTGTCCTTGTTGCCAAGAAGGCTAACGGCATTTTGGGCTGTATATGTAGGGGCATTGCCAGCAAATCGAGGGACATGATCATTCCCCTTTATTCCACATTGGTGAGGCCTCATCTGGAGTACTGTGTCCAGTTTTGGGCCCCACACTACAAGAAGGATGTGGAAAAATTGGAAAGAGTCCAGCGGAGGGCAACAAAAATGATTAGGGGGCTGAAGCACATGACTTATGAGGAGAGGCTGAGGGAACTGGGATTGTTTAGTCTGCAGAAGACAAGAATGAGGAGGGATTTGATAGCTGCTTTCAACTACCTGAAAGGGGGTTCCAAAGAGGATGGATCTAGACTGTTCTCAGTGGTACCAGATGACAAAACAAGGAGTAATGGTCTCAAGTTGCAGTGGGGGAGGTTTAGGTTGGATATTAGGAAAAAACTTTTTCACTAGAAGGGTGGTGAAGCACTGGAATAGGTTACCTAGGGAGGTGGTGGAATCTCCTTCCTTGGAGGTTTTTAAGGTCAGGCTTGACAAAGCCCTGGCTGGGATGATTTAGTTGGGAATTGGTCCTGCTTTGAGCAGGGGGTTGGACTAGATGTCCTCCTGAGGTCCCTTCCAACCCTGATATTCTATGACTCTTGTGGTGGTGCTCTCCACTGAGATTGTGATAATGGATACAGCCCTATCACAGCTGCTGGGTAGTAGCATAGAGATGTTGGCCATCCTGTGTCCTGTATTCTAGTCCCTGCAGAAACTCATGCCAGAGTAACAATGGTTTGAGGTACAAATAAGAAAATACACTCATCTATAAATAATTCAACATTTTCACCCTTCTTGTTAGAATCTTTTAATAGGAACATTCTGTTTTCCAGCGGTGGATAGTTTTGTTTCATTTTTCAAGTTAAAAATATGGCTTGTTCTGCCGCATCACTGAGATCTTTGCCTATTTTCCCCTCCATTCATTTTCAAAATACATTAATTCTTTTCAAATGCTTTGTCTGGCCGGCTTCTATAGTTGTTCTGCTCCCAGGATATATAAGACTGAGCTAGAAGGTGGTTGCATTTGTAGAAAGGGGCACATACGAAGAACTACATGTATTTTATGTGTCAGTTTTTCCTCTGTGCCTTAACGATCTTTGTTTGCTGGGAACACAGCAAAATTGGAGTGTGATTTTATTAAAGAATTACTTTTAAAGGTCACTCTCCCCGTCTGTTCAGTGATTGGACTCTCTGCTGAGACTGTCATTAAGTATGCTAAACGAGTGCCAGTTGTGCTTGTGGTTTTGCTGATGGGGAAATCTGTCCATTAGAAACTGAACAGAGATTATGAAGGCATTTCCCAAAGGCCAGTGAACAAACCAACATTAGATAACAAAGCAAAAGATTTAAAAAAAAATGTTATCTGACTGTCTTGGTGTAAACAAGCCAGCAGTTTGCAGAAAGGCACTTGTTATTCTCTACATCTCTAAGGCTACTTCACCCAATTCTCTCAGGTGCTTCTTTCATCCAGTTACCAGTAAATCAATTAACAATACTAATCAAATCAATTCTGAAAAACCTCATGACAATAAAATTATTGAAAAATGCATTTACATTCAGCATTCAAAGAAAATCAACTATTTTTTAAGATTCGCTCCCACCATATAGAAACAAAGAAATATGTCAAACCCCAAACCAAAAAATAACCAGACAAAAACCCACAAGAAACCCCCCATTGCTACTGGAAACTAAAAGATCAGGGATCATAAAATCCATCCTATTAGGGATGTGTTCCACCAAAGATTTATCTAACCCTGTAACCAAATCATATACAGTTTTATAATTCTTACTCTCTGAAATTCCATTGCACGTGCAGCCTGTAATGAAACTACAAAATGAAGGGCAAATTCTGCACTCTGTTCCTGCCATGTAACTCTTTTGCCTTCACTATGAGCAGACTACAGGCCTAGGTAGATATGTACAACCTTACCTATAGCAACAGTATGTGTGTATACACAGAAGCATACTATTTAATAGGTACACTATTACAAATGTTATAGTTAATGCTATCGATAACTATTGGAGTAAAAATTGTGTTGAGGGCAGTGTGGCTCAGGGAGAGATTATACCTTAGAGAGAAACAAGCCTTCCTTAGGGAAGTGTTAAAATATGCATGAGTTTTCCAAACAATTTCATGCCTTCACATTTTTTATACTCACACATATATATTTTTATATTGATTCTGTAGTTTTCTTTTTATTTTCAGATTTCATTTAGAATAAATATGGATGAAAGCCACAAAAGAAAGAAAACAATCCATTGAAATGAAGGGAAAATACCTATTTTGATCAAAGCTTTTAGTATCAGCTCTCTCTACTACTTCTCAGTTCTCATTTTGCTCTCCTGCTGATAAGGTCATTGGAAGTATGAATTGAAGCAGGAGAGCTAAAAACACAGGCTAAATAAACTGGGTTCTGTCACTACCAGCACATTGAAGTTTTAGTGATGTGGCTTATCTTATGACTGAACTCTCAAAAGCCTAAAATTCCACTGCAGCTAAATTACTGTTTAACTGCTCATAAATCAATGGAGAGCTTTTAACACAAGGATTACAGAGACAGGGAGCTTCCAGCATAACAGAAGAAAATACACTCTAAGCTCTCATGCCTCTGCATTGTGAGGGAACGCTTTAGGGAAACATCTTGGGCAGAAGTTACACAGAACGAATGAAAATGAGAACTCAGGAGAACCCATTGGGCAAGAAAGCTCACCGCAGTGTGAAAGGAAACCAGCAAACTCATAAACTTAATTAAAGAGCCAAGAATTTGAAGAAGAAAAAAAATAGTAGTGGATCTAGAAGTCCAATTCCCATTTATTTTCATGGGAAACAGCCATACAAATCCCTTGGGCATTGTTGAAAATCTCAGCCTAATAATATAATTATTTACTTTTAAAGATTATATGAAGGGTCAGACTTTGCTTGCCCTGTCTGTAGATGTGCAGGGGGAGATTACAAGGGGATTCCCTTCTCCCCACTTTACGGAGCCTGCCTATGGGTAAATTACTCCACCTCTCTGTGCCCATTTCACCTCGTACGTTTGTTTGCATAGATCAAACTCTGCAGAGCAGGGACTGTCACTTGCAATGTGTTTGTATAGTGCCTAGCACAATGGGGCTCTGATTTCACAACACAAATATGGGTGCTATCACAATACAAATAATAATAACGAGGCTGCCTTCAAGTCCCTGTGCTTGTTCCTGGGGATACCAACTGGGAGGAGGCATATCGGCAGTTGTTGATCTTTAAAAAAGGCCCAGGCCTATGGGATGCAGCAGGATTCTGCACCAACCCACACACTGTTCAAAGTGTATTTTTGACTAGTTTCAGATATCATGCAGAGGTATGGGGCATGCAGACGATGCACATCTCTATGCCTCTTTTTGACCTACCAATGATAAGCGATCAGACTGCCTAGCCAGCATTTTTATTAGGATAGTGAGCTGGTAAAAACTCATCTTAGAAAGGACATGGGGGAGGTGTATTTCTGGCCAAAGTGAAGTGTCTGAGAAGCTCATGTGATGGACTGAAAATCCCTGTTACTCAGTGCTTCTAGCTATCACTGGCCAGACAGGTATAGACTTTAGGGATAATCTTTGACAGAAGCTGCAACATTTAAGGTACTTAGACTCATAGACTTTAAGGTCAGAAGGGACCATTATGATCGTCTAGTCTGACTTCCTGCACAACGCAGGCCACAGAATCTCACCCACCCACTCCTGTATCAAACCCCTAACCTATGTCTGAGCTATTGAAGTCCTCATATGGTGGTTTAAAGACTTCAAGGTGCAGAGAATCCTCCAGCAGGTGATCCTTGTCCCACGCTGCAGAGGAAGGCGAAATACACCCAGGGCCTCTGCCAATCTGCCCTGGAGGAAAATTCCTTCCCGATCCCAAACATGGTGATCAGCTAAACCCTGAGCATGTGGGCAAGACTCACCAGCCAGATACCCAGGAAAGAATTCTCTGTAGTAATTTAGATCCCACCCCATCTAATATCCCATCACAGGCCATTTGGCATATTTACCACTAATAGTCAAAGATCAATTAATTGCCAAAATTAGGCTATCCCATCATACCATCCCCTCCATAAACTTATCAAGCTTAGTCTTGAAGCCAGGTATGTTTTTTGCCCCCACTGTTCCCCTTGGAAGGCTGTTCCAGAACTTCACTCCTCGGATGGTTTGTCTAATTTCAAGTCTAAACTTCCTGATGGCCAGTTTATATCCATTTGTTCTTGTGTCCACATTGGTACTGAGCTTAAATAATTCCTCTCCCTCCCTGGTATTTATCCCTCTTATATATTTATAGAGAGCAACCATATCGTCCCTCAGCCTTCTTTTGGTTAGGCTAAACAAAGCAAGCTCTTTGAGTCTCCTTTCATAAGACAGGTTTTCCACTCCTCGGATCATCCTAGTAGCCCTTCTCTGTACCTATTCCAGTTTGAATTCATCCTTCTTAAACATGGGAGACCAGAACTGCACACAGTATTCCAGATGAGGTCTCACCAGTGACTTGTATAATGGTATTAACACCTCCTTATCTCTACTGGAAATACCTTGCCCGATGCATCCCAAGACCGCATTAGCTTTTTTCACGGTCATATCACATTGGCGGCTCATAGTCATCCTGTGATCAATCAATACTCCGAGGTCCTTCTTCTCCTCTGTTACTTCCAACTGATGTGTTCCCAGCTTATAACAATAATTCTTGTTATTAATCCCTAAATGCATTACCGTGCACTTTTCACTATTAAATTTCATCCTATTACTATTACTCCAGTTTACAAGGTCATCCAGATCTTCCTGTATGATAACGCGGTCCTTCTCTGTATTGCAATACCTCCCAGCTTTGTGTTATCTGCAAAATTTATTAGCATATTCCCACTTTTTGTGCCAAGGTCCGTGTGACAGGGTCGGTAGCTCACCGCTGTGGCGCCTCCTCCTGGCCGCTTCAGGGAATTAGTTTTGCGCCAGTAGAGCGCCCTCTTTGGGCGGCGTTCCGCCTGTCGTCTCGCCTCTGTGGGGTGCACGGACTTGCGTTGCTCCCGACGTCGGCGTCCTCTTCCGGAGCACTGCCCTCCGACAGTGTCCCTTTGTCCAATCACACCCCCTTTCGGGGGGGGTGGTTACACAACAGCCCCACACCCTCGAGTCCGATCCTCACAGTCCAGGACCTGGTGTGGTTCTGACCGGCCACTCCCTGCGGCCCGTGGCTGTGCATGGGGCAGCACAGCAAACAAAGGGGGGAAAAGGGGGGGGGACTCAGGCCCGCCCACTACTCTGAGTCCCGGTCCAGAGGCCCTCGGGTGACAGTCTCACTGTCTTCCTTCTCCTTCCTCCTCTGACTATCCCTCTGGACCGCTTCCCCAACAGCCCTTCGCTACGCTAGGCCTCCTCCTCCCAGGCCTGCCGCCTGGCAGGCTATGGAGTAGGGCCTTCTCCCACTCTCTCAGGCTGGCCTGCACTGCGCTGTCCGTGGTGCTCGCCTCCCAGCTCTGGAGACAGACCTTCCCCTCTGAAGGCCTGGGACAGACTGACTGCTCCTGCTCTGGGCAGCCTTTTATATGGCTAAGCCGGGCCCTGATTGGCTGGCTACAATCTGCCTTCTGATTGGCTCCCAGTAAGCCCTTCCCTGATTGGCTATGCGTCTGCGCAGGCGCCTAGGCCTGCTGCAGCCCACCCTCTCTGGGTGTGGGGCAATCGCCCCACCACAGTCAGTAATAAAAAGATTAAATAAGATTGGTCCCAAAACTGATCCCTGAGGAACTCTACTAGTAACCTCCCTCCAGCATGACAGTTCACCTTTCAGTACGACTCGTTGTAATCTCCCCTTTAACCAGTTACTTATCCACCTTTCAATTTTCTTATTGATCCCCATCTTTTCCAATTTAGCTAATAATTCCCCATGAGGAACAGTATCAAATGCCTTACTGAAATCGAGGTAAATTAGATCCACTGTGTTTCCTTTGTCTAAAAGATCTGTTACCTTCTCAAATAAGGAGATCAGGTTGGTTTGGCACAATCTACTGTTGCAAAACCATGTTGTATTTTGTCCCAATTACCATTGACCTCAATGTCCTTAACTATTTTCTCCTTTAAAAATTTGCAGATGACACTAAACTGGGAGGAGTGGTAGATACGCTGGAGAGTAGGGACAGGATACAGAGTGACCTAGACAAATTAGAGGATTGGGCCAAAAGAAACCTGATGAGGTTCAACAAGGACAAATGCAGAGTCCTGCACTTAGGACGGAAGAATCCCATGCACCGTTACAGACTAGGGACCGAATGGCTAGGAAGCAGTTCTGCAGAAAAGGACCTAGAGGTTACAGTGGACAAGAAGCTGGATATGAGTCGACAGTGTGCCCTTGTTGCCAAGAAGGCTAATGGCATTTTGAGCTGTATAAGTAGGGGCATTGCCAGCAGATCGAAGGACGTGATCATTCCCCTCTATTAGACATTGGTGAGGCCTCATCTGGAGTACTGTGTCCAGTTTTGGGCCCCACACTACAAGAAGGATGTGGAAAGACGATAAAGTCATTGCGGAGAAACTGAATGGATTCTTTGCTTCAGTCTTCACGGCTGAGGATGTTAGGGAGATTCCCAAACCTGAGCTGGCTTTTGTAGATGACAAATCTGAGGACAGATCTGTCACAGATTGAAGTGTCACTAGAGGAGGTTTTGGAATTAATTGATAAACTTAACATTAACAAGTCACTGGGACCAGATGGCATTCACCCAAGAGTTCTGAAAGAACTCAAATGTGAAGTTGCGGAACTATTAACTAAGGTTTGTAACCTGTCCTTTAAATCGGCTTCTGTACCCAATGACTGGAAGTTAGCTAATGTAACACCAATATTTAAAAAGGGCTCTAGAGGTGATCCTGGCAATTACAGACTGGTAAGTCTAACGTCGGTACTGGGCAAATTAGTCGAAACAATAGTTAAGAATAAAATTGTCAGACACATAGAAAAACATAAACTGTTGAGCAATAGTCAATATGGTTTCTGTAAAGGGAAATAGTGTCTTGCTAATCTATTAGAGTTCTTTGAAGGGGTCAACAAACATGTGGAAAAGGGGGATCCAGTGGACATAGTGTACTTAGATTTTCAGAAAGCCTTTGACAAGGTCCCTCACCAAAGGCTCTTATGTAAATTAAGTTGTCAACGGATAAAAGGGAAGGTCCTTTCATGAATTGAGAACTGGTTAAAAGACCGGGCGCAAAGGGTAGGAATTAATGGTAAATTCTCAGAATGGAGAGGGGTAACTAGTGGTGTTCCCCAAGGGTCAGTCCTCGGACCAATCCTATTCAACTTATTTATAAATGATCTGGAGAAAGGGGTAAACAGTGAAGTGGCAAAGTTTGCAGATGATACTAAACTGCTCAAGATAGTTAAGACCTAAGCAGACTGTGATGAACTTCAAAAAGATCTCACAAAACTAAGTGACTGGGCAACAAAATGGCAAATGAAATTTAATGTGAATAAATGTAAAGTAATGCACACTGGAAAAAACAACCCCAACTCTACATACAATATGATGGGGGCTAATTTAGCTACAACAAGTCAGGAAAAAGATCTTGGAGTCATCGTGGATAGTTCTCTGAAGATGTCCGCGCAGTGTGCAGAGGCGGTCAAAAAAGCAAACAGGATGTTAGGGATCATTAAAAAGGGGCTAGAGAATAAGGCTGAGAATATATTATTGCCCTTATATAAATCAGTGGTACGCCTCATCTCGAATACTGCGTACAGATGTGGTCTCCTCATCTAAGAAAAGCTATACTGGCACTAGAAAAGGTTCAGAAATAGGCAACTAAAATGATTAGGGGTTTGGAACAGGTCCCATATGAGGAGAGATTAAAGAAGCTAGGACTCTTCAGCTTGGAAAAGAGGAGACTAAGGGGGGATATGATAGAGGTATATAAAATCATGAGTGATGTGGAGAAAGTGGATAAGAAAAAGTTATTTACTTATTCCCATAATACAAGAACTAGGGGTCACCAAATGAAATTAGTAGGCAGCAGGTTTAAAACAAATAAAAGGAAGTTCTTCTTCACGCAGCGCACAGTCAACTTGTGGAACTCCTTACCTGAGGAGGTTGTGAAGGCTAGGACTATAACAGCATTTAAAAGAGAACTGGATAAATTCATGGTGGTTAAGTCCATTAATGGCAATTAGCCAGGATGGGTAAGGAATGGTGTCCCTAGCCTCTGTTTGTCAGAGGATGGAGATAGATGGCCGGAGAGAGATCACTTGATCATTGCCTGTTGGTCCACTCCCTCTGGGGCACCTGGCATTGGCCACTGTTGGTAGACAGGATACTGGGCTAGATGGACCTTTGGTCTGACCCCGGTATAGCCTTTCTTATGTTCTTATGAAAAATTGGAAAGAGTCCAGCGGAGGGTAACAAAAATGATTAGTGGGCTGGAGCACATGACTTATGAGGAGAGGCTGAGGGAACTGCGATTTTTTTAGTCTGCAGAGGAGAAGAATGAGTGGGGATTTGATAGCTGCTTTCAACTACCTGAAAGGGGGTTCCAAAGAGGGTGGATCTAGACTGTTCTCAGTGGTACCAGATGACAGAACAAGGAGTAATGGTCTCAAGTTGCAGTGGGGGAGGTTTAGGTTGGATATTAGGAAAAACTTTTTCACTAGGAGGGCAGTGAAGCACTGGAATGGATTACCTAGGGAGGTGGTGGAATCGCCTTCCTTGGAGGTTTTTAAGGTCATGCTTGACAAAGCCCCAGCTGGGATGATTTAGTTGGGAATTGGTCCTGCTTTGAGCAGGGGGTTGGACTAGATGACCTCCTGAGGTCCCTTCCAATCCTGATATTCTATGATTCTATGCTACAGATGTCAAAGTTACAGGCCTGTAGTTACCCAAATCACATTTTTTTCCCTTTCTTAAAAATTGGAACTATGTTAGCAATTCTCCAGTTATACGGTACAACCCCTGAGTTTACAGATTCATTAAGAATTCTTGCTAATGGGCTTGCAATTTCCTTTAATATTCTTGGATGAAGATTATCTGGGCCCCCCAATTTAGTCCCATTAAGCTGTTCGAGTTTGGCTTCTAGCTCGGATGTGGTAATATCTACCTCCATATCCTCATTCCCATTTGTCATCCTACCATTATCCCTAAGCTCCTCGTTAGCTTCATTAATGACTGAGGCAAAGTATTTGTTTAGCTATCTAGATTATCCTTAACCTCCACTCCATCCTCAGTGTTTAGCGGTCCCACTTCTTCTTTCTTTGTTTTCTTCTTATTTCTATGTCTATAGAAGCTTTTACTATTGGTTTTAATTCCCTTTGCAAGGTCCAACTCTACATGGCTTTTGGCCTTTCTCACTTTATCCCTACATGTTCTGACCTCAATAAGGTAGCTTTCCTTCCTGATCCCTCACATCTTCCACTCCTTGTAGGCTCTCTCCTTTTCTTAATCACCTCTCTGAGATGCTTGCTCATCCATCGTGGTCTACAACTCCTGCCTATGATTTTTTTCCCCTTTCTTGGGATGCAGGCTTCTGATAGTTTCTGCAACTTTGACTTGAAGTATTTCCAGGCCTCCTCCACCTTTAGATCCACAAGTTCTTCAGTCCAATCCACTTCCCTAATTTCCTTATTTTTTTAAAGTTAGCCCTTTTGAAATAAAAAACCCTAGTTACATATCTATTTCTCAAAAAAAGAACAGGAGTACTTGTGGCACCTTAGAGACTAACAAATTTATTAGATCATAAGCTTTCGTGGACTACAGCCCACTTCGGATGCATATGCATAAGGTGCCACAAGTACTCCTGTTCTTCTTTTTGCGGATACAGACTAACACGGCTGCTACTCTGAAACATATCTATTTCTGTTTATCCTTCCATTTAGTTTGAACTCAATTAGCTCATAATCGCTAGAACCAAGGTTGTCCCCTACAACCATTTCTTCTATGAGGCCCTCACTACTCACCAAAACCAAATCTAAAATGTCATCCCTTCTTGTTGGTTCAGCAACTACGTGGTGAAGGAATCCATCTGCTATCACATCCAGGAAAATCTGAGCCCTATTATTATTACTTGCACTTGTCCTCCAGTCTATATCTGGGAAGTTAAAGTCTCCCGTGATCCCACAATTCCCATTAGGGACTGGGGAGTGGTGGGGGGGAAATTGGGCCGGCCCTATGGGTGGATGAGAGGAGGGCTTGGGCTGGCTTTGCACAGGCGGGAGGCATGGGGGCTCAGACCACCAGCCCCACATGTGTGAGCAGGCAGCAGTGGGGCTTGAAGGACCAGCCCCACACACAGGCAGGCAGTGGGAAGGATCGGACCAGCCCCTCACGCTGGAAAGAAGGACACTGCAGGGGGGAGGGGGTAATGGGCAGGCAGCATGGGGCTTAGATCACCCGCCTCGCATGGGCAGGCAGCGAGGGGGCTCATAGGACCAGCCCTGCATGTGGGCAGCAAGGGGGCTTGGATCAGCCCTGCACAAGGGGTAAAGAGGGTGACAGGGGAAGGGGGTAGTGGGCGCGTGTTGGATAGGGGAAGGGTGACCTCAGGCTGGCCCCGCGTGGGCGGGAGGCAGGGAGGGCTCGGGCTGGCCCTGCATGGGGGGTGTATATCTTGGGTCAGCCTGGGATGTCCATTTTCCCTTTGGGAAAATATGGTCACCCTAAGTATCACCTCACACCATAGAAAAGCAGCTACTTCTGTGTCCAATCAAAGCACCAATTTAACAGCTCACAATAACTGTTTAGGATCAGGAACATAGCATATCCAAATGAAATTGCAGGGAGCATTTTTGCATACTCAGAATGCACCTAAGTGGTTAGGATTTAGCCAGGATATCCTGGTTAACATCCCTTATCCTTAAGACCACAATTTCATTTTTGTTTACAACAGGTTAGGGCCTCACTTTTACATTTAATATGAAAGAAGTCAACTTCAGCAGCACAGCACCTGAAGCATTATTTCAGTACTGAACAAAAGGAAAGAGGATCTCTTTCTGAATCACTAATGCAACTTCATGCAATATTTGGGCATTCTTTAGAGTACTCTCTCCCAGTCCCACCACAGTAGTGACCAGTTCCAATCGTACTCTGTTTATGAGGTCTAACAAAATCACAGCACAAGGAAACACAACTGCAGACTTCCTTCAAATAGATGGGAAATCAAAACTAAACATATTCTGCTGTTTATGAGTTATGGAACCAGAAATCAATAATTCACAAAGAACTTGGATTATTTCAAAACAAGCCACATCACAAAGACAAGGTCAGCCCTATTGGTGACATATTGACAAGCTCCCCATTTGGCTTATACTTTGTAACAAATCCCTCGGGCAAGAAAGCCAAATCTCTTTAGGCAGATTCTTCAAGGTGTCACTCTGATTTAAGATGTATGTCATTTGGCTAGTTATTATGCCTAATAGAAGTACTGTGCACATACTTGGAGCTTTGCTGCTTGATAAAGTTAAAGCAAGCTAGGTAAAGGGATTTTGACATAAGCATTCATTAAAATATAGCCTACTCTACTCTCAACTAAAATAGGGCAGGGTTTTTTTTTCTTCCTTTCATCGTCTGCACCAAGAGCAATGTGCAGAAAGTATTCATAGCTGCAATGGTCCTTGAGAAAAAAATCGATACAGTAAATAATGCAATACTTTTCTGAACCAACAAGTAAATTTAATAAACTAAGAACAAAAGGTTACTTGATAAAGAAAGGTCATTTTTATATTGAAAGGCTGTATTATGATGTTCTTTTCTAATAAAAGAAGGGAGGTCACATATAACTGCTGTAACAAGAGTAATAAAATATAGAACTTTACAAAATGCAAACAAAATCTGACCATGTACAAAATCTGTCATAATGTCCCACTACACTATTTCCATCAGAGAGCACAGCAGGGTTAGTCAGTCAGGTTCCTCTTCTCTGCAGAGGGTGTGTGCTAGGGCCAGAGATAGCTGAAGTAACCTTCAAGAACAATTTAGTTGCCTTACGGAGTGGATACCATCCCTTCATTTCCACCAGCAGATCTTCCCAGTGTCTAGCCAAGCTATATGTGCTGGGCACTACGGATTGGATTTGACACCAATTGTAGCTGGGCACTGGACAGCCTGGCTGCATACATTGATTTGAACTTGGAAACCTGATGACTGTCTCCCACCAAGCTATGGATATTCTGACCAGTCCCATGTATTATGAAAGCATTTTTGATGCTGATTAAGCATTACAAATACGATAAAGTAGTTAATTATTCACTAATTGGTCCTTAAAGTGTGTGCCTTTTAGTTTAAATAGATCAAAAGATTTAGTACTCTCTTTAGCAGACGTGTCTGTTCATAGTTTTGCTAACACTATACTCAGAGGAGAGTCTCCTCACCAATGAGAAAATGCTTAGAAGAAATTCACTTCTTCAGGAAGCAATTTCAGGGGGAAAAACATGCAATTAAACCACCATATGGTTTTTCAGCTTCATGAGTGATAAGCAGCACCGGAAAACAAAGTGCAAGGGCAATAACATTAAACAGATACTGATTCTTTTGTTTTTATTCCACATAAAGCAGGATTTGAAATCTACTAAAGAAGTTTAGGGCAATAAGACATATTGATATGAGCCATACAAAAAAACAAAAACAAAACAAAAAACTATGATCAAGTAATGCTAAGAGTTCCACTTTTATTCACAAAAACAAGAATTAAGGCTGCAATTTTGTCCTTAATTCAGCCTACTGTACAAAACTCATGCCATGTACACAGCCAGAACAAGACCTATCAAGTATTTACCTGACCTTTATGTGCTCAAAATAAGGTACCAAGTGTGACTTCAGTGGTACAACACATATTTTTGCTGGTCCTCTATAAAGAGGTGAATTTCACCTTTGGGGATTTTTTTTTATAAAAAAACAGAGGTTTTCATAAGTTATCATTCAGATTTAT
Source organism: Chrysemys picta bellii (assembly GCF_011386835.1). NCBI lineage: Eukaryota > Metazoa > Chordata > Testudines > Emydidae > Chrysemys > Chrysemys picta. The sequence goes on from NC_088793.1 coordinate 186,374,050, forward strand.
GAACCCTATCAAAGGCTATTTCTCTCAGTTTTCACCCATTACCACATTTTTTTCATAATGCAAAATAATGGTGACATTTTACCCTGGAAGAAATTGCAAATTTTCATTTATTTGCTGCAAATGGAAAGGAAATAGTTTTTTTTCCCCATGGCAAAACCAGCAAGCATCATTTTCAAAACTCCTCATTAGTGGTGTGGGTTGTTGGATTTTTTATTATTATTATTATTTTATTTTGCACTAGTGTTCTGATATTTTTCATATAACTAGTTAGAATATTTTGAATCTAAAGGAACAATATAAAACCAAATGTATGGTTTCTAATATTCAGCAATTGGAAAAGTGTGTATTTTCTAATCCTGTCATCACTGAAGAATGAGCAAAATCCCTTCAGTGAATCTACATTTCTTGAGAGAAAAACCAAGAATGAAAGATTTCATCCTCAAAGATGAACATTCTGGAAGGCTCTCAGTGTATGAAAAGAGGGAGTTATATGAAAACTGTCTTGCAGTCGTGTCCATGGTAATCTCTTTCAGGCAATTGCTATGATACTTTCTAGAGGTGGGCAAGAAGTCAACTGTTATTCTTTAATGTAGGCATATGATCAAAAAATCCAACTGAAATGGAGCTGCTTCCTGAGAAAATTCACAAGAAGAAAGGGCAGAATTATACAGTATCAAAAAGGATTTTATCTAAATGGGCACAGAGTTTAGAGCATTTATATTTATCTGGATGGTGACTGTGGCCATATTTAAAAGATCAGTAACATTTTGTAACAAATCCCAAGCTTTATCTTGAACACAATGTACCATTTTCTAAGAATAGATGTAATATTTGCTTTGCCTGACAATCTCACAAAAGAGTAAGTTATACAAGAAAAGAAACAGAGAGAGAGAGAGAGATGGTTCAACTCTACATCCAAAAAGCAAGAGGACAGCTGAAATTGCTACTGTATTCTGTTACTGTTCTTACACAGCATTTGAATGCCTTCCAGAAGCAAAGGAAGCGCTGTAACTAGCATCTTTCACATGTGGTTCATTCTTTGTCTTTTCCTCTACCTAGGGGAACCTGTGTGATTTTTTTAAAAATTATATATTTACACTGTGCTATGTTTTTGAACAAAGAAGAACACCTTTACTTGAAATGGAAGGTGGTGAAGTCTGGTTCTTAGTTCCTGTGACAGTTTGTTCCTCAGTCTTGGACAGTCTCCAAAGAAAATTCTGTCTCCTGTACTAAGGCATTTACTCTTGGGGTAGAAAGTGTCACTGTGCTCAAGGAGTGGAGTTGTAAACTGGGGTCTTCATTCTGGAGCTTTGGGCCCTAGTTTAGGTATCATGGGTCTTGGCCATTAAGCACTTGAAGATAGGAACCAACATTTAAAACCTGGTTATACCAGCTTAAAAGTGCTTTTGCTGGTATCACTTATTTCACTCAAGAAATCTGTATAAACCATAACGAGCAAAAACACTTTTTTGCCAGTCTAAGATGTATCTAGACCAGGAGGGTTTCCCCGTATAACTATGCAGCCAAACCTTTTCTAGCTTAGAGCAGGCTTCAGGGAGCTGCTTTTTTGTGATTATACTTGGTGTCTTCGCTGAGGTTTCTGAAGGAGGATTGCCTATGTGCGGTTTGTGTGATCTTCTCTGCTGCAGGAAAACAAAACTTGCATCATTTTTGTAAATAAATTACACTAGAAAATATTCTGGGTCACCAATTTCTCCTGCAATGGAAACAGACCTACAAGGCCCCAAAATTTGCTGTCACACTTTGGAAGAACAGTAATATTGTCCACATGATAATTTTTAGCCAACCACGAGCCAGAAATTCTCTTGTCTGTAGCAATAGTGTTTACATCATCTCAGGGGAGCATTTGTGAGGGTTAATACATTTTTGCAAAGTACACTGGCTACATGAACCCAATTTTGAAAATTAGCTTTCAATTTTGTGGGCACAATTCTACATCTAGTTACTTGATTGTGCCTGTCAATCAAGTAGTCAAACATCTAAACATTAGCATTTCTGAATTTAGTCACTCTTCCTGAATTGCTAGATTTTACAGTTTTCTAAAATCTATTCATTATAATACAGTATTTCCTAAATAATTTCTATGAATAATTCTTCACTATTCATGAACATTTTCTGTGAGCTTCAATTCAAACTTTGAGCTGTATTTGTTAGTATTGACTGGCCACTAAAGTCACACAGTATTGTTTCTATCTGGATTGGATAAGCATAAGTGAGAGAATCAGATTTCTATCACGAACACTGCTGCGAACAACTTCAAAATTCACTTTCCATAAATAAATAATCTACAATACTTGGCTTTTTGGTATTTGCTGCTTTAATGAATATTTCTGCCAATAAACACTTTCACTAGAATATTCACAGAAAGTGAACACAAAAAAAGGACACAAAATACATGTGAAATGTACATATTGTTTTATTTTTTGAGAATATTTACCAAAAGATTGGGTTTTGTTTAATTCTTTTTAAGTTATTCACCCAGCTGTGATCGGTAGTTTCCCCCTATTGAAAATGATTCCGTGCAGGAGACTGCTGTTTTGATATTAACCTGGTTCTGCAAAATTATAAAATAGATCTAGGAGTTATTCCTCTGTGGGTGGTTATCTAGCTTGACCTTATGCTATTCTTTACAAAGAATTTGTTTCCCTGTCTGTAAGTGCACTTTTTTTACCTTCTGCTGCTTCTATAATTCTCATTCACTTATTTATTCATGCACTCATCCATACATGACTCAGAGCTGTGCAAAATTTTGCATCTTAAATTAAACCTGACAAATTTCCCCCTTTTACTGACTTTCACTGCTCCAAAGGGAGGGAAACAGCTGTGCACATTGCAGCAGAGAGAGAGAAGTAGCAGGAGAATGGGAGGAAGATCACAAGTAAACCAGAAGAATGGTAGGCACAAGCATGGCCTCTCTGAACATTCTTCTCATGACCACCTCAAAGGCAGAGGTAGCTGAGGTAGCATATAGAGTGAAATCCTAGCTCCATTGAATTCAATGGCAGGACTTCCATTTACTTTAGTGGGGCCATTTCATCCCTCATTTATAAGTCAGCGCTTCAGACAAGAGGAAAAATAAGCAAGCTGTTCACACACCTTTATCACCATAGCTACTGAAATAGCAGCACATACTCTCAGGTATAGACAAGAGAATCCAAATGATGAAATAGCAGAATAATAAGTGTGGTCAGAGCTGCTCTGCTCTCAATCCAGTTAAAGACTATGGGTGAGATTCACCTCTGTTCATCTGATTTGAGGGCTTAAGAGAGATTTCAGTAGCTCATGGTATTGCCTCTCTGCACAGGGGAGAATTCCACCCATGGAGAATAAATAATATCATCATTAGCTCAAGTGTCTGATATTTCTGGATGAAAACATCTGTCTCCCTTCGAGGAGTAGACCCTATTGATTCATAAGCTGCCAGTATTAGTCTTTGTGCTCTCTCATTATAAAAGTGCTCAATTATCGACTTTGCCCAGTTTCTGCAGGGCAGAAGGGGGCAAAAAAAAGAGTCAGTTGTGCGTGCATGATCCACTGGACCTTGGGTAGAATAGAGCAGTCCGTTCACTCCATTCCACCCCCTCTGATCATCCCAGCATCAACTACTCTGACCACACCTGATGGAGACCTCCATTGTGGGAAGATCCAGCCAGTTCCCCGCCCCCTTTCATAGCCAATGGGGCACAAAGCACGCTATAATCTGCCCCTATATATGTATGCCTGGGACATTTTTCCCATAGACAGAAAGCAATGTCATACAATTTGTATTTCCTTAACAGAAAAGAGTGACTGGCTGACTCTGTAAACTCCACCTTTTATCTAGAAGTTCCAAATTCATAGCACTTCTCTCATTTCATCAGATGTTTATGAAATGCCCCAGTTTCCACAGAGGCCTTTGGTAACTGAACAAACAGAGTAAAAAGTATACTGTAATGCTCCAGAAATGTCTCAAGGAGGAGGGTTACTGAGAAAAAACTTAAAAGCAAAGTGTGGGTCTACTTGATTAAATGACAGATGGTGCTGTCTCAGAGGAGTGCCCTTTGCTGGCCAACCATGGCCCAACAGACCACAACTACATCCTCTCTTCAAGGGTCTCAGCAATTACTCCACTAATGCATTTTAACATAGAGCGCACTCCTGCTGCCAGGTTTATTTATTAATATTCCAAATAACTCTGCCCACAGGCCTAAAGCAGACCTTAATATCCCAATGTGAAGTCCCCAGTCAACCCATTCTTCTCTCACCCAGGTTCCTCAGGTCCTCCATTTCCTTTTCCTGGGCACAGGCCCTCAGTGTTCCATCAAAAATTAAAGTTAACCAAGATGATATTCTCCCATCCCAGGATAATTACAGTCTGGGCTACTTTCTTTCAAAGTGTTTCAATCAACTTCTCAGACACTCACTTTGTGACTTCCATTCCAAGGGGATCATTGTTGACCATGAATGCCTACCTCAGGGAAGACCATCAGAAAACAGGGCAAAGATCCCAAATTGGTGGTGATGTGTTCTATAATTAAATTTCACCTAGCCAGTAACAAATGTGAGCTCCTGGATACCAGTCTTATTACTGAGCCACAGACAGTCTCCTCAGACTCTCCAGTCTGTCTTGATATCCAGACAAACTGGACTTAGCAATAAATGGTCACTTCCACCAAAGATCACATCACATTTAGGTTACTCCCAGTCCCAAGAGACCAGTCACTTACCCATGAATAAATGTTACTCTAGCTCTTACAGCAAAGACAACACTGGTAGCCAATTCTATAGTAAACTAAAGATTTATTAGCTAAGAAAAGGAAATGAGAGTTATTGAGAGGTAAAAGCAGATAAAATATATGTACAGGTGAATCACAGTCTAATTCCAAATGGTAACAGTGATGTAATAAATTGCCAGTTTCCCAAAAGTCTCCCAGGACAACCCAGAATAACTCTGGGGATCTATGTTTTCTTGTTCAGTTATTCTGCTCTGTTAGAATCCAAGAAGTTCAGAGATGAAGGATCTTTCCCTTGATCCATACTCATAGCTTCTTCTCACAGAAAATAAGCTGACAGGGTCACTACCCAGGTAGGCATTTCCCTTTGAAGAGTGAGGAATGCATTTTGAGTCTTTAACCTCCAGTCACACACAATGTCCACTTGCTTTGAAGTTAGCACTTTTCTGTTAAAGTTCTTCATTTGCATTTCACAAGGCTTCTTTCTTGTGTGATGGGTTATTAGTTACAGAGATATACACAATTTAAATGTTTGCTATTATATGGTAACAGGATACAGATAAATGAAAACAATGCATGTAACATCCCATTAGTTTTCATGAACTTTAAACACCAAATACACTCTTCTAATTTAAAAATTACGTTTATCTATACTAATACACCTGGGGCTTTGGCATGAGCTGGCACTGGTCTGCCAGCATCACAGTCACTACAGGAGCTGACTCCCCTCCTGCCACTCTCTTCAGGGCCTTCCCAGCCCCTTTCTAAGACTGTCCTTCTGCGGCAGTCAAAAAGCTATAAAGCAAACAAATTCCAAACCAAAAACTTCAGCAGATGGATTTATGGTTAAACAATATCATAATTCATGTACATCAAACTGATCAGAGCGAAGAGGTGAGAGCTCCATCCCTCTAAGGTTTTCTTTGCTCATGGGCTTACATAAATACGGTGAATCCCACAAGTACTGTAGTACAGGTAATTGCCATTATGTAATAAGCAATGAGGGCCAAACTAGCCCATCTTTTCTAAAATCAATTGGTCTACACTGATTTACACCAGCTCAGGATCCTCACTTTGGGTCCAGTTGCTTCACCCTTATTCACAGTGGATAGTATATTGCTACATAAGCAATTCCACTGAAATCAAAAGGACTATTCAGTGAGAGAAAGGGTAGCACAATTAGATCCAATGTAAAACTATAATGGAAAATATCATGCAGACATCAATAAAAATGAAATATCTTTGATTTTCGGTGTAGACCCTTTTTTTCCATAACCCCCTGTAAACGTCCGGTGCGGGGGTCGGGCCCTTTCAGGGGCCGTCGGGGGCCAGGCCGCCTCACTACACGGCCTGGATCGGTCTCAGGGTTCCGCCCCTCTGGCAGGGACTAGGCCAAAGGTACACGGCCTCTGCAATGAGCTCCTGCTCTCCGTCAGGGTCCGGCAGTAACTCAGGCCCGGGCTCCGGTCCTCACTGCCGGAGCTGGGGATTACAAAGTCAGTCAAGCCCCCGCGCTAGCTCAGGGCGGGGCAATAAACAATAGTTCGGGTGCTCAGCTCCGTGGATCAGGAGCTGAGCCCTGACAAACTCAGGGCGTCCTAGGCCCTTATTCAGGGGAGGGCAACCCCCAATAGTCCAGGGCGCTCAGAACCTTCCTTCAGGCTGAGCAGTAAAGTCAGGGGTTCAGGCCCGGCCCTCAATCAGGGCGGGGCAGCACACAATAGTCCAGGGGGCTCAGAACCTTCCTTCAGGCTGAGCAGTAAAGTCAGGAGTTAAGGCCCGGCCCTCAGTCAGGGCGGGGCAGCACACAAGGGTTCACGGGGCTCAGAACCTTCCTGAGGGCTGAGCACACACACAATTAGTAGGCCCAGGCCCTTAGTCAGGGCGGGGCAACAAACAATAGTCCAGGGCTCAGGACCTTGCGTCAGGAGCTGAACACTAACAGAGTCAGTAAGCCCAGGCCCTTAGTCAGGGCGGGCAACAAACAATAGTTCAGGGCTCAGGACCTTGTATCAGGAGCTGAACACTAACAGAGTCAGTAAGCCCAGGCCCTTAGTCAGGGCGGGCAACAAACAATAGTTCAGGGCTCAGGACCTTGTATCAGGAGCTGAGCAGTAACAGAGTCAGTAAGCCCAGGCCCTTAGTCAGGGCGGGCAACAAACAATAGTTCAGGGCTCAGGACCTTGTATCAGGAGCTGAGCAGTAACAGAGTCAGTAAGCCCAGGCCCTTAGTCAGGGCGGGCAACAAACAATAGTTCAATTGCGATGCCGGAGCGCTGGCTGGAGGGGGAAGCTGCCACCCGTAAGTGGGGTGGCAGGGGGGACACAGGCCCACCCACTCCACTGTGTCCCAGCCCGGGGCCCTAAGAGCGGCAGTCAGTCTGCCGCTGTGTCGGTGGGGTCCTGACCGCAACACACCGACATTGGCTCCTCTGCTGTAGCCAGACTGGGGTCAGCTACCCCCGGGCTACTTTCCATTTCCCCCTCCATTGGTACCTGCTCATCGCTGGGCTCGGCAGCGGGGTCCCACACCATGGGTTCCTCAGCTCGCAGAGGGTCGTCTGGGTCAGGCTGCTCCTCCGGTCTCGGGTCAGGGGGGCGCTCGGGCTCCCCCTCGAGGTACCGTGCCCGGGGCAGGCTCGGCCACTCCACTTTGGGGTAGCTGGCTCTGGGGAGGTCCGGTCGGCCGGCGTCCGGGTATCTGGCTCTGGGGAGGCTCGGTCCGTCCGCGTCCGGGTACCTGGCTCTGGGAAGGCTCAGTCTAGCCGGAGCTCGCACCGGCACGTCTGGCCTCTCCGGCCGCTGGGCTCCAACTGAGTGCTGGGGCCTGGCTTTTATACTTCCTGTCCCGCCCCTTGACTTCCGGGGGGCGGGAACAGGTGGCGGTGGCTCCGCCCACTTGGGTGCCAATTCAGGCTCCTCTCTTTCAGGGGCCGTCGGGGCCCAGGCCGCCTCACTACAGGTTGCAGGAGCTCTCTGTGCTCCCTTCTCCCTCTGGCCTTTCCTGGCCCTCTCCAGCTGCTGCTTGCTGCTCTCCTTGTTGCTGCCGCTGCCGCTGCCGCTGCTGCTGCGTGAGTGAGTGAGTGAGTGCGGAGGGGGGGGCCTTGCCGGCCTGCCCTCCCCCTCGCCCTCGCCTCCGGAGGGAGAAGCATCGGCCCCCCAACGCCAACACCGATACCATCTGGGGGCCCACCTGTCTGCTTGCTTGCCTGCCTGGCCGGTTGCCCGGCCGGCTGACTGCCGCTCGCTGCTGCTGCTTTGTTCCTGTGTGGGAGCCGCTGCCTCCGTCGCGGAGAGCGAAGAGACTGCGTCCCTGGTTCGGGAGATTGTGGAGGGGGTTGTTTGAGGACTGTGTTTTGAGTGACTTTGCCATCTTTGCTCCTGGGGTGGTGGTGCCCCCAGTCGCGTTAGGAGTGTGGACGGTACTGAGCCTCTCGTTTGTAATTCCTCGGACTGGAAGCCGTCGCTTGCCAGGAAGCTCCGAGGTCGACTTGGGAGCCTGCTGTCCCGTCCCCCGTAGCGGACTGTTGAAGGGGGTGTGGGGGGGTGCGGTGCCCCCCCCCTTCGTCCATCTGTTCCCCCTCTACCACCACCCCCACCGCCGACAGCTGCCGACAACCCCTCCACCGCCCCGCGTGCCACCTGGACCTGCTTTTCGCCCCTCGGCGGGGCTGTTTGCTCCCCCCGCCATTTCCATCGTCCGGGACTGTTTACTTGCAGCAGTGAACGGCAGAGCCTGCGCTTCGTGAACGCTGTGGGTGCACCTTTTCCCCCGCCCTGGACTTCTCCTGCCCCCCAACTACGTTTCGCTGGTGGGGTCCCCTCCCTGTAGCCCCCTTTGTATTAGTTGGCCCTATTTTACCCCCCTCCCTTTGAGCCCCTTCGGTTTATTTTTTTGGTGCCCATTCCCCCCCCCCCTCGGTTCCTAGCCTGCTGGCCGTGTTCCCGGCCCTGTCCTTGGGCTGCGGCTGGCTGGAGTTTTTTCCTCCTACCCCTCCTTGTCCTTGGGCTGCAGCTGGCTGGACATTCCATTCTGTTTTCGAGCCGCTGCTCTGGTGCACCCCCCCCCCTTCGCCCCCCCGCGCGCGCTTGTACCCCCGTTTTGTTGCCCCCCCCCTTTTTTGCACTGTTCACCCCCCCCTTTCACTGTTGTAGTCCCCCCCCCTGCCCCAGTGTAGCTGGGGGAGCCGGCTTTCTTTTTTGGTACCTGTGCCCCACCCCTCTCTTTTCGCTCCTGTGTGCCCTCTCCATTGGCACCCTCCTCCCCAGCCTGCAGTCTAGCGGGGGGGAGTGGTTGCCTTTCCCTCGTGTTGTCTTTTGCCTGGAGGGGAGGAGCGGCTGCAGGTTGTAATGGCGGGGGACTCTGCCCCTGCCCCTGCCCCTGCCCCTGCCCCTGAACCCCCGCCCGCCCCAGTGGCCGGCCCCTCGGCTGGCCCTGTCCCGGACACCGCCGCTGCCACGGCTGCCCCCTCCACCGGCAGGAAGGGTCAAGGGAGGAAGAAGGGCAAGGGCCCTGCCCGCGGAGCCAGACCTCCTGCGGGCGGGGCTACGGTCCCCGCTGCGGCCCCGACACCGGCCGCGGCCCCTCCCTCTCCTGCCATCCCTTCCACCAGCTCTGGTGGTGCTCCACCTCCGGCCCCCAGAGCATACGCCCAGGTGGCCGCCGCCTCTTTGCGTGCCGCCGCGTCGTCCGCCCCGACCGCCGCCTCTGGACCTGTCCCTGGTGACCACGGCCCCTTCCCCTCGCTGACTAGGAGGCATGGCGTCCGTTGCCATTTGGTGCCTGCCTCGCCCCACATTGAGACTTATGTGCGGGCGTTGGCGAGGGTGGTGGGGCCTACGGCCATCGTGGCGGCCTCCAAGATGTACGGGAAGGCCGTGTTCTTCCTGGCGTCGGTGGCCGCCGCGCAAGAGGCGGTGGAACGAGGCCTGGCGGTGGGGGGCGTGTTTGTGCCTTTGGAACCCCTGGAGGACCTGGGCGTACGGGTGCTCTTGACCTCTGTCCCGCCCTACCTCCCCAACGCCGCCCTGTTGCCGGCCCTCTCCACCCTGGGGAAGCCCATTTCCATTCTGAGCTCTCTTTCATTGGGCTGTAAGGACCCTGCCCTCCGGCACATCCTGTCTTTCCGCCGGCAGGTCCAGCTTCAGCTGCCACCGGCGGCGGGTGCCGGAGTGGCGCTCGAGGGGTCCTTCCTGGTGCCCTACCGGGGGGCCCATTATCGGGTCCACTATTCGACGGGGGAGGCCCGGTGCTTCCTCTGCCGGGCGCCGGGGCATGTCCGGAGGGACTGTCCCCTGGCCCGGCCTGGAGGGGCGTCCGAGACCCCCGGGGCCCGGGAGGGTGCCGGCCCTGTCATCGCCGGCAACCCTGGCGGTTCGGACACTGCTGCTGCCGCCGCCCCTCCTCCTTCTGCCGCGGTTCCCACTCTGGCCGCGGAGACGGCCGGGCGGGCGGGCCTTGCCGTCGCCGACCCTGGATCGGCGGGGCATGTGGAGGAGAGGGCGGGGCAGCTTCCGCCGGCCGCGGGGAAGGGCCCGCCCCAGGGGGAGGTTTCCCTCTCCCCTGCTGTCCCTCCGACCCTGCCGCCCCAAGCCCCGAAGCCATCGCCCTCGCCCTCTGGCCCTGCCCCTGCTGACCGGCCCTCCACCTCCTCTTCCACCTCGGGGGGCTGGGTGACCGTCCGGGGGAAGCGCGGCGCCCGCAGGCCGCGGGCTCTCTCCCTCCCCTCTGATGAGGAGGGAGAGCAGGCCCCCCGAAAGATGCCGCGGGGGGCCGACGTTGTTAGTTCTGTTTCCGCGCCCCCGGACGGTGCCCAGCAGGAGGTGCCGGCCATGGAGACCGTGGATGCCGTGGCAGCGGCTGGGGACATTTCTGTCCCTTTTGTTGGGCCCACGCCTGTGGAGGCTTTAGCAGCGGTTCTCCCGGCCCTTGCTCCATCTGTGCCCCCCGCCGCCGCCGCCGATGCCGGGGCGGCCCTTGTCCCTGTGACTGGCGGGGAGGTGGCCGGGGCCGAGGGGACCGCTTTCGCCTCCATTTTCGATGAGATCGAGGCCCTGGGTCTGACCCCGGTCACTCAGGGGGAGGACGACCCTCCGCCAGCGGGCCCCGATCCGGGTGCTGGCTTAGTCCCGCCCCCTTCTCCTGCTCCCGGTTCCTCGCCCCACTCTGCCGCTCCCGACTTAGTCCTGGGAGAACCCTTAGCCCTACCTGCCAGCCCGGCCGCGACTCCCATCTCGTGCACGGCCGCCGAGCCCCTCGGGGCGACGGCCATTGCTGAGCGGCCGGTTCCTGCCCCCGATCTTGCCCCTTCCATCGTTCCTGCCCCTGAGGCTTCCCCTGTCCCTGCTGCCTCCGTCCCCTCGGATGCTGACCTTGGCCGAGGGGAGCCGCAGTCTAGCGGCTTGGCAGCGGGAGATGAGGAGCCCGTTCCCGCTCCCGTCCCTGATCCTGTCCCCTCTCCTGCCCAAGTCCCTGTTCCCGCCTCGAGCCCCGCCCCTACTCCCACCCTTGCCCCAGATCCTGTCCCCGAGGTGTCTCTGTCTGCCACCTCTGGTGTTACTGCCGCCCCCGGGGTTGTCGCATTTCCGTTGCCTGCAGACAACCCTCAGGGGGCGGTTTTCGTGTCTCCCCTTCCTGCCACTGTGGGGGCTGTGTTGTTCCCTCAGCCGCCCTCTCCTTTGCCGGGGATGGGGACGGGCTGCCCGGCGCAGCAGCGCCGGAACTCGGCCCCTTGTATGTCCATCACCGTGGGCTGCGAGGACCCTTCAGGGGCCCCGCCGGAGGATGGCGGCGGCTTGGCCGCTGCCTCCCCCTCCGCGCTGCGGGATGAGCTGCGCCTCTTTCTATCGGATTCCCGTGGTTCCCAGGGTAAGGTGCAGCTCGCCCTTCAGCGCTGGGGGGACTTCCATCTCGTCCTCCGGGCCGTGCAGGCGCTTTTGGGGGAGGGGCGGGGGTCCGGTCGGCGGGACATCGCGGCCTATCGGCGGGCCCGCAGATTCCGCGACTCCCTTTTGACCTTCGGAGTCGAAACCGGGATCTTGCGGGGCCCACTGGGGGCCGATGGTCCCTCCGCCCGTGAGGATCTGCCCCAGCCCTCCGCATGACAGTTACCACCTTTGCCTCGCTGAACACTCGGGGCTGTAGGGTGGGTCTCCGCAGGAGCCAGGTGCTCTCCTTCCTTCGGGAGGGGGGGTACTCTGTGATTTTCCTGCAGGAGACCCACACGGCTCCGACCGTCGAGGCTAGCTGGCGGCTGGAGTGGGGAGACGGGGTTTATTTTAGCCACCTCAGCGCCCATTCGGCTGGGGTGGCCACCCTGTTCTCCCCGGGGCTGCGGCCTGAGGTACTGGGGGTCGCCGAGGTCGTGCCGGACCGCCTGCTGCACGTCCGGGCCCGTGTGGAGGGGCTGGTTCTGAACTTGGTCAACGTCTATGCCCCGAACGCGGGCCTGGAACGAGTGCCTTTCTATCAGCGGGCGGCGGCCTTCCTCGGCACTCTGGATTCTCGCGAGTGCCTGGTCCTGGGCGGGGACTTTAACACCACCCTCGAGGACCGGGACCGCTCCGGGCTTGAAAATTCCCAGGCGGCCGCGGGCGTCCTCAGGGAGATTGTAGACCATCACTCCCTGGTGGACGTCTGGCGCGAACACCACCCGGACGACGACACCACCTTCACCTATGTCCGGGTGGAGGACGACCGGTCGCGCCACTCCCGGTTGGACCGGATCTATCTGTCCCGCTTTCATCTGGCGCGGGCCCATGCCTCCAGCGTCCGGCCGGCCCCGTTCTCGGATCACCATCTGGTGACCGTGACGGCTTCTCTCAGTTCCGAGCGGCCGGGGCCGGCCTATTGGCATTTTAATAATAGTTTGCTGGAGGACGTGGGCTTCGTGGCATCCTTCCGGGAGTTCTGGCTGGCCTGGCGGGGGCAGCGGCGCGCCTTTCCCTCGGCGCGGCGGTGGTGGGACGTGGGGAAGGTCCGCGCGCGGCTCTTCTGCCGGAACTACACCCGGGGCGCCAGCCGGCGGCGAGATGCGCTGATAGGCAGTTGGAGCGGGAGGTCTTGGAGCTGGAGAGGCGTCTGGCCTCCGGCCCCGAGGATCCACCCCTCTGCGCGGCGTACCGGGAGAAGCGAGAGGAGCTCCGGGCCCTGGAAGACCACCGGGCCCGGGGCGCGTTTGTTCGATCCCGCATCCGTCTCCTTCGGGAGATGGATCGCGGCTCCCGCTTCTTCTACGCCCTGGAGAAACGGAGGGGGGCCAAAAAGCATGTCACCTGCCTCCTGGCGGAGGACGGCGTCCCCCTCACGGATCCGGAGGAGATGCGTGACAGGGCCAGAGCCTTCTACGCAGCTCTTTTCTCCCCGGATCCGACCGACGCCGAGACCCGCAGGGTGCTCTGGACCGAGCTCCCGACGGTCAGCGCGGGCGACCGAGACCGGCTGGAGCTGCCTCTTTCTCTGGCCGAGTTCTCGGCAGCCCTCCGGCTCATGCCCACTAACAAATCTCCGGGCATGGACGGGCTGACCGTGGAGTTTTACCGCGTGTTCTGGGACGTCCTCGGCCCAGACCTTGTCACCGTCTGGGCCGAGTCCTTGCAGGGCGGGGTCCTCCCTCTCTCGTGCAGGCGAGCCGTGCTCGCCTTGTTGCCGAAGAAGGGGGACCTCCGCGATTTACGAAATTGGCGTCCCGTCTCGCTCCTCAGCACGGACTATAAGGTCGTAGCGAAGGCCATCTCGCTGCGGCTGGGGTCCGTGCTGGCGGACGTGGTCCACCCCGACCAGACCTACACCGTCCCGGGCCGGAGCATCTTTAACAACCTGTACTTGATCCGGGACCTTTTGGAGCTGGGACGTAGGGATGGTCTGTCGTTCGCCCTCCTGTCTCTGGACCAGGAGAAGGCGTTCGACAGGATGGACCACGGGTATCTCCTGGGCACTCTGCGGGCGTTCGGTTTCGGGCCCCAGTTTGTGGGCTTTCTCCAGGTGCTGTACGCTGAGGCGGAGTGTCTGGTCAAGCTCAACTGGACCCTGACCGAGCCGGTCAGCTTCGGGCGGGGAGTACGGCAAGGGTGCCCCCTCTCGGGCCAGCTGTACGCTCTGGCGATCGAGCCCTTCCTCTGCCTCCTCCGTCGGAGGTTGGCAGGGTTGGTGCTCCGGGAGCCGGAGCTGCGGCTGGTCCTGTCGGCGTACGCCGACGACGTGCTCCTCGTGGTCCAGGACCCAGCGGATCTGGTGCGGGTGGAGGCCTGCCAGGCCGTTTATTCGGCCGCCTCCTCCGCCCGGGTCAACTGGGTCAAGAGCTCTGGCCTGGTGGTCGGGGACGGTTGGCAGGCGGGCTCCCTCCCACCCGCTCTTCAAGCCATTCGGTGGGGCGTGGGTCCGCTGCTCTATCTAGGCGTTTATCTTTCCGCCACGCATCCTTCTCCGTCGGAGAACTGGCTGGATTTGGAGGCCAGGGTGCGTGAGCGGTTGCGGAGATGGACGGGACTGCTCCGGTGTCTCTCCCTGCGGGGGAGGGCGCTGGTGCTGAACCAGCTCGTCCTGTCCATGCTCTGGCACCGGCTCAACACCCTGAGCCCGGCCCCGGAACTCCTGGCCAGGCTCCAGAGGATAGCCCTGGAGTTCTTCTGGCCTGGACTGCACTGGGTCTCTGCAGGGGTTCTGAGTCTTCCCCTGGAGGAGGGGGGACAGGGCCTGGTCTGCCTTCGTAGCCAGGTCCATGTCTTCCGCCTCCAGGCCCTGCAGAGGCTCCTTTACGGTGCGGGTAGTCCGGCATGGAGCACGTTAGCGCACGCCTTCCTCCGCCGCCTCCGAGGGCTCCGATACGACCGGCAGCTCCTTTTTCTTCACCCGAGAGGTCTTCCGCGAGACCTCTCGGAGCTGCCGGTCTTCTACCAGGACCTTCTCCGGACCTGGAAGCTTTTCTCGGCGACCAGGTCCACCGTGGCCACCGAGGGTGTGGATCTCCTCGCGGAGCCCCTGCTGCACAATCCCGATCTCCGTGTGCAGGTGGCGGAGTCACCCTCGGTGAGCCGGAGGTTGGTCCTGGCGGAAACCACCAGGGTCGGAGACCTCCTGGACTACACCAGAGGGGACTGGGTGGATCCCCGCGCGCTTGGTCGGCGCATGGGGCTCTCCACCCTCGCGACCCCTCTGCGTGTACTCCAGGAGGTGGGCGCTGCATTGTCACCTCTTGCTCTCGGCTTCCTGTGGCGGGCCCTGCGGGAGGGCGCTCCCCGCCCACCCCTCACCCCAGGCCCTCCGGACCTTTTTCTCGGGCCCTTGTTCCGTGAGCCCCCCCGGCTCCCCCGTTCCCATAATCCGAGCCGGCTGCACACTTTGCAGCCGGTCCAGTTTCGGACCGCGTCCAGAGACCACCTGTACACGCTCGTGCTCCACACGTTGCATCACCTCACCCTCGTGTCCCGCCCCGACACCAAGTGGAGGGACTATCTGCTACCTGTGGAGGGTGAGGAGCCCCGGTGGGCCAGCCTTTATTCCACCTTAGTTCCAAGGCCCGCCGGGGACATTGGTTGGCGGCTCCTTCATGGGGCCGTGAGCACGGGCGTGTACTTGGCGCGGTTCACCCCTATTCCTGAGGCCTGCCCATTTTGCGGCATTAGGGAGACCCTGGCGCACGCTTACCTTGAGTGCGCCAGGTTGCAGCCCCTTTTCCGGCTTCTCCAGAACCTCTTGTTGAGGTTCTGGCTACACTTTTCCCCGCACTTGTTTATTTATGCGCACCCTGTCCGTGGCCCCACTAAGTCGCGGGACCTCCTCGTCAACCTCTTCCTGGCCCTGGCCAAACTCACCATCTATAATACCAGGGAGAAGATGTTGGACGGGGGGGTGCTCTGCGACTGTGGGGCCTACTTTCATACCTCTTTGGTTTCACGTCTCCGGGCGGAGTTCCACTGGGCAGCGTCTGCTGGCTCCCTTGCCACCTTCGAGGAGCAGTGGGCGCTGTCCGGGGTTCTCTGCTCGGTGTCCCCATCTGGTTCCCTGATTTTGAACCTATGACCGTCACCTCGCTCCTTGTTTTTTTATTAGTTGTCCCACGTAATCATTTGGTACTGGGTCCAGTGGTCCCTCCCGCTAGGTTAGGGGAGGGGCCTTTCGTAGTGGGCGGCTAAGCCCGCCCACTTCCCGGTTCACCAATACGGCCTCACTACAGGTTGCAGGAGCTCTCTGTGCTCCCTTCTCCCTCTGGCCTTTCCTGGCCCTCTCCAGCTGCTGCTTGCTGCTCTCCTTGTTGCTGCCGCTGCCGCTGCCGCTGCTGCTGCGTGAGTGAGTGAGTGAGTGCGGAGGGGGGGGCCTTGCCGGCCTGCCCTCCCCCTCGCCCTCGCCTCCGGAGGGAGAAGCGTCGGCCCCCCAACGCCAACACCGATACCATCTGGGGGCCCACCTGTCTGCTTGCTTGCCTGCCTGGCCGGTTGCCCGGCCGGCTGACTGCCGCTCGCTGCTGCTGCTGTTGTTCCTGTGTGGGAGCCGCTGCCTCCGTCGCGGAGTGCGAAGAGACTGCGTCCCTGGTTCGGGAGATTGTGGAGGGGGTTGTTTGAGGACTGTGTTTTGAGTGACTTTGCCATCTTTGCTCCTGGGGTGGTGGTGCCCCCAGTCGCGTTAGGAGTGTGGACGGTACTGAGCCTCTCGTTTGTAATTCCTCGGACTGGAAGCCGTCGCTTGCCAGGAAGCTCCGAGGTCGGCTTGGGAGCCTGCTATCCCGTCCCCCGTAGCGGACTGTTGAAGGGGGTGTGTGGGGGGGTGCGATGCCCCCCCCCTTCGTCCATCTGCTCCCCCTCTACCACCACCCCCACCGCCGACAGCTGCCGACAACCCCTCCACCGCCCCGCGTGCCACCTGGACCTGCTTTTCGACCCTCGGCGGGGCTGTTTGCTCCCCCCGCCATTTCCATCGTCCGGGACTGTTTACTTGCAGCAGTGAACGGCAGAGCCTGCGCTTCGCGAACGCTGTGGGTGCACCTTTTCCCCCGCCCTGGACTTCTCCTGCCCCCCAACTACGTTTCGCTGGTGGGGTCCTCTCCCTGTAGCCCCCTTTGTATTAGTTGGCCCTATTTTACCCCCCTCCTTTTGAGCCCCTTCGGTTTATTTTTTTTTTTTGGTGCCCATTCCCCCCCCCCCTCGGTTCCTAGCCTGCTGGCCGTGTTCCCGGCCCTGTCCTTGGGCTGCGGCTGGCTGGAGTTTTTCCTCCTACCCCTCCTTGTCCTTGGGCTGCAGCTGGCTGGACATTCCATTCTGTTTTCGAGTCGCTGCTTCGGTGCACCCCCCCCCTTCGCCCCCCCGCGCGCGCTTGTACCCCCGTTTTGTTGCCCCCCCCCTTTTGCACTGTTCACCCCCCCCCTTTCACTGTTGTAGTCCCCCCCCCCCTGCCCCAGTGTAGCCGGGGAAGCCGGCTTTCTTTTTTTTTGGTACCTGTGCCTCACCCCTCTCTTTTCGCTCCTGTGTGCCCTCTCCATTGGTACCCTCCTCCCCAGCCTGCAGCCTAGCGGGGGGGAGTGGTTGCCTTTCCCTCGTTTTGTCTTTTGCCTAGAGGGGAGGAGCGGCTGCAGGTTGTAATGGCGGGGGACTCTGCCCCTGCCCCTGCCCCTGCCCCTGCACCCCCGCCCACCCCAGTGGCCGGCCCCTCGGCTGGCCCTGTCCCGGATACTGCCGCTGCCACGGCTGCCCCTTCCACCGGCAGGAAGGGCCAAGGGAGGAAGAAGGGCAAGGGCCCTGCCCGTGGAGCCAGACCTCCTGCGGGCGGGGCTATGGTCCCCGCTGCGGCCCCGACACCGGCCGCGGCCCCTCCCTCTCCTGCCGTCCCTTCCACCAGCTCTGGTGGTGCTCCACCTCCGGCCCCCAGAGCATACGCCCAGGTGGCCGCCGCCTCTTTGCGTGCCGCCGCGTCGTCCGCCCCGACCGCCGCCTCTGGACCTGTACCTGGTGACCACGGCCCCTTCCCCTCGCTGACTAGGAGGCATGGCGTCCGTTGCCATTTGGTGCCTGCCTCGCCCCACATTGAGACTTATGTGCGGGCGTTGGCGAGGGTGGTGGGGCCTACGGCCATCGTGGCGGCCTCCAAGATGTACGGGAAGGCCGTGTTCTTCCTGGCGTCGGTGGCCGCCGCGCAGGAGGCGGTGGAACGAGGCCTGGCGGTGGGGGGCGTGTTTGTGCCTTTGGAACCCCTGGAGGACCTGGGCGTACGGGTGCTCTTGACCTCTGTCCCGCCCTACCTCCCCAACGCCGCCCTGTTGCCGGCCCTCTCCACCCTGGGGAAGCCCATTTCCATTCTGAGCTCTCTTTCATTGGGCTGTAAGGACCCTGCCCTCCGGCACATCCTGTCTTTCCGCCGGCAGGTCCAGCTTCAGCTGCCACCGGCGGCGGGTGCCGGAGTGGCGCTCGAGGGGTCCTTCCTGGTGCCCTACCGGGGGGCCCATTATCGGGTCCATTATTCGACGGGGGAGGCCCGGTGCTTCCTCTGCCGGGCGCCGGGGCATGTCCGGAGGGACTGTCCCCTGGCCCGGCCTGGAGGGGCGTCCGAGACCCCCGGGGCCCGGGAGGGTGCCGGCCCTGTCATCGCCGGCAACCCTGGCGGTTCGGACACTGCTGCTGCCGCCGCCCCTCCTCCTTCTGCCGCGGTTCCTGCTCTGGCCGCGGAGACGGCCGGGCAGGCGGGCCTTGCCGTCGCCGACCCTGGATCGGCGGGGCATGTGGAGGAGAGGGCGGGGCAGCTTCCGCCGGCCGCGGGGAAGGGCCCGCCCCAGGGGGAGGTTTCCCTCTCCCCTGCTGTCCCTCCGACCCTGCCGCCCCAAGCCCCGAAGCCATCGCCCTTGCCCTCTGGCCCTGCCCCTGCTGACCGGCCCTCCACCTCCTCTTCCACCTCGGGGGGCTGGGTGACCGTCCGGGGGAAGCGCGGCGCCCGCAGGTCGCGGGCTCTCTCCCTCCCCTCTGATGAGGAGGGAGAGCAGGCCCCCCGAAAGATGCCGCGGGGGGCCGCCGTTGTTAGTTCTGTTTCCGCGCCCCCGGACGGTGCCCAGCAGGAGGTGCCGGCCATGGAAACCGTGGATGCCGTGGCAGCGGCTGGGGACACTTCTGTCCCTTTTGTTGGGCCCACACCTGAGGAGGCTTTAGCAGCGGTTCTCCCGGCCCTTGCTCCGTCTGTCCCCCCCGCCGCCGCCGCCGACGCCGGGGCGGCCCTTGTTCCTGTGACTGGCGGGGAGGTGGCCGGGGCCGAGGGGACCGCTTTCGCCTCCATTTTCGATGAGATCGAGGCCCTGGGTCTGACCCCGGTTACCCAGGGGGAGGACGACCCTCCGCCAGCGGGCCCCGATCCGGGTGCTGGCTTAGTCCCGCCCCCTTCTCCTGCTCCCGGTTCCTCGCCCCACTCTGCCGCTCCCGACTTAGTCCTGGGAGAACCCTTAGCCCTACCTGCCAGCCCGGCCGCGACTCCCATCTCGTGCACGGCCGCCGAGCCCCTCGGGGCGACGGCCGTTGCTGAGCGGCCGGTTCCTGTCCCCGATCTTGCCCCTTCCATCGTTCCTGCCCCTGAGGCTTCCCCTGTCCCTGCTGCCTCCGTCCCCTCGGATGCTGACCTTGGCCGAGGGGAGCCGCAGTCTAGCGGCTTGGCAGCGGGAGATGAGGAGCCCGTTCCCGCTCCCGTCCCTGATCCTGTCCCCTCTCCTGCCCAAGTCCCTGTTCCCGCCTCGAGCCCCGCCCCTACTCCCACCCTTGCCCCAGATCCTGTCCCCGAGGTGTCTCTGTCTGCCACCTCTGGTGTTACTGCCGCCCCCGGGGTTGTCGCATTTCCGTTGCCTGCAGACAACCCTCAGGGGGCGGTTTTCGTGTCTCCCCTTCCTGCCACTGTGGGGGCTGTGTTGTTCCCTCAGCCGCCCTCTCCTTTGCCGGGGATGGGGACGGGCTGCCCGGCGCAGCAGCGCCGGAACTCGGCCCCTTGTATGTCCATCACCGTGGGCTGCGAGGACCCTTCAGGGGCCCCGCCGGCGGATGGCGGCGGCTTGGCCGCTGCCTCCCCCTCCGCGCTGCGGGATGAGCTGCGCCTCTTTCTATCGGATTCCCGTGGTTCCCAGGGTAAGGTGCAGCTCGCCCTTCAGCGCTGGGGGGACTTCCATCTCGTCCTCCGGGCCGTGCAGGCGCTTTTGGGGGAGGGGCGGGGGTCCGGTCGGCGGGACATCGCGGCCTATCGGCGGGCCCGCAGATTCCGCGACTCCCTTTTGACCTTCGGAGTCGAAACCGGGATCTTGCGGGGCCCACTGGGGGCCGATGGTCCCTCCGCCCGTGAGGATCTGCCCCAGCCCTCCGCATGACAGTTACCACCTTTGCCTCGCTGAACACTCGGGGCTGTAGGGTGGGTCTCCGCAGGAGCCAGGTGCTCTCCTTCCTTCGGGAGGGGGGGTACTCTGTGATTTTCCTGCAGGAGACCCACACGGCTCCGACCGTCGAGGCTAGCTGGCGGCTGGAGTGGGGAGACGGGGTTTATTTTAGCCACCTCAGCGCCCATTCGGCTGGGGTGGCCACCCTGTTCTCCCCGGGGCTGCGGCCTGAGGTACTGGGGGTCGCCGAGGTCGTGCCGGGCCGCCTGCTGCACGTCCGGGCCCGTGTGGAGGGGCTGGTTCTGAACTTGGTCAACGTCTATGCCCCGAACGCGGGCCTGGAACGAGTGCCTTTCTATCAGCGGGCGGCGGCCTTCCTCGGCACTCTGGATTCTCGCGAGTGCCTGGTCCTGGGCGGGGACTTTAACACCACCCTCGAGGACCGGGACCGCTCCGGGCTTGAAAATTCCCAGGCGGCCGCGGGCGTCCTCAGGGAGATTGTAGACCATCACTCCCTGGTGGACGTCTGGCGCGAACACCACCCGGACGACGACACCACCTTCACCTATGTCCGGGTGGAGGACGACCGGTCGCGCCACTCCCGGTTGGACCGGATCTATCTGTCCCGCTTTCATCTGGCGCGGGCCCATGCCTCCAGCGTCCGGCCGGCCCCGTTCTCGGATCACCATCTGGTGACCGTGACGGCTTCTCTCAGTTCCGAGCGGCCGGGGCCGGCCTATTGGCATTTTAATAATAGTTTGCTGGAGGACGTGGGCTTCGTGGCATCCTTCCGGGAGTTCTGGCTGGCCTGGCGGGAGCAGCGGCGCGCCTTTCCCTCGGCGCGGCGGTGGTGGGACGTGGGGAAGGTCCGCGCGCGGCTCTTCTGCCGGAACTACACCCGGGGCGCCAGCCGGCGGCGAGATGCGCTGATAGGGCAGTTGGAGCGGGAGGTCTTGGAGCTGGAGAGGCGTCTGGCCTCCGGCCCCGAGGATTCACCCCTCTGCGCGGCGTACCGGGAGAAGCGAGGGGAGCTCCGGGCCCTGGAAGACCACCGGGCCCGGGGCGCGTTTGTTCGATCCCGCATCCGTCTCCTTCGGGAGATGGATCGCGGCTCCCGCTTCTTCTACGCCCTGGAGAAACGGAGGGGGGCCAAAAAGCATGTCACCTGCCTCCTGGCGGAGGACGGCGTCCCCCTCACTGATCCGGAGGAGATGCGTGGTAGGGCCAGGGCCTTCTACGCCGCTCTTTTCTCCCCGGATCCGACCGACGCCGAGGCCCGCAGGGTGCTCTGGACCGGGCTCCCGACGGTCAGCGCGGGCGACCGAGACCGGCTGGAGCTGCCTCTTTCTCTGGTCGAGTTCTCGGCAGCCCTCCGGCTCATGCCCACTAACAAATCTCCGGGCATGGACGGGCTGACCGTGGAGTTCTACCGCGTGTTCTGGGACGTCCTCGGCCCAGACCTCGTCACCGTCTGGGCCGAGTCCTTGCAGGGCGGGGTCCTCCCTCTCTCGTGCAGGCGAGCCGTGCTCGCCCTGTTGCCGAAGAAGGGGGACCTCCGCGATTTACGAAATTGGCGTCCCGTCTCGCTCCTCAGCACGGACTATAAGGTCGTAGCGAAGGCCATCTCGCTGCGGCTGGGGTCCGTGCTGGCGGACGTGGTCCACCCCGACCAGACCTACACCGTCCCGGGCCGGAGCATCTTTGACAACCTGTACTTGGTCCGGGACCTGTTGGAGCTGGGCCGTAGGGATGGTCTGTCGTTCGCCCTCCTGTCTCTGGACCAGGAGAAGGCGTTCGACAGGATGGACCACGGGTACCTCCTGGGCACTCTGCGGGCGTTCGGCTTCGGGCCCCAGTTTGTGGGCTTTCTCCAGGTGCTGTACGCTGAGGCGGAGTGTCTGGTCAAGCTCAACTGGACCCTGACCGAGCCGGTCAGCTTCGGGCGGGGAGTACGGCAAGGGTGCCCCCTCTCGGGCCAGCTGTACGCTCTGGCGATCGAGCCCTTCCTCTGCCTCCTCCGTCGGAGGTTGGCAGGGTTGGTGCTCCGGGAGCCGGAGCTGCGGCTGGTCCTGTCGGCGTACGCCGACGACGTGCTCCTCGTGGTCCAGGACCCAGCGGATCTGGTGCGGGTGGAGGCCTGCCAGGCCGTTTATTCGGCCGCCTCCTCCGCCCGGGTCAACTGGGTCAAGAGCTCTGGCCTGGTGGTCGGGGACGGTTGGCAGGCGGGCTCCCTCCCACCCGTGCTACAAGCCATTCGGTGGAGCGTGGGTCCGCTGCTCTATCTAGGCGTTTATCTTTCCGCCACGCATCCTTCTCCGTCGGAGAACTGGCTGGATTTGGAGGCCAGGGTGCGTGAGCGGTTGCGGAGATGGACGGGACTGCTCCGGTGTCTCTCCCTGCGGGGGAGGGCGCTGGTGCTGAACCAGCTCGTCCTGTCCATGCTCTGGCACCGGCTCAACACCCTGAGCCCGGCCCCGGAACTCCTGGCTAGGCTCCAGAGGATAGCCCTGGAGTTCTTCTGGCCTGGACTGCACTGGGTCTCTGCAGGGGTTCTGAGTCTTCCCCTGGAGGAGGGGGGACAGGGCCTGGTCTGCCTTCGTAGCCAGGTCCATGTCTTCCGCCTCCAGGCCCTGCAGAGGCTCCTTTACGGTGCGGGTAGTCCGGCATGGAGCACGTTAGCGCACGCCTTCCTCCGCCGCCTCCGAGGGCTCCGATACGACCGGCAGCTCTTTTTTCTTCACCCGAGAGGTCTTCCGCGAGACCTCTCGGAGCTGCCGGTCTTCTACCAGGACCTTCTCCGGACCTGGAAGCTTTTTTCGGCGACCAGGTCCACTGTGGCCACCGAGGGTGTGGATCTCCTCGCGGAGCCCCTGCTGCACAATCCCGATCTCCATGTGCAGGTGGCGGAGTCACCCTCGGTGAGCCGGAGGTTGGTCCTGGCGGAAACCACCAGGGTCGGAGACCTCCTGGACTACACCAGAGGGGACTGGGTGGATCCCCGCGCGCTTGGTCGGCGCATGGGGCTCTCCACCCTCGCGACCCCTCTGCGTGTACTCCAGGAGGTGGGCGCTGCATTGTCACCTCTTGCTCTCGGCTTCCTGTGGCGGGCCCTGCGGGAGGGCGCTCCCCGCCCACCCCTCACCCCAGGCCCTCCGGACCTTTTTCTCGGGCCCTTGTTCCGTGAGCCCCCCCGGCTCCCCCGTTCCCATAATCCGAGCCGGCTGCATACTTTGCAGCCGGTCCGGTTTCGGACCGCGTCCAGAGACCACCTGTACACGCTCGTGCTCCACACGTTGCATCACCTCACCCTCGTGTCCCGCCCCGACACCAAGTGGAGGGACTATCTGCTACCTGTGGAGGGTGAGGAGCCCCGGTGGGCCAGCCTTTATTCCACCTTAGTTCCAAGGCCCGCCGGGGACATTGGTTGGCGGCTCCTTCATGGGGCCGTGAGCACGGGCGTGTACTTGGCGCGGTTCACCCCTATTCCTGAGGCCTGCCCATTTTGTGGCATTAGGGAGACCCTGGCGCACGCTTACCTTGAGTGCGCCAGGTTGCAGCCCCTTTTCCGGCTTCTCCAGAACCTCTTGTTGAGGTTCTGGCTACACTTTTCCCCGCACTTGTTTATTTATGCGCACCCTGTCCGTGGCCCCACTAAGTCGCGGGACCTCCTCGTCAACCTCTTCCTGGCCCTGGCCAAACTCACCATCTATAATACCAGGGAGAAGATGTTGGACGAGGGGGTGCTCTGCGACTGTGGGGCCTACTTTCATACCTCTTTGGTTTCACGTCTTCGGGCGGAGTTTCACTGGGCAGCGTCTGCTGGCTCCCTTGCCACCTTCGAGGAGCAGTGGGCGCTGTCCGGGGTTCTCTGCTCGGTGTCCCCATCTGGTTCCCTGATTTTGAACCTATGACCGTCACCTTGCTCCCTGTTTTTTTTATTAGTTGTCCCACGTAATCATTTGGTACTGGGTCCAGTGGTCCCTCCCGCTAGGCTGGGGGAGGGGCCTTTCGTAGTGGGCGGCTAAGCCCGCCCACTTCCCGGTTCACCAATACGGCCTCACTACAGGTTGCAGGAGCTCTCCGTGCTCCCTTCTCCCTCTGGCCTTTCCTGGCCCTCTCCAGCTGCTGCTTGCTGCTCTCCTTGCTGCTGCCGCTGCCGCTGCTGCTGCGTGAGTGAGTGCGGAGGGGGGGGCCTTGCCGGCCTGCCCTCCCCCTCGCCCTCGCCTCCGGAGGGAGAAGCATCGGCCCCCCAACGCCAACACCGATACCATCTGGGGGCCCACCTGTCTGCTTGCTTGCCTGCCTGGCCGGTTGCCCGGCCGGCTGACTGCCGCTCGCTGCTGCTGCTGTTGTTCCTGTGTGGGAGCCGCTGCCTCCGTCGCGGAGAGCGAAGAGACTGCGTCCCTGGTTCGGGAGATTGTGGAGGGGGTTGTTTGAGGACTGTGTTTTGAGTGACTTTGCCATCTTTGCTCCTGGGGTGGTGGTGCCCCCAGTCGCGTTAGGAGTGTGGACGGTACTGAGCCTCTCGTTTGTAATTCCTCGGACTGGAAGCCGTCGCTTGCCAGGAAGCTCCGAGGTCGACTTGGGAGCCTGCTGTCCCGTCCCCCGTAGCGGACTGTTGAAGGGGGTGTGGGGGGGTGCGGTGCCCCCCCCCTTCGTCCATCTGTTCCCCCTCTACCACCACCCCCACCGCCGACAGCTGCCGACAACCCCTCCACCGCCCCGCGTGCCACCTGGACCTGCTTTTCGCCCCTCGGCGGGGCTGTTTGCTCCCCCCGCCATTTCCATCGTCCGGGACTGTTTACTTGCAGCAGTGAACGGCAGAGCCTGCGCTTCGTGAACGCTGTGGGTGCACCTTTTCCCCCGCCCTGGACTTCTCCTGCCCCCCAACTACGTTTCGCTGGTGGGGTCCCCTCCCTGTAGCCCCCTTTGTATTAGTTGGCCCTGTTTTACCCCCCTCCTTTTGAGCCCCTTCGGTTTATTTTTTTGGTGCCCATTCCCCCCCCCCCCTCGGTTCCTAGCCTGCTGGCCGTGTTCCCGGCCCTGTCCTTGGGCTGCGGCTGGCTGGAGTTTTTTCCTCCTACCCCTCCTTGTCCTTGGGCTGCAGCTGGCTGGACATTCCATTCTGTTTTCGAGCCGCTGCTCTGGTGCACCCCCCCCCTTCGCCCCCCCGCGCGCGCTTGTACCCCCGTTTTGTTGCCCCCCCCCCTTTTGCACTGTTCACCCCCCCTTTTACTGTTGTAGTCCCCCCCCCCTACCCCAGTGTAGCCGGGGGAGCCGGCTTTCTTTTTTGGTACCTGTGCCCCACCCCTCTCTTTTCGCTCCTGTGTGCCCTCTCCATTGGCACCCTCCTCCCCAGCCTGCAGCCTAGCGGGGGGGAGTGGTTGCCTTTCCCTCGTGTTGTCTTTTGCCTGGAGGGGAGGAGCGGCTGCAGGTTGTAATGGCGGGGGACTCTGCCCCTGCCCCTGCCCCTGCCCCTGCCCCTGAACCCCCGCCCACCCCGGTGGCCGGCCCCTCGGCTGGCCCTGTCCCGGATACTGCCGCTGCCACGGCTGGCCCCTCCACCGGCAGGAAGGGCCAAGGGAGGAAGAAGGGCAAGGGCCCTGCCCGTGGAGCCAGACCTCCTGCGGGCGGGGCTACGGTCCCCGCTGCGGCCCCGACACCGGCCGCGGCCCCTCCCTCTCCTGCCGTCCCTTCCACCAGCTCTGGTGGTGCTCCACCTCCGGCCCCCAGAGCATACGCCCAGGTGGCCGCCGCCTCTTTGCGTGCCGCCACGTCGTCCGCCCCGACCGCCGCCTCTGGACCTGTCCCTGGTGACCACGGCCCCTTCCCCTCGCTGACTAGGAGGCATGGCGTCCGTTGCCATTTGGTGCCTGCCTCGCCCCACATTGAGACTTATGTGCGGGCGTTGGCGAGGGTGGTGGGGCCTACGGCCATCGTGGCAGCCTCCAAGATGTACGGGAAGGCCGTGTTCTTCCTGGCGTCGGTGGCCGCCGCGCAGGAAGCGGTGGAACGAGGCCTGGCGGTGGGGGGCGTGTTTGTGCCTTTGGAACCCCTGGAGGACTTGGGCGTACGGGTGCTCTTGACCTCTGTCCCGCCCTACCTCCCCAACGCCGCCCTGTTGCCGGCCCTCTCCACCCTGGGGAAGCCCATTTCCATTCTGAGCTCTCTTTCATTGGGCTGTAAGGACCCTGCCCTCCGGCACATCCTGTCTTTCCGCCGGCAGGTCCAGCTTCAGCTGCCACCGGCGGCGGGTGCCGGAGTGGCGCTCGAGGGGTCCTTCCTGGTGCCCTACCGGGGGGCCCATTATCGGGTCCACTATTCGACGGGGGAGGCCCGGTGCTTCCTCTGCCGGGCGCCGGGGCATGTCCGGAGGGACTGTCCCCTGGCCCGGCCTGGAGGGGCGTCCGAGACCCCCGGGGCCCGGGAGGGTGCCGGCCCTGTCATCGCCGGCAACCCTGGCGGTTCGGACACTGCTGCTGCCGCCGCCCCTCCTCCTTCTGCCGCGGTTCCCGCTCTGGCTGCGGAGACGGCCGGGCAGGCGGGCCTTGCCGTCGCCGACCCTGGATCGGCGGGGCGTGTGGAGGAGAGGGCGGGGCAGCTTCCGCCGGCCGCGGGGAAGGGCCCGCCCCAGGGGGAGGTTTCCCTCTCCCCTGCTGTCCCTCCGACCCTGCCGCCCCAAGCCCCGAAGTCATCGCCCTTGCCCTCTGGCCCTGCCCCTGCTGACCGGCCCTCCACCTCCTCTTCCACCTCGGGGGGCTGGGTGACCGTCCGGGGGAAGCGCGGCGCCCGCAGGTCGCGGGCTCTCTCCCTCCCCTCTGATGAGGAGGGAGAGCGGGCCCCCCGAAAGATGCCGCGGGGGGCCGACGTTGTTAGTTCTGTTTCCGCGCCCCCGGACGGTGCCCAGCAGGAGGTGCCGGCCATGGAGACCGTGGATGCCGTGGCAGCGGCTGGGGAAACTTCTGTCCCTTTTGTTGGGCCCACGCCTGCGGAGGCTTCGGCAGCGGTTCTCCCGGCCCTTGCTCCGTCTGTGCCCCCCGCCGCCGCCGCCGATGCCGGGGCGGCCCTTGTCCCTGTGACTGGCGGGGAGGTGGCCGGGGCCGAGGGGACCGCTTTCGCCTCCATTTTCGATGAGATCGAGGCCCTGGGTCTGACCCCGGTTACTCAGGGGGAGGACGACCCTCCGCCAGCGGGCCCCGATCCGGGTGCTGGCTTAGTCCCGCCCCCTTCTCCTGCTCCCGGTTCCTCGCCCCACTCTGCCGCTCCCGACTTAGTCCTGGGAGAACCCTTAGCCCTACCTGCCAGCCCGGCCGCGACTTCCATCTCGTGCACGGCCGCCGAGCCCCTCGGGGCGACAGCCGTTGCTGAGCGGCCGGTTCCTGCCCCCGATCCTGCCCCTTCCATCGTTCCTGCCCCTGAGGCTTCCCCTGTCCCTGCTGCCTCCGTCCCCTCGGATGCTGACCTTGGCCGAGAGGAGCCGCAGTCTAGCGGCTTGGCAGCGGGAGATGAGGAGCCCGTTCCCGCTCCCGTCCCTGATCCTGTCCCCTCTCCTGCCCAAGTCCCTGTTCCCGCCTCGAGCCCCGCCCCTACTCCCGCCCTTGCCCCAGATCCTGTCCCCGAGGTGTCTCTGTCTGCCACCTCTGGTGTTACTGCCGCCCCCGGGGTTGTCGCATTTCCGTTGCCTGCAGACAACCCTCAGGGGGCGGTTTTCGTGTCTCCCCTTCCTGCCACTGTGGGGGCTGTGTTGTTCCCTCAGCCGCCCTCTCCTTTGCCGGGGATGGGGACGGGCTGCCCGGCGCAGCGGCGCCGGAACTCGGCCCCTTGTATGTCCGTCACTGTGGGCTGCGGGGACCCTTCAGGGGCCCCGCTGGAGGATGGCGGCGGCTTGGCCGCTGCCTCCCCCTCCGTGCTGCGGGATGAGCTGCGCCTCTTTCTATCGGATTCCCGTGGTTCCCAGGGTAAGGTGCAGCTCGCCCTTCAGCGCTGGGGGGACTTCCATCTCGTCCTCCGGGCCGTGCAGGCGCTTTTGGGGGAGGGGCGGGGGTCCGGTCGGCGGGACATCGCGGCCTATCGGCGGGCCCGCAGATTCCGCAACTCCCTTTTGACCTTCGGAGTCGAAACCGGGATCTTGCGGGGCCCGCTGGGGGCCGATGGTCCCTCCGCCCGTGAGGATCTGCCCCAGCCCTCCGCATGACAGTTACCACCTTTGCATCGCTGAACACTCGGGGCTGTAGGGTGGGTCTCCGCAGGAGCCAGGTGCTCTCCTTCCTTCGGGAGGGGGGGTACTCTGTGATTTTCCTGCAGGAGACCCACACGGCTCCGGCCGTCGAGGCTAGCTGGCGGCTGGAGTGGGGAGACGGGGTTTATTTTAGCCACCTCAGCGCCCATTCGGCTGGGGTGGCCACCCTGTTCTCCCCGGGGCTGCGGCCTGAGGTACTGGGGGTCGCCGAGGTCGTGCCGGGCCGCCTGCTGCACGTCCGGGCCCGTGTGGAGGGGCTGGTTCTGAACTTGGTCAACGTCTATGCCCCGAACGCGGGCCTGGAACGAGTGCCTTTCTATCAGCGGGCGGCGGCCTTCCTCGGCACTCTGGATTCTCGCGAGTGCCTGGTCCTGGGCGGGGACTTTAACACCACCCTCGAGGACCGGGACCGCTCCGGGCTTGAAAATTCCCAGGCGGCCGCGGGCGTCCTCAGGGAGATCGTAGACCATCACTCCCTGGTGGACGTCTGGCGCGAACACCACCCGGACGACGACACCACCTTCACCTATGTCCGGGTGGAGGACGACCGGTCGCGCCACTCCCGGTTGGACCGGATCTATCTGTCCCGCTTTCATCTGGCGCGGGCCCATGCCTCCAGCGTCCGGCCGGCCCCGTTCTCGGATCACCATCTGGTGACCGTGACGGCTTCTCTCAGTTCCGAGCGGCCGGGGCCGGCCTATTGGCATTTTAATAATAGTTTGCTGGAGGACGTGGGCTTCGTGGCATCCTTCCGGGAGTTCTGGCTGGCCTGGCGGGGGCAGCGGCGCGCCTTTCCCTCGGCGCGGCGGTGGTGGGACGTGGGGAAGGTCCGCGCGCGGCTCTTCTGCCGGAACTACACCCGGGGCGCCAGCCGGCGGCGAGATGCGCTGATAGGGCAGTTGGAGCGGGAGGTCTTGGAGCTGGAGAGGCGTCTGGCCCCCGGCCCCGAGGATTCACCCCTCTGCGCGGCGTACCGGGAGAAGCAAGAGGAGCTCCGGGCCCTGGAAGACCACCGGGCCCGGGGCGCGTTTGTTCGATCCCGCATCCGTCTCCTTCGGGAGATGGATCGCGGCTCCCGCTTCTTCTACGCCCTGGAGAAACGGAGGGGGGCCAAAAAGCATGTCACCTGCCTCCTGGCGGAGGACGGCGTCCCCCTCACGGATCCGGAGGAGATGCGTGACAGGGCCAGAGCCTTCTACGCCGCTCTTTTCTCCCCGGATCCGACCGACGCCGAGGCCCGCAGGGTGCTCTGGACCGAGCTCCCGACGGTCAGCGCGGGCGACCGAGACCGGCTGGAGCTGCCTCTTTCTCTGGCCGAGTTCTCGGCAGCCCTCCGGCTCATGCCCACTAACAAATCTCCGGGCATGGACGGGCTGACCGTGGAGTTCTACCGCGTGTTCTGGGACGTCCTCGGCCCAGACCTCGTCACCGTCTGGGCCGAGTCCTTGCAGGGCGGGGTCCTCCCTCTCTCGTGCAGGCGAGCCGTGCTCGCCTTGTTGCCGAAGAAGGGGGACCTCCGCGATTTACGAAATTGGCGTCCCGTCTCGCTCCTCAGCACGGACTATAAGGTCGTAGCGAAGGCCATCTCGCTGCGGCTGGGGTCCGTGCTGGCGGACGTGGTCCACCCCGACCAGACCTACACCGTCCCGGGCCGGAGCATCTTTAACAACCTGTACTTGATCCGGGACCTGTTGGAGCTGGGACGTAGGGATGGTCTGTCGTTCGCCCTCCTGTCTCTGGACCAGGAGAAGGCGTTCGACAGGATGGACCACGGGTATCTCCTGGGCACTCTGCGGGCGTTCGGTTTCGGGCCCCAGTTTGTGGGCTTTCTCCAGGTGCTGTACGCTGAGGCGGAGTGTCTGGTCAAGCTCAACTGGACCCTGACCGAGCCGGTCAGCTTCGGGCGGGGAGTACGGCAAGGGTGCCCCCTCTCGGGCCAGCTGTACGCTCTGGCGATCGAGCCCTTCCTCTGCCTCCTCCGTCGGAGGTTGGCAGGGTTGGTGCTCCGGGAGCCGGAGCTGCGGCTGGTCCTGTCGGCGTACGCCGACGACGTGCTCCTCGTGGTCCAGGACCCAGCGGATCTGGTGCGGGTGGAGGCCTGCCAGGCCGTTTATTCGGCCGCCTCCTCCGCCCGGGTCAACTGGGTCAAGAGCTCTGGCCTGGTGGTCGGGGACGGTTGGCAGGCGGGCTCCCTCCCACCCGCTCTTCAAGCCATTCGGTGGAGTGTGGGTCCGCTGCTCTATCTAGGCGTTTATCTTTCCGCCACGCATCCTTCTCCGTCGGAGAACTGGCTGGATTTGGAGGCCAGGGTGCGTGAGCGGTTGCGGAGATGGACGGGACTGCTCCGGTGTCTCTCCCTGCGGGGGAGGGCGCTGGTGCTGAACCAGCTCGTCCTGTCCATGCTCTGGCACCGGCTCAACACCCTGAGCCCGGCCCCGGAACTCCTGGCCAGGCTCCAGAGGATAGCCCTGGAGTTCTTCTGGCCTGGACTGCACTGGGTCTCTGCAGGGGTTCTGAGTCTTCCCCTGGAGGAGGGGGGACAGGGCCTGGTCTGCCTTCGTAGCCAGGTCCATGTCTTCCGCCTCCAGGCCCTGCAGAGGCTCCTTTACGGTGCGGGTAGTCCGGCATGGAGCACGTTAGCGCACGCCTTCCTCCGCCGCCTCCGAGGGCTCCGATACAACCGGCAGCTCCTTTTTCTTCACCCGAGAGGTCTTCCGCGAGACCTCTCGGAGCTGCCGGTCTTCTACCAGGACCTTCTCCGGACCTGGAAGCTTTTCTCGGCGACCAGGTCCACCGTGGCCACCGAGGGTGTGGATCTCCTCGCGGAGCCCCTGCTGCACAATCCCGATCTCCGTGTGCAGGTGGCGGAGTCACCCTCGGTGAGCCGGAGGTTGGTCCTGGCGGAAACCACCAGGGTCGGAGACCTCCTGGACTACACCAGAGGGGACTGGGTGGATCCCCGCGCGCTTGGTCGGCGCATGGGGCTCTCCACCCTCGCGACCCCTCTGCGTGTACTCCCGGAGGTGGGCGCTGCATTGTCACCTCTTGCTCTCGGCTTCCTGTGGCGGGCCCTGCGGGAGGGCGCTCCCCGCCCACCCCTCACCCCGGGCCCTCCGGACCTTTTTCTCGGGCCCTTGTTCCGTGAGCCCCCCCGACTCCCCCGTTCCCATAATCCGAGCCGGCTGCACACTTTGCAGCCGGTCCGGTTTCGGACCGCGTCCAGAGACCACCTGTACACGCTCGTGCTCCACACGTTGCATCACCTCACCCTCGTGTCCCGCCCCGACACCAAGTGGAGGGACTATCTGCTACCTGTGGAGGGTGAGGAGCCCCGGTGGGCCAGCCTTTATTCCACCTTAGTTCCAAGGCCCGCCGGGGACATTGGTTGGCGGCTCCTTCATGGGGCCGTGAGCACGGGCGTGTACTTGGCGCGGTTCACCCCTATTCCTGAGGCCTGCCCATTTTGCGGCATTAGGGAGACCCTGGCGCACGCTTACCTTGAGTGCGCCAGGTTGCAGCCCCTTTTCCGGCTTCTCCAGAACCTCTTGTTGAGGTTCTGGCTACACTTTTCCCCGCACTTGTTTATTTATGCGCACCCTGTCCGTGGCCCCACTAAGTCGCGGGACCTCCTCGTCAACCTCTTCCTGGCCCTGGCCAAACTCACCATCTATAATACCAGGGAGAAGATGTTGGACGAGGGGGTGCTCTGCGACTGTGGGGCCTACTTTCATACCTCTTTGGTTTCACGTCTTCGGGCGGAGTTTCACTGGGCAGCGTCTGCTGGCTCCCTTGCCACCTTCGAGGAGCAGTGGGCGCTGTCCGGGGTTCTCTGCTCGGTGTCCCCATCTGGTTCCCTGATTTTGAACCTATGACCGTCACCTCGCTCCCTGTTTTTTTATTAGTTGTCCCACGTAATCATTTGGTACTGGGTCCAGTGGTCCCTCCCGCTAGGCTGGGGGAGGGGCCTTTCGTAGTGGGCGGCTAAGCCCGCCCACTTCCCGGTTCACCAATACGGCCTCACTACAGGTTGCAGGAGCTCTCTGTGCTCCCTTCTCCCTCCGGCCTTTCCTGGCCCTCTCCAGCTGCTGCTTGCTGCTCTCCTTGTTGCTGCCGCTGCCGCTGCCGCTACTGCGTGAGTGAGCGAGTGAGTGCGGAGGGGGGGGCCTTGCCGGCCTGCCCCCCCCCTCGCCCTCGCCTCCGGAGGGAGAAGCATCGGCCCCCCTACGCCAACACCGATACCATCTGGGGGCCCACCTGCCTGCTTGCTTGCCTGCCTGGCCGGTTGCCCGGCCGGCTGACTGCCGCTCGCTGCTGCTGCTGTTCCTGTGTGGGAGCCGCTGCCTCCGTCGCGGAGTGCGAAGAGACTGCGTCCCTGGTTCGGGAGATTGTGGAGGAGGTTGTTTGAGGACTGTGTTTTGAGTGACTTTGCCATCTTTGCTCCTGGGGTGGTGGTGCCCCCGGTCGCGTTAGGAGTGTGGACGGTACTGAGCCTCTCGTTTGTAATTCCTCGGACTGGAAGCCGTCGCTTGCCAGGAAGCTCCGAGGTCGACTTGGGAGCCTGCTATCCCGTCCCCCGTAGCGGACTGTTGAAGGGGGTGTGGGGGGGGTGCGGTGCCCCCCCCCTTCGTCCATCTGCTCCCCCTCTACCACCACCCCCACCGCCGACAGCTGCCGACAACCCCTCCACCGCCCCGCGTGCCACCTGGACCTGCTTTTCGCCCCTCGGCGGGGCTGTTTGCTCCCCCCGCCATTTCCATCGTCCGGGACTGTTTACTTGCAGCAGTGAACGGCAGAGCCTGCGCTTCGCGAACGCTGTGGGTGCACCTTTTCCCCCGCCCTGGACTTCTCCTGCCCCCCAACTACGTTTCGCTGGTGGGGTCCCCTCCCTGTAGCCCCCTTTGTATTAGTTGGCCCTACTTTACCCCCCTCCTTTTGAGCCCCTTCGGTTTATTTTTTTGGTGCCCATTCCCCCCCCCCTCGGTTCCTAGCCTGCTGGCTGTGTTCCCGGCCCTGTCCTTGGGCTGCGGCTGGCTGGAGTTTTTCCTCCTACCCCTCCTTGTCCTTGGGCTGCAGCTGGCTGGACATTCCATTCTGTTTTCGAGCCGCTGCTCCGGTGCACCCCCCCCCCCTTCGCCCCCCCGCGCGCGCTTGTGCCCCCGTTTTGTTGCCCCCTCCCCTTTTGCACTGTTCACCCCCCCTTTTACTGTTGTAGTCCCCCCCCCGCCCCAGTGTAGCCGGGGGAGCCGGCTTTCTTTTTTTTTTGGTACCTGTGCCCCACCCCTCTCTTTTCGCTCCTGTGTGCCCTCTCCATTGGCACCCTCCTCCCCAGCCTGCAGTCTAGCGGGGGGGAGTGGTTGCCTTTCCCTCGTTTTGTCTTTTGCCTAGAGGGGAGGAGCGGCTGCAGGTTGTAATGGCGGGGGACTCTGCCCCTGCCCCTGCCCCTGCCCCTGTACCCCTGCCCACCCCAGTGGCCGGCCCCTCGACTGGCCCTGTCCCGGATACTGCCGCTGCCACGGCTGCCCCCTCCACTGGCAGGAAGGGCCAAGGGAGGAAGAAGGGCAAGGGCCCTGCCCGTGGAGCCAGACCTCCTGCGGGTGGGGCTACGGTCCCCGCTGCGGCCCCGACACCGGCCGCGGCCCCTCCCTCTCCTGCCGTCCCTTCCACCAGCTCTGGTGGTGCTCCACCTCCGGCCCCCAGAGCATACGCCCAGGTAGCCGCCGCCTCTTTGCGTGCCGCCGCGTTGTCCGCCCCGACCGCCGCCTCTGGACCTGTCCCTGGTGACCACGGCCCCTTCCCCTCGCTGACTAGGAGGCATGGCGTCCGTTGCCATTTGGTGCCTGCCTCGCCCCACATTGAGACTTATGTGCGGGCGTTGGCGAGGGTGGTGGGGCCTACGGCCATCGTGGCGGCCTCCAAGATGTACGGGAAGGCCGTGTTCTTCCTGGCGTCGGTGGCCGCCGCGCAGGAGGCGGTGGAACGAGGCCTGGCGGTGGGGGGCGTGTTTGTGCCTTTGGAACCCCTGGAGGACCTGGGCGTACGGGTGCTCTTGACCTCTGTCCCGCCCTACCTCCCCAACGCCGCCCTGTTGCCGGCCCTCTCCACCCTGGGGAAGCCCATTTCCATTCTGAGCTCTCTTTCATTGGGCTGTAAGGACCCTGCCCTCCGGCACATCCTGTCTTTCCGCCGGCAGGTCCAGCTTCAGCTGCCACCGGCGGCGGGTGCCGGAGTGGCGCTCGAGGGGTCCTTCCTGGTGCCCTACCGGGGGGCCCATTATCGGGTCCATTATTCGACGGGGGAGGCCCGGTGCTTCCTCTGCCGGGCGCCGGGGCATGTCCGGAGGGACTGTCCCCTGGCCCGGCCTGGAGGGGCGTCCGAGACCCCCGGGGCCCGGGAGGGTGCCGGCCCTGTCATCGCCGGCAACCCTGGCGGTTCGGACACTGCTGCTGCCGCCGCCCCTCCTCCTTCTGCCGCGGTTCCCGCTCTGGCCGCGGAGACGGCCGGGCAGGCGGGCCTTGCCGTCGCCGACCCTGGATCGGCGGGGCATGTGGAGGAGAGGGCGGGGCAGCTTCCGCCGGCCGCGGGGAAGGGCCCGCCCCAGGGGGAGGTTTCCCTCTCCCCTGCTGTCCCTCCGACCCTGCCGCCCCAAGCCCCGAAGCCATCGCCCTTGCCCTCTGGCCCTGCCCCTGCTGACCGGCCCTCCACCTCCTTTTCCACCTCGGGGGGCTGGGTGACCGTCCGGGGGAAGCGCGGCGCCCGCAGGTCGCGGGCTCTCTCCCTCCCCTCTGATGAGGAGGGAGAGCAGGCCCCCCGAAAGATGCCGCGGGGGGCCGACGTTGTTAGTTCTGTTTCCGCGCCCCCGGACGGTGCCCAGCAGGAGGTGCCGGCCATGGAGACCGTGGATGCCGTGGCAGCGGCTGGGGAAACTTCTGTCCCCTTTGTTGGGCCCACGCCTGAGGAGGCTTCAGCAGCGGTTCTCCCGGCCCTTGCTCCGTCTGTGCCCCCCGCCGCCGCCGCCGATGCCGGGGCGGCCCTTGTCCCTGTGACTGGCGGGGAGGTGGCCGGGGCCGAGGGGACCGCTTTCGCCTCCATTTTCGATGAGATCGAGGCCCTGGGTCTGACCCCGGTCACTCAGGGGGAGGACGACCCTCCGCCAGCGGGCCCCGATCCGGGTGCTGGCTTAGTCCCGCCCCCTTCTCCTGCTCCCGGTTCCTCGCCCCACTCTGCCGCTCCCGACTTAGTCCTGGGAGAACCCTTAGCCCTACCTGCCAGCCCGGCCGCGACTCCCATCTCGTGCACGGCCGCCGAGCCCTTCGGGGCGACAGCCGTTGCTGAGCGGCCGGTTCCTGCCCCCGATCCTGCCCCTTCCATCGTTCCTGCCCCTGAGGCTTCCCCTGTCCCTGCTGCCTCCGTCCCCTCGGATGCTGACCTTGGCCGAAGGGAGCCGCAGTCTAGCGGCTTGGCAGCGGGAGATGAGGAGCCCGTTCCCGCTCCCGTCCCTGATCCTGTCCCCTCTCCTGCCCAAGTCCCTGTTCCCGCCTCGAGCCCCGCCCCTACTCCCGCCCTTGCCCCAGATCCTGTCCCCGAGGTGTCTCTGTCTGCCACCTCTGGTGTTACTGCCGCCCCCGGGGTTGTCGCATTTCCGTTGCTTGCAGACAACCCTCAGGGGGCGGTTTTCGTGTCTCCCCTTCCTGCCACTGTGGGGGCTGTGTTGTTCCCTCAGCCGCCCTCTCCTTTGCCGGGGATGGGGACGGGCTGCCCGGCGCAGCAGCGCCGGAACTCGGCCCCTTGTATGTCCGTCACCGTGGGCTGCGAGGACCCTTCAGGGGCCCCACCGGAGGATGGCGGCGGCTTGGCCGCTGCCTCCCCCTCCGCGCTGCGGGATGAGCTGCGCCTCTTTCTATCGGATTCCCGTGGTTCCCAGGGTAAGGTGCAGCTCGCCCTTCAGCGCTGGGGGGACTTCCATCTCGTCCTCCGGGCCGTGCAGGCGCTTTTGGGGGAGGGGCGGGGGTCCGGTCGGCGGGACATCGCGGCCTATCGGCGGGCCCGCAGATTCCGCGACTCCCTTTTGACCTTCGGAGTCGAAACCGGGATCTTGCGGGGCCCGCTGGGGGCCGATGGTCCCTCCACCCGTGAGGATCTGCCCCAGCCCTCCGCATGACAGTTACCACCTTTGCATCGCTGAACACTCGGGGCTGTAGGGTGGGTCTCCGCAGGAGCCAGGTGCTCTCCTTCCTTCGGGAGGGGGGGTACTCTGTGATTTTCCTGCAGGAGACCCACACGGCTCCGGCCGTCGAGGCTAGCTGGCGGCTGGAGTGGGGAGACGGGGTTTATTTTAGCCACCTCAGCGCCCATTCGGCTGGGGTGGCCACCCTGTTCTCCCCGGGGCTGCGGCCTGAGGTGCTGGGGGTCGCCGAGGTCGTGCCGGGCCGCCTACTGCACGTCCGGGCCCGTGTGGAGGGGCTGGTTCTGAACTTGGTCAACGTTTATGCCCCGAACGCGGGCCTGGAACGAGTGCCTTTCTATCAGCGGGCGGCGGCCTTCCTCGGCACTCTGGATTCTCGCGAGTGCCTGGTCCTGGGCGGGGACTTTAACACCACCCTCGAGGACCGGGACCGCTCCGGGCTTGAAAATTCCCTGGCAGCCGCGGGCGTCCTCAGGGAGATCGTAGACTATCACTCCCTGGTGGACGTCTGGCGCGAACACCACCCGGACGACGACACCACCTTCACCTATGTCCGGGTGGAGGACGACCGGTCGCGCCACTCCCGGTTGGACCGGATCTATCTGTCCCGCTTTCATCTGGCGCGGGCCCATGCCTCCAGCGTCCGGCCGGCCCCGTTCTCGGATCACCATCTGGTGACCGTGACGGCTTCTCTCAGTTCCGAGCGGCCGGGGCCGGCTTATTGGCATTTTAATAATAGTTTGCTGGAGGACGTGGGCTTCGTGGCATCCTTCCGGGAGTTCTGGCTGGCCTGGCGGGGGCAGCGGCACGCCTTTCCCTCGGCGCGGCGGTGGTGGGACGTGGGGAAGGTCCGCGCGCGGCTCTTCTGCCGGAACTACGCCCGGGGCGCCAGCCGGCGGCGAGATGCGCTGATAGGGCAGTTGGAGCGGGAGGTCTTGGAGCTGGAGAGGCGTCTGGCCTCCGGCCCCGAGGATCCACCCCTCTGTGCGGCGTACCGGGAGAAGCGGGAGGAGCTCCGGGCCCTGGAAGACCACCGGGCCCGGGGCGCGTTTGTTCGATCCCGCATCCGTCTCCTTCG
Organism: Chrysemys picta bellii; assembly: GCF_011386835.1. Classification (NCBI taxonomy): domain Eukaryota; kingdom Metazoa; phylum Chordata; order Testudines; family Emydidae; genus Chrysemys; species Chrysemys picta. The sequence goes on from NC_088793.1 coordinate 186,411,608, forward strand.
GGAGATGGATCGCGGCTCCCGCTTCTTCTACGCCCTGGAGAAACGGAGGGGGGCCAAAAAGCATGTCACCTGCCTCCTGGCGGAGGACGGCGTCCCCCTCACAGATCCGGAGGAGATGCGTGGTAGGGCCAGGGCCTTCTACGCCGCTCTTTTCTCCCCGGATCCGACCGACGCCGAGGCCCGCAGGGTGCTCTGGACCGGGCTCCCGACGGTCAGCGCGGGCGACCGAGACCGGCTGGAGCTGCCTCTTTCTCTGGCCGAGTTCTCGGCAGCCCTCCGGCTCATGCCCACTAACAAATCTCCGGGCATGGACGGGCTGACCGTGGAGTTCTACCGCGTGTTCTGGGACGTCCTCGGCCCAGACCTCGTCACCGTCTGGGCCGAGTCCTTGCAGGGCGGGGTCCTCCCTCTCTCGTGCAGGCGAGCCGTGCTCGCCCTGTTGCCGAAGAAGGGGGACCTCCGCGATTTACGAAATTGGCGTCCCGTCTCGCTCCTCAGCACGGACTATAAGGTCGTAGCGAAGGCCATCTCGCTGCGGCTGGGGTCCGTGCTGGCGGACGTGGTCCACCCCGACCAGACCTACACCGTCCCGGGCCGGAGCATCTTTGACAACCTGTACTTGGTCCGGGACCTGTTGGAGCTGGGACGTAGGGATGGTCTGTCGTTCGCCCTCCTGTCTCTGGACCAGGAGAAGGCGTTCGACAGGATGGACCACGGGTACCTCCTGGGCACTCTGCGGGCGTTCGGCTTCGGGCCCCAGTTTGTGGGCTTTCTCCAGGTGCTGTACGCTGAGGCGGAGTGTCTGGTCAAGCTCAACTGGACCCTGACCGAGCCGGTCAGCTTCGGGCGGGGAGTACGGCAAGGGTGCCCCCTCTCGGGCCAGCTGTACGCTCTGGCGATCGAGCCCTTCCTCTGCCTCCTCCGTCGGAGGTTGGCAGGGTTGGTGCTCCGGGAGCCGGAGCTGCGGCTGGTCCTGTCGGCGTACGCCGACGACGTGCTCCTCGTGGTCCAGGACCCAGCGGATCTGGTGCGGGTGGAGGCCTGCCAGGCCGTTTATTCGGCCGCCTCCTCCGCCCGGGTCAACTGGGTCAAGAGCTCTGGCCTGGTGGTCGGGGACGGTTGGCAGGCGGGCTCCCTCCCACCCGCGCTTCAAGCCATTCGGTGGAGCGTGGGTCCACTGCTCTATCTAGGCGTTTATCTTTCCGCCACGCATCCTTCTCCGTCGGAGAACTGGCTGGATTTGGAGGCCAGGGTGCGTGAGCGGTTGCGGAGATGGACGGGACTGCTCCGGTGTCTCTCCCTGCGGGGGAGGGCGCTGGTGCTGAACCAGCTCGTCCTGTCCATGCTCTGGCACCGGCTCAACACCCTGAGCCCGGCCCCGGAACTCCTGGCCAGGCTCCAGAGGATAGCCCTGGAGTTCTTCTGGCCTGGACTGCACTGGGTCTCTGCAGGGGTTCTGAGTCTTCCCCTGGAGGAGGGGGGACAGGGCCTGGTCTGCCTTCGTAGCCAGGTCCATGTCTTCCGCCTCCAGGCCCTGCAGAGGCTCCTTTACGGTGCGGGTAGTCCGGCGTGGAGCACGTTAGCGCACGCCTTCCTCCGCCGCCTCCGAGGGCTCCGATACGACCGGCAGCTCCTTTTTCTTCACCCGAGAGGTCTTCCGCGAGACCTCTCGGAGCTGCCGGTCTTCTACCAGGACCTTCTCCGGACCTGGAAGCTTTTTTCGGCGACCAGGTCCACTGTGGCCACCGAGGGTGTGGATCTCCTCGCGGAGCCCCTGCTGCACAATCCTGATCTCCGTGTGCAGGTGGCGGAGTCACCCTCGGTGAGCCGGAGGTTGGTCCTGGCGGAAACCACCAGGGTCGGAGACCTCCTGGACTACACCAGGGGGGACTGGGTGGATCCCCGCGCGCTTGGTCGGCGCATGGGGCTCTCCACCCTCGCGACCCCTCTGCGTGTACTCCAGGAGGTGGGCGCTGCATTGTCACCTCTTGCTCTCGGCTTCCTGTGGCGGGCCCTGCGGGAGGGCGCTCCCCGCCCACCCCTCACCCCGGGCCCTCCGGACCTTTTTCTCGGGCCCTTGTTCCGTGAGCCCCCCCGGCTCCCCCGTTCCCATAATCCGAGCCGGCTGCACACTTTGCAGCCGGTCCGGTTTCGGACCGCGTCCAGAGACCATCTGTACACGCTCGTGCTCCACACGTTGCATCACCTCACCCTCGTGTCCCGCCCCGACACCAAGTGGAGGGACTATCTGCTACCTGTGGAGGGTGAGGAGCCCCGGTGGGCCAGCCTTTATTCCACCTTAGTTCCAAGGCCCGCCGGTGACATTGGTTGGCGACTCCTTCATGGGGCCGTGAGCACGGGTGTGTACTTGGCGCGGTTCACCCCTATTCCTGAGGCCTGCCCATTTTGCGGCATTAGGGAGACCCTGGCGCACGCTTACCTTGAGTGCACCAGGCTGCAGCCCCTTTTCCGGCTTCTCCAGAACCTCTTGTTGAGGTTCTGGCTACACTTTTCCCCGCACTTGTTTATTTATGCGCACCCTGTCCGTGGCCCCACTAAGTCGCGGGACCTCCTCGTCAACCTCTTCCTAGCTCTGGCCAAACTCACCATCTATAATACCAGGGAGAAGATGTTGGACGAGGGGGTGCTCTGCGACTGTGGGGCCTACTTTCATACCTCTTTGATCTCACGTCTCCGGGCGGAGTTCCACTGGGCAGCGTCTGCTGGCTCCCTTGCCACCTTCGAGGAGCAGTGGGCGCTGTCCGGGGTTCTCTGCTCGGTGTCCCCATCTGGTTCCCTGATTTTGAACCTATGACCGTCACCTCGCTCCCTGTTTTTTTATTAGTTGTCCCACGTAATCATTTGGTACTGGGTCCAGTGGTCCCTCCCGCTAGGCTGGGGGAGGGGCCTTTCGTAGTGGGCGGCTGAGCCCGCCCACTTCCCGGTTTGCCAATACGGCCTCACTACACCCCCTTATTAGGGACTTTTATATATATATGTATAAAGCCACACACAATTTACAATCTGCTTCAAGAACAGCTATTAAGACTTCTTTGAAAAGTCATGAAGACCCTCTGCTTTGTGAAACTTCTGAAAGGGGGTGATAAAATCTTCAGATAGTGCTCCAGCTAAGGCTCCTTGTTGCTTCTCTCTTTGCCAGCTCAATTTTATTAGAGATTCAAGATGTAAGAATGGATCTGTTTGAAATCAAGATAAGCAACTGGGGAAAAAAGGAAACCATGATCCAAATTATCCTCATTGCCTTTCCTTAAATTTGGTCAAGTTCAAAATTTATTCTGATGAACTCTGATGCAAGTCAATCTTTCCACATTTTTGTGGAGGCTCTGTTTTTTACTGCTCTCAGTTATTTAGTTCTTTTCAGAGCTGATATGACACTAAGAATGCACATGCTGTACACACATTGCTTCTGTAGGTGGACAGTTTAGATACAAATGGGTGTCCTTCTTAAATTGCATTGACTAAATCTTTGATTTATATGTCCTTTAAAGGAGGGGATCATTTTGCTGATAGCATTAGGTGACTCTGGCAGAAAATGAAAAATATAGAGACATAAATATTTGCTGTGCTCCATAAGCAGGTGAATACTAGAAAGGCAATAAAAAAATCGGAGAGGCTCATCTAGTTTTAAACAAACAAACAAACAAACAAACAAAAATCCTCCCACACAATCCAATAAAAACCCTGACATCCATTCCCACAGCCTAACATGCCGTGACTTCCTATTTGGTACTGAAAAAATGCTCAGTTCTTGATATAAATAAAAACATGAGCTGAACCATGGCTGTAAATAACTGAGGCTTTTACTGTTATTTCTATTTTTGTGTCAATCCTAAGACTGAAGCCAAAAGAGAATCTACATATAAAGTATACACATATAATTATATATCAACTGAAATATAAACTCTATCTGTAGTTCACAGCAGTTTGCCGCTCTCCAACTTTGCAAGGCTGCTTTGCTCCCTCTATAGTTCCCTAATCCTCATAACTCTTTTTCCCCAAAAACTCGTTTCTCATCTTGGACATCGTGGTTTATAGGAATTGGATGAGGGCAGTGATCACCCTTAAAGCAGCAGTCCAGGAGGATGTAATTTAGGTAGCGCTCTAAAGGGGGAAGAATGAAGGAGACAACTTCCCAGTACAGGCAGATGCCAAAGCCTTTACAGAGTCCCCAGTCAAGTACCTTCTCCAAGCACTAATTATGCGTGGTTCACTCCAACAGGTGCTGCAGTTTATGGATAAATACTGATTTGTTGACAGATCTGTCTTCTGTTGCGGGCATGGCAAGCCTGTTTTTCCTATACAAGGAATTAGCTAACCTGTTAGAGTTCTCAGGTGCTGAGCAGCACTACTAGTTAGAGCAGGAGTGGGCAAACTACGGCCTGTGGACCACAGCCGGCCCGCCAGCCAATTTAATCTGTCCCTTGAGCTCCCGCTGGGGAGTGGGGTCTGGGGCTTGCCCTGCTCCCATGCTCCAGCGGGGAGCAGAGTTGTGGGCCGCTCCACGCAGACATGCCATGGCTCCCAGAAGCATCGGCATGTCCCCTCTCCAGCTCCTATACATAGGGGCAGCCAGAGGATTCTGCAAGCTGCCCCCGCCCCAAGCACCGCCCCTCAGTTCCCATAGGCCAGGAACTGTGACCAATGGAAACTCCAGGGGCAGTGCCTGCGGACAGGGCAGCGCACAGAGCCACCTGGCCATGCCTCCATGTAGGAGCCGGACGGGGGATATGCCGTTGCTTCTGGTAGCTGCTTGAGGTAAGTGCCACCCAGAGCCTGCACTCCTGAGCCTCTCCTGTGCCCCAAACCCTGCTCCAGCCCTGATCCCCCTCCTGCCCTCTGAACCCCTAAATCCTAGCCTGGAGCACACTCCTGTACCCCAAACCCCTCATTCCCAGCCCCACCCCAGAACCTGTATCCCAACTGGAGCCCTCACCCCCCCATGACCAAATCCCCTCCCCCAGCCCAGAACCCCCTCCCACACTCCGAACCCCTCAGTCCCAGCCTGGAGCACCCGCCTACACCCCAAGCCCCTCATCCCCAGCCCCACTCCAGAGCCTGCACCTCCAGGTGGAGTCTTCACTACCCCTGGCACCCCAACACCCTGCCAAAGCCCGGAACCACCTCCCGCACCCTGAACTCCTAATTTCTGGCCCCACCCCAGAGCCCTTACCCCCTCCTGCACCCCAACCCCAATTTCGTGAGCATTCATGGCCCACCATACAATTTCCATACCCAGATGTGGCCCTCGGGCCAAAAGGTTTGGCCACCCTGAGTTAGAGCTAGCCAAAGGACGACAATTCTGATTTGTGTCAGCTTGTGAGGTTTAAAATTTGTTTTCGTTCCTCATTGGAACAAAACCCAAAACCTCTAGAACGTTTTCACAAAAAAACAAAGTTGTGTTGAAATGCCCGTTTTTGTATTGAAACCTGAGCTTTTCTATTTGGGAAGGGGCATGTCTATAAAGCTTAGTGGCTTTGAGGGAACTGCTTTTGAGGGTTGGGACCATCTACTCTGCCTGATTCACAAGAGAGTTTTTCATCCCAGATTACTCTCAATCAGCCATAACAGGGACTTGAACCTAACCACCAGGCTATCCATTGTCAGATAATCTCTCTCTCTCTCAAAAACAAAGAAAGAATTTGTTGGAACTAATGCATCTCACCAAAACATTTCAGCTTCAACAGAAGGAGCATATTTGAACTAAATGAAATTTTATTGTAAATGGTCTGACTGGCTCTACAAGTAGTACTGGAAACGTCTGACTTGTTACACATTACACTGCTCTACAGCCAAAATGCTTCTGAAATAAATGTAGTCAAACTTTACTAATTCTGGGTCACTGAGAACGAAAATGATGCTTAAAATTGTTGATTGGCTCTAGTTTTCAAGATATGCTATTGGGACAGTATATATGACCCTTGACTTGGGAATGGCAGAGGATAAGTGAGTTATAAAGGGAAGGGATCTCAATTAAAACCAGAAATGACTAAAATACATCTCTGACTGGATCTATGAATAAATCTATGACTGGGTTTGGACAGTACTTGCTTTTTAGGCAAAACAATGAATGATGCAATCTGAAGTTGGTATTGCATCATACATGATATGAATTGCATCATGTTATGCCTAGAAGTCATGGATGATGCAATCATAACGAAGCTTACATCACTCTGCTGAACAAATTGCCCTATATCAGCTCTAGAAATCATACAGTGTCGTGTTCTCTTATTTGTCAGTGTTTGATTTTGCAAAGGGACACATTTCTGTTTAGCCAAAGTGAGCAGAGATGCCTCATACTTGTGTGAACAGTGCAGATAACTTCTGCTATGTTTGTGGTGAAGTGACTTTTGCATCACAAAAGTGCACTATGGTTAAGAAAGCCTATCACCTTTATTTTTGCTGCAAAATTGGAGATCAGGACAAGAGGTGGGCCCCACACATATGCTGCAACACTTGTGCAACAAATCTTCGCCAGTGGTTGAACAGAAAAAGGAAATCTATGCCTTTTGTATTGCCAATGATTTGGAGACAGCCAACAGATCATACCAGCAATTGTTACTTCTGCATGGTGCCTCCAGTTGGGAAAGGTGTGTCAAAGAAGAAAAAGTGGACTGTGCATTATCCAAACATTCCATCAGCTATACACCCAGTACCCCACGGAGAAGGACTGCCGGTTCCTGATGCACCAGAATCATTCTCACTTGAGTCAGACGAGGAAGAGGAAGAGGATGAAACTTCTGGTCCTGAACCATCAATGTCACAGGACCCACATTTTCTCCCATCCTCCTCCTCTGAACCACACCTCAGAACACAAGGTGAACTGAATGACCTTGTCAGGGATTTGGAACTACCCAAGAGTAAAGCAGAGCTGTTGGGCTCCAGACTACAGCAGTGGAATCTCCTGGCAGGTGATGTTAGGGTTTCCATGTTCCGTGACCGTCAAAAGGATCTTGTCCCATTCTTCTTCATGGAAGGTGATCTTGTAGCCTGCAACAACATGGTGTGATGGCAGCCCTCAACATCGTTCACGATCCAAATGAGTGGAGACTGTTCATTGATTCATCGAAGATGAGTCTTAAAGCTGTTTTACTGCATAATGGCAATATTTTGCCATCAATTCCAGTTGGTCATGCAGTCCATATGAAGGAAACCTATGACAACATGAAACAACTTTTGAGGTACATAAACTATGACCAACATCAGTGGCAGCTTTGTGGCGATTTGAAGGTTGTTGCTCTCTTGCTTGGTCTGCAGACTGGATACACAAAGTACTGCTGTTTTCTCTGCGAATGGGATAGTCGTGCAAGAGATTCCCACTACATCAAGAAAGATTGAGCTCCACTCCGACAGTCATTGGAGCCTGGGAGGAAAAGTGTTAGGCATCCACCACTTGTTGAATCAAGGAAGATTTTGTTACCACCCTTACACATCAAGCTGGGTCTGATGAAGAACTTTGTCAAGGCCATTGACAAAACCCAAGCAGCTTTCAAGTACCTCCGTGGAAAATTTCCAAGGTTAAGTGAAGCTAAGATAAAGGAAGGTGTCTTTGCTGGTCCTCAGATTTGTGAACTTCTTCGAGATGATGCATTTGACCATGCACTGCGTGGCAAGGAAAAGATGGCATAGAAAGACTTCCAGTTAGTGGCAATAAATTTTCTCAGAAACAACAAGGCAGACAACTACAGGTTGTTGGTGGAAAACCTCCTCAAAGCATACAAAAGCCTTGGTTGCAACATGTCACTAAAGATACATTTTTTGCCCTCTCATCTAGATTTTTTTCCACCGAACTGTGGAGCAGTGAGCGACGAGCACAGCGAGCGATTTCACCAGGACATTGCAACAATGGAGAAATGTTATCAGGGCAAATGGAGCCCATCAATGCTTGCAGACTATTGCTGGACAGTGACAAGAGATGCTCCATTTAATGAATACAAGAGACAAGCCAAGAAGTGCCGAGTAGACACTGAATAGGACTAAACTATGTACATAATAGTTTTTTGCCTTTTGTTTCATAATAAATTTTATTTATATAACCCTTTTGCTGATTTTTAAAGTGTTACATAAACAGGACAGGTGAACTATTATCATGTAAAGCAACCATAAACACATGAAAAGACCTAGGTTTACAATTTATGATTAAAACTCTACTATCTACACAATATACATAGACATAAAATGTAAAAACTTAAATATCTTAGAAACAGTAGCCAATCAGTTGTTTTAATTGTCATATTTGAATTCAGCACATCAAAATACATAATAAATAGCACATTTTATCTCTGAAGCAGACGACTTCTCAAAAATTGTAGAGCAGTGTTATCAGTCACTCACCCAGACTTTGTACCAGAATCTCGTGCCCTTATTCACACTGAGTGGTACTTTACTCCTCAAATAGTCCCATTGATTTCAGTGGCACTATTCATGGAGTAAATGGAAGTACTCTTCCTCTATGTGAGTAAAGGAATGAAAGTCTGTTCCTTTATAATCAAGAACATCTTACTAAAAATACCCTACCAGATTAATCACTAGTGTAACTCCATAAACTCTCAGCAGAACAGTTGCTTCACATATTAATTGGTATTTTCTGCAGAAAGTAAGGTGATTTCTGCATTCTAACATTGCTAGCATTTTTCTGTTCAGAAGACTCTGTGGCCTACTAGCTATAATAAATCTAAGCATGTTGACTATGAGGACTTGCTATGGGTCCTGGGCATTCCACAGTGCTAAGTCTCCATGTATGATCAGCATCATTATGAAGGTTAATGGCTCTCCTCTGGTCAAAGTTGACAGTTTCAGCAAAATTAGGCATATAGAATAGACATACTCTGCATGGTTAACACATCTATTTTAAATATTTATAGCATGCCAATCACCATGGAATCGAAGCTCATTTTAGGATTGATCTTGATTAATATACATTATTTGTCAGTGACCAACATATTCATTACACGGCAATCCTTTGTCCTGATACCTGTGGTTGAAATATTGTTTTGAGCTATCAACAGGAAACACACAATACTTTATCATACAATGAGAATTATCAGAAGCACAATGAAGCCAACAAAACTTGTATGGTTACTAGTCCAAACCAATATGTCTCCACCTAACATCTGGCATCAGATCTTCCAACAAACTGATCACCAAGGTACAGCAAATGCCATGCTTGCCACTGCTCAGGGATATATGGAATGCTTCCTGGCACTGTCTGTGTAGCACAAGTCCTATCTGGACAGTGCTGCACAGTCTCCATCCAGTTGATAAAATCAGCAGCTCACAGTGGTAGACAAAATTGGAGAGAGCCTCTGCCACGATCACAAATTCCTACATAATTGCCAGGATAGTTGAATGGCTACCTGACTTTGGGCTCCCACACTGCCTCTGGAGGTGGTTTAGTAGGTTCAGGTGTGGCCTGATTTGTTGTGCCAAGGTCAGCCATGCCTAGGATGTCCAGGACAGCCCACTGGTGATGCTGTGGAGGATGCTGCACACATGCTGGTTGGTTGCTCTTTTTGTGCTGGGCTCCCTGGAGGTCTTCTCAAGCTAACTCAGAGCCCATCGCCTGGATTAAGACCATTTAACTGTTTAAAAAAAATGAAACAAAAACAAACAAACAAAAAACCTGCACACCTTGCCTTGCCCACACAAAAATCACTGTAATGAGAGAGAGAGAGAGAGAATGTTTCCTTTGAGCCCTATTTAATTGGAGTGATAATAACTAAGGCTTGAAAGGTAGAGAAATACAAATTTAATCCCAAATATTTTTTAAAACTCTCTAAAATATTTTTTGTATATGGTGTCATGGTATAAAGTTTTCATTGTCACTTATTTGGGATGACCTGATTCCCCTAATAAGCAATGCATCCAACCCAAACTAATGCTAATGAAACCTTTATGCTACCCCACAACACCATGTAGTCTGTCAATGTTTATGTGAACAAGGTAGATAGGTTCCACAAAGAAGTTCACCATGCAGTCAGTTTAGAGAAAATGTCATAAGAGTTCTTGAGCCAACTTCTGCTTCTAGTTTACACCTGTGCAGCCCCATTAAAGCCAGGGGATTTCACAGGTGTAACCGAAAGCAGAAGTTGGCTGCTTGAGTCCAACTATTTCTAATATGTTTTGGGACGATATAACAGTCAGCATGTTGGACTGCAATATACAGCACAAGGGTAATGAGGTTCTATACATTTTCTAGGAGTTTGGCACCAGAGACGAGAAAAAGGAAGTAAAACGCATATTGCCAAAAACGATCAAATTCACGTGGGAAATATTTCTGGTAAACATTTCAACTGAATGTCTATTCTAACACTAACTGCATGATGAAATAATTGTGAATGTCTAAATTCTTTTCTACTGAGTTTGTTCTGACTTCAGCTTTTACACTAGTAATATTCTACCTAAATACATTTGCTTAGTACATGAATTATTAGCAAGGATAACTTTCCTAAAAGTGAACTAATTATTTTCAGTTATGGTGAGTTCAACTTGCACTCACAAAATTAACATGCAAGTCTTCAATGTCATTATCAGAGATGCTTTTTTTGTATTCAAAAGCAATGTTCTTCACATTAGGCTTTCTGAACTTTGTATATTGCTGCAAGGACTAAAACCACACTGTTTTATTAATGAGGAATCCTGTGAAAGGAGAAAATTGTTTAATTTAATTTTTAAATCCATCATGATCAGTCTTCTTCATACATCAACACATCTCTGAAAATACAGAGACGAGGTATTTTTTGACAGAAAGGACATATTGTCTCTTTGGCAAATGCCTGTGCAGGAAGTCAACCATTGGCAAAGTATTGTCAAGTACAGACATTCATTTCATCCATCAGCCAGCATCAATCAGCCCAAGCTAATCAGGCTTAAAAATAGGAAATGTAAAATTTTGGCTAAAAATGTTAAAAAAAACCATCATCAACAAATTACCATTCCAAGATGCCATTCACTTTTTTTCATGGTATATAATAAATACCATTTACTCCTGATTGCATTATCATCATCTTAAATTTCATTCTTGCATCCATAAACTAACGACAATTAGAATATGAAGTCTGAGGAGACAAACCCAGAGCCAGCTTTAGGGAAAATGGCAAACTTATATTTTTGCACCCCTAGCCCCTGCTGCTTCCCCATCCCCAATGCTGCTGACACCCGTTGCCTCCTTGGGCTCCCCACCCATCCCCTCTGGCCCCTGCTGCTCCCCAGTTTACCTCCTCCCCATTGCCCCAAGCTCCCTTCTACAGCCTTGCACCACATGCCCACCCCACTCCTTGCCTAATGACCACAGTGCCCCCCAACCACAGCACTCTGGTTCACAGAATCATAGAAGATTAGTGTTGGAAGAGACCTCAGGAAGTCATCTAGTTCAATCTCCTGCTCAAAACAGGATCAACACCAACTAAATCATCCCAGCCATGGCTTTGTCAAACCTCTAAGGATGGAGATTCCACCATCTCCCTAGGTAACCCATTCCAGTGTTTCACCACCCTCCTAGTGAAATAGTGTTTCCTAGTGTAAGCAGAGTCAGGATGAGCTCTACCCTGACGTCTGGTGGTGAATTGTGGCAAGTTGTGGAAAAGAACTTCAGGGGCTGATCTTGTTTGCATAGGCACACCCACCCCGCCTAGTATGAGCCCACAGCAGCCCAAATAGTCATTTGGGCTGCTGTGGGATCCCCAGTTTCTCTGTTATTGGGACAGGAAGAATAAAGTGTTGTTACCCTGACTATGTGAATCAAGGACAGTGGAACTGTTTTATGACAGAGGGACTCGCCATCAACTAAGTAGCACTCGCTATTCAAGGGACATGGGTTCCAAAACCCAGTGAATTGAGAAAGACTGGAGGCACTTATTTGTGCCTGATGGTATGGGCCCAAAATACCAAGTGCACTTTCTTCTTTCTCCACTGTGGGATATCAGAGCTAATTTTGATTCTTTTAGGAGTCTAGTTACAGGCTGCTGAGTGAAATTCACTTTGTGCCAATGGTGCACCAGCATTGAGGTTCTCCTACCACAAGCTGAAATCACCGAGTGCTGGGGTGGGCTGAAGATATATTGCTGAGTGGCTAGCAGAGCAGTTTGCGGGATGGCTGGTGGAATGGAGTGGCTGGTGGAGCAGAGCAATTTATGGCATGGCTGAAGTGGCTCATGGGACGGCGAGTGGAGCAGAGCGGAGTGGTGGGCGGAGCAGAGCAGCTCATGGGACGGCTGGTGGAGCGGAGCAGCTGGTGGAATGGCTTGTGGTGAAGGCTGCAGCAGAACCCCATGAAGAGCTATTTGCAGTGTGAGTTGCCAAGAGCCAGAGGCCCATGAGAGTCTTCATGGATGTATTGCAGAAGCTCTGGGCCTGCCCCCCTGAAAGCGTGCCCTCTGTTTCAGTGAAATATATTGCATTGGATCAATCTCCCTTGCCCATGCTCAATGCAGATGACTGGCAAGAAGCCCAGCTGCAAGATATTGACATTCATGATACACTACTTGCCAAAAGGAAGGGGCGAAGCCCAGCTGTGGTTGTCCCATCTAACCCAGAGGGTAAACTGCTATTGAGAGAATGGACCAAACTAAAACTGATTCGGGGAGTGCTACACTGAATGATCGCTGACCCTTTACAAAAGCAACGAGCACAACTAGTGCTGCCAAAAGAGTACAGAGCCCTGGCCATGAGGACCTTGCATGATGACTTTGGACATTTAGGGATGGAGAGGACCCTGGAACTTATTCATAGTAGGTTCTATTGGCCCCGGATGGCCGAAGATGTTCACAGGAGATGTGAGACTTGCGCTCTATGTGTTCAAAGGAAAACTCTGCCCATGAGGGCTGCATATCTCAAGAACATCACCAGCAACAAACATCTGGAACTAGTATACATTGATTTCTTGTTTTTAGAACTAGACAAGAGAAATGTTGGGAACATTTTAAGTGGTATGCACAGCATATCCCACATGTGATCAGAAGGCCACCACTGTTGCACAAGTACTGTGGGAAAAATATTTCTTAGTTTATGGATTCCCAGCCTTGGATACACTCGGATCAGGGGATGGACTTTGAGAGTCACCTTCTGAAGGCGGTGCTGAGGATAGCGGGAATTAAAAAGTCTAGGACAGCGCCTTATCACCCGCAAGGTGATCCTCAGCCAGAGAGGTTCAACCAAACCCTATTAGATATGTTGGGGACTTTGTAACCAGAGCAGAAGGCAACCTGGAGCCAACATGTCGAATTTCTGGTGCACGCCTACAACGCCACAAAGAACGATGCTATGGGAGTCACCCCATATTTCTTGATGTTTGGGCGAGAACCAAGATTACCCATAGACTTGTGCTTTGGTGTATCAGAGGATGGAGATAGCTATGAAATTCATCAGTAGTATGTATCCCGACTAAGAGAAAAGCTGCGGGATGCTTATCACTTAGCTACATCTGCGGCTCGGAAGAACGCAGACCACAACAAACATCGATATGATGCTAGGGTATGTTTGCAGGAGCTCCAGCCAGGGGACAGAGTCCTGCTGCAAAATTTGGGTATTGCTGGCAAACACAAGATAGCTGACAGATGGAAGGCAATACCTTACTTGGTGATTGAAAAGCTAGGAGACCTGCCGGTCTACAAGATCAAACCTGAAGAGGGTCCAGGGCAAATAAAGACAGTGCATAGAAACCTTTTGCTCCCTGTGGGGGAATTGGTAGGCACCCCTTATGAGATGGGCCAGAACAGGGGAAGCGGGCAGAACAAAGGTGCTAGACCAAAGCCACCATCCAACATGGACAGCCGGGCCCCTGCAGCTAACCTACCTCTATGCAGCACATCCAAGAGTGAGTCTGAGGAGGAAGACACAACCATGGTGTATCCTGGAATGGAGACAAGATTTCAGTCTCTATCAGCTGAACCAAAAGAGAGCTCCCCCTCTTCCGCCCTAAACCCCATGGCAGAAGTATTTAGGCTCATTTCTGACACCCCTGTGCCGCTGATGGGACCCCCGTGTGATGACATACACAGGTTATTGGACAGTGGAAACATACAGCTGGAGGATGACCTGGGCACCTTAGACCCTCCACTAGAAATGCAGGGGCCTATGCCAGTAGCCGAGGGACACTCAAAGGAAACCTCTCCATCCGTCGCTCAAGAGGATGTCTCCCCTACCATGGCAACAGAGATTCTCAATAGATGAGACAGGGTAATAAGACCAGTAAAACGGTTAACTTATGATGCACCTGGGGTGACTAGTGAGGAACGAATACATTTAGCACACAGGCCTGTGGAAGCTAAAGTGGGCTATCTGAGGCCCTTTGGAGGGAACCAGTGAGTTGGTATAACAGGGAGTGTAACTTGTCAGGATGACAAATTCTCGGCTGGGAGGAGGATGTAAGCAGAGTCAGGATAAGCTCTACCCTGACATCTGGTGGTGAATTGTGGCGAGTTGTGGAAAAGAACTTCAGGGGCTGATCTTGTTGATCTTCTAGTATGAAGTATTAGGGGGTAGCTGTGTTAGTCTGCAGCTGTAAAAAGCAACAAAGAGTTCTGTAGCACTTTATAGACTTACAGATGTATTGGAGTATAAGCTTTCGTGGGTGAATACCCACTTTGCCAGACACAGATTATGTTCCAATATGTCTGTTAATCTATAAGGTGCTACAGGACTCTTTGTTTCTTTAATGAATTAAGAGAGGCTGGGGACAGGCGTTTGTACCTCATGGTATGGGCCCCTTTTGAGGGCCTGAAACACCAAGTGCACCTTCTCCTCTCTCCACTGTAGAATATCAGAGCTAATTTTGATTCCATTAGGAGTCTAGTTACAGGCTGCAGAGTGGATTTCACTTTAGGCCAATGGTTTACCAGCACTGAGGTTCCCCTACTACAAGCTGAAATCACTAAAGAGCTACAATTACTAAGAGCTGAAATCACTGAGTGCTGGGGGGGACGGAAGATATATTGCTGAGTGGCTAGCAGAGCAGTTTGCGGGACAGCTGGTGGAGCGGAGTGGCTGGCAGAGCAGAGCAGTTCATGGGATGACTGGAGTGGCTCATGGGACAGCGAGCAGAGCGGAGCGGAGCAGCTCACGGGATGGCTGGTGGAGTGGAGTGGCTGGTGGAATGGCTCGCGGTGAAGGCTGCAGCAGAACCCCATGGAGAGGCGAGGCAGTTGGCCTCGGACCATGTAAGGTGCCCCTTAAAACCTCCGCATACCCCCCCCATTTCCACCCAGGATGGGAGGTAAAACTCTTCAGATAAACTTTTGAACTCTGGGGCTGCACTGATCAGTTGTTGGACTTTTGGGTGATTTTTGGGTTGCTGGGCTCAAGAGACTTTTGGGGTGTTGGACTTTTGGGACTTTGGGTGATTTTTTGGGTTGCTGTACTTAAGACCCTGAGGGGAAAAGGACACTGCCAAACTTACTTGGGGGTGGGTCTTTTGCTCATGGTTTGTGTTATGAATCCTGTTTGTGGTGTTTCCACAACATAATGCCGCATTCTTTCCCTCCTTTATTAAAAGGATTTTGCTACACTCAGACTCCATGCTTGCGAGAGGAAGTATTGCCTCTTAGAGGCGCTGGAGGGTGGTATGTAATTGTCCCAGGTCACTGGGTGGGGGCTCGAGCTGGTTTTGCATTGTGTTATTGAAAGGGAATCCCTAGATACTGAACCCAGCCCTTGTTGCTGCCAACTCAGATGTGCAGAAGGGTTACACTAGTAGATTGGTTGCCTACATCGCCTACCCGTAAGGCCGGCCCTGGACAAACCCATTCCTGTGCTGCTTAGCTAAGTAAAACTCATATTGAAGCCAATAGGTGTGGCAATTTTGCCTGTATAGGGGTATAAGTATTGGGGCATAAGACTGTAACACTGTAAGGACCCAATTCTTAAAGCAAGTCTGCTTATGCAGTGCCCCATTGATGTCCATGGGTAGTATGGGTCCAGCCTAAGGGTCAATGGGGACTAAGGCTCTGCTTACAGGTTTGGCCCCTTCAGAGTCTATCTGAAAAACAACCAATATTTTCTTCCTTCACAAATATCTAAGTGTCTTTATTAAGTGTAACAGAATGGTGAACTACTTACTGACTGGTGAAGTAGACAGCTAGAAAGAAATATTGTAAATGCTTTTAATCCTAATTCTATGCACTTTTTTTTGTGTGCCTCTTTTCAGTAGCTGATTTTTACCATCTCAAACTTCACCTTCAGTTCTGTCCTCCCCATATTTTTTTTGGAATATGTTTTTGATTAATGGATTACTAAATACTTCTGCAACTATTATGAACTGCCGGAAACAGAAGCCCCTTGTCACATCTGGCCTTATGCAAGTCTCTTTGATTGTTAAGAAGTGGTTGGTTGCCTAGGTAGATACATTTGTTTAAAGACAGTCAACTTTCTATATATCCCTGTATAAAATGTACGGTCTATTACTTATCCATTAGCAATACATCTGCTGTGTGCATTTAGAATTATTTCTAATTTGTCATCTCAGCTACCTGTACTTTAGATCAATTATTCTGTCATCTGCCATTGTTTTGGTTAATTAACGTGACCCAGGGAAGATAGAACATCCATGAATATGTAATGGAACCCTGCTAATTCCTGAATAAAAATAAGAAATGTAAAGTCATTACTCATCCACCAAAAGCAGGTATGAACTTCATTAACATAATCTTCCAACTGTACAGCCTGCAACCCAGCAATAACTTCTAGAACTATCTCTTAACTATCATGAATTAAGAGGTGTATATTATTTATTGTTCTCTTCCATGGTCAGACAGCTCTTTGGGATTATTTGGTACTATTCAATTAGCATACAGAATAGCAGCTAGTGTTTACTGCAAGTACTTTGTCACATCCGTTAAAAACAACTGGGTCAGATTCTCAGCTGATGTAAAATGATCTCACTCCCTTGATGTCAATGGAGTGTGGCTGATTACACCAGCTGAGTATCTGGTCCGTTGTGTTCATAACTTTCTACATTATTCCTCTTTTGAGCCTAATCTTCTTGCACTCAGCTCAAAGGGTAGGGAAGGGGAATATTCAGGATGCATTAAACAAACCATAATTAAGGCCTTTTTTGGCTTTTTCAACCAGTAACAAATGATTGAAGACTTTTTTTGTTCAGATTCTCCAAATGATTCATCCTCAGTGTGATTTAATTGCTGCTGTTGTAAGTATGAAATGAAATCAAGCAAATCAATCCACACAACCCACATAATATATAATATATGTGCAGTTGCAAATTCTAAGATTGCAGTAGTGCAATGTCCTCAGGGCCGGCTCCAGGGTTTTTGCCGCCCCAAGCAGTCACCCCCTGCCCCCCCTCCCCCGGCAAAACAAAAAACAAACAAACAAAAAAGCCACAATTGCGATCTGCGGCACTTCCGCAGGAGGTCCTTCGCTCCGAGCTGGAGTGAGGGACCCACTGCCAAATTGCCGCCGAAGAGCCGGACGTGCCGCCCCCCTCTGGTGTGGCCGCCCCAAGCATCTGCTTGGTAAGCTGGTGCCTGGAGCCGGCCCTAAATGTCCTACAACAGTATGGAGCTGTGAATAATGTCCCATGCAACTATGGCTCTAATACATGGAACCTGGAAAGAAACCCAAGGGATTGCCAGAGGGATCTTGGTTGGAACTGGGAACTGCCAGAGGCTTTTCCCATGACATTCAGTGGTATTAAGGACCAGCATAGTTCTTCATGCAATTCTCTGGAGAGTTGAGAGGTGGAAGAACCTTCACTTGGCCTTCGTGAACCAGAAGGGGAGCAAGTCCCAGATTTTCTATGCAGCTGGCTGGAGTGGGGGTTCTCAGTGACAACCAGCCTTTCCCTGCTAGTTGTTAATGCGATAGTTGCAGTTTCATCTGCCTGCCTAAGATTTGTAGATCATTCCTATTACTACTGCGGCACCTGCCTGCATAGAAAAAGCTAACATAAAAATAAAGTGAAATTGACTTTCCTCCCAATTCTCTGTGCTGTTCACAGCTATTATTTAATTTAACAGCATAGCACTTCCCTCTACCAGCTGAAGGATCTGTGCAGATCTGCTGCTCCAGTGTCCCAGACTGCATAGTGCAAATTGCAGTAGGAGACCTCAAAACAACCAGCACAACATACAGCAGCAGGACTTCAAGAGAAGTGAGAATCACACTTACAGTGGACAGCCTGGCAGCTACTGAGGGTTACATTTAAAGACCCTTTTATAAATGAACATCCATGAACTTACATGTAATGACAGCATTCCACTGTGTTAGTACAAGAGCACCCTCCCATGGTGGTAATGATATTTTAGATGTTAAACAACTCAAATGGTCCATAATAAAGTAGTAACTAATATAACTACCTCTTCCAATACCACTCCCACTGGGGAAGGTCCTGAACCTTCTTCTCAACTCCTCTCCTGCCTGTGAAAGGGAGATCTAGGGGCCCACTCTGTCACGCCTCATACAGCTATTTTCCTCATACCCTGTTGGCCATTTCACCTTCAGCACTCCTTGCTTACTGTCCGTACTTTACACACCCATCACTGGAGAGGTCCGAAGGGGTCAATAATGTGCTTCTATATATTTGGGGGAATCTGAGTGGGTGGAGGATTTTTTTCAGTAATCTCTGGAATGGCCATTCTTTGGCAGTGTCCTTCCCTCTCCTTCTTCCCCAGTCACCCTCTAGGCCAGGTCAGTGCTTGTGTCCTTCTTCCAGCATATTTTAGGGATCAAGAGCACCAGTGATGATTCCCAGGATGTGCCAAGAAATTCTTCAGTGTACTTTTGCCATTATAAAAATACTATACAATTAATTGTCTTCTTACAGTTAATATTGAGATCACTTTGCTAATAATATACCTGGTCAATATTTTATCAGAAAGTTTTTTCCCTCTAAAAATTGCTTTTTAAAAAAAATGAAAATTGTAGATTATTTTCCAAAATATTTCATTTAGAAAAATTGTGACTTTATCAACTTTTTTATGGAAGTCATTACTGCAACTTACCAAAAAGAGAGAGAGAGAACAAAACAAAAAAACATCAACAGGTTTTAGTAAATGAAAAATTCTGATAATCATTTCCATAACAGTTTTGATACATATTTCAAAAAAACAAAAACTAAAAGAAGGCTCCATTTTGTACCATACAAAAGGGTCACAATGTTGAAATGTGGACATTTTAAAAAATTTGTTCTTAAAATTGCCAAGCAGCTTTACAAATAGGCCATTTTAGAGACTAGTGTGTTACTTGCCAGTTGTAGACTTTGATATTCTTATTTACTACTGATTGCCCTTTATCTGCTGATTGGGTAATGCTGACAGTTATAATTTTTCAGACTTCCTAATTCACTTGACTATACCTTAGTTAAAATTAGTTGCTACACAAATTTATTGTTTCTTACATTTATCTGAATTCTAGTTCTCTAAGTAGATATCTCAGTGAAGGCATTACTGAACTGAGGACATGGCCATGATTTTCAAAATGACTAGTAATATTGAGGTATCTTAAAGTGCCCTAATTTTCAAAAGCTCAACACTTTCTGAAACACAATAAGTTACTCCATATGTCAAAAAGTTCTCAAAAATATTCTAACTGATCGAGAAAGAGTCTTTTCCACCGAGAAAAAAGTCTTCGGAGCTATTTGCACCAACAAGGCAAATTAGGCCCAAATCCTGCAATGAGCTAAGTGTGGACAGACCCAGGAGTGCAGCTGCACTGAGCTCACTGCAGAATCAACAAGATCTCACAGTGGAATATCAGATGAATAAATCAATTTGTTATATTCAGCAACAACTCATTTTGAATTTGCAACCAAATCAGTGCACCTCTTATGCTGGATAGACAAATGCTCACTCCACTGGTTAGAGTGGGGCCAGAAGGAGCAAATATATGACTAGAGGTGTGGGCAGGGGTGAAAGTGCGCTGGTATGGCGTACCAGTAAGAAGCCGATGCTGGCCCGTATGCAGACCACGTTAAAGCACTTTAATGTCACTGCCCCTTCCCCGTCGGCACCTTGCCAGTAGGGACCCTACCAGCAGGGCCACCGACGGGGGAGGCAAAAGGGGCAACGACGTTAAAGCGCTGCTGCAGAGCCTTAACATTGTTGCCCCTTTTGCCTCCCTCCCCCTGGGTCGCCAACAGGGGGGTAAAAAGTGCAGCTGCCCAGGGGCCTGCAATTTAAAATGGCCCAGGGATCCCAGCCGCCGCCGCTGCTATCACAGCAGTGACCGGAGCCCCAGACCCTTTTAAATCGCCGCCAGAGCACCATGCGGCAGGGACCAGGCAGCACGGATGGGCTGGCTGGGGGAGGCTGACCCCCCCAGCCCTGCCCCTTCTGCCCGAGGCCCCGTCCCTTCCAGGGGCCGGAGTTGGCCTCCGTACAGGTAAGAATTTAATATTACTTTCACCCCGGGTGTGGAAAGAGTAGATCACAGCCAAGAGCCGCTGAGATAGTATTCCATGTGACCCTCTTTCACCTCCAGAGTGTGGGGGCTGCTGCTTCTCTTCCCCCTCATCATGCTAATTGCAGTGGTGGTCACATGCTGCATACATGCTCTGGAGTTTTCTCTACTCTGCAGTCATTGGGCAATGAGGTGTGTTGTGGGGTCTGGTGTTTAGTTCCTGGCAGGTGATGGGGGTGATATAGTTTCTTTCCCACACAAAGTAGCCATTACAGGTGTAAACTAGATTTCCTGGATGCTTGGGATTAGGACAATCATCAGTTTCAAGGCCTGGAAGGAATTTTTCCCATATGACAAAATTGACAAACTGCTGTGTGGGCTTTTTCATCTTCCACATGCATTGAGGTGGTTAGCTTTTGGGGGGGGTTACATTACAATCACCGTAACTTCAGCAGGTTCCAATGGAGTTGGTGTGTTAGGAAGCATCCAAATGAGGGCTATAAAACTCACAGGCTTATTTGGGCACTGGTCCTAGGAACTCACATGGTAAGAGGTTTGCCTATGTCTTGCGCAGCTTGTGGCTCAGCTCCTTTCATTACATCTCTTCTGCTTCCAGCATGAAGAGGGATCAGGACTCTGGCTTCCTGTTGGTGTAGAAGAGCCATGCCCTTCACTCTTATGTATGTGTATGATACATCAGGGATCATTTGTGCCTCTTGAGATCCACACTGGACGTGAGCTTGCAGGCAGTTTCTGGTGGCTACCCCAGTCCACTTTTAGGTGTTAAATAAAGTTGTAACCTCCTAATTCGACTATACGATGCTGTCTATGTCTCTCAGCTCTGTGTCCAGTTCAAATCTTTGTTTGGGGAAGCGTTGTGAGGAGGAACAGCTATTCAGCTACAGTCTGAAAAAGGGCAACTTATAATGCAATGTATAATGTAAGTGAGGCTGAATGAAGGATTAAGAAAAATCAATCAAAAACTGGATGATTTTTGATAAATAGAATATCCAATCAATTCTGAAATTACAACAAGCAATTCCAGCTACCAATGTAGCTATGACAGTTTACTCAAGCCGAAGATCAGACCCACAATAATGACATATCTGTAGAAAAGATAAATCAAGCAAAACAAGATGTTGGATAAAGGAAAGGGTACAGTTTCTGGTTGATTAGTGTTTTAAAAGCATTTAAAAGCAATGGGAGGTCAATTTGACTTTTTCCCCCTATAGAATAAGAGGAAGAGATTTCACCATTTACAGTACTTTAAGAGATGCTTAAAATAAATATTTTCACCAGGAATTCTACAGGAAATGGAAGGTATATACAATGAGTTACTTAATTTCATCTAAAAAAATAATACTGAAGAATATATGTATGTAAAATCTAATTCATTTTCAAACATAGATTTTAAAACATCCTAGAAAACAAACCTGTCACAATCTTGCCTCCCTTGCTCATTAAAGATCAATCTGGTTTTACTAAAAATGTAAGGGTTCTTTATATTATACGTATCACCCTCAATAATATACATCAAATGTTATAGGCTATGGATATATGAGCAAATTCTTCTGTTACATGGGGCACCATAAATCCACTGTAATTTCATGGAGTTCAATAGCACTACTCCAGATTTACACCCGTGTCATAGAGAGCAGAATTTGGCACTATAACCTTGCCTAACTTCTCACTGAAACCAGATTGATACAGGTATGATTCAACTAACTTAATTGGAGTTTCTTCAGATTTACACCAGTACAAGTGCAGATAATCAGGCCCTATGTTGCAATAATGCTGACAGTGATAACAATGGAGTAAGGGTGTCCCCTCTCTCCCTATTTTTACTTTGCAACTGGGTGAGAAGTACAGATATAATTTACTGCTTGTGAGAAATAGCACTTATTCAGTGGGCAGCTGCATAATGCACCAGCTGACAGACTCTAGGTATAGAGCAGATGTGCAGCAATCCAGTCTCAGTGTACCAGGGACATGGATCGCTGCAGTGAAGACTGTAACTGAAAGATGAAAAGGCATTCCTGATCACTGTTGTCTCCTGGAATCAGATGGGAGTCAGAGTTAGCATCCAGATTGCACACCTAGGCGTGTCTACACTGCAATTAGACATCAGCGTCTGGTCCATGCCAGCTGACTCAGGCTCAGGGGATTCAGGCTAAGGGGCTGTTTAACTGAAGTGCAGCAGGAGCTCTGGGCCCCTCCCACCTCACAGGGTCCTAGAGCCCAGGCTGCAGCCCAACCCTGAAGATCTACACCACAATTAAACAGCCTCTTTGCCCAAGCCCTGCAAGCCCAAATCAGCTGGCATGGGCCTGCCATGGCTTTTTAGTTGCAGTGCAGACATACTTATAGTGGTCATGCACTCTGAATCAAGGCAGAGATATACTGTCTGCTATTTCCTCCAATTGCATGCCTCAGTCTACAAGCATTGACTCCATCTCAAGCAGTTAAACATCATTTGGGATATATCATATCCAATTATATATTGGGCATTAGGGGTCAAATTCAGTCTGACGCATACGTGGCTCCTGTAGGAACCACGCATGGGTTCCTCACAGAAGGATTCCCAGGTAGGTCAGTACTCTCTAACATGATCCTGAT
Organism: Chrysemys picta bellii; assembly: GCF_011386835.1. Lineage (NCBI taxonomy): Eukaryota > Metazoa > Chordata > Testudines > Emydidae > Chrysemys > Chrysemys picta. Next base: position 186,434,591 of record NC_088793.1, read on the forward strand.
CCTGCCAACCCAGATCTCATGCGGAGTACTCCCACCTTTCAATGGGTCTAAGTATTACTGATTGAAAAACTTCCATTAAAATGCTTTAGTGAGAGAAAATCGGGTTCTTCACCAAATTAAAAATTTTGTGGTAAGTGTCTGCTTTTCTTGAATGTTTTTTTGAAAGACACGAAAACCCCAAAAATTTTGGCCGAAGAGTCAAAGTTTTCCACTAAAGCTTTTGAGCGAAAAAAAATTATAAAAATGTTCAATGTAATGGAATGGAAAATGGGGTTTCCAACAAGTTCTAGTCTACAGCCAGGAAAGAGGTTCATACTGCTTTTGCTGTCTGTGGGTGCTGTTTCTTAATAGTAGCAGTATTGAGTTGTCAGCTTGACCCCCTGGACCAATACCTCATTGTGCTGGATGCTGTACAGACAATTAACAACAATGACAATATAAGACAAGAGACAACAGGTGGAGACAGATGGTGGAGCACAAGGAAACAATAAAATAATATTACACCTCTACCTTGATATAACGCTGTCCTCGGGAGCAAAAAAATCTTACCGTATTATAGGTGAAACCGCGTTATATCGAACTTGCTTTAATCCACCGGAGTGCGCAGCCCCGCCCCCTGAGCACTGCTTTACTGCGTTATATCCAAATTCGTGTTATATTGGGTCACGTTATAGCGGGGTAGAGGTGTACTCAGCATCATAAGAAGGGCCTTCAGCACACCAACTGCCAAACTGTTTTAAATTTTTTTGTTGGCATCACAACAAAGGAGAGTAGAAAGAGAGATTTGAAGGAGGGCAACGGTGGAGTTTTACAGATATTTATGGGGGAATCCTCCCAGGTATGAGGGACAGTGTGGGCAAAAACATGAAGGTTTTCTTGCTAGGAAAGTCCCTTTTCAACCATCTTCTTTTCTGTTATCAAACTCAGTCTTTTCCAGTTTGGTATTATTATTATTTTAAATCAAGTTTATCATGGTAAATTGAATGATAAGAATAAAAAAAAATCCAATAGCTACACATTCAGTGAGCACCATCCATCATGGGCCCTGAATGAGACAGAGATCTGTGGAAAAAATAGTATGTGATCTTGTAATTAAAGGCTGTATCATAATGCCTACACATCAAGGTGAGGAATTATAGTTGTGTGGGCAAATCTGATACTTCCCAAATTTTGAGAGGTTGACTTTTCACCCTTAATGTTCTTAGAATCTAGGATTTTTTATGTAATATACATATATACATACATGCTCATTTTCTTTAATGAGGCCTTATTTTGGTAAACTACAGAGAAAGCAATGGGAATCACAAGAGGACTGTCACAGGAACTAGCATCAGAAAAGTCACAGCAGAATAAACTGCATTCTAGTAATAGACATCAGGTACTAAGCATTCTATGGATAGTTTGAAATATTACTTAGAATTTGTCCTTCAAGCTGGAAAGATTTTAAGCATGTGGCTGTAGTGTTCTGTGCAATCCATTACTGTAACTGTTTCCAACAAGATGGATCTTTTTTTCTTCTGAAGAAAATAAAGCATCAAATAGCATGAGCTAGCAAGATTACAAGAGCAAATCTGAGTTGCTGATTACCTTTCTTCCTGCTTTACACTGGACAGAAGCCTTTGTTTGCTAGTAATTCTAGTTTCTAAAATGAAACATCAGCTCCACCTTCTGTAATTGTAAGGAATTGCATATATTGGCTATCAAATACTTCTAAAAGGAAAAGTAGTTAGCTAGTTCTTGGGTGACAGTGGTATGGGATGGAGTGAACTCTTGCACAAAATACCAAGCAAAAATAATTTTTCAATTGGCCATAATTATTTTATTGACTGTACTTATCTTATTAGACTTGAAGGACCTGATTCTGGTCTTGCCTCACATGTGCGCAAATAAGGAATATATCCATTGAAGTCTATGGGTTACCTAGGGAGGTAGTGGAATCTCCATCCTTAGAGGTTTTTAAGGCCTGGCTTGACAAAGCCCTGGCTGGGATGATTTAGTTGGTGTTGGTCCTGTTTTGAGCAGGAGGTTGGACTAGATGACTCCCTGAGGTCTCTTTCAACCCTAATCTTCTATGATTCTATGATTCTATGATTCTATGGATTGACAGCCTCAAAACTGGGGTAAGATAAGAACCTGGTCTTTAGAGTCAAATTTCTGGGGCCAATACTCAGGTTTATAAATTGAAAATTTGTCTTCAGTGTCTTCAACCTAGTCTTCTTGTCTTCAACCTAGTGCTTGGCGCAGGAGTCAGCAGCCAGGAACTGGAGCTCAGGGTCAGAGGCCAGGTACCAGAACCAATGGTCAGAACCAGGTTACCTGGAGTGAGGTAAGGAAGGAGCAGGATTGGGAACAAGTGTGCACAGGAACTAATGCAGCCATAGACAAATGCTCTGAGCAGCCACTGAATCATTCTTGCTGGGTTTTGAACTGGTCTGCTGATGCTTCTGGCCAATCAGATGGCATAGCCAATCCGACAGTGTACTACAGGCCAGATGTACTTGTTAGGTTGCCAGGAGCCTGGCTTTGCTGTAGGCCTTGAATCCTGAGGCTACAGTGTTTGCACAGTACCTAGCACAGTGGATCCTAGATTCATGACTTGGGCTCCCAGGCACTAAAATAATATCAATAATAATAAAATAATAGTAATAATAATAATAAAAAGAAGAATTAATAACAATTAAGATCTCCAGTGGTAGATTAAGAGCCTGAATTGAAGACATCTAAGTCAATGGTAGTCTTTCCACCAATGTCCATGGATTTTGAATTGAGCCCCAACGGGACGAAGGGAAATTAAATAGGGCCAGGATGTGTCAATAGGGAGAAAAAATAAGATGGGGCAGCAACAGGGAAGGGAAAAAGTGGAAGATGATATAAACAGCAGGAAGAGAAAGCATTGGTAGCATGTGGAAGATACAGATCTAGGAATCAGTCATAATTCCATAATTCAAAAGTTTGGCTGGTTTTAACATTATATGATTCTTTCAAGGGAATCTGGTCAAAACATAGAAATTTTAAGCTTCCCTCCCAGGTTTTATATTGTCAACAAAATCCCTGACAGAGTTATAGTTTTGTTACTAACAATTACCAGTCTGATCTATATTTATAACATGGCCATTGTCTGCAACAGTGCTGATTGAATAGGTGCACAACAACTGGAGTACCTGCAAAGGTGAAGGCTCATTAGTCAACTGTGATTAAATGGAGCTTTTTAATAGTAAAACACAATTAAAAGTGTACTTAAGATAAATACACTAACCCTGACTCAAGTGCTTTCAAAGAATTTAAGGCCATAAGGGACCATTATGATTGTCTAGCTTGAATTCCTGCACAACACAGGCCATAGAATTTCACCCAATAATTCCTGAATAAAACCCAATAGCTTGTGGTTAAGCTAGAGCATAAAAAAACCTGCAAGTTCTTTTGAAGATTTGGCTATAAGTGATTTGCTCAAAGTCACACAGGAAGACTGTGGCAAAGGTGGGGCTAAAATTCAGACCATCTGACTCCCACCCTGTTAATCACAATCCCATCAATCCTCTCCATTAAACACTGCACAGAAAATGTGCTTCTACTGTATACAGATTGTTTAGCTTTTCCTTTATATGCACCGTTGAGAAGAATTTTCACATTTGAAATGGAAAACATTTTTTAAATAGTATCCTTTCTGGGCATTGACTCCTTCTATATTCTGCCCCCCCCCCCCCCCCCCCCCACTAGCAGTGATGCAAGCGGTGTCCTGCAGTAGCTTTTCACCTACAAGCAAATACTTCTAAGCCAAAAGTTAACTCAGCAGATGCATAAACTCTAAACTCCCCTGCGTGAGCTTTGTGAAATAAAAACTGAAATTTAAAAACATTTTAGCTACAATTGAAAAGCTGTTGAAAGAAGCAGCCTTACAGAATGTAGGCTGAAACATTGAGTTGCTTGTTTTCCTGCTGTGCTGAGTTTTGATTATTCCTCAGGGAATAAACAGACCCATCTACGTGTTTGAAAAAAAAATGATGCTTGAAGAAGACTCATCTCTTTATAATGTTTCACAGCTCGGTTTTACTCCCAGGCACATGAGGAGGATAGAAGATTATGGGCTATGTGTTGCTGAGGAATGAGCAATGTATTAAGTTACTATATAACGCTTGCATGTGAAAGGACATGAGAATGTATATGTTAAGTACTTTCTAGTGCTGTTATGTAGCCATGTTAGTCCCAAGATATTAGAGAGACAAGTTGGGTGAGGTAATATCTTTTATTAGACCAACTTCTGTTGGTGAAAGAGACAAGCTTTATATCTACACAAAACTTGTCTTCTGCCCAGTCCTGAAGAAGAGCTCTGTGTAGCTTGAAAGCTTGTCTCTTTCTCCAACAGAAGTTAGTCCAATAAAAGACATGCCCTCATCTTAAGAATTGTTGGGGTGTTCGGAACATGGGAATATTGCCTATTAATTGAATGAGCATTATCTTGGCTTGGCCTAGTGGATGAGGCACTAGTTTGAAGCTCAGGAAATCTGGGATCAATTCCCAGCTCAGCCACAGACTACCCATATGACCTTTGGCAAGTCACTTAATCTATTCTCTTGCCCCTCTGTGAAAGGGGGATAATACTTCTCTATCTCACAGTAACATGGTGAAGATGAAAATCCACAAATGTTTGTGAGCTGCTGAGCTACAATGATCTGGAGAGCCATTTAAACAGATTTTATACATGAAAATGCATATGTTTTCATGCAGGGGATTGGACTAGATGGCCTCCTGAGGTCTCTTCCAACCCTAATATTCTATGATTCTATGACATATTACATTAAATAAAGAATTCCTGTTTAAGTATAGAATACTCTTTATCTTACACACCTATTTAGTTGCTTAGATGATTTATGCTGGGGAAAATGATACATATGTAAGTTTTAAAAGGTTGGAGCCCTCAGAGTGTAATTGCTTTGAATTGCCTTATGATTTTTAATTTCCTTTCAGTCAGCTGGTGCACAACATTGCCATGTAGATATATACACCAGAGCGAAATGGAAATACGATTATCTTTTTGTCATCATATTAGTTCAGTGGGGTGTGTGTGGTTTAATTTCAGTCATTTATTTGTGGTGGGGTTACAGATGCAGTAATTTAAAAAGAAACATGTTCTGGCTCAAACAGAATAGGACCATTACAATATAATGATTTGGCAGTTTTCACAGCATTATATCACCACTCCAGGACTTAAATTCTCATAGAGTATTTCCTGGAGCCCTCCACACTCCCCTCTCCCCCAACATGTGATAAAGCTCCGGGGGATTGAAAATATTTACCAGAGCTCCGCACCAGGCAGCTCCGGCTGAATTTAAGCCCTGCATCACTCTCATGTAACCCGCTCAATTTAGAACACCCCGCCTATACCCTGAGGGATCAAGGCATGCTCAATAAATTTAGGCACTCCCACCCTTTCCCTTCCGATGGCTCAGGGTGTAAGGCACCTGTCCTTACACATAGGGCTCAGGAAGAAACCTGGTCAATTTAAGTACCTTCCCTTTCCAGAGGGGCTGAGGGCTCTACGGGTCTGCAAAACCTTTTCCCAGTGAAAGAGGGTGTTGTGTTGTGCTCTAAGCATCTCTTTATTAGCAATGCACACAGAATAAGTATTCCAAGCAAATCTCTTATGCTCACCACTCCCAATATACAGACAAATTTCACCCAATGGGCAATCATGATCCACTCATCTGGGGGCTCCCTGCGATGCCTCTGCATGTCATGGTCATGCAGAGGGGTCAGAGTTCCAGCAGCTTGATATTGAACTGCAGTCCAGAATTGGTTCCCAACGAGCATTGTTTTTTATTTACATTATATAGGTTAAAACTAGCTCCCTCCTTCAAATTTACAAAACTTATCACATTATCCACACTCCTAAATAGCAAAACATTTAACCAATTACACACTGGCACCTCTGTGTCCTCCTTCCTGCCCAAGTTTTTTTTACATTTTATCTTTCATGCCCAAATTGTAACTTTCTGTTTGTGCAGATGGTCAGCATAAAAACACTGGTTAGAGCTTATTTTACCATTTATTGAGTATCTCTCTGTATCCTCCCTAATTTCCCAGTGCCTGGGTGTTTCTACTTTGTAACCTTGGTGGTTATAACTCTCCTTAGGGACTTTCCTGAGATGGGGGTGCTTTATCAGCAGCAGAACATTCTTTTTTTTTTCAGTTTTAGTGGTGAACTTCCTGAGTTTCATCCAAGGCTGGTTTAATATGTGGGGGGAGGGGTTTTTCAGGGCTCAGACCTACACTCATGTTAACCCAAAGCAAAGTGAAATTCATATGATCTGAATCTCAAACTTGCCACATCATGAAAATGATAGATCAGATTGCCCAACTTACATCTAAACTGGCAAATTTTGCACACATTTTCTACATGCTTATATGGCCCCTAACACCATAATATCTGAGCACCTAACAAACAGTAATGAATTTAATCTCACAGCACACAGTGAATGAGGGAAGTCTTATTATCATCATCTTACCAATGGGGAACTGAGGCACTGAGTGACTTGCCCAAGTTAACACAGGAAGTTTACAGTACAGCCAGGAATTGAACAGGGGAATCCTGAATCCCTATCCAGTGCCTTAAACTTGAAACCACCCTTATTCCCCTTGCCCCCAAATATAGGCACACAAACTAGCATTTGGGCACAAAAATGAGAAAGTTGTGTGCCTATGCCTAGCAGCATCATGTCTGCATACAGGGCTCAGGTGAAGGAGAGAATCTGGCCAGTAAGTCTGTGTTATATATCTGAACTTTTATGTACTTGCTGCATGAATAAACTGTACTTCTGTTTCTGAGCAAACCGATCACAGGAGGTGGAGACTGTGGATGGGTTAGGGATCATGCCCAAATATCATCCTCTACAGATATTGATTGGGCATTGTTAGCAAACACAAAAGAGATACTAAAAGAGATTCTAAAAGGGTGATGATTCATCTCTATATATTGGAATTAGGAACAAAATATAAGTTGCCTACGAAGAGGCTTGGTGTGAGATGCTGCCCTTTTAATTTGAGATGTGACTTGAAAATCAGCCAGTAACAGAGATATGTGACTGAAGTGAAAATAGGTCAAAGCATTTTCCTGAGAATCAGTCACTTTGCTGAACATGTCCCTAAAGTTACAGCAACACATTTGCTGCATATGCCTATGCAAATCGGCAACAAAGGATTTTGTGTTACAGAGGGTTTGAGCTCTTTGTAACAAATTTCTGGACTATCTTGGTATTTTAGCAATATTAGTCTGTGTTTATGTATACTTGAGCTGGTAAAATAATACAAAAAATGATTCAGGAATGTTTCTAGTTGTAAGAGCTGTGAGTTAGTTTGTTGTTATTTGGGGGAACATGTTACCCATTTTTCACATGTATTCAAATGACCACTTGGTACTGGTGAAAATGTTTGCAAAGCCAAAATGTTTCACACATGTTAGCTGCACTATCAACTCAGGAAAGACAATCTCTAGAGCCTGACAGTCAAAAAATTCCATACACATCAATGGACAAAGACTGCAGGGTAGGACCTGTGAAAATTACCTGATATTATCACTAATATTGTCATTTTTTTATTCCCTTACAGTAATTGTTGAGCCTGGGGTAAAAATTTCTAAAGCCCATTGATGTGAACAGAAAGACTTTTTTGATCAAGTTCTAAATGTCTTCATCTGTAGAACCCATTCCAACAGTGACACTAAGAATCTATCTGATGAGCTCCATGCCCATGCCTGAATTTTATCACTGGGGGAGAAATAGAATACCTCATAACAAATCATTTTTATGAGTGTGAAGAGGGGTTATTTTTCTAAAATTTCTTTGCTTTGTTGTCAGTTCAATAAATCTTGTTATAAATGTTCAGGGCTATATCATTTGTAAACCACATTTCTCGCTCATGATTTGACCAAGAGTTTGGATGGGAAGTTAGCCTCATTCTTCATAAATATTAATAAGAGATGCACAATTAATACCTCAGTTATAGTGCTTCTAAAGTACCCTCTTACAGTAGAATTTAGATGAGATCGTGTTTATGTACTGTAGACCATTTAGGCTTTAGATTATAACATATTCTAGGAAGAGATGAGATCCACCTAATGAAGAGAGGGAAGATCATCTTCGCAGACAGGCTTTCTAACCTAATGAGGAGAGCTTTAAACTAGGTTCGCCAGGGGATGGTGACCTAAGCCCAGAGGTAAGTGGGAAAGTCGGATACTGATTCATATTGAGAAAGTAGGGCAATAGGCTAGTTATCTTAGGTGCCTGCATACAAATGCAAGAAGCCTGGGAAACAAGCAGGAAGAATGGGAAGTCCTGGCACAGTCAAGGAACTATGATGTGATTGGAATAACAGAGACTAGCTGGGGTAGCTCACATGACTAGAGCACTGTCATGGATGGGTATAAACTGTTCAGGAAGGACAGGAAGGGGAGGAAAGGTGGAGGAGTTGCAGTGTATGTAAGAGAGCAGTATGATTGCTCAGAGCTCCAGTATGAAACTGGAGAAAAGCCTGTTGAGAGTCTTTGGGTTAAGTTTAGAGGTGAAAGCAACAAGGGTGATGTTGTGGTGGGTGTCAGCTATAGAACACCAGAGCAGGAGGATGAGGTAGACAAGGCTTTCTTCAGACAACTAACAGAAGTTTCCAGATTATAGAATCATAGAATCATAGAATATTAGGGTTGGAGGAGACCTCAGGAGGTCATCTAGTCCAATCCCGTGCTCAAAGCAGGACCAACACCAAATAAATCATCCCAGCCAAGGCTTTGTCAAGCCGAGCCTTAAAAACCTCTAAGGATGGAGATTCCATCACCTTCCTAGGTAACCCATTCCAGTGCTTCACCACACTCCTAGTGAAATAGTGTTTCCTAATGTCCAACCTAGACTTCCCCCCACTGAAACTTGAGACATTGCTCCTTGTTCTGTCATCTGCCACCACTGAGAACAGCCGAGCTTCATCCTCTTTGAAACCCTTCCTTCAGGTAGCTGAAGGCTGTTATCCAATTCCCCCCTCACCCTTCTCTTCTGCAGACTAAATAACCCCAGTTCCCTCAGCCTCTCCTCATAAGTCATGTGCCCCAGCCCCCTAATCATTTTCATTGCCCTCCACTGGACTCTCTCCAATTTGTCCACATCCTTTCTGTAGTGGGTGGACCAAAACTGAACGCAATACTCCAGGTGTGGCCTCACCAGTGCTGAATAGAGGGGAATAATCACTTCCCTCGATCTACTGGCAATGCTCCTACTAATGCAACCCAATATGCCTTTAGCCTTCTTGGCAACAAGGGCACACTGCTGACTTATATCCAGCTTCTCATCCACTGTAATTCCCAGGTCTTTATATGCAGAACTGCTGCTTAACCAGTTGGTCCCCAGCCTGTAGGGGTGCATGGGTTTCTTTCTTCCTAAGTGCAGGACTCTGCATTTGTCCTAGTTGAACCTCATCAGATTTCTTTTGGCCCAATCCTTCAATTTGTCTAGGTCACTCTGGACCCTACCCTCCAGCGTATCTACCTCTCCCTGTATCTACCTCTCCCCCCAGCTTCGTGTCGTCACAGGTCCTGGTTCTCATGGGGGACTTCAATCACCCTGACATCTGCTGGGAGAGCAATACAGCAGTGCACAGACAATCCAGGAAGTTTTTTGGAGAGTGCCAGGGACAGCTTCGTGGTGCAAGTGCTGGAGGAACCAACTAGGGGCCATACTCCTCTTGACCTGCTGCTCACAAACAAGGAAGAATTGATAGGGGATGTAGAAGTGGGTGGCAACCTGGGCAGCAGTGACCATGAAATGGTTGAGTTCAGGATCCTGACACAAGGAAGAAAGGAGAGCAGCAGAATACAGACCCTGGACTTGAGAAAAGCAGATTTTGACTCCCCCAGGGAACTGATGGGCAGGATTTCCTGGGAGGCTAATATGAGGGGAAAGGCATCTAGGAGAGCTGGCTGTATTTTAAAGAAGCTTTATTGAGAGCGCAGGAACAAAACATCCCAATGTGCACAAAGAATAGCAAATATGGCAGGTGACCAGCTTGGCTTAACAGAGAAATCTTCACTGAGCTTAAACACAAAAAGGAAGCTTACAAGAAGTGGAAACTTGGACAGATGACTAGGAAGGAGTATAAAAATATTGCTTGACCATGCAGGGGTGTAATCAGGAAGGCCAAAGCACAATTGGAGTTGCAGCTAGCAAGGGATGTGAAGGATAACAAAAAGGGTTTCTACAGGTATGTTAGCAAGAAGAAGAAGATCAGGGAAAGAGTGGGACTCTTAATGAATAGGGGAGGCAACGTAGTGACAGATGATGTGGAAAAACCTGAAGTACTCAATGCTTTTTTTGCCTCGGTCTTCACAGACAATGTCAGCTCCCAGACTGTGGCACTGGGCAGTACAGTATGGGGAGGAGGTGAGCAGCCCTCAGTGGTGAAAGAACAGGTTAAGGACTATTTAGAAAAGCAGGACTTGCACAAGTCCATGGTCCAGATCTAATGCATCTGAGGTTGCTGAGAGAGTTGGCTCATGTGATTGCAGAGCCATTGGCCATTCTCTCTGAAAACTTGTGGCAATCGGGGGATGACCTGGATGACTGGAAAAAAAGGGAAATAAAGCGCCCATCTTTTAAAAAGGGAAGAAGGAGAATCCTCACCTCAGGCCCTGGAAAAATCATGGCGCAGGTCCTCAAGGAATCCATTTTGAAGGACTTGGAGGAGAGGAAAGTGACCAGGAACAGTCAACATGGATTCACCAAGGGTAAGTCATGCCTGACCAACCTGATTGCCTTCTATGATGAGATAACTGGCTCTGTGGATAGCAGTGGATGTGACATATCTTGACTTTAGCAAAGCTTTTGATACAGTCTCCCCCAGTATTCTTGCCAGCAAGTTAAAGAAGTATGGATTGGATGAATGGACTATAAGGTGGATAGAAAGCTGGCTAGATCATCGGGCTCAACAGGTAGTGATCAATGGCTTGATGTCTAGATGGCAGCCATCATCAAGCAAAGTGCCCCAGGGGTCAGTCCTAGGGTCAGTTTTGCTCAACATCTTCATTAATGATCTGGATGATGGGATGGATTGCCCTGTCAGCAAGTTCACAGATGACACTAAGCTGGGGGGAGAAGCAGATACGCTGGAGGGTAGGATACTACCTGAAGGGGGGTTCCAAAGAGGATGGAGCTCAGCTGTTCTCAATGGTGGCAGATGACAGAATAAGGAGCAATGGTCTCAAGTTTCAGTGGGGGAGGTCTAGGTTGGATATTAGGAAACACTATTTCACTAGGAGGGTAGTGAAGCACTAGAATGGGTTACCTAGGGAGGTGGTGAAATCTCCTTCCTTAGAGGTTTTTAAGGCCCGCTTGACAAAGCCTTGGCTGGGATGATTTAGTTGGTGTTGGTCCGGCTTTCAGCAGGGGATTGGACTAGGTGACCTCCTGAGGTCTCTTCCAACCCTAATATTCTATGATTCTATGAAATCATGCAAAATCAACCTAATTTCCTTGTGTGACGGGAGGAAGCTGTTGTCATGAAAACATCCACTCAATCTGAAAATACCATAATGCTACTATATAAATCCATGGTATGTCCACACCTTGAATACTGACTGCATTTCTGGTTGCCACATCTCAAAAAAGACATTAGAATTCGAAAAAGTACAGAGAAGGGCAACACAAGAGATTAAAGGTATATTACATCTTCCATATGAGAATATGTGACCTTAGAAAAGAGATGACTAGAATATGACAAAGGTCTATAAAATCATGACATGTGTGGAGAAAGTGAATAAGGAAATGTTATTTATCCTTTCACATAGCATAAGAACCAAGCGACCAAAAGTCCTGTGGTACCTTATAGACTAATAGACGTATTGGAGCATAAGCTTTTGTGGTTGAATACCCACTTCATCAGATTCATGTCATAAGAACCAAGGGTCACTCAATGAAATTAATAGGTATCAGGTTTAAAACAAATAGAAGGAAATACTTCTTCACACAACCCATAGTCAACCTGTGAAACTAATTGCCAGTAGATGTTGTGAAGGTTAAAAGTATAAATGACTACAAAAAGGAATTAAATAAATTCATGGAAGATAGGGCCATCAATGACTATTATCCAAGATGGATCCAACCCCCTGCTCAGGGTGTCCCTAGCCTTTGATTGCCACATGCTGGGAGTGGATGACAGGGGATGGATCACTTGATAATTGCTCTGTTCTGTTTATTCTCTCTGAAGCATCTGTCATTGGTAACTGTCAGAAGACAGGTGGTCGGCTAGATGGACCATTGGTCTGACCCCGTATGGCCATTCTTATGTTTTATGTTCCCTACCCTCCTCCATATCCTCTCTCCCAACACCCCCTTCAAGACATTTTCACCCCTGGCATAAGTGGGTGCAATTTCATTGACTTCAGTGGGGAACCACTCACATACCTAATGGGGAATTTGGTCCTCTTTCTCCTTCTTGGACTCACACTTCATTCCACTCTGGCTTCAAATAGCCTCTGATTTCCCATGCCTCAAGCACCTTCACTTCCTCCCCTCAAATCCCTTCAGATTCATTTCTTTTGTGAATCTTTCCTACTTTAGTCTTCTTTGTAACAACATCTCCAACACCATGTTGCATCTGAACTTTTGTTCCATGTATCATACAAGGAGTTCAGTATAGGAGCTGTGTCATTCTATGTTTTAAAGCACCATGTGCAATGTTGTGCAGTTTTAGCAAAATGTTCTCATACGTGTTAGACTGTAGCTTCTCTAACATTCTTCTCATTAGATCTTCCCCAGACAGATCTTTAACAGTAGACAGGTCTACAAATCAGCCACCCATCATGATCAGAAAGCCTGAACATTAAAAAAATGCATTTCCCTACAGTGTATCATTCTACAGCTACCGCCATTTAAATTATTAGTGCATCTATGCAAGATGCACTCAAATATAGCTGGTAGGTCTTTTATGTATTTTATATGGGCTGGAAAACAGAAAGCTGGGAAGCAGAAAAATTGTATGCTAACATACAGTAGAGTCTTTTCTACTTAAACAGAGTCTTCAAGGATCTTAAAACAAATTGTTAAGTAAAACCAGAGAACAAAATCCTCATCTGGAGTTAGTCAGCATAACTCCATTGAAATCAACAAAGCTGCTCCACCTTACACTAGCTGAGGGTCTGGCCCTGAATTTTTATTCAACAGCTTTTCCAAGGAGAAATGTGTCTACTATTTAGAATGCACCTATTGAATTGCAAGGGATGGACGAGCACAAGGCTGCCCACAGCTAAAGGCCCCTCCCCCAGCCTAAGGGGAGGAGCTACTGAATCTTGGAAGACAGGCTCCTGCGTGCTATCCCCTGTGATAATAGCTAAGTCACTAAATTATTCTATATCTGCAGTTTAATCCATCTCTAAGGGATATTAAAGGCTGATCCATCCAGGTGCTGAGTGCCTTCAACTCCCACTGGTGCCAAAAGGAGAAGAGGGAACTTGTCCCCTTGCAGAATTGAACCCACAATGCTTACACAAGCATGCTGTGATGCTGAGCACACTCAGAGGCTGTTCTATAACTGCAGATTATTGTATATATTCCTACTGGGCAGTGTCTTACTTCATAAATACATATTTCAGTCTTGTTGAATCTGCCCTCAAATAGGTGAAAGGCAAAATCAGAGGCTATATTCTCCCCTCCCAAAGGAAAAGAAAACAGAGGGAAAGGAAAAGAACTCAGATCATAGTTGTCAGTCTTACAAAAACTCTGCTGTACGATGTCCTCAAAGTGAGAGGAGCCTGAAGCTCTACATAACAGTCAGTGGGGACAAGGCTTTAAGGCCTGCAGAGATTATAAAAAACCCAGGGTGTCAACATATGGAATCAGGAATCTCCACAACAGTCCCCTGACTCCACCTGCACCCCGAGAGAGGCTACCATTGAATATCTGTTGCTCTGCCCAAAACTCTGCACAGCCCCTTTCTGAGTGGGGTGAAGGTATGGAACAAATGTTAATGTGGCTATGTTAACTCTTGCCAGGTGCACAGGACAGCATGCTGCTCAGTGTGACATGACCTTGCCTTCTCCAGTCTTGCTGAGCACAAACTGCAGAACTGTAACTGCAGGACTTCTGTAGGCTGAGACAGGGAGGAGCATGTTATCTCATTTCTATTCTCTCTCACCAGCAGAACTGGAAGGAAATCTTAGTTGCAATGTTTCCAATGCTCAATTTGAGGCTTGTTGTTTAATGCTTGGTTCCCCCTTTTTTTCTTGTGCCAAACTACTCTAAAAAATAAACATTGCTAATTGATCTGAGAAGATCTGTAGAGTTGGTCAAATAAATTAGGAAAAAACATAGTGAAATTTTTCAGAAGCACAAAATTCTTTTCATTTCACAGAATTCAAAACTGACTATTTTTGTGAATTTTTCTGAAATATTTTTATCAAAATAATTTTAATTGAAATAGCTTTTGAAACATTTGTTTGACAGAAAACCTGGATTTCAGGAGGAATTTTCCAGTTTTTGCAAAATGTACTGCAATATCTTTAGACATTTTGATTGAAATCAATCTTTTCAATCATATTAGAAGTTTTCTTGTTACCAAAAACCCAGTTTTCAGTGAGAACATATTTTTCAATAAATAAAAAATGTCTATTATTATTTGGGTGAAAATATTACAGAAAATGTAGATGGACCACTTTCTGCAAAAAGTTTTGCTTCTGAAAAAGGGCCACTTTTCTATGACAAAATGTTTTGTGTGAAAACTGTCAGCCAGATCAGTTTAGAAGCAAAATGACAATACAGCATCCTTTGAACTCAAAAGCATTGGGCAATAGCTGCACTTCACCTCAGGTTTTTGTTCTCTTCTTAATAGTGAGTGTGTGTAGTAGCTGTCATCTTAGTCAACACAGTTTTTGTCTCATCCCAATATTTTCTGCTCAACTCTCCCTTCCAGAAAATTACACACTAGTGAATGGCCTGAGCCAAAGTAACAGATTCTATCTACCTGGTCTAGGGTTTGTGCTGATGGTCATCACCATAGTATCTGAATGCTCTGCACACTGTCAAACTCCCACACACATTGTGGGAGTTTGGAGGTGAATCCTGATATAAATTATCATTACAACTTCATGGGTCAGGTCTGTCTCTAATATATTTAGGGTTAGACCATGCAATCAGCACAAAGGCCTGATAGGGAGCTAGTGCCAGTGGGAAAGCACTGGACATGATTATGCCATCTCTCCCAGAACTGGTTGTTGCTCATGGGGTGCGTGCACATTGACATTCATTAAGAAGGAACAAATTTCTCTGTCTATGTCCCCCCCCCGCCACACACACACAGGCTACTGCATAGAGCTCCCAGGCCAACCCACTGCCCCATGGGAGCAGTCAGTGAATTGTCCCTGCACAGCGCCTGCTATTGTGATTGGTCCTTGAGCAGACAATGCATTGTGGGGGACACATCTTAATCAAGGACCAACCACAGTCTGCCCCTTTAGGAATTAAATGGTCCTTTAAGGCACAGCCTTGAGTCAGGCATGGTTTGGCTCCTCGCTGTTTTGTATGAACCTCAGGATGCAATGCTACTCATAGCTCCCAGGTAAATGGGAGGAGCTCCTCAGGAGAGACAGCATTTTTGAGTGCACTTTGCCACCTCTGCTGGCTGATATGGAGAGATGGGGTCATGGAGCTGCCCCTTCCCAGCCCATTTGGCACAGGCAGCATCCCTGTGGGCAGTAGAGGGAAACAGTACCTATGGTCAGGTACCACAGTGATGTAAGTAAAGACCATTTCGTGATGTCTGAATACTGATGACACCATAGCAGAATTTTCGGAAGCCTCCTCGATCCATCGCTAACTTTACACACAGCTGCTGACCTCTGAGTGATCAGCCACATACCAGCTATCAATGTCCTCACTGGTTGTCCCCAACTACGATGACCCACCACCAGTCCTTTTATGATAACTTTCTTGAGGTTATTTCTATCTCTGTGCCTCATGTAACTAAGGTACATAAGTTTGCCCCTGTTGATTTCTGAAAGCAGAGTCCTCTTCTCTCCACTAGTATTTTTAACATAAACATTCCTCATCTTTTACATCCAGGAGAAACCAAGAGTCTTCATTAGCTCCATATCTCAAAGGCTTCAGGCTTCAGTTTTCTTCTTGTTAGCAGCATTAGTTTTCCAGGATTCACATCCGTAAGTCGAACCTTCATGCATTTTAAGATGCCTGACCTTAAAAACCTCTAAGGAAGGAGATTCCACCACCTCCCTAGGTAACCCATTCCAGTGCTTCACCACCTTCCTACTGAAATTTTTTTTCCTAATATCCAATCTAAACCTCCCCTACTGCAACTTGAGACCATTACTCCTTGTTCTGTCATCTGGTACCACTAAGAACAGTCTAGATCCATCCTCTTTGGAACCCCCTTTCAAGTAGTTGAAAGCAGCTATCAAATCCCCCCTCATTCTTCTCTTCTGCAGACTAAACAATCCCAGTTCCCTCAGCCTCTCCTCATAAGTCATGTGCTCCAGCCCCCTAATCATTTTTGTTGGCCTCCGCTGGACTTATATTCCCTGCCTATTTCATTGAGATGACAGATATTCACAATTTGATCACTTATGTCTCATCCCTCCCTGAAACCAGTTTGTTGTGATGGTAGTTCTGCTTCTATCATTTGTTTCATGTGATCCTGAATTACGCAGAGCAGCCCTTTATTCGTGTACCATCTCCCTGATATCAAACAATAGTTACTGCACTCTGTTATATCCCCTTTCTTTGATAAGGGCAGAAAGATTGACTTAATCTAGTCCTCCACATATCATTGCTAATTTTCCATGTAAGATCAATACTGCAGTCAACCCTTGCTTTTTAGAAATCCTGCTGCTAAGTCATCTACCCTGGTGTTTTTCCAGGCTTCATTTTCATAATAGCACACACCACTTCCTCTTGCAGGATTGATGGCTCCAGATCCATATTCTCTTTTGTCATCCTGTATTGTAAGTAGCTCTGATGAGGCATAGAGATTGGTACAGTAACGCTCCTGCATTCCCTCTGTCTCCAAGCCATACTCTTTCATTCTGTCACTTTTTTGCCAGCTCAAACACCTTCTTTATTAAGCATGGTGTGGTCCAACACTGACTTTTTGGAGTGTGTTCTTTGCCAGCTTTGACCATGATGGCTTTCATTTTATTCCAAGGTTTGTTTAAGTTGTTTTCTTCTTTCATCCATGACAATAACTCAAACCGATTATTTACAGAAGTCATGTAGTTTGTTGATTTTGGACAAGTCCAGACAGAGTGGACCTGCCAAACCTCTGATCTTTTAAGTATTAATTTTATGTATTGATGGTCTGACCTGCAGTCTGCACTTGGCAAAGTCTTTGTCTACTGGACACTCGAGCGCCAGCATCCCTGTATCATTACATAGTTGATTTGATTCTCTGTCACAGTGCCAGGTGATCTCCATGTATATAAACATTAAGGATGTTGAGAAGATGGTGTTTGCAATGACCAGATGATTAGAGCAGCATAATTTGACTAAATGCTTCCTCTCTCATTTTGTTTCCCATTACTTCTTTGAAAGCTTACAGTTCCAATTTTTGCTTTCAGGTCTCCAATTACAAGGGTGAACAGGAGGACTTGTGGCACCTTAGAGACTAACAAATTTATTAGAGCATAAGCTTTCGTGGACTACAGCCCACTTCTTCGGATGCATATAGAATGGAACATATATCGAGGAGATATATATACACACATACAGAGAGCATAAACAGGTGGGAGTTGTCATATCAATTCTAGCTCAGCAGTTTCTCGTTGGAGTTCATGAGATTGATGGATTTCCACTCCATACGGCTAAATGCAGTGCCTTGCATAATGAAAGGTTTCAGAGTAGCAGCCGTGTTAGTCTGTATCCGCAAAAAGAAGAACAGGAGGACTTGTGGCACCTTAGAGACTAACAAATTTATTAGAGCATAAGCTTTCGTGGACTACAGCCCACTTCTTCGGATGAGCTAGAATTGATATGCAAACTAGACACAATCAACTCCGGTTTGAATAAGGACTGGGAATGGCTGAGCCATTACAGACATTGAATCTGTCTCCCCTTGTTAGTATTCTCACACTTGTTATCTAACTGTCTGTCTGTACTAGGCTAGCTTGATTATCACTTCAAAAGTTTTTTTTCTCTTAATTAATTGGCCTCTCAGAGGTGGTAAGACAACTCCCACCTGTTTATGCTCTCTGTATGTGTGTATATATATCTCCTCAATATATGTTCCATTCTATATGCATCCGAAGAAGTGGGCTGTAGTCCACGAAAGCTTATGCTCTAATAAATTTGTTAGTCTCTAAGGTGCCACAAGTCCTCCTGTTCTTCTTTTTGCGGATACAGACTAACACGGCTGCTACTCTGAAACCTTTAATTACAAGGGTGATGTCTTTGCTTGGTGTTTTACTGAGTATCTCTTCAATTTGTTCATAGAGCACCTCATCCCATCATCATGAGCTGCTGTTGTAGGGGCATAAACCTGTGTGATCAACATATTAACTGGATTTGCTCAAAGGCAAATAGGATTATAGTTTCCCTTTGTCTTCCCCACAGTGATGGGCAGGGGATAAAAATCTGAATAGGAGACAACTGTGCTTGGCCGCTACCTGGGAAAAGAGACAGAGGAAAGCTTGCTGTGCTCTTCCCACAGTCTTGACCAACTGTACAAACTATCCTTAGTATTTGAACTTATCAGCAGAGATCAGGAGGGAGTTTTTCTCCCCATCAGACAATATTGTGGGGGGGGGGGGGAATGTCAGATGCTCTACTACAGTGGTTCTCAACCAGGGGTTCATGTACCCCTGGGGATATGCAGAGGTCTTCCAGGGGGTACATCAACTCATCTAGATATTTGCCTAGTTTTACAACAGGCTACGTAAAAAGCACTAGTGAAGTCAGTACAAATGAAAATTTCATACAGATACTGACTTGTTTATATTGTTCTATACACCAAAATGTAAGTACAATACTTATATTCCAATTGATTCATTTTATAATTGCATGGTAAAAATTAGAAAGTAAGCAATTTTTCAGTAATAGTGTGCTGTACTTTTATGTCTGATTTTGTAAGCAAGTAGTTGTGAGGTGAAACTTGGGGTATGCAAAACAAATCAGGTTGTTTGTTTTATTGTTCCTCTGATGTATCCAGTATAAGCCACAACTGAAGGTATGTGAAGATCCCAAACTGGATGGGATAGTGATCTAGTCTGATCAGGAAATCCTGTGTCCCCGGTGAATTGTAATGCAATTATATCCTTGTTCTTGACTTCTGGGTGGGCAATGCTTAACTAGCGGAAGCAACTGTGGCTGAAGGGAGAGAGGGTAAAGGAAAATAATGGTTTTGAAAGATGGGTATGTTATTTCTATTGGCTTTTTCTATTTCTGGAAGACAACACAGGGAGATATTATTTGTTTCATTTTTCCCTCTTCTTAAACTGCAGCAAATTCCACTTACCTTGAAGAGTTGTGAGAGGCTTACTGCAAAATAGCCAGATTCAATGTGACTTTTCAATGAAGTTTCCACCATAAGATGGATCAGTTTGCTAGAAGATTCAAGTCAAATGGAAAATGCTGGGGGAGAGTTTCAGTATTATTACAATATAACAATTCTTCAGGTTCACATTCTTGCATTAGTTGGGGATTTTGAAAGCCAGATTTACTTATATGTAGGGCAATCTTTGTTATTTAACAGAAGACACAAATGAAAGAGGCAACATGCAGCAAGCCAACTGCACCACGTTATTATCCTTGCACAGTGGTGGCCCTGGACAAGTCTCTTTCTAGCTATGCATATGGCTTAAGAGAACACTTGAAGATTTGTACCTGAGCTGGAACAGAAGTGACTCATTAGTTATTTACACAGTGAAGATATTAATGGCCAAATTTTCATTCCTTCATAATCCTGGGGTGAACATAATTTATGAGACTGTTGGCCTTGGGCATGCACCCATCCTGCATGTGCACAATTCTGATTTGTGCTCCCAGACTGGGTGGTTGGCTAGCTGATACTCCAATTTCTGCCTGAAAATATTATTTAATATAAAAATGGATGAGTCCCCAATTTCAATGATCAATCAGGTATGTGTACACAACTGACAACTGACTGTGTCAGTAAGTTTGTCCATGCAGTTATTATTTAAACCTATGATATTAAAATCAAAATAACTGCAGCTGAAAAACTACATAATCCATACTGACTACACAGTATGATTTAATATTATGGCATGGAAGACAGAGACCTCTAGTGGATTTAGTATATAAAGGCACTGTATATATTTATAGAAGGATTGATTTAATATTTTCCTTCTTTGTACCAAGTATTTAAAAAGCCACAAAAACACATTTAAAAAAAAGGTGAAAGAGTGATACTTTGAAAACAATGTAAAGATGAAAGGATATGCTCTTTATTTCTAATAATAATGGTGTAATAACTTTATAGCTGTAAAGATTCACTTCTGCAAGAAACTAATGCAAACTAATGAGAAAAAGGAGGCTTAGACAAGCAGGTAAGCATTGAGAGAATGCTGCAAATAGTGTCTGCTAAAACAGTAGCCATCCTGCAGCAAAAAAACTTCAGGACCAGACTCCAAAGAGAAACTGCTGAACTTCAGTTCATTTTCAAATCTGACACCATCAGCTCAGGATTAAACAAAGATTGTGAATGGCTAGCCAATTACAAAAGCAGTTTCTCCTCCCTTGGTGTTCACACGTCAACTGCTAGAAGAGGGCCTCATCCTACCTCATTGAACTAACCTTGTTATCTCTAGACTGATTCTTGCCTGCATATTTATACCTGCCTCTGGAAATTTCCACCACATGCGTCTGACGAAGTGGGTATTCACCCATGAAAGCTTATGCTCCAATATGTCTGTTAGTCTATAAGGTGCCACATGACTCTTTGTTGCTTTTTACAGATCCAGACTAACACTGCTACCCCTCTGATACTCAAAGTAATTTAAAGTCTCAAAGCACTATTATGTAAGGTACCTATCTGGAACACTTCACTCACCCTTGAAATGCAGACAAAACAGTTTAGGGCAGAAAGTGAAGGAGAATAGAGTCTCCAATCAGATCCCATGAGAAATATTCCTTTGGTCTCAGCTCTGGAATATCTGGGCAATACATACATCATAGCTTTCTATGAATGGTAGCTTCTGGAATTCTTTGACACTCAGTTCATTGGGCACTATCTGCCATTTTGGAGTATTTTTAAAGAAATTGAGCCAGCTGCTATGGAGGGTTATGTTCTCCATTCATGTGCAGGCGTCTGGTACCATCCTAACTTATACAAAGTGTGAGATACCCTGGTGACAGAGGTCTCACAAATATTAAAACAATTAACAGATACTGTATCCAATTGAAACTGCTGGGGGAATTTAGGTGGGAAGAATCTAATTAACTGAGTTTGAATTCTGCCAGCTTACTGGGATTAACATGTCTTCTCTTAAAGACCATGAGCTCTTTTGTGATCACAATTAGTCAGGACCCTGCTTTTCTATTTAATATGAAAATACAACACCTCCAGAAGAGCAGAGCTCGCTAGCTCTATGCCGGGGCATCAGCTCCATACTGACTGCTCTGTGTGCCACCTACTGCATCAGCAGCTGCACAAACTTCCTGCAACCTTTAAATGTCCTGTGGAGATCTCCAAGACAAGGTCTGAATCAGTCCAGTCCAATGCTCCCTTTTCTGTGAGATCTGGCATGTTTACAGAACAAGATGATATGCACAAGGCCGAACAAAACTTGTTGGTGCCACCTTCTCTGGATGAAATCCTGGCCCTACTGCTTTTAACCGGGGAGTTTTATCATTATCTTCAATGAAGCTAGGATTATTTCACCCTATATGTTCAAAATTTCTAAAAGAGATTTTCTCATGTTCTTCTAGTAAAAACATCCATGTTTTAGGTTTTTCAATGTTGATAAATGCATAAAGGAAATTTTTGCACAATAAAATAAGCCATACTCCTCTATATTCTCAGACAGTGGTTCTTCCAGGGGGTATATCAACGCACCTAGATATCCACCTAGTTTTAAAACAGGCTACATAAAAAGCACTAGCAAAGTCAGTACAAACTAAAATTTCATATAGACAATGACTTATGTATACTATACACTGAAATGAAAGTACAATACTTATATTCCAAATAATTTAGTTTATAATTACATGATAAAAATGAGAATATAAGCAATTTTTCAGTAATAGTATGCTGTATACTTTTGCAATTTATGTCTGATTTTGTAAGCAAGTAGTTAAATGAGGTGAAACTTGGGTGCCCACAAGACAAATCATACTCCTGAAAGGGGTCCAGTAATCTGGAAAGGTTGAGAGCCACTGTTCTAAGAAGCCTCTGAGAGGTGCCATTAAAAATAGCCTATATAATACATGACTTCTAAATATAAAACATATATCCTGGCATTAGTCAAGGAATTCATAGCGCTATGCAATGAACTCAAGAGTCAGGAGTAAGCCTTTGCAAAGGTATGCAACTGGCCATAAAAATCCAGGGAACATGACCTTCTTAGAAAGATTTGTTTGTGGTCCAAACACTGTCATTAAAGGCTTATCTTGAAAAAAGCACTTGGAAAAGTCCACTGCTTCTTTGGAGCACTTCATCAGTCAGAGCAAAGGTGTCATCTGTCATGACATGACTCCCTCTCATGTATAGACCTCTACAGAGTTAGACCATGAAAAGGCCCCCCTAGATATACAAATATAAGTAGCCAGACATTGACTGAATGCACTGCTAGCTGGCATCTTTAAATCTGTGCCACAAATATGACTTTTCTTTCTATTGCTGGAATTATTTTTATCATTATTTACCATTTGTAATTCATACACTTATCAAAGATAGTATTGTTGGACTCCATGTCAGACATAACATAAAGTTTGAAACAATTCCATCTTTCATCTGCCAGAAGGAATTATTTCCTGGGAGTGTGCTGTCAGCCATGTACAAGCTAATGGATTGGTGCAGCATATTCAAACTAGTATTTTGTTTCATATCCGACATGTATGAAAAAGGACCATTGAAAACCACTCTGAATCTGAAGCAATGCAGAAATGTAAACTGAACAAGCCTAAAAAGAAACATTTTGGGAAGTAATTAGAGATGTCAGTGGCGAACAGGCAAAGAAACACAGTTTTGTGGGATGAAGATTTTTGGGGATGCAATTAAACTGCATTGCAGCAGCCTCGGGAATCTATTGGGTTTACTGCTGCAGTACCACGTTACCTCCTTCCTCTCAGAGAAATTATAGAGGACAGTGCTGGGCAATGGCTCACCCACCAATATCCCTCACCTGCAGTGTCCCACAGGGATCCATCCTGTCTTTCCCCCATTCTGTGGGTATATGAAGCTACCAGGGGAGAAGGAGATTTAGGGAAGCAAGATTGACAGGAGATTGATCATATTCAGCTCTATATCTTCAGTCCATCACACCTCATTCTGAAGCTTCACTGTTTTCTAAGTGTCTAGGCAAGACAAAAGAGTAAAACTGAGAATTTCATATCCTGTGTGTGGAAAACTTGTGAAAAGGACAAGAGATTAAATTTGACTAACAAGTAATATGTTATGAATTAGTCAGACAATTCCACTCACAACTGCCACTCAAACCTCTACCCACAGGCAACACAGCTTGCCAAATTCAGTCCTACCACTGCTAGCTTTTAGTACATAGCCCCATTCTCTGGGTGGAATAAAGAGGGATAATGAGGCCCTGGGTAAGAACTGTAGCATTTGGTCCTTACTTTGAGTGAGAAAATAGCTCTGATTTGTTTTGGAAGATTTTATTTGAAAGTGGTACAAGTAAAATATGTATTTAGTTCAATATTGAATATAACAATACGAATGCACTCGCTGGCCCATGCCTCCCAACAGCAATGTGGTAAATATAGATGAGTATATTCATACACAGTTATCCAAATCTGGTTATTTTTCTAACCAAAGCTCCCACAAATACAATGCTTAGTTGCTTAATTGGGTAATACTTCCCATTAATATGAGAGTTAATAAGTAGAAAAGTTTCAGTCTTTCACCCAGCAATTCTAACAATAATGTTTATTTCACCTGTTCCTGCTTCATTGAACATTAATTTCCAGTCTAAAACAACTTCAGTATAACTTTCTTCACTATGGGACCAAAATATATTAAACGGTGTGTTCTCTCTCAGTCTCTAAAGAGGCTTCTCTAGCTAGCCTTCAGGTAGGCAAGTTTAAAAACATATAAAAAGCAACAGGTGGCTCTCATATTTCATTATGAAGAATCATGTTTGGGCGGTTTCTTGTCTAATAT
Source organism: Chrysemys picta bellii (assembly GCF_011386835.1). NCBI lineage: Eukaryota > Metazoa > Chordata > Testudines > Emydidae > Chrysemys > Chrysemys picta. Next base: position 186,458,915 of record NC_088793.1, read on the forward strand.
ATTTGCAAGGTTAGAGCAGGGTATCGATTCACTGATAATTATCATTCAAAGATCATGGTATCTCTGTCATGTTGGGAACTTGATCCACAGTGGGCAGCACCTTCCATAACATGTGCAAAGATAATGATCAAGATTATTATGATAATTTTCAAACCTGTCTAAAGTTAGACTCTTAAATCCATATTTATGTACCTACATCTGCACAACCGAATTTTCATAAGTGCTGATATCCCACAAATCCCAGTAAAGCCAATAGGAGCTGCAAGTACTGAGCAACTTTGAAAATCAGGCCTCTTTTACAGGTGTCCTTTTGTAGGTGCCCATATTTGGGAAGCTAATTTTAGGCTCCCAAATGTGAAAATTATGGACTATAATATCAATAATTATATAGAACTCTTCACTCTGAAGCATCACAAAGCACCTCACAAACATAAACTGGTATTCAAAATGACGGGCTGGTTCATAAAGTCTTCATGAAGCAAATATAGGCAAGAGAAGAACTATAAAAATGATTCAAGGTAAGTAAAATAGGGCTCATAATAATAGGCTTAAAGAAATCAGTTTATTTATCTTATCAAAGAAAAGATTAAGAGGTGACTTTATCCTTTTCTTTAGGTACTGTGGAAGCAGAGAAAGAACTGACAGGAAGGGGATGCAATGCATGACGATTCTTTCTCTGCTTCCACAGTAACCTACAGAGGGAGAATATATGTCACCTTAGAGAGCCCTTTAATCTAGCAGACAAAGGCATAGCAAGATAGAAATTCAAACTGAGCTTTTTCTTTATGTTTTGTTTTGAACCATTTATTTCCCTCCCTAATCACAAAGGCCTAGACTGTTACAGCCCTCCCTGAGCTGCGTAGGGGAGTACAGCCCATCCCTCTCCCCTGCTCAGTTCTGCTAACAGTGTGACTCCAAGCATGAGGGCAGACGACAGTAGAGATTACTCACCTAATACTCCCACCTGAGAACAGGTGATACTCCCACCTGAGAACAGGTGATACTCCCACCTGAGAACAGGTGAGTGAGGACAAAGAGGCACAGGGAGTGGGGGAGTTGTGGGTCCATCCCCACCTACTGACTTCCTTGAACACATGGCCAGGTGCCCTTCACAGGGAGTCAAGCTGCTCCACAAAAAGAAGTGAAGTAACCTACTCCCTCCCCAGAGCAAGGGGAGGAGCAGGAGAGAAATTGTCACTCACAGTTTGTTCTCTGGTCTGCTCCTGGGACACTACAGCTACACACTGCCCTTTACTCAGCATCTTATTATTACTAGTATAATAGTACCGTGGAGAGGATGAGAAAGAGAATGAACTGCACATGACAGATGTTACTATTGGCTGCTGCTCAGATACTACTGTGAAAAGGGAAGATTTGTACAGAACAGAATACAGTGCCTACAGGCCTCAATTAGGGGTCAGGGCCCCGCTGTGCCAGGCATTTTATGCATGCATAATGAAAGACGGTCCCTGACCAAAAGAACTAAATACTAATTGTATGCTGAGAGGCAACAGCTGAAATAAACAGATGGGGGAGTACAAGGTGACAGGGAAATGTTTGTAAGTATAATAAGCAGCAGCCGCAGTACATCAAGTGGCCAACCATTGTCCAGTGTTTTGGAGGCATTACAGTAAAAATTACAATCTAGCCCTTTGCAAATATCAAAAGCTGGGGTCCTGATCTTGGAGGTAAGTTAGAGATCCAGGTATATAAACACATGGGCAATAGCATGTCTGTATTTGTCTCTGCAATTTCAGAGAGAGCTCAGACAAATCAAGTATTTTCTTAGACAAATGACTAGTAAAAAGTTTAACTGACCATTTGTACAAAAATTATCCCTTTTCTGTATGCAATATTGGTAGCTGTGCTCACAGCTCGGCAGAGTTCCAGACTTTTCTGAGATTGTGGCCCCAACTGCTTCTCCAGCAAAACTGGTCTGGAAAATTCAAGACAATATTGGTGGTGGGTGGGTGGAAATATCATTTTCAAATAAGTTATTTTCCAAAGCTACTTTTTTTGGTGTGTGTGTGGGGGGGAGGGGAAATACATATTTAAAGGCAGGAATGTCTTCATGAAGGTTTTGGTCTGGTGTGCCACTCCCACTGTAAATGTTCAGCAGTTAGACATGCTGAAGTGCAGCAAGAAGGAGAAACATTACTAAAGTTTTCAGGATGTAGATCTTGCCATACATTTTACAATATAATTTGCTGAAATAACTTATATATATTTTTTAAAGTTTAAATGATTCAGAATCTGTTTAAATGATTCTGATTTAGTTGGGGATTGGTCCTGCTTTGAGCAGGGGGTTGGACTAGATGACTTCCTGAGGTCCCTTCCAACCCTGATATTCTATGACTCTATGAATCATTGAGCTATGCATGTAGCTAGCCTAAGTAAATGCATATTTTATTACTACTACCCTCACCCTTCCTACCCACCCATTGTTTCTTATACTCACTGAAGAAGGGAACATGTCTTCCCAGAACCTCTCACAGTCCTGAGTGGGGTGACTAAGTACAACTATAATTTTAAAATAATAATGATTCAATTATTATGTCAATAAAGTCCAGTGAGCTAGAATGTATTTAAATATGAAGAATCATGTCTCTTTTGTTAAGATGGCAAACTACAGATCACTGCACTCCCACAACACCTCAATGTCCCACAATTATTAGATGTTTACAAATACTAAATAAGATGAAATGTATCAAATACCTTTCAATTCGCTTTTCAACCCAGCCTTAACCAGGCCTCTGTTTTTTAAACAACAATGTGGGGATATATATAAATATAGATGCCATTTTGCACCTGCAATTGTGTGAGAGTGCAACTGATTTCACAGCATATCATGCACTTATTCTGTGAGAGGCGCGCTGTGCTGTTCCCAAACAGTGTCCAGGTTTTGCTCTGTCTATTACCCAGTGGAATAAATCCATTAGCAAGCATCATGCAGCACTGTGATAGGACTGCACTAATTGTTCATACTCCCAGGACAGGTGCTTTAGTGCTGCTAAATTCCTTTTGCTAGTGACAGGATTTAGTGCCTAGTGCTAGTTTTACAACGGCCTGAGAAAAGGAGCAATCCCAGTAAATCAGTTCCATTCTGCTCAGGACCCATCATTGTGAGTTACAGTCACTGCAATAAATTGAGTTTTATTTCATGACTGAAAGCCTCATAAGTCATAAGTATCATACAGTTTAAGAGGCGTTGAGGCCTTTCCTTTAAGACAGATACCAGGCTATTAGTCATCGCTGTCTAGGGACCATTTCCTATTTACGCCGTTGGTTTTAATGGAGGTTTTATAAATATTGAAAAATGTTTTACTTTGCAGGAAACTCAGTTAACACAGTGCTTTCAGGGCAAAGAAATACAGAGGGCTCGATCTGGCTGTGTAGGCACAGCACTGCAGTAGGGGCAGTGTGGAGTTGCACCCCCCACAGGGAGCCCCACGGGGGATTCTCCCTCAGGGACGATTTCTCCCAGAGTCCCCTGGCACAGGGCAGGCAATGTGCCAGTTGGCCTCACCTCATTACCACTCACTTTGAGGCACTGTTGTCCCATGCATAAGGATCAGTACTTGCACTCTCTCTAGCGCAGGGCCTGTAGTTGTGGCTGACTCTAAAGTGGGCTGCACAAGAGGGAGGACGCTCCTTGCACCCTCCCTTTTCACACTGATATAAAGATTCAGCCAAAATCTGCTCCACCGCAATTTGCTGCCACATAAATGACTGCCTTTATTTTTTTCCCTAAAATGTAGATGAAACAATGGGCAAGCTAGCAATTCTAGCATTTCATCCAACCCCAACCGATCCTACAAACCCTTATTAACGTGACCAGTCCTTATGTAGGTAGTCCCATTAGCTGCAGCGAGAGAACTCATAGGCGTTAGAGTTTGCAGGATGAAGTCCATGGATTTAAAAGGTGTAAAACATTGTTTCAAGTTGCAAACTGTTATTCTTTTAATAAAACTTCACTGCTATGTTGTAAATGGAGTGGAACCTATTTTAATCATATTAACAGGAGACTGTCAGGTTCAAGATATAAAAATCCCAACTAGTAAAACCCTAGATTATTCAAACAGAAAGATTTTTTTTAATCTAATGTACTTTTCCCCATTTAAATAGTTTATTTTCCCCCATTTGATTCACTCCCATTTAAATAAAGGAATCATTTTTATTTTTGTTTCTAGCTGAATTCAATGTCTGATTCTCATGCACTAGCACAGTGCTGAGAAGTTGGGGTTGCAAACACTGCAAGGGGATGTTTAAATCCATATGGCTCTTTTTATAGGAATCTATTTTTAAAAAGATTATTGAAATGAATATAAGGCTTCATATAACCATGAAAAAAAATTAAAAATGGGTGGCACATTTTACCTGATGTTAAAAAGGCAGTGCTATGAAATATCACAGTTAATCCCTTTCCATTTAAAAAGCTGCTTTGCCCCAGACACAATCCAGGATTCCTATTCCAGGTCCATGCCTACAACCAAACCATTTCTCTACTATAATTACCCTGTTTGCTCTGTATATTGGAATCAGAAAAAAAAACTGGTGTTATTGGAGAAGCAATACAAACACGAGGTTTTACAGCTTGAAAACTGAAAAGTGAACATTGTCTCTGTAATAAGTTCTGACTTTTTAACAAGAGAACCTCTTTTATTGTACTTCTGTCAAGGATGAATGATCTCAGCTTCTCTTCCATAGAGGGCACGAGTCCACACAAAGGCTTCTGACTCATAATGATGTAAGAATAGGATACATTAATAATACTGTGCCCAATGAGCACTGCCGATAAGTCTGACAGTAAAAGAATGAAAGGACAATTGAGATGTTTTGGGTACACCTGGTTGGAAACACTTAGGCTATGTCTACATTTGGAGGTAGGGGTCTGATTCCCAGTTTGTGTAGACATACCCGCCCCAGCTATAGGGTGACCAGACAGCAAGTGTAAAAAATTGGGACGGGGTAGGCGATAATAGGTGCCTATATAAGAAAAAGCCCCCAAAATAGGGACTGTCCCTTTAAAATCGGGACATCCGGTCACCCTACCCAGCGATCATTAAGCTAGCGTGCTAAAAATAGTAGTATAGCCGGGGTAACATAGGCAGCAGCAAGCAGCAGTACGAACTAGCCATGCCAAGTACATACCCACATGGTTAGTGCACTAGTTCCATGAGAGCTAGTGTGAGCATATCTAGGTGAACTGAGAATCACTCCCCTAGACCCAAGTGTAGACATACCATTAGATAGAATAATTTTCCATCAGAGAATGCAGTTTGCAAAATCCTGTCAATTTCACTAAAATATCATTTGGAGAAAAAAGGGGAGTAAGTTGTGCTGACATTTTATAGAATGAAATGTTTCACTTCTTCCTTTCTAAATGATATTGTTTTGATTATATTATATTATATTATATTATATTATATTATATTGTAAAATTAAAAAGTTTAAATAGAAATGAAATGTTTCAATCAGCATGAATTATTTTTATGAATTTTCTTTCATGGAGAATTTTGAAATGTTGGGGTTTTTGTCCAAATTGGCATGAAAACAGTTTTTGAAATCTTAAAATCCTCCATGAAACTGAATTTCTATTCTCCTCACAGCTCTAGTTTTAGATCACATTTTGCTCTCAATTACATCAGAGTACAAACTGACTTGACTAGAGAGGCTATATTCTGAATTTACACTAATGTAACTGAGACCTGAATTTGGCGCTCTGTTTTAGACCTAACCTCAAGTTTAGTGCCTACTCATTCTCCAGAAACTGTACTGCTATGATATATTTATTGTTTTGATTATTTTTATTATCATTTCAAAAGAAATGCCATTTTTACTTTCATGTATTGTATGTATAACTACATCCAAAAAACTATGTTAGAAGAAATGTGCAAAGTCAAGCATTGTCTGTGCAACTTCAATTCAACCTCCCTTGTGAATATGCATTATGATACAGTCTGTAATTACGTGATCACAACTATTTTTCCATGCCTCATTCAGTGCTCATTGAGTGATGGATGGACAGTGCTCACTGAATGAGCAGCTATTCACTGTTTTATATGGTTGTTCAATGTGTGGGGTCATGACTTATTTACCACTCGCCATCCAAATGCTGCACTAAACACAGAATTATTAATTTCCCCATAAGCTTTTATACAGTGTACTCATCTTAACATATTAGTTCTTTACAACCATTAAATTAATTTATCTTGACAATGCCCATGTGAGGTGAGGTGGTTTCATGAGACCCTTTTACCTGAGATACAGAGATTAAGACCAAAACTGTCAAAAGTGTCAACTAAATTTGGGTGGCCATTTTGAGAAACTAAAGCCTGATTTTTGAGTACTTACTATCTTATTACATTTTATATGTCCAAACCATGGCTCCCATTGACTTCTCTTGCCGTTGTGAATGCTCAGCACATCTATAAATCAGACCTCAGGGTGTCAAGTTGGGTGCTCAGAAAATGCAGAAGACAATTAGTGACCACCTGTGAAAAGTCTGCCCAGCCTCACACAGGAACTCTGTGGAAGAGCTAAGGATAGAATCCATTTCTGCAGGGTAGCATTCAACTGCATTAACCATGAGACCATCCTTTCTCTTCCTCCAATCCTCTGCCGCACTCATTACTCACCTTCCAACTTCTGCAACAAATCAAGCAGGGGGCCTACAGACAACAGCCTTCTTCACTGCAAAACCTTGATTCATCCCCAGAGCGCCATCCAGCTATGCACTGAATGAGGCAGGGGCCCTGTGAAAAAAAAGTAGTATATGATCATGTAATTAAAGACCATAATACCTATGGACCAGGGGGCTAAATTAAAGTTGTCTAGTCTTTGCTTGACTTTGCAGCCTTAACATTCCTTTAAACAGGTGGTTCCCAAACTGGGGTTCACGAACCCCTGGGGGTTCGCAGAACATTACGGGGGTTGGCTAAAAAAATTTCACTAATGGCAGACAGAGGACCCCAGGCACTGGAGACAGCAGGTGGGACCCAGTTGCAGGGCAGACACCCCGAGACCCAGGGAGACCGGGGCTGGGCCGTTGGGGCTGGCAGCCTGAGCCCTGCCCCGTCAGCAGGGGAGCCGATAGCCCAAACCCCAGCACTCCGCGCGGGACTGGCAGCCCAAGCCCCAGGGAGAGTGGGGCCGGGCAGTTGGGGCTGGCAGCCCGAGCCCTGCCCCCCTCAACGGGGGAGCCGGCAGCCCGAGCCCCAGAAAGAACGGGGTGGGCAATTGGGGCATCCATCACACTGAGGAAATTTAAACTTAAATCCCTGAAAATATTCATTTTTAGGAGGGGGTTCATGAGATTTCACAATTTAGTGAAAGGGGTTCGCGGGCTGTTAAAGTTTGGGAACCACTGCTTTAAACACAGGTGAGTTTTTACTTAGAAAATTGAAAAAAAAATTCATCATGTGGAACCATAAGGACTCTCTCATAGTCCATCAGCAGGGTTGGGGCATTTAGATACACAGCATGATCCCCTATCACTTGAGATAATGGTGTAACTGGTAGCAGTAAAACGCTGTTATCATCTATGTAGATCTAGTACTAGGGAGGGATTTTCACATCAAAGCAACATTGTGGCTTAGGAACCCTGGGTTCCATTCCAGGTTTGAGGGGAGTGTTCTCTAGTGGTTGCACACCCCATCCTCATTCTGACCGTGTACATTTCTACTGCTATCCACCCTCGTTCCTCCCCAACCTCTGTTCCCTGCCCCATCCTACCCCCTACATCTCTTCCCCCTCTCTCTTCCCCATCCCCACTCTTCCCTCTCTCTTTATAGTCAAGCTTTCCTAGGGAACTTGACTGTCTCACAGACTTAATGCAAGATGGACAGGGCACTCTTCCCCACTCCCACCCTCCTAGAGGTGTAGTTCTCCCATTGCTGAGAAGAGGGAAGGTGAAGTGAGGTGAGGTACTCTGGTGCTTTATCAGAGAGACAGTTTCCCTTGACTCAGTTCTGGTGCCTGGTACATGACCTGGTTTATGGTTCCACATCTTAATACCCATCAGAAGACAAGAGTCTGTATTCACTGATTCCAAAGGCACCATCTCTCTCAGAGCGGGTCTGGCACACCTGGATGGTGTCATGCAGAGAAGTATACAATGCGCTCAGTCTGCGGTTATGTCTACACTACGAGCTTGGGATGTCATCGAGCTAGCGTGAGTATAGCTAGCACAGGTAGCAGCAGTAGCACAGGTAGCAGCAGCAAAGGCACAGTTTAGTCATCCTTAGCCTAGATGTAGCCCAAGCAGAGCACAACAGCTACATCCCACCTCTCTGCCTCTGGAGGCACCTTGCCTTGCTGGAGACTGCCCATGGGAAACAGCTGGGCTCTCAGGAAAAGGTTTAATGAGTTAGATCAAAAACTGGACAACAGCCCCAGCAAATTTAGGATCAGCAAATATGAAGCATTAGGACCTCTTGAAAGCTTCCATTTGACACTACCTCTTCAGGCCTAAGGCTTCCTTTATCCTTGTCTGAGGAAAGATTGTAGAGCGTGCACTTAAAATTTGTTTCATGCCTGTGACAACTACTCTCCTGCTATTAAAGTTGTCAGCTGTGCCTTGTGCAATATGAGATTAAAAAAAGACACACAACATACACACACATCCTTGGAGGAAGTGTTCTGTGTAAATCAGTTCCCAGCTATTCCATGTTTGTGCACCAGGTGGAAGCACTATTACCATTCCATGCCTAGTCTCTATTGCACTGAGAATGCAGTTGTACGTTAGCACATTCACATCATTCAGCACTGTGGTGTTCTCTATGAAGCACTGACATGGTCTATTTGTCTGTCTATCTTGGGTTTTCTGTAGAGCCCGTCAGTGCAGTGTCTAAGTAATTCCCAGGTAATTTAAATCTTCCTGGTGAGGTCTCTAGTGGACTTCAAGGAGTTTTCTGCTCAACCTGTCCATGGTTAAGGAAACTGCACTTGAGGGAATATTTTTTTCTTTTTTTACCATAATGCCAATAACACTGGAAAGGCTCAAAGAGAGAGTCTTGCAGCATGTCCTAAAGGCAGTAAGGTTCTGCATCAGTCTAACCTCCTCTGCAAGTTAGCTCCACAGGTGAACTCACTTAACCAAGAATGCTATCTCAGAGGTGGGCAAACTATGGGCTGGGGGCAACATCCAGCCCTCCAGACATTTTAATGCAGCCCTCAAGCTCCTGCTGGGAAGCGGGCTCTGGGGCTTGCCCTGTTCAGGTGCTCCAGCCAGGGAGTGGGGTCGGGGCAGCAGAGGGCTCTGCACACTGCCCCCACCCCAAGTGTCACCCCCGCAGCTCCCATTGGCTAGGAACCACAGCCAATGGGAGCTGCAGGGGTGGCACCTGCGGACAGGGCAGAGTGCAGAGCCTCCTGGCTGTGCCTCCACATAGGAGCCAGAGAGGGGACAGGCCGCTGTTTCTGGGAGCTGCTTGAGGTAAACATAATCCGGAGCCTACCCTCCTGACCCCCTCCCATGCCCCAATCCCCTGCCCCAGCCCTGATTCCCCTCCCACCCTCCATACCCCTCAGTCCCAGCCTGGAGCACCCTCCTGAACCCCCAACCCCTCATCCCCAGCCACACCCCAGATCCCGCATCCCCAGCCGGAGTCCTCACACCCTCCCACACCCCAACCCCCAATTTTGTGAGCATTTGTGGCCTGCCATACAATTTCCATACCCAGATGTGGCCCTCAGGCCAAAAAGTTTGCCCACCCTTGCTCTATCTCCATATTCTATTAATTTCTTCCTGGGTTTTGTCAGCTGTCTTGTCCCATATGAGAGTAGCTGTATTGGTGTGCCATGGGAGGAGATGTGGTCACTGATGTAGCTGAGTCCTGAGGCAGGGATGACTGGGAAAATCAGGACCAATGCTTTGAACTGACAATGCAAGTTAACCAGGAGCCCATATTGGAATTCGAGTAGAGTAGAGGGACTGGAGGACGGCCACTTATATCCCCTTTTGAAAAATGTTATGCACAGCCAGACAAAATATCTTCTTAGCTGCCCAAACGACTCATTTCAGTAACCAGGTGTCACAGAATGTGGGCAACCCATAGCACCCCATTCTGCTCAAGCATGGAACTGCCAGCACTCCCTGCCTCAGTTTCCTTCCCCAAGGTGGGTCTCCTCAGCTGGTCACTGCTGGAGGTGTGCCTTAGCCCTCTGGCCAAGTTACAAACAAAATGTAATCCCTTCTGGGGTAACAAAAGTCCAACTAAAAGTCCCAACAAACAAAAAAGTTCTTTCAATCTTCATGGGCTTTTCTTCAGCCCCCCGCCCCATGGGCCCTGTTCTCAACCCATTTAAAGGCTACCTTAGAGTCTTTCCTCTGTTCTGGTATAGAGCACTCAGACACACACACACCCCAGTGTTCCCCTGGAGTATCATTCTCAGCGCTTGCTAGGATCTGTTTTTGTGTCCTTCCCTGTTCCAGTATAGTCCCAGGACTGGTTACCATGGAGTAACCAGCCTCCTGCAGACCCTGGCTCAAAGCCTTCTACAGGAGCCTGCCAATTTCCTGTGGTTCCACACTCCAGACTGATCTTTCTTTGTCCCTTCATGAGGCCCAGGTATCCATGGGAATCTTCCGCCCTCCTCAGTCCTGCCTCCTCTGGGTGGGATGCAGCTAATTAATTATGGCACAGGTAGGGCTGGCCCCATCTCCCCTTAAAGGGGCCAGTCAGCCTGTGACACCAGGCATTTGGAAATGTTGACCTTACCTAACTTTAAAATTACAATTTAAGCATGTAATCTTTTGCTCTGCGCAGTAAGGAACTAATCCAGTGCCCACTGAAGTCAGTGCAAAGATCCCCATCAACTTCCATGGACTTTGGAGACCCTTAACATCAAGTAAATTAATTTTGATTGTTTTCCTTCTTTCCATTTCTTTGGGGTGGGTGGAGGTGCAAATTGGTATTGCTGCAAAATGGAAAAAAAGTTAAAGGATTGGTTAACTATTGACAATCTTGGCCTTGATTCTCCATTGCCTTGCTCCTTGTATGGTCAGTTATATTATGTTCACAGCATATAGACAGAGAAGTTAGATAAAAAACAAATACTCTTGCTGCCATGTAACGCTACTTTATTTCTGAGAATTCAGAAAGATAACACACAGGGACCCAACAACAGAGACACCCAAATCAGACTGCTCCCTAAAAGAGAGAGGCACAATTCTCCCCACCTTACTCTAGGCCAATGGTGGGCAACCTGCAGCCCGCAGGCTGCACGCGGCCCATCAGGGTAATCTGCTGGTGGGCTGCGAGACAGTTTGTTTACATTGACCGTCCACAGGCATGGCCGCCTGCAGCTCCCATTGGCCGTGGTTCACCGTTCCTGGACAATGTGCTGCAGGAAGTGGCGGCCAGCACATTCCTGTGGCCCGCGCCCCTTCCCACAGCTCCGATTGGCCGGGAAAGGTGAACCACGGCCATTGGGAGCAGGAGGCAGCCGTGCCTGTGGACAGTCAATGTAAACAAATGGTCTCACGGCCCACCAGTTGATTACCCTAACAGGCCGTGTGCAGGCCACAGGTTGCCCACCACTGCTCTAGCCTGTTTGCAGACTGACTGCTGCTAGGCCCAGATCTCACTCTGCCATACTGAGCCTTCTGCCTTGCATGCAGGACCAGGAAAAAAAACATGACATTAAAAGTGACAGTTTACAATTTGAACACATTTTTCAATAAATCACAAATTACATCTGTGCTAAGTGGGTGTAAATCACAACCATCAGAATGCCAGCTCATCATGCTGTCTTTGCACAAGTATAAATTACTACATTAAGGGGCAAAACAGTGGAGAATCTAGGCCCCCTATGTAATAATTCAGGGTGCTGTTGTCTAATTCATTTCAAATCTGGTGGAAAAGTCTGCCTTGACCCCAGACCAAGCCCACCATTTCCAAAGCACCTCGTTTGTGGGTTTTAGAGAGGGGCCAGAATCAGACTTATAACGAAAACTCAATTGCAACCTTATCTACGTGTGGTTGTCTTCTATTTTAACTTGCAAAGCATGGGAGGATATTTTTCTTTCCTTGTAGCCTCACAAACACAAAACTAAACTATCTGATAGCAACAATATTTATTTTCCGCAGTCCATTAGTAGCCCAGAAGCAATTCATGCATGTTACTAGAATCTGAACCCAGCTAATTAAAAATAATGTTCCAAAGCTACACTGATGTCTGTTGCATCTGGAGCTGGCTAGCTTCTGCAAATAAACATGCACAAAAACAAGGACAAATCACAATAAATCTAAGTAGACAGGTACAAGCAAATTGGTCTGTGAATGTGACATGCTTCTGTGCTTAAATGTCTACCACAAATCCCAAGGAGACATGGTAGGATTTCATCTAATTGGGTTTGCCACTTCCCTACAGCTTAATGCGAGAATAACTGCAATTACATATGACTGTACTTAGCCCAGTACCGAAAATCCATTTATTAGGCTATTAAAATCTATAGAAACCAGAGCTTTGAAATCACTTGGATATGTTGGTTACATACTTGGCCTGATAGTTATGTTGTGGTTACAGTTTCCAAATTGCTACTGATGAGGTGGTAGTGGAAAAGCAGATGCAGTTAAAGTGTTTGAATGAACACCGTAGAAAGGTTTTATTCTAGCTACACAATCTGCAATACTATCTTACATGAAAGCTCAGTACTCTGCACATCTCATAATATTCAACTGGAGAGTGGGAGAGTTTGCTGCTGTTCAGGCTCTAAAATCTGATTATCATAAAGCAAACTATTTTCACATTTGTGGGCCCTCACATGGCTGGCAATTCTAGAGATAGACAGATCTCAAGGACCACATTCCCAGCCAGCACTATAAAAGCCTATAGTTTTGCACAAGTTCTGTTTGCTGCTAATCGTGGCCACAAAAGTGTAACTTGCCCCCATTTTGAACAAGCAAAAAAAACTGTATTTTTGTATGCAGGTCATGTCCTGGTTACTTACTTGTCTGATCTGCATGTACACATGACAACTTGCATGCTCATCATAGGTGCACATGCATGCAAATGTGGGCACAACCAAATGAAGGCTGAAGCTAACAAACTGCCCTTAATGGTTTTGTCAGTTGGATCAACAGTACCAAAGTTCTACATGCCCAACAGATTTGTTTTTGATGAGTTAGTAAACTATTACCATGCTTTTCATTATGGTGACTATTTGGTTAGAAGATTTTATGCCTGGGCTTGTAGATTTTCATGGCAATTTTGAAAACTTTGTACGTGGGCATTGTGGTACACACAGCAGAGCCAGAAGAGGTACAAAGAGATGTCCCTGTGCTGAGGATCATGCAATCTAAGGGCTTGATTGTGCTCCTATCGAATTCAGTGGCAAATCTCTTGATGTTTTAGAGTCAGGCCATATGAGCTTAGTCCTGCCTGACTTCTCTGGGAGTTGGGACCTCTGGCTAGGCCTGGTATTAGGCAAATATGGTGCACTGGATAACAGTTCAAGTCATGAAATCATTGGGCCAGACACACAGATAATGTAAATCAATATAGCTGCATCAGATGTATACCCATTTACACTAGCAAAAGATCTAGCCAACTGTTTGTGAGTAGAACAAATGCCACTCAAGAGCACAGATTTAATATTTAACCATAAGGAGCAATACAATAATGTTTTGTTAAGTATGATCCAAGAGAGCTCACTCACTGCTACTCATCATTCAGGTGCGGGCCATCACAAACTCATGAAAAATGTATAGTGTTGGTTTCATTAGTTTTCACTCATGTGTATTTCTTTCAAAATAGTTTCTTGATCTGTACACTACACACTTAATTTAAAAAAAACTATCTAGGAAACATCAGGATTAAAACAGAGGTATAATCAATTGTTTTGGTGAACTAGAACAACCTGAGGTGGAGACAGGTGGTGGAGTCTTTGGCTAAATTGTTATTCTTATTACTAATGCAGCCCCATAGCTGTAAATATATGACAAATACAGAACAACTGTTTGCCAATGGTGGACTCAGGATACCAGACTCAATGAACCAATGTGGCAGTCCCTACATTATATCCTCAGGGATGCTAAAGAAAAAAGATCTACATGTAGAATTACTCTGGGTTATATACAAAATGGATCAGTTAGTTAAAAAATCAGAAACAGGAAGAAATTTAACCCCTAAACTTGCCCCCAAGCTTCTTCAGAATATTTTATAGATGGCATATATGCTTGCAAGCTCAGGACAATCAATGAGGGCTAGATTCCAGCCAGCTCTCTGCATGGGTAGGTAAAGGAATGGAATGCAAAAGGAACTTGCTGTACGCCCTTGTTTTTCTGCATAAAAGCTGCCCAGAATCACAGTGAGGTATATAATCTCTACTCCTTCCTAGTGCCCTTGTAGGTGAGGGATGGATGACAGTGAGGTCATGGCTCTGCACCCATGGTCAGAACTGGCCAGTGGACAGAGCTGTAGGGTGCTTCTTCTAACGTAGTGCAAATGTAGAAGCTTCTGGGAGCTTCCAGGAAATGCTCTATCCTCTTCTTTAGGAGTTCAGGTGTTGCCTGGTCCCTATGTAGCCCGTCCAGCACTAGTGACAGCTCACAGGGAAAAATGTATCCCTGAAACAGCATGTATATTCATTGACTCAAACCTGGAGGAAAGTAATGATAGTAATGGAAAGCATAAGCCAGGGGCATAATTCCCATGGGTTATTCCTTGTTACTTTTTTCAGGGATCCCGATTTAATAAAAGAGGAATGTTCAAAATTTTCAAATCCGTACGAGGGATTTAGCCATTACAATTAATAGGCAATGGGTTGCTAAGTCCCTTGCACTTGCTTTGAAAATCCACTGTTTTTAAAACTGTGGCTCAGGGTTCATGTACTAAAGTACCCATGATACACAGTGAGAAACATCACATATCATTATATTCTGAGATGCTGAAGTTATCAGGAGGGGATCATGAGTGGTTACAGCACATCACGCTACAGTGAATAATATACTGGACTATGCAATCTGATGCCACATAACAAAACATGACAGCTGATCTGTACTGTTTATGTGATTGCTGAAATGTGCTGAATACTTTTCTAAACTACAATAGAACATGAGTTACTGAGGGGTAATGACAGAGTGGGTTTATATAACTCATCATAAAAATTATGAATGAAGTGTTCCCACCTTCATGTGACCTTTATTGCTTCTTCAGCAAAGCTAAATGTATTGTGCACTGGATTGCATCTGGAAAAGAGGGAAACTGTACAGATGATGGTACATAAGAAGCCTTTACAAGATGCTCACTTGGTTGACTTTATTAGTTCAGCTTACTTGGGCAGAAGGAACCTCAATGTATGTGTGACTGTGTGCATTAATAAAGGGACATATCTGGGCTCATCCTTTCTGAGCATGAATTCCTCATGGGTGAGATCCATCCCCAGTCCAGCCTCGTACTAAGACTGAATAAAAGGGCTTTGTGCAGGGAACAATGCAGAGAGGGTGGGATGATGGAATCTACCCCATAACCCACGGGCAATGTGAAGGGGATCTCCACACCTTTCTGAGGCCACTATTGTGGCTATAATGACCTTGTAGAGGTTCATAGACTGTGCATCCACATAATCACAGACACACAGCTTTCAGCATCCCAAATGTTCTGGGCTAGTCACTGGTGGTTATATATAGAGGCACAGGAACTGTTGTCTCTTGCAGTCTTTGACTGTGATCCACAACTATACCTGAAAACTCTTCCTTTTTACAGGATGGGTGGGGTTGAGGAACAGTATTGCATTCATTGTACTGTTGGAGGCAAATGGGCCAGATTGTCAGCTGGTTTAAATAGCTGTAGTTCCTTTGAAATCAATGGAGCTATATCAATTTACACTAGCTAACAAAATACCCATATATTTTCAAAAGCTATTTTAATGCTTCAGGTGCATAAAGTCTGATCCAAGGCCAAAGTGAGTTATTCCTTGGACTGCTGTGACCATTAAAATTCAGTTTTTGCACACCCATGATTTTTGCCTATTTCTGATGTTAAGGCAGTGGAGGGTTCTACTGTGCATGTTTTTTCTAGGAAACATTTACTGCGACCCTCTTGTAAGATGTCCCATCACTAGCCGTAGTGCAATAGCACCTGTTACGTCAGACCCTTAAGTTAGTCAGCCATAATGAATGAGCAGTGTGATGTCACAAAAGGAGGCAAATCTTAAGCATGCTCCACTAAACACTCTCAGCAGATACTACTAAGAAAACTGAGAAGTGATTTTTCCACACACACACAAATTTAATCATGGTCCAGACTGTTATTTTCAAATATGATGATAGCCACATCCAGAACTAGTTGTATTTATGTAGTAAGGGCAGACTATCCCTTAAAGGCAGAGTCTAGCACTGGAGATGGTGCCAACTTGGAGGAGGAACTCAGGAGCGTGATCCCTCCCCATACTGGGAGGTGTGATCCCTCCCCATACTTCTTGCTGTGCAGGGTTGGTGCCCAGGCTGCCCAGCTTCTGAATGCAGTGTCTGGCACAGAGTTGGTGGGAGGGATGGCTGTGCACCACATATTTAGCTGTGACCTCTGCTGGTATAATGTTTTCAGCCACTAACAGCCATAATCTCTCCACGAGCATTGCAGGGGAGTGCATTCACTGGCAGGCTTTGCTATACTCTGCAAGAAGTATAAGGTCATGGGGTCAGCCACAGCTTGGTGCAAAGGGGGGACATGTTCTGACCCTACCACACAGCATCTCAGTCATCTGTCTGTACTGTCTCCCACCAGTGGTCTGAGTTTTGAAAAAGGTGAGAGGGAAATCATTGTTAATGACAACCATGAACAGAATGCAACCAAGAAAGTTTGAACAGCAAACATATAGCACAGGCATAAACATACTACCTCCAATAAAAAGACAATGCGTAAAAAGGGAAGGTGATATTCCTCATGATTAAGCTGTCATGAGTGAGGATCAAATACAAAGAAAGTTGTAATAAGAATGAGAGCGTGGAGAGTGACAATTCAGCATGGGAAAGATAAAGATGGAACAAGAATGGGATCAAGAGAGAGAGCAGAGAAGGGATGAGGAGGAAGAGAAATTTGAAATGGAAACGATGAGAATGGAATATGATTTCCAGAGGGAAAGAAGAAGGGTGAGCGAGGGTCCTACTGGGTCAGCCCATGCATATTTAGTCAGTTATAATAAGGTAAAATTGCTTCCTCATTACAAGGAAGGGAATGATGTTGATATGTTTTTGCAGTCTTTTAAAAACTGTGCAGAACTTATAATTGGTGAGAGAAGGCATGGGCAGCACAGTTCAGCCCCTTGCTCAATGGGAAAACCCTAGAGGCCTATGCCAAGTTGGTTGATAATGACTGCTGTGACTATCAAATCGTGCAGTGAGCCTTTCTGAGAAGGTATGAGGATGACCCCAGAGACCTGCAGGGTTATATTTAGGTCTCTGAGGAAAGGGTCTGATAACTCCTTTCCTGAATTGGCTGTAGAAATGACAAGTTTATTTAACAGGTGGATAGAAGGTGAAAAGACATCTGTATCTGTTTAAAAAAATGAAATTATCTTGCTGGAGCAGCTTATGGAAATTGTTCTGGAGGATTTGGGAGTCTGCTAGAAAGAAAATTCCCTACATTAAAATTTGCAGCCCATTTAGCAGATTAATTTATGGCTGTGAATCTACATAGTAATAAGAAAAGAAATGGGAATCCTCTTCATTTCCACAAAGACCTGCCCCTTTATTCAGAAAGGAGTAGTGATAAGGACCGAGTACACATGACTACATGTAACTTCAAGAACATAACAACAAAAGTAAAAAATATTTCATTACATCTGGCTTGGGATATGAGAGAGGATGTCTGATTTGAATAATAAGAGCTTTCATCCACCTTACTTCAGTTGTGTACAAGCACATTGTAAATAGGCTTAGAAACACTGAGTTCAGAACAATGTTTGTTAAAAGAGCCTAACTAGCAAAAATTGGGAGTGGCTCAAGTTTTCCTTTAACAGAAGTTGTGTTGGTTTATCCCTATTATATCATTTTTCTTTTGATACTTCAATCTCTGACAGTGCCTTCTCTTCATTACCTAGAAAGAGCAGATGTAAAAAAATTATTTGCCATTTCTTCAATGGCTTATCTTCTTTAATTGCTCCCTTTACCCTCACTGGTCAAATTTAAAAAATAAAATCTCTTGCTCATTTTCTCATAGGTTTCATGCTTCTGATATTCTATTGCTCTTCAAATTCCCACCTACCCTTCCTAATTTTCATGTTACATTTTACCTGCCATTTGTTTATGCTCTTTTTTCTTTGCTTCACTTGGGCTGAATTTCTGAAGAATATATTTTTGGCTTTAAAAACTTATTGTACTTTGGTATGTAATTATATCAGGGAACAGCGGGGGGTGTCTTGCCTTCCTGCTTCCTTTTTTATTTTGGACCCCAAATCTCCATCATTTCCAATAAGGCCTCAGTGCGTGGTTTGTTAGCACTTACATCATAATCTCCTTTTCCTCGTGAACGTACTTATATGTGTCATGAAACAAATAAGCTAAAATCAGATCCCTGGGGCTCCGCCAATGTAAAAGGCAGGGGAGGAAAGAGTTTATCCCACTGGCATTTTTGAGCAAAAAAGTCATAGGAAAATGAAGTATCTTCACTTTTACTATCCATGTGCCCGAATGCTGTTAAAATCAATGTGCGGTTACATCATTTCTTTTGTACATAACCTATCATTCACAACAAAAGCCACTGGATAAATATAAATGCTAGCTTGTCAGGTATTTCCTGTGCTGGGACTTATGGCTGCACAGGAAAGCAGTGTAGAGAGAAACTAGACATACCAGGAAATCAGCAGATATGCCTTCTTAAGCAAGTGGCTGTGGACATAGTCTGGCCTTTATATTCCTCATTAACCTCCAAAACAAACATTTTATGATGTCTGATTTTGCTGCTAGTACTTAAAAATGTCACTGTAGAGTGTAAGATAACAGGAGCGAACACTCAGAGAAAAACTCCCTGAGCTCCTGCAATTATTTCAGGAAACCTGGAAAATGCTCAATTGTATTAGAAAGCTTTCATAAAAGTACAAGAGTAGATCAAGATAATATAGTGTGAAGCAAAAGGTCATATTTCCACTGCTTGTTAAAACAAGTTGCTGGCACATTGGGATCATCCATTCATGGTGGTATAAAGATTAGTGGTACTGATTCCCTGACCCAGTTGTTTATTGGGAGAAACATACAAGAGGTTAGCCTGCTAATATGCTGAGAATATATTTTGATGGAAAGAAAATGGTTTCTGATGAACTCTAGGATAATTAGTGCCTTCTTATTAGGCAAATTTACCTCTTAGTGGCATGCTCAAACTTGTCTCTGTTTATGTCCACATTGACAGCTGCTCCTAAGAGGCCAATTCCAGAGCACTTTACTCAGTTTTTTACTCCATTGAAGTCAATGGTAATTTTACCAAAGTAAGGACAGACTGCAAGTCCCAGCATATAATGCTCCACACTGATCTATGCAGACTTTTGAGTCTCTTTAAAGATAGGTTTGCCCTACAAAGTTTGTATCCAGAACTGGATACCAAATAGGGTGACCAGACAGCAAGTGTGAAAAATCAGGACAGGGGTTGGGGGTAATAGGAACCTATATAAGAAAAAGTATCAGGGGGTAGCCGTGTTAGTCTGTATCTACAAAAACAACAAGGAGTCTGGTGGCACCTTAAGAATCCGAAGAAGTGAGGTTTTTACTCATGAAAGCTTATGCCCAAATAAATCTGTTAGTCTTTAAGGTGCCACCAGACTCCTTGTTGTTTTTATATAAGAAAAAGACCCACAAATCAGGACTGTACCTATAAAATTGGAACATTTGGTCACCCTAATTCCAAAACAAACGTTTCCAAATGCTTGCTGTGTTCTGATCTGGAATTTTGCTTCAGCCCATTTCAGAAACAGAGGATAGCACTTCAGTCTGGATCCAGTTTGGAACTTACTTCCCAAAATAGCAATGCCTGTTATCACCCTGCTCCCTCTGCTTGTGCATCCTCTAAATGGCTATAAAAGTGAGATAAATTATCAAGACTCCCTCAGCCAAATGAAGGTCACAGAGTTTGCACATTGAAGCTTTCATTTTTGAGCAGTCAAAATTTTTCAAAGATTGAAAATACAAATAAATTTTCTCTGAAAAATTTCAAAGCCTTTTTTGAAAAAACAGTTCATCCTTTTACAACTGGATCCAGAGCTGGGATCTAGAAGTGGACTGGGATCATAAAGTGCTTACAGAGTATAGACTAAAGGAACTAACTTGCTTCTTGGTGCAACACTGCGATGTGGGGAGTGAATAGTAACATCTCCAACTGGAGAGACTATTTCCAATAGCAAGTTAATCCACAGTTCCTATATATATATATAGAGAGAGAGAGAGAGAGTAAAACTAACTACTTTAGATGTAAAAATATGTAGAACTATCATGTGTGCCGGCTGTCAGTTTGCTTGTCTGTTGTATCTCCTTCCCCCCCATGTTGTCTTTTTGTATTGAAAGCTTTTGGGGACAGGAGTTTTGCCTTTCTGTATGCTTGTACACAGCCCAATACAGGTCCTTTGATTTTGACTGGGACTTCTGGCCTCTACTACAATATAAAGAGTAAATATTAATAATTTTACATATCAGCTCCCCTTCCTAAACTCAAAGCAGTCCTCCTAAAGCACACAAAATATAGAGATATAGGAGACTGCTGGGAACGGTCTCAAGATTAAATGTGGCAGATACACTAATGGAAGCAGGGTCACTTAGATATGTGCAGAAGAGAGCATGACATCAGAGATGCTGAAACTGACTTGAGAAGGCAAGGTAGCCCAGTAATACTGACAGGCAATCCTTGGAAGAAACAAACAGAAAACAAAAGAAGGAACAGGAACCATAGTGCAGACATCAGATCATACCGATATTACAAATCTAGCCAGGTATGTCTCTAACACAGAAACATGACCATATTTTCATTGCATGAGTGCAATGCAAAATATATAACAGTTTGGTGCAAACTGAAGGAATAACAAAGCAATGCTGGTATTTATTCTGATGAAATCTTTCAATGGTTAAAAAAAGCACTACCAATAAAATGTCTAGTAGTATGACATCAAAATAAGCAATTAAGTAGCCGGAAACATCAAGTGACTAGCAAATAAGCAGGGTGTTTCTCTTGAATTTCTTTATACACACATATACACACACACACACCGCCCCCCCCCCCCCCATTACGTTGTGCATTTGTTGTATTATTTAGTATCGACACAAAGAAGTAAATTCCACTCTATTTATCATGCCCTACCTGTGGTGTGTGAGCTACAGTAGTACAGTAGTACAACTTGCAGGAAGTTGTGAATATAACCTCCATCATTTGATCTTAATTCCACAGATACACTCTATAGCCAGTCAGAAAGAATGCCTTTTCCCCCCTGAATATATTGCCATCTGATTTAATCTTTTGATTTACTAAGCACTGAAGCACAGTTACTCTTTGCTACACTCGAACACATCTTCTACTGATGTAGATAAGCATATCTCTGCTGATTTCAATGAAGCTACGCTGATTTATACCAGCTGAGGATCTGGCCCATTATCTTATTTTCATGATGCTCTACAATGGTCTTTCCAAGATGTCTGTCTTTCAGGGGGGATTTTGTCACCACATACCAATTGGTAAGTAACATTTGAACAAACAACAATCGAAGAGTCCTCCCTCTGCCCAACTATTTACCCCAGCAGCCAATAGCGGGCAGCATTCTTTAAAGTCCTTCCTAGCTGCTCATCCTCCCCATTCATCCCTAGATGGAGAATTTGAAGCAATGGGTTTGATCAGTGGTAGCTGCAGTGTGGAAAGTGGGTTGATTCATATTTATCGGAATAATTTGTGGTGGCATTGAAGCTATTTTCACACAGATGAGCAGAGAAGAGACTAAGAGAGCTTTACAAAGACTAAGAGACAACTGAGTGGGGACATAATTTCCATTTTCAAGTAAACACTGTGGATGGAGAGGAATCATTAGGGTGGTATTAAGAGGTTTCCAAATATCATCTGGGCACCGCTGGTGCAGGGCTCCTATGCAGTTAAAGTTAAAGCTCTCTTCTCTCAGCAACCTAATCTCTCTAGGGTATAGTAATCCATGATGGTGCCACAGTGTTGCACCCGCTGCTCCTGAGGGTGAATCAAATCCATAGCATAAGAATGGATGAATGATTAAAATTCACACCTATCTCAAGGGTCTAATCTTTGTTTCATGATACTATTCAAGGTTTGCTCTTGTGGTCTGTGGTACAATCAGAGTTAACACATATCTTGGTGGTCTCTCCATTTCTGTTAACTGTTCCATAAATAATTACTCCTTATTTACATATTGACTCCAGCATTGTTATGAATGCCACTTCACATTAAGAGAAAACCCCATCAGATCTCTGCACTTTTGCTGAAAATCAATTGTGCTCTAATAGCGGAGTGTTATACAGTATTTCCGGACAAGGATGATCTGCTCACTCAATGGCCCCACATAAACTACCATTATCAAAAATACATATTAACACAGAGTTTTTTAGAAGGATTATTCACTTTCTGTAGCTGTTCTTTATTCTAGTTCAGCTTTACTGGTCATTCATGCATTAGCAGCCTGGGGAGATTTGTGGTCATTCTGAGAGTCCTTGTCTCTCACATGCTAATTGGAAAGACACAGGAAGGCATGGTTAAGCTGACACTAGTGCATGCATCCCTGGCCCTGTCTACACTGGCAAATTTCTGTGTATTAAAGCAGCTTTCTCTGTTGTAACTCTTGAGGTGTACACACTGCCAAGCCATTTAGTGTGCAGAAACTGTGCAGTTGCAGCGCTATAAAAAACCCACCCCGATGAGAGGCGTATAGCTTTCTGCAACAGGGCTACAGCGCTGCGGGGCAAGGTCGATTACAGTGCTGCAATTGGCCTCCGGGAAGTGTCCCACAATGCCTGTTCTCACCTCTCTGGTCATAGAATCATAGAATATCAGGGTTGGAAGGGACCTCAGGAGGTCATCTAGTCCAACCCCCTGCTCAAAGCAGGAACAATTCTCAACTAAATCATCCCAGCCAGGGCTTTGGCAAGCCTGACCTTAAAAACCTCTAAGGAAGGAGATTCCACCACATCCCTAGGTACCCATTCCAGTGCTTCACCACCCTCCTAGTAAAAAAGTTTTTTCTAATATCCAACCTAAACCTCCCCACTGCAACTTAAGACCATTACTCCTTATTCTGTCATCTGCTACCATTGAGAACAGTCTAGATCCATCGTCTTTGGAACCCCCTTTCAGGTAGTTGAAAGCAGCTATCAAATCCCACCTCATTCTTCTCTTCTGCAGACTAAACAATCCCAGTTCCCTCAGTTTGAACTCTACTGCCCTGCCCTCAGGTGAGCAACTATCATCCCCACCCTGTAAATTCCTTTGGAATTTTGAAAGTCCCCTTCCTGTTTGATTGGTGATGCATGCAGTGGTCTCAGTGCATCTTTCCAGGAGGCCATGCCTGCTCCACGCACCAGGTGATCCTCAGCTTGGGGATTGATCCTGCTTTGAGCAGGGGGTTGGACTAGATGACCTCCTGAGGTCCCTTCCAACCCCGGTATTCTATGATTCTATGATTCAATGCTGAGCTGCCGGACCTCATCAGCATTTGGGGAGAGGAGGCTGTTCAGTCCCAGCTGCGCTCCAGCCCTAGGAATTATGATACCTGAGGACAGATTTCATGATGCATGATAGAAATGGGCCATGATCAGGACACATTGCAGTGCCGGGTCAAAGTGAAGGAGCTGCGGAACACCTACCACAAGGCGTGGGATGCAATCCACCACTCTGGTGATGTCCCCATGAGCTGCCGGTTCTACAAAGAGCTGGACACAATACTCAATGGCGACCCATTCTCCACTGCGAAGACCACTGTAGATACTTCAGTGGCTCGCGTGCCAGTTGAGAGTGGACCTAGCTAGGAGAAGGAAATCTTGGATGAGGATGTGGAGGGGAAGGGGGACCCAGAGGCAGAGGACAACTTGGAGGTCAGAGATGCATGCAGCCAGAAGCTCTTTTCTACCCCAGAGGAGGCTAGCCAGTCACAGCTGTCAAATGTTGGTGAAGTGCAAACAGGAGAGGAGGCCCCTGCTAAGTGGATTTGATTTTGGGAATTGCTGAGGTGAGTTGTTGGGGGCAGGAGTGTTGCAGAAAGCAGGCTTGTCTCTGTATGATGTACGTACCACCACATGCCTAGTCGGAGCAGCAGAACAGGCTGTTGATTGACTCCCTCACTTCACGGGAATCTGCCTCAGAGATCTCCAGGAAACTCTCATGGAGATACTGGGCAATCCGCTGCCGCATGTTCTTTGGCAGACCTTACCCCATTAATGGTAACTTTCCCTTGCCACTGTGCCATAACGAGGGGTGGGGGGAACCATTGCTGCACACAGGCTAGCCGCATAAGGGCGAGGGCGGAAGCAGCAGTCTTGGAGAAGACCCTCACTTGATTCTCAGGTCACCCTCAGCAGCAAGATATCTTCCATAATGATCACATCCTGTGGAAAATGCAGGGACAGGAATGATTATCAGGCTCTCCCTCCCCCCCCCCCCCTACAGTGCTGGCTCTCCCCAAGAGCCACGTGCCCAGTGTACAGCAGGATCCAAGAAGAGTGATTTACCCTGCCCCTGTGGCTACTCACCACTTTGGGGGTCTTGTGGCTCATGTGTGCTTGCCTGGGGTCAGCCAGTTAGTGACAGGTGTGTGAGTACTGGCTATGCTTTAAATCACTGAATCAGTGTTCTGTGTGTTGCAAACAATACTGCTTCTGTAAAATGGTGCATTTAAACTTCACAGAGATGACCTGGGGAGCCCAGCCTCCCTCTTTGTTATCGGTGGTTGAAAAGCTGCACAGAATTAGCAAGTGGCCATGAAGAACTAAGGAGGACTTTCTGCATGATATTATGATGCACTCTGAGGCTGAGAAACAGGAATTGAAGGAGTGGCAGGACGGCAAGAAGAGGGACCAAAAAGAGAATGCAGAACGCCAGAATGAAGCCACAGAGCAGCTCTTAAATGTTATGGAGCACCAAGCGGACACATTCCAGCCAATACTAGTACTGCAAACTGAGCAGCTCTGCGCCCACCCTCCCCTGCAGCTGCTGTCACAAAACTCTTTCCCATGCTCCCTCCAGACACCGCCAACACACTCTTATCAACATCCTGGCTCCAGTCTGTACCTGCAGCATTCCACTCCTCCCCCGTCACAGTCCAGCACTGTGGACTTTCACTACCCACTGTACTCGACATCCATCCCTATACGGTTTGGCCATGCTGAAGTACAGTACCTACTGCAGTGTACTCCAAAGGAGAAGGTTGGATATGGTCCCTGGACATACACAAATCTTTAGCCATCCCAGGATCCCACCTCCTCCTGGGACCTTCCCTTCTACCAGTGCTGATGGTTTGTTTGTTTTTGTTTGACTCTCTCCTCCGGTTGTTGTTTTTTTAATAAACGAATTTTGTTTTGATTTGAAAGCAAACAGAGCCCTGCAAAGCAACAGACAATTATGTTAAACCTTCATATTGCATCATCTGCACCAATCACAATCACCTCCTAGCATTACAAGCACTGCATTCCCGAGCATAGCAACAAATATTAGTGGCTTTCAACTTCAAATTGCTGCCTCAAGGCATCCCTGTTCCTTATGGACCCATGCTAGACCCCTCCAATAGTCCTGGTCTCTGGCTGTTCAAACTCAGCCTCCAGGCACTGAGCCTCAGCGGTCCATCTCTGAGTGAAGCTTTCACCCTTCCCTTCACAAATATTATGAAGCGTACAGCACGTAGCTATAAGCATAGGAATATTGTCATAGGCCAGGTCCAGCTTCCCATATAGGCAGCGCCAGTGGGCCTTTAACCAGCCAAAAGCACGCTCAACACTCATTCTGCACTTGCTCAGCCTGTTGTTGAACAGCTCTTTGCTGCTGTCAAGTTGCCTCATGTCAAGGCTGATTCCGCACTCTGGCACTTCGAGTGCAGAAGATGGGGGCCTGCAAGGATTCTAAAAATTAATACTGGCCACTACAGGCTTGTATTAAACCCCCCAAGGTTTCAGCTTTTCTCTGACCTTGGATGGGTAGATGCTGCCAACACCCAAGTGCATAAAACCCCTTGGAATCCAGGAAGGAGCACTTGGGAATTCCTTCTTTTGGGGTACCCTCATGCCCTTTCACACCCCACACCCCTCTGGGGAAGAGCTGAGAAAGAAAACAAAGGAAATCAGCTGTTGCCACCAGCTAATTAACAACATGTGCACAAACCTCTTAGGACACACACACAAAAACCCACCACAATCCTATTCTTAAAAAAGGTAAATTTTATTAAAAACAAAAAGAAAGAAAATACATCTGGAACTTAGGCTATTGCAAGATTTAAAAAGAGCAAATATAATAATTAAGCATCAAGAATGGTTTTCTTGGGGTCCAGCTTAAAGGTTACAACCAAAACAAAAGCACCTGGGGTTAGCACAGAGGAGTCCACAAGCCTTACAGAAATAAAAGAGATAAACCTAATCATGTCTTCCTAGATATTTCCTGATCTACCTACATATCTGGGATTTCAAATAAGAAGTTTCTAGGTATGATTTGATGATTTTTCATACCTGGTGCAAGCTTCTTACAGCATCGCTGCTCTGTCTCCTCTCTGGAGAGCAACAACAGACAGACAAAAGGAAAGGTTTTTCCCAATTTTAAAAAGTTCTAGCCCTCCCATTGGCTCTTATGGTCAGGTGCCCACTCCCTTCCTTTTACCTATGGGCATTTTTAACCCTTTACAGGTAAAGCAAGTAGAGAACAGCTACTAACAGGGATTTTGTAGCTAACTGGCTGTCTGGGTGTCCATAAAAGGAAGCTACCCTCCCGCCTTTATTTATCACACCCCATGTATGGCTTCATTAGCCACAGCATTAAGTGGTAGGCAGGGTCTCCCAGGATCACAATGGGCATTGCGACTTCCCCTACGGTGATCTTCTGGTCCGGGAAGAAAGTCCCTGCTTGCAGCTTCCCAAACAGGCCAGTGTTCCGAAAGGTACGTGCATCATGCACCTTTCCGGAGCAGCCTGTGTTAATGTCTGTGAAACACCCACAGTGATCCACAAGCACCTGGAGAACCATTGAGAAATACCCCTTCCGATTAATGTATTCAGTGGCTAGGTGGTCTGGTGCCAGAATTGGAACATCTATCACCCTTCCACAGTTAGGGAAGTCCATTTGTGCAAAGCCATCCACAATGTCACACACATTGCCCAGGGTCATGGTCTTTCAGAGCAGGATGAGATTAATTGCCCTGCAAACTTCCATCAACACAAAGGGGTTGCATTACAGCCCTAGCGCCTGCCATGCATTGGAAGGTGCTTTCCTAACCACTGAAGAATTTCTACACACTGCCCAGGTAATTCACACTTTGTATGTGTATTTTCCTTTGGTGCTGGTGGGAGCTGTGACCTTTCACCCCTGCTGAACAGCAGAAATACAATGTACTTACGCAATAAGACCTGGCGTGAATTGTGGTGCGATGACTCATGCATACTGGACAGTTAGGCACAAGGATGAAAGACAAATACCATCAGAAAAGCCAGGTGTAAATTAATACAGGCATGTATTGGCTTGTTGCCAATATGAGACATTTCACTTGAAAAATAATAAATAAAACTAAGGCCAGATACTAGGTGATGCAAATTAACTTCAATTGAGCTATTTTGATTTATATGAGCTGTGGAGCCAGCTCATAAGCTCTAAATATCTATAATTATTTTATTTTGTTTTACTCCAGGCTAAACAACTATATCCTCAAAACATATCTTA
Source organism: Chrysemys picta bellii (assembly GCF_011386835.1). Taxonomy (NCBI): domain Eukaryota; kingdom Metazoa; phylum Chordata; order Testudines; family Emydidae; genus Chrysemys; species Chrysemys picta. The sequence goes on from NC_088793.1 coordinate 186,486,755, forward strand.
ATTAAAAGAAAGATGTGTATGTATTTTCTGAAGCTTAGACAAGGCCATTGAGGATGTGCAGGGAAAGTACATGGCATCTAAGATTTTCATGGTTGGATTCAGACGTGCCCTTGTGGTTTGGGTGTTCTCATTAAAACTCAGCATTACAAACACAGGGCTATTGTCATCTTCTTTAACTAAAGGGGATTTAGATTTTAATTGTCTTCTTCCCTCTTGAACTCATCCTATGATATCTGCTTCAGTAAATAGAGGACAATGCTGCATTTAAATGTCTATGTGGATTTTATTTTCTCTCATCCAGTGCTGAAAATTGATATTGCTCAAAGAGGTGTCTTTTGCTAATAGATCTTTTCTTTCAGAATGTCTCTTACATGTTTTCAATATTTTTAATGTAATTTAACTGAAGAAGGGAGGCAGTGTGATCTTATGGAGTCAGGAGACCTGGGTTCTATTCCTGGTTCTGCCTTGTTTTGTGATCTTGGACAAGTCACTTCATCTCTCTATACCTCTGTTTCCTCTCCCAGTCTTTGCCTATCTGGGCCCTTCTCCTACAAAGACTTATGCACACCCTTAACTTCATGCATTGTGGGTAGTCCCAGTGACTTAAAGCTAACATAAAGTCCAGCATGCATGTAACTCTGTACAGGACAAAGACCTTACAATACCTGCCCCAGAACGCTTACAGTGTATCGCACCATGTGTTTTCATGATCCATAACATTTTGGGGCCCATATCCAAAACCTACTGAAGTCCGTTGAAAGACACCACTTGATTTCAATGAGTTTTGGATTAAGCCCTCCATGTATGAACAACAATCAATCAATCAATCGTCAATAAATACAAATATTTTCTCTTCTGAGATATTTCTAGTCATTCTTCAAAAGTTAGATTTAAAACACGAAATGTTTTTTGCAGCAGTCACTCATTTTATTTTCTGTGAGGAATTAGATTTCCTTTTTTTTAAATTATTCATCTCTCTGATTAGGTTAATGGTTTCTGGGCAGATAGTGGATGTTAATTAGCTATGGGTGAATCTCTGAAGGTTCAGAGATTCAGTTGAGATAATCATCTCAGAATTTGGATACCTATATCAAAGCTCCCTCCAAACTTTCAGATTCCCACTAATTACATGCTGCCCACTCTCTCACCACATTTCTCATGGGCTCATTATGGATATTGAAAATCTCTCTGGGAGGTTTCTCCATCCATCACCATTGAGGGAAAGGCTCTGCAACCCTTCCTATCCCAGCGGTGAAGACTACATCCTTGGAGAGATGCTGTGGGACTAACCTGCTAACAGCAGCAGATGTCTATAAGACCATCTGTACACTGACAGAAGAGTGGAAGCAGGCCCAGTGAGGGGGTCTTGAACCTTTTGGTTGATACCAATACCATTATGTTCTCCATCAGGATTTCTACCGTGTGAGGCCTTATTAGTGGTGTCCTGGAGTAAATGTTAAAACCACATAACATGCAAATGTAAATCTTCCAGAAGGGGAGAGGAGACAAAATAAATGGAACCTAACAAGGGTTCACTGAAGGCTCCACTATGTGCTTCCAACTCCAGTTCCCATAGCAACTCCTCAGCCATAGCTCCACTGGGTTGGGCCCCCCTGAGAATTTGGAAGCAGGGCCAGGAGAGATGAAGCCAGGGAACGTACTCCAAACCATGCTTGCCTCTATAACCAAAAATTTCCAGAGCTGTTGGTGAAGTCAGCTAAGGGAAAACAACATCATTTGGGAGCCATGCAGCTGTAGCCACGGCTGTCATCCAGAGATGGGATTCAATATGCATTGGGCTAGAGACCACTCCCACCTCCCACTCTCACATGACATTGAAGAACATGGAGAACAAATGCTAAGTCATGCTTCAGCCCTCCATTCCTTATAATGGGCCTATTTTTATATTTTAAAAGTACAAGATACCCCTCTGGCCTCTCTCCTTCCACCTTAGGAGTCCATTACAGCTTCAGTCTTCTCCACAATGGAGACAAAAGAACAAATTGCACCTAAGGAACTCAAGTGGTAGAGGCCTGTTCTTTTGGAGTAGGGCAAGAAGAATTTTACCAGTGTGGACACTGTGAAATTCAGCAACCATGATGTGCAGCATGGTGGCGACAATGAAGGCTTAAGTGGCCTGATTTTTCAAATCAAAGAAACAGCTTCCAGAATCATCATAGAATATAACTGTTGTGTCTTTAACCACATGACCTTACTACTTACCAATAAAGACACAGAAATGATGGGTTATTTCAAGCCGAACACAGGGGGATTTCTGCTCCAATAACTGGATGGCAAAAGGCAAAGCACAGACAAGATAAAGGTGAGTAATAAGAAATAGTGCCATCTAGTGGTAAAACTGTAAAAACAGCTTCAATACACTAAACATTCTAATAAAGTAAACCATGCTAACTTGCAAAATCATATTGTACCTCTCTGTGCGTACCATATTATCAAAAATGTACATGACAAAATGCCCTAACTAATCTACAGTATTAATATTAATTGCCTCACCTCAACAATCACTGAATGACAAGTTCTGTCTCTACCTAAATACAGTATACAGGTTCGATTTTTCAAAAGCAGTCAACGTTGGCCTAACTCTCTTCCCACTGAAGTAAATTGCAGTTTGACCAATGACTTCAGCAGGTCAGAGTTAAGACAGTGCTGTGTGCTTTAAAAAAATCCCACCTCTAGGGAGCTCTCGGGTTCTATAAGAGTCATGTGCATGAACAGTAACTCAGGACCAGACTATGCAAAATTAGCCTCAGTTAATATAGGTTTACATTATGCATGTTTTACTTTAAAGTTGAGATTTGGAAACACCAAGTTCTGCCAGGTATCAGGCTGAACGAGGCAGAACTGCATTTTGCCTGGTTACCACCTGAAACAATAAATTGAGCTAAGCTCACTCCAAACTGATTCTTGGGTCACCAAAAGTTTTATGACTGTTGGTGGTCCTTTATTTATTTAATTTCACTCAACCAATATACAACATCACATAAAACAGCAGATGCCCTGGGTTCTGGACACTCTGTCATCATTTCAAATGAAAGACCAGACATGATCCATATCCTTCACTTCACTACTGCACAACAAAAATAACAGCAGTCTTGCTTAAAGCTTTATGTCATAAGTCCAGCCAGTAATTCCCAGTATCTCAAATCAACCGTTACTCATCTCACTCACAAATCCCAAAGGCCTGAGACAGCAAATGCACCTTACAAAATGCCCTGACGGTCGACAAATTCAGGCAATTTGGACCAAGATGTTACATGTTCAAAGGGCCCATGAGAGAACACCTTGCTACCAGCCCTCTCTCTGAAATCCAGCTTGAGTGCCTTCACTGAACACATCTAGGTGAGTATTGAATGAGCTGAAAGGCAGGCAGGTCCCAGAGTATTAGGGTTGACCTCCAGCCTGAGTTTCAGGTTTTTAAAAAACCCAGACGAGTTCTCCTATCCGTGGGTGTTATAAACTTTGTACATAGCTGCACTCAGGATTTGCCCCAATACACTGTATACTGTCAGACTGCAGCACTAGAGAGAAACATTCCATTTACCCAAAACTCAGCCCATAAATAAGTGTATATGGCCCAGATTGGCCCTGATCTAAAACAGGAAATAGCTGCTCTAGTGCACATACAATGCAACAACAAAGAAAGGGGAAATGGTTAAGTACTTTTGGAGTTAAAGTCTGTGCCCTGAACAGTAAATTTTATGGCCAAAAGTGAGTCCTCTCAGGGCTCATTTATTATTGCAAAAATGATTGGAACTGGGGACCATGACACTATTACCTGTTACTGCAGATTTATTGAAAATTAGCAATTCCATTTATATCTGTGAGATTTCAGGGATTATTCTGCTACAGACTAGAAAACTGATAGATTTACAACTCTGGCAAATCTAGTTGTACCAACTAATAGAGCAACTGAGAAAATTTAGAGGTTTGTACTCCTAAAGGAGTTAACCTTTGGATAAAGAAACATTTTTCAAGTAGCATGTGAGAAATTATTGGATCCATAAATTGTCACTGTCGTAGCATGAAAAATATCCACTTCACAGGTTTTATTTTTTGTGTGAGAAAGATATAACAAGCAAAAATTAGTGCAAATTTTTTGTACTATCACTCGGCTGCGTGCTGTAATCACTTCCAAATACTATTCATTACCAACCTGCTTTAACTGCACATTCTCTTTGTTAGCCTGCTGGCACATATTGGCATAATTTGCCTGGCTGGCCATAAGTATATTTTCAATCTATATACAGTCTTTTATAAGTTCATTATTACTGTGTTGGAATCACTGAAAATACTTGATCTAACTTTGGTTTTGATTTTTGTCTACTCACTCGATTCTTTAAATTGAATCAGACATTCAACAGTATTAAAATAATTACAGGTCTTAAAAAAAGAAGAAGCAGATATCCCTAATTGTGAAATAGGTTTTTGTAATTCGCAAACACAAAAAATTGTTCTACCTGCCTCAAAAGCTTCTGATGACCCTAAAAAAGTGTCTGCCCTATTGCACAATTGGTTTGGGAAAGGCTTTCTCTTTACTTTCCCAAATATTTGAATTGTCAGATATTGGCCACTTCAGCAAACAGGTTAGTGAATGTGATGGAACTGATGGTTTGATCCTCATCTAAAATACTGTTTTTATTTTGATAGGCAGAAAAACTGGTCTAATGTCCAATCTCTGTCCAATCACTGTTTCTTTGTGGTGGCAACCTCTTAAAAACTATTTCTATGGTCTTTTAGCTACCTTTGTAGGGTAATTTTCTTGCCCTAACCCTGCTGTTCTGTATTCATATTTAGATATATAAATTAGATTAACAGAACCATAACCGTAATCTTCTTTCCAAAGAAAACTTCTCTTGGACCATTCACCTTGTTCACTTGGAGAACTCTGCTACCCTATATAGCAGCTGTTCCAATGGAAGCTTGTATGTCTATCATCCATCTGCTAAAACTACTCTCTATATTGAGATGCATCTTTCATTGAGAATATAATATCATAATATCAAGAATGCCTGAGGTCAGAGTAAAGGGGAGGAGACAATAGAAGCATTTGATCATAGCTGAAGTAAAATTTAGGGGAACTTGTGACATGAGCAATATAGTCAGGGGTCAAAATGGGCAAGGGGGAGAGGGAAAGATGGTATTTCTTCAAGCTCCTTCCACAAAATAAGTTATACCCATGTGAGTCACCAAAATGAAATGCTGCCCACAGTAGATTATGAAGATGCTTAAAATATGATGTGTGCTTTCTGAATCCAATAGACTCCTTGAGCTCGGCTTCTCCTCAGTGGGGCGTATGCTCATGGGCTTTGCTATACTCGTTGATTGCAGGGGGAAGTAATGGTATCTCCCAATTGCTATCCACTTGTGGCACCAAAATGAGATGCTTCTTACTATAAATTGTGCAAATCTATGATCTCCACTCTCCTTTATTACACAAGGAATGAAACAGTTAATAATACTGATATTTACATTATCATCACTAGGCATGTGAGTTAATACCTCACTGAGATGAACAGAGCAGTTCATACCTCTCAGAGCTATTGTTCAGGCTCTTTGCAGAACTACCTAAATATCTCTACATCCGTTACACTCAGTTCACATTTTTGAGGTTTTCTTCACAATCATAACAGCTAAACACTTTCATTAAAAAAAAACAGTAAGCTAAGATTCTAAATGAGGAGAGGGGAGCGACTTAAGATAGTTGCTGAAACACTGTTCCAACACATACCAGTAAAATCCAAGCCCTGTATTTAACAAAGAGCAAGAAAAAGAGGAATTAGACTGGATTTAGAATTTAAGAAACTACTGCATTTTAGGGCCTGACAATGTAGGTTCCTGAGCACTCTCTATTCCAGGTGCAGTCAGGTGATGCTCAGCGTCTCACAAGATGAGGTCTTAACATTTTAAACAATTCACTGCAAAAACATTTTGTTTTTTAATTTTTTTATAAAAAGTTGTTTTAAAATTGAACTATTTTTACAGAGTAACAATTTAATGGAATCATTTTTATTAGTGAGAATAGCTTATAACAAGGTGTACTTGTTATAAGACCCAAAAGGTCATTTCTTGTTTACAAAAGCAAAGCTTTCACAATACAGAACGTCCAAGGCCAGGGTTCCAAATACTGCGCTTTCCATGACATTGTTGGTTTTACTCATAGGATTTTCCTTCTAACCAATGTGCGTTTGCATGGATAGAACTTGGAAGAGAGCCAACTGCTGGAAGCTGAAGCTGGAAAAATTCAAATTGGGAATAAGATACAGGTTTTTACAGTGAGGGTAATTAACCACTGGAGCATTTTAACAAGGGAAATGATAGTCTTCTCATTACTTGGACTCTTTAAATCAAAACTGGATGTCTTTCTAAAGGATGTCAAGTATCAGAGGGGTAGCCGTGTTAATCTGAATCTGTAAAAAGCAACAGAGGGTCCTGTGGCACCTTTGAGACTAACAGAAGTATAGGGAGCATAAGCTTTCGTGGGTAAGAACCTCACTTCTTGCATCTGAAGAAGTGAGGTTCTTACCCACGAAAGCTTATGCTCCCTATACTTCTGTTAGTCTCAAAGGTGCCACAGGACCCTCTGTTGCTTTCTAAAGGATGTGCGCTAGCTCATACACATGTTATTCAGCTTCTTAGTGTTCACTTATATAATAATTCCCTTCACTGCAGGAATTACTCAGTGCAGTTCTGTGGCCTGTGTTATACAGGAGGTCAGACTAGATGGCCATATGGGCCCTTTGGGCCTCATAATCTACAAATTTATGAAAATGTTACAATAAGATATAAATAAAACACTCAATTTCATTGGAAAACTTGCAAATTCAGCTATTATTGCAGTTTCCTTGTCTGTGATCTCCTGAAGTCCCAAATCTCAGGATTTCACAATGTCCAGAATGTTGCACCCACCCAGCTTCTCAGCCTCACCAAAAATATGCAACCACTTCACTGTCACACACACTTCAAGCAATCCCATTTGCATCCCCCCCATTTGGGAATCCAATTCCAAGCTGTCTTCTTTGAAAATCCTTTATGCACTGCTCCAGCTGGTCTTACAGACTTTCTCCGCTCATTTATGGAGCTATCCTGTAAGTTGCCAAGCAACCTTCACTTCCATGGACTTCAGCAGGAATTTGAGCATGGTCAGTAGCTCTTAAAACGAGACTCCTAATATCTGCCTCCAGTCTATCCCATCCCACATTATCACCACATGCATCACGTCATCTAGGACAGCTTTATTTTACTGGTTTCTTTCCATCTTATCAACTCTCCATCAATTTTCAAAAATCCATTTGTATATTCCAAGACCAGAAGGGACCATTGTGATCACCTAATCTGACCTCCTGTATAACACAGGCCATAGAACTTCCCTGAATTGAAAATTCATCTTTTCCCCCTTTCCTGTTAATTTATTCCCTCGCTGTTACTCTGTAACTGTGTCATGTCTTACACATAACAGTATATTTTTTCCTGTGGGATATTTCATCTTAAAACCAGTTTATCAGATTTATCCTTGAAAGACAGAAACATTTGGAAGCCAGTTCTTTTACTCCTTTAAGAAAAACAAGAGAACTGGACCCCTTGATTATTTTTTCTTCTAGCTTCAATGATCAGTTATTTGAATAATATTAGCAAATGAAACAAGAAAGGCCTGGGTTTAGACCTCCTAACACTGGAAGACTGCTACTGCTGTAATATTCAGTCACAGTTAGGACCTTACTAAAACGAAACTCCAACTGAGAACCTGCTATACAAATGTTTCAGTTCAGATTGAGAATGGTAGGTGACAAATGAAAATTTGCTTAGTCATGTAAATACCTGCTTGAAGCAAAGTCCAGGAAATTTCTTTTTCTCATTCAAATTCACAACATGAAACTCAATTTTGGTTTGGTTTTTTACTCACAGATGAAGATTAAGTTTTTAGGCCATTATATCCTGCTCCATCAACTTTTCTGAAGGTAATATCAGGTCACAGACTCAGACATTGCAATTGTGAGCTTGGTCTTTATTTTTAGATGAAAACATGTTGAAATTAATGACGGGTGCATTAGGGATTGGGTGATGCATAATGTGCAGAAAGATAATGTAATGCTGCTGATACTACCAAAGATAAACTACAGAACAATGATAACACACACATTAGGGAGGGAACCAGCAACAAGGCAAGCATGCTTACCTCCCACTAACTTCAATGAGAAATTAAGGCACTCAGCACCTCACAGGATCAGACCCAAATATAGCATAAATCCCTAAGATTCCAAGGGCTTGTCTACATGAACAATTAGTTTGCAGCAAGGTGGGGAAGGAATCTACCCCACACTAGCCTACCGCATACTAACCACCTGTGTGGACCCTGCTGACGTGCATTAACAGTTCATTAAAGCACTCTAATCTAGTTATTTCTGAAACAGGCTAGATCAAAGCACATTAACAAACTGTTAGTGTGTCTCAGCAGGGTCTACAGGGACAGTTAGTCATCAGCAGGCTAGTGGGGGGTAGATTCCCACCCCAGCTTGCTGCAAACTAATTGTTCATGTAGATGAGCCTCAAAATGGACTAAGATTCCATAACAGAAACATCATTCACAAACAGTGACAAAAGAAAAGCTGATCTTGTGGTTAAAGCATTGGACTAGGACTCAGGAGCTCTGGGTGTTGTTCCCCATTCTGCCACAGATTCCTGGTTGATTTTGGGCAAGTCACTTAAACTCCATGTGCCTCTCTTTCCCATCAGTAAAGTGTGAATAAAAAACACCCTTTTTGTCTGTCTTGTCTATCTAGATTATAAACTCTTCAGAGCAAGGACTAACAACTGTCTTTTATTATGGGTACACAATGGGACTCCAATCTCAGTTGAAGCCATTAGGTGCTACCATAATATAAATAATAATAATATAGTAGGACTACCCTGGAAGAAGTTTCCTTCTCTACATGTCACAGGGTGGTCTTTGGGGACAAATAGCTTAGTACTTTAACTTGGGAGAGCTGAGAATCTTTTGCAAACCAAGGGATTATGAGGCATTACTTTAACCTTTCCATCTCGTCTCAAATCTCCTGTGTGCTTCAGTAGGAGGTCTGTGCTCAGAAGACTGACAGGATCAGACTTGTCAGCACTTCTAAATGCAACATATGATGAGCTAAATGTACACAAACTAGTTACTAGTTAGAACAGCACCTCGTGTCTCGTATAGATATAAATCTTCCACTTTAATATATGGAATATAAACCTGGCACCACGTGCAGAGAGGTGTGAGGTGGTTACTTTTGCATGACTGCTTCAGTATTGATTATTGAAGTGACTGCAGCGCCTAGAGATCTGATCAAAATAGTCTGATGTCTCTTTGGCAAAGCTCTCACTCAAGCAGTTTGGCCATCTTCTGAACTCAGCTACTAAAGTCCATTGACTTCAGTATAGCTACTTCAGATTTACATTAGTGTAAAAGAGATCAGAATCTGGTCCATTGATTTCAATAGGGATTTTGCCTTAGCTGAGAGTGTAGGATTGGGCCTCAGGTTACTTAATATCATTTTTATTATCACCTCTCTGTCTACTACAATTTTTCTCTTCATTTCAAAAACTGTATTAGTGGTATGACATTTTAAAAAGCCCTCTCAGAATTCTGTTAAGGACTTGCAAGTCTTTAAAATTTCTGATGTTAAGGTCTGAAAAGGAAAAAGGTATTGAACCAGAGAAAGAAATTCACAATTCATTCAAACAAGTATTGACCCTTTACTACAGGAGAATGACGACAGCTGTGAATATTTTGGGCTACATCCTGCTCCCCTTGGAGTCAATGTAACTTTTGCCATTGATGTTAATAAGAACAAGCCCTCTATCTGTTAATCACTAAGAAAAAACACCACCTCCTGAATCTATCAATAAAGCAAAAGCAAAGAAAGTGCATCAGGATTATTCTGTTTCAGTCACACTATTGTAGGGCTGATCCTATAATGCAAGTACAGATAATCTCTATTTGACCAGTGTTTCACCTGTTACAGACTGAGTTTAAAGGGCCCATCTTTTTGTTTGTATTGTTTAGTAGTAAATAATTATATAGGGTCATCATTTCACAGCAGGGAGCCCCTTCTTGGTGGAGGTGATGGGTGAGGAGCAGGTGAAGGAAAACATCACCCAGTGCCACCGTGCTGCCCCCAGCCACTGTGGCCAACATGGGCCGCACAGTGACAGATTTATGTTACCAATCTGCCTGTGGCATCAGGTGATTCAGCTGAGGCTGCAAGATCTTTAGGGGAGGAGATGACAGAGCACACCAAGTGTCTAAGTTTTAAAGCTTTATTAATAAAATAATAAAATAACAGCAGTGAATGTTGGGACTGCTCCCACATCACTCAAAGGAAGAAAGAAAGCGTTAGTATCCCATCCCAAACCACTTTCATACTCATACATGCACGATTTGAGGCTGGCCAAGCCTGGGTGTAACGTAAGAAGAAGAGGGGGAGGGGTGGATGGGAGTTCTTGTCCCGTACACGGGTCATCCAGGGTCTGCTGTGATCTCCAACTTGCTTTGACTCTCGGGAGGTTTTTTTAATGGGGTGTTTTTGTTCAGGGCCCTCTGTTCCTGGTGCTCTTTGTACCAGTCCAAACTGGCTTTCTGTGGCATTCTCAGCTTTTCCCAAAACACACCGACGGCTGTGAGATGGTTATTTTTCCCTCATTGACCTTGTTGTCTCACTCCTTTTCACGGCCCCTGCAATTTTTTCAGCCACTCTCTTTTCTTACAGCTGGTCGGGCGGGGGGGGGAGGTGGACTCTCCCACTTCTTTCTTGATAGGTATCAGAGTGTGTGCAATGGCCTTGGGCTTTAGTCAGATCCTTATCTTCAGGTGTAGCTGGAACATCAAGTTAACCTGTTCTTTTCTCCTTTCCTCCCCCTCCGGCCTTTCATCGCCTGTAAAGAAACTTTTCATTCCACACTCACACCTTTAATGCTTTAACCTTTCCCAAAATGCCTTGCGATGCTTGCAACAGCATTAGCAACATACAATGCTAATCTGCCTCCCCAGGGGAACCCCTGAGGGAGGGGGCCACTGGGTTGTGACAGCACCTGTGACCTCAGCTTCAAGATCCTAAGTGAGGGGGGCTGAGGTTGTCTGGTGTCAGGAGCTGGGGTTACCCACATGGCAAGAACGGTCTGCAGTCAGGTTGTGCTCATGAGGAATGGGGCTTACAATTTGAAAAATAAATTAGCAAAAACCAGTCTTCTAATTCTGAATGAAAAAATGGGCTAGATTGTCAGCTGATGTAAAGCAGCACAGCTCTGTTGAAATCTACAGCACCAATTTACACTCACTGAGGATCTAGCCCATCAAGTAATTCTCATTTTATGTGTTTCATTTGCAGCTGGGACTATTCTGACCTAGTCGAATACCTGAAAGTGGAACATACTGTGTCAATGTCCATGGAGCTGCTCACATGTACAATTATCTGACTGCTTGAATTTGCTACCCTTGAAGTTTAAATAAAAATCATTGCATATAGTTAGCTAAACATCATCACTTAACAACAGTGCGGTATCTGCAGTTACATGTGTTTATTACATACATGCAGGGAAACTTTGGGAGTATGTTTGAAAGGCTGTTTCCTTTTTTAAGAGTCTGAAGACTTTCAGAGTGTAAATCCACTTTTTGTAATATTCTTGTAGTAAGTAATGATGTGGCTTACTTCATGACTTTTATTTATTCTATTTATTTACTAATTGACCTCATAAAATTCCAGTAATTAACTTCTTGTGGGGAATAGTGCTACTTATTTCATAAGCAACAAATTATATGACAGGTAAGCAGCAACCTTATAAAAACTTGCTGAAAGGCCAACGTTACATGCTGAGGATATGCTGTATATATAGTAGCCACCAAACCCTTCCTGTCATTCCCAAGCCTCTGGTCCATCACCAATCTAGGTCTCTCCTGAAACCTGACCTTTGTCCTCCAGTTCCATTCATCACACTATGCCATTTACTACATTACTTAGTAAAGGCTTGATCTTATGCCTATCGAATTCAATGACAAAGCTCTCATCGACTGAAAGGTTCAGGATAAGGTTTGTGAATGGGTGTAGCAGAATCTGGCTCCAATTTTTTTTATTAATTATGATTTTATTTAGGTAGCAATAAAAAGAGTCTTAAGAATGTGATGCCATAAAAACATCCCATTGCCAGATACTTGCTCCTTATTCTTCCTTTGATCAATAATCATTGCATTTCATCACACTGGCTTATCATTCCAAAAGCACAGGACGCTTTCTGTTTTTAAGGCTGCTGTACTGCAGAGTGACCTTTTCATGAACCTGGACTTTTATAAATCTCTTGTTTAGTACTTGTGTCATAAGGATTACCCACTGCTCTCTGTGATATATAGTGATGATACTGTTTCACCTGCACCATGATGGAATTTCACCACGTTTTTCTGTCTCTTTTCTGTATACTGTTCCCTGCTTATGGATGGCACAGACTGATGTCTATGATAAGTTATGTTCTCCCTGCAGCCAGCTTTGTATGTTCTCAAGGTTTGAACATTTCATATACAGATATATAGCTAATTTATTGCCCATTCACTTTTGGAAATATCTGTTATTTAATATTGCTGTCTTTCCCTCCATCTCTTCGTCCTCTCTCCCTTCTGAACACTGTATTCTCCATTGGTAAGACAGAAGAATTTTATATGTAAATTCTTGGTTTAGTTTATACCTGAACTTTATCTATCTATATGTCGATACTTACAGTGATTAAATGTCCATGAAAGCAGCTGCATTGACAGTTCTGGAAACCAAATGGCTCTACTTATCCACAGGTCCTGGATAGTAGCAACTGCCTAAAGTTCTCCACATGCCATATCTATCTGCCTCAACTCTTTCCTGAAAGAATCACGCCTACAAATGAGAAGAAAGCTCAGTTTCCATTTACATTTAATCCTTGGCAAATCAAAAAGAATGCTAACTTCTGCCATCTGTTATGCTGGTCTTCGTGATATAAATATCTGTCCACCTGTAGGTGGACTAACACCTTATACTCTGTTGGCGCACTCTTGGCCAGGTCTATATGAAATCACCAACTTAGAGGTGAAAGGCTTCACAGATCAGATACTGACTCTTCCTATGACTACTTCATGCTGCATTGATGGTGGAAATCCAGACATAATGCTGGCTTAACCAGACACAAAAGCACAGAGAAATCATTAGATCATATAGAGTCACCATAGCTGGTCATCCAACATAAGTTACAGCAGCCCTCAGTCTGCTGTAACTTATGCCAGGGAGGGACAGACCTTGTCCCAGGCCAGCCCTGGAGCCATTGATGGGGGAGTATTCCCCTATCCCCACCATCCTTCCTGAGCTGACACAAGCGCAGCATGGCCCAGAGTCAGAACCTATATATCTAACCCATGAGCTTTCCAGTTTCTATTATCTGTTTTACTATTATGATATAAAATATCAGGGTGGGGTTTTCACTTTGAATTCCATGGGAAATTAACTGAAATTCAGTAACTGGGTCCAGATAGATGATAACCTGCATGAGTTTTTAAAAATCTTATAGAGGCAAGGTGGCTGACATAATATCTTTTATTGGACCAACTTCCATTGGTGAGAGAGTCACACTTTCAAGCTGTTCTTCAGGAAAGCTTGTCTCTCTCACCAACAAAATTTGGTCCAATCTCACCCACCTTGTCTTTCTAACATCCTGGGACTGACACAGATACAACAACATGGTATAAAACAAATAATCTTATAGGGATACTTTAATATATGGAAAATGAAGGAAATCTGCAAGAATTATAGAAACTAAACCTGTGAGCGGACCAGTCAGTTTAAGGTTAATCACCTAAACTGAGAACATCTAACCCTAATTTCAGATGTTGCGTTCACATGCAAATGGTTTTTTTTTCTCATCAAAGGATGTTTCACAATGATGACACAGTATATCCCAGTTATAATGAGTCAGAACTTCAAGCTTAATTTAGAGGGAAGTATTTTCATCTTATGCTAGGAGCACCATTGACTTGGAGATTTATACAGTAGTGATTTAAGAAATAAGAGTGAGAAAGCAAAAGGTAGGCTAAGTTCTTTGTGTAAATCAGAATTGTGCCAAGGAGGTTTAGAAAGGCAAGAGTATTTCACTGGGAGAGGTACAATCTTCAACTGCAGGTCAACTGAAAGTTAATGGGGACATTGCTAAAGATCACAGACAGATGGCTACTATCCTTTTAATGAACATTTTATTAATGTCACCTTTAAATTAGTTAAATTCGGATCAGATGATAATGTAATGCAAAAAGCTTCCTCCCTGGAACACTTCTGGGTGGAAGGTAGAGCGGAATTTAATTTTAGAAGTACTATCAGGTCAAAATTAAATAAAAAATTATGGATTGAAAAGTAATAAATCTAATGACCAATGGAAAGAATACTAAACTACTGAGATGTGCATGCCATTTAGAAAGCCACAGACATTTAACATGGCATATTTCTCTTATCCTGGAAACGAACAATTGTATTGCCAGTTCATAGAGAGAGAAATGGAAAGAAACACTTTTAGATCTATTCTTATCAGTCACTGCTAAAATTATGAAGATCAATGCCAGAAGTTCATAATATGGAGCAACTTTATAAGTTTAGGCACTTAAAATATTACTTAGGCATCTAAATAAGTGACCTGATTTTCAGGGTGCTGAGCCCCCACATGTGCCATAGAAGTCATTTACAAAGTATTGTTGATACCATTCAAGTGGTATCTATGGGAATCTTTACATCGACTTCCATGGGCATTGGGTCCCCAGTGAAATTTGTGGCCATAGATTCGTGGAGAAACTCTTACTATGAAAGGCTCTTGCTGCTGCTGTATGGCCCCTCCACTCCTAGTGGGATGGTGCACCTTCACATCACCCATATTGCTGGCTGTGGCTTTAAGTCACAACTTAGCACTCAAGACCAATTTTTCACACCTTGGGGCCTATGCCCCTATTTCCATATTTAGGCATCTGAGTAAGGTTTAAGTCAAGTCAGCTCAGTATCTCTGAAAATCAGGGTACTTATTCCTCCAATTTCAAAAATCATAACCTGGCAGATAGCAAAATTAAAGCTAATGTTAAAAAGTTATGTAATACACAGGTTGAAAAAAGAGTGTCTGTACATCTGGGTATAGTGCTTAGATTATCCATAAATACAAAGTCTATTAAAAAAACTCATAAGATACATATAGTACATAATGACAGGTTTCAGAGTAGCAGCTGTGTTAGTCTGTATCCACAAAAAGAACAGGAGTACTCATGGCACCTTAGAGACTAACAAATTTATTTGAGCATAAGCTTTCGTGGGCTACAGCCCACTTCTTCAGATGCATTACTTAATTGGCCTCTCAGAGTTGGTAAGACAACTCCCACCTTTTCATGCTCTCTGTATGTGTATATATATCTTCTCAATATATGTTCCATTCTATGCATCCGAAGAAGTGGGCTGTAGCCCACGAAAGCTTATGCTCAAATAAATTTGTTAGTCTCTAAGGTGCCACAAGTACTCCTGTTCTTTTTATATAGTACATAATCTGCAATAACCCACATTTAGATAAATTTAATGATACAATTTAGATATTAGAATCCAAATACTCGGCTACATCACACATGAAAAGTTATACAGAGAGTTGATTGTAGAAAGCAAATATAGGAATGAGTGTAGATTGTCCCTGAGTAATTGAGCATTTAGGATGGGTTGTCTCTTAGTAGATGTAATCCATCAGACAGGTATTTCAGTTACTTTCCGATTTCACTTCTCATCGACACTCCAGCTCATCTCTCCTGGTATTGCCAATGTCCGGTGATGTGTTCTATGTAGATGTCCCTCAACCACCTGATGGCATTTGACACTATGAGTTGCTGCATCAGCTAAGCATACCATTGACCAATTCCACATTCCTGCAACACTCGCTCGTTACTGGGGTCCGATGCATCCAGGGCTCCGAGGATCAGTGCATGTGTCTGAACCTGGTAACCCTTAGCTCTCAAGGTTTCGGCCAGAAGGGCGTATTTCTGCACCTTTTGAGCTCGGGTGTTGCATAATGCCGGGGTCCTGTTCTCGAAGGTCACTCTGATGTTCACCATGATGATCTTCTTCAGGTCCTTGTTGGTGATGACGGTATCCGATCGCTGTTGCTTGTCGGTTCCAGGAATGGCGGAGTTCACGGCCACCTTCCCTATAGGTAGCAGGATGGTTCTGACTAGGCAATCTTGGATGGCATTATGTCGCAGCTTCCAGGCTCTGGAATGGGGCTTACAGCTACACAGGATATGGGGTAGCACCTAGTTGGCATACCCACACTTCCTGCATTGCTTGCCCCGATTTCCATGGCGGATGGTTCCGTTCAGCAGAACGCAATTGAGCCAGGCTCTGTGGATGAACCTCCAGTTGGCAATCTAAAAGTTACAATCAACTTTTGCCTACAAATATTTCACCCAACACTAATGATCTGTTATGTCAAACAATGATACAAGCATTTCAAATGGACTCAGCTACAGATAGATTAGTTTTAATTTGTAATGTAGCTTATTCCATTTTGCCATATATTCCTAGTGATATTAGATTACACTGCTAACTACCTATGAACAGGTGGAATCCAAATTATTTGAGACAGTGTATCCTGGTTAGATAAAAATTCAATAGATTAAACCTGGACTTACAGGTGTAGTGATGAAAAAGCAGCAATATCAAACTAATTCTTCCCAGGTATAATAACGAGACAAAACACTGTCTTTTGGGGGTTGCACTGGATCAAAATCAAGGCAGAATTTGGATAGGAGGTATGTACACTATCTGACATTTTCTGTATATCCAGCAACATAAACGTTGGTAGAAGTAGTGAAACATTAGGATGCACTAAGCCTGTAAGGGCAGTTCAAGAACAGGGCAGAATCTCTAAGTAGATAGCAACCATCAAGAAGAATTTGCTACACGGAAATGAGGTCAGAGCACGGAGTCGAATGAAGTACCACACTGCATCAGAATGGAAATAAGATCATCTTAAGAAACTACATGCAAACCATTAGGTTTATATCATTATGCAAAGGAATAGAACATAAATGTTCCCTCTAAATAAGGTTTTTTCTTATGTAACTACTTGTTCTATGTGGACCCAACAGAGAAGGAGATAGACACAGAAGGAGATGATAGAAACACAGCTGTCTGCTGTGCTCTCCGTTCAGGATGCAAAATAGAAAACAACGTGAAAGTGAGGCTTTGCACTGGGGAGGGGGAAATGCTCAAACTTTTAAAGGAACAGGACATCAGATGCTTTCATCTTACTTTTAAAAAATTCCAAAATACACACACACACTTTATCATTTACATGTAAAGCTCTGCGTGGCTACAAATATAAATCGGTCTCTGCGGAACCACAGGGGTCTCCCGGGAACCATAGCAGCGAAAGGAGCAGAACATGGGGCCGCCACTCCCAGGAAAATAAAGAAAGAGAAAAAGAAAGATTTGGGATAAATCAGCCTGCTCCAGATGAACTGATATACAGATTCTCTAATTTGAGACTAGGTTAGCTAGTGTACATCCTAGGATAATCCTAACTGGGATTCAGTGAATTCTGTTGCTTAACCTGATTGCTGGTGTATATATTGCATCATAAATCATTCTGTTTATGAAGGGACCATTTTTGCTGCTGAGAATTTGCAAATAGGTACCTCTATAATATCCCCTTGAACATCTGTACAAACCGGTCTGTTTCTGAAGGGATAAAGTTCATCCACACATGATCAAGACTAGTCCAGACTTCTTTAATATGCTTATATAGGGCCAAAATTGGGTTTCATGGGTGCAGATGAGGGGAGAATTTGGCCTGAGATTTTCAGATGATCCATTTTCCTATTCCTGAATTAGTATACATAGGGACAGATTTCCCAAAGAGTCCAGCTCCCATTTAGGCACCTAAATGAAATATCCAGGTTTTCAAAAGTACTCAGCATCCAGCAGCTCCTATTGTTTTCTCCAGTCCTCAGTGGAAGATGCCCCTTGCTGAGCACTTTTGAAATCCAGCCACTTCATTCAAATGCCTAGACAAGAGCTGCATTCTTTTGAAAATCTGGCCTCCGTTATGGGTTATGGGCATCTCAGCCTGTACTGTACCCTAAGTACAGAGGACTGATCCTGAACTATGCTGAGCATCTATAACAGGATCAGACTTTAAATTACTCTAATTCGTTGTCTTTACTAGACAGCTCTCTGATAAATTGGGATGGTCATTAGGATTATTGACTTTAAATTTTCTGTAAATTCTCGCTTTAAGCAATGTCTTCTTAGGGCTCAGTTTGATTACCTTTTTCAAGCTTTTGTTTAAACCCTCTAAAAGCAAAAGCAAGTATGGATTAGAAAGTAGAAAAAAACACAAAGAAGCTAGGAAGAGCAAAGAAAGAGGATACAGATCAATAACTCACATAGCCAAGCAGTAAACAAACTGGAACAATTATGGTGAAAAAAAAATTATTGATCGATATCATGAGCAGCTCATATGCTGAGCTCCATTTATACTAGGGCACAACTATATTCCCTACACTTTCATCGTATAACTGCCTTCTTATGAAGGAAATAATTTTTATCACCAAAGAAACTCTATTTCCCTTATATTATTTAGATAACGGTGACCTCAAGGCTTTTGTAATATAAAGAAGGGGTACTCCCTCCAAATATTCCCAGTAGCATTATGTTTTTTAATGAGGGACCTCTCTCTTTAATAGCAGCAAACAATAAATAAATCAAAGTATTCAACCAAAATAACTTGCCCTCTAGCTTGTTGCGATTCAAAAAGCCAAGACCAGATACTGTGCATGTGTGATATTAAAATATAAACATGCCTGAAAGGCATTTAAAATATTTTAGTGAACTACAAAGAATTTAATTTGCTATACTGAAAGATGCACCATCATTTACAATAGTGGTTGGAGTCATTTGGAGCTAAGTATTGGCAAAGGAGATATGAAAGAACAATCATATCTCCTTCGCCCATTCCCATCTATGACACTACATGACAAAACTGCGCATTTCCTGGTCTACAGATCTGGAAAATGTTTATATGAAGTGCAAAACCAACACACATAACACAGTTTGGCAGAGCAGAAATTCCTACTCAGCAGAAGTGTCTTGTATAAGGAAGAATCATCATGGCCCAGTGGCTGAGGCACTGGACTAAACCTCCAGGAATCTGGGTTCTAATACTTACTCTGCAAGTGACCTGCCTGGTGATCTTGGGCACTCTGACCTGGATCCTCGAGGGAATTCAGGTACCTAACTCTCATTGATTTCATTGTGTCTCTGTTTCCCCTCTTACCTTTTGTCTGCCTTGTCATTTCACTATGTGTTTATGCAGCAACTGGCACTATGGGTCTTTGATTTTGGCTGTGGCTTCTAGATGCCACTATAATAAAATATATCACTAACTACAGGACATCACAGACATTTTATCTTACCTATGAGAAACAGTACTGCTTAAAAATACGCATTGAGGACAATGGAAAATCATTGAAATGAATTCTCTTGTGCGTTAACCCTAACCAACTGAGCTTCAGAGATGTGCAAACTAAAAAAAACTAGAATAAGGGAATGGGAAAAGCAAACTGTAAATACACTTTCTGAGCTGGCCTTACAATTTTAAAGGGGTTAAGCAAAAGCTGGGCCTCGAACTACTTGACAGAGGGAAGTGCTATGAGTGGTATTCATGTGTTATCTTTTTCACCATTTCTGAACATCAGGCTGGCCTGTGAATTATAATTCTGCACATGGCTCTGAGCAATCACTTGCTTGAAGCTGATCCTGAATGCTTGGCTAGAGACATGAGGGTTCTGCTCTGAGATGATGTGACCCATTTATAATTTGAGGCAAATTACTCAAGGTACTAACCATCCTCCTGAACTTCTTAAAGAAACCAACACCTAAATAATAATGGGCTGCCGCTTGTAGGGTAATGCTCTTTGCAAGTTTTTTTTTCCTCTTAGGATTATATTGCTTACGAAGCAACATCCCACCTTTGAGAACTCTTGGTCTGCAGAATGAAGAGGTATTTATTTAAAACTGATGATTAAACCCATTTGGCTAAAATAAATACTGCAATCCTAGAGCTGGTCAAACAAGAGGAAAGGGATTGTATGTCAAGTTTTGAAATTGTTTCCATTTTGCAGGGTTTGAACCAGACCCTTTTTACTGAAAGCTGGGTTCTGGGGTAATGATAAAAGTGTCAAAAATATTGACTGAAGAGTTTAGAAAATGTCTGTCTACGATTTTCCACAAAAGAGTTTCTTATTCGAAATGAAGCTGTTTTTGACAAAAAGCCTTTTAGTGCCCCCCTCCTCCAAATATATATATACAGGGCCAGAATGCCGCCCCTGGAATTGTGCCACCCCAAGCACATGCTTGCTTTGCTGGTGCCTAGAGTCAGTCCTGTATATCTATATCTAATCTATATCTATATCTATATCTATATCTATATCTATAGCTATATATTCATCCAGCTCCATTTAAAACAGAATATTTAGAGTCAAAGTGAACATACACAGACAAATGCAACCCGGACAGGGAAGTTTTGGCAGCATAAGCAGATTTTAGAATCAAACACTGCCTTTAGTTACAACTCCAGTAAAGTGTAACAGAAGACAGGATTGGGCTCTCTTTTCCTCAGATATCTGATAGAAGAAGGAAGATACAAAGATACACTGAAAATCTACCGCTGCTCGATATAGCAAAATAGTCTAGAGGACTTAAATACAAACTATGCAATACATCAATGTTAATTATTACTCTCTAAAGGCTACATTGCTCTCTGAGATTGGCACACAGTTTAAACTGCAACATTCATTCTATCCCACGGGAGCCTAAAGGAACCCCTCATGTTGCTCTCAGCAGGAGTGTCACAAGAGACACCTCAGGCAGTAGGTCTGACTTTCATAAAACAAAAGGCACACATTCATTCTCTCATGAAATAAAAATCCTATTTGCCCTCCACTTAGCTAGGAAAGGACATGCACCAAAACGTTCCAAACACAAAACCCCAAAGTCAAAATTCAGGCTCCCCAACAGAAGGCTTTTGTTTCTGGTTTTTTTAAGCTTGCAAGGTTTAGACCCAGCCTTCACTGCTTGAAATACATCCACATTTTTACCCCCAACATGTCAGGAGAGCAGTTTTTATAAGGCCCTTCTCTGGTCCAGACTGGGCGTAGATGCTACCGTTCTTAAAAAGCCTCACCTGGCCTTTCAGGATTGAACCAGTCCCATTAGCCTCTCCCTGTTCTGGCCAATTGTTATTAATGCAACCCCCCTGATTCCCAGATGACGGAGGCCTCTCACAGGCCTCCCAGAGGATTCCGGGGGTCTGGGGTCTTCGGTGGTGGGTCCCGGGGCAGAAGGAACCCCCGCCGCGGGTCTTCGGGGCATTTCGGCGGCGGGTCCTGGAACGGAGGGACCCCCCCGCCACCAAATTGCCACCGAAGACCCAGAGCGGAAGAAGCTCCGGGGGCCCGGGCCCTGCGAGAGTTTTCCGGGGCCTCCGGAGCGAGTGAAGGACCCCGCTCCAAGGGCCCCGAAAAACTCTCGTGAGGGCCCCTGTGGGGCCCGGGGCCTGGGGCAAATTGCCCCAATTGTCCCCCCTTACCCCCGGGTGGCCCTGGTCTCTCATCTTCCTTCGATTCTCAAAAGAAACTGAGAAAGGAACTGAAACAGAAAAATGCCATAGCATAGACAGACATAAAACAGAGGAAAGAAAGAAAAAAACAGCAAGAAAGGATGATCTTTCATACTTAATTCAGTGTTTGCAGTGTTGTAGCCATGTTGGTCCCAGGATATTAAAGACACACCTGCACAAAGGGGAATGTGGTAGTTCTGTGCAACCTGATTCTCTCAGGCATAGGAAGTGGTGTATAGCACCTGACACCCCCTCTGCTCTCTCTGTTCCAGCACCCAGGACAGGCCATGATCTGGGCCAAAATGAACAAAATAGTGACAGAAAATAAGTCCAGTTCCTGCTGACTAGTGGTTAAAGTAGATGGAAACAGGAGGGGAAGCTCTCACCTTAGCAGCCAAGAGGGGTGGGGAAGCATGGCTTTCCCAAGCCTGAGAGAGAAGGGGAGCTGAGTCTCTCCCCACTCCTTACTTTCACCCCTGCTGCAGATTGGAGGGGAAAGGGAGTCTACCTGGGGGGCATGGATAGAGGGGGCATAAAAGAAATTAGATAAATATTGATATTAAATCTCTAAATGACTCTGAAGGCATCTTGTGTAAGCTTTGCCCAAGGCAAACATTTATTCACTGGCCACTTAATAGCTCTGGCTGACAGCAAGTCTGGAGTGTAATCTAAGCTATCCTGTTCCCAAAAAGCCATTGCTCTGGAGAGAATCCCCTTCACGCTAACTGCTAGAGACAGAGGCTACACGTGTTCTTTTTTGAAAATTCCACTTGAACTCGGGTTTAAGGATAAATGTTACCTCCCCTTGGATATGTTAACTGTTTTTTAATGATGTGATCTGATATTTTAACAGTGTGTGCAGTGCAGTGGAGCTTTGGGTTTGTTGTTTAAATATCTTTGATGGTATGTCATAACAAATTAGTTTCTAAATGTTGCCAATTTGGCAGACAAAGCTGATTATTTCCTGCAATCACACTGCATATGTGCACAAGATTATAATTAATGACCAGACATGCCAAGCACACTTTAATAATGATCCTTCAGCATTTAGGGGACTATTAGAACTATTGGCATTTGTGCCTTGTGTTGCAGAGGAAAGGGGCAATGAATACTGATAGATCTATCAGTGTCATAGAATCCGATAGTGTTCTGATTTTCCTTATAAATTGGAGGATTCTCTGGGAGTTATTGACAAAGCAGCTGCAGTGAATATTAACAGTGTTTGTGCTGCTTTCACTGAAGCAGTACAAACTCCTAATTAGATTGGAATTGCTCTTTTGGCAACTTTGCATTGCTGTTTTCCTTAGCATATTGTCGATTTCATGTAAAGATTATAAGAAAATCAGTGATGGATTTTGGAAGAGCACCAGAATATCAAGGTATCAGAAGGCTTGATCAGAATGAAAAAATGAAGGGGAAAGGTACAGTTGATGCAAATGAATGATTAGTCCTGTAAAATGATACTACAAAAATAAGGCAGAGGAACAGTGGGTTCAAGTTCAGGTTTCTTTACAAACTACTCACCAGAACACCTCTTTATCAGTGCTCACTGGCATAACACAGGTACTATTACATCACTACATTGGCTTGGAGAAAGAAGGAGTCCAAGAGAGATAGTAAAGAATGAAAACACAGAGCCAGGTCCTGCACTGGCTTATACCTAGTGCAACCCCATTCAAACAGAATGTGTCTCAAAGCATCTCAGGTCAGAGAGTGAGAAAGACAGAGGGCACAATTCCGCTCTCTCTTGTACCCACATGATTTAACTGATATTGAAGTCTCCCTGAAGCTGAAGATTACCTAAGTCCTATGAATGTTATCTGATAAGAATACACTGCCAAAAGTTGTATGAGTCAGTATGCATGCGTTTGTGGGGAATAGGAGAGGGGTTTTCTAGCACTCCCGAAGCCTTAAGGATCTCCATTTACCCATCCCCTTAATGTTTATAACCCACCACAAGCAAGGCTCTGTATCATGATGATCTGCAGCTCCTTCTGGTTGAGGAAGTTGGATTAAACTCCTTGTAAAGGCTATCATTATGCTGGCCAGAAGGGCGTTGGAGAGGCACTTAGAGCATTCACAATCCATGCCAGGCAACATGATGCTCTTTCGTGATTCCCAAAGGGCGACATGAGATGTTTCCTCCCTCCTGCTCCCCAAGGCTGGCATGAGTCATTTCTTTCCTCCCTCTTCCCTGACAAAGAGGTGCATATTTTTTCTCACTCCTGTGCCAACGGTGACTCTTCTCCCTGCACATATCACAGATCATTCCCTCCCTCTCCTACTAAGGCAACACAAAGCCCTCCCTACACTCTAACCTCCATGTAACTTCCCCCTTCAAGAGCAAAATGAGATATTCCCTCCTTCCTCAGAGGGGTAACACAATATGTTCCCTGCCTGCAGAAGTTGCCACATGGTGGGTGTTTCCTCCATGCACCGAGGGTTGTCTGGGGCTTTGTGGGGTATATACTTTAGGGACAGCTTCTGTAGTCTATAAAATTCATTATGTTGCATGTGGCATGATTAAGTGTGTGAGTGCAATCTGAATGAAGTATTAAAGAGATAAGGTGGTTGAGGTAATATCTTTTATTCGACCACCCACCTTGTGTCTCTATGTGTGAATTCATTCATTGTGAATCAGGTTGCACAGAGCTACCACATTCCCCTTTGTGCAGGTGAGGTGGGGGGACAGAGCCATGACTCTGCCCACCCTCCAATGCACCCAGCGGCATAGCTACACAAGTGCATTGGGAGAGTGCACCTTGACAAATAAGGTTGCAATTTACTTGCTTCCTGTAGCAGCAGGGAGACCAGGAGAGCTGCTGCAGGCTTAAGCTGCCAGTTATGATGGCCTAAATTGCAAACAGATGTGCTAGCCCCTTGTTGGAAATGTTGCTCTGGGGAAGGTTGCTCAGAGAAGTGGGTTTTGCATTTTGCTGTGATGGTACCAAGGCTTGTAGCCATCCTGACCTCTTTCATGACTGTGTTCTGAACTCGTGAACCAGTCTCTGAGGAAGGTCTGAGGTTGACAGTTCTATTGTCCCAGCTGAATGTAGCAGTCAAGGAAGGTCATGATCACACAGAGTAAGATAGATCCCTCCAGCACTTTGTGCCAATCCTATAATGAGTTTTGAAGGGGTCATCAGATAGTGTTTGTCTACTATATGCCAGTAATGCTAGCTCCTGCTTTGACCACTAGGGGACATGGTCTAGTGAGACAGTCCCACATCACACTTGTCCATCTTGGGCGACCATCTTTGTCCCCAGTGGTCAAAGCAGGAACAAGCAATATGAACAAGTCCGAGTTTGGCAGTAGAGCCTAGTGGTCCAAGTCCAAGGTTGGAGGTAGAGGAACCCATTTCCTCCCAGTCCACCAGGTTCCAGCCCAGGTACCTGGACAGGTAATTCAGGTATATGATCTAGGTAAGATTACCATCTAACCTACTCCCAAGATCAATTTGAACCATGTCCCTGCTTCTCCAAAGGCACAGTGAAGGCCTCGCTATTCCCCACCAAAAAGGGAGTCAGGAGATTCCTTCCCCCACTTACAAGCAGATGCTTCCAGGTGTCTTCTGGGGTGGTTTGTCACTCTGAGTTGAGATCCACTTCAGGGTGGTGTGGGGCTCCTACTCTAGTCTGGCAGAAGTTACTAGTGCATGTCTTCTCCTTGCACTGACTGCTCTGATGGAGCTGGACTGCGCCCACTGAGAGCATGTCAAGCAGGCACAACTGGGCAGAACTTCCTGTGACCAGAACTGCTCCTCAACTCCCTGTTCTCCAGTGTGGAGTTTGTACACCCCCTCACACACCCTCCCTTCCAACTGGGATGCAGGGGATTGTCATCTGTCTGCCATTTCCCTTCTCCTGAGGAAAAAAACCTGCATTCTGCTGTGTCTTTCCTGGACGATAGAATTGTGAAATCATAGGGTTGTAGGGAGAGGTACCATCTCATGATCCATTGGTATCCTTCATGGAATTCAACCAGCAGAGTGCATAGTCCATGACTAGTAAGAAGGGGCTCCCCAGTAAATAATACCATATTGCATTTATGGCCCATCTCACAGCCAAGGCTTTCTTTTTAATGTGTAGGATAAACTACTTTGAAAAGTCAGGTTGGAAAAGGACCAGCTCATGGGCTAGCTGGTTCTGTAAGGCTTTGAATGCACTGTTGCAAGCTTCTGTCTATTTGATATTTTTAGGACTAGTGTCCTTTACCAGGTCAGTAAGGGGAACTGCAATTGTGGCAAAGTCTGACAGGAACCATCTGTAATAGCCAGCTAAGCCCAAGAACCGACATACCTGCTTCTTGGTCGATGGTACCGGGCAGTTCACTAGTGCCTGGACTTTGCCAATCAGTGGGTGTAGCTGACATTTCCCTACAGTGTACCCAAGATACATCGCCTCATTTTTCCCCAGCCAACATGCGGCTGGATTTGCTGAATCCCGCCTTCTCAAGAGACCAAATGGCAGCAGTGAATTGTGCTTCACTTTGTCCTTCCAGGTGTGACTAAGGATGACTATATTGTCAATATAAGTGTTCAGGTCATGCAGTCACAGCACTTAGTTCATTAGCCCTTAGAAGATGGCCATGGCCCTATGGAGGGCTGAACGGCATGGCTGCAAGTTTGTATAGGCCAAATGGAGTAGGGAAGGCCATCATTTCACATGACTCAGCCAACAGCAAAATTTGCCAGTACTTTTTTGTCAAGTCTAAGGTGAAGATATGTTCAGCAATCCCTGGCCTCTCCAGCAGCTCCTCCATGCAGGGCATTGGGTATGAGTCAAATTGGAATATTGTGTTGACTTTCCTAAAGTCTATCCAAAATTGAGTCAACCCTCCTTTGGCACCAGCACATTGGGCTCCTCCTCCCGCTGTGGGACTTCTCCACAACTCCTACATCTAGCATAGCCTGCAGCTCTTTGCAAACCACTTCCCAAATGCTCCTTGGCAAAGGATGGAGGCTCTCGTGGACTTTCTGCCCCAGCTCAGTTGTGAAGTGTTGGTAGCTCAAACATGTCCATCCTGGGTGAGTTGAAAACACTGAGAAAAATATCTGGACCAGCCACAGCAACTGTGACCATTGTTCAGGTTGGAGCTGGTTCCCCATTTGAACTGGATCCAGATCTTGAGATGTGAGGATCTGTGGCCCTCAGGATAGCTCAGGAGTATAGTATCAGAGGGGTAGCCGTGTTAGTCTGAATCTGTAAAAAGCAACAGAGGGTCCTGTGGCACCTTTGAGACTAACAGAAGTACTGGGAGCATAAGCTTTCGTGGGTAAGAACCTCACTTCTTCAGATGCAAGAAGTGCATCTTCTTCTTCTTGCATCTGAAGAAGTGAGGTTCTTACCCACGAAAGCTTATGCTCCCAGTACTTCTGTTAGTCTCAAAGGTGCCACAGGACCCTCTGTTGCTCAGGAGTATAGGATCTTATGAGCAGGCCTTCCTGGTCTCTCCAGGCCTTTAGGTCATTAACATGGTATATCTGTGTCTCTTTCCATTTCCCAGGTGGACGATTCTCATAGTTGACCATCCCTACCCTTCTTACCACCTCAAATGGTCCTTGACATATGGCCAACAGTTTTGAACTTGCATGACCAAGCTCCTCTATGGAAGGTGCATTCCTGGCAATGCTGAGCTTTAGTGAGGTTCTCCTTTGCAACACTGCCTAGCACTTTTAGCGTCTCCCATAACTGAAGTGCTTATTGCACTGTGCCCATAGCCCTAGGTTCCCGTTCTTCCCATGTTTCCCAAAGGCTGTCCAAAATCCCCAGGGCAACCTTCCCATACAGAAGTTCAAACAGCAAAAACTCTGTGGAGGCTTGCGGGACCTCCCATATAGCAAACAGTAGGGGTGGTAGATTTCAGTCCCAGTGGTGGTTATCTGTGATGAGGTGTATAAAACCCCCTAGTGATGAAGGAGTTAAAGAATTGTTGTGGGCAAGGCTGGCCCCACCCCTTTGTCCCTGTCAATCATGTCAGGAGTAAAAGAAGGCCTTAAAAGCTGAAAGTTCCAGGCTGTTGCTGGGAAGCCCTGGGAGAGAGTAGACAGTGGCTCTACAGCTCCCATGAGGGACTCCTGGAAGTCTTTCAGAGGAACTGCCCTCAAGAAGGCCATTCACATCCGTCTCCCATCCCTCATGCCTACAAGAGACAGCAGAGTGGTGTACTGGCTAGGTAGCACAGGTTCAGCAAGCCCCAAGGCGCACCCTTAGGCAGTTGTTACCACTCTACCCTCTATCCCTTTCAGGGTTAGGGAATCTGTAACTGTACTAAAGGGACTAGGGGAGTGGGAGCCAACAGCCCCATCCCCTTCAAACAGTCAGACTATTTGACTCAGTCTATATCACTGAGACCCCTCTTAGGCAGATGGAGGTGCCACAAGGGTTTTTCAGTGTCTGTACAATGGGAAGTGCCTGTCAGCAGCCTGAGAATTGTGGCACTTGGTGGAGAATGCAGATAGAAGATTGCCCCTGAGGTAAGGGAAAATGCGGTGGGAGGGGTTACTTACACTCGTGGGCTGTATAAGCAAGATGGATTTAGGCTGCTGAAATGGCAGATAGAAAGATAAAAGCGCAGCAGCAGCAGCAGCATATGGCACAGCAACAACAGCAATCACAACAGCTGTTAAGGAAAATAATGGCACAACGGCAAGACCAACAGCAACAGCTGGGGCAACAAATGTCTTTTTTCAAGCTGAACAAGGGCGCCAATAAAGCTGATGAAGGAAGCCCCCCCCATGCTGGTGAAGTTAACAAAATTAGTCTGGATAATGACCCCAAGACCTTACTCATAACATTTGAACAGGTGGCTCAGGAGCCCTGCTGGCACCCCAACTACTGAGCCAGTGGCCTCATTTTGAACTCCAGGTTGAGCAGATATTCTCTGTTGAGTGAGAAAAAAACAGGTGCATGAATGCAGGCCTCCAAGGTCTAGTCCCTACAATATATAGGAAGGAGGTGATGAGCCTAGCCCAGGACACACCATGTACAGGGCACCTGGCAAGAGAGATAACTCTCAACTGAATCACAGACTGTTTTCATTGGCCTGGTATCCATAAAGATATGAGGGACTACTACAGATCCTTTCCAGAATGTCACTTGACAGACCCCAGGGGCATCGTCAAGGCATCTCTCATTCCACTTCCCCTCACAGATGTACCCTTTGAAAGAATAGGTGAGTACCCTAACCATTGGACTAAAAGTTATGAGGGAAGTCCTTACCACCTCCCCCGCCAGCCTCTTGTAAAAAAACCTCATAGGTGCCTTGGCATCTCCCATTGGGTAGCTTAGGCAGTGACCTGTCGCACATGTTGGCTTTTTGGGAATCACATTCTTAGGCACGCATCTCTCTCCATTCATTGTATAAAGGAAGCCTAAATGTCTGACTCAGGCTTTTTGAATTCCAATGATTTTCCAGGCACCTAAAAGTTAAGCATGGCAATGCTCAGCATTGCTACCCCCAAGTGCTGTTGTGAATCTAGCTCATAGGTTGAGATATTTGAAACTACTCAGAACTGGCCATATTCTAATCCCATTATTCTTACTTATTCATATTATTATTTTTAATTGCTGTAGAACTTAGGAGCCCCAGTCATGGACCAAAACCCCATTGTGCTGTTTGAAGTCAGTGGTAAACCTCCCAGTCATTCAAAGGGAGAAGAGTTACACCAAGGCTGAACACTTTTGAAAATCCCATCCATAATGTTTCAATTTAGAGTTTTTTTAAAAAGTATTGCAGCTGACTGGACCAATAATAAGCCTGGAAAGCTAAACTGTGTCCTGTCTTTATTTTTTACAAACTTAAATCAGTCTTTAATTACATTCAGTCATTTTGAAAAAGGATGCACAGACTGGACTCCTTTTTTCATGGATGCTGACAGAGCAGCAATGTAAACTATGTATTATGATCGTAACTATTGCTTTATGTATGAGACAGGAATGTCGCTTCCCAGTCTTCAGAACAGAAGCATGCAATTCATTATGGAGTGTATTTGCCTTGGAAAAATCCTAGCTCATTCCAAAAGTAAACATAGTCCACAGTAAATTAGACAGTTTATTGTATTGCATGCATCTATATTATGATGTTTGCTTAGAGCTGTGGGTAGGCTATTAAATTATGAATCAAAATAAATATGAATATTGATCCCTATACGCTTCTCAGAAAAACACTCAATTTCTTATTCTAAATTGAACAAAACTATTTAAAAATGGCAAAATACATCCTGCCTACAGATAGTATTTTTTTAAATAGGAAGAAATTTGTGCTATATTCAGATATGACTAGGGAATCCTAATAAGATCAAGCTAATGCTTTCACTAGGCAGGAAACTAAACTCAAAATTGCTTCTGCACTTTGTTTGACACTTTCTTGTCCATATGCCATGATTCCTTCAGTGTTATTGTTAATGTCTTCTTCTTGCAGAAGTGGCAGGAGCCCATCTGCCCAGTTAAAGGTAAGGATGGAAAATACAAGGGAAACTTGCAAGTGCAAAACACTTCACCAGTGTGATTGCTTCTCCATTCTTATAGTAATGACTGTTTACTCCAGGAGACTGTACTTCATCAGAATGTTTGGTTTAGTCAAAGCAGTTTATGCTACAATTTCCTACACTTTACCCATTTTTTCTCAGAATATACAGTTCCATATTATTGAAACTGCATTTAGGAAATCACAGTTTTGTATAAATCCATTTCACCAGATTCTCAATTGCTGTCATCAACCACTGAACTAACAACAACATTAATCTTTTTTTTCCTCCTGTGTGGTATTTTTTGGCTTGCAACTGATTTCAAAAGAATTCATTTAGAATGCTGGGGAATAAGTTATCTTTTTTTAAAGTTATTAACATCACAGATGTTTCTTTCCCACACAGTTTTAACATAGGAGGTGATAAAAAGGTGTCATGTCTATGAACATCTATCAAAAGATTAGCAATATCAAAAGACTTTTTATGCTAATAAAATATTTTATTTTGTCAATATTCTTTAAATGTTTTCATATTTCCAAAGAAAAATAATATAGTACATGTGAACCTCTAATTAGCACCTCATGAACAAAGCAGATATTTCCTGGATCACTGTATATGTAGGATCTTCAGTACAGTTTTAGCTTTTAAGATTTTTAAATGAGTTATTTGTATAGCTTTAGCTTTTAATATTTTTACATTTAATATTTGACTGTATGTGAATCAACTATAACCCCATAAACACATCTCTGGACAAGGACATTTGTAAAGCTATTCTTTAAGTCGCTTCAACATTTCTTGAGAGAATAGTTTGAACTATATAATTATTGAAAGCTTTTCATTCGAATGTTCTAAGACTACAAAGGCATAATATTGAATTTAAGTCTGATGAATACAATGTGCCTCCTATAAACAGATGCAGTTTATAATACTGTTTAACCGGGAAGCATTTTACCTTGGAAAGCACTATTACAGTTTTTATGGACTTACTCTGTGAAGGCTAATGTTAAGGTATATATATATTAATGTCATTACAATTGATTTCTCTTTTATTTTGATAAATGCTTTTTCATTATTTAAAACATAAGCCTAAAAACATTGGCCTTGGAAACAATATATTTTCAAACAAAACAATGCCCTATGAATGGAAAATCATTCTTCTATATATTGTGGGCCAAGTCTCAAGCTGGTGCAAATTGGCATAGCTCCAGTGAAGTCAATGGAGCTACACCTGATTTCCACTAGTTGAGGCTCTGGCCATGTTATGTATAAAAAACTTAAACAAAGTAGCAATGTATGGGTGTATTCACAACTCAAAAACTGAAAGACAACTCACTCTTTGTCTTAGCAGAAAGACTCTGAAGGTATTGAACTTTTAAAATCCCGATGGACCCTGGACCCATGGGGGTCATGTCAGCAGTTCCTTATTATGGGTAAACTCTAAGGGCAAGAATTACAGTAACCTTTATACTAGAGAGCCAAAAAGGACACTACATCAATGGCAAGCAATGATAGGACTTTAGTGGAAGAAAGTCAATATCAACACCTGTAATTTTATCGTTAAGAGTTTGGTTTGGCATCAGTGCAAGGAAGACTAATAGCATAATGCTTTGAAGGGATAGGGGTTCAGGTAATGTATGTATGTGAGGGAGAGATGTGATTTTCATAACTCATGTTTTAACTGTTACCCATAGAGTATTGTCCTTTTTGTGCTGCCTCATAAAAGCCCTTTTAATATACTGACCTGGTATGTAAATGAAAGTCATTAGCCTTAATTTCCAGAATGCAGTCTGAAAATCCTTTGTAGTTTTTTATTAATGATATTTTAAGGATAATGCTCAGAACCAACAAAAGGATGAAAATGTAAGTGCAAAACTAAACTTACATTTAAAAAAAAAGTTTTCAGGCATTTTCCTTGAGAAAGTAGTCTTGAAAACATAAATTGGTGCAAAGTAAGCGCTAAGGTTGAAAGGAACAAGCAGATGGGCTTACCTTTTGCATCATATAAACAGGCCAACAGCCCAACAGTACGTGAGAGCCTACAGTGATCAGCGTAATACTCTAAAGGAATTCTACTCTGTGCTTCTACTCTCAAATGTATTACTACAGGAAAATAGTACCTATACAAAGCCATATAAAAATGGTCCTGGCATATTCAATGATCCACTGTGATCATCTAATCTGACTCTCTGTATAACACAGGCCATAGAATTTAGAATTAATTCCCTTTTAAACTGGAGGACATCTTTTAGAAACACATCCAATCTAGACTTAAAGATTTCCAGTGATGGGGAATCCTCCTTAACCTAGGAAAACAGCGAGTAGTCTGGTGGCACCTTAAATACTAACAGATTTATTTGGGCATAAACTTTCATGGGTAAAAAACCCACTTCTTCAGATGAATGGAGTGAAAATTACAGATACAGGCATAAATATATATTGGCACATAACCTATGGTAAGTTGTTGCAATGGTTAATTACTCTCACTATTAAAATCTGAAGAAGTGAAGTTTTTTACCCACAAAAGCTTATGCTCAAATAAATCTGTTAGTCTTTAAGGTGCCACCGGACTCCTTGTTACTATTAAAAATGTATGTCTTATTTCCAGTCTTAATTTGTCAAGCTTCAACTTCCAGCCATTGGAATTTGTTATACCTTTATCTGCTAGAGCGAAGAGTCCATTATTATTTCTGTTCCTCATTTAGATTCCTATAGGCTGTGATCAAGTCACCCTCCACCTTCTCTTTGATAAGCTAAATAGAGTGAGCTCCTTGAATCTCTCACTGTAAGACATGTTTTCCAATCCTTTAATCATTCTTGTGGCTCTTCTTTGTCACCTATTCAATATTTATTTTACATTCTTCATGAATTCTGGACACAGTATACCGGTAGCTACTACACAATTGCCAAATACTCCCCTATTTGATATTCTCCTGTTTATACATCCAAGGATTGCTTTAGCTCTTTTAACCACAGTGTTGCATTGGGAGCTCGTGTTGCACTGATTATCCCCCCACAAGTTTTTTTCAGAGTCACTGCTTCCCAGACCAGGGTTCCCCATCCTGTAAGTATTGCCAGAATTCTTTGTTTCTGCATGTATCACTTTATATTTGGCTTTACTGAAATGCATACCATTTGCTTCCACCCGATTATCCAGTGATCCAGATCAGTGACCTGCCTTCTTCATTATTTACCAAACGATCTTTGTATCATCTACAAACTTCATCAATAATTATGTTTTCTTGTTATCATTGTTAAAAATGTTAAATAGCCTAGGGACAAGAACCAATCCCTTTGGGGTGCCTATGGAAACACACCCATTTCAATAATTCCCCATTTACAATTATATTTTGAGACATATCAGTTAGCCAGTTTTTAATCCATTAAATGTGTGCTGTGTTGATTTTG
This sequence comes from Chrysemys picta bellii, assembly GCF_011386835.1. Taxonomy (NCBI): domain Eukaryota; kingdom Metazoa; phylum Chordata; order Testudines; family Emydidae; genus Chrysemys; species Chrysemys picta. The sequence continues at coordinate 186,520,318 of NC_088793.1, forward strand.
TATTGTTCTAGTTTCCTAATCAAAGTGTGTGTACCAAGGCAAGTCTAAATATATTACATCTACACTATTTTCTTTATCTGCCAAACTTGTAATCTCATCCAGAAAAGATATCAAATTAGTCTGAAAATATCTATTTTTCATAAATCCGTATTATTGTCATTAATTATATTACCCTCTAATTTTAATCCCTTTAATTCATGTTCCTTGATTCCCATATCAGCTGTTCCATTATTTTGCTTGGGATCGATGTCAGACTGACAGGCCTATAATTACCCAGGTAGTCCTGTTTACCCTTTTTCAATACTGGCACAACATTAGTTTTCTTCCAGCCTTCTGGAACTTCCCCTGCATTCCAACACTTATTGAAAATCAACAATAACAGTCCATATAGCTGCTCAGCCAGCTCTTTTAAAACTCTCAAATGCAAGTTATCTGGACTTGCTGATTTAAAAGTCGCTTTAGTAGCTTCTGTTTAACATTCTCCTGAGTTATTGTTGAAATGGAAAATATTTCATTAACATCATAAGATATGAATATATCGTCCTTCAACAAATACAGAACAGAAATGTGCATTTTCTACATTATTATTGACAATTCTACCATTTCCATCTAGTAATGGACCAAAACTGTGGTTATAATTCTCTTTGTTACTGATATACTTAAAATCTCTTTCTTATCATCCTTAACTCTGCTGGTCATAGATGCCTTCTTGTGTCCTTTAGGTGCCCTTATCAATTTTCTACAATTCCTAACTTCTAATTTATATTAATTGCTATCAACTTTTGATTTTTTCATATATATCATATATATAGCTACTTTTACTTCCACCCTAAGTTAGGCTGCTTTTGGGATTCTGGCTTTTGGAGTAGTTAGTAAAATGTTCTTAAATAGTTCCCATTTATCATTCAGGTTAATCTGTTTAAATTCTTTCTCCCAGTTGATTTGGGTCATAATTGTTTTCAGCTTTGTGAAATGGGACCTTTTAAAACACCAAGCATATATAATACTAGTTTGGACTTTATTCTGTTTGCACATAACAAATGTAACCAACCCATGATCATTGGCACCTAAGTAACCACTAATTTCTTATTCTGTGATCAATTCCTCTTTATCTGTCAAGATTAGGTCTACAATAGAATTCCCCCATGTTGAATGAAACATTTTTTTTTCAATTAGGAAATTGGTCATCTATAATTTTTTAGAAACTTCAAGGACATTTTCATAGAATAATAGAATATCAGGATTGGACGGGATGTCAGGAAGTCATCTAGTCCAACCACCTGCTCAAAGCAGGACCAATCTCCAACTTGATCATCCCAGCCAGGGCTTTGTCAAGCCTGACCTTAAAAACCTCTAAGGAAGGAGATTCCACCACCTCCCTAGGTAACGCATTCCAGTGCTTCACCACCCTCCTAGTCAAAAAGTTTTTCCTAATATCCAACCTAAACCTCCTCCACTGCAACTTGAGACCATTATTCCTTGTTCTGTCATCTGCCACCACTGAGAACAGTCTAGATACATCATCTTTGGAACCCCCTTTCAGGTAGTTGAAAGCATCTCTCAAATCCCCCCTCATTATTCTCTTCAGCAGACTAAATAATCCCAGTTCCCTCAGCCTCTCCTCATAAGTCATGTGCTCCCGCCCCAAAACCATTTTTGATGCCTTCTGCTGGACTCTTTCCAATTTTTCTACTCCTTCTTGTAATGTGGGGCCCAAAACTGGACACAGTACTCCAGATGAGGCCTCACCAATGCCGAATAGAGGGGAATGATCACGTCCCTCAATCTGCTGGCAATGCCCCTACTTATACAGCCCAAAATTCCATTTCCTTCTTGGCAACAAGGGCACACTGTCAACTCATATCCAGCTTCTCGTCCACTGTAACCCTTATGTCCTTTTCTGCAGAACTGCTGCCTAGCCATTCGGTCATTAGTCTGTAGCAGTGCATGGGATTCTTCTGTCCTAAGTGCAGGACTCTGTATTTGTCCTTGTTGAACTTCATCAAATTTCTTTTGAGCGAATCCTCTAATTTGTCTAGGTCCCTCTGTATCCTATGCCTACCCTCTAGTGTATCTACCACTTTAGATCACGCCAGTTTAGTGTCATCTGCAAACTTGCTGAGGGTGCAGTCCACGCCATCCTCTAGATCATTAATAAACATATTGAACAAAACTGGCCCCAGGACCGACCCTTGGGGCACTCTAGACATGGAGACATTGATCACTATCCATTGAGCCCGACGATCTAGCCAGCTTTCTATCCACCTTATAGTCCATTCATCCAGCCCAAACTTCTTTAACTTGCTGGCAAGAATACTGTGGGAGACCATATCAAAAACTTTGCTAAAGTCAAGGAATAACACATCCACTGCTTTCCCCTCATCCACAGAGCCAGTTATCTCATCATAGAAGGCAATTTGGTTAGTCAGGTATGACTTGCCCTTGGTGAATCCATGGTGACTGTTCCTGATCACTTCCCCCTCCTCTAAGTGCTTCAGAATTGATTCCTTGAGGACCTGCTCCATGATTTTTCTACGGACTGAGGTGAAGCTGACTGGCCTGTAGTTCCCCGGATCCTCCTTCTTCCCTTTTTTTAAAGATGGGCACTACGTTAGCCTTTTCCCAGTCATCTGGGACCTCCCCCAATCGCCATGAGTTTTCAAAGATAATGGCCAATGGCTATGCAATCACATCCGCCAACTCCTTTAGCACCCTCGGATGCAGGGCATCCGGCCCCATGGACTTGTGCTTGTCCAGCTTTTCTAAAAAGTCCTAAACCACTTCTTTCTCCACAGAGGGCTGGTCACCTCCTCCCCATGCTGTGCTGCCCAGTGCAGTAGTCTGGGAGCTGAACTTGTTCATGAAGACAGAGGCAAAAAACGCATTGAGTAAATAAGATTTTTCCACATCCTCTGTCACTAGGTTGCCTCCCTCATTCAGCAAGGGGCCCACACTTTCCTTGACTTTCTTCTTGTTGCTAACATACCTGAAGAAACCCTTCTTGTTACTTAACACTCCTTGCTAGCTGCAACTCAAAATGTCATTTGGCCTTCCTGATTTCACTCCTGCATGCCTGAGCAATATTTTTATACTCCTCCCTGGTCATTTGTCCAATCTTCCACTTCTTGTAAGCTTCTTTTTTGTGTTTAAGATCAGCAAGGATTTCACTGTTAAGCCAAACTGGTCGCCTGCCATATTTACTATTCTTTCTACACATCGGGATGGTTTGTACCTGCAACCTCAGTAAAGATTCTTTAAAATACAGCCAGCTGTCCTGAACCCCTTTCCCCCTCATGTTATTCTCCCAGGGGATCCTGCCCATCAGTTCCCTGAGGAGTCAAAGTCTGCTTTTCTGAAGTCCAGGGTCTATATTCTGCTGCTCTCCTTTCTTCCTTGTGTCAGGATCCTGAATTCAACCATCTCATGGTCACTGCCTCCTAGATTCCCATTCACTTTTGCTTCCCCTACTCATTCTTCCTTTTTTTGTGAGCAGCCGGTCAAGAAGAGCTCTGCTCCTAATTGGTTCCTCCAGCATTTGCACCAGGAAATTGTCCACTACACTTTCCAAAAACTTACTAGATTTTAGTACTGGCAGCCTGACACCTCCATCATATGTCACTCAAATTGAAGTCCACCATGATAATACACGGAGTTTTTAATTCTGGACATATCCAGTACAGATAAATGTAATACATGGGGCAATGATTAAGGGACAAGATCATTTGGTGATGTTGTGGGTGATAAGACCAGCACCAGTTGACTTTGCTGAAGAAGGACATTTTCAAGAGACTTGAGTGAGGTGTCAAAAAGGTACTTGATTCATGGAAAGTGTGAGGTTCTTTTAAGACAAACAAATAACATGAAAAAAGTTGTGATAACAAAGGAAGGAAGAATTTCTTTTAAGGCACTGGACTGTGACTCAGGAGATCTAGGTTCAATTCCTGACGCCACCATAGACTTCCTGTTTCACCTTGAGCAAATCACTTAAGATCTCTTTGCTTCAGTTCCTCATCTGTATAATGAGGATAATAATTCCTTTCTCTGATCCTTTGTTAGACTTGTTTATTTTGATTGGGAACTCTTCAGGGCAGGGATTGTCTCTTGCAGTGTGAATGTACTATACCTAGTAGATTGAGACCCCAATCTTGGTTGGCACTACTGTAAGACAAATAAATTAATAATAATGAATTTATTTGCTATGGCTCCATGGCAGTATACTTGTTCCTCTTGCACTATTGTGCAGCTGCACTGCTGTCCCCGCAGATTGGGCCTCAGCATTGAAGACAGTGCTTAAACAGGCACAGTTCTATAGAAATAACTTAGCGAGAGAGATAGGCTAGATAGAATGAATGATCTGGGTGAATGAGCACAGAACTGGGAGTCAAGTGATCCTGACCTCTAACACTGGGGCTGCCAATGATTTACTAAATGGCCTTGGTCAAGTCATTTCATCTTCTGACTCATCTGTATAATAGGGCTGATAAGACTTACCTAGCCACCTCACAAGGCGAGGTGGGAAGATTATTTATGTAACATTTTTAAAGCTGTTTGAACATGTAAAGAGCTACATGAATGCCGAGTATGATTATTATTATAATATCAAAATATATGGTCATTCATTTCCAGTAGTTGGCATACAAGGGGAAAATATCTGAAACATGAACAGTTATTATTTACAAGCTGTCAAGCTTTTCCAAACTTAGAAACATAAATCACACTCTTCCAGCTGAACATTTTTCCAAATAGACATGCAGGGATGAAAATATTTTTGCCTCTTCCAAAGATTGAGGTTCCTATAAGGATGAAAACAGAGCACCTTCATCCTACAGTATTACCAGTATGCGATCCAGTAACCAGCTGGTAAGAGTAATACAACATGAACTACCCTCTTTCTATAATGTATATATAATGCTTGTATAGTAAAACTCTAGAATTTTTAAAGTCAGGTCTTGCTCCAGGAATCCTAATACTCATTTCTAAGATCCTTGGGGAAATTAGGAAGCTACCAGACAAGGTAATGCTTTGAAGCCATAATCTAAAGGGTTTTTTTTTAGAAGAGCTATTTGAAAAAAACTTGGCATATTTTAAACAGAAAATTGTAATAATAATTATGGATATATTGACCTCTTTGTCTCTTAGGATGGCCACTTAAGTGAAGTAGATATTAACCAGCTCCCTGTAGGATTCTCTATATTATAACATCAGGTTCCTATTTTCCTATGTTATAGAACTTCCTGCATTCATCCTGAAGGGTTGCCTAATGCTGTCTTAGGGCTTAACTCAGTAAAAGAAACATTTTTCCAGACCATTTTGATATATGTTACTGAGAACAATATAATATTCCTATAACATCCAGGCTATTGAATGCCTGTTTCTAATGCCTATAGCTGTAGCTACTCTAGCAAACTTTGTAGCCATAATTCACCACAGCTGCAGCTCCATTCTTGTTAGCAATGGTGTCAACTGTAGCATATGCAGGGCCTGGGCATTTTGACAACTGTATCATCTAATCCTGAGTAACGTAAAAATGTCTGATCTCTGTCTACATCTTCCTCTGTTATTACCACTGGTGCGTCTGCATCAGTTGCAAAACGAGGTTTGCCAATGCAGGCATGGCCTTGGACTATCCATAAAACCACATCAAAGTGCCTAATCCAAAGCCCATTGAAGTCAGAGGAAAACTTTACATTGACTTTGGTGGGCTTTAGGTCAGACCCCCAAGTAAGTAATTTTAAAAAGAAGACTCACGTGCATAATAGAAACCAACATATAAAATATCATTGTACCCACAATACTTATACAAGGTTGTAGTTTGGCCAAAAAATTGGCATCTCCTCCATAGAACAGTGACTGCTAAATCACACACACTAATTTTATAGAAGTGGAAACCCTTTTTGGTTTTGGCATTATTTTAATGTATGATCAGGGCAGTTTTCAGCACATACTTTTGTTGCCATAATTTCTTATGCAATTTCTGTATTTTTAAAAATCAGCTAAACCCTGTTTCTCAGTGAAGCCTAACAGCTGAGAATATAGATAATAGGTTGAAATATGGAAAATAAGAGCCAGACCCTCAGCTTGTGTGAACTAGGGATATATTGTTTTACACCAAGAATTCAGCTCTAAGGATTTAAACACATGTTTACTGGTAGATTCTGCCTTGTCTTTTGGTATAATTTTGTCAGGACAAAAAACCACACCCTCTATTAATCACTGAGAAAACTATAGATTTGATTTTCTTTTCACTTTCCTTAGTGTAATTCATGAGGTAGTCCCTTGAAGTCAAAGGAGTTAAAACAGTGTGTAACCAGAATGAGAAATGAGAATTAGAACTTCTCCAGGGACTATAGAAAAAATGATGGTGGCGTCAACATTACTTTCAATTGTTTGCTTTGCATTGTAATGTATTTTCTCCAATTATGACCATACTGAACCACAGAGGCAGATTTACAGTAAAACACAGGGTGCCCTGGTACGGGGCCCCCCAACGACAGGCGGCCCCAGGGCTGGGCAGCTGCGGGGGCAGAAGCTTGGACCTGCTGGGTCCTGGGGCTCCTGCTGCAGGCGCTGCACCCACCGGCAGCCAAGCTACCTCCTCCCCTGCCTCTTTCCCACTCATCCCCCAAGTATGCCGCGTTCCCGCCCCTCCCCCTCCCGCTTCCCCTGTGGGAGGGAGGAGGAGGAGCGGGGCCGCAGTGCACTCAGGGGAGGAGGTGGAGAAGAGGCAGGGCAAGGCATTGGGGAAGGGGGTGGAATCAGGGAAGGGCGGAGCAAAGGTGGGGCTCTCGCTTGTCGCCTACACATACGCCACCCAGTCCCCTGCTGTGAGCTGCTCAGGGCAGGGGGCTGGGGTGGGGCAAGGGGCTGGGAGCCACCCCTCAACCCCAGCCCCTTCCCTGACTCCTGCACCCCCACACATGCCCCCAGCCATGACTCCTGCACACCCTCACACACTCCCAGCCATGACTCCTGCACCCCCTCACACACACCCAGCCCTGACTTCTGCATCCCTCTCACATGCCTCCCCTGACTCCTGAAACCCCCACACCACATTCCCACCTGCACCCCTCGCACCAAACAGGAGCTGCCCCAGGTAAGCGCTCCACACCCCAACCTCTTTCCTGAACCCTGAGCCCCCTCCTGCATCCTAACTCCTGATCAGACCCTGCACCCAAACCCCCAGCCTGCTCCTGCACCCTAACTTCCTCCCAGACCCTGCATCTCCAGCCCTGAGCCCCCTCCCACACCCTAAGTCCTGGCCAGACCCTGCACCCCAATATTTTTTATATATATTTTTATAAAGTGCTCTTATCCAAAGCGCTTTACAATAGCTAGCTAATGGTACAAACAATATTTGGAAAGATCATTAAGTGGTCCGCTGAGACCCTCAGCAATTTGCAAGTGGTCTGTGGAAAAATAAGTTAGACTACAAAAACAATCAAGGTACCTCACTTTATTTTCATTTACTTCCTATTACTTATAGGAGGAGGATGAAGAAAAAAGGAATGAAAAATGGGGGTCGGGGGGGTTATAAGAGAGAATGTTCTTTTTCTTGGCTAGCTCCCAAGGAGGGGCCCCAAAAATGAAGCCGAGGACAGGGCCCCACTAACTCTAAATTTGCCACCGCTGAACCTTGCAGAAACCACCCTGCAACTTCAGCATTCTAAGACACATAGGGCCAGAATCTGATCTGAGTTTCACCAGTCTAACTCACAGTTACCTCAGCTGAAGTCAGTGCAATCACACCAATTTGACACGACTATAATCCTGGAGGCTGAACTGTGTTATATAAATATATCGTATTTTATTATTGGAGACATAACTGCAGACTAATATGCACAGACATATAATAAACCCATTTTACAACTATTACAATCTCTGAATATAATGCAGCATTCTCAGATGCAGAGAGATGTATAGTTTGCTACTTGGCCTACATCAAACCCAAAATGATGCCCACAAAATGTGTTTTATCTTATGGTACATTTTGAAAATATTTGTTTAAAAATAAATAATCCTCCTAATACAAAGGAAGCAATTTACATACAAATATCCTTCCCAAAATGTCCCCTGCTTCCTGAAAGGAGGATATACAATTATCTCCCTGAGTTTTGCTCACCTGAGTCATAACACACTGGAAAAGTGGAGCTGGAAGTTAAAAGGAATTTAGATGCACTTCGCTTTCTACAAAAATAATGAAGTCTTGTTTTTATAGTTATCATTGCTTCTAAAGATTAGATACTTGGTAATTCAGGCTGTGTATTCTTTATACCAAAAGCCTACAGTGCAGACATGTAAAACTGATTCCATTTAAATAGCAGTGACATTACCCCTTAGCTGCTTAGAAGGCTTTAGTCAACAAAACTCAGGCACAAAATGTGTTGGAATTAGTAATGATATTTCTTGGATATCATTGGAGCTCTGCCATCTTTTCATTTCCAGCACCAGATGTAAAACTTCCAGCATGCATGTCCTTGAAGAGAACAGAAACGAGTAATGACAGAAGAGTTGATACAGTAGAAACTGTTTCCAGCACTTCAGGTCAGTTCACTTGATTTAATGTCACAAGGAGCTGAATGAAAGCTCTCTAGGTCTCTGATTTACAGTCAGAAAGTAACTTTGGGATGGCTCTGATACTCCCCAGTGTGCAGCATAGAACTGTGTTTATGTTGCCGAAAGGGATTTTTTTCATTTTTATTATGAGAGGAAGGATCCTTCTTGCAAAATGAAAATATAAGGGACAGGAAAAAGTTTTCAAATGGGATGTTCCACAGCACTTTTTATAAAACAATCGGAAAGCTCCCTCAGAAAACAATACTAAGGATCTACGCTTGCAGGATTCTGTGCATCCCCATCTCTCAGCACCTTGCAGGATTGGTGTGCTAGAGAATGAATCTTCCACCCCTTTCTACAGTTTAGCAACACAAATCAGGATTTAAAAGATTTGTTGAAATAATGAGGACTCCCCCCCGCACATAAAAGTTATTGGAGGATACTGGTGAAAATCTTCCATTTTTTCCATGCACTTCATACTATAAAATAAAGTGATTATTATTCATATTGCACCTAGACATGGACCAGGAACCCATTGTGCTACATGCCGTATAAACACATAACAAAAAGATGGTCCCCGCTCCAAAGAATTTACAGTCTGAGTGTAAGACAAGAGACAACAGTTGGAATCAGGCAGATGGGAGAGCACAAAGGAACAATGGCATAATGTTAGCAACCATAATTAGGCATGGGTCTCAGCACACTAGCAGCCTAGCCATTCTCAAGTTTTTATTTAGTGTCTTGGCAAAAAATGAGGTTTAAAAGGGATTTGAAGGGGGACAATAAGATAAACATTTGCAAAGCTAAGGGAAGCGTCTCCCAAGCATGATGTAATACAAGCCATTTCCATGTACAAGTCCTTTAGAACTGGGACACACATTTTCACCTTCTCATAATTAATCTTTTAGCACAGCACATCAATCTCAATGCTCTCCATTTTTACATGTGTTCTATGATGCAGAATTTGTTGGAGACTTCTTTTTAATTATATGATGAATACCCATCATAACAACAAGATAGCGGCAAACAAGAGATCTAACAACTTCAACTCACTGGTGCTGATATTCTGATGTTTCTGCTGTTGCTAGCCCTGCTGTTTCTATATATCAGTGGTACAACTTCTTGATGGCTTGTGCTAGCTGCTAACAACCAATTCTTGGTAGTTCCAGTTGTCAAGTTTCGGAATTGTGGAAAAAGGGAACATGCCATTTTAGTTGGCAAAGGCTGAAATGCTGCTAAAATGAGTCACAGGCATTAGCAAAAAATCAATATTCATTTCCTCACAACAGGGTGATTGCTTCAGAATGGGGGCTTGGTAAGTGATGCACAGAGGACTTTATGCATCTCTTATCAAGCTAAATTTGACAAAGAAAAAAAGAAAGAAAAGTGGCCGTTTCACAAGTGTGTGTGAGAAGGTAGGCAACAGGAGCTTCTCTACCCTTGAGCCCCGACCCCAGAGCCAATCTGATGCTACAGTTCCAGCCATAGCCAGCAAAGGCAATTGGTATTGCCAGCCTGTGCTGGAAGGGTTTGGCTGAACTTCCCAGATCTGCTGCCACCGAAGACCACTGCTCCTAGTCTTGTTGCTTCTTGAGAATCTCAGATCTGTGACCACCCTTGCCAGAATGCGTGGAGCAAGGAAGCAAGAAGCAACTTGGGCAGGGGAAACATTGGGAAATGACCCCGCAGAGCCCCAGGAAACATCTCCAACATTCTTTCCACTTTAGTGTGTCATTGGGTGAACAATGTTGGGGTAGAACTTACATTGGAAGGAGCAACAAGCCTGCGGGGTCCCAGGTCTCTGCTAACTTTAGCTTTCCTGCCCTGCTCCTCCATACCTAAAACAGTCCAGGTTTGGCTGAGGCCATCCCAGGTTAGGAATACCCATCTTGGGGAGCTAGTGTCCCAACCAGTGTTCCAGTACATATGGAAGCCTCCCTTCCCAATCCTACTTCCTTTAGAGGCTGCCCAGTAGTCTAGATGTTTTCCAGGAGATGAGGAAGCTGCTGCTAAGTAGAGGAACTGCTTCTGGCCTCCCCCAGGACCTGTGGATCCCTACCCTGCCTCTCCTTAATCCATTGATGTCTTCCCTTTCCCTATTCCCCCAACCCTTTCATCCAAATGAACTCTCTCTGACTCAAACCAAGCAATGCATTGGTTGATGTGCTGAAGCAAAAGGTGTAATTTCTGTTCCCCAGGCCACATTGTCTACAGTTAGTTAACAAATATGGCATCTGTGTATGTATGAGCAGGCACCAGAGAGCTGTACACAATTGTCTGCCATGGTGGGAATCACCTCCCGGAACCTTGCAGAGACAAATGTCTCTCCTGCAGCCTTTAGATTGATCCATTTGGTACTCTTTTCCCCCCTTCAAGTTGCTCCCAAATTTGACTGCTTTTCAGGATTGCCCAGTTGTTTCTGCACACAACCAGCAAGAGCTAGGGACTCCAGCACCTGATCCTGTCTGCCTGGGGTATGCAGCATTGGGAAAAGGGTAAGTCTTCTATGTTAAATCTGTAGGTTCGGGGGGGGGGGGGAATCCAGTCGTGGAGGAAAGGAAGCAAAGGGAAACAATAAGAAAGAGGGACAAGACAGATAGAAACATTGATAGCTGGGTTTGCGATGATTGGGAGAACCACACGGTGACTTGCCTTGTGGATCTCTCGAGACATCTAGACAAACTTATGTGTAGCATTGGGGAGGAGCCGGTGGTCGTGGTACATGTAGGTACCCATGACATATGAATGGATAGGAGAGAGGTCCTGAATGCCTAATTTAAGCTGTTAGGTAAGAGATTGAAGTCCAGGACCTCCATGGTAGCATTCTCTGAGATGCTTCCAGTTCCATGTGCAGGGCCAATTAGACAGGCAGAATTGCAAGGTCTCAATGTGTGGATGAGACAATGTTGTAGGGAGGAAGGGTTTAGATGTATTAGGAACTGGGGAAACTTTTGGGAAAGGGGGAGCCTATACAGGAAGGATGGGCTCCACCTAAACCAAAATGGAACTGGATTTCTGCCACATAAAATTAAAATGGTCATAGAACAGTTTTTAAACTAAGGTCTGGGGAAAAGTTGACAGGTGCCAAGAAGCACATGGTTCGGACAGAGACATCCCTTAGGGGAGGATCTATTAATGGAGATTCTCTATATCCTAGTAAGGAAGAGAGAATGGAAGATGATAAAATATGGATAGGATCTGATGAGAAACAGTCAAATGGAAAAGATTCACATTCAATTACATCATGTAATGGCAGACAGCTAAAAAGTGACAATTTTTTAAAGTGCTTATATACAAAGGCTAGAAGTCTAAATTCTAACATGGGTGAACTTGAGTGCCTCATATTAAATGCGGAAATTGATATAATAGACATCACAGAAACTTTTTAGAATGAGGTTAATCAATGGGACATGGTAATACCAGGGTACAAAATATATCGGAAGAACAGAACAGGTCATGCTGGTGGGGGAATGGCACTGTATGTGAAAGAAAGTGTAGAGTCAAATAAAGTAAAAATCTTAAATGAACCAAACTGTACCATAGAATCTCTATGGATAGTAATTTCATGCTTGAATAATAAGAATATAGCAGTAGGGGTATACTACCAACCACCTGACCAGGTTGGTGATAGTGACTGAAATGCTCAGGGACATTAGAGAGGCTATAAAAATTAAAAATTAAATAATAATGGATGATTTCAACTGTCCCCATATTGACTGGGTATGTGTTACCTCAGGACAGGATTCAGAAATAAAGTTTCTTGACACATTAAATGACTGCCTCTTGGAGCAGCTAGTCCTGGAACCCACAAGAGGAGAGGCAATTCTTGATTTAGTCCTAAGTGGAGCACAGGATCTGGTCCAAGAGGTCAATATAACTGATCTGCTCGGTAATAGTGACTACAGCATAATAAAATTTAACATCCCTGTGGGGAGCGGGGGGACACCACAGTAGCATTTAATTTCAGAAGGGGGAACTACACAAAAATGAGGAAGTTAGTTAAACAGAAATTAAAAGGTACAGGGCCAAAAGTGAAACTCCTGTAGGTTGTGTGGAAACTTTTTAAAGACACCATAATAAAGGCTCAATTTAAATATATAACCCAAATTAAAAAACATAGTAAGAGGACCAAAAAAGTGCCACTGTGGCTAAACAACAAAGTAAAAGAAGCAGTAAGAGGCAAAAAGGCATCCTTTAAAATCCTAGTGAGGAAAATAGGAATGAGCATAAACTCTGGCAAATGATGTGTAAAAATATAATTAGGAAGGCCAAAAAAGAATTTGAAGAACAGCTAGCCAAAGACTCAAAAAGTAATAGCAAATTTTTTTAAGTACATCAGAAGCAGAAAGCCTCTAAACAAACAGTGGGGCCACTGGATGATCGAGGTGCTAAAGGAGCATTCAAGGACGATAAGGCCATTGCGGAGAAACTAAATGAATTCTTTGCATCGGTCTTCATGGCTGAGGATGTGAGGGAGATTCCCAAACCTGAGTCATTCTTTTTAGATGATAAATCTGAGGAACTATCCCAGATTGAGGTGTCATTAGAGGAGGTTTTGGAATAAATAGATAAATTAAACAGTAATAAGCCATCAGTACCAGATGGTATTCACTCAAGAGTTTAAGGCACTCAAATGTGAAATTGCAGAACTACTACTGTGGTATGTAACCTATCATTTAAATAAGCTTCTGTACCGGATGATGGGAGGATAGCTAATGTGACACCATTTTTTTAAAAGGCTCCAGAGGTGTTCCCAACAATTACAGGCTGGTAAGCCTGTCTTCAGTACTGTCTTCAGTACTGGGCAAACTAGTTGAAACTAAGAACAGAATTATCAGACACATAGATGAACATAAGGAAATCATGCCTCACCAATCTATTAGAAACTTAGGGTAGGAATAAATGGTCAGTTTCCAGAATGGAGCGAGGTAAATAGTGGTGTCCACCAGCGGTCTGTACTGGGACCAGTCCTATTCAATATATTCATAGATGATCTGGAAAAAGGGGTAAACAGTGAAGTGGCAAAATTTGCAAATGAGACAAAACTACTGAAGTAGTTAAGTCCAAAGCAGATTGCTAAGAGCTAAAAAGGGATTTCACAAAACTGGGAGACTGGGCAACAAAATGGCAGATGAAATTCAGTGTTTATAAATGCAAAGCAATGCACATTGGAAAACATAATCCCAACTATACATATAAAATGATGGGGTCTAAATTAGTTGTTACACTCAAGAAAGATCTTGGAGACATTGTGGATAGTTCTCTGAAAACATCAATTCTTGTTGCTGCCCTCCAACCTACACCGACCCCCATGAAGGGCAGCAGGGAGAAGATGATCAAGAAGAAGGAGAAAGCACAGAAGTGTGGTGTCTGTGCCACTCCCCCACACCTTGTGAAGTGCATGTATGCAGATCTCTGTATATTCTGTGATTAGGAGCCCTGCACATCTCAGCAAAGACAGACAGGGTAAGGACCATCACAGATTCCATCTCCCAAACCATGAGCAGCAAATCCAGACTCAGACCAGCAGGAACATGGGATCATGGATGGGGTTTCAATCTCCCTCTGGTAACAAAAGTACAAAAGGGTTTCTCGGTAATAGGCCAGGGTGTAGGTGTTCTGGCCTAGTGGTCATGACTGGGCTGATGTCTGCCCACCAGGGGACCACAGTCACTGGGCAGGAGCTGGAGGAAATCATAAGAGCCAGGTTCAATCTGGGGTTGAAGACCAGGGATCAGAGGCAGTACCTGGTTAGAACTGAGAGAATCAGGGTCAGAGTCAGGGCTGGAGATTAAGCAGGGTCTGGGATTGCAGCAGACCAGAGTCTATGTGGTTGCCCAGACAACTTCCTGGAGCAACCCCTGAGGTTATATGGGGGGCTTGGCCAATCCGAGGGCCACAGGGTACCATCACTCTTGGGTGGCACTTATTGTAACGCCTATTCTCCATAGTGCTCCATGGCTGTGCCTTTGCATAGCTTCCTGCTGGCACAGTAGGACTATTTGCCGACCCAGGTTCTAGTCCTGGGTCCTTACAGACTGTTAGGAAGAGGCCAAGCCATGCCTTCAGGTAGGGATGTCTGTAAGCAGGAGCCATGCAGCTCATCCCCTGCTCCACTTCCTCCTCAGAAACACCTGAGGCCAGCAGGAACTGAAGAGGCTCGTCACTCTTCATTTTAAGAAGGGATTTTTCTACAGCCAAGCAAGACAGAATAATACTTACTCTGATGCCAGCTCAAGGGCTGGGGAGCTCAAAGAGAGATTAATTAAATACTGGGAACTTGGACAGAGCAGGAGTGGAAAGAGTATAAATTGGTTAGAGCTCATGATATTGCTGTGGAGTCAGTGCCCCCTCCCTAACAATTCCCATGTCCTAATCATTACAGATAACACCAGTGCAATGGAACTATTAGGGTGCAAGGAGTTCATCATCCTTGGAAAAGGAAGCTCACCTTCCGATGTCCTGGGCACAGCGAAACCTTCACTTTGAGAGCTATGTATGCAAGGAAATAAAAACATCACTGCTGACTGGCTAAGCAGGAAACAGCTAGAGCAAGTGGTTTGGAATCTTCACCTGGGTGTTTTTGAGTCCCTAGTGAGGAAATTCAAGGTTCTCACTTATAGACCTATTTGCATGACTCATAGACTCAAAGGTCAGAAGGGCCTATCATGATCACATTGCAGGCCACAGAACCTCTCCTATCTATATCAAAAGAGGATTCCATGGGC
The DNA here is from genome assembly GCF_011386835.1 of Chrysemys picta bellii. NCBI lineage: Eukaryota > Metazoa > Chordata > Testudines > Emydidae > Chrysemys > Chrysemys picta. The sequence goes on from NC_088793.1 coordinate 186,535,599, forward strand.
AATCAGATGCATCCTGTCTCATAGTGGTGGCCAATAAGCCTCCTGTATGCCTTCCTTTCTATGATCCAGAGCTATCCTAGACATCAGGAAGGAGAAAGTGCTGGTTCTCCAGTCTCCTCAACATGGCTATCTGACCCCCTCAACTGCCCTTTAAGAAAAGCTCTGGTCAGAGGCTGGTATCTTTGGCTTCATTTCACAAGGTGAGTTACACACATCCTAGGAGAAACTTCAAATCCAAAGTAACAGAGGGTCCTGTGGCACCTTTAAGACTAACAGAAGTATTGGGAGCATAAGCTTTCGTGGGTAAGAACCTCACTTCTTCAGATGCAAGAAGTGAGGTTCTTACCCATGAAAGCTTATGCTCCCAATACTTCTGTTAGTCTTAAAGGTGCCACAGGACCCTCTGTTGCTTTTTACAGATTCAGACTAACACGGCTATCCCTCTGATACTCAAATCCAAAGTGTTACAGCAGGTTTGTGAAATTCTAGGGATCCACAAAACTCACACCATCACAATACACCCCCAATCTGATGGGATGGTGGAAAGATTCAACAGAAGTCTGGGGATTCAGCTGGCTACCTTTGTAGAACAGCACCAAAGGAATAGTATCTCATTCTTTTTGATGTCTTATAGAACAGCCATCAATGAAAGTACAAAGTGTACCCAATTACTCCTCACATTTGACATGAGCTAAGGACCTCAGCAAACCTCCTGTATAGAGTTCCTGAAAAGAAAAAAGGGGTTTGAATTATTTGGACTATGGAGAAACCTACAATCTAAACCTGAGAAAGTCCACATGTTGCTAGGAGAAAAATTGAGGATGACCTCTGACAAAATGTAAAGGCTGTATGATGTAAGGTCATATGGGGAAACTTTTAAAAGAGGGTACTTGGTTTGGTTGTACAATCATCAGTGAAAGAAGCATGGGAGTCGTAAACTGGACACATTTTGGTAGGAACCATAAGTGAAGAGGTGTACAGGATACAGCTGGGTCCCCAGCCTAAACCCGAAGTTATACGTAAGGACCATTTTAAGAGCTATCAGGGGCACAGAATTTCAGCTTGGCTGCCCCCTGAATCTGAGAATGTAGCTGTGGAAGTTGAGGTTAGAAAAGTTGTTACAGAAGTAAATTTCCCATTAGATCAAAATGGGCAGGGTCTGCCTCAGACAGTAAATTCCAGAGAAACAATAAGCATTCCTCAGAGGCTGACTGAAAGGGTGAGAATAATATTGTTTTATCTGGTGATGTGAGAGTATCCTGACAAAAAGACATTGTATATATGCAAATAGCTTAGCTTGTATCATTTGTAATTTGTTACATTATTTCTTTTCATTCTGGTTGGGATGGGTTATTGCATGTTACTACTTAGGCCTCATCCAGATGATGACCAAAGCTGAGGTGGTGAGGGTGGGTTCTTGTTAAAGGTGGAGTTAAAACCTCATTCAAATTAATATGTTTACATGCCCTCCATTTAAAATAGTTGTAAGTAACGCCTAAAGGTCCACACCTAAAACAAGACCTATTAGAGTCTGTCCAGAGACTAGCAGCAGGTGAGTGCAGGTTTCATTGGGTGTTGTGATCTGGTATGTGTGGGGAAAGAGAATACACAGAAACTGAAAACAGAGAGAGAGGCAGAGCCAAAAAGCAATTGCTTCAGTGAACACACTGTGGCTGTGACCTTGGAAAAAATCAGGCAGAGAGCTTTTGGATCTGTTGGCTAAAGAGGGTTGGGAGGTGCAGAGGTGCTCCTTTTGTTTTTGGTTCCTCCTGTGTTTGGAGCAGGACTTTGTGCATTCCTTGTTAATAAACAAGAATGCATTAAAAAAAAAAACTTGAGGCATCAATATCTATTTTCAGCTGGAAAATCCCCAGGGCCCTGAAATTTGACTAGCTGCTTGGGTTGAGAAGGGCAACAATGCACCATTGCAATGAGCTTTTGAAGAATGCCAAATTAGAGTTGCATTTGTAATGCTGAACAAATTTTATGTTTCTGGATACATTTGCCAGCCCTGTATATGTGGCCAAGCACATGAAACAATATCAGGTCATTAATGAAGAAGTATTTTGATCCCCTATGTAACCCACACACATCCTGGGTGTGGTGTTCTGTCCCATCTAGTGGCACTGAGACCACTTAGAGAGAGAGTTAAATATGTCTACTCTACAGCCTTAGTTAAGACACAGCTGGCTCTTAGCTCATGAGGCTTATGCACTAAAGATCCCAGGTTCAGTCCCACCTGCTGACAGCCTGGGTTTGTCAGCATTATACCTCCATGCAGTAAGAATTTATATTGGTCTACTGTTGGTTAGCATGTACCTTTTTCCTGGATTTCCTTTGAAGTGGGTACACAGGTTACCAGCCTGACCTTTAACTCTCTCTTTTACACACACACACCAGTGTGCATTATAAGCTAGATATGTTTCTGGTTTTAGATTCTGTATATTGCATCCTGTACAACCATCTGTGTTTGATTAGTTAAACATTAAAGCAGAGGGAGAATCAATTCTAGAAATATTTCTACATATCAGCTTGTCAAGTGAAATTGCGAGGGCTGTCAAGCGATTAAAAACATTAATCATGATTAAAAAAATTAATCTCGATTAATTGCATGATTAATCACACTGTTAAACAATAATAGAATACCATTTAGTTAAATAGTTTTGGATATTTTCTACATTTTCAAATATATTGATTTCAATTACAACACAGAATACAAACTATACAGTGCTCACTTTATATTTATTTTTAATGACAATAATTTGCACTGTAAAAAACAAAAGCAATAGTATTTTTCAGTTCACCTAATACAAGAACTGTAATGCAATCTCTTTATCATGAAAGTTGAATTTGCAAATGTAGATTATGTACAAAAAATAACTGCATTCAAAAATAAAACAATGTAAAACTTTAGAGCCTACAAGTCCACTCAGTCCTACTTCTTGTTCAGCCAATCACTCAAAAAAGTTTGTTTACATTTGCAGGAAATAATGCTGCCCGCTTCTGGTTTACAATATCATCTGATAGTGAGAACAGGCATTTGCATGGCATTGTTGTATCAGCATCACAAGATATTTATGTGCCAGATGTGCTAAAGATACATATGTCCCTTCATGCTTCAGCCACCATTCCAGAGGACATGAGTCCATGCTGATAATGGGTTCTGCTCGATAACGATCCACAGCAGTGGGACCGATGCATATTCATATTCATCATCTGAGTCAGATGCCACCAGCAGAAGGTTGATTTTCTTTTTTGGTGGTTCGGATTCTGTAGTTTCTGATCCAAGTGTTGCTCTTTTAAGACTTTTGAAAGCATGCTACACACTTCATCCCTCTCAGACTTTGGAAGGCACTTCAGATTCTTAAACTTTGGGTTGAGTGATGTAGGTGACTTTAGAAATCTCACATCAGTACCTTCTTTATATTTTGTCTAATCTGCAGTGAAAGTGTTCTTAAAACAAACATGTGCTGAGTCAACATCCAAGACTGCTATAATATGAAATATACGGCAGAATGCGGGTTAAACAGAATAGGAGACATACAATTCTCTCCCAAGGAGTTCAGCCATGAATTTAATTAATGCATTAGTTTTTTTAAAGCGCGTCATCAGTATGGAAGCATTTCTTCTGGAATGGTGGCCGAAGCATGAAGGGACATATGAATGTTTAGCATATCTGGCACATAAATACCTTGCAATGCCGGCTACAAAAGTGCCATGTGAACTCCTGGTCTCACTTTCAGGTGACATTGTAAATAAGAAGCAAGCAGCATTATCTCCCGTAAATGTAAACAAACTTGTTTGTCTTAGCCATTGGCTGTACAAGAAGTAGGACTGCATGGACTTGTAGGTTCTAAAGTTTTACATTGTTTTGTTTTTGAGTGTAGTTATGTAACAAAAAAATCTACATTTGTAAGTTGCACTTTCACCCTGAAGAGATTGCACTACAGTAATTGTATGTGGTGAATTGAAAAATACTATTTCTTTTGTTTGCCATTTTTATAGTGCAAATATTTGTAACAAAATAACACTATAAAGTGAGCACTCTCTACTTTGTATACTGTGTTTTAATTGAAATTAATATATTTGAAAATATAGAAAATAGCCAAAAATATTTAATACATTTCAATTGGTATTCTATTGCTTAACAGTGCAATTAAAACTGCAATTAATCGTGATTCATTTTTTTAATTGCGATTGTTTTTTGAGTTAATCGCATGAGTTAACTGCAGTTAATCAACAGCCCTAGAAATTGCTACAAATATTTGATGTTTAAAGTATATCTGGACTTTATATGTATGTGTAGTTTTATATATATTCCTTACTGTGACAGGTGCCACTCACTTCTTGTGAGCACATCCTGTCTGTCAGGTGCAAACCTGCACCCTCTTTCTCTGCTACTGGCACCCCCGGTTGGCTGTTAATCTCATCGGGTGGATCTTCAATGGCTCAGCCCTCTGGCCGAGTCATGCATAGTCTCATAACATGAAGGAACCCATTCCAGGGTAACAAAGGTCCAACAGGGCTTATCACTGTGCCCTTGTTGGTATCTTTAGCCCTGTCTTTAGGCTCAGTTCTCAGTCCCTTCTGGGCTAGCTTTAAATCCATCCCCCAGGCTCCAGGCTGCCAGCCCCGCATCCACAGTTCTGCTACCACTCCCGCCCAGGGCTTTGCGCCCAGTCTCAGCTCTGGGGGTGGGAGGGTGGTAAGAGGGCTGGCTTTCAGCACCCCCACTATTAAAAATGTTCCAGCACTACTGCTTGAGATGGTGACACCCAGAATTGATTTCAGCAACTCCAGCTCCAATAGGGCCTTAAAAGGATGCACAGCAATGCGCCTAACTCCCTTTCACTTGTCCACAGATACAGAGCAGTGCACAAACTATATCTTTAAGGGTATGTCTACACTACGAGAGTAGTTCGATTTCACTTAAATTGAATATGTGGAATTGATATTACAAAGTCGAACATGTGTATCCACACTAAGGACAGTAATTTGACTGTGTGAGTCCACACTAACGGGGAAAGCGTCGACATTGGAAGTGGTGCACTGTGGGCAGCTATCCCACAGTTACCACAGTCCCCGCTGCCCATTGGAATTCTGGGTCGAGCCCCCAATGCCTGCTGGGGAAAAAAATGTGTCGAGGGTGGTTTTGGGTAACTGTCGTCATCCAACCATCACTCCCGCCCTCCCTCCCTGAAAGCGCCGGCGGGCAATCAGTTCGCGCACTTTTCTGCTGAGTGACACCGCGGATGCCACAGCACTGCAAGCATGGAGCCTGCTGCGACCATCGCTGCAGTTATGGCCGTTGTCAACACCTCACACCTTATCAGCTACCTTTTCCAGAGGCAGATGCTGAGAAATCGGGCGAGGAGGCTACGGCAGCGCGATGAGGACATGAAGTCTGAGAGTGGCACAGACCTGTCACAAAGCACGAGACCCCGCGCCGTGGACATAATGGTGGCACTGGGTCATGTTGATGCCGTGGAACGGCGATTCTGGGCACGTGAAACAAGCACGGACTGGTGGGACCACATAGTGCTGCAGGTCTGGGATGAATCCCAGTGGCTGAGAAACTTTCGCATGCGGAAGGGAACTTTCCTTGAACTTTGTGAGTTTCTGTCCCCTGCCCTGAAGCGCAAGGACACCCGGATGTGAGCAGCCCTGACTGTCCAGAAGCGAGTGGCCATAGCCCTCTGGAAGCTTGCAACGCCAGACAGCTACCGGTCAGTCACGAACCACTTTGGCGTGTGCAAATCTACCGTGGGGGTTGTTGTCATGCAAGTAGCCAACACAATCGTTGATGTACTGCTGTCAAAGGTAGTGACCCTGGGAAACATGGAGGTCATCATAGATGGCTTCGCTGCGATGGGATTCCCAAACTGCGGTGGGGCTATAGATGGAACTCACATCCCTATCCTGGGACCGGACCACCAGGCCAGCCAGTACATTAACTGAAAGGGCTACTTTTCAATGGTGCTGCAAGCACTGGTGGACCATAGGGGACGTTTTACCAACATCAACGTCGGATGGCCGGGCAAGGTTCATGACGCTCGTGTTTTCAGGAACTCTGGTCTTTTTAGATGGCTGCAGGAAGGTATTTACTTCCCGGACGACAAAATAACTGTTAAAAGCAACAGAGGGTCCTGTGGCACCTTTGAGACTAACAGAAGTACTGGGAGCATAAGCTTTCGTGGGTAAGAACCTCACTTCTTCAGATGCAAGATTTGTTAGTCTCAAAGGTGCCACAGGACCCTCTGTTGCTTTTTACAGATTCAGACTAACACGGCTACCCCTCTGAAAATAACTGTTGGTGCTGTGGAGATGCCTATAGTGATCCTCGGGGACACAGCCTACCCGCTAATGCCCTGGCTCATGAAGCCCTATACAGGTGCCCTGGACACTGAAAAGGAACTCTTCAACTACCGGCTGAGCAAGTGCAGAATGGTGGTGGAGTGTGCTTTTGGACGTCTCAAGGGGAGATGGAGAAGCTTACTGACTCGCTCTGATATCAGCGAAACCAATATCCCCATTGTTATTGCAGCTTGCTGTGTGCTCCACAATCTCTGTGAGAGCAAGGGGGAGACCTTTATGGTGGGGTGGGAGGTTGAGGCAAGTCACCTGGCTGCTGATTACGCCCAGCCAGACAGCCATGCGATTAGAAGAGCCCAGCGGGACGCGCTGTGCATCTGGGAGGCTTTGAAAGCTAGGTTCCTCAGTGAGCAGGGTAACCTGTGACTATTTAGTTTGTTTACAGAGAAGCTGAACCTGCCCCCGTTTCTTTACCCAGTGAATGTTCACTATCCTCTACAGTTTCATACCCCGTTCACCCCGTTCACCCCCTTCCAACCCATGTTTAAAAAAAAAAATCACTGAAAATTTGTTAATGAACAACGTTTTCTTTATTACTGTTTTCGCGGTAAAGTGTTGAAACTGGGACGCAGACTGTGGTGGGGAGCTGGTGTAGTGTAGTGATGCAAAGGACGCTTCTAAACTTGAGGAATGACAGGCTCCTGCTTCTACAGTGGTCCGCACTGGTGGACTGATTGTTTCAACGGAGCCTGCCACCCCTCCTGTTCTGGACGCTGTGTGGGGGGGCTATGTGACTTTGTGGCAGGGGGAGGACGGTTACAGATCCCCTGATGCATGGCTCTGTGATCCAGGATAAGGACCGCTGCATAAGATCTGTAACCGCCCTCCCCCGCCACAAAGTCACATAGTTCCCCCCCCCCCCCCCCGAAAATGAAAACCACCTCCCAGACTGACCAGGGTGCCTAGTGACTGCACTGTGTGTGTGACCTGCTGCTGAACCTGCCCCTGTGTCTGTACCAACCCCCTTCCCCCCCCTTCAAACAGAGTGTCCTCTAAAAAAACATGATGGAAACAGTAATTAACAGAAACATATTTTTTATTAGCAACTAGACAGTTAGGGGATGAAACTGGGATGGGGGCTTGGGTGAGACGGGAAGGAAAGGACTTCTCAAATTTTGGGGAATGACAGCCTTCTGGTACTTGAGCAGTCTGCAGGGGTAGAGTGACAGTTTTCACAGACTCTGCAGCCCCTCCTTCTTGGTACTTTGGGTGAGGGGGTATGGAACTTTGTGGCGGGGGACGGTGGTTACAGATAGACTGCAGCGGGGCTCTGTCCTCCTGGCTCCGGTCCTGTAGAACATCCACAAGGCGACGGAGCATGTCCGTTTGCTCCCTCATTAGTCCAAGCAGTGTTTGAGTCGCCTGTTGGTCTTCCTGCCGCCACCTCTCCTCCCGTTCGCTGTGTGCTCGCTGGTATTGCGACATGTTCTCCCTCCACTGGGTCTGCTGGGTTGCCTCGGCTCGGGAGCAGCCCATAAGTTCTGAGAACATGTCGTCCCGTGTCCTTTTCTTTCTACGCCTAATCTGCGCCAGCCTCTGGGAGTCTGATGACCAGGTAGGTCGGGAGACAGTCACAGCTGTGGGATGGGAAAAAGGGAGTGAATTCCTCAGAAAGAATTTTTTGGTGAACAAAGAAAATAGTCTTTCTCTGTGAACAAGACCATTCACAGCACCTATCACATGCGCACTCAGGACAAGGTCGAATTTTCGGCCTTCGCATTCAGTCCCTGGGGTCTTGCAGTGCAGATCACACAAGCGGAACAGGACAGCGGAATTTGGGTAGCAGGCTGACATGGTAAGCCGTAGACTTGTGGCAGCTTAAAACTTTAATAACACCACTGCCCTACTTTCACGTTCAAAGCAATGCTCCTAGCGTTGGCCAGTTCCTGCTGCCAGCAATCCGGCAAGCATGAACTGTGCTCCTGTCCCACTCCCTCGCGGCTGTCCCCGGGAAAGATCCCTCTATGCTGCCCCTCTCCCGCCTCCACCGCATGGCTGTAAACCGCTGGTTGCAGTTCTGTAAAGGAACAGGCAAGCAGTCCCAATACTAACATTCCCCTAATTCAAAGCAGGTGACCATGAGCGACATCACTCTGATGAGGATTTCAGACAGCGATAAAGAACGCATGCTTTGTGAAAGCCTGCAAAGACCAGGGCCCTATGCCGCCATGCTGTGCAAGGCAATGATACCGGAGTACTTGATGATAGCCTGGCGCGGAAACATTTCATACTATGGAGGACACAACAAGGCCGCTCTCCCAAGGAACCTCATGCAAAGGCTTTCCAATTACCTCCAGGAGAGCTTCATGGAGATGTCCCATGAGGATTTCTGCTCTATCCCCGGACATAAGACCGAATTTTACTGTAGCTGCACTGGCAAGGGCTAAACAGTAGAGTGCCTAGGGCAAACCAATCAAGAGAAACCGGACATTGTTTGATATTTTTGCAGCAGATGCACTGCCAAAGACTAAAACTTTAAGTGCCTAGGACAATCTAATCATGAAAAACCCACAGTTAATATTAATGTTCTGTTCAAAATAAATGTTTACATGTTTAAAACACTTACCAGCTGATCCTTCCCCTGATTCTGGGTCCGGGTTAATGCCTGGGGACGGTTGGTAGGGGATCTCTGTGAGGGTGATGAAGAGATCCTGGCTGTCTGGGAAATCAGCGTTGTAAGCGCTGTCGACTGCCTCGTCCTCCTCATCTCCTTCCTCATCTTCCCCGTCCACTACCATCTCCGAGGAAGCGGGCGTCGACAATATCCCATCCTCAGAGTCCACGGTCAGTGGTGGGGTAGTGGTGGCGACCGCACCTAGGATGGAATGCAGTGCCTCGTAGAAACGGCATGTCTGGGGCTGGGATCCGGAGCGTCCGTTTGCCTCTTTGGTCTTCTGGTACCCTTGTCTCCTTGATTTTCACGCGGCATTGCGTTGCATCCCGGCTGTATCCTCTCTCTGTCATGGCTTTTGAGATCTTCTCATAGATCTTTGCATTCCGTCTTTTCGATCGCAGCTCCGAAAGCACGGACTAATCGCCCCACACAGTGATTAGATCCAAGACTTCCTGATCAGTGCATGCTGGGGCCCTCTTTCTATTCTGAGATTGCATGGCCATCTCTGCTGGAGAGCTCTGCATTGTTGCCAGTGCTGCTGAGCTTGCCACGATGTCCAAACAGGAAATGAGATTCAAACTGCCCAGACAGGAAAAGGAATTCAAATTTTCCCGGGGCTTTTCCTGTGTGGCTGGTCAGAGCATCCGAGCTCGGACTGCTGTCCAGAGCGTCAACAGAGTGGTGCACTGTGGGATAGCTCCCGGAGCTATTAACGTCGATTTCCATCCACACCTATCCTAATTCGACATGGCCATGTCGAATTTAGCGCTACTCCCCACACTGGGGAGGAGTACAGAAGTCGAATTTAAGAGACCTCTATGTCGAACTAAATAGCTTTGTTGTGTGGATGGGTGCAGGGTTAATTCGATTTAACGCTGCTAAATTCGACTTAACCTCCTAGTGTAGACCAGGCCTAAGACAGGTATTCCAGCTGCTGCTTCTCAGCCTGTTTCCCTCAGCATTCCTGAGCCACTGTGGGGATGTCCACACAGCATTTTGAAGCAAGTGGGAGTGAGCCTCCCAGCCTAGGATGAAACACTTGGGCTAGCAGGACTCAGACTAGCGCTCTAAAAATGGCTGTATAGACAGTGTTTTGAAGTTGCAATTTGGGCTGGAGCTCCGGCTCGGAAGTTCACCCCTTCCCCAGCCTTCAAAGGCCAAGCTCCAGCCACAACTTCAAAGCAGAATCAGTTCAGCTATTTTTAGAGCACTAGAGCAAGCCTGCTAGCCTGAGTCAATCAACCTGGGATGGGAGGTTCGCTCCCGCTTGCACCAAAGTTCTGCATTGACTATGACTGCTCCTCTACTAGGCAGGCATATCACTCCCATGGGTCACTGCTGAGCATTGCTCCTCTTCCCCGCTCACAGCATGACACTGCCTCACACAGCACTTCATAATTTGAGCCCTAGAAAGAAGGCCCTCTGAGGCCCTAGAAAGAAGACAGTGTGCAGGCACAGACAGGGAGCTCATTGAAGCATGCATTCTGAGAAAGCTTTGCTACCAGGTGGGCTCAGGGGCAGAAGGGAGCTGTCCCACTGACTTCACAACATCCACTTTGTAAGAAGGCCATGCCTCTTGCCCTCTCCACAGGCCTGCAAAGCTCTCCTCCAAGACGAAAGAAAAGTCAGGAATGCCATGGGATGAAATGTGCAGAATTCCCCCAGCAACTTTCCCCCCACCTGCGGATGGGGATGATTTAGCCCATTGTGCAGTCTACTCTGCTATATAATTTATATTCATTGATGTGCCAGTACTGCACAGTCTCCTCTCAATATGAGCAATTAACTCCCATTAGCACAAGCAGGAGTCACTCAGGAGACTATTCCCCATTATTGATTATTTCATTTTTGTACCAACTCATAAAAAAATGTACAAAGAAAAGAAAATCATATAATGGTTTTGGCTAAGTTAAGGCAGGCAAATTGGATTCATTACCATTCTTGAGCTAAACAGTTGGGCTTATTAGAATGTGATCTATTTGCATACTTTGATCTGATGGGTGTAGATACCTAATTATACAGCATCCAGCAACTTATTTTTGATGATTTTGATTAATTAATATTCAGTATTATAATTAATTGTGCAGACTGCTCTTATGCAAATCAAACTTCGTTTCTAAAGCATAAATAACTTTAAAATATATCTGTAAAATATGCAATTGGCCATACAATGTTCCACAAAGCATTATAATGTATACACCAATTTATAGCAAATATGCCGCACAGCTTTGAGCAAAGACCCATTATTCCCAAACCCGTCCTTAACTACCAGTAATGCCCTTGATGTTAAATCTGCCAGCTGAAATATGCTCGCTTAGGTAGTGGATAATGAAGTTACTTATAAATTCATCTTATCTTTAAAGTAAATATTGTATTTTACATATATAATAAAGTTCAAATATTTACGTGACTTGATTTGACAGCTTGCACCAAGTTACCTCATCTGAAACAGTATGGCATAGTACATACAAATATAAAATCATCTTAGAATCATGGAAATATAGGCTTGGAAGGCACCTTGAGAGGTCATCTAGTCTAGCCCCCTGCAGAGCCAGGACCGAGTATACCTAGTCATATCTGTTTTGGAGGGGGGGAAACGAGGATAATTACACTGGTCTACAATTTTTGAGAAGTCGTCTGCTTCAGAGATAAAATGTGCTATTTATTATGTATTTTGATGTGCTGAATTCAAATATGACAATTAAAACAACTGATTGGGTACTGTTGCTAAGATATTTAAGTTTTTACATTTTATGTCTATGTATATTGTGTAGATAGTAGAGTTTTAATCATAAATTGTAAACCTAGGTCTTTTCATGTGTTTATGGTTGCTTTACATGATAATATTTCACCTGTCCTGTTTATGTAACACTTTAAAAATCAGCAAAAGGGTTATATAAACAAAATTTATTATGAAACAAAAGGCAAAAAACTATTCTGTACATAGTTTAGTCCTATTCAGTGTCTACTCGGTGCTTCTTGGCTTGTCTCTTGTATTCATTAAATGGAGCATCTCTTGTCACTGTCCAGCAATAGTCTGCAAGCATTGATGGGCTCCATTTGCCCTGATAGCGTTTCTCCATTGTTGCAATGTCCTGGTGAAATCGCTCGCCATGCTCGTCACTCACTGCTCCGCAGTTCGGTGGAAAAAAATCTAGATGAGAGTGCAAAAAATGTATCTTTAGTGACATGTTGCAACCAAGGCTTTTGTATGCCTTGAGGAGATTTTCCACCAACAACCTGTAGTTGTCTGCCTTGTTGTTTCCCAGACAATTTATTGCCACTAACTGGAAGGCTTTCCATGCCGTCTTTTCCTTTCCACGCAGTGCATGGTCAAATGCATCATCTCGAAGAAGTTCGCGAATCTGAGGACCAACAAAGACACCTTCCTTTATCTTACCTTCACTTAACCTTGGAAATTTTCCACGGAGGCACTTGAAAGCTGCTTGTGTTTTGTCAATGGCCTTGATAAAGTTCCTCATCAGACCCAGCTTGATGTGTAAGGGTGGTAACAAAATCTTCCTTGATTCAACAAGTGGTGGATGCTGAACACTTTTCCTCCCAGGCTCCAATGACTGTCGGAGTGGCCAATCTTTCTTAATGTAGTGGGAATCTCTTGCACGACTATCCCATTCGCAGAGAAAACAGCAGTACTTTTTGTATCCAGTCTGCAGACCAAGCAAGAGAGCTGCCACTGATGTTGGTCATAGTTTATGCACCTCAAAAGTTGTTTCATGTTGTCATAGGTTTCCTTCATTCCTTCCTGCACGACCAACTGGAATTGATGGCAAAACATTGCCATTATGCAGTAAAACAGCTTTAAGACTCATCTTCGATGAATCAATAAACAGTCTCCACTCATCTGGATCGTGAACGATGTTGAGGGCTGCCATCACACCATCGATGTTGTTGCAGGCTACAAGATCACCTTCCATGAAGAAGAATGGGACAAGATCCTTTTGACAGTCACGAAACATGGAAACCCTAACATCACCTGCCAGGAGATTCCACTGCTGTAGTCTGGAGCCCAACAGCTCTGCCTTACTCTTGGGTAGTTCCAAATCCCTGATAAGGTCATTCAATTCACCTTGTGTTATGAGGTGTGGTTCAGAGGAGGAGAATGGGAAAAAATGTGGGTCCTGTGACATTGATGGTTCAGGACCAGAAGTTTCATCCTCTTCCTCTTCCTCATCAGACTCAAGTGAGAATGATTCTGGTGCATCAGGAACCAGCAGTCCTTCTCCATGGGGTACTGGGCCTATAGCTGATGGAATGTTTGGATAATGCACAGTCCACTTTTTCTTCTTTGACACACCTTTCCCAACTGGAGGCACCATGCAGAAGTAACAATTGCTGGTATGATCTGTTGGCTCTCTCCAAATCATTGGCACTGCAAAAGGCATAGATTTCCTTTTCCTGTTCAACCACTGGCGAAGATTTGTTGCACAAGTGTTGCAGCATATGTGTGGGGCCCACCTCTTTTTCTGATCTCCAATTTTGCAGCCAAAATAAACGTGATAGGCTTTCTTAACCATAGTGCGTTTTTGTGATGCAAAAGTCACTTCACCACAAACATAGCAGAAGTTATCTGCACTGTTCACACAAGTACGAGGCATCTCTGCTCACTTTGGCTAAACAGAAATGTGTCCCTTTGCAAAATCAAACACTGACAAATAAGAGAGCATGACACTGTATGATTTCTAGAGCTGATATAGGGCAATTTGTTCAGCAGAGTGATGTAAGCTTTGTTATGATTGCATCATCCATGACTTCTAGGAATAACATGATGCAATTCATAGCATGTATGACGCAATACCAGCTTCAGATTGCATCATTCATTGTTTTGCCTAAAAAGCAAGTACTGTCCAAACCCAGTCATAGATTTATTCATAGATCCAGACATAGATGTATTTTAGTCATTTCTGGTTTAAATTGAGATTCCTTCCCTTTATAACTCACTTATCCTCTGCCATTCCCAAGTCAAGGGTCGTATATACTGACCCAATAGCATATCTTGAAAACTAGAGCCAATCATCAATTTTAAGCATCATTTTCGTTCTCAGTGACCCAGAATTAGTAAAGTCTGACTACATTTATTTCAGAAGCATTTTGGCTGTAGAGCAGTGTTATCATACTTTATTTTTAATATGTCTTTTAGATGCAAACCATAGATATTATAGAGATAGTCACTATCAAAATCTGAACAGCCAGACAGAGCTCAAATTAACCAAGGGTGCTATATTCTACCCTCATCTATGCCCAGGAGGCCTCGGATAGACCAATTTCTGCTTTCATTTACACTGGTCTGAGCACTGAGTCCCATAAGATGCTGAGCATTCTGTCATTGATCTAGCAAAGCAAAGCACTGAATTATGTGCTCAATTTCAAACATATGAGCAACCCCATTTAGTTCTAGGCAATTTTTTCATGGTGGTTGAACTGAAAAATGTGGGGGGGAGATGATTTCAGACCAAAGTGTTTTGTTTGATATGAACAAATATTTTTTCATTTTTTCTTTTCATTTCATTTTTAGGGATTTTTAAATGTTTTAATTTTTTTCCAATTAAGTTTAGATAAATTCCAAAATTAAACATCTTTCCGAAATGAAAAATCAAAACATTTCATTTTTCTAAACGCTGAAACAATGTTTCAACGTGTCCGGGTTTGTTTGTTTTTTCTTTTCTTTCTTTTTTTTCTTTATGGCCAAAACTATTCACCAAATTCAACCTCAATTAACAAATAGTTTTGGTTGACCCAAATCTGAATTTTTCAGCAGGAAAAAAAAACTATTTGCACAAAAAAACCCTAGCCCAACTGTTGTCCCACTGACTTCAAAGTTTCTCATGATACTTACATGTTCAAAATTAAGCACACGCTTAAGAGTTTTCCTGTACCAAGCATAGCATGCTCAATACCTTACAGGGTCAAGCTTTAGATCCAGAACAACTTCACTGAAGTCAGTAAGGTGTAAAAAAGTCACAACTGTGTACCTGAAAACAGAATTGTATCCTACATAACGGAGTGATGAATTTAGTCCCATGCATATAAACAAGGGCAGGATTTAGCCCGTGATATTTTTTTAAACAGAGAATGTTTACTACAGATGTGATTATGAGGCCATATACAGTATATCATTACACATGCATATATGTGAGATGTCATAATAAAACATCTTCACTGAATGCTGCCTAGAAATTTCAGAACGTATTCAAGTGATGTGTTGATTTGCGTTACTGGAAAGCCTTTTGCTTTGTGTCACTTTGAAACAACCTTTTTAAAGCAGGCACCTTTGTAGTAAAAGATATATATATGCTGCTACAACTACAGCAATCATCTGCTCTTCCTGTCACTACACAAAACAGCCAGGAGAGAGTGGCATTATGTAAGGTTTGCTGTAAAGGAAATAATGGTGGGCTCAAAATAGCAAGAAGACATCACTAAACCTTCAAATACAATTAGCTAGTGCCAATAGCATTTTACTCTGAACAGACAGTGCCAAGCAAGCTGAAAAATTAATTTACTGTTTATTATCATTTTTGTTCTGATTGGTATCTTTACATATCTGAGTCATTAGCATGCAAGTTTACAATTCTGCTTTGAGCTTTGTAATGTCCTGTCGTTTACCTGTAGGGATTTACATCTGAATCCAACTCCATTCATAAGCGATCATCCTGCAGGACAGAATGACAGAACCATTATAGCTCTCTGCAGCAAATGATGGTAGTAATGTTATTATTCATCACAGTTTGGTGATAGTTGTTTGAACTTTATCATTAATAGAAAAAATAATAATGGTATTAATATTTGAAAGCTCTCTGTATTGTGTTTAGTATCATATTATTGCTGCATTTTATGGCAAGTACCTTGACATTTCAGTGAATTTCCATTTACAGTATTACTGGTATAATCTACTCACTTTATAATTGCTTCTTGATACTTATAAGGTTTAATTTCTGATATTTCCTCTCAATAAAAGGGCTTGCATATTACATTTATATACTCTTATCCTTGAAATTTTACATTGTTAGGCTAAAGTTCTGAGGCAAAAATATTCTCTGTGGCTGCTGGCTCAAATGAAGCTTCATGGATCTCTTGGGTTCCACACTCCTGAAGACTGATTACGGGTCTAAAGAACCATTCTCAAATGTCTGTTTAAGAAATCCATGCGACCTGCATCCCGGGCGGCAAGCTGCTGACTATACCCAGACTGATAGCCACAGGGCAATGAAGTTATTGGAGTGATGTTAGGGGACTACACTAAGTGAGTTCAGTGCATTCCTCTCCCCACCATCATAACACCTGAGCAGATTCCTAATGCTATCAGGGACTCAAGCCCTCAGTTTTGAACTGTTGCCATTCCCACGCTTAGCTGCTTTTCCTATCTATCCTAGATGCCCTACTTCAAATTCAAGCTTCTATAGAGTTCAGCGCCCACCCCCCTTTTCTGCCCTTGTCTCAGGGTGGCCACTGTTGAGCAGGTTCAAAACAACTGCCAGCCATTTATCCTGCTTCCTGGAAACAGTAGTGAGAGCTTCTTCCAGGCCTGAAGTCAGGAAGCTTTCTTCTTCCCCTGATGGTGCCCAGCTCTTCCTTGTGGTATCCCTGCTGCTTCTTCCATGCCCTCCCTTGCTAGCTTCCAGAAGTACCACTGGAGCTCTGAGCACTTCGCCAGCTGGTTGTTGATCAGCCAGGGAATAAGGGGCTGAAGCCTGAAGACATTGTGCTGCTCTTTTAAAAGTGCCTATCTCTGGAGACAGTTTTGGACACTGTGAAACTCAAGAGAGGAATAAAACAAAAGCAAGGCAGGTGTTTTGGGATGTGAGGCCAAAGGTAACAAGAGGAAATAAGCCAATTTTTAGAGGAAGCTGGGCAAGACTAACTGGTAAAGGAACTGGGACCAGAAGTTGATACGCATGGGAGTTCTGCACTTGGCAGGGGGACTTAAAGAGTTTTTACATGGGGCTGGGAACTAGAGCAGGAGCAGATGTAGGAGGGAGTGGGAGGAGGGGGACTCTGGGGTTTGTGTGGGGGATAGCTGAGCCTTAGGGCAGAAGAACCTGGCAGATCTTAGACTTCCTCACTGAACAGATGTTGCATCACTTCCTGAGAGCATTCTGGCAAAGACCTCCCCTATGCCACAAACATTTCTTCAGGATATTATAGTGCTCTTAGTTTCACAAAACGACCCTGCAGCATTTTGCCCCAAGTTAATATGTTGCAGTTTTGTAGGATTAAAAATTTTGCCTGAACAAAAACCCAGTCTTTAAAAAATGACAAATGCACTGAAGAAAAAACTTGAGGCCAAGAAAAAAAAACAACTATGAGTCTGCCACTTTCTTAGTCCTGTGAATGATGCATCAAACAGGTGACAAACTCAGCAGCAGCAGAGGCATCACTATTTCTATGTCTGAGGCTCAGCTTAAGCAAGCCATTTTCTCTTGACTCTCTGGTTCCGTAGCAGCTTTGTTGAAATGTATTAATGCTAGAATAAGAGTTCTTTGTATTGCACCGTATGGTATTGTGTGAGATGCACTTTTGGAAACTACCTGAGACATTTCATGGAATCACATTCACAGCAACTCTCATGAGGGCTACTCACCAGCTTTCATGGCTCAAATGAGGTGCTATGAAGAATGGCAGAGCTGAAACGGAAGGTGTTTAAACAGCACCCAGTTATCTAGATGATTCATGGCATATCATTGTGGTGGCTCTTACGAGCATCATTCACCCACACCTCCCTGTGGAGATCGTCCTAAGCAGAACAGGAAAATGTTGTGATAGGAAAGGAGAGCTTATTCACAAACTGCCTAGATCTGTTCAGCCACTTCAGATGAAAAAAAAAATCCCAACAAAACAGAAAAAATATTGCTTATTCATTTAACTGTTCAAGACACAGTAGTAGACAGAGCCACTGCTCTACGGAACTTAGGGCACGTCTACTCTACAAACTTAAGTAGGTTGACTTACAGCCACTGCAATAATTATTATGGTGGCTGATGTCCACACTACACTCCTTCTGTCGGTGGTGCGTGTCCTCACTAGGAGTGCTCCCACAAGGGATCTCAGCTCCTTGCAGCTCCCCACCAGGAGCCCAGCTTCCCCCCAGACTTCTTGCCTCCCTGAATGGGGATTGGGGAGCTGAGATGGGGGCAGCCGGGCTCTAGCTGGAGCCCACCACTGGGCCTTGGACTTTCTTGTCAATTTCACATCTCTGCATGGAGCCATGAAATTGACAAGAATGACAGTCAACAGACGATGTAAGGAACGCAGTGTCTACACAGACACCATAGGCGTTGACTCCATGGGTACTGCAGGGCTGTGGAGCTCCCACGGGAGCACCCATGTGGAAAAATTAGCGGGTGCACCCACCGGCAGCCAAGCTCCCCCCACCCCACCCCTACTCCCACACCCTCCACCTCCCCAAGCGTGCCACATCCCCGCTCCTCCCCCTCCCAGAGCTTCCCGCCCGCTGCCTAACAGCTTTTTGGCGGTGCTTAGGACTTTCCGGGAGGGAGGGGGAGAAGTGGGGACATGGTGCACTTGGGGGAGGAGGCGGTAAAGAGATGGGGCAGGGGTGGGGACTTGGGGGGAGGGGGTGGAATTGGGGTGGGACAAGGGTGGTGCAGGGGTGGGCAGGGCCAGGGGTTGGGCCAGGGCAGGGGGGGTCAAGCACCCATGGGGCAGAGGGGAAGTCGGTGCCTATGACAGACACTTCGTCACCCTAACAACATCGACATAAGCCCTATGCCTCTTGTGTTATATCAGTGTAGTAGGGCACTTACATCAGCAGAATCAAGTCTGTAGTGTGTACACTGACATAATTAGGTCCATGTAAGCTGCCTTATGTCAGCCTAACTCGGTATTGTAGACCCAGTCTTATTGTCTAAACAGACAGACACTGCAAAATACATTGGCAGACGAAGAAGGCTCAGTTGTAGAAAGCTCAGATCAAAAAGGCTCAAATCCTATGCAGTAAAAACTACTTAGCTCCCACTTAGCTACCAGGACATGGAAAATGCTTCATTCTAAGGTCATAGAGTTTCCTCTTTTCAACTGATACTTACCAAATGATCTCACACCAGTTTTATCATTGGCTTCAACAACTGATGTATACTGATCAGGCCACAAATGTGCAGCTTTTTGTGTTACCTCCTAATGTGGGAAGTGTTAACTTTTCAAGTACTCTGTTAACACACTATGAAGTAGTCAGCAGGTGGTGCTAAAGTGCACTGCAGTCACCCTGCTAATGCATGTGATCAAGAATGTGGCCATCACAATAGCTTCAATTTATCTCAGGTTTGAACTTGTCAACTTTGAGAGTGAGGAGGCAGTAACATTAAAGGAAACCTCTAGGCTAGGTGGCTCTCTGAAAACTGTATTAGCCCCCATTGGCTTAGGCTATGTCTACACTGCAGGTGGGAGGGTGCTTCCCAACACAGGCAGATTGACACACACTAGCTCTGTTTGCACTAGCATGCTAAAAATAGCAGTGTGGCTGCAGGGGCACAGGTGGCCACATGGGCTAGCTGCCCAAGTACATACCCAGGGTGGGGCATGATTGTATTTGGGTGGCTAACTCAAGCCACAACCTGTGCCACCATGGCCACATTGCTACTTTTAGTGTGTTTGCTTGAGCAGAGTTAACATGTCAGTTATCTTCAAGATTTTTGGTGAATTTCAGTCCTCATGAAAAAAAAACCAGTAGCATTGAGTAGAACAAGACATAGTGAAGATGTATACAAGGTTTCACCACTTTGTCGGTGCATCTTTGCTATCCTAATTTCCTGAGCAGTGATTGCCAAACAAGACCAGTTGCACACCGGTGACGTGGCCTGGAGAAATACTGGATTGAAGCAACTAAATTAATACACCTCCAGAGGTGCAAGGCTATTGGATAACCCCAGAGCCTTTCTTACAATCAATTCAATAGAATATTAACACAATCACTCAGTGAATTTGCATGGTGTTATGTTAGAATAATATTGATCTTCCACAGCATTAACTTCACCCTGGTGATTAAAATTGTAACATTCTTCATTTGTGGAAAAATTGTAGATAATTCTGCTCAGGTACTTTTACTTTCATTAGGGCTCAGTCCTGCAAGGTGCTGAGGACTCTTATGACATGTTGAGCACTGAAGCCAGCAGGAGCAAAGAGGTGTTGAGCACTTCCCAGGAATGCAGGAGAGAATCTCTAATAAAAAAGCAATGTAGCCATTTTTAATGACCTGAGAGAGTTGATGTACAGACATCCTGCAAGTTGCTGCTGACTAATACCAATGTGCAGGGTGTATTCTTCCACCAACATCTGGAGGAACTACACATTCAGGTGTTCCACACATGCTACTGAAGGTATAAATTGTCCCATTAGTGGGTGAACAGTCCTTTACAAATAGGGCCAAATTCTGTTCTGTTACTTCAATTTAAACAGGGAATTGGAGTTACCCATGCTTTACACTGGTTTAACTGAGAAGACAATTTGGGTCTTAATAATGTACTTGGTTTATTTTGCAAACAGCCATAAATGTTTTCAGTTGCATCAAAAGTTTATAGTATCTGCAACAGATTTCCAAACTATAATAACCATTTACCACATAATCTTTCATTACTGATACATCTACAAACTAGTGTTCACATGTTCTTTTGTGCTTTACTGCTGCAGGCCCAAACGCTTCATTCTTTACTTCAATGGGAGCTTTCGTAAAGCCTGGAGGATTCGGGTGGCAGAAAACATCTCCAAGTCTATGGCTATGTAATCTGGCAGCCTTTTCTCATAATAGGCTTTGTCTAATGATTATTTCATACTAGAAGATTTAAAAGTGTATTGCACAAAATGTTAAAATTTGTAATTACTAGTTTTCAATATGTTGTATGGGTAAGAGAATATTTCTATTCTACAGGAGTTGGTGTCATTCTAAATTATAGAGGGATGCACAAAAATTATATGAATACTTAATATCAAAACCTTTACCTAAAAAAAGAAAGATTGGTTTAGTCTGAGCTTCCACTTACACATTTTAAAATAACTCTTTTCTTTAGAATTCTGTTATAAAATAAAAGAATTAGGAGCCATGTCTGTAAGTGACCTTAGCACTTAGGAAATATTAATGGGGTTGGCCATTTTTTAGCATTTCGGAGTATTGCACTTTATTTAAGTGCAGTTGCTTTCTTTATTCTCAATTCTAGTAAGTACCGCTCTGAAAATTATTGGTCAGTGCACACAAAGGTGTAAATAGATTGCACTGGTGTAACTATATAATAACTCTCTTGGTTGTATTTACACCGGTATAACTGAGCTCATGGCATAGAAATGTGACTTAACAATCAAATACAATCACTGTTCATTCACTGTACAATGAGTACATCAATATTGTGAATACACTGTTTTTGGCTGTTTCATCTTTGTTGAAGATGATAAAACAATAAGAGATGTTCCAAAAATGTACAGTCTGTCCAGGAGCAGCAGAGGGCAGTCACACTCTGTACTACACAGCACAGGCTGAACTGCAGCACGTTTGCATTGTCTGCAGTACCGTCAAGATCTGTCAAGCCTTGTGCAAACAGAACTCTACCCTATTCTTCAAGAAAATTCCACAGAAATTTTATTCTAACTCCCTGTGAATTCTTAGTGCATTTAAAAGGAGAGACAGAAAAACCACAGTAACAAACTCTCTCAGACTTACAAAATCCTCAGATACACCCTGATGTGCTCATGGCCAAATCCTGCTTTGACCTTAATCATGTGGTGTAAGGCACAGACTCCAGTGGAGCTAGTCTAGTGGGTAAATGAGCAGGATGTGGGCCTTAGGGATTTGAGATTCTTTGCAGCAGCAATGGTGAGGGACCACGTAATACCTCCTAAACTGCATAAGCCTCAAGCAAGTTTTATTTAAGCTTATCAAGTCATAATGAAAGTATCATCTGCTCTACAGCCTTGATACATTGCTATTGCAATTGTTAATAGGAGGATGTATGTGTAAATAATAGTGTCTATGTGTTTTTGAGTGTTGTGTTATGATTTTGGTTACCTGCTGAACAAATGGGTTCTCTTAGTACATGACCTAGATAAAATAATTTTTTATTCCTCTAATTCTGTAAGGCATTAGTATGGGGGAGAGATATTATGTGTGTGTTAGAGATGGCACTGAAAGAATCCAAGAATCTAAAAATATAGTAAGTTTTACAGGAGAGGTTTCATAAGGTGGCTGTCTCCTCCTTGACATCACCATTCAGCTGGCTATTGGAATGGGACTAATTTAATTAAGAGAACAGCTCATATAAAACATTTTTGTCAGATTATCCAAGTCCTATTCACCTTGCTTGAGAACTCAAGCAAGTCTTCTCTGAAGTAGTCCAGCCATGCTGCCCCCCCAAATCCCCCAATCGATTCCTTCATGCCAGCTCAGTTGAGCATAGCAACAATAGTAGCAAGTGGCACATAGAAAACTATTGAATTTAATGTAAAAAATATCATATTATTTTTCCAACTGATTCCAGTGATCAAGGCAATTGCTGGTAAAAATTTGCCGAATGCAGGCTTCACCTACCACTCCTCAAAAGCTCAATATGAGTTTTACCTGAGTGGGGACTGCAATAGTTAGTCCTGGGACCCCCAAAAGCTTTACATACTTTTCTCCCCTTTCTGTCATCAGCTTTCCAAAGTATCTAAAGAAAAAGCAGCACTTCTGTACAACACGTCAATAGTTTTCTATTATTTACTATTATTGTTTCTATTCTCAACATGAAACCACTACACAGAATAGTTTACACACAGGAAAGTCAGATAATTTAGAGGAATGGCTTGGTTCCAGTTTCCCTGGGCCTGAGATTTTATTTCCTAATAGTGAATGTCTGTATCTGATTTCAGAATGTGCTGCACATATACAATTCAAAATGTAAAACTATTTCATTTTTAAAGAAAGAACAAAAGCAAAGAAAAATTATTCCTAGCACTAAACAGTACAGTCCTTAAGACCAAGAGAAGAATCATTATGTTAAATTAATATGGGGGGGGTTGTGTGTAAGCAGACGACTGAGTGGATGATATATATTTTCCAATCTACCTTTCTCAAAGTAAACACATAAACAAACAAAAAATGCCTCAACCTGACCAAGAAGGAAGAGTGTCAGAAGGATGTAATGCAATCCCTGCAGCAAAATTCTACTTCAGATCTAGGTTTCCTTCCACATAGCATGTTGATTGCTTGCAGCAAAACCGGGTTCTTTTCAACAGCATGTTCCTTTATCATCACAGAACCAGCAGTTTCAGATTTCATACTTGTGATCTAAATAGCTTGCAGGAATTCATATTCAGAATACAGCTTTAGTGTATGAAGCTGGAAAATGTCTGACAATATATTTGTATATTACCCAGAAGTCTCTGGAAGAGGATTGGTGCATTTTGTTTATTCCAACATTGCTTTTTAGTCTTCAGAACACAGAACAAGAAAAAAGTGACCTTTGCACTGTTTCAGAAGTGGCAAGAGTCTGCAGCTATTACATGACATGGTGTTAAAAGAGTACATTCCCTGAAGGAAAGATGTGGTTTGCAGTCCTTCAGAAGCACCTATTAAACCCTTCAGTTATGAAATCATCTGTTTGGCACACCTAAGTATGTGTATACACTCACACATAATTAGCATTATTTGTGTGCTCTAATTAAGAATCTTAATTATAACCTTATCTCAACTCTGAATTTTCTTGCTTCACAGAACTTAAAAAGCAGTCTGTTAATGTGTCAATGTTACTTAGGTGTAACTTTTTGTACAGTAATGCGAGAGAGACAGAAAGTGATGCTTAGAGGTATTCTGTGTCCTCTCAGTGCATTGCAGGATCAAGGCCACAACTTTTTTCTAATTCAATCCTTTTTAAGAACCCATTTTGCCATCTTTTCAGTATGGGATTTTTGAAAGCAAACATATCACACAGCATTCAAGGTTCTGTACTTATTTTTAATGGTTCAGAAACAATACAAAGTCAACTTACTGTATGTTATTTCCATATCCCTTATATAAGTCAGAAAATGTTGGTGATGGTACAGAAAGTGCATCTTAGGCCTTGGCTACACTTACCCGCTAGTTCGGCGGCTGGCAATCGAACTTCTGGGTTCGACTTATCGCGTCTAGTCTGGACGCGATAAGTCGAACCCGGAAGTGCTCGCCGTCGACTGCGGTACTCCAGCTCGGCGAGAGGAGTACCGCGGAGTCGACGGGGGAGCCTGCCTGCCGAGTGTGGACCAAGGTAAGTTCGAACTAAGGTACTTCGACTTCAGCTACGTTATTCACGTAGCTGAAGCTGCGTACCTTAGTTCGAATTAGGGGGGTAGTGTAGACCAAGCCTAAGTGAATTAAAACAAATATGGGCCTGATTTTTCTCTTTTTGCTTTCTGTGCAGTTCTAGAGCTAATTAAGTACAAATCCCTGGGAGAAAATTCTGCCCTCAACTTCACCAATTTCAGTCAAAGTAGTTGCACTGTTGTATCTGAAGGCAAAATCAGGTCCTCCCACTCTATTGAAATCATGACGTAAATGTATTCCTGGGTTCTTATCCTGTTCTTTTCAAGATGGAGCATGAGGCATGTGACTCATGTTTCCTGGTCTTTGTTATATTCTTGGCATTATTTACTGATTGCTATTTTTGTATTTTATTTCACATTTTAATTAATCAGACATTAATTTAATCTCCCCCTTGCAAGACTGGTAATAAAATGCATATTACTTACCTGAGACCCCAGATCTTTTCAGTCCCATGAGTAAATCCATAATTAGGCAGTTTTGTAAAATGCATATCATTTACTTGACAGGCCAGAGTGCCTTTTCAGGAACTGTCCTCATGTCTTGGTTAAGTGCATAATTAGGCAGTTTTTGAAAACCCATATTATGTTCCCCATATTGGAGCCATTCCAGTCCATTGGTTAAATATTAATTCTTTTTTTAAAAAGTGTATTATTTACTCAATTGACCAGGACATCATCTAATTATGTATTTAAGACATGTGCTTTGCATAGTAGAAACAATACTTTGACAATTTATGAGTACATAGGTAGTCAATTTTTAAACCACAGTATCCTGGCCATTTACATGTTTCCTCCTGAAAGACTAACACCATTGAGATGCGAGGCCATTTCACACTGGAAGGAAAGGAAGCCATTTTTTGTCTTTCACAAGTGCAAAAGTCTTTTAAAACACTTAGAGGAAAATCTCCCCTTTGCATTGAGGCTTTCAAGCACTTTGGGCCAGATCCTCCGCAGGTGCGAATAAGTGCAGCTCCATGGAGTTGGAGCTATGTTAATTTACATCAGCTGAGGATCTGGTGCATTATGTACTGGTTATTCTGCACTATTATTTTACAACAACTATGCCTAAATGTGGGGGCAGGGTGACTCCCTGGAAAGTGGCTCTGAGCATTGTCACACTGTTACCACAGAGCCATTATTGAGAGACATTCACCCTATGCAAAGAGCCTGCAGAAGGCCAATGTCCTATATTGAGGGCTTACATGGGCTATAAGTGGTGCATAGGTCTTGGCCATAAGCACAGGGGTGAATTTCACCCACATTGATTAGCAACAGGCAAAAAGCATAAGGCACTATGCAGTAGTATGAGTACATTTGGAGCAACTAATGCTAAGGTGTACTCATACTACTGAGGAGCAGAGCTGAGAAAATAATTGTTTTTTTTTTCAGGTCGGAGGCCAAATCAAAAAATCTGGGGTCAAAAAATCATTTCAGATTGACCTGGAATGGCTGCATTTTAGTTTCTCCATGAAATGAGAAACTGGAAAAAAATGTAGATCCAACAAAACATTTTGTTCAATTCAAAACAAAGATTTTTTTGGTTTTTCATTTTGTTTAGTTTTTATGTGCATTTTACCTTTTAAAAATAAATTTAGCTAAATTTCAAAATGAATTGTTGTTTCAGAATGAAAAGTAGAAACATGTCAGAATGGCTTGACCTTTTCATAAAAAAAACATTATTTTTTCAGCCAACACTTTTCAGAATTCAACCCAAATTTGCAGAGTTTTAGTTGACCTGAAACTGCATTTCTCAGCTAATAAATTATTCATATGAAAAATGTCACCCAGTTCTATTAAGGAGCATCTCTGGGGAATAATCACATTAATAATAATAATATTACAGTCTTATACAAAGCTTTTCTACTGTAGATCTCAAAGCACTTTACAAAGGAGGTAATTTTAAATATGAAGAAACTGAGGCACAAAGAGGTTAAGTGACTTGCCCGAGGTCATAAAGTGGGTCAGATTCAGGAATAGAACCCTGTTTTCTAAGTCCCAGTCCAGTGATCTATCAACTAGGCCAGAGGTTGGCAACATTTGGCATGTGGCCCATCAGGGTAATCTACTGGCAGGCTACAAGACATTTTGTTTACGTTGACCATCTGCAGGCACAGCCCCACGCAGCTCCCAGTGGCCGCAGTTCACTGTTCCCAGCCAATGGGAGCTGCACAAAGCAGCGGCCAGCACGTCCCTGCGGCCTGCGCCGCTTCCCGCAGCTCCCATTGGCCGGGAACTGCGAACCGCGGCCACTGGGATCTGCGGAGGGCCATGCCTGCGGATGGTCAACGTAAACAAAATGTCTCACGGCCCGCCAGCAGATTACCCTGATGGGCCACATGCTGAAGGTTGCCAACCTCTGAACCAGGCCACTCTACATAAGGAGCTTCCTAGTAGCCTCTCATATGAATGTGCTCATTATGATGCTCATATTTCTTGCTGAGATACACTATGAGCACTCACAGACAGTAACCAGTACTTGCACCAGCTGACACTAGTGAGCAGCCTGGCTTATATTTCCCATTGCTAGGTATCATGTGTGCTCCAAGTCATGCTCTACAGCGGAGGCTAATGTGAAGACGGAAAAAATCAGACATGAAACTACCAGCAAGATGAGGAGTGCAGGAAAAAATACATGACTATTGATAGTTATTTAAGATTATGCAGTTCCAAACGGATCCTGCCACCCATACCTTAGTCTGAGTAGCCCCATTGAAATGAATGGGACTGGGTGTGGAACAAGGCATTATTCAGCATGAATAAATGTGTTGGCACCCTTTGATGTGGAAAGTAAGAATCCTGTTAACTCGAGTCACAAAGGCATCCATTTAAGCTTAAGTATCATTGGAAAACATAGTTTGATCTTGAAAAGTACATCTGACTTTTTTTCCTGAATAAATTATGGGAGTCACTTTCCTAAGTAGAACAATTCACATTTTGGAATCTGCTCTGTCTCATTCTCTGCCCACATTCTCAGGAAATTCATGGTTTTCCAAGAAAAAACAGTGAGGTTAAAAAAAGGCAGATGCCTGAAACAAAGACTTTGATTAATCCTCCAATCACATTGATAGTGATAGCCACTTAGATTTACAGTAAAGCTACTATGGTTTCCCCCCACCCCAATTTAAAAATAAGAACTCTTTCTTGCAGTAGGTTGGATGTTTCCAGAAATAATATCTGAGCGGTGGCTATTTTACCCAGCAGGTTCCTTTATCACTACAGAGCAGGAAAGTTGACAGGCTTTGTATTTGAAATGTAATTAGCTTGTGGGAGTACAGTCATAATGAAAGTAAAATGTACATTATTACAGGCATGTGATTGTTTGCTCATTCAAACAGGAGTAAAAAGTGAATTCCAAGATTATATTCAGTAGGCTTATTCAATCAGTATCCTCAAACTTCTTGTATTTTTGTTCAGGAAAAGGGAGATACCGGAGATTTAAATCGAATCTGTGTGTGAAAGCTTTTAAGACATCAAAAGAAGATCAAAATTATATTGGGCTTGATTTCAGATACACTGGGGTAACTATTGTATCACTCCAGTTTAATCCAGACTATCAGTGCAGAATCTGCCTGTTAGAAGCAAATGTAGAGATTTTCAACAACCCAAAAAATACAAAAATTAGCTACCCCATCTAATCGAACAACTTTAACTCTGTGGACTAAGTTCCACCATCAAACCTGCGTAGAGCTCTCATTGACCTCAACATTGCACATGCACATCAAAAGGTGGGGTGTGGCTCTTCAGAAATGTCACCGATTTTAGAAAAGCTTGATAGCATTTAAACCCTTAAACATTTGTATGTATAATATTTTGTGGCTTAATTAGGTCATGACCTCTCTATTGATATGCATACACGATTCCTGTTCATTTCAATACGTGTTCTGCTCATTTGTTTCTGGAGAATGTGGATCACGTTCTAAAGGATAGTAATATGCACATGTCACAGCTGAAGGAACACTTGCCCAATCAGAATTCCCTCACCATTTACACGTTTGGGCATACTGTACCAAAGTTCAGATTTACACACACACGGTGTCACCAGCCTCACAAGTACATGAGATGTTTCATTTATTTTACAATTTTTAACTTATGTTTTCCATTGGAAGTCCCAATTCTCAACAAATAAATGATCTTGTCATTCAGTTCTCCACCTATTTATGTCATCTCACTGTAGGGTAGAAATCCTATAAAGTGCCCCATGGTTCAGCCAAACCCTGAATGCAGGTAGAATAATACACTAAACAAAAGCAATTTTTTGAGCAGCTCCGATCTGCACAGAAGTCCAGCGTATGTCTTGTAAACACTCCCCTGGAGCACAACAATGCCTGCGTATTAATCCAATGAGAGAGTACAGCTGGACTCCTGCAGAGGGCAGAATTAAGTAGATTATTCATAATGGACTGGGTCATCACCTTGCAGTCTGCCCCACATAAGGGGTGGTGTGTAATTGCATTGTCCCAGGAGCAGTCTGGGGACTAAATGGTGACCCTGCTTCCCCCTTTTGGTCTTTTTCTGGCACAGATTGCTTCTTTCTCTGTGCTGGCTCAGCTGTGCTTGGAGGGATGAAGTCCAGGTAGCACCACTCCCTGTCAACTCTCCCCTGTCAGAGGAAGTGCAGGTGTCTCCATTCCACACAACTACCTGCAGTATGGACAGCCCATGCAGTAGGAACGCTCATTATGGCTCCTTACTCCCTTGTGTGGAAGCATATCCAGGGTCTTAATTGTACTCAAAGAGAGGTGGATCAAGAGGTTATGGTCAAGACCCCTTCTACGCTGAGGCAAAATGGTTCTAAATCCTTTGGAGCCACACAGAAAAACAGCAACAGATTCAGAAAAAATTAAAAACGGCGACATTTAGCAAACGTAATATGAACACAGATAATCCATTCTGCACAGTACTCCTTCCATTATGTATTTTTATATTCAGTTTTGTGCTGACCCCAGATCTTCAATGTGCCATAAATTTGTGCAGTGAAGAAACACAGCTGCACTGTAGAAGTTACCATGGGGAAGCGGAAGGTTTTTCCAACTGGGTAGGGGCAGTTGGGACAGTTTGGGTTTTGGTATCCAGAAGGGAGTCAAAACTATGGGGAAAGGATATATTTCCTTTTTTCCCCTTCCCCTTGTGGGCAGAGGTAGGGGTGATTTCAAATTTGAGAGAGAAATATGAACTACTCATTCCCCATTTCAGCAACTCCCGACAACAGCCAGATATCCCAAAGCATCCTACCCCAGTCTCCTCTGCGTCATCCAGTTATCATGAATAAATATGTTAGCTGGATGTTTCTGGTAAAATCATCAACACTGACATAGTTATGGGTGCCTTTTAAAATGTCATCATCAAGCTTCATATATAACACCTATAAAGATGAATGGAGCAGTTGAGACCTCTCAGAGCTATTATTTCAGGCTGCCTGCAGACTCCTGCAGTATGAGTTTATCCTGGGTTCATGTTTGAAAGGTTTTCTTTTCAACCTTGAAGGCTAGAATTTTTTTTCAATGAAATCTTAGATTTTGTGGCACAGTTTCTATGTGGGAATGTACAGAGCCCTGGTTATCCTATCCCAAAAGACAAAATGCCTGGACAACTGATTAGACAGCCCAAAAGCCATACTGGAACTAACAACACCAGTGCTAATTCAGTAAAAGGGATGCATATGTTGCAGAAAAGTACAGTATTTTTGCACCATATTGTAGGCTTATGTTGCAAACCATGATCACTCACAGTAAGCATGACAGGACCATTCTTTGCTCCTGAGAGACAGCATCTATTTCTCAGTCTAAATGTCCCTCTGACCACCCGCAAGCAGTGTTTCAGAATCTAGATGCAAGCCCATCACAGTTAATGTTTAACATCCAATTTACAATTGCTGATAATTGGTGACCAAAAGATTTGACATTAACACTTGAAATTATCAAGTGTAGTGGTCAATAAATTGGAGTTTGACTATCTGTTTTTACAGTATCCAATTAACTTAAAGCTATTTCCTAATGACTGGACCTGTGTACTGCTATTATTCTTTACTCTGAAGTAAAAGTAGGTCTCAATCTGCCTTATTTTGTTTTTAGTTCATTTTTTGCTTTTCCTTAAATCAGCAAATCCACTACATAGCCTCTTGCTGATTTTAAGAGGCATATGCTTCTTAATCCAGTGGTGTATGAATTATGGCAGTAAATGGCTTTGAAAGTGCCTCGAAAGCAAAAATATGGAAATTTCCCCCCCCCCCCAAGAGAATAGGATGAGCAGTCATTATTTTTGCGAATGCAGAGAACACTGTCCAAGTGTGCCAAGACAGTGTGTGTATAATTGTTTGTCTCTTTCTCTCTTTGAAGTATTTTTTTTTAAACTGTAAACCCTCAGACACAGTCAAGGACAGCATCTACAGCTTGGTCAAGAACACTAGCATATCTACATATTCACTAACTCATAAATCTTCTATACTTTGGCTATGCATATATGACACATGACCCTTATTTCTCCCTTGTGGTTGCACTCTGAGAGACAATAGAGGTCCACTAAAGCACACAGCCTCCCTCTTAGGTAATATTTCATATGGATCTCTTCGCAACTACCAACACACCAAGGTAACTGAGCTGCAGTCTGGGAGGGGACTTAAACCATCATTGTCTTAAATTGTCTAATTTGGATAAAATAAGCAAGAAAATTTCCTCAGCTATTTGTTAGTGTAATAATGTCATCTATAGGTTTCTTGCATTGCAGTGTTCTGTTTTATTAGGGGGAACGAACTATACTCTGAATTCTTTGGATATTTGGTTCGAGCTGTCTGTCAGACATTAATTAGTTTCATAGCAATCTCTCACTGCTGTCTTGTGAAAAGACTGCAAGAGTGAAAAATAAGCCAGAATGACAAAGGGAGAGCTTGACTTGCTGCTGACCAAAGAAATCTGTCATTAAGAAAAGGTTCAGAACTCAGATCCAAAGCTTCTTTGACTACCTTGTGGGAGAACAGATGACTGTATTAAAAACATTAATACATTCTATCTGAGAATAACATTTCAAAGAAAGGTATACATTTGCCAAATTAAGCAATGTACATAAGCAAAGGGACATTTTCATAGCAGTGTGCTGAACTAACCCACGCAATTCTCATTAATGTCACTGGGTGTTACACAGCCAAAACACTGAATAAGGCTTTCCAAATTAACCTCAAAATAACATTATGGAAGCCTCAGGAGTGACTCTGGAGTTAAAGTTATGTTGAAATTTGCACTTAGACCAGCACTAAAATCCCTGTATTTCATACTTAAATTATTACATTTTGTCTCCAAATTTTAAATACAAGAGGGCTGATTCTTGGCTGCATTACAGCACTTATATAGTGGTAAAACTCCACTGAAGTGGTGGAGTTATACTGATCATTACCGCATTTTTATTTTTTTGTTTTGTTTTGTTTGGAGATGGGATGGAAAATCAGTTCCCAATTCTACAGTGAAGAAGGAAATTTTCAGAGGTTTATAGTTTGGTTGGTTGGTTTTGGATTTTTATTTCTTTATTTCAATATATTAACTTTGTCTGAAAGATTCTCAAATACCCATTTTTTTAAAAATTTGCCTCTGGGAATCTCACCTTTTTTGGATCCCAGTAACTGAAGAATCAGTTAACCAAAAAATCCAAACCACTCACACAAATTTTGATGACATCTTACAGGAAGGCCCTTTCCCTATTTGTAAAATTTAACTCAGTCTAAGTTATCCCTCTAATTCATCATAGATTCTCTTCAGCTCCAGCAGGTGAAGCTGACATACTGTTAATTATTGCAGCTGCTTACTGATATTTCCCAGACTGTCTCCCCGACTCATCAATTCTGCTCCTCATCCCTCTCTGCCAACTTGACTGTCCTGGCACACCAGCCAGCAGCACTAAGGATTGTCCAGTATCCCGCACACAATCTCACTTCTCCTCCAGCTCTTCAGAACTTCCTTCTTCCTTTGACCCACCTCCCACAGCTCCCTGAACCTCTGAAAATTAAGCTGCTTTGATTTAGGTTAAATCATTAAGCACGAAGTTTGAAAATGTTGATTGATATGTTTGTGCTTTTATATGAAAGATGCATATCTTAGTGTTATATGTCGCACTTAACGTCATGGGCTAGCGGGTGGCCTTAGAGCACTAATGGTGCAGCTGTAACTTGTGTTAACTCATGACTATACATTCCTGGTTTAAAAGGAGGTTGAGATGACCTGTGCCTTCTCAGAGGCATTCCATCCCTAGACCAGATTAAAGGACTAGTAGTTGCTGGACAAGAGCGGACTTCGCTTATTCTGTTATAGTAGAAAAATGGAATGGGCTGGCAGCCAACAATTCAAAATATGTCTCCTAAAGGATTTCCTGGGGAATTGGTCTACCAGTTCATGCCCAACCTCCAAAAGTAAGATGGGAATTAGGCCAGCCAACTGCATCCTTAAAACATAGGTGGTGGGTAGAAGGCCATTGGTCCTTTTCCCGCCCTTAAAACAACTCAAGATATGGGGAGTCCAACCCTGTTGGCAGTAAGTCAAGTAGCCCATGGGAGGAATGGGCACGTGTGTATATGTGGCCAGAGTAACATTGTTTGGATGGGGAAGGAATTAAGGACTTGATCCAATATGAAGTTTTATTAATATTAATGGAAGTTTGCCTATTGACTTCAGTGGGCTGTTGCTCAGGCCCCATGAAAGGGCCAGATAGTTCACACAGGCATCCACGTATTTAAATCATCATCCAAATTCTGAACAGTATGAGGTTAGTGCATCCCTCACACCTACCTATTGGCAAGGTGGAGGAAGGGTAAAACCAAATAATGTTTTCCTTCACTATCTTTTCCCTGGCTAGGAGCACTTTCTTGGTGTAGCTATACCAGTGAAGTGCTTTTAAATGTGGAGTATAGCTTATTCCAGCCCCCACAAATGAAATAAGCTATACCGGGGGGAGGAGGGGAGGGAGGGGGAACCATAGTTTTACCGGTATAACTGCATCTATAAGAGGGACTTCAGACAGAATAGCTATGTTGGACCTCTGTTTGACATAGCTATGCAGGCAAAAGTTTGTAGATTTGGCCCCTTTCTGTATATGGCATCAGTTCCAGGGATTAGAGGAATCAGTGTTTAAGAGAGCTGTCCTTGGCCAGGAGAATTTGGATATGAAATCATGCTTTGGGGAGTGCTGGGGACTGTAGAGGGAAGCCAATAGGGTGTATGGAAGAGCTCCCTCATATCTCAGACAGGAGATTTAAAAATATTCAGGACCCTAAAAATGATGACAAAAGACAACAAATGCTATCATGCAAGTAACAAACATTACTCATTTGCTCTCATAATACTGCAATGAAGTGCATAAACTTTTCTGTAGAAGCTGAACTACAGAATGAATGG
This sequence comes from Chrysemys picta bellii, assembly GCF_011386835.1. Taxonomy (NCBI): domain Eukaryota; kingdom Metazoa; phylum Chordata; order Testudines; family Emydidae; genus Chrysemys; species Chrysemys picta. Next base: position 186,569,253 of record NC_088793.1, read on the forward strand.
CAAAATCATTAAAAAGAGAGACTAAAATATGAAGAATGGGCTTCTCAGTTTTTACTCAGTCTTTATTCAGACTGTATCCCTAGGGATTTCAGAATTTAGCCCAATAATTTTAGAAACACTATGATAAAAGACTATCAAGGCATTTTAAGGTCATTTTCAGTAATTCATTTAGATCAGCAACTTCTAACTTCTCATGTGATCTACACATACCCATAATAGCATACCTAATACAGCAATGAAGGAACAGACAAAGAAACTCCTCCATAGCACAAATAGGACTTGCCAGTCCACTGTGTTTTCTTTAAAATGTTTTAGAGGATTTGCCATCCAGAATGATAATCTCAGTCAGCAGTAATTTTGATACGTGGCCTATGTAATTTTTAATAATAAGTGACCCTTAAGAGGTCTGGAGATTTGGTTGACGTATCCAAACATATCCACATCTCTTTGGGTTAAAAAATGCATCTCTATGGGCTTTCTAGTAAGATTCTTTGGAATTCATAGTTTCAGTCAGGTCAAACATACCACAAGAAAAACATGTTAACTGCAGTATTTCCACTTCCTTCCCCAGCTGAAATTTGGAAGTGCAGATGTGTAATAAATAAATAAATAGAACACCAAATAGCTAACGCTTGGATTTTCAAAAATTAATGCCTAAATTTAGGCCCCTAAGTCTGTCAGTGCCTACTTTTCAAAAGTGCTGAGCAGCCAGGACTAATGTTGAAGTCAAATTATATTAGGCCAAAACAAATAAGACCAGTATTAGTAGTAAGGCAGAGAATCCACTTCTGGTCCCTGCCAAGACAGGAAGTACAGAGGCATGTGAAAATGGCATGTAATACATTTTAAAATGATATAGAGTTTTCCAAATCTCCAATATAGTTTGTTTCAGGATTTGTATAAAAGTTCATCTTCTTTTATCCAAATACATTCCTAGTAATAAGTACTTGTGTCGAAATGGCTTAGCTGTCAGAATATTCACCTCTGAGTCTAATGCTTATCAGGACAAGCTACATGTCTGTATGTCTGTCTAATGCATTTCTAAAGTGGGCATCACCATAATACCTACGTGCCAGTTTGAATTCTCACCCCTTGCTCATGTGACAGTGCATTTGTTGGGGAAAGCAAAACTGTGCTATGCTGAAGCCAAAATGAGAAACCACAACCGCCTCTGTCCAACTTTGGCAACAGTTCATGTGGAAGTTGATGGCATCTTTTCAGATGAAGTAGTGGATGCATTCCGGTGTCCTGGCTCATGTTCTCTACCTTCATAAAATAGCTCATAATGACCAAGCCTGTGCATGAAATTTTATTGACCACATATTGACAATGGTCACATATAAACGGGGGGAGGGGCACCATCAGTGCCTTGGAAGACCTGACGTACAAAAGTTATGATGAGTGAATACTATTCTATAGTATTCTGCAGAAATTCTAAGAAAGCAGAACTCTTTACATGCAAAAATAACTACGTTCACATAGATTGTAACTAAAAGAGTTATGTGGCAGCAGCCATAGCACTGCCATTTTATTGGCAGCATACGGATTTTAAAACATGATTTGCTCGCAGGTACATAGAGATACATGCTATAAAGAGAATGGATGGATCTGGTCACTTTGGTAAAACTTTCTACGGACAATTACAAAACATGGGTCCAAGTGACATGACACAGGAGCTGAGGGCACTCAGAACATGGTAGGATTGGGCCCTAAATGTGGGTTGCGGATATGGAGTACCCACGCTGCTAGAAAAATATCTTGGTGCTGAAAGCATGTGAGAGAGAAGTTCAGAAGTCAGGTGTCACATTCAGAAAAAAAAGAAAGGGTGAATTATGAATTCATCAAACCATTACTGTATATTGTGATGTTTTCTTTTGTATACAGTATCGATGACTGTGTAGTATGCTCATTGAAAAAGCAGCCCTGGGTAATTGTCAGGGATCTTCATTCTGAGTGCAGGCTCTACTGGAAATTAATTGCTTCAGTGCAATCTGAACCACATCATAAATGTCATGTAGAAGTTGCAGGGAGTGAGGAGGCAATGACAGCTCTATCCGCACTGTTTCATTTAAAGGTGGGTAAAACACACTGCGACAGAAGTGCTCTTCATCAATAATTTAGTCCACAGTGTAAAGCCAAGCCTTGCCAAAGATGCCAGGGGAGCAGCTACCTCCCTGGTTTTAATGACACCAGCAGGGAGGGGTTGAGGGGCCAGCTCAAATCAACATTCATTGCACATCTGGGCATGTCGGCAGATGAAGATATCAAGGACTGAGCTGACAGGACAAAGGGTTGAAAAAGGAAGCGTAACCTAGAAAACCTTTACTTTGAATTCTTTGTATAAATTCAAGGGGGATGACAGTTCCTAAGGTCATCTTATATAATAAAACTTCAGTGATCTACATAGAGAATTTTAACTCTTTCCAACATGTAATCAAAGAAGCTGCAAGTTAAGTTTATATTATTCACTTTATGAATGTAAAATGCAGTATCCTTGATTCTCTGAATAAGACTATTTTAATGAGCAGAATGTTAACATTTATATGCCTGACTTCATCTCAATAACCCTAATTACAGTACCATAGAAGCCCCACTATAGTGCAGGGTCACTGGAGTTTCTATTATAAACCCTTATTTTGGGGGAGTTTAATATATTTGCCATTTCAAAGTATATCAGCCTAAAACTTGGAATATAGTTTGGCAATGCACTTTGTTTTGGGTTTATTTTAAATTACGATTGTCATTTTATAGTAAATTAGTTTCTGTTTCCTCCACAGTGCCCGCTTCTTGCTAAAAAATGTATCTTGATGGGTTTTTGAGAAGATCTACACAAAAGCACAGTTCCATTTTTTAAATGGAATGTGACATGCAGATGACACAGGACAGTACCAAGCTATTGTATATTCACCCCCAGGAGGTTTTGAACTCCTGTAGATACAACACTGCTGAAGCTGTCCTGGTTTGTGATGTCGTCAGAACGCAGGGGTGAGTTTTTAGCCAGTAATATTGTGTTCTGAGTTATGTATGTGAAGTTCATCTTGGGGTGGTTGAGTCAGTGGTAAGCCTGCTAATTATTATATGGTGATATTTAGAACTGAAACTGGAGAAGACAAGCAGGTGACAAAAAAAGTCAGTGCAACAACCTCCTAAACAATCCTCCAGTCTCCAACATTCTCTTTTTGTCTATATAGCAGCAGTGCCAAGAAACAACTTTTTTCATCCCGATCTGGCCAGAAGATGAAGTCTCTTCCTCTTGTATCCTGCCCTTCCCAAAGTGATTCCTGCCTTTGTCAACTCAAGGTTACATTCCTGTAAGGCACTCTCACTGGAGTGATATTTGAGAACTAGGTGGAAGATAGGCAGCTAAGCCAGTTGTATGTCTTTAGGCAGGGTACACTGATAAGAATATCTCCCACCTGTGCTCCTTACTTTCTGCGGGCAGCCAATTCCCTTCTGGGTGAAACTCAAGATGCCTGTCATGACCTACAAAGCTCTAACTGGCCTGGGCCCCTCCACAACTACACTCAGTAAAAAAGCTTCACAAAGTACCACTTCAGTGCGGGCTACTGTGCCCCACAGAGGAGTGCAGATTTTTATTCCAAAAGAGCTTGCAATCAAAATAGATAAGAGAGAGAAACAGGAGCAGACACAAAGTCAGAGAGTGACTTGCCCAAGTCAGAGTCGGTCAGTGGCAGAGCTGGAAATAGGTCCCCTGATACCCAGGGCAGTTGTCACGACTGGGTCATGAGCAGACTGGCCTATCAGGTAAAGACCAGGAGTCTGGCCTAGTGGTCAGAGCAGCAGTGGTGCCTGGTGGTTGGAGCAGGAGTCAAAGTCACTGCCAGGAATCACAAGTCAAGGGTCAGACGCAGAGTACAAAGCAGAGAATGAGAGCAGGGTGTGTTGTAACAACAGGCCAGATGCTACCAGATTCCACAAACAGCCTCCTGGAACTCCCTCCATGCTTAAATAATGTGTCTTGACTAATCAGAGGTCACTGGGGGTGCTGCCAAGCCGGTATTCCACGGGCAGCATTTCCTGTGGTGCTTATTCCCCACCAACCCCCAGGGTTGCTAGTTCATAGATTTTAGCTCTGCCATGGCTAGTGAGTGGTGGCATGGAAGCATCAGTGATCTGGTGCCCTACTATCTGGGTTCTAATCCTCTGAATCCTTATGGCCATGCCCTATCCACTAGTCCCTACTGACACCTTCTCAACATGAACCTCCAACCAAATCTGAAGAGCTGGAAGTAAACCAGCCCCTAGAAACCAAATGGCAGGATCTGCTTTATTAACCAAATCCTGCAGGATTCACAATTCAATTAATTCTCTGGGTTTTCTTCTGAGGTGACAACTTTCACTCATAGATTCAGAGTTAACTGCACAATTCTAGCAGTGTAAAACCTATAGAGCACAAGGGTTGCACAGAGGATGGTGGTGGAAACACAGGTACCGGAGATGCAAAAACAAAAAAGCTAGAAATGTGAATTGTACAACAAGAGGCAATTGCGGACGTAACTTGTGCCACAGCAAAATGATGGTGTTTGCTCATGCAGTAGTATGTTCTGGAAAGGTTAAACAATACAGTCTAGATTGTAATCTGCTCTTGCATGGCCCCTTCATGAGGACAGAGCACGATAGCAGTCCCTGTGTGGAGGAGCTACCTAGTCCTTTCTCCCTCCAAGGAGCAATGTCACAAAAGAGGGACAAGTGGGAAGGAGATGGAGTAACAGTCCTGTCCCACCTCTGCCCCAGCCCACAAGAGCAGGGCTGGTGCTCTCTGTTCAGACAGCTGCCAGACATTAGCATTATAAAATGAAGTCCAACTTTTCAAGTTACACAGTTGATCCCCATATTGCCATGGCCAAGCTCTAGGTCACATGGTGCCAAGATGCTGAACTGTCTTCCCAAGCTCCGTTCAGCCAGCTATCTGACACCAGCATTACAAATGATGCTATGTGGCTAATGCAGTAGTGTTACTATTCCTGCTGGTGGAATAAAGGGAAAAGATGATAATTATCTGAGAGCCTGATTAGGAGGTTGATTGGTTCTTTAAGAGCTTTAAAATAATGTTATTCATGGTAATTGGTAAGGTTATTGAAAAGCCATTTCCAATTGTGCCCTTTGTCTTGGTACCTTAGTTTTGGGGGGAAAGGGGGAACAATGGAATTTTAAAGCAGTAGAAAGTTAAAGCTCCACTTCTTCCCCTGCTGAATTGCAGAAAACTGGGAGCCCTAATTATAGTAAACTCTGATAATAATAACAGATTGCACTACTAATATACATGTGGAGAGATTAAAAGTAAGGGCGTGCATATGCAGTAGAAAAGGATAAGCACAAAGCAGTGTGTGATAGACTTTTCTTCTAAAGTGCCAGACTAAGCAGAGCAATTTAAAGAGTATGGGAAACAAAGTAATACCTTCCTAACAAGCAAGTAAGGGATTAACAGCAGGAAATAGCAGCAGTGTGCTCTTAGGGCTTGATTCTCACTCCATATGTGAGCATTTACACCAGTGCAATATGAGGGCAAAGTAGGTATAAAATGATACTGGATCAGAATGTTTTACACTCACTTTTCACATAAATGACTCCAGAAGCAGGAAAGGCAGTAGAGGACCAGGGCCTTTTAACTGCTATACTCAAAGTGCACTAACTTATTTAATTTTAAATGATCATTGCCAGATCCTAAGCTGGTGCAAATTGGCATAGTTCCACTGATTTAAACAGAACAACACCAATATACACTAACTGGCAATCGGCCCAATTTCCTAGTTTAAACAGTATATAATAAAGTACCCTATTGACAAAATGGGTAATGAAGATTCTTAAGTCTGGTCCTCAACTGGTATAAATTGAAACAGTCAACAGCGCTATATAGCAATTTATATCAGATGAGGATCTGCCTTCTTATTATTTTTCTTATGTTCACGGTGGGGTTACTCCAAAAATAAGTAATTTCTTATATAACCTGAAGATCCAAATTAAATAATGCATCCAAATGATTACCCATCAGGACAGTCAGTTTGAAATTCTAGCCTAAGACCCACCCCCTCATTTCTCCAAAGTAAAACAGTGTGGTCTGAAGGAATGGGCCTGGGTCTGAGCCTGAGATCCGGGAACTCCTGAGTTCTAATCCTGTCTCTTTGATATTGTGCAAGTGATTTAGGGCTAGTCCTCACAAAAAACTCTACAGTTGTAGAGCTAACTCCCTGTAGCACATCTGGTGAAAACACTGTATGCCGTCGGCATAATAAAACCACCTCTATTAGAGGTGGTAGCTGTGTCGGTGGAAGAAGCTCTCCTGCCAACACTGCGCTGTCCACGCTGGCTTAGGTCGGTCACTTCCATCACTGGTGGGGATGGCTTATTCACACCCCTGAGCAACATAAGTTATACAGATATAAGTAGTAGTGTGTACAAGCCCTTATTCTCTGCTGCTTTTCCCCAATCTGTAAAATGAGGCTAATGAATATTTACCTATCTCACTGGAGTTGTGTAAGGTTTGTACAGCACTTTGAACAGGTAAACTTTAGTATTGTGATTAATACAAGGAAGTCATTTTAAAGAAACAATTAATAGTGGCTGTAAGCAGAGTATTTGTCTGTGTCCACAATCAGGGAGCAAGAGGTGCATTCACTCAAATTTGAGAATGCCGCCCTCAGTAGATAAAACATACTGAAAATAGGATACTACTTATTACCTGACAAACAATAGGTTTAATGAGGAATCATTATGAAATAGTAGAAATGCACAGTGGTTTCACTTTTAGCTAGAAATAACCAGTCTGAACCCCCCAAAACCAAATACCCATCATACAGCCCAATAGACTTAATCTGCTATAAAGCCAAATACTTCCCAAAGGAGGTGATCGTTAGTTTGAACATTAATTTCCTTTCCTCTTTTCCTGTGTATCCATTAAGTGGAATAACAAGAAATGTTCATGGCCATAAGGTGTGTTTGATGGAAGGGAGTAAAAGAAAATGGGCAATTAAAAGATGTAAATGATAAACTGTATAACTTCTCAGCTGGCTTGACCAATATGTGAGACTTCTGGGACATGGGCATTTTCTAGTCCCATGTTGAGGTCAGTGAATTGATAAACAGAAGAATGTCAAAAAAAATTTTTTAAAGGCAACATTTTTAATACTCCATCTCTTTCTTGTTCGCTTACATTTGCAAAACATGTTTCTTGAATGGTTTTGAAGCCCAACATATAAAAGCTGACTATTTATATATTTGATTCTTTAAAGGCAATTAGGAATACAAAGCAGATGGTACAGCATTGTAGATTTCCCTTTTCATATTGCTTAAACACTAGAGATCAATAAGTCTAATATAAACAGATGATTTCCATAGCAGGGTTTATAATTAGCTGGCACTGAATGTGTCCAAACTCTAAAATAATTAGCAGAAGCATGTGGCACACCATTAAAACCTTGTGGCTTGTCTGCATTTACATTTATAATTATTAAAGTTAATTATGATGCTTGTGGTGTGGTTCCAAGCTCCTTTACAACTTAGATTAAATATTATTTTCAGTCCCACTTCTTCCTTTTGTAACCTTCCTTAACCCACCTACCCCACCCCACTCCGTTCCCAAAATGCAGCATTCTAAGAGCAACTCCCTTCAGTAGGAAAAGAGAGTTTATTCTTATAGGAGCAACCTGCATTTTTCTCACCCACCAGATGTTATTCTGCCCCAAAGTTTTGTTTTTAAAGGGAACATTGCACAAGAGAATTGGATAACACACCATTTCGATAACATAGTTCCCAATTAGAGATTAAAATGTTAGAGTTGTCTAAGAAAATTAATACACCTGGGCCTGACACCATTTCAACTGGGATACATGAAGAGGTAGTATGTGGAAACAAAGCCCACGGTCATTTTGGTTAGGTGGCACATGTAAATGACAAACATCTGAATAAATCAAACAGAATATTCTTATTTTTATACTACCTAATCATCTGGTTGGTGCATACATAAGACTCCCATTGGGAGTTATTCACATATAAGATAGCAGGGAGATCTTGCACAAAGGTCACATATTGTGCAATGATTTGTGAAGGTCTTATCTGGATTTACATGTCTGTTCCCACAATTATGCCTGCAGCCATACATGCAGGACATTGCATATTTTCCCTATTTAGTCTTTCACAAAGATTATTTGCACACCATTTTAGTAAGACAATCTGGGCCACATCCAAAGCCCAGAAACAGTCCCATTGTCTTCATTAGGCTTTGGAACATACCCTTTTTCAACTACTGACTTGTGCTAATGGAAATCACACTTTTTCTCAATTGTTTTCTAGTGTGTGTTCAAGGCAAGCTCCAACAGAGCATCCTCAAAGGGTGTGAGGACAGTGGAGACAGGGCTATAGCCCCAGACTCCTCCACAAAAGCATGCAAAGATTCAGCAGGGGGTGTTCTATCTTGTGCTCCCCTACATCCTGTGGAGGAATCATGCCAAGCTCAGTGCATCTGGAAGATCCTGCACGGATAGAGTGTTTCAATTGCCTGTCCCCTTACAGAGATATAAAATCACCTCTTGTACAATTATTAGAGAGTTGTTGCTCTGTGCAGTTCAGAAAGGAATAGCTCCAGCTCTCTTATGTATCAGTTTGCACCTATAGAATTTTGCCTCCTGATCCCCATAAAGGTCTTTATTCTTTTAATCTGCCAAACCACTAGATGTACTTTGGGTGCTAACATAAATGATTGTACGGTGGTCCTTCTTGTTGTAATGTATTACATGTTATGAAACCTCAGTTCTGAGTCAAGGATTAAATCTAAAGTTGACAGAACTGGAGCTGTCCCTGCAATTTTTCTCTAAAAATTATCATTGTGTGACAACAGTCATGAGTCCACCCTCCCCCACTTATGTTTGAATGGTGCAGAATGTTATGCTGATAGATGTTCACATGTTTGAAAATGCCACCAGCAACTAAAATCTAGGAGTATGAGCCACATGCATGCACCATCCCAAGACTATGGACAAAGACCATGAAAAAGGCCAGGCTCTGCTCTAAATTAAGCTAATGCAAATAAATAATAATTATTATTAATTTATTAGTATTGTTGTTGGTGGTTGTTTTTGTATCACCTAGGAGCTCTAGCCTTGGACCGGGACCCTATAATGCTAGGCAGTGGTTTGAGCATTGGCCTGCTAAACCCAGAGTTGTGAGTTCAATCCTTGAGGGGGCTATTTAGGGATCTGGGGCAAAATCAGTACTTGGTCCTGCTAGTGAAGGCAGGGGGCTGGACTCGATGACCTTTCAAGGTCCCTTCCAGTTCTATGAGATAGGTATATCTCCATATATTATTATATTAATAAAAAAGGTGGCTCATATCCCAAGAAGCTCAAACTCTAGGTATAAGACAATCTGAAACAGTGGGGGAATACAAGAAAACAATGAGACAATATTGGTCAGCAGGCTAGTTAAATCACTGGAATTATTATATACATATTAATATTACTAAGAGCAGAATATGGCTCAGTACTGTCACTGTTTACCGAAAAGGGGCATGGAGTCTGTTTATATCAAACTTTAACACTCCCTGTCCCCTCCAAAATGAAAAATAAAGAAAAAGAATTTCACCATAGTCAAAGTGGGTTTATGACTGCCCTTCCAGAAACAGAGCCCTCTATCTTCAGACACTGAAATCTTCACGCAAATATTTCGGTTTCTGAAATTATGAAGAATATCTTATGTATACTGCAATAAAACCCACTTCTTCTCCTTGTATATCTATGTTCTCTATGTAACAGTGTGTCCATCAAGACTTCTTGGCCCACATTCTTGTTTCCTCTGGCTCAGGCCAGACCTGGAGATGTCTGGAATGTGACAAGATAGTATTAACCTGCCAACTCTATTCTGTTAGCAAATTTATTTTCTTCTCCTAGACTGATGATAAAAATGTCATGGTGTGATGCTTTAGCAGGCCCAAGAGCTGCCCACCTACAGCTGCAGGGCTTGAATAGAACTCGGAGCCAAGAATACCATAAGGAAAGCAGACAGTAACTCCACCAACTTTGCTCCTTCTGCATTGCTCATTCTCCTGCTAAATGATGCAATGTGACCCCCCTCAGGGATTCCGAGTCTGATCATGTTTTTCTCACTATATTTTTCTTTTTTACTTCCTCCTTCCCCTTGACTAATGCATCCCAAACTGCTGAATTTTTCATGAAAGAGATAATATCATTGTACACAAGATAATGGCATTCAAATACATCCATCTGCTTGTTAGTGCTGACTACATCGAATGTGATTCTTCTGAAGGAATATTCACCATAAAAATGTGGGTTTTTTTTTCTTTTGCGGTGTAATATCTGCACATTTTCATAACTGAACTACAAAAATTCCCTCACACCTTCCTCAGATACCAGAATAAAATCAACTGAAAAATTAAGACATGCACCCTTGGGGTCTTGCCCAGACAAAAGTATTTCCTCCTTTCGGAGATGCATTAAAAATCCAGCCAGCTTTTATAAGAAAAGTTGCTTTCTCTCAATAAACAGTATCTTGTTTCAGGGATGAAATGCTGTATATCACTGGTTTGCTTTTTTTAACTAGCCTAAAAGTTTTCAAATGTGTTCTTAGCTTCATGTGAAGATTAGCTCCAAAGATATCCAGCCTCATTCCTCTATAAAAACTGCCTATACTAACTTGTTTAATTCATTTTATCAAATCATGTTTCGGTTATCCCCGCAATACAAAGTAAGACCCTTAAACATTTAATATTCAATTACAGGGAAACTAAAAAAAAATCTCAGAAGTAGGCCAAATGAATATGTTTACTGAATTTCAGATGCTTTAGATAAAAGACAACAATGGTAAGATAAAAGCCATCTATTGATTTTATACATAGTGAAGTGTATTAGCTTATTTTTCCATTGACTGTATAAAGTTTCATTTCGGCAAATAGAATACTCTACTTCAGTATAGAAATATTTAGATTTATAACTGGTGTGATTTAAAATTTGGGATGCTCCTGAGTTTCAACCATCTTGGATTGTTATTCTAATGCCTGTAGTTTAAATAATCACTGCAGACTTAAATTCAATCGGTTACTCAGTCCCTGTTGTGCATTCTTCACTTCAAATGGCAAATACAGCAATTAAGAGAAGTAGTAATTAATATCCTTGATCAGACTATTTTCTTCACTCCTACCTTCATTATATCCTATCTTTATATGGACAGGAGGGGTGAGGAAACCAGCCATTTTGTAGGCACCTTTGTTGGAGGGAAAACCTACATAAATGGGTGTATCTTACACTGTACACTAAAAGGAGTGAGACTTGAGGGTATCCTGATCTCTAAGGGAGTTCCAGAGCTGAGGGTCCTCTGCCCTCCATTTCATGCCTGGATCCCATGAGTTTTGCCTTGGACTCTGACCACTGTCACTGCCCTACAGATTGTAGCATTCTCAGCAGGGTGGAAAGAGAAATTGTTTCAGTGGTAGTCAGGCCTAACCCACTGAAGGCTTTCAAGATGAGAACTGGAAGCTAAATTCATCCCTGCATTAGCACCTACAGCAGCAAAGGAATGGAGGGGAGGCAGCTCACACCTCTTTTATTCTATCAGTGTGGGGTTGAGCCTCCAGGTCTGGCTACAACCAGAAGGAAATAAACACATTTGGATGAAAAGCAATTGGTTCAAGCTCAGAGTGGCTGCAGAACTGGACTAGCTTTATGTAACATAAATAATTCACTGCTCTACAGCCAAAATGCTTCTGAAATAAATGTAGTCAAACTTTACTAATTCTGGGTCACTGAGAATGAAAATGATGCTTAAAATTGTTGATTGGCTCTAGTTTTCAAGATATGCTATTGGGTCAGTATATTCCCTTGACTTGGGAATGGCGGAGGATAAGTTAGTTATTTAAACCAGAAATGACTAAAATACATCTTTGACTGGATCTATGAATAAATCTATGACTGGGTTTGGACAGTACTTGCTTTTTAGGCAAAATAATGAATGATGCAATCTGAAGCTGGTATTGCGTCATACATGCTATGAATTGCATCATGTTATTCCTAGAAGTCATGGATGATGCAATCATAACGAAGCTTACATCACTCTGCTGAACAAATTGCCCTATATCAGCTCTAGAAATCATACAGTGCCGTGCTCTCAGTGTTTGATTTTACAAAGGGACACATTTCTGTTTAGCCAAAGTGAGGAGAGATGCCTCGTACTTGTGTGAACAGTGCAGATAACTTCTGCTATGTTTGTGGTGAAGTGACTTTTGCATCACAAAAGCGCAGTATAACCACTATGGTTAAAAAAGCCTATCACCTTTATTTTGGCTGCAAAATTGGAGATCAGAAAAAGAGGTGGGCCCCACACATATGCTGCAACACTTGTGCAACAAATCTTCACCAGTGGTTGAACAGGAAAAGGAAATCTATGCCTTTTGCAGTGCCAATGATTTGGAGAGAGCTAACAGATCACACCAGCAATTGTTACTTCTGCATGGTGCCTCCAGTTGGGAAAGGTGTGTCAAAGAAGAAAAAGTGGACTGTGCATTATCCAAACATTCCATCAGCTATACGCCCAGTACCCCACAGAGAAGGACTGCCGGTTCCTGATGCACCAGAATCATTCTCACTTGAGTCAGATGAGGAAGAGGAAGAGGATGAAACTTCTGGTCCTGAACCATCAATGTCACAGGACCCACATTTTCTCCCATCCTCCTCCTCTGAACCACACCTCATAACACAAGGTGAACTGAATGACCTTGTCAGGGATTTGGAACTACTCAAGAGTAAGGCAGAGCTGTTGGGCTCCAGACTACAGCAGTGGAATCTCCTGGCAGGTGATGTTAGGGTTTCCATGTTCCGTGACCGTCAAAAGGATCTTGTCCCATTCTTCTTCATGGAAGGTGATCTTGTAGCCTGCAGCAACATCGATGGTGTGATGGCAGCCCTCAACATCATTCACGATCCAGATGAGTGGAGACTGTTCATTGATTCATCGAAAACGAGTCTTAAAGCTGTTTTACTGCATAATGGCAATGTTTTGCCATCAATTCCAGTTGGTCATGCAGTCCATATGAAGGAAACCTATAACAACATGAAACAACTTTTGAGGTGCATAAACTATGACCAACATCACTGGCAGCTTTGTGGCGATTTGAAGGTTGTTGCTCTCTTGCTTGGTCTGCAGACTGGATACACAAAGTACTGCTGTTTTCTCTGCGAATGGGATAGTCGTGCAAGACATTCCCACTACATCAAGAAAGATTGAGCTCCACTCTGACAGTCATTGGAGCCTGGGAGGAAAAGTGTTCATCATCCACCACTTGTTGAATCAAGGAAGATTTTGTTACCACCCTTACACATCAGGCTGGGTCTGATGAAGAACTTTGTCAAGGCCATTGACAAAACCCAAGCAGCTTTCAAGTACCTCCGTGGAAAATTTCCAAGGTTAAGTGAAGCTAAGATAAAGGAAGTTGTCTTTATTGGTCCTCAGATTCGTGAACTTCTTCGAGATCATGCATTTGACCATGCACTGCGTGGCAAGGAAAAGACGGCATGGAAAGCCTTCCAGTTAGTGGCAATAAATTTTCTCGGAAACAACAAGGCAGACAACTACAGGTTGTTGGTGGAAAACCTCCTCAAGGCATACAAAAGCCTTGACTGCAACATGTCACTAAAGATATATTTTTTGCACTCTCATCTAGATTTTTTTCCACCGAACTGCGGAGCAGTGAGTGACGAGCACGGCGAGCAATTTCACCAGGACATTGCAACAATAGAGAAACACTATCAGGGCAAATGGAGCCCATCAATGCTTGCAGACTATTGCTGGACAGTGACAAGAGATGCTCCATTTAATGAATACAAGAGACAAGCCAAGAAGCGCCGAGTAGACACTGAATAGTACTAAACTATGTACATAATAGTTTTTTGCCTTTTGTTTCATAATAAATTTTATTTCTATAATCCTTTTGCTGATTTTTAAAGTGTTACATAAACAAGACAGGTGAAATATTATCATGTAAAGCAACCATAAACACATGAAAAGACCTAGGTTTACAATTTATGATTAAAACTCTACTATCTACACAATATACATAGACATAAAATGTAAAAACTTAAATATCTTAGAAACAGTAGCCAGTTGTTTTAATTGTCATATTTGAATTCAGCACATCAAAATACATAATAAATAGCACATTTTATCTCTGAAGCAGACGACTTCTCAAAAATTGTAGGCCAGTGTAATCCTTTCTTGATTTTGTTTTCACAGAGTTCCACTGAAGCTTTGTTTCACACCATTACCTGGACTTTCATTCAGCTTCTCAAAAAGGACTTTAATCTAAGTTTTTAGTGCAAATACTTCAATGAAACACACTGTTCAGCAGTAATATAATTATGTTTATTAAAACTGAGAGAGAAAACAAAGAAATAGTTAACATCATTACTGGTAGTAGCCCTTTGCCTTAAAGGTGATTAATAAAGAAAGAGCTTTAGTGGACCAGCATCTGTCTAAAATCCAGATCACAGGCCATTCCATGGGTTAGGCAGAGATTAGCAGTGTAGTTTATTATTTGTGTCTGTAATCCCTTCACTCTGTAACTATTCTTTAAGAAGTATCCTTCTCCTTTGTTGGTGAGTAATAGAGCTGAATGAATAATACTAAAAACTTTCCTTAAATATTCATGTAAATTTTAAAATTAAGTCACTTCAACTGTATTTAAGGAAATCATGATTTGCTCACGGATGCTCAGTGAGTAGAACAAGAGACTAAAATTATTCAAACAAATTTTCTGTTGTGAATTGTTCCCTCAGCAATGTTGACCAATAATTCTCCCTGCAAAACTTCCTGCATCAGCTGTTACTTTTACTGCCAAACTAGTTGCTTACTGCTGTAACTTTCCACATGTTGATGTGCATATCACAATGGGCGAGGTTCTTTTTCTGGACACTTGAATCTCTTCTTCTGTCTAACTTTTGATCTTCTGCCCTATGAAACTAAACATTCACTATACAACATTTTCTATGGGAGCCATGTGTCCTAAATACAGAGGGCATGTCCATTCCAGTAAAGCAGTGCTTTTATAACCATTGTGTCAGTGCCATCTGTGCAATCTCTTTGGAAAATCTCATTATTTGCGATTCTTATCTTGCAACTTGATATGCATAATAGCTCAAAGGTGCTGTTGATGGAATTTATCCAGCTCTTTGATGTGCCAGCCATGACTTGTCCATGTTTCACAGCCATGGAGTAATGTAGAAATTAAAAATGAACTTTGGTGTTTTGTGGATACCATACTGGTGTCAGATTATGATACAATATGGCATATGCATGGAGGGACTTTTAAACAAGCATCTGATTTCTTGGACATTAACAGAATGCTTGACAGAAAGTCCTTAAAAGCAAATCAAAATGCATTACCCATGCTACTTCAGTAGCATTGATTCTGATGCTAAATCTTACATATGATTTTTCAGCTATGGATAGGTGTGTAACCTTGCTTTTCTTCAGACTGACAATAAATCTGTAGATTTTAGCTGCCACAGCAAATTTGTTGGTCATGAACTAGGGGTCTTCTGTAGTGTGTGAAACAAAAGCAAAACCACCTGCATAAAGAAGTTTACATATAACCTTCTCATTTAGTTTTCTGGAGGCCTTCAATCTGCTAAGGTTAAAGAGCTTGCCAGATGTTCAAAATTTAATAAATATTCCTGGCATCATGTCTCTAGTGGCATCATCAATCATTACTACAAAGAACGTTCCAAAGCGACTCTGTGCCAAAATACACCTTTGCTTGACTCCTTTTGCTATTACAAATGGCTCCAACAGAGTGCCAAGCACAGAATCTATCCAGCCTACCATTGTGTAGATGATAGATAATTTCGTGAAATTTTCTGGACATCCAAATGTTGCCAGGCATTTTCACAGTCCTAGAAGTCTGACAGGGGTAAAAGCTTTCGTAGGTCAATAGAGGTTTGTTACATTTTATTTTGGTCCTTACATTTTTCCTGCAATGCTGAGGAACAAACAGCATGCTATTGTTACTTCTTTCTTCTTAGACACTAAACATGTCACCTCAGTATTTGTGATTCTCTTATTGTATCCTATTAGGGCATGGCACTTTTCCATAAATCAGTAGTCATATGCAATGTATATTTATCTGTATATCAGACTACTAGAAAATTTAAGGCTGTGCTTTTCAAAAGAATATAAGAGAGCATCAGATTGATATAGATATAAAGGACCTACAGATTTTTAAAGTATTTCAGCACCTAAAGGTGCAGATGGGTGCCGAGTGGAACATTCAAAAGTACCTAACTCCCATTGATTTCAAGGAGAATTAGGTACCTAAGAACATAAGAATGGCCATACTTGTGACCAGGCTGCATTCAGAAAGAGTTTCACACCTTTTTGAGTAACTAACAGCATGCTGATCAAGGATGAAAATGATGCTTGAGAGGGAATGATCAGAACAGGGCAATTTCGAGTGATCTATCCCTTGCATGTCCAATCCCACCTTCTGGCAGTCAGAGGCTTAGGAACACCCATAGCATGGGTTTGCATCTCTGACCTTCTTGGCTAATAGCCATTGATGGACCTATCCTTCATGAACTTATCAAATTTTTTTTAACCCACTTATGCTTTTGACCTTCACAACATCCCCTGGCAATGAGTTCCACAGATTGACTATGTGTTGTGTGAGGAGGTACTTCCTTATATTTGTTTTAAACCGGCTGCTTATTAATTTAATCAGATGACCCCCTGGTTCTTATATTATGTGAAGGGGTAAATCACACTTCCTTATTCACTTTCTCCATATCATTCATGATTTCATAGACCCCTATTATATCTCCCCTCAGAAGTCTCTTTTCCAAGCTGAACAGTCCCAGTCTTTTTAATCTCTCCTCATATGGAAACAGTTCTATATCCCTAATCATTTTTGTTGCCCTTCTCTGTATTTTTTCAAATTCTAATATATCTTTTTTGAGATGGAGCAACGAGAACAGTGTGCAGGATTCAAGTGTTGGCATACCATGGATTTATATAGTGGCATTGTGATATTTACTGTCTTATTATCTATTCCTTTTTTAATGGTTCCTTACATTCTGTTAGCTTTTCTGATTGCCACTGCACATAGAGCAGACATTTTCAGAGATCTATTCACGATGACTCCAAAATCTCTTTATGGAGTGGTAACAGCCCATTTAGAACCCATCATTTTGTGTACAGAGAGGGGATTATGCTTTCCAATGTGCATTACTTGGCATTTATCAACATTTAATTTCATCTGCCATTTTGTGGCCCAGTCACCCAGTTTTCTGAAATCCCTTTTTAACTCTTGTCAGTCAGCTTTGGACTTAACTATCTTGCGTAATTTTGTATCATCTGCAAACTTTGGTATCTGACTATTTATCCCTTTTTCCAGATCATTTACGAATATGTTGAATAGTGCTGGTCCTAGGACAGACCCCTGGGGGGACACCACTATTTACCTCTCTCCATTCTGAAAACTGACCATTTATTCCTACCCTTTATTTCCTATCTTTTAATTAGTTACTGATGCATGAGAGGATATTTTCTCTTATCCCATGACAGCTTATTTTGCTTATGTGCCTTTAGTGAGGGACCTCATCAAAGACTCTCTGAAAGTGCTCCACTTAGGAAGGAAAAATCAGTTTCACACATACAGAATGGGAAGAGTACGGCAGAAAGGGATCTAGGGGTTATAGTGGACCACAAGCTAAATATGAGTCAACAGTGTGATGCTGTTGCAAAAAAAGCAAACATGATTCTGGGATGTATTAACAGGTGTGTTGTGAGCAAGACACGAGAAGTCATTCTTCCGCTCTATTCTGCTCTGGTTAGGCCTCAGCTGGAGTATTGTGTCCAGTTCTGGGCACCGCATTTTAAAAAAGATGTGGAGAAATTGGAAAGGGTCCAGAGAAGAGCAACAAGAATGATTAAAGGTCTTGAGAACATGACATATGAAGAAAGGCTGAAAGAATTGGGTTTGTTTAGTTTGGAAAAGAGAAGACTGAGAGGGGACATGATAGCAGTTTTCAGGTATTTAAAAGGGTGTCATAAGGAGGAGGGAGAAAACCTGTTCATCTTAGCCTCTAAGGATAGAACAAGAAGCAATGGGTTTAAAC
The DNA here is from genome assembly GCF_011386835.1 of Chrysemys picta bellii. Classification (NCBI taxonomy): domain Eukaryota; kingdom Metazoa; phylum Chordata; order Testudines; family Emydidae; genus Chrysemys; species Chrysemys picta. The sequence goes on from NC_088793.1 coordinate 186,587,384, forward strand.
TGCAGCAAGGGAGGTCTAGGTTGGACATTAGGAAAAAGTTCCTAACTGTCAGGGTGGTTAAACACTGGAATAAATTGCCTAGGGAGGTTGTGGAATCTCCATCTCTGGAGCTATTTAAGAGTAGGTTAGATAAATGTCTATCAGGGATAGTCTAGACAGTATTTGGTCCTGCCATGCGGGCAGGGGACTGGACTCGATGACCTCTCGAGGTCCCTTCCAGTCCTAGAATCTATGAATCTATGAATCTATGACTCCAGGCAGGGAGCTTGGGGCTTTGGCCAGCTTGGGGCTCCTCTGACCAAAGGGAGATCTCGGGGCTCCTCTGGCTGAGGGGGAGGGGTCTCGGGGCTCCGGCCGCAGGGGAGGGGGTTGTCTCGGGGCTTCAGCCGGCGTGGGGCTCATCCAGCCAAAGGGTGGTTTTGGGGCTCCTCTTGGTGGATGGGTCTCAGAACTCCAGCCATCGGGGGCAGGATCTTGGGGCTCTGGGTGGGGGGACAGGCAGAAGGGATGGAGCCGGGGCTAGCCTCCCCGAAGGGAGGCTCAATCCGTCGCCTATGTTGTATAGTCTCCTCCTTTCCCAAAAGGCTACCCAGTTCCTAATAAATCTATAACACTCCTCCCTACACCATCACCTCATCCACTCACTGAGACCTTGCAGTTCTGCTTGTAACTAACCTTGAGAGTGGAACTGGAAGCATTTCAGAGAATGCTGCCATGGAGGTCCTGGACTTTAGAACATTCCACTAGACACCTATATGCATTTTTAGCCACCTAAATACCTTTAACAATCTGACTCTTAGTTCCTTTGACTTTCAATGTATTTGGGCGCCTAACTCTCATAGGCATTTTTGAAAATACCAGCCTTAAACTAAAGTTCAAAAACTGCCCTAAATTGACATCAATGGGTCTATACCACCTTATACAAGGGCAAGGTTTAGCCCTAACACATTTGAAGGGTTCTTCTGAATGACGAAGTTGGACGTCTAAGGGCTGGTCCACACTAACCCCCCACTTCGAACTAAGATACGCAACTTCAGCTATGTTATTCACATAGCTGAAGTGGAAATATCTTAGTTCGAACTTACCACGGGTCCACACGCGGCAGGCAGACTCCCCCGTCGACTCCGCATACTCCTCTTGCCGAGCAGGAGTACCAGCGTCAATGGCGAGCACTTCCGGGATCGATACGGGATTGATTTATCACATCTAGCTAAGACACGGGGGAGGGATAGCTCAGTGGTTTGAACATTGGCCTACTAAACCCAGGGTTGTGAGCTCAATCCTTGATGGGGACACTTAGGGATCTGGGGCAAAATCAGTACTTGGTCCTGCTAGTGAAGGCCGGGGCTGGACTTGATGACCTTTCAGTTCTAGGAGATGGGATATCTCCATTAATCTATTATTTATTTATCAATTCCAGAAGATCGATTGCTTACCGCCGGACCCGGAGGTAAGTATAGACATACCCTAAGAGAATTTAAGATACAGTAGTTGGCTTCAATAGAAGCACTATAGACAGAATGACTGCAAATTTAGCCCTAGAGCAGTGATACTCAGACTGAGACTCGCGAGCCTCAAGTGGCTCTTTAATGTGTCTCCTGTGGTTCTTTGAAGCACGTGATATTAAAACACTGTGTGATTTAATTATTAACCAATCTAAATTATTAACCAGTCACATTGCTTTTACTATGTTATTAACCCATTAAGTTATCAACTTATTTATTTATAACGTATTTATTAACTTATTTGCTGTGAAAAATAATATGTACTACTATAGTACATTCACTACTATAGTAAACAAAACAATGAATTCACACTACTGTGGCTCTTTTGGGTAATATGGATTGCTAATTTGGCTCCTAAGTCTGAGGATCGCTGCCCTAGTGTATTTAATGTAAATAATCCTCTACTGTCTCTTCCATTAGAGCTTTAGCTTTCTCCTAGCAATTCGCACCATTACATGTACTTCTGATTGGCTTCCTAAGAAATCTTTCTCCTTAGTTTTTTGTACAAACATTTTAGTCACAACAAAAATGATATTTAATAAACAGAGAGAGGAAAAAAAGGAAGTTGCCTTGTATAGCTTCATTATAAAGCCTATACAGTAGAATTTTTTACTAAGTATTGATTTGGGGAACCTGTGTTTATGTCTGAATGGACATAAAATCTAGATTTGTGAACTTCTAATATCAAATTAGTGCACAGAAACCAACTATCCATCTTGCGAAGACAGATCAGATTCTACAGGGTATATAAATGGCAAAATAGGTTACTTGGGCTAAAACTGGCTCTCCCAAAAACTGTAACATGCTTTGAGCCATATTGACTCCTGTGAGTTAACAGTCAGGGTAATTAACCATTGAAATAGTTTACTGCAGAAATGTGATGGATTCTCTATCACCTGAAGTCTTTAAATCAAGGTTGGATGCCTTTCTGAAAGATATGCTCTAGCTCAGCCACAAGTTACTGGTCTGATGCAGGAATTACTGTGTGAAATTCAGTAGCTTAGTTTATGCAAGTGGTCAGACCAGATAATTATACTGGTCCCTTCTGTCCTTAAAATTTATTAATCTGCGAGGATGCAGAGAAGAGAGAGTGTGCAAGGAGCTTAAACCTACCTGTGTAGCCTGCATAAGTGTCCGCCACAGGCGCCATCCCTGCATTTGGGGAATGCCAGGAATTCTCCCTATGTGCATCCAATGGAATACAAGACACCCTTCAGGAGACTGGGGAGAATCAGAGCATTGGCCTTGCCCTCACTCTACTGTGACAAAAAAGCTGGTTAGGAGCATTGGAGGGCAGCAAGATGCACCATCCTAATGGATGTTACAGTCTGCGCCTCCTCTGTACATACGAAGGCGCTGAAAGAGGGATTGTTTCTCCTGTGACACAGTCTTCCATGGCACTTCCCCTGGGGCAGTGCCCCACCTCTCCTGCGGAGGCTTAACGTCCATCACACATAATTTGACCCTTGATCAGCAAGCTGTTTGTTACTTTAAAGGGTGTAAAATTTGGTCCACATCCAAGAAAACCTCATCCTTATAACCAAATGCCCTGCTGTGGTGTATACAAATGTACCAGCACCAAGAGGAAAAACACGAACTTTTAGAAAGTATTTTTTTTATCAACAGAACCAAATGCTCACTACAGGCAGTGATTACTAAGTATGGATTACACTTCATGCCTTATCAACAGGCATGTAAAAAAATTAAAATTTATCTAACACAGTTTTGTAACATATGCAGAAAGGGAAGAGCAATATCCCATTAGGAGAGAACTATTGCCCTTTATATGTCTGTGTTTCTTTACAAATGAGATAACATGTAGGTGAATCCTGTCATTCTTATAACACAGACACTAACTCTCTTTTCTTTTTATTACACAATTTATCTTTAATGCGGCAGAGAAGCATCCAAATAACTGAAAGTGCTTTAATGGATGTTTGAAGTTGATATACATTTTTGTTTACTTTGGTAAATATCAGAAGTTATCTTGGCATGGATAAAAACATATTCTCAGCTTTACATGCAATTAAAGGGTATCTTTTTCACTTACTATAGTGAGAAACAAAGTATGGTTCAAATTGTCCATGGATGCATGGAGGTCAAAAGGAACTTTGCATGTGCATCCAAGGGAAGAATTTGATGTCAGGCATCTATTTACCCCACATCGAATCAAATCCCATGCATCTGGACTTCAGGCTGTCGGGGTCAGGAAGGAATTTATTCCCTTGCTACACAATTAGTTTATTAATTATATTATATTATATTATATTATATTATATTATATTATATTATATTATATCATTAATTATTATTATTATTATGATTATTATGATTTTGTCTTTCTCTGAAGCATCAAAGATTGGCCACAGAATGAGAGATGGGATACCCAAAGGGTGGACCAGTGCTTGGAGGTGGTACAGAGAATCTTCTTTCTAGGTCTTGCTCTCATATTCAGGGTCACACTGATTGCCAGATTTGGGGTCAGGAAGGAATTTTCCCTAAGTAAGATTGGCAGAGACCGTGGAGAGTTTTTTCCTTCACAGGGGGTGAGGGTCACCTAGGCGTATCTCACCTACTCAATTCCCTACCATTGCAGGGGCTTCAGGAATTGGTTGCACCTCACTCTCTCCTGTTCTCTGCCTGTGGCACATTATTTATTTTCCTGAGGATTGAAATGTTTTCGTCTAACTAAGGAATTTGGGCTCAATACAGAGGTATCTGAGTGAATATTAATGGCCTGTAATATACAGGAGCTCAGACTAGATGATCTAATGGTCCCTTTCTGGCCTTAAACTCTATGAAACTATTAAACATACATACATGACTTTCATTAATGTTCCGATGCCATGAGGGAAAAATAGAGTTCTACAAGTCTGAGCTATATATACAGGAGGGTTTGTTTTGTGTTATGCCAGTTCCCATTGACACTGCATTATGGTCAAATAACCCACAGATGTGTGGGTGAAAGCATCTCATACAAAGATATTTTTAACCATCATTTTATTTTCATATGAACATTTATGGTGCTGGTAATAAACTCCCTAAGAGCAGACAGAAAAGTGTGCTTGCTTTAAACTGGTTAGATTGCTCTTCTCAGCTTTAATTCCTCAGGGTCTTCTTTTTGTGTTTAAATAAAAATTAAGCCTACTTTAAGGAAATTTAAATGAGTGCTTTGGGATACTTGAACACATGACATATAGTGAGATGTATTAGACTGTGCACTAACCTTCAAATGAAAGTAGGGCAGCCCCATTGCTTAAGACACATAAACCTGGTGTGAATGTAGCACTAAAGAATGTACTATAGGAAGCATTCCTGCATTTACAAGGAAATGGAAAATCTGACAGCTTGCCTACCTAAAGTTAGAAAATTAAATCCATATTTAAGCCCTTGTATGAGTAACGTGGTTATCAGAGGTGCTGAAAGACATAATCTGATGACCACAACGGGTTCTCAGCCCCCTTGAAAATCAGGCCATTTATTGAGAAGCCTGGATTTTCACTTACTATTGTTACCTAATTTTAGGCATCCAAGTTCTACAGTTTTGGCCCAAATCACCTAAATCCACCACTAATATCTATGATTCTATAAACAAGTTGATGGATTTTAATGTGACAATTCTGAACAAGGGACATGCAGAGTTTTATGTATCATATTTTTCTTTAAATTGTATTTATGCTTAGATTTATATTCGATGCCCATACCAGGGCTCTGAGCAAATGAACAGCAAATGACCATACTTAATATAAATTTGCCACTGCCAATTAAGCAAACTGACAAAACAGAGTTATAAATGCCAAATCCTGATCCCAGCATACAGTCTGAGCAAATGGGGTGTGCACAAGGGGCCAACATGACATAGAAGCAGCTGGGTAATGACTCAGAGAACTGTATCACCCCTCTGAAAAAATGTTGGTATCCCTCTGCTGGGAGTTTGGCCAATATATCTTCATAGTCACATACCCACTTGCCCCATTCTGCCAAAAATCCCTCCACCACAGGACCATTACAGAGCCCTCCAGGGAGCTGTGCTCTTTGGCATCAGAAGGTTGTGCAATCTCTATGCCCTAGCCCTTTCCATGAAGTAACTAGCTTGGTAATTTTTTTTAAATGGTGACCACTGTACACAATATAGAATAGAACAGAACAGATCTTTGCAGGCTCTACATGAAAAAATCCTCAGCACTGTTGAGCAATGGAGCCTCTCCGAGAGGAAGGAGAAGAGCTTCTGAAACATGACTTCACCCAAACCTGCTAGGATGTGTAAATGAATGAACAACAATAGTAGAGCTGATCAAAAACAGAATTTCTATTCCACAGGAGATTCCAGTATTTGGACATTTGTTTTCATTACAAAGTTGGATAAAAAGATGAAATATCAAGACTTTCCAGGGAATAAAAAGTTCTGAAAAATTATGATTCCGACATGTCAAATTGTTTTGTTTAGGAGGGAACGAAACATTTTCAGATTCTCAAATCAAAATTATTTATTTCAGTTTGTCAGTCTGAAATTAAATATTTTATTATGTTTCAGGCTGACATTAAACTCTGCTTCCACAGAGCCACCAGAGCATATCATGGGAGATGTAGTCTAACCAAGGAGCTGAGCCCATAGAGGAGTATGGGAATATGTGGGACCCAGACATACAACTTCCATGAGGCACATAGCAGCTCAGACAAAAGCAGAGATTAACTCAAAATGTGATATGTGCCATCATGTCCCAGCAATGCCCCTCTACCATGTACATTGGCCAAACCGGACAGTCTCTACACAAAAAATAAATGGAGACAAATCAGACATCAAGAATCAAGAAAAAAACAGTAGGAGAGCACTTCAATCTCCCTGGACGCTCAATAAGAGACTTAAAAGTGACAATTCTTCAACAAAAAACCTTCAAAAACAGACTTCAACGAGAAACTGCAGAACTGGAATTAATTAGGCCTGAATAAAGACTAGGAATGGATGGGTCACTACAAAAAGTAATTTTCCCTCTGCTGATACTCACATCTTCTTGTCAACTGTTGGGAATGGGCAACATCCACCTTGACTCAATTGGCCTTGTTAGCACTACAAAAGTAATTTTCCCTCTGCTGATACTCACACTTTCTTGTCAACTGTTGTTCCACCTTATTATCCTCGTTAGCACTGACTCCCCACTTGGTAAGACAACTCCCATCTTTTCATGTGCTGTAATATATATACTGCTTACTGTAGTTTTCATTCCATGCATCTGATGAAATGGGTTTTAGCCCACAAAAGCTTATGCCCAAATAAATGTATTAGTCTCTAAGGTGCCACAAGGACTCCTCATTGTTTTTGCTGATACAGACTAACATGGTTACCATTCTGAAACCTGCCAAAATTAAATGTTTCATAGATTCTCAAGGTTGGAAGGGTCCTCAGGAGGTCACTTAGTTGAACCCCCTGCTCAAAGCAGGACCAATCCCCAGACAGATTTTTGCCTAGATTCCTAAGTGGCCCCCTCAAGGATTGAGCTCATAACCCTGGGTTTAGTAGGCCAATGCTCAAACCACTGAGCTATCCCAACCCCCTTCAGACCAACCCAAAATGAAGTGTTTCCTTTAGATTTGTCCAACTGAAAGTTCTGCTCTAATTTTTCTTTTCCCATGGAAAAGTTTGATTTCAATGAAACTGTTTGAAATGTTTTAACTAGCCCCAGTCTATAGTATGTATTCAGTTACCTAGGAATTTATACCACTATCATGCTGCTAACAGATCCAAAAGAATTAGCATTGGCACTTTTTTCCCAGCACTACAATGAATGAATCCAGGTGCAATATCAGAGTGAAAGAGATCAAAGAAATTAGAAAAATTTGGGTGAGCAAACAGCTCCTTTTGCTTTGCTCCCTTCTCAGTTAACTTTCCCCAGAAATAAGCTTACAAACAGGATGGTAAAGTTGGAAAGATTTCACATAAGAGATTTTGTACACAAAGGGGCATTGGCACACTTTGCCAACAATGGTCCACATCTTGCCTTGTCTCATTGCTTTTGCAAGCCTTGAGGGGCATGGACTGGTTGCAGACCAGAGCTCTTTCAAATACTTTTAGCACCTTGGTAAGTAAGGCTACAGGAAACTCTGACAGAGAGGAGAGTATGTGTATAACCTTGTCAGTGTGCACTCTTCCATAGAATTGCCAGTCTCATTTGAATATAGTCAAATAGTGTAGATTAAAAATATTGTCTGGCAAGAAAGTCTTGATTCAAGTAAAAGCTTCAGTCAGATTTGCCAGGTTGTCAAAGCCTCAGAATATCTCCACTGTTCATAAACAATATTATCCCTCAGATAAATCTGAAATCCAGTTAGATTGATCAGCCTCCAAAGGCTGCAAAATTAAACAGCCTTGGCCCTCAACCTGGAGGAAGTAATGGGCTAAGTATAGCAAGAGAATAACCCTCATATCCCCACGCTCCCACAAAAATAGGATCCAGAGTATGTTCATCTGTGGTATATGTAGAGCCAGAAGCATATGGCACAGTCCCATGGTTGTCATCATGGCTTGAACCATCTTATAAGATCCATTTTCCTTAGGGTTAATGAATCCCTTCAAGACAATAAGCGTGGGAGATTCCAACACCAGGCCACAAAAAAATCTGTTCCTATCAGAAATTTGAGGTGCAGCAGACTGGCCTGTATACCATTGTGAATCCTAGTTTAATCCTTTCCCAGGACTTTTATGTATGGTGGACATCCTCAAACAAACCCAGTTTTGAGCGGGGTAGCTTCCTGAAGAGAAGACTTTTTATTTATTTAATGGTATTTTATTAAATAAGGTGGATTTTGCTTTTGTGTTTTCATGATGTATTAGTTAGCTGTATAATTTTTCTCCAGGTTTAACATATTGCAGTACGTGTTGTGATTTTGACTTCTGTTTCTCTTTACTAAAGATGAAAATGTTTTAAAATGCTGATCTGAAACAATTTTCTGCTAGAAAATCATCCATCCTCCAAGCAACTGCATGGGCACATTAAAGCTGAAGGGCCCAACCCCACACCCACTGAAGTAAATGCCAAAATTCCCATTGACTTCAATCAAAGCAGGATGTGAAGCCAAGATTGCAACCTACCTTTCAAAATGTGCCGTTTTTCCAATTTTATCAAAATGTGTATGACTAATGAACATTGCAAAGAAATGAGTGTGTACATTAAATACACTTGGGTCTTGATATTGCAATGAGAGGTACTGAACCCCATTGGAATCAAAAGATGAAATCCTGACCCTAGTGACTTCAATGAGGCCAAGATGTCATCCAGAGACCTTACTCTCACCAGTATCAATCCCTGTATGCTGAAATCCTTCCAATCACTGCACCGTGAAATGGAAAGACACCCTAGAATAAACAGAAGGATGGAGCAAAACAAGGAAGAAAAAGAAGCAATTTTTATTTCAGAACATCTAACTTGAAAATTTTTGTCAGTGACATGTTAGGAACTCTTATGATGGCTCTCTTAAAGTTGGCTGTTCACCTATATCTGTTTGCCTATTTGGCCTTTTTTTGTGTGTGTGTGTAAATTCTTTAGGATAGGTATTGTCTTTATTTTATGTGTGTATAATGCTAATGTAGGGCCTTTAGTTGCTACTGGAATATAAATATAGTAATAACAATAGTATTTTTTCTAAGAACAATTAAAGTAGAACCTAAGCATATAATTATTATCCACACAATGCCTAATCCCAAGGAATTCCATGCATGCTACATTATGATTTTAAATACAAACTGAACTAGTGATTAAAAATTCAAGTGATTATTTCACCCCAAATTGAGAGTATTTATATATCCTGAACAAGCAGTTTTCACCTTTGTTCAGATTAAATTTGAAATATATTTTGTAGCTCGCAGAAACGGGATCAAATGACCCCCAAATGTCATGTGCCAATGGCAGACAAGGGGCAATCTCTAACCACGGCTATTGCTGAGTTCGTACAAACACTGTGAGCTCTTTAAGTGCTTCCCTCTGAGGAGTCATAGTGACATTCCTGGCTTTTTTAATTTTACCTTACCAGATTTGCTGATTTCCCTTCCTTTCGCTAGCCCTAATCAATGCTGCAGGTCAGTTTGAAAGAATGGACAGCTCTAGAGCCACATACATTTAAAACACTTTGATGCAAATATTGATCCAAAGAGCATAGACATATGGAGGTGCTGCTTTTTTTAATAGACATGCTTTTTTTCTCCCTTTAGGTTTTCTCTTCACATGATAAAATAGATCACCATGTATCCAGGTCTCAGCTGTCTATTTGCCCAAGCACAGGCATGAATTAATAGATTCAAAGATAGGCCAGTCATAATGTTAAATTCAGATCAGAATGCAGGATGTTGTCTGCATCAAATGCAAGTACATTACCTGGTCTGGTTTTCTTGAGTGTCTACACTTTTCACACTTTGTAGCAGAGCTATTTTGGCAAGCAAGGTTCAGTGGCAGGAAAGGAGTAGTGTCTCATGTCAGCTCAAGCTGTATTGCTGATACCATGTCCACCATGGCTATATACTTAATTCCCATGTACACAAGACTAACAAAGCATTTTATTAGAAAGCCACTGTCCATGGCTTATATTTAGGAACAGAGTGCTAGTCCAAGCTGTAATCCAAAGACAAGATCAAGGGAAGGAAGGAATTCTAAGGACCGCTTTGAAATTCAACACTAAAAAGATCTGACATTCTTCTATCTGTAGGCATTTTTAGGCTGGACTGAAAATAAAAAGAAAACCTGTTTGTACAGAGAAAGCTTGCCTGGCCTTGTGCCAAGACAGGAAGTCTATCAAAGCTGGGCAGTGTTTGAAAGCAACAGAATACTGGAACCAAAAAAGAGGGGGAGTGGGGGAGAAATGGGTTGCTTTCACATTGGCTTTTTGCTATTTTTTAGATTGTTCTTTGCCAGCTGCATTCACAACTGTTTGTAGCTATACCACTCCCCTGTTTATTCAGCCAGAGCTGCAGGCTATCGGTGTGCATGGTAGCTCTATCCAGGCAGCATACATAAACCAGAGGATGCCTACAACAAAACTTCCACCAAAGCAGCATGGCTTGCACGGGGAATACAGGCATACAATTGTCTATGTCCTTCCCCAAACACTAGGATGAGTAAATCCATTCCCAAGCATGCCTGATTGTCATAAGATAAATCAGGTTGGATGTACAGTTGCATATGTAAAATATGCTCTGTGCAGGTTTATCAGCTCCGAAGGGCCTAAAGATAACTCAAGCAGGTTAAGTATCAGAGGGGTAGCCGTGTTAGTCTGAATCTGTAAAAATCTGAAAATTCTTTCAAGCAGGTTAGAAGAGGATTTGTTTTGTGATGAGAAGTCATTCACTAGTTATACACATTCACACACATCCACAATTATAGCAACACATGGAATGAAGTCTCACAACCTTTGACCTTGAAAGAGCATTAATACTTAAAATATATATATTAAGAATTTCTAGCTGTAATATATTCAGGCAAAAATGGTGCTGTCATTTTGAGCTACAAGTTAGAAAGTTATTACTTTTAATATGCCAGTACCCTAGGCCTGTACTGTTATGTAAAAGAAAAATAACCTTGTGTGACAGTTTAACATTGATCGATGTGCCTGCCAAATGCAAAGAGATAAATAAGCAGGTGATGAATAAACAGCACTTCAAGTAAAGACATTACGCTGCATGCATAAAACGACGCCAGGCACCTAGGAGCTGTGGGTGGCCGAAGGTTAGCCATTTCATGCCCACTCAGTAAAGCAGATTTAATCGCTTCCAATATTTTCTGTTAAAAAGCACGCTTAATGAGCCAATTTCACAAGCCCAGAGAAACTGATTATTATCTCCGAGTTCCAACAGAGTTGGTTGTTTTCCAAGAGCCAGTTTTTCCTTGATGGGATAAAAACCTTTTAGGGGGAGAGGGGAAAAAAAGAAGAAAGAGAAAAAAATCTGGGTATCAAGGAAGAGGATGGCACTAGATGGCAGTGTTGCTCTGTTGTCTGGGATGTGACTTGGCAGCAGGCTAAGGCTCAGAAGATGTTGGCTTGGAAGTCTGCCTAGACTGTAAGTAAAGCAGAAAATAGTCACCTGAAGATTTTGCATTTACTCTTTTTCCTTTTTCTCTACCCTGCCATTCTCTGGTGCTTTTCCTCAGTGGAAACAAGTGTTTGGTGGAGGGGAGATGGATCTGGCTCTCCTTCCTTCTGAGCTCTAGTAAGCAGATGCATAAAACCCAAAGCAAACAACATTGAAACCCTTGAAAATTCACGTGGTACAAGTGGAGGGAAACTTTTCCTTCCTGTTTCTTTCCGACAGGAGTTAAGAGCCAGGAAAGTTTCTTTATCCATGCACAGATAAGAACAGCCATTCTGTCCTCTCTCTCCTTTTTTCTCCACCTATACTTTAAAATTCAGTGGCTGTGGGGATTCACTATAGGGCTAATTTTACTCCTGCAGAGGACCAGTTCAACTTTCACAGTATTTGAGTAACTATTGACTCCAATGGGAGTTATTTGTAGTCCATGGAGAGGAAAGGGAGAACGAAGCCCCTGAGAGTCAGAATAGGTCCATCCTTGGAAAGAGAAAGAGGCCTTCACTTTAGGGAGCCAGTGCTTCCCCCAATGGGATGTCTCTGTGCCTCCCTCCAGCTGCAGAGCACCACTGTGGAAGACACATAAAACACAGGGTTATTGTCATCATCAGCAGTTAGTCAATCACCACTTACGAAAGGAACCCCAGCAACTAGACCTCAGCATATAATTAACTCATCTATTTAAAAAAAAAATCAAATTGAAGTGAACTGTTGTTGAGTTCTAAATCAGGAGCCAAGTTAATTATTTCTTATGAATATTCATAGAAAACTTGTACAATTTCCAAACTAGGCCTTCAATTACTAATCAGTTAACTAAATAACTGGTATAACTATTTCTTCTGAGGATAAATTGGTTTAAAGAGGCAATAGACCTTTCAAGCAAATACAAAAAAATAAACAGCATAAAGTAGACAGTAGAAATTATCCATCCACATTTTGGATGCTGCTCAGACCTACAGACCTTCCTTTGGAGGTGAACCCTCCTATACCTGTATTTGTGTTCAGAGATGGGGTTGGCAAAACTTTGCCCCTAAGAATGGGCAATGTGATGCGACAAAGGATATGGTGCAGCCAGTGCAAGATACAATGCAGCCAGGGAACTTGCCTTGGTGTACAAACAGGAGCATAGGATTTTGTCTATTGGTTAGACTATGGTATACCAAGTCCAGGAACCTGGCACATGTCTGATAGCATAAGCTACAGAGAAAGGTGAACTCACCACCACCTCTAACCTCCATTCTCATGCCCCTCCCACCTTATAACACACCTAACTGATTCCGTAATGATATATATTGGGGGAGAGGGGTGGTACTTTTGCACAGTGAGTTACTTACACTAAAGCAGGGTATTTGATTCATAGATTCATAGATTCTAGGACTGGAAGGGCCCTCGAGAGGTCATCGAGTCCAGTCCCCTGCCCTCATGGCAGGACCAAATACTGTCTAGACCATCCCTGATAGACATTTATCTAACCTACTCTTAAATATCTCCAGAGATGGAGATTTCACAACCTCCCTAGGCAATTTATTCCAGTGTTTAACCACCCTGACAGTTAGGAACTTTTTCCTAATGTCCAACCTAAACCTCCCTTGCTGCAGTTTAAGCCCCTTGCTTCTTGTTCTGTCCTTAGAGGCTAAGGTGAACAAGTTTTCTCCCTCTTCCTTATGACACCCTTTTAGATACCTGAAAACCCTTGATAACCCTTTGGCATTCTCCAAACTTCCATAGCTTCTAAGATTAGCATTAGTCATAAAACTATCCAGGGGCTAAAAAACCACAAGCAAGAGAACTCTTTGCTGTACTGTATACATGCTGAGGTGACATACTTTAACCAGGAAAATGAGGAACATTTAAAAAACTACAGTGGAGTTACAAGTAACCCACAAGTTTCTGTTTGCTAGTCACATAAAGATTTTCTATATAAGAAGCTGGTGCTTCTGGAAGCAGAAGACAGAACTTGTGTTCAGGCCGCCTCTGTGATTCCCTTCTGCTGACAGACCTTCTCCCTGGCTGATGACATAGGGACCAAATATGCAAAGTACAGAACATGTCCTGGCTTCAGTGGGAATGGAAGCTGCTCAGCATCATGTAGTAAGAGCTCAGCACTTTGAAGGATTTTTCCCATATGAAGATATTCCCAGCAGGATTGCCAGGGCGGGGGGACATTGCAAAAACAGGGGAGGAATTCATGGGGACCCAAGAAACAGCCATATTTTATAGAGAGAGCAATATAAATATAGGCTAAGCTTGATATCTATTCATTCACACACACACCAAGATCAATCTATTACATACCATGTCCTTTACCTTGATACAAAGAAAGAACAGTGGATTCACATGTGTTTAAATTGTTTCAGTGCAGTCAGTTCATTATTTATATTTTATAGATAATTCTTCAGTGAAAGGTTCATTTACCACACATACTAAGAGTACAGAATTATCAAGAGTATAGCAAATATCTAAATGAAAAGCTAAAATAAAAAAACAGACAGTAACACTTTGCAGACTGCAGTAGTATTCAAAAGCTATGTGCTTGGAAAAGTATTTAAAATGGAATTAAGTAGCTATAGAACACAATTTCCTACCAACCACATCAGTATTCCCATTCATGCATTAGGATCATGCAAATGGAATTATTGAGTGCCCTAGTCATTTAGTGATAAGTGGTGGCAAAGCCCAATGGTTTTCCACTTCCAAGCCCACATAATACATAATGTAGATAATTCAGTGTCTTTTAAGCAAAATAAATAAATAAATAAATAGATAGATAAATACACTGATGAGAATATATTTTTCCTGCACTTAGAGACAAGCAGTTATATTTAGATAGTGCACTGAAAATCAGTTAAAATACCTGCTGTGAGAGTTCAACAATTACAATTAAATGATGCGGTACAGTAGCCCCTTGATGTACTCACAGAACTCCCAGAGGACCGGATTTTGCTCTCAATTTCACCAGTGTAAATCTGGAATACCTTCACTGTAATCAATGGAGTTACTTTGGATTTACTCGCTGTAACTGAGCATTGATGCTTGACCCGTATGCACATATTGACCCTTAGTGCATCTAAGATAAATCTTGTGAAAGATTTCCAATAGGGGAAACCCTTTTAAATGTTATTCAAGAACTAAAATATAGCAGAGTGACAAAAATGCCATCTCGCCTATATCTCAAATAAAATAATGTGTGACAGATGCACACACTGGCTGCTAGAGCTACTCCTAGGGAGCACTGACATGTCTCCCATGTCATTTCAGTTAGGTTCTGACTTTGAAAACAGCATATCCAGGACATACCTCACTCTTCCATAAACCCAGCTCAGCTGGCATTGTGTCCTCATTCAAGTACCTCCATTGCGAAAAAGGGCATCTGGGCATGTTGTTACAGCGTGGCATAGGATATAAGAACCCAGTCTAAATTTCCATTGAAGCATGCCTCTACCATGAACATTTCTATTAAAATGTTACATTGCAGATCTATTCTCATAGAAACTGAACAGTCAGCTGAAGAACATATGCATGCTGCGAGAATATTCATGTGATCTGCACTAAGGCTATGAATTTAAGAGGTCTCCAATGTATTTTGCCAATTTAAATCAAATTGTGATTGGTTTCTGACCTAACACAGAAATAGATTTGATGAAATAAGACTGGTAAAACTCACTTTAGGACAAAGGTTGATTTGATAATCATAATTACATTTCTACTATCCCTATTTTCTTAAGTGTTAGTGGATTTATTGGACTTTTCCTGTGTAACCTATGGCTGATTTGCAGCTTTTTTTGTAATTTCTTAGTAGACAGTAGCAATTTCTTATATCTCCAGTAATGTCTAGAATGTACATTTTTTATATTAATGATCTCACCAGGAGAAAAACTGTACTGTGAATGCATGATGGCCATATGGAAAAGACAATGAAGTTTAGTAATTAAAACTGAAAAGGGAAAGAACTATGCAGTAATTAGAACACTGATTAATCAGCTGATAATTTTATCTTGATTAATGCTGCTGATTTTCCTCCTCTTATTGACCTAGGAAAGGTAGGTTTAGACCAATTAAATATAAATTATTCCCTTTTTTCACATTCCAGGCAGATTCCACTGTTCTAAGTCATAGTACGTTTAAGATGTAGCACTGAATAGCTCTTACTAAATTGGGCAGCTCAACAAAAGGTAAAATAAGGTTTATGTTCCAAACATGCTGATGCTTTTATATAAGGCAGAATTGGACAGAACTGGTTCATTTCACTATTATCAGGGGAATATTAAAATTAGATTAAATTGCTGTGCACAAAAAAAGAAAAAAAAAAGAAAAAAGAAAGACTTTCCTTGTGCTAAAGCCATCAGAGTAGGGAAACAAAAATAATTCATTCATTTTATTAGGCCCTCGATATGGATAGATAATCCAAACTTGAGAAAAGGATCCATATTAATGCTCTGAGCTCCCTTCATGTGAAGCAGTGCAAATTTATAGTTTGTGGAGAAGTGTTACTAGTCTCAGACTGACTCCAGTGTCTATCCATAGGCCATCAGCAACAACATCCATGCCCAGTTTCCCAGGCAGGGTCAAGGAAGGATTAAACCTACTCAGACTAAATCCTAGGGTAACAGCCATTTTAAGTATGGCTAGTCCTTTCCCTCCACCATTAACCTCCTTCCATCCACTTCAGCTCCAAGCAATGATGAGGGAGAGGTCTATTGAGTTACACTGTGTGGATAGGGGAGGAGAGGGGAGGGAATGCTATTCCATTGCATGTTACTAAGAGAGGGAAAAATTCTTTCTATAACTGCCTGCATGGCTTTCTCCTGGCCCCCTTTTCAGCTGTCTTCTCAGGTCCCTTCTTCCTTTGTGATTTCTCGATTCATTCTTTTCCTCCTTTCCACCATCCCACCATTATTGGTATTGGGTGTTTCCCAAATGCTAAATGCAAAATATTTGGTATTCAGTGACTTCCCCCCCAAAAAGAGTGGCATCAACACATCACTAAAATGCTCCCAGACAATATGTACCAAAGATATCACATCAAAGAGGCCTTGAGTTACCCCCTACCATGCTTACATGAATTTTGACTAAAACACAAAGCGATCTGGAGTTGCAGCATTTTGCAGCATTCATAGAATCACTGGACTGGAAGAGACCTCTAGAGGTCAACATGTCAGAATTGCCGTAGTCAGAGGTGGAAGAGGCCAACAGATCACTGAGTCCATCTTCCTGTGGTGGCAGAATACAGATACAGAGCATACTGATGTTAAAGATTTAAAATTTTATTAAAGCTAATGTTTAAAATCAAATTTACACAGCTTAAGAGGGAAGGTACTGTACATCTGGGGTCAGGCTTGAGTTATGAGAGATTACAAGTATCGGTTACAAGGTTCACAAGATACATACATAGTACATAACCAGCATAGACCCAGATTGGGGTGTGGGAGTTTTTAAAGAGTCAGTGAATAAGTGATCTTGGTTATGCCACCCATAGAATGTATTTAGAGTCCAAATCAGTGTTGGTGTAGCGAATGGGTACATGGGTGGAGTGCATCCCTTGATTCGTGAAGGGAGGAAGTGGGTTATTTCCCTGACCAGCGGTCTTGTTTACTCATCCTAATACTGATGGTGTCCCGTGATGTGCTCCATGTAGATACTACACCTGCTGCTAGCTAAAAGGCTGAGAAGAAGTTGAGCAAAATGCACCTGTTTTATGATTGTGTCATAACACTCGGGATTTGGGTGGAAATTCATATGTGAACCATCTGTGTTCAAGTCTGATGAACTTAATAATAAAACTAGATAATGCAGGGTTGGTTCAGACCATGACCTGCTAGATGTCTGCCTTGAACTATTATGTCACAAGGAAACCAGCACTCCCATCAGCAGGAGCACAGAGCTAGCCATTCTCCGATGGACAGCCTAGGAAAGCTGGGTGTTCTAGAATAGAACTGGTAAAACTTTTTGCAGAAATGTATCAGTTTCAACTAAATATTCATTGGGAAGGTACCTCCGCATCAAGATGAAATTGATGATCTACACCAAAGAGAGAGAGAGACACCACACCGCTTGAGATTAGACAAATGGTATACTATTCACCTGGGGGAAACCCAACTACAAGTCCCTGGTGTGCCTGATTAAGAGCAGCAAGCAGAGCTGGGTCTCCTATGTCGCAGGTCAATGCCCTGACTATTGGCTCTTTTTCAATTAATCTCTTTTACTGGAGTGGTTCCACTTTGTATAAATAATTAGACATTCAGAGGAGAAGAGAAAGACTCTATAGCCTTTTGGCTAGGGCACTCACTGGGGCTGTGGGACACATAAGGCCTTGAATGTGGGTTTCCCAGGTGAGTACCATAACCACTTTGCTATTTGGGGGGTTTCTCTCTTTTCTTGGCTTTTCATGAATAGAACAGCCATCCCTGAAACATTCAGATGAACTAAAACCCATTAGTGCAAATGTGTGCTAAGAGAGAACATGAAGGGACCCAAATGTGGCTGAATAGTTTTTGCATTATTATACCAGCTCTGTCCATAAATATCATTAGCCATATCTGAACACACAGGAGGTTGAACAAAGTGTTTCTTTCTATTTAAATGAAAGAATGGGGAATGGATGGCTCAGTAGTGGACTATACAACCTTTTATGATTAGGTCACTGGTTCAAAACCAAGACTGGTCAGTCATGCAAAAAAGTTTTTACTACAGTAGTTGGTTGTCTATATGGTGCCAAAGTTCCAAAAACCACCACATTAATTAGAAGCTTTTTTGGCAATATCATCAAGGACTGAATGGAGAAAGGGAATGAACCATGCCAGAAAAACTGTGTGGGGAATCTTGCTGTGCTGCTGCCTATACTGTACTTGTTTTATAGATTAACAAAAGGCTTTACTCTCTAAGGGTATGTCTATGCTGCAATTAAAAACCTATGGCTGGCCTGTGCTAGCTGACTTGGGCTCACACAGCTTGAGCTAAGACAGGGGTCAGCAATCTTCGGTACGCAGCCCATCAGGGTAATCTGCTGGCGGGCCACGAGACATTTTGTTTATGTTGACCATCTGCAGGCACAGGCCCCCGCAGCTCCCAGTGGCCGTGGTTTGCCATTCCCAGCCAATGGGAGCTGCAAGAAGCGACGGGCCATGGCCACTGGCAGCTGGGGTGGTCCGTGCCCGCGGACAGTCAACACAAACAAAATGTCTCACAGCCCGCCAGCGGATTACCCTGATGGGCTGCGTGCCAAAGGTTGCTGACCCCTGGGCTAAGGGGCTGTTTATTGCAGTGTAGAAGTTTGGGCTCAGGTTGGATCCTGGGCTCTAGGACCCTGCAAAATGGGAGGGTCTCAGAACTCAGGCTCCAGCCCAAGCCCCAATGTCTTCACTGCAATTAAACAGACCCTTAGCCCAAGCCCCATGAGTCCAAGTCAGCTAGCATGTGTCAGCCATAGGTTTTTAATTGCAGTAAAGACATATTCTGAGTCCAACAGCTTTCACAGGTCCAAATTAAAATTTAGATAAAACAAAAGCATAACTGTGGTATGAATATCCAAAGATGAACAGATACATACAAATAAAATTCCTAGTTATTCCATTGTGAAGACTTCCCCTTATATCCTTTCTGCTCAGTGTCTGTCTCTCTAAGGCCTTGGCTACACTTACCCGCTAGTTCGGCGGCTGGCAATCGAACTTCTGGGTTCGACTTATCGCGTCTAGTCTGGATGCGATAAGTTGAACCTGGAAGTGCTCGCCATCGACTGCAGTACTCCAGCTCGGCGAGAGGAGTACCGCGGAGTCGACGGGGGAGCCTGCCTGCCGAGTGTGGACCAAGGTAAGTTCGAACTAAGGTACTTCGAACTTCAGCTACGTTATTCACGTAGCTGAAGTTGCGTACCTTAGTTCGAATTAGGGGGGTAGTATAGACCTGGCCTTAGGGTACATCTACACTACAGGGGGGAGTCGATTTAAGATACGCAAATTCAGCTACGTGAATAGCGTAGCTGAATTCGGCGTATCGCAGCCGACTTACCCTGTTGTGAGGACGGCGGCAAAATCGACTTCTGCGGCTTCCCGCCGGCGGCTCTTACTACCACCTCCCCTGGTGGAGTAAGAGCGCCGATTCGGGGATTGATTGTCGCGTCCCGACGGGACGCGATAAATCGATCCCCAAGAGGTCGATTTCTACCCGCCGATTCAGGCGGGTAGTATAGACCAGGCCTTAGACTCTAAGCTTTTTGGGGTCAGGGACTGCATTTTGTACAAGACTGAGTACCTTGTCGGTGCTTAGCTGATAACAATTGACAATAAAGGCCAAAATTTTCAAACCGAGATGTCTAAAGTTAGGTTCATAAATCCACATTGAGTCTCTTTAATATGGGGTCTGATTGTCCATATTGCTAAGCCCCCAACTGTTCCTGCTGAAATCAATGGGAGCTGCTGGGTGCTCCATATGTTTGAAAATGAGACCACTTACTTAGGTGCTTAGATGTGCACTTTGTAGCTTAATTTTGTCTAGGCCAATATGTCTAATCAGATGACAACCCATTTGGAACATGATGTTCAAATAGACAGGTAAGTGCCAAATCAAAAAAAGAAAAAAACAAAACAAAACAGGCCAATAATTAAAAACAAATGGAAGGATTGGATTTTATTGGTAAATGTCAATTTCACCACACACAAACCGATAACAACTATGTCCATCCATGATAATCAAAATGTACAGATAGGTCAAGTAAGAAAAATGCTGCTTGTGAACTTTTTAGAGTTAGATGTAAAGATATTAACTTTGTATATTTTGACCTGTGATGTTGATAATTTGTGTTTTAATAGTTATAAAGCTTTAACATTTTGAATATCAACATCTTCTGTCATTAATTATTGTCTGACACCTAATATAATTTCCCACAACTGTGAAAATTTAAATTGATAAAAATAGAAAAAAAATGTTTAAAACCAACAATTTTGCACAACTCTGAAAATTTAAATTTATACAAATCGGGAAAAAATGCTTAAAAATAAAAATCAATATAATCCACTGAAATTACAAAAAAATTAATTCTGCCAAGCCTAGCTCTAAGACAGCTTCAACTAAAGCCATATCACTACCATTTTTTCAAGAAAAATACAATTCAAGAGACCAAAAGCAGCAACTCAATTGTATCAGAATTTAAAAACAAGGACTGATATATGAAAAATAACTCATTACCACTTGTAGGAATCCTAGTTATGTGTTAACTGCAAAATATTCTATGAGGCAAAGATACAAAAATCCTCAAAGCTTCCTCTCCCATTGGTGTCCTTCATTTGCGTGTGAAGGCAAAATGTAGTGATATATAACTAAATGTCAGCCAGTTCTGTAAACCAGATGAACAATTTGTGGAAAAAAATTCCAAGAAATACAAGTAATATAGCAAATGGCTGAAACACATGAGGAAGAGTGGAAGAAGTGCAATGAATCAATCATTTCTAACAGCCTGAAAAAAAATGAAAGCGTGATATATGGTACAGAGAGATGATAGCTGTTATTTACACCTGATTCAAAAGGAGGCATTTTTAACAAAATGACCACACTTTTTACCATATTTGGTACTAAGCCAGACTTCTAAGAACAATTATTAAATGTGGTAGCATAAACTACCAAAATGTCACCAACTGAATCTAATAAAAATGAAATTGTTCCAGCATAAGAAAAATAAAATAAAGTAAAAATTGAAGCAGATGTTTTCAAAGGACTACAAAACATCACAATGATATTTAACCAAACAAAATGATGAAAATATATTCTCATTTTAAAGAAAGAGAGAGATCTATATATTAGGGACTCAGGCTGCTAAATGTCAGTTAACTAATGAAGGTTAGCCAACAAGTTAAACACCTTTATTTAGAAAAATCAAGATGATTGCTCTGAAAATTATTTAACAACCCTATAAGATAGGGTTGGGCAACTTTATATTTAATTAAGACCAGTAGTAAACTCTTTGGTTGGGCAATTACTTAGTCATTTCAGAAAGATAACCACCTAGAAACGTTCTGCATCCTTAAGAGCAAGTACATAAACTGGAGATCAAGCTTTATAAATATCACAGTGAACTCAGTGTTGGATCTGATCCACTGATACTCAAGTTTATATGACACTGACTTTTAAAATTAATGAGGACTGCTATAAACCAAGATGAATGTGTAAGAGATTTACAATACCATACACTGAAAAGAATAGAACAAGAAATTAATGGAACAAGAAAATAATGCAAAAAAATGTTAAATTGATAAACTATTCAAACCTGTAGCGAGAAAGGAACACTGATCTCATATTAACAAGACTATTCTTGATGACAATCAACCAGATGATTTAATAAGCCTTGAAGACAAATACAGATAGAGCAGCAAGCAAGTAAATTGTACAATAAAATGATCAGAAATAATCTAATCAAAAGGCAATAAAGTTTATAAAGGCAGATCATTAGAAATAACTATGTTAATGATACGACTAAGGGGGAAGAAGAGATTAGTTAAGATCAAGAAGACATAACATCCAACATGATAATTCAGATCACCTTGGGCCGTATATACTACACTGGATGTCAATGAGAGTTCGATGAATAGAGTGATGGCAGCAAATGCCTCAAACTATGTGTAGGAATGAACCCGAATGAGGTTCCAGGCCCCCAAAGCTTTTAATGTCCATTTTAACTATAAGACTGACTGTCCAAAAAAGTCTTTGTTGTATTTTACAAGAGATTCTACTAAAGACAACGGAAAGTATTTCAGTTTATCTAAGAAACTTTTTCAAGATAGTCAAACAATTAATGCAATCAGCAAAGAAAAATACTAAAGTTAATTTTATGGAGTGGATGACAAGCAAAAGGAAATGAGAAAAACAGTAGAAGTTAAAGTGAAGTATCAAATATTCTAATGTAGGAAGAAGAAATGTTTGAAAAAAGAAGTGAGAGTGGTAAATTATCATGAGCAACAACAACAAGCTCTACCTAATGCCCACTGTGGTACAGAATATGAGAACCCTCAGAGTAAATTTATTCAGGGAAACTGAGTCTTGACTAGTTAGTCAGATCTTCAAAATGTACCACACAATTAATTTATGTTTTTCACCAGATATGTCCTTCTGTAAAAACAATATCTTTCTGTTAGCAACACAGGTATCAAAATAAAGCTCATTTGATCCTGAACAAAACTGTTAGGCCCAGAGAAAGTAAAAGGCATTAATTCAATCTGAGTGAGATTAGATAATATAGACAAACTAATCTGTGATTTGAAGGAAACTTAGTACCTTGTTGCAAATGATTGAAATATTGAACCAAATATCCCAATCCAGTGGCAGTAATGTAATCTGAATAAATATTGGCTCTATATGTTAAAGGAGCCACCCTGCGTCTATCAGATGGAATATGAATGATCAGGTTCATCTTCTGATGAATAAAGCAATGAGCTAGAACCATTGGAATTTCCAGAGGATCTCTAACTATAGAGGGAATAAACATCAACTGTGGAGGATGCTCCAATTCAAATACCTAAATTAGCAATGAACAATAGCATAACAAGCCCATTTTTGGTCTAATTATTGCTAGTCAGTTCCACTTTCTAGTTCAGTACAGTTAGTTCAAATGTTTAAGCATCTAACTTCTAACCAATATTCACTTTACATGTAGGGTAAGGATCTTGCTCTCTCTTGAAAAACTCAACCCAGAATTCAAATACTTATTTAAATTTATTCTCTATCTAATCTGACAGCTAATGACCTTTCACTTCCAGATAATTTCTTGAGCAGTTTCAGACATTACTCCAAAAATTGCATTCTTAAATCAACAGAACATTATAGAACACTTTTCCAGAAGGAAACAATCTATTCCTTACATCTCCCAACTGCTACAGTTGGCAATTGCTTCCTTACATTTTCAATATTTCACAGTTTTCAACAAATGGTATTGTTCATACTTTTCCCCTACTGTCCAAATAGCTGAAGTTCTCCACTCCCAGCATTATTGAAGTCTCTTCTGCACTCCCATCAGAATTTGTTTATAAACTCTCGGTTCCTGGCTAACTGCACACTATGTCAAATCTCTATGAATCTCCAACTTCTCTTGCCAGCAATTTTTTCCTTCCAGTCCCAGCAACTCACAAATTCAACACCCGGGCATACTCAGTTTTCTTCTAAAAGCAGCCATGATTGCCCTTGGTCAAAATTATTCTGTACTTTTCTGCGGCCCCAACAGCACTTTTCACAGTCAAGATTATCCTCCACATTGTTGTCTGCAGTCAAAGTCACTCAAAAATTCCTATGGTCCCAGCAGCTCTAAAAATACATAACAGCCTCCTTACAATAATGGCTGTGAATCATAGCATTCCTCAGCTGACATAAGTAGTTAAAATAGTTTTTAAAAAAGTTAAAATAGAACTTTTTTAAAAGTTCAAGTGAAAAATGAAAAAAAGGTTGAAAAGGACTCCCCTACCGTCTAACAATATTAAAGTCTGCCTCAAATTTACAAACGTACTCAGCAACATCAAACGGGCCGGCTTCAATCACACGCGGCAGCTTCAAACCCGGCAGCTTCAAATGCGGCAGCTTCAAACACACGCGGCAGCTTCAAATGCGGCAGCTTCAAACACTTTTGTGGCAGCCATCTTGCACACGCTCAAAAGAGCACAACCTTAGAAACCTTAGGCAGGCACCTTATCCACTAGGCTACACAGAGTCTTTGTTACAAAAAAGAATTATTGGAATTTGTAGATGTTAAATTAGCCCGTAGAGGGAGCTCACACGGTCCCATAAATGTACAGTAATTGGAACATACAGTAATTTAAAACATATATCTATTAAGCTCTCTGTAAAGGCTACAGAGGTCAAAATAGTACATTCTTTACTTTCTACCAACCTCTGCATGCCCATAAATTCATTCAAATTAGACTTCATTGACCACGTACTTTGTAACTCCAACGAACAGAAGATTTTTTTATCCATATATTCTCCACAACAGACACAGCTACTTATAATGATTATTTGCATCTGATGTTGGAATGAATAAGTCTGTGTAAGAACATAACAAGAATAAAGTCCTAGCAACCAGAATTGTCATGGCAATGCCCTCAATATCCCCATACAGTTTGTTCTGTTAAGATAACTATGGTAGTGCTCTTTTTATAAGTTGACTAGAGCCACTAGTGTGTTTCTCAATGTCCTATATTTTGTCCAAGAGTATTACAATAGTATGATTGATACTCAAAGATTGACAGTGAAAACTGTTAGCTATCAGATGCTGAAGAGGCCTTTAAATAAGAACCAGCTAAACAAAACCCCAATTCCTGAGGAACAGAAAGACCACTCAACAGAAGAAAACATACAGTAAATGTGAAATAAAAGAGCAACTCTCTAATCTGATGTTACAGAATATATTTTGGAAAGAAACCCACAATTTTATTAAATCAGATTCCAAGTATTTAAATTAATTAACATTGCACAAGACTGAAACGGAAAGAGAGAGCATTTAATCTATATAAAGTAGGCTATTCTTCTCTGAGCACAAATGTAGCATGCAGCAAAATAAAGTGGATGAGAATGAGGAAAAAATAGCAAATATATATTTTATTTTACTTAAAATAATCTGTTGAGTTCTAAATACAATCTGCATTATTTTAACCTCCATATTAACTTACTTTTCTTATGCTTTAACAATATCAACCATTTTTTGGGCTGCCCCTTGAAACATAACTTCTTACTTTCCTTTTAGAGATTTGGTTATTCCCAGTCTGCAGTGCAGTTAATTTGTTAATTTTATTTGATATTTTGGAGGAAAATATAGGTGTTTTTTTAAACACATCACAGTATGATCAAAAAGAATCATAAAAGAAAAGAATAGGAGTATACAACTTCAGTGGAATAAGTGCATGTTTGGTTAAAGCTGGCATTAGCAGCGATATAAATCTTGCTAGAATATGTTGGTCTACCACAAGTCACCAAGGCATTCTGTTTATTTTTCATCAGTGCATCTCTAATTTACCCAGGGGCTGGAAGTTAACCTCACATACTCTAATTGCACCAGACCAATTTTCTGTAGCCCTATATTTTTATGTTAAGAGTTACTTCACATTGACATATCAATGACCTCTTGTATATATATAAATTATAGAATACTTGATTTTAATACAAATAAAGACCTTATGCTGCACCCTTTAGTTACCCCTGTAGTTCTGACTCACTTGAGTATCCAATGGACTCTTCAAGACCCCAATCCAGCAAAGCCTATGCTTAACATTAAAGCAGGGGATAGGTATACTCACATATTTAAAGTGCTTTGCTGGACCAGGACCCAAGTGAGTAAGAATTAGTTCCATGAGTAAAGACTGCAGGAGCAGGCCCTAATATTAAATTTTCATATGTAAATCCTTTTTAAAAAATGAAATACTTTAGTAAGATATGGCAGTAACTTTGGAAGTTGTACTTGTTGTTATTTATATCAGCTTTGTGTTGGTATGAACTGTAGTGATGGGCATGGCTCGAATTTTGCTCCAATAAGCACCCACAATTTTGGATGCAAATCCAAAACCTCTGAATCATTTGGGTGTCTGGACTGGAAATCTGGAATGAACAGGATTTCTCATGAGATTTCCAGTATTCCTTCCCAAGTTTCAAAAACCACCTTTCCGGCTATTTTTGATACTGATGCCTCCAGTCTAGTTTGAAATCAGGAAGTGCAGAGCTGTGTGTGTGAGAGAGAGGGTGTTTGTGTATAAAAATTTAAGTTATCAGCTTTTTACTACCTATGAAAATTCTAAATCAGGGTTGGCTTGAGTTTTGGGTCAGCATTTACTTCATCTGAACTGTTTCACCTATCCCTACTAATCTAGCTCAGAATCTTAACCAGAGAGGCAATACAAAAACTGGGGAGCTGATCCTATTCCCATTGAGGTCCATGACAAAAGCTCCATTAGCTTCAAAGCATAGAGGATTAGGCACTTGATTTCCAATAAATTCAGTATCCAGAACAAATCCATTTACGTTTGTTGGTTACATTTTTATTTAATTAGCTTTGGGTCCATCTAAATTTGACTTCTTGCTTAGCTACATTAAATTGTTCAATTTCTCCTTTGAAATGGTTAAACAGTACTTGTTGAACTTAATGTACTCAATGAAAAAGTGTTCCTGCTTATACTTTTAAGTAGCTATAATAAGAAATAAAAGTGTGTGAAATAGAAATTAATAGCTAATAAACCCCACAAAGTCCAAAAGACAACTGAAATGAAAGCACTGATGTGTTTGGTGTCTTTCTCTATGCCCTATTCCCCACCACTGTTGGAAAGAAGGAATAGGTTAGAATTGTGGCTATTGTTTAAACAAAGAATCAGATGGCTGCTTTTGCTCTCCTGTATGCTCATCCTAGGATCTCATGGTAGTCCATTTCCTCCAGGACATCTACATATATCTCCTCAAACAGACATATCTTTTCATGATATTCTTATGGTAACAACTCCATTGAACACAAAGGCAAGTGAGGCATTTCCGCTAGCTAACCCTCTTCAGGTTGGGGAGTTTACATCCTGCCTCTGTTGAACCAATTTAGACACATGCTCTGAAGCATAATTTCTTTACTTGCCCACTTAAATTCTGCTTAATACTGAGCAAGATCAGCCCCTTCATGTATAAAGGCATCACTCATTTAACATAGCTGTGCAATAATATAAATAATATGTCTTCCTATAATACCTTTTATCTGATCGTCTCAAAGACCCTTGTGAACTCAGACCCTCCTTAACTATCAACTCCCAATCTCACGTGCCAGCGATTAAACAAAGCAGAATGTGGAAACTATAGAGGCATATCCCTCCTCTCTGTTGGAGGGAAGATCATCGCCCGCATCATCTTGAACCGCCTAATAGCCAGTATTTCCGAGGCAAATCTACCTGAAAGTCAATGTGGTTTTCGACCTGGCCAGAGCACAGTCGACATGGTGTTTGCTGTCAGACAAATACAAGAGAAGTGCATTGAACAGAACATGCACCTGTATGCTGTCTTCATAGATCTGACAAAGGTGTTTGATACCGTCAACAGGGAAGCCCTTTGGACCATTCTAACACGATTTGGCTGCCCAAGAAAATTTGTCCATTCGTAGACAAAGATTATATGCCTTTTTCATGACAGCATGACAGGCAAAATATTGTCTGATGGAGCCACATCAGTCCCGTTTTACATCACCAACGGCGTGAAACAAGGATGTGTTCTCGCTCCTGTCCTATTTAACCTGTTCTTTGCATGTGTCCTTAATCATGCAGTGAAAGATCTGGACCGAGGTATATATCTGAAATATCGGCACGATGGTTCACTTTTTGACCTCCGTAGCCTGAATGCAAAGACTAAGACAGTGCAGAAACTCCTTCTTGAGGCACTCTTTGCTGACGACTGTGCCCTCATGGCTCACACTGAAAATGATCTTCAGCACATCGTCAACAATGTAGTCATTGTAGTATCTAGCTGATGATGTAAAAGGGCTCAGATATCCCTTAAAGAATACTCCCATGCCCAAGATAAAGGCTATGTCAAAAAAAACCAAAATCCTAAAAGAATGTTAAACTCTCAGTTGTTAAATTTGTACTTAAATTTGCCACAATATTGTTATTAAACAAGTGGTGATTGTAGCACCCATTTCTTGCTGAAAGCTGCCCAAAATATGAGCTCACCCTACAAGGAAGATGGTGGCACTAGTGTCTTGGGCAAACAAGGGCAGTCTGTTCGCTGTCTGTGTGGTGGTGCACAGTGTCTGTGGCAAGAGAGCCTTCTAATCCCTGTTCTCACAGGTTCAGTATGAAGCCCAAAGACTAACTCAATAACAATTTCTTCTGTAGAAAATAGTGCTTATTATGTTTCAGAACTGTTCAGGAATATATTTCACACAGCAACATTGACTTTCCTGATCTTCTAACTGAGATTTGAGAGCTGGATACTTTTTTTCCCTTAAAATCAAATAAAGTAAATTCTATGTCAGTTACAATGACAGTGCTGGAAGCTGACAGGCTACTTTACTCTAAAATTTGCTAAAACATGCTTTAGGAAAACAGTACTTGTACTACGTGTCCAGAAGTTGTCCACCTGAAAAATCTATCTGTGTACTACAGTTAGTATATGGTTTGGCAAGAAAAAACTATTTTCACAAAACTCATCTTCCCTGGCCAAATGCAGTATTAGCATACACATACACCATACACTTAAATATGCTCATTCTAAAAAGCTATGGGATTTTTTAAATATATGAACCATTGTAATTTACAACAGAAAACATGTTTACCCAACTTTCAATTTAAGCACATCACTTTACTTATAAAGCACTCCGTTTTTACCTTTCAGGAGGAGGTAAGAATTAAATAAATCCTTTCCTGTTGAGTGTAATTATAGCTGAGTAACAATATTTCTAGGATATATTTTTAATCTTAATTTTCTCTGTCATTCCATTGTTCTAGTGCTGCAATCCCATACAATGTTTCTCCGGTGTTGTATGGAATTTGTATCAACTATCTGTTCATGTTTCTGCCTTTTTTCTGGTGTTGTGACTCTCCTTTCATGTGATTTCTCTTCTCTACTTTTATTAGATGTTTGCAAGACTTTTTGCTTTGAACTGTGCAGGCTGCATTTGGGGCTGAAATGCT
This sequence comes from Chrysemys picta bellii, assembly GCF_011386835.1. Lineage (NCBI taxonomy): Eukaryota > Metazoa > Chordata > Testudines > Emydidae > Chrysemys > Chrysemys picta. Next base: position 186,616,579 of record NC_088793.1, read on the forward strand.
TGATATTGACACCTTTTTTTCCATGTCAATGTTCTCTGAAATCTACTTGACCAATTTTTCAAGGGCTCAAGGTATAGTTGTGTGCACAAATAAAAAGTAGGGATATGCCCATACAATCCAAGTACTGACTGGATGCTAACATCCTCATATAGATCTGCCAAAATTACCTATGCTATTTCTTCTTAGCATTCAAAGGGTTGCAGACATATTTTAAATGAATTCAGGTATGATAATGGGGGAAAACCTATGAGCACAAGTACATTGACAGTCCTGAGTGTGTGTGTATGTCTATATTATAACTTTATATTTTCTATATGCAGTTTAATAAAAGAGAAATTCTCACAGATACAAAAGGCCATTTCTGTTCCTCTGCACAGGAATGGAGACAAGAGATTGAGAGGCCACAAAGGAAGAGTTGACACCGTTGTGCACTGCATAATCCCCACACCACAAATGCACCTACAGAAAGAGGGTAGGAAGGAATGGTAGGCACAATTTGTGTGGATCCAATGGCCACAAATTCCACACAGGAGTTAGGATAGCAGCCTCAACCACAGGCCATAATTTGTGCATTTATACAACACCCAGAACCAATAGGCCGTAGCAATCACAGATCAGTTGGACAGATGTCTTGTACCTGGTTCCAAGCTAGGAGTAGGGGGAGAATTCCTTCCTCTCCATCCCCAGCACTGGTCCCAAGTTCAAGGCAAATTTAGACAGGCTTTGTATAAGGGAATAATAATTGGATCTTAAAGGTAATCCTGTTTGCCTGGCCACTTTCGAAAATGTAGTGGTAGCTAGTATTATATTTCCTGACTGCAACAATATAGCATGTTCATCTTACATGCCATTTACGCTGCTGGCCCATTTAACTTAAATCTGGAAACATCGCTCCCATACTGTAGGAACCTGGGCAAAATAACATGCATAACCACCAGCGCAACAAATAAAACAGAAAATCTGAAAATGTATTTACTACTATCAGGACATCTCATACATAATTATGCAGTGATCCTAAAACGAATAATCCGACTAGTGATAATGGAAAATCCAGCAATTTATAACAAACATTACTGTGTATGATAGACAAAAATGAATTACAGTATAATAAGATGCTAGTACAGCTCATCCTCATAATAAGTTTCTTCATGGGATCCAAATGACTTGTTTCTGAAAGTAGGTTAAATGTAGAGAGTGTTCATAACAGGATTATATGAAATAGGAAGCCATGTCACATCTGAGATAGTCTAATAAGAGAAAACACTAGAATATAAATGTCTTGTGCAATATAAGGAAAATTTTCTAGCAAAATTAGATTATCATCATATAACCAACTGCTGCATTAGTGAAAACAAACATCAAACAGGATTACGCAATTTGCCTGATGATCACGGACATGAAAGTCACAAATAAAATGCCGTGATCACAGTAAGTGGCATAGAACAAGCCTTTAAACAAATAAACAAACAAAATTTGTGATCAAATACTTATACTCTTCCTGAACCAAGTTCTAGCCTGGCAAACTTTGAGGGCCAGATTCTCCTGTCACTTAGACCGGTGTAAACTGGGAATAACTCCATTGAAATCAGTTGTATTACATCAGGGTGAAAACAACGAGGAGTCCAGTGGCACCGGATTCCTCGTTGTTTTGTGGATACAGACTAACACGGCTACCCCTCTGACACTTGGTATCAGGGTGAAAAATTAATCTGGTCACTAGTATTTCAGGAAGCTGGAAATGAAAATTAACCAAAGTCCCTGACGCCATCTCATTGGCATGAATGCTACAGAGTCCATCTTGCAGGTGGATCCATCCGTTTTGGTCTGCTGATAGTATGTGTTGTTTTAAGAGCACAAAGTTAGCTGCTAAATACAGGGAATAAAGAACAGAATGACAGTGACAGAAAAAAAAATCTAAGAATTATACTAATAATATCAAGAAAATGTTAATCAAGTGATGATTGTTATAACATTAGATAGATATTTTGTCTATATTATCAATTCAAAAGCATTTGTAACCATGGAAATTTGGAAATTTGATATACTTTACAATAATGTTTCATTTGATATTATGAGTTCTGAATCATTATGAAATTAAATGCCCCTCTGCATGGTACCTTTCTTAGTTTTAACTGGTAGCTCACGCTTTGCTTTCCCAGCAACGCCTTTTTTAAAATCAAATCAGACCTTAAGGTCAGGTCTCAGTGAACATCCTTGTTAGAGGTGGTGGGGTGGCATCCTTAAGACAATTACCACTGATCACCTCTTAATGGCTCTTCAAAACTACTTGAACATTAAAAAAAAAGGTCATACAAACCTACAGTGTGCACTTTTACAGGACTCCAAACTATAATGTGAGCTCATACATTTGTTCAGTCACGTAAATGGTTTTAGTTACTCTTGTTGGAACAAATAGGGGTTAGTTTGATGAGGGTGGGAGTTGTAATATCAGCCTTCCTGCTCTTTACAATTTTAAAGGAAATCTTTATTTTAAAAGAAAAGGTTTTACGTAGGCTAAATTCTGGTTAATGATATCCTGCACTCCATATGCTATTGATACATATATCACGTATTATTACTGTCCGGATAGCGATACACATTGTTTTCAAAAAGAATGTTAAGGGCCAGATTTTCAAAACTGCTCAGCATCCATTATGATAACAAATTAACAGCAGATTTTCAAAAGAGCTCAGCACACTGGGGAGTGGAGCTCATTTGAAAATCTGATCATAAGTGTCACAATATGAACTGCTGGGAGTTGAGGATTTTTGCAAATTTGACATTTATTTTTGTGCCTAAATGGGAGCTGAGCTCTTTTGACCTTAATTGGGATGTTGAGAATTTGAAAATCTGGCCCCATGTAACCCATTTCCAATTGTACAAGCAGACCACAAAGTATAAGCCTGATAGGCTAATTAAAACTGCATTGTTTATCAATACATTTGTTCTGTACTTACACATTTCCAATAACCTTGGTTATATGTTGTATTATAACATACACTTTATCACATCACTTCTGTCCTGTAGTTGATCTTATAACAACTAGTTTTATAAGGTTCAGAAATTGTTATAGGTTTTATAAAAAAGACATTGTGACTTTTACAAGTCTCTCTGTTACTGGAAAATATGTATTTTTCACATAATTTTTAAGAGTTAAAAATATTTTAATTTCTTATTTTCAACACACTATTTGTATGTTTGGCATTGGCATGAGGTATTTTTCTCATCCTCTTTCATCCCAATCCCAATATTAGAATTTACTATTTGGGCCACAGTAAAAAAGAGGCTGCTCCAAATAAAGATTTACAAATCACAATATTCAGTGTGGGGAATCTTTAGCAGTTCTGATTTTAAGTTGTTTGAATTTAAGATACAAAAGATTTGTCAGCTCAAAAATAAACAGGAAGGTAATTTCTGCTGTGTGGTTTGTGGCATTTTGCCAGATGCTAATGTTTTGGCATAGCTTTATAGGGGGGCTGGTGTTTGCCTACAAAGAATTCTTGTGAAAGTTGGCAAGTTCATAGGGGTTTTCAGGATTTTTTTTTCCCATGAGGTTTCCTGTTTTGAATAATCACTCAGCCAGTTTTGGCCTCAAGCTTCCAAAAGATCTGAATATCTCAAACCATCATGAATTGAGCCATTATTTTTTCAAATGAACCACTTGCCCAGCTTGCATGCAGACAAAAGAAAACTCTGTGCTAGCTATTGTTATGGTGGTTAGAGATAGCTCTCTTATTATAATGGCATAAGGGAGATTCAAATCAATGCTGACTGGGAGCAGTGAGTCAGTGCTGAAGGAACCATGACTACTATTGAAGCTTTCCATCACCAATGGCTTTCACTCAGATCCTCTATGAGAGGAAGGCTAAGAAAAGGAGAAGAAAGGCTAGAGGGCAGAAATTAAAAACAGAAATGCAATGGATTTTAAAAGTAAGATTTTTAGACAGTGTGCTGGGTAACTGACATACTACAAGATCTTCTCTATCATCTCTTTCTCTAGCATCAAACTAACTAAAAGTCCCATTTATGAAGAGCAAGACTACTGAAATTGCTGCAATAGTCTATTTCATACACAATGATGCTAAATTAAATGTATGTTTACTAAAAGAATAAATTTTCCTAGCCCAAACCAGAACATGAAAGTATCAACCAATGATGCTGTCTTAGATTAATGTTTGAAAGAAATAAACCAGTTGAAATAATAAACCTTCTATGCATCACGAAAGTGGTAGGAAGTTCAAAATAGCTGTGAAATTAATATTTTTCCACAGTAATCCCAAATAGGCAAGTCTGATGTGACTATACTGTTTCCCTCATGATGAATCTGTCGTAAATGAACATGGTAAAAGGAAAGTTCTCTATGAACCAAAGTTATAGTTTTAATTGGTTTTTATTATACAATCAAGTACAGGAAGGAATATTAGTCTATGGGCCATATCCTTCCATCCCGAGGCCCCAATCCTGCACTGAGAACGCAGGTGGTGGACTCCCTGTGCCCAATGCAATTCTCAATCCAGGATCAGGCCCTTACTCATGCAAGTAGCCCTTAATCACACAAGTAATTCCTTTGATTCCAAACTCATACAAGTAAAGGCTACAGCATGAAGCTCCATAGTAGTATGATGTATAATGTTGGTTGATCTTTAGGAATTCCCCCAACGAAAAGCTAGGTTACCTAGAGAAAATTCAAAACTCTGCAGAGATTTTGTTTATTGCAAAAGAAAAGCACAATCCAGTCTCCAGTTGGTGAATTTTATGCAATAAAAGCATTGAAAAAATGTATTCAAAATGTATGCCAATGCATAATGTGTCATATTATTCATTTGCAGATGCATATAAAACCTCTTTTTAACACTTTATTTTTGGAATGTAATACAGGGGTGATTATGTGCAGGTAATTTATTAAATAAGATGTCCAAACACCTAATTACCATTTTGTACAGTTGGAGTTATATATATTGCCAAAAATTACTATTCTTTCCAGCATTCCCAGGGGAAAGACAAAATGGAGACACAGACAACATCTTTCATTTGATCAGTCTGTTTTTTTTCCCAGAAAGAAATCTTTTCACTCTGTTTATATGATTTCTGTTTTTTCAAAAAAGTAAATTTCCAGCTAAAACAATTTATTCCAGGTTGTTCCTCTTCTTCACACAATGGGATGTTATCAGTTACTACAAATAAGTGAAATATTAGTTTTCCACCAATAATGTAGTTGTGATTTACCATATGTAACCTGCCCAATACGAATTCTATCTAATGTATTAATAGAGATTATTTTAATTACTGGTTGTCACAGTTCAGGGCAATTGTTCCTGTATTCCTCCTCAGTGATCCAGCAAGGTTCCTGGTTTCTCTGACATGATCTTTCTTTGATCGAGACCCACATCTCAGTCTCACTCCAAGAGAGGGAGAGATAACTCAGTGGTTTGAGCATTGGCCTTCTAAACTAAGGTTGTGAGTTCAATCCTTGAGGGGGCATTTAGGGATCTGGGGCAAAAATCTGTCTGGGGATTGGTCCTACTTTGAGCAACAGGTTGGATTAGATGACCTCTGAGGTCCCTTCTAACCCTGATATTCTATGATCTCTCTCCTCCTGACAAGGTTTTCTAGGCTAAATAGTTCCCAGCCTATCCTGAGAGTTCCCAGCAAGTCAGATGACCTAAACAGACCAGCACCTGTTCTTTTGTTTTCTCTTCTGAGGCTTTCTAAGCAAGTACATTTATTCTTGAGATGAAAGCATTACAGAGAAAACAATTTAAAAACCCACACACATGCTAAAAAGCTTACCAGAGGTAATTCCAACCTTGGGCTCTGGCAGATGTCTTTCCTTTCAACTCTTCCCTAAGGATTGGGGCCTCCCATTGGACAGAAGGTTCTGTCCATTTGCTGGAGCAGAAGGCAGGCCCTGAGTCACTTTAAACTCAGGCTATTTATCTAAAAGTTCTTTCTTCGTCTGTTGGTCTCTGGAGAATCCAGTTTGAACCAGAATATGGTGCTGATGCTTCTTGGGAGGTACTACAACCTGAGTGAATTTGCCTAATCATCCCCCACTATTCTTAGTTCACAGAGGTCTGCAGTCACCCTCCCCTATGGAATTATGTACAGTCCCTGGATCACAATGAAATCTAAACTTAATACAATAAGATCTTACAAAGATACTGCAGAAAAATGCCATACCTAGCACATCTGTGTTCTGTATGATTCTTAAAGATAAATGTTGCTATCTTAAACTATGGCTCACATAAGTTGTCTGCTTCCACTTGCATGATACAATAGGGTTAGTTAGTTAGGTAGGTAGGTAGTACCCATTATGCCTCTGGCATTTAGGGCAGTAATGAAGCTCCTCCACTCCGGTCTATTTCTGGCAAGTCTTTCAAGACTGATTGAAGTCAATATAATGTAAGAGGGAAAAAAAGGATAGTTTTAGCTCAATAGCCTTAGTAGCAGAGCAGCTAACAGACACAAGACTTGAGGAGAGTGGGGAAGGAACCTATAATCTAAAATTGAGGCCTTACTCACACTGGCTAACGTTTTCATAAGTGACCATGTTTTGTGTGCCTCAATTTGAGGCACCTAGGGCTTGGTGCTGTATAACTGCATAAACTTCAGTTTAACTTATGAGCGCTCATTGCCTGTGAAGGTCAAGTGTCTCAGTGTCTCAATTTGGCACACCAAAAATTAAGTCCACTTTTAAAAATTTGGGCCATGTTCCCTGGAGGATCATCCTCTCAGAAGCCCATCACAAAGCTGTTTTCTTTTATATGGGCCAGAAACTAGACATGTTTCTCCAGTGCTCTAAATCCAGAAAATCCTGCTATCTTGTTTAAGTTTAGTGCCATTCCAGCGATGCTTTCCATAGCATTTGTAAAGATACATATAAGTTTAACGCTCTTTTATGTTGTAGTTCTTGCTATATCTATCAAACTGACAATGTAAACTTCATTGGGTCAGGTTTTGCTGCACTGAAGATCTGACTGTTATCTGGAGTAGCTGCTGTTTGCTTGCACAAAGAAAACTGAAAGGGAGGGAGGAGGCAATAGGTAACTCTGCCCACATACTTAGCAATATCAATGGAAAAAGCTGTGCTCTTCTGCCAAAAAAATGCCACAGACTAGTTGTGGAAGGCCATTGTGGGCACAGAGAAAGATCAGAGGAAAAATCGCCCTCATCCACCTAGAAACATGCGGAAGCAGAAGTCTATATACCCATGATCTGTTTTAGGGTTTTATTGGAGCCTTGTCCTCGCTAGTCATAAAAAGAGAGGTGATGATAGGAACCTGAGTAAGCAGTGGTGAACCCTTAATGCAAGTTAAAGTTGCCTCTGAACAGGAGCGACGCCAGGGTTTTTGCTGCCCTAGGCGGCAGTGCTCTTCCACAGTAATCGGTGGCAGCTCCTCCTCTGAAGCTGCGTTCCCGGCAGCGGGGGTCCTTCCACTCTGGGTCTTCGGGGCACTTTGGCGGCGGGTCCTGGAGCGAGTGAAGGACCCGCCGCCGAATTTCCGCCGAAGACCCGGAGCGGAAGAAGCCCCTCGCCACCGAAATTCCGCAGAGGGTGGTGAAATGCCACCCCCCACATCCTGCCACCCTAGGCGACTGCCTAGGGTCGCCTAGTGGAAGCGCCGGCCCTGCCTCTGAATAGTGCTTACAAAAGTAGAAGACTTAATTTCAGTTTTTCTTTTACAGGGAGAAAACAAATGAACGACAGTTCAAGAGGCAAATGAAACACCACAGAAGATACTGAAGTTAGTTATGTATGCAGTCATCTTGATGGTGGTGGGAATTTGTCATCATATAATATGATGTCTGTTCTGGAAAACAGCAGTGTGACTATGTGATATCAATTATATGCTTGACTGATGAGAGTGCATTGTGGCCACACCAGGGAGACCCCATCTGCCCAGATTGTTTCAATGCCCTCAGCCATGGAGGAGATACAACAATCAGGACAGTGATTACTATCCATTAAGACTCAGTGGGTCAAATCACCCAATCAATGGAGCAGCCATTGTCGGGGCCATTCATCTTGATTAGCTCAGCTGAAAACTCTAGCCAACCAGGAAAACTCAGTTTAAGGAAATGCACTCACCAGGGAATTTATTTATTGGTTGTGAGTCAAATCATGTGCCAGCTTCATAAGGACCTTGGGTAAACAAACTTAGGGTATGTCTACACTGAAAAAAACCCAACTGAGGCAAACTGATTCAGGTTTGCACTATGACGCTAAAAAGAGCAGTATAGATGTTTCTGTCCAGGCTCTGAAAGCCGGTCCGGGGGAAGACTAGCATCAAGGACTAAAGGCTGACAGATACAGACAGACAACCATGCTCTCTGTGATGGTAGAGTATCCTGCCTGGGTAGTAATGGGTCACTGCCATCCTCAAGTATGATAAAATGTGCATTTAAGTTTGTTTTTAATACCTTTTCTCTGACTTCTAAATAACCCTTGTTTTTTTTTTTAAAAAAAAAAGACCTGCTGACTTTGTCTTGGCAATTCCATTGTTGTCTGTCCCTGTCCGGAACTGGGTGTAAATGGCCTGTATGCCTACAGGCACTGTACTCTGGCCCAGGGCCACCCAGAGGATTCAGGGAGCCTGGGGAAAAGCAATTTCAGGGGTCCCTTCCATAAAAAAAAGTTGCAATACTATAGAATACTATATTCTTGCCTGAGGCAAATTGCCCCACTTGCCCTCCCCTCTTTCCCCCGGGCGGCCCTGGGAAAAATAAAGATTTAAAAAACTTCCGCATCTCGGCACAAACCCAGTTTTGAGAAAACTTCTTTTCAAGTCACCTTTACAAGGTATCACTGGTTCTCAGCATCAGCTAGTGCTAAACAGGGCTGGCTCCAGGCACCAGCTTGCCAAGCAGGTGCTTGGGGTGGCCACTCTGGAGAGGGGCGGCATGTCCAGCTATTCGGCGGCAATTCGGCGTACGGTCCCTCACTCCCACTCGGAGCGAAGGACCTCCCACTGAATTGCCGCCGCAGATCGCAATCGCAATCGCAGCTTTGGAGAGGGTCCAGAGAAGAGCAACAAGAATGATTAAAGGTCTTGAGAACATGACCTATGAAGGAAGGCTGAAAGAATTGGGTTTGTTTAGTTTGGAAAAGAGAAGACTGAGAGGGGACATGATAGCAGTTTTCAGGTATTTAAAAGGGTGTCATAAGGAGGAGGGAGAAAACTTGTTCACCTGAGCCTCTAAGGATAGAACAAGAAGCAATGGGTTTAAACTGCAGCAAGGGAGGTTTAGGTTGGACATTAGGAAAAAGTTCCTAACTGTCAGGGTGGTTAAACACTGGAATAAATTGCCTAGGGAGGTTGTGGAATCTCCATCTCTGGAGCTATTTAAGAGTAGGTTAGATAAATGTCTATCAGGGATGGTCTAGACAGTATTTGGTCCTGCCATGAGGGCAGGGGACTGGACTCAATGACCTCTCGAAGTCCCTTCCAGTTCTAGAATCTATAAATCTATAAATCTACCCTCCCCTGACATGAATCTCCCTATGGCACTGAAATTAAATGTAGACTATAATTTGGCATTTGAGAAGTGAAAGGGATGGTAGCCCTAAGGGAAAAGATAACAGCTTGGCTCTTTGTGTTAAATAGCTATCTGCAAACCTCAAACTGCTGAATGAGCTTTAGGGCAGGGAAGGCTGTGCCTCCCCAAACAGCCTGGCCCTGCCCCCTGTCCGACACCCACCCACTTCCTGCCCCCCGACTGTCCATCTCAGAATCCCCGACCCATCCTGCTCCTTGTTCCTTGACCACCCCCTCCAAGACCCCCCCAACCACCACCCCGGGATCCCACCCCCCACAACCCCCCCCCCCCGCTCCCTGTCCCCTGACTTCCCCTGACCCCTATCCACCCCCCCGCCAAGTCCTGACAGACCCCCGGAAGGCCCACGATCCAACCTCCTGTTCCCCGTCCCCTGACAAGTCCCCCCCCCGAACCTCTGCCCCCTCCCTGTCCCCTGACTGTCCCCGGGACTCCCTGCCCCTTATCCAACCCCCCCGGCCCCAGTCCCAGCCCCGGCCCCAGCTCCAGCCCCCTTACCATGCCACTTACCCCCGCCTCCCCCCTCTCCCGGAGCCTCAGCACGCCGTGTCCAGGAGCGGCCCTGGAGAGCACTGCAGTGGCATGGCTCCAGTGGGACCTGAGCTCCCACCGCTCGGCTGCAGCTCGCTTACCATGTGGCTCTCAGTGGGAGGAGCTCAGGCCTCGATGGAGCCACGCCGCTTTAGCTCTGTCCAGGGCCGCTCCTGGACGTGGCACGCTGAGGCCTCCAACATTCTCGTGGGGCCGCCCCACTTGCCTTCCCTCCCCCATGCGGCCCTGCTCTGGCCTGAGTCTAGTGGGAGAATCACATGATTCCACTAGAGTGAAAGGTGAGTGGCAAAAGATGCATCATCTGGGGGTAACTCTGAGAGACCAAAAGAAGGGACAGAGGTACAGGTGACCATAACGGAGTCACAAGCAGATGACCAGTATTCTTATTACTGCAATGTACTCTTTTCAGCCGAGGAAAGGGGATTTGACTATGGAGTCAGTTCTCAGGTAGATGACCTATGAATACACTTTAGACCATTTTTCTTACCCTACCAGTTGCAGACAGTGCTCATAGGAGAAAGGGTAGAAATGCACAGACTGATGATGTAAAGATTAAGGAAAATTAAAGGTTCTGCCTTTGACGGACGCAGATTATAAAATCACTACACACGCTGCTGAAATGTCCTTGGTATGTACTCCTCAGGTAATGTGTGAGATACCCTATGGTCTTTTGATGACTAGAGGTACCAAGTAAAACCTGAACTATACTCATACATTGATTCAAGACAAACCAAGTGCTGTTTACTCAAGATACTGAAAACTATGCAGCCCATTAGAGTTATAGGTGAATACCAATCCCCACTTAGTTATTGTTTGATGGGCCATGAATTCTGGCTCGTGGGGAGCACTGTTTGACTGGAGGCTGACCCTGAAATGACCAAACCAGAACTTTAAATTTCCATGGAAACAAATGAACTCAAAGCATCATCTTCCACTAACTTAGTTTAGAGGTTTCTTAGTTTTAGAATTGCTATTCCTACAGGATTAATTATAAATAGTTATCTACTGATATCTACTGTAATACATTTTGCTTCTGACCATGCACCACTGAGTTTTATAATGGGTTGTGCATACACTGCAAATGTAAAACAATATTTTCATTGATAAATCTCATGCAACATGTGTTTGTGTTTCCTATGAGATTTAATAATGCAATGGGACAGCTGTATAAGAACTAGGAAGTAATTTTTTCTCACTGAGCAAAAGTTCAATAACATTAAGACTTAGAGCCAAAGTCAGCTCTGCAAAGCAGGCACGTTGCCTGTTAACTTCCTATCAGCTGCTGGGTCCATCCCCGTTATGAACACCAGTTCTTCCTGTCCACTGTGCTGATGTCCAGATTTTCCTTACTCCGCTGACTGAGGGATGGGTCCAGAATCAATAGCATGTGTCATGTGGAGAGAGAAGAGGGAATTAGAATCATAGACTCATAGAATATCAAGGTTGGAAGGGATCTCAGGAAGTCATCTAGTCCAACCCCATACTCAAAGCAGGACCAATCCCCAACTAAATCATTCCAGGAAGGGAATGTGATGCAGGATTCATTCTTCCTCCCAACACCCATAATCACTCCATGGTATGTGCTCTCATGGAGCCCAACTGAAATGCTAGGACAATTGCCAGTCCCCCAGATACATACACCTGACAATTAGTTAGTTTCTAGACAGCAAAAGTAGGACAGGGGTGGCAGGAGGAGAGATCCTTTTCCAGGTATTCTTCAAAATGATGCATTTATTTTTATGTCTAGAATGCCAATAACTAGGTGGAGAAAGGAGGGGGAAATCATCCATATTTTATTTACGGAATGCATCTATTGCAATGTTGGCTCCAAACCCAAAGCTATGTAACCATCACCTGTTATCTAACAGACTTTTTCCCCAGCTGTGAAGCCAATTTGGGTTAGTTTGTTGTTTTTTCTAACTACAACATTTCTATAGGTAGCTCTCCAGCATGTTTTTTCATGGATGTCCTGAATATCATTTTTTTAAAGGTCCATCAGTGAATAATGAGAAATGGTCAGTCTTCCTTTGATACAGAAATAGGTCAAATATTTGTTTCTGGTGTCTTCTCTTCTCCTCTTGTATACTGTGCCCACACACATATGTTGTACTTGTATGGTTGTGCTGTAATGTTTCTCCTATGATTTCTCTCTTATACTGTTTTTTATTTTGTTATTGGTAAATAAAATGCCCCGGTTTACATCTGAGAATCATTTTGAGGAAGACAAAGGGCCTGTTTCTTATACTCTCAATGGGCACATTCCTGGAGTATGGACCGACCCAATATAAATTAGAGTATCAAAAAACTGTCAGTTAGAGATTTATAGTCCCCATGACATTCGGAAAGTGGGTATCATGGGAGGTAGTGTCATAGAAAATGAGAGTTAGATGCACTGTACCTCAAAGTAGCATCTTGTAACCCCCATATTCATCATTGGTTATATGGTTGTGATATTTCATTCAAAACATACCTTGTAAGGTAACATATGAAAGTCATGATCTGCTGAAACTCACTGTTCTGTCAAAATATGCATATCACTACTGTGTATGAAGTTAGAAGATTTTATTATATTGTTGTTGAAATATTTTGTGAATCGCCTACTGCTAGTTCTCAAGTGGCAACAAAGTGACCCACACCGAGGTGGATATTGAACAACCATCACCAGCCATTGACCAGCATTGCTCAACTCTGTGACTCATGACCCACCTGGACATGTCCAGGCCAGTATCTTTCCTGGGACTGGAACTGGGAGTATGAAATAAGGGACAGTGGCATCATAAGACCACCTCTCTCCTCCCCCACCTACTCTGAAGGCAACAAGAATGCTGGGAAGACAAAGACTTTGAACTGAGGAGACTGGTCTCAGGCTGAGACAGGAATTTAGCCTGTGTATTAAGAATTGTAACCTGTCTGCAACATCCAGTGGGGTGAAAAAAGCTGTTTGATTCAAATCTTACCGAGTCTGATAAAGTTTACAATTTAGAATGCGTGTTTACTTTTATTTCTTAGGTAACTTTCTCTGACCTTTATGCCTACCATTTATAATCACTTAAAATCTATCTTTCTGTAGTCAATAAACTTATTTTAATATTTTATCTTTACCAGTGAGTTTGTCTAAACTGTTTGGTTTACAAAGCCTGGTGTATGTCCATTACCTACTCCTGGGGAAATTTTGCACCAACAAAAATTTAAAATTCTGCACACAATATTTTAAAATTCTGCAAAAATCTGCATTTTTATTTGTCAAAATAACACAATATAATCACACCAATTTCAATTATTTTGGTAATTAATTTCAAAATGCCTGGCAGCAAGTATGTCTGTAAGAATACAGATAAAAAACAAAGATTCAGGAAATGTTTTTTTGACAAATAGATTCCTTACTAGGCAAATTAATACAGTACTTTGAGTAATTCATTTAAACTACAGTACAGAACCATTTTCCCACGCCCCTCAGAAGCAGTGCAAAGGCTTGGGGGAATCAGGGGTAATGGAGGAGCTGAAGAAGAGGGAATGAACCTGGGAGTGAACCTGGAGGGTTGTTAGGTGTGGGTGGGAGAAGTATGGAAGAATTTAGATTTTTTGGGGTGGAAGGAGTGATGGTTAGGGAATTGAGAAGCCTCCCAAATGCAGACCCTGAATGACCCTTAGCATCTCCCATTCAGTCAGGCACATCTGCCCCTGTCCCCATGTGGCCCTGCATCCCTTACTCCTGTCCCCATGTGGCCATGCAGCCTACCTACCCTCACATCCCCATGTGGCCTTGCAGCCCCCCTTGCATTCAGCACCTGGCTCAGTGTTGTCACCCCACTAGCTCCTGAGCTCATACCCCAGTCTGTCCCCTCCCTAGCCCTTCTGAACCCCAGTCTGTGACCCCCTGAAGCCCTGTGTGTCCCACTCTCTCTGTCCCCCCATATCCTCCGCCTCCTAACCTGGCTCTGTGAGCAGGGTGTTGTGATGAATGCAGCCAGCTGCTGGCTGTTACTACCGGTCAGTTGACTTCTGGCTGTTTTGGCACCACAGCAGTCTCTAGTGAGTGAAAGGCAGAATTGCAGCACTTCTCTGGCAGAATGTTTTTTCTGCACAGAAAAAAAATTCTGCACCAGACATGAATTCTGCACGTGTGCAGTGGCACAGAATTCTCCCAGGTGTAACTATCCTTTGACAAAGCAGTGAACTAATTAATGAGCTTGCATTGTTCAAGAGAAGGTCTTGAGCAGTGTAAAATAGTACATTTCTGGGGTGCAAGGCTGGGTGCTGGGGGGGATTTGCCGGTGTCTCCCTCTGTACAGTTCCTGAGTGGCTTAGAGAGCATTCATGCATCTTAGCTGGGTATACCTCCGCATGTTGTTGACTGAGTGGCAACAGCAGCTGGAGATGTTTGCTGCTTGTCACTAGCAAAGTATCATGAGAGACAGCCCAGGCTGTAAAGTTAAGGGGGCACAGAGGTTCTACAGTTCCAGGTTATGTACCCCAGGGATCCTGTCACAGATTATTTACACAGACTTCCCCAAAATGAGAGCTTTGGCTATATTTGAATGTCACTAGTAGCAACTAAATATAAAAGATTTCCAGCAAAAATGATATATTGGCATCAGAGGTGTGTATAAATAAATAGTTTTCTCATCAGATTCAATGGGAACAGGAATGGGCCCCCAAAACATAACAATTACTCCTAATCTGGGCTGAAATCTTCTCCCTTTTTACAGTATACATTTACCATTACAGTAAACAATTCTTTTCAGTTTGGATTTTATTTCTTTGACACCATGGACCACATGCTGCCCTCTACCCATGCACAGAATTCCCACTGACATCAACAAATTGAGGGCATTCTCCAGCGCTTGGTGATTAACTGACTGTTTCTGTATATGGAGTGTAAATTAGAAATGGGTCAGAATCAAAATACTCACTGAAACTATGTAAGTATTTGTGGGTAACCCCACTATTTCATTGTTAACCACAAGCAGGAGTAGTCATTCAGTGACATCTGGAGGTTAAAGTGCAGTTATGCTTAGAAAAGTGACTAAGAAAAAATGGCATCTTCTAAGATCTCATACAGAATCTCTGCTCTGAGAGTGAAATTCATTCTTGTTCGGAGAGCCTGCACTAAGCCCATGCAATACTTGAACCCCATTTAAGCCTTCAAAATAGGGCTCAAGTGGGACTTGACAGTTGTGTAGGCCTTTTGCAAGCACCTTGCGAAGGGGATAAATTTCACTCTTTCTACTTAATTCCAGTCAAACCCGTTTACTTTAGTATCAAAAATAAGATTTTACTACATTTTATTCTAGTTTGGCTGGACAACCCAGACTGTGGGAAAGCGAGCTGGATTCAATTCTAGTTTACATATCACCTCTTATAGTTATAAAGTGCCATCACCACAAAAACTGTGTTATATTTGAGTAAATAAACTATAATCGATGTTGCTTTTTAAGTCAAAAGCACTATCTGGCACTCGATTATTAGCCTTCTCATCAGAGAATATAAGAATTGCATAAAGCATGGAGACTGAGCTCCCCTATCATCCAAAACATGGGGCCTCCCAAGTGAGCATTAGTTCACATGAGCAGAACAGTTTGGGTAGCTTGCATTTACAGCGCTCATGTTGTAACTGATCTAAGGATATATTCAAGTCTTCAGTGTCCAGCACTGTCATTCAGGCACCCTTCACAAAGCACTAAAATCCACTTTTCAAAGAAACCAGCCCATCTCCATCTTTTGAAGAAGTCAACAAATGTGTATATTATAAAAGATGAAAAAGTTAGAGTTAAGTAAGAAATAGTTGATATTAGGATGGATGGTCTTGTGGCTGGGACTGAAAAGATGTGGGTTTAATTCCCTGCTCTATCATAGATCTCCTGAGTAATTTTGGACTAGTCGCTTAGAGTCAGATCCTTAAAAGGCATTTAGGCATCTAACTCCTTAGGCCATTAAATACTGTTAAGGATCTGGCCTTTAATCTTTCTGTGCCTCAGTTCCCCATCTGTAAAATGGGGATAACCATCCTTTCTTTGTATTCTCTATTTAGACTGTAACCTCTTCATTGCAAAGACTTTCTTTCATTATGTGTCTGTACAGTGCCTAGCACAATAGGGCCTCAAGCCCAGTTGGGGGGGTCTAGGTGCTACTGTAACATAAATCACAATAGTAAACATTAATTCCTAAGTACTGGAGGTGAACAAAATAATTAGGTTCTCATACACCCCACCCCTGTCTACCCCTTTCAAAGCTTCACCCATCTCTCAACCTGAGGATCAGGAAATTTTCATTCAGGAATACCCCGTCCTATTGCCTCAACATGTTCCCTACAAGGTCCCATATTACATATGGTATATCGCCTGCTACCGCCATAGAACACCAGGTCTCTCCAGAAGATGGTGCATGAAGCTGGCCTTCAAGCTTCTTCAGGGCTAGCCTGGTGTTTCCCTCTTCACAATCAAATCTAGTCTTATATTTATTGGCGTAGGGATAGCTCCTGCCCCAGTTCTGGGGAGGCAGAATCTCAGCTCCTTACACTGAGTCCTATTGACCTGCTGTTTAAAATATGAAAGACACTCTGGAAGACCCATAGAGCTCCAGGGTATTTTGAAGATCCTCCTATCATTTCCACAAGAGTCTCCAGTCTTAAATGACAGTGTGTGCATGTGGGAATTGAGACCTCGTGAATAGGACTTTTCCCAAATGAAGGATGCCTTCAACAAGGCTCATATATGAGGAAGTTACAACTTTACCTGTTTGTATTCTCAGTTTGTTTTGACTTGTGGATAAGGATGGCTGTAGAGGGAAAATGCAGGATAAATTGTTCACTGTCTCAGTAAAAGACCATCACATTAAAAAGAGAATAATCCTGTGTCTTTTAACTCATTGAAAACTGACCTTCCTTAGCTTGAAACTGCATATAGAAAGTCCCAGGACAGGTTGTTCTGACATTCTTTTAACATCATCTCATCATCACAGCCAAAACTAATCACAAGAATATTACCCAATGACAGGTGCATTTATTCTGTCAATTAAATCAGATGGTTAAATCGAAATGTGCCCCAAATCTCTCTTGTTTGCATTATCCATATTGGCATTTCTTGGCTGTGGTTCATTGCTGGCTGGAAGTCATCCAACCCCTGCAGTCACTTTGCAATTCTGTGCCAGCAAGTTTCCATGCTCTGCAGCAGCCATTACAATGAGACCAGAGTGGCCCTACAGGACTGACCTGAAATGTTATATTGCTTCACTAAGACTTATTTTTTAAAAACAAAGGAGGAGACCGAGATCGATGCTTTTGGAATGAGAAAGGATATATCATCTCATGGCTAAATATGGATGGCGTGCAGGTGATATGAAATAGAGAATCTAAATCCTAAGAGAGACTTTAACATGATCTGTAGACTATAAAATGTTCAAGAATCAGATATACAACTTGCCTTCATTATAAGGCTCTTTTATAAAAGTTACTCAGATGTTTAAAAAAGGAATGTATTGGTGATAATAATTCAATCCATCTGCTTCAGACTTCTTTTTAATTATGAAAAAAAGCAATGGACATTGAAGTATAATTGTGGTGCAAATCAACAAGAACAAAGAAAAGAAGAGTTAAAACCAAAACACTAGCCATAAGCTATCTCATCTGTCAGTTACTGGAGAGGTCTCTGAGCAGTGGATGAGTTTACATAACATATTTGCTGCAATACCTTGTTGCACTGGGGCAGGTTAAAGGCCAGGATGATTTTGATCTCACCCACATGCTGTGCTGCATGGACTGCGTAGACTGTCGGCACTTCATCAGTTGAAACTGAGCCAATCACTGTGCACGCCAGTATATTTCAGATATGATTCCAGATTGTCTTGTTCATGGTGCCTTGTGGTAAAGCCTTATTACTACTTTAAAAGTGAGTAGTTTTCTGGGGGGGTGGGGGGGTTTGCTGGGGAGAGTGAGGGGGAATAGCATTGTATTATTTAATGAAATCTGAAGGAGGGACAAGAAAATATTTTAGGACCAAATTCACTCTGGTTGCTGGAGGAAGATGTGCATTGTATTCCCTTCTGCAAGGCATTAGGATACACTTTGATGGGACATGTGCTCCCAGAGGAAGGCAGGCAATGTTGTTCTCTCTCAGGGGTGTGTAGCTATAATTTGTGCTTGGGGCTCCCTAAAAAACCACTCCTGGAAGAAGGGAATATGCAGAGGGGGATATATACAGACTTGGTCCATTATCCCAGCCACCCTGGTCCCACTCCTGCCCTGCATAGTGCTGATCTCTTTCTGAACCCCCTTCCCGTACCACTGAGCACTCTCCTCCCCTCCTTGGAAGAATTTCCACCACTGTCAGACTCACGCCCTGATTCACCCCAGCAGCAGATAATGTAAACCATGGCTGAATCTAGCCAAATATAATCCAGACCAAAATGCAGAGCCATTGCTATCCGTCATGTAAAGATAAATATATATACATAGATGCTGCGCTACTTTAGTATGCATTGTTCAGCACCTGCTCAATTTTTACACACATCAGTAATTTTGCTCATGTGAGTAGCCCTTTTGTCTTCCAAGGCATTACTCACACAAGTAAAGTTACTCATTGGTGAAACTATGAACAGGATTGGACTCCTGAAGAGCTTCCAGACTGGCCAGTGAATACCATTTTTAATGCAAGATTTAAAAATATTATCGTTTACAGCCAGCACATTCACACAACTCACAAGGAAGCTGGTGAGAGTTTGGAGCAAGAACGGATGCAGCCCCATAAAACACTGATGCAGAAATGTTTCTTGTCAGTGTGAATTATCTACCTAAGGGCTCATCTATATGGCGCCGCAGTCTGGGTTACAGGGTTGTGAATTGTTGAGCACTCTAAGGTGCTGCACCCTAACTGCCCCGTGTAGACTCTGCTGGCATGAACTAAAAGGTACCTAGTTCATGTTTACATAGTTCCATTTGAAAGTATATTGTGAATGTATAATTAACCATTTCTACTTCTTTCCCATGCTATGTCTTGTTATGATGATTCTCATAAATGGCTCTGTTTGTTTTATGTTATTATTCAGCTGCAAAATTAAAAGTGAAAAACTGATGACCTGTCTCATGATCATTGGTTTGGTTTCACATTCCTAAGCAGTTATAAGCTAATGGTTATAAATTCTATTAATTAATTATCACTATTATTGGGGGAAAGATGGGTTAATGAATGTTAGGCCCTGAACCTTCAATATGATACATGACAGTGATTTCCTGTACCAATGTGAAGCCCAATTGACTTCAGTGAGACTTTTTACAAGCACACAGGTTTGGCCTTATGTATCAGATTGCAGGATCAGGGTTATAGGCTGCAAACACATGGTGTTTCTCACTGAGTCTGAAATTTATGTATAAATAATACATTTTGTATTTTTCCTGTGATAGTGCTTGTCCTTGTTGTGATGTTCTCCTCCCCTTCTTCTCCATCTCATCTAATGTGTTATGATAGTATTCACTATTAGATAATTAGAATTATCTTTAAGAAAACCAATCACATTGTGCTAAAAAGAAATGAAAGAAAGAACTTAATATGTGCTGAGATTAACAGTGCTGAAAGTAATGTTCACTACCTACAGCAGAGGGAGCCCCAAAACAAACACACAAAACACTCTTTGTGTAGGTCCTACATTAACAGTGACTAGTGTTTTAGCTATTTAAAAAAATTCTTCGCAACAGAGTAGTGGACTTTTAAAAATATTTACTGAGATTGAAGGACTATCCTGAAACATGGACGTGGATTAAAGTCCAGGGGACTGCTGTATGTGAAGAATTTGGCCCTTCCGATATATTTTCCCTTATGTTAAAATAATTTTAAAATTGGCCAGTAGAGTGGGTTGAAAAAATTCAAATTTTCTCTATTTTTTGTAAACTTTAATATATATTTCTTTATTTACTTATGGTTTTCAACCAATTTCTAGAGGACACAAAAAATACATTTTTCCTGCATTTTTAAACCAGCTCTAACTGCCCAGATTAAAATCTTAGGTTGTTATACTCCTTTCATTTGGTCTGGGTTTAACCTTGGAGCAACTTTATTGATGTGAATCATGATTTACTGTCATGTGAGAGAAGATTCTGACTCCTAAAGAACTCATCATTAGATTCCTTTTACTTTGCTGTTAGACTAGCACAATATACAACATAGACGGAAATGGGAGAATTGCGAAGCAGATTTTTTAAAACTTCATGCTTTCATTTTTGCTGCTTAAAGGAAGAAAGCTGGAGAAAAACTACTGATCTTTACACAAGGCCATGAAAAGGAAATGTTTACCTTAAATGGAGATTAAGTAAAGCATAAGTTAAAGTATATAATTACCCTATGCTTTCTTTAGATAAAATTACTTACTGCCTGCTTGATGCACTCCATTTGTATCTACCATTTTAAAAATCGTGAAACATACATTATACATACAGTATGTCTGTTAAATTATATCTTCAGTTTATAAAAAAAAGTGTATATAAGGTTCTCTTTTCAGTTGTGTTTCACGTCTTCTAATTTACCAATAATTCCAATGGCCATTTAGGGGAATATGTTGTAGGAACAACAGTTCAGCAATATTAAGTAAGGTAACCATATGTCTACTACTTCTACCGTACTGTTTGTCACTTCCCCAGACTCTGGGTGGATTAGATCTCTCATCAGTTTGCATGCTGATGGCATGTCTGTTGCAGGTGCTTTGTTGATATAACATAAAACACAAATTTCAGGAAGCTAGACTCTCTAATACATACAGGAATATTAGCTACTTGCCTTCGCTTAAGCGGCAATTCACAGAGGTCTCCTTTAAGACTCTTAATTTATAATATATTTTATATATCATCATGAGTGAATGGCTGCCCCCAGATAGCTGACACAGTGCCCAGGATATTCAGAGCTTACTGGTTCTGATCATCTTATGGTTTATCTCTGGAGCTCAGTAATAGAAGCAAACTGATTATAGAACTATATTTTCACAAGCAAAAAAGAAATATATGTGTCAATGAACAGGCTTCCTTCTGTTAAACTCTAAGAAAGGGTTCTCACCTTGGTGCAGAGGTTGTAAAGTAATGAATCTTTAAATATAGCTAAACACAAAGCCCTATTTAAAGCTGCCATTCCACTTTTCTCTGATTCACTGATTTTGTCCATCTTAAGAAATGGCAATAATGTAGAAATTTATATAAAGCAAGGTGGTATATCGGCTAAGTAGAAGGTTAAGTAGAAGGTTAAAAATTGGCACAAACTTATCCCATCATCACAAATGATATTATCCTGGGTTTGAGGTTTTCCACAGCTCTGAATAGCCCACCTCTCTCCGCTCATTCTCTGCACAAATTAAAGTGTAGGTGCACATTGTCTCCAAGAGAAAATCAAGCAAGAGGTAGAATATAAAAACAACACAAGAGGAGAATCTCTAAGTTTATATTTTTATGTTAATGTGCTGGTAAGAAAAGGGCCTCGTTTGGGGAACCATAAAAAAAAAGCATTAGAAGATCTCCAAGTTAGAGCATAGATGTTTTCTATGCAGATGGAGGATTTAAAAGAAGCAAAATGATAACCACATAGTCAAGAGACTAGAAAAGAGACCTTGATGTTTGATAGTTGTAATAACCTGCAGAGTGCTCTAATGGCTCAGGGATCAGGTGCAGAACTACAGCAATAACAAGAGCTGAATAATTATCTCAGCCATATCTGTATAACCAAAGTCCCAGAGTATGAACTATATAAGGAGGCTTCTGCTGCCTCTCCAAGATTTCCTGAAATGTTAAATCACTGAATTGGGAGCACTTCCAGCATTAGTACTGCCCAGTTAGAAAGAAATAAAGCCCAGAAACCTCCAGTGGCAGTTCTAATGTCTTTGTTAATTATGAATTATGGGTAAACATGCAGACTCACAGAGGTCACGGCTGTCAGCAACAATACTTTTCAAGAAGGATTTTTATGAGGGTCTTTTTCATTTTGCTATAATGTCCTTTATATATACACATAAACTCCACCAAGAATGTGAAAAAATAGTGTTTGTTTTTAGGGGAGGTGTATTTATTTTCCATTTGTTTTTCCCCTTCTGTAGAATCATGTATCCATTGCCAGTATAGCCCAGTTCATAACTATAAGCTCCTCTGTGAATAACAACAGCTGTACAATTCCAAGGACTAGGCAGAAAGAGTCATTGGGGCTGAGGTTAGGTTAATGATCAGACACTCTGTTAACAAGAAAGTAGTGGTTTTCAAAGTGAACGGCCAGTCGGTATCCCATCAGCTGTAGTCACCTTTCACATACAATAGAGAAATAAAAGCTGCATACAGTATCCTTGATTAACCTC
The DNA here is from genome assembly GCF_011386835.1 of Chrysemys picta bellii. Lineage (NCBI taxonomy): Eukaryota > Metazoa > Chordata > Testudines > Emydidae > Chrysemys > Chrysemys picta. The sequence continues at coordinate 186,639,001 of NC_088793.1, forward strand.
GCTTAAATGGCAACGCTGATCTCAAATCTGTCCCATGGGTGTATATAAACAGGATTAAAATTATATTATGTGTGGATCCTGCCCAACAAAAGCAACTGGCACAAAATCATTTTAATTAGGTGGTAGAGGCTTTGGCATTTATTCTTTTTTGTCCCATTCAAAGAACTTTTGGGACTTAATATAAGATATAGAAGGAATAGAGGTGCTTTAGAGATAATATTAAATAGCATGTTGACATGATTGCAGGGTAGATTGTAAGATGACCATATCAAAATCAGATGATAACATTCAACTTATCTCAGTAAATTCTATGTAGAGAATATAATCAAGGAACAAATTATAAATCTAATACTATAGACTTTTCAGTTTTAAATGTAGGTGATGGATTCAGAACCCACTAAATTTATAATAATGGATTTAGACAAATCAAACTCAAAAGATCCAAGTTCAGATTTTTAGTAAATGGGCTATAACTAGTTGAGCTAGGTGAAACTTTCCTAATAAAGCAAGAAACCATATGAACCTCAACTGGTTTCAAGTTCATTTTCAGCCCATGAAAATTAAACCTTGCAAGACATCATAGATATTTCTGCTGACTCTGGATAGTCATGTTTCTTGAGACTGAGTGTCGTAATTTTGTTTTGGTCTCATAATAAAGCTTGTGGCAGTCAAATATATGGCTGGACTTCTGAGTTAAATTAAGCTGAACCCTTGTGAATCCTTGTAAACATCTGTGCAATGTGAAACCAAAGATTTCAAAGTCTGCTGAAAACTCATTTGGAAACTTGAGTACTTCTCACAGCACTGTTCACCATCAGTAAAGTTTAACTATCTTTGATCATGCCATTCATGAATGGGTGAAAGGGTTTTAATCCTCCTAGAGGTTAAGTCAGGTGTTGTGTACTGATGACTCAGAAAAGTTTAAAAGTGAGTCAGTAGATGCTGATTCCTGCCATGTGATAGGGATGCAACATTTTGCAATCCTGGCCCATGTCATCTGATTGGAGCCAGGAAATTAAGGCAAGCACTCCTGTGTCAGACCCTTATTACATGGTGTCAGAAGTTAACTATATTTTTTCACAAAAATAGAACAACCTAAATCTCCCAGTCTGAGAGAGAACCTGGCAGAAAGGAGAGGAGGTGGCTGCAGAGCTTCCAAATGTTCCTGGAAGCAAGTGGCATAGCAGAGATATCAGAGATTATAAAATCCACTCCCTGCTATATAGTGCAGACCACACACTTTGGAATCCGTGATATATTCTAGTGGGAGCATGATGGCAACACAAGAATGTAATATGCACAAAGGCACATTTTCCTTACCAAAAAATATCTTTCAGGCAAGATGCCTGACCCTTATGTTACAGTCCCACATAATAAAGCAAAGTCATGTGTACTTGAATAGTTAACAGATGGACTAATTAGATGCTAAATTATTTCTGGGATAACTGATAGCCAGTGAAACCAAGGTTATTGAGGGAAATAGACTTGACTTTGCAAAGAGTAGATATTTTCAGGGCTGACAAAAACTGCTTCCCAAATGAAAGGGTTAACAAAGAGTGAAAGAACAGAAGTGCAGCTAATTAAAAAAGCATACCAAGGCAGGCAGAATGAATGCAAGGGTAAGCAAATGGCAGAGACCTGATTTGTTTGCAATAAATGAAGAGGCAACCATGAAATAATGTAAAGATAGCCAGGATGGAGGGTGAGGCACAATACAGGCAATAAAAGCAGCCATATTGAAAAAGTATCCCTCTCGAGTCACTGCATAAATTGTAAAGAAATATCAAATTAAAATATATACATGGACATACAGGTGAAGAACAAAGTTTGACCATGATGAAAAAGACCTCTTTGTGGGCCTCTAAATAAATGTAGAAAGTAAGATTCTACAATCTGTTAGTTTGTGACATTGAAAATAAATTAACAAAAAGTGAATTTCAAAATAGATACTGGAGTGGATTTTAATGTAAATGGTAAACATATAAAGATTACTAGACTGCCCAATGTTAAAAAAGAAAACTAAGTTTGTTGCAAATAGCAGGTACAAAATAAGCTCATCTGGCAAAACCCACTGGTATTTCATTATTATTTTATCTACCTAAATCATTTTAATTTAATGAACAGCTTAAGATCTCAGTTGATGTCAGATCACATGGGTTGAGGGCTGTCCTGCTACAAGATGAGTGCCCAGGAATACATGCTTCCAGAGCTTGGACCATAACTAAACAGAACTATGCTCAGAATAAATAAGACATACTAGCAATTTTTATGGTTGTGAGCTGTTCCATTAATATGTCTCTGGGCCAAAACTGGTCAAGGTAGAATCGGTCTATCAAAATTTTGAAGCCATATTATAGAAACCATTGTATAAAGCGATGCCCAGACTTCAGAAAATGATCATGAAATTGCAAAACTACTGATTAAATAAGAAATACAAGCCCAGTAAGGAGCTTATTATAGTGGGCTTGCTTTTAAGAGAATTTCGAAGTAGTGAAAGCAAGGAGCTGCAAGGAAGAGGAGTGTGAAGTAAATATGAGTTAAGTACTGCCTATTTCTGTAACAAAATGTGACAAACTCAGACAAGAAACACAAAGTGACTCAAGCTTACAAGACTTGAGAGAGTAATTCTAGGCAGATGACTGACAGAAAAAGCCCACACATCTGAAAGTATAAAAACTTATTGACACAATGCAGATGAATTGCTACATATAAAGGGATTCAGTACAAAGAACATCATGACATAATAATACACAGCATGAGGTCAGCAATTGTAAACATAATTCACAGTGTCCATCTGGGTCTTAAGAAATATAAGAAAAGAGCCCAACATGTCTTATTTTAGCCAGGCTGAATTCTGTCATTGAAGGTCAGAAGTTAAATCCTGGCTCCATTGATGTTAATAGCAAAACTCCAAATGAATTCAGGGGAATCAGGATTTCTCCCTAGATATGAAATCAGCAACAATAAATGTAGGAAACATAATGAAAAAGAAACACTGAAATCATAAGATTCCTGATCACACTTGATCCAAAGTTGGTGCTGTTCCATTTGAATTTAATGGAAAGGATTACCCACAATTAGTGGACTACTGCACATATTGAGCCTAATGCAGAGACCACTGATGTCAATGGGAGTCTTTCCATTGACTTCAGTGTGCTTTGAATCAGGCCCATATTATTATTTTTAATTGGACTGTTGCACAAAACATTGAGTAGCACTGTAATAACATGTTGTAAATCACAGTGTGGTTGCTATGGGATTCCAGGTGGGTTAATAATGAGTGATAGCCCATGAATCATCAGTAGCTCATTTTGGCAATTCCTTTTGCTAGGTCAGTTCAAGGACACTATGTCAAGCCCTTACTTAGTTTGGTGGGGTACCAGAAAATTCAGTACAAATAGCAAGGAACTTGGTAGGAAAAAAGAAGCCACTAGCAGAATCAAGAGATCATACTAACTGAGCATTGTTAGACTATCACAACAAACCTCACAATGCTTTACTTTGATCTCTGGTTCAGAAAGTTATGGGCAGAAGGAAAAAACAGAACATTGTGCCAACATCAGAAAAGTTTCTTGAACCAAAAACAAGTAAGCCTGAAGTTATTAAAGAAGTCAGGAAACTAGAGCAGAAAAAAATGCTAGGATAAGGATGCCAAACAGTTCCAACACTGGAAGTGGGACAAAATGTTAGATTTCAAACAAAGTGGCAAGCAACCTAAGTTAACAGCTACATCATCCACACCAAGGTCATTGTGAGGTGCTGTTCACACCACATCAGCCCCTGAAGGCTAGGTGGGCCAGTTAATCATCTAGGTTGTACCTGGAGAAGGAGCCAGGGAACAATGAAGACTAATTAAAGGATGAAGTTCACCTGGACAGAAACAGGTAGGGCTTGTATAAAACCAGGTAGCTGAAGGTAGGAAGGGAGCTGCATGGAGGTGGTCTGTAGTCACTCTCTCTGAAGCTAGGGAGAGAAGGGAGCTTGGCTTGGAGAGAAAGACATATTTGGTGGAGAAGGAGCCTGATAGAGACAATGCAGGAAGCAGTGCAGGGAAACAGCAGCAAGGTGAGGGGCAGGGCAGACCTTAGCTACTGGTTGCAGGGTCTGTGGGCTGGAACTTGGAGAAGAGGTGGGCTTGGGTTCCCCCTACAACCACCATGGAAGTGGTGGCACTTAGATCCTAGTGAGCACCCCATCCTGGCTATCCACTGTGAGGGGAAACCAAGCCTCTGTGCTCTGGATCCCCAGAGTGTTTTCAAGCACCTAGAGTCTCAGCAAGCTACAAGCTTCAGTTTTTCCCTTGGCCTCTTTGGCACATTTCCTGGGCTTGCTTCCCCTTCTGCATGCCTTCTGCCAGAACTCCACCTCAAAGGTGTGAAGCTTCTAGTTTACAGCCTAACTCTCTCAGGGGCACACAGCAGCTGTGAAGAAGTCAACACTCTCACTTTGTACAGGCTAACACCTTTATGCTGTTTTATACTTCACCATGTAAAGCCCAGAATAGTACAGCTCATCCAGAATAATAAACATCTGAAACTGCAATGTCCGTCACTAGCTCACCCTTCTCTTGTGAGTCCTTGGAGAACCATCTGCATCCAAGAAGGCAGGCAGGGTGTCCCCTGCCTCATGCAGACTCTTACATGGTGAGTGGTCTTTCTGTCATGGACTAGAGAAAAACCTTCCCTAGCAGACCAGCCTCTGCACTTTCAGAACGTTCTGTCCCCTGTGTAGGGTGACCAGATGTCCCGATTTTATAGGGACAGTCCCGATTTTTGGGTCTTTTTCTTATATAGGCTCCTATTACCCCCCACCCTTGTCCCGATTTTTCACATTTGCTGTCTGGTCACCCTACCCCTGTGTCAAGCAACCCCTTTGCCAGCTTCCCCGTATGACCACAAATCCCTGTCAGAGGACTTTGTTGCCAAGGTGACTTCCCTCCTGCTAAACGAGCTCTTCTGGGCAAGGAACAGTCTTTTGTCTAGAGTGACTAGACTTCCAGTGATTGAGTACTCAAGAGTCTACTACCCTCTGTTGTTGTTCTTTTGCCATCAGAGTTTGGAATCTCAACCCACTATGGAGGCAAACTGACCACTGAGAAAACAAAAGATTACGCATTCAAAATGGAGTGTTTGGCCTGATGCAGATACAAAATCTCACACAGAATTCATAAATTGCACAGGCATATTCTCAATTCATCACAACACCCACTTACTGACCATGAAAATCCTAATTTGCATATTTGGTACATTAATGGTTGTTCGTTTTGGGGTAATGTATTTAACAGAAGGCACTGGAGTCATTGGATACTGACCTCTGCCCTGTGACAGAGGGAAGCTGACCCATGTCAGCTGACTGTGGCCAGGAACCAACACTCTAGTGTGCCAACATCTTTATTACAAAAGCGATGATTAAAAAGCAAGCCTGATATCCCATTTTTTGCACTTTTCTTTCTGTTTGTTTGCATCTGGTCTTTTTGAGTGGAAAAGATACATTAGAGACTACTTGGATACATTTAGGGTGTCAAGCTTGCCTTGTATTATTTTTAATAATTATAATGACAGATCTGTGCAAAAAGCCTTCTCTTCCCTCTGTGACTGTCCAGAACATTACACACCATTCTATCATACACACACCTAGCCACAGTGGCGTGTGCATTCATGACCTTTGGCTTGACTACTGCAACTCATACATAGGAATGAAGCTGAAAAAGCTCCAGCAGGTATAGAACACAGAAATTGATGTGCTTAGAAACGTAGATTGCCATGAACACTCTACTTTCTGCACTGACTCCCTTCTAAATACACAGTATAGTTCAAGGTCTCTGTCCTGATATTCAAAGCCCTCCATGCGACTGGCCCTACTTACCTTAGGGATCATCTCCCTCCCACAGCAGCTATATTCCACTGCAACAATGAAATGGTAAACCAATAGAGTGAAGTATGGGAATGCAGGAGAAGGAAATTTCACAGAAGCGGGACCTCAGCTCAGAACTCATTCCCACACGAATAGGCACAACCCTGGAGCTAACTACTTTAAGAATTAAATGCAAAACTCATCTTTTTGATTTAGCTTTTCCTTCATAATTCCATGTATACACAACACTCAGTTACTCATGCGCGCACACACACAGTTCTCCAACCTAAGGTGCCTCTTACACTGCTTTACTATGAGAACAGCCACTCCTGGCCAGTTAACACAGTGTCTTCAGCATGTAACTTGCTTCCACTTACATGGTATTGAATGCTACTAGCTAGCCACTCATGAATTAAACTGCAAGGCAACACCAGCAACCTCTCTAGTCCCAGACTTTTCCCCAGAAATATGCATTTTGTACTGTCAAATACACTGCTTAACAAAGCAAAGTCCGTCATTTCATCAATGCAAAATTATATGCGCTGGCCTTGTTATCCTAAATGGAGCTTCCCACACACTTTAATCCAAACACACTGGTTAATATAAAACAGTAAAATATGTTTATTAACTACAGAAAGAGAAGAAAGATTTTAAGTGACTACAAGTAATGAGGCATAAAAGTCAGGATTGGTTACAAAAAATAAAGGATAAAATGCAAACTGATGGCTAACTTAACAAACTAACAGAATTCAAAGCAAAGGTATTTCTCTCACCACACGTTGCAGTAAATTTCATAGGCTGGGTCTCTTTTCAGCCTGGGATCCCTCCCCCTTAGTTCAGTGTCCTTCAGGTATTCATTGATGACATGAGCAGAGAGATGGGAGGAAGAGGAGTGAAGCCCAATGTTTTCCTCCCCTCTTTGTAATTCAATTTCTTGTGCTAGAAATATCCTTTCTGAATCATGGTGGATGTGAGGTTTGTACCGTGTCCATGATGAAAGGTAAATTTCTTGTTTATTCCTTTTCCCCTGCTGGAGAATGGCTGCTTAAGCAGGTGATAGCCCATTAGCACTTGGCTGGGATGCCAGTATGTCTTTGTCTCTGAAAAACTGGTTTGGGCCTGATTTTCGTAACCTTGGAGCATGTTATAACAATGTTATAGGGTAAAGTCTTATAACTTTACATACAGTGTTGACACACATATTTTATCAAGACAACAATGTTCAGCCGATTATGATTTTTTTCAAATGATACCTCACAAGGCATACTTTGTACAAAATATATCATAACCTTATCAAAGTGTGAACATGGGGTACAGGCTATCACAACAATCAAGTAGGATGGAAAGGAAGAGAGAGAAACATTGTTATTTCAATTTTTTTAACTTGGCAAGCACTCAGAACTATAAAAAGCAACAGAGTCTCTTGTGGCACCTTTAAGACTAACAGATAACTCAAAACTATGACGACTTTGGCCATATAAATCGATGAGAGAGGGAGGCTTCCATACTTAATCCTTGACCCCCTCAAGCATGTAAAATCAATGAGACTACTTATGTGCTTAAAGTTAAGCACATGCTTCACTGCTTACTAAATCGGGGCTTTAGATTGTAAACTCTTTGGAACAGAGCTCATCTTTTCATTATATGCTTTTGCATTATATTGTAGAGTGCCCAGCTCCACGGGGCCCCGATCCCTGACTAGGATGACTACACACTACTGAAATACACATAATAACTGATAGATAGAAGGATTTTTTTAAATGGTCAATCTATCTCCCAGCATGTGAGGGCTCTAAACATTAAGTGAGGCAATAGCAAACAATGGCCAGGCACACTGTGAAAGAGGCAGCTTGATGTGTTATTCCTGTTGCCTTCTCATGTTCCCATTTCTTTCTCATCTCTCATTTTTTTCCTTTATCTTTTTGTTGTTGTTGTTGTTGCCTGAATGTATTTCTAGAGTCCCTTGCCATGGCAACACCTGCAGGTGAAGGCAGAGCTCATCATCTACAAGCTTTTGCCAATGCTGAAGAGGCAACTAATCACTCCACAAGTAGAGAAGTGCTATCTCCAAGATACCCATAAGCAATTTGCAAATGTGGTTGTCCCTGAAGCACATGCTTCTCACAGGTGTTTAACCTGCTTCTGAGAACATCAGTATAAGCACTTTTTCCGCTGTTTACATCTCATCATGTATCTTGCCTCTGCCACTTCACACAGAGCTATAAACTTACATTAACAGAGCAAAGGAGAGACAGGTCACTTCTGCATCAGGTAATATGTGATAGGCATAAACATTGATGAGGTGCTTCAACTTTCCAAGAGCCCTGAAGTTTGCACTGACACCATTTTAGGAAGCTCTGCCATTATGACTCAGGATGAGAAGATGACCAAATCTTTCACCTCATTCAAATCAAACCTCATTCTGATATATATATATATATATATATATATATATATATATATATATATATATGTTCACAGCCCTCTCAGCGGAGCTGTGATCTACAGCGGATCTTGTTTATATGCCTATTCAGTCTTTGTCCTCTCTGCTAAGATATCCAGTACCAATACAACTACCAATTAATGCCATATGAGCTGGTATACAAACTTTTCCACTAAGACCTGGATGGAACCCACCATCTTTCACATAGGTCAATAAACAGTTATCATACAATAACCCCAACATGGACTGGATTTTGGACTAGTAATCCAGGTTAAGAGGATAAACCACTGGTCTAACATGACATTATTCTTTGTACAGT